>NC_059115.1:25043017-27443017 GCF_020740685.1 Jaculus jaculus
GGTTGAAACCTCTTCTTCTGGCATTTGCGACAGCCTTGTGTCCTTTGTGCAGTATTGGCACTGGGAAGACCAGCGACAGTCCCCCAGGGGGTCATCCAGGCTGCATTTGATCCCCAAATGAGCAATCTGTGCCAAATGAAAACAAAGTGTACAGCAAGTCCAAGAGAACTATAGCAAGCCTTTGTTCTTGGGGCTTTTATTTCCCTGTTTTACTGTATGCTGACTCTACTAGACTACAACTTAACATGGGAAAATTGCCAAACTTGTCAAGACAGCTGTTTGTGTTAGGCACCATCCAAAGGCAAGGTCAGTGGCAGAAGCAGACTGAAAGAACAAATTCACTTGACGAGACTCAGGCTGATGTTGCCTTTTCAAAATACTGGCTTCTGAGGACAGGACTGACAGTACATGGTCCCCACAACCATCTCCTCTTGTCCCCATGACCCACGTCCCACTGGTGAGCACTGGTGAAGTGTCAAAATGCACAGGATTCACTCACACAATGCCACACTAAATCTCACAGGTGCCCACTGAGTGCCTTTTCCATTATTGTTGGATTGGTTACAAGAAGTAAAAGATACAAGCCGCTGACACCATGCCACCACTGCAAGTCCCATAAAAGCAGAGTGCCCTGCAGTCAACTCACAGGGGCTGAAGAAACGGAGGGGAGGTTGGCCCTAGGATGAACGTGCTGCTTCTCACTCTCGTCCTGGGCCTGGCCCATGCTGACCAGCTCTCCAGTATAGAAGGGACACTGGGCCACCAGTACCAGGTACCATGATGAAGGCATGATTCTGCCCTGCATGTGGGCTCTCTGCACGCAGGGGTACGTGTAGGTGGTGGGGCTGGAATTTGAGGCCTACCTCAACTTCCTCAGTGGCAGCTACTAGGGCATCAGAATCTAGATGGGGCTCAGCAGCATGAAGCTGAGCATTCTCTTGCATAGGCTCAGGCTTGGCTCTACAGTTCTGGTCTCTGAGCAAAGTAATCCAGAGACCTCCTCGTCAGAAAGCCTGGTTCATTCCTCTCTGTTTTCATAAGAACACACAGGATTTGTGCTAACCTGTCTTGCTGAATGTTTCCCCAGCAGAAAACTCGGTGGAACACCATCTACCTGACGGCCAACAGGGAGGAAATGATAGCGGAGAATGGACCACTGAGAATTTACCTTCGTGACATAGATTGGCTGCTCAATGGTGACCTCAATGTCACCTTTTACATCAGGTGGGTCTCAGCATCAAGAGCAGAAGGCGCTCAAGGAAGAGAGATGTATTCCTGCAGTCTGTGGGTATCCACAAGGGAGTGTGTCCTGCTGATTTCATTCTAGACAAAGACAGTGCAGCCTGAGGGACATGACATGCCAAAATGCTAAATGGAAGGCCAGGTGTAGTGGCACATGCCTTTAATCCCAGCACTCAGGAGGTCAAGGTGGAAGGATTTCAGTGAATTTGAGGACACCCTGAGACTACAGAGTGAATTCCAGGTCAGCCTGGGCTGGAGCAAGACCCTACCTCAAAAAATAAACTTAAAAAATGCTAAATGCAAGACTTCCTACTTTGGTCTCCCAAGTGCTGGTATTAAAGGCATGTACCACCATGCCTGGATTGAAAATTTTTTAAAAAAATAATTTTGACTTATTTGCAAGCAGAGAGAGATAGAAGAGAAACAGAAAATGGGCATCCCAGGACATTTAGTGACTGCAAACAAATTCCAGATATATGCATCACTTTGTGCATCTGGCTTTACATGGGTAATAGGGAATCAAACTCATGTCATTAGGCTCTGAAGGCAAGTACCACTGAACTATCTCTCCAGCCCCTTGAAAAAAATTTAAATATTTATTTATTTATTTGCAAGCAGAAGGAGACAGAAGAGAAGAGAGATAGAGAGAGAGAATGGGTGTACCAGGGCCTCTTACCGCTGCAAATGAACTCCAGATGCATGTGCTACGCTGTGCATCTAACTTTATGTGGGTCTTGGTGAACTGCATGCTGTTTCATTAGGCTTTGTAGCAAGTGCACTAACCACTGAGTAATCTCTCCAGACCAAGAACAAGTTTTAATGGAAACAACTAACACCAATGCAAAGCTAAGAGTCCTTATTCCTCAGAGTTTCTTGGACTTCCTCCCCACTCTGGAAGAAGCTACCTTTATCTCCATTTGCCCATTTATTTCACAATTCCTTTATTGATATAAATAAATTAATGCTGCATTTGGCATTAATTTGGGGCAAATTCTAACATATGCCTAGGTTTCCTTATTAACTAATGAGTTAAATTGAATATTTAATATGTATTTAAATGTTATGCTTAAGAATAGGCCAGGAATGATGGCATACATCTTTAATACCAGCACTTGTGAGGTGGAGGTAAAAGTATCACTGTGAGTTCAAGGCCACCCCGAGACTGCTTAGTGAATGCCAGGTCAGTCTGGACTGGAATCCTACCTCGAAAAAAAAAAACAAAAAAACAAAAAAGAAGTCATATTATTTACTCTTCATAAAACCCAAAACTACAAACACCACAAATATCTGTTAACTTAAAATGTATGAAAAAATGGTGGCTTTTAATTTTTTTGACTCGTGTGTGTGTGTTGGGGGGGACACGTATGACACAGTATACATGTCAAGATCAGTGGACAACTTTGAAGTGTCTGTTGTACACCTTTCTTTCTTTCTCTCTTTCTTTTTGTTTTTAGAGTTAGGGTCTCACTCTGGCCCAGGCTGACCTGGAATTCACTATGTAGTCTCAGGGTAGCCTCGAACTCATGGTGATCCTGCCTCCCGAGTGCTGGGATTAAAGGCGTGCACCACCACGCCCGGCTGTGATAGACTTTCTTTGAGATAGGGTCTCTTGCTACCGCAAACCCACTGTCAGCCTGAAAAGGAATGTATGACTTGCTGGCCCACAAGCTTCTGATTCTCCTAGTTCTGCCTCCCCCTGTTGTTGGCTCATTGAGATCACCAGTGCATGCACCCTTTTGCATCCAGCTTTATGTGTGTGCTAGGGGATTGAACCTGGGCCAGCTAGCTTCACTAGCAAGCACCTTTAACCACTGAGCTATTTCCCCAGCCCCTAAGTGATGGTACCTTATAGACTGGCCTATAAACACAGCAATGAAAACTGGGAAATTAATGCTTGATATGTTGACACGAATGACAATCACAGACAATACTGAGTGGAGAAGTTGACACATACATGATTTCATACTGCACCCTTCCATTTGTATAAATCAACAGCAGACAAATCAACTTGTGGGGAGAGATCAGAATGGCAATTGATTTTGGTGTGCTTTTAACACATTTGGAAAAGTTTCCTGACCTTATGAAAATGTTCCACTTTTTTTTTTTTCACTCCAGCCTAGACTGACCTGGAATTCATTATGTAGTCTCAGGGTGGCCTTGAACTCATGGTGATCCTCCTACCTCTGTCTCCTGAGTGCTGGGATTAAGGGTGTGTGCCATGAGAATGCTCCATTTTTACCTAATCATAGTTTTCCTTAGTCTTCACGCATGTCAACAGAATCTTTCTAGTCACAAACTGGCATACTTTAGTGTTTGTTATGTCCCCATCAAGATAAGGCATCAAAACCACCCACCCTGGCCAGTCATGTCTAGATGTCTAGGGCAAGCATGGTACTTTCTCTTCATGTATATGTTTCCAGAGATCAAAAAATTCTTATGAAGTTATAGTGGTTAATCTTTTTTTTTTCTTTTCTTTGTTTCCTTTTTTTTTTTTTTTTTTTTTGAGGTAGGGTCTCATTCTAGTCCAGGCTGACCTAGCTCTCATTCTGTTGTCTTGGGCTGGCCTTGAACTCACAGTGAGCCTCCTAACTCTGCCTCCTGAGTGCTGGGAGTAAAGGTCTGCACCATCACACCTAGCTGGTATGGTTAATCTTGATGACAACTTGATTGGCTGGAGAAGCCCCTGGGAGAAAGCACACTTGTGAGTGTGTCTGTGAGTGTGTTACCAGGCAGGACTGACTAAGGGGACTCACTCAGAACATGGGCAGGGGATCTGGGGACTCAGATGGAACAAAGAGGGGTATCTATCTGTCATTCAGTCTCCTTGGCTACCATTGAGGTGAGCTGCTTTGCTCTGTCATACACTCCTTATCATAACAGACTAACAGCTCTTAAACCATGAGCCAAAATGAACCTCTCCTCCTCCACACATTGCAACTGTTGGGTACTTTGTCACAATGATGGAAAACTAACACAGAAGCAAAAGAAAATAAGTAGAAGGGCTGGAGATGAGGCTCAGTAGTGGAAGATGCTTGCAAAGCCTGATGGCCTTGGCTCAGTTCTCCAGTACCCACATAAAGCCAGATGCACAAAGTGCTGTATGTGTCTGGAGTTCAGTGGCAAAAAGGCCCTGGCATGCCCATACTCACTTTCTCTCTCAAATAAATAAATAAAAATATTAAAAGAAAATAAGTAGATTGCCTGTCCTATAAAATGCCACTTGTAAATATTTATTATTTATTTGTTTATTTTGTTTTTTTCCAGGTAGGATCTCACTCTAGTCCAGGCTGGCCTGGAATTAGACTCAGGCTGGCCTTGAACTCGCAGGAATCCTTCCACTTCAGCCTCCCAAGTGCTGGGATTAAAGGCATGTGCCACCATACCTGGATAAATATTTTTTTGTCATTAAAAGGTTTATTCATTTAAAAATCCAACAATAAAGAAGAATTGCCCAAAGTCACACATACACTGAGCCAGTTACCAAGATTAGGATAAGAATGAAGGTCCTTGATCAATGGATAAATATTTTAATTAATGAATCCCGTGACTTTTTCACTAATTCACAATCTCTTCATTTTCAAGGGTTAACTGCACCTGCAGGAGGTTTCGTGTCCATGCTGTTAGAAGCGAGGAAGTGTGGTTCAGCATGCACTGTGAGTGTGGCAGAGCTAGCACCCTGCAAAGAAGTCGTCCCCCCCACCCCGTTCCCACTGTCCCAGCCCCAGAGCCAGAGTCACATAGTCACGACCACACACTGGTACAGCCATACGGTCGCAGAGTCACAGCCACACAGCAACACTTCCAGTCACACAGTAGCACAGCCGCTCTCACACAGCCAGTCACACAGTCATAGCCACATAGTCATGCAGTCACAGTCACACAGGAACACAGTCATAGTCACACAGCCACATTCCTAGCCACACAGTCATAAAGTCACAACCACACAGTAATAATTATAAAGTCACAGTGACATAGTGATGAAGTCACAGTCACACAGGAACAGTCACAGCCACATAATCATCCAGGCACAGTCACATTCACACAGAAAACCACAGTCACAGTTACAGTCACACAGTCACACCCACACAATCACAGTCTTTCTCTTACACACCCAGTTGTCTGTGCCGCTGGCTCCCTCACAGTCAATCAGATTCTCACTTTCATATAAGAACGGAGTACCACTAATGTCGGTGGGACTGTGTGTTTTTAAAACATACAGGACATGTTTCTGTATTATATTCCACTGTGATATGAGGAAAGAGCAGAGCAATATAATATGAAAAGCTGTAACTGGTTTATCAACAGGGCTACGAGCAATGTTAAGACCTTTCAGAGTAACTTAGTGAGTCCTTGTCTCAAAACAAAGCAAAGGTGCTGGAGAGATTGCTCAGTGGTTAGGGCACTTGCCTGCAAAGCCAAAGGATCTAGGTTTGATTTCCCCAGTACTTAAGTAAAGCCAGATGCACAAGGTGGCACATGAGTATGTAGTTCATTTGCAGTGGCTGGGAGGCACTGATGCACCCATTTTCTCTCTATCAAATAAATAAATAATAAATAAATAAATTTTTCAAAAACAAAGCAAAAAAGAACAACAACAAAAAATAAATGAATGGAAAGGATTTCAATAGCTATTAACTATTTTGTTCTGTGGCTGGATCTTGTTAAGTTGTTCAGGCTGGAAATCCTTCCGTCTCAGCCTTCTGAGTGTGGGGACACCAGCATGTGCCTCTGCCCACCGCATTCCTCAATGTTAATTTTTTTGTAAATATTTTATTTTTATTTATTTATTTGAGAGAGGGAAAGAGACAGAGAGAGAGAGAGAGAGAGAGAGAGAGAGAGAAAGAGAATGGGCACACCAGGACTTCTAGTCACTGCAAAGGAACTCCAGATGCATGCACTGCCTTGTGCATCTGGCTTACATGGGTACTAGGGAATCAAACTGAGGTCCTTTGGCCTTGCAGGCAAGCGCCTTAACTGCTAAGCCATCTCTCCAGCCCTCAATGTTAGTTTTTATGCCTCACGTATACAGGGAATTCTCAAACACAATGTGCTTTGAGCCACAGTGATGTTTCACCCCTTGTAACACAGGGCAAACTTAAAGAACTATAGTGTCTAGTTCACAGTCTGCCAAAAAAAAAAAAAAAAATCCTGGAGGACATAACTGGTTAGAACAGCACAAGTATTTTTCCAGGAAAGTGCTGGCCTTCAGAAACTGGAGGACAGCAAACACTCTTTCTTCAATTCTGCTGGAAGTGGACTGCAAGGGATGTGGGTGTCCTTACTGCCTGGGCTCACTGTCCATCAGAAGCTGAGATGAGTGGGGACTATTTTTTCACTATCACAAAAATGATTCCAAGGGCGGGAGAGATGACTCAGCATTTAAGGTGTCTGCAAAACCTAATGACCCGGGTTTGTCCCCAGTGCCCACGTAAAGCCAGATGCACAAAGTAGTGCATGTATTTGGCATTCGTGTGCAGTGGCTAGAGGCCCTGGCATGCCCGTTCTCTCTCTCTCTCTTTCTCTCTCCCGTCTTGCAAGTGAATAAATAAATAATTTAAAAAAGATTCCAAGCTGGGCGTGGTGGTGCATGCCTTTAATCCCAGCACTCAGGAGGCAGAGGTAGAAGGAGCACTGTGAGTTGAAGGCTAGTCTGGGAGAACAGAGTAAGTGCCAGGCAGCCTGGACTACAGTGAGACCTTACCTCAAGAAGCAAAAAAAAAAAAAAAAGAAAGAAAAATGATTCCCTCTGGCACTAAGGCAAGCCTATCTCTTCTACCCCCAGACTCAGGGAAGTGCTACTTCTACATCAAGCAGATCATGAGCGCACATATGATTTATCTTGTCAACATAAGTGAAGATGCTGATGTGACCTTCATGATGCTGGCCTTCGGTAGGTGTGGAGTAAGGGTCACACTGGGGTTTCTCCCAGCTGCTGTGATCACGATGGGCACACTATTGGTGTCTGCTCTGTCAAGAGATATGGGCACAGCCTCTGAACCTCTGTGTTTCTGTGATTATAAATTCTTCCATTCTCCCAACCCTGCATAATCCTCCCTAAAGTAGCCCAGGCTACCCTTGAACTCACAGCAATCCTCTGCCTCAGCTTCCCAAGAACTGGAGGAAAATATATGATAGGAGAAAAGCATTCTGGAGAACTGAAAATATATGCCCATTCAAACCCTGCACCAGAATGTTTACAGCATTAATTCTATTCATAAAGTCTGAAAGTACCTGAATGCCCTTGATGGACTGGATGGATAAGCAAAGACCCTACACCCATGAAAGGGAATGTCACTCAGAAATGAGATGTAATTCTTCCCGTCCCTGGGTGTATCTTGGATGTGTCATACCAAAAGAAAGGAGGAACACAGCTCCCCTTATATGACCATCTAGAAAAGTAAAACTCCTGGGAAGGTGCTAATCCCCAGCTGCCAGGATTCAAGACAGTGTGTAGCCATGCCAGCACATAGGAACTGTGTCAGGAATGGAGCTCACACCTCCTTGTTCTTCTGTGTGGTACTGGTTGGTTTGGGTTTATTAAAACTTATAGAAATGAGCCAGGCATAGCGGTGCACACCTTTAATCCTACCATTGGGAGGCAGGGGCAGGAGGATAGCCATGAGTTTGAGGCTAGCCTGAGGCTACATAGTGAATTCAGGTCAGCCTGTGCTACAGCAAGATCCCATCTCAAATAAAAGGGCTGGAGGGATGGCTTAGTGGTTACGGTGTTTGCCTGCAAAGCCAAAGGACCCAGGTTCGATTCCCCAGGACCCACGTTAGCCAGATACACAAGGAGGTGCACATGTCTGGACTTCATTTGCTGTGGCTTTAGGCCCTGGTGCACCCATTCTCTCTTTCTCTTCCTCTTTCTTTGTCAAATAAATAAATAAATAACTAAATAAATAAAACATTTTTAAAAACTTGCAAAAATAGGGGCTGGAGAGATTACTCAATTGTTAAGGTGCTTGCTTGTAAAGCCTAACAACCCTAGTTTGATTCCCCAGTACCCACATAAAGTTAAATGCATAGAATGGCACATGCACCTTGAAGTTACCCATTCTCTCTCTCAAATCAATAAATAATTTAAAAAGTGCCTTGTAGAAAAGAAGCTGCATAGGAAGAGCCCCTGCCCGGAATGCACAGAGAGGAGCGGAGGGCTCTAGCACAGTGGTAAAGCACTTGCCCAGCATGTGGGAGGCCCTAGGTTCCATCCTCACTACTGCCAATTTGGAAAAGGAAACCCTTTAGAAATGTACACTCAGTGAATGAACTTTTTTATCTAAGTTAAAAATGAATGGTTAAAAGAAAATTTAAAACCCCTGAGGATGACCTAATGTGTACTATTCAGCATCTCCCAGCTGTCTCCCGAGTTTCCTCAAATCAAAGGTGATAATTTTTATGTTTTGTTTTTCAAAGTATGATCTCACTCTATCCCAGGCTGACCTGGAATTCACTACGTAGTCTCAGGGTGGCCTTGAACTCATGGTGATCCTCCTACCTCTGCCTCCCGAGTGCTGGAATTAAAGATGTGTACCACCACGCCCTGGGAAGGTAATTTTTTATCTACTGAATTATGGTAACATTATATGGTAACATAATCCTCTAATTCAATAGTTTCCAGCTTATCCCCACAGTGTATCATCTGTGTAGGCATTTTCTATCTTTTAAATAAACTTGTAAGTCTACAACTTCTATAAGTATAAATGATGTGGCAGGATCACATTCCCTTCCTGCTACCCTTCCTTTCCCCTCTCAAATCCCACTGAATTCGTTCTTCTTTCCAGCTACTCTCTCTTCTAGTTTGATGTCATCGTCAGACATTTTTCCAATTGTGGTAAAACACACGTAACACAAGGTTTCTCACCCTTACCTCTTACTTCTGATCAGCAACCTTTGCTGCACTGTTTTTTTTTTTAAAAAAAAACTATTTTAATTTAACTAATTTATTTATTTGAGAGGGAGAAAGAGAGAGAGAGAGGAAGAGAGAGAGAGAGAGAGAATGGGCGTACCTTGGCCACTGCAAACAAACTCTAGACACATGCGTCACCTTGTGCATCTGGCTTACATGGGTCCTGGGGAATCAAACTGAGGTCCTTTGGCTTTGTAGGCAAGTACCTTAACCGCTAAGCAATGTCTCCAGCCCTGCTGCACTGTTTTTATTAAAAATATTTTATTTATTATTTATTTATTTCTGGGTTGGAAAATGGGCATGCCAGGGCTTCTAGCTCCCAGTGCATGCACCGTTTAGTGCATCTGGTTTTATGAGGTACTGGAAAATTGAGCCCAAGTCATTAGGCTTTGCAGGCAAGTGCCTTATCCACTGAGCATTCTCTGCAGCCCTGCTCTCAGTTTTGTACAGCCTCCTTGTCCAGTTCCAGAACCTTATTAACACTGTACAGGCAGCCCGGGACCCATTAAGCTGCCACTTCTCAGAGCCTCCAACCCCTGCCAACCATGAATCTGCTGCTTGTGTGGGTATTCTATTTTTTTTTCTCATTTCTTTTGAGGTAGGATCTCACTCTAGCCCTGGCTGACCTAGAACTCACTTGATAGCTACAGGCTGGCCCTGAACTCCTGGTGATCCTTCTACCTCATCCTCCCATGTGCTGGGACTAAAGGTGTGTGCTACCACACCCAGCTCCAAATACCGTGATCTTTTCTTTTCTTTTCTTTCTTTTTTTTTTTTTTTGAGATAAATAAAGTCTCACTCTAGCCCAGGCTTACCTGGAATTCACCACTATGTAGCTGTACATATAATTTGGTTTTGGATGCAGAGTATCATTCTAACTCAGGCTGACTGGGTGTTCACTCTGTACCCAAGGCTGGCCTCAAAAGTCATTGTAGTCACCAGGTGTGGTGGTGCACACCTTTAATCTGAGCACTGGGGAGGCAGAGATAGGATTGCTGTGAGTGTGAGACCAGCCTGGGACTAAAAAATGAGTACAGGTAAGCCTGGACTTCTGTGAGACCCTACCTTGAAAACAACAGCAACAAAATACTCATTGCAATCTTTCTACCTTAGCCTCCCGAGTGCTGGAATTAAAGGTGTCCACCACCACACTCAGCTCCTGTGTGGGTTTTCTACTCTGTACATTTCACAGAGTGTGAGCAACATGTGGCCCTCTGTGTCTAGTTTACCCACTGGGCAGAATTCTTCCAAGACGTACCCTTGTTGTGGCCACCTGTGTCTGACCTTTTGTCCACTGGTGGACATTTCAGCTACTTCCCTCTTTTGGTATTGTAAATGGAATGAACACTCAGGTGCATGTTTTGCCTTGCATGCCTGTTTTTAGCTCTGAGGGACCTCTCCCTAGGGTTGGGATTGCTAGGACCTGTCGTTACACTTTAGATTAGTGAGAAATTTGGGGCATCAGAGTTGGCTGGCCCCAGCATCCCACCCAAGCTTAGGGACTTCTTGAAGCTCTCCCATGATTCCCATAAGCAGACACTGGGGACCACAGCTCTGTAAGAATCTGCTCAGGCCTTACAGAGAGCCTTGGCATTTGAGCCTGTTTCATCAAAGGCCACCAAATGCCTGCAGGGCACCTGAGAGGTGTTCCTGAGTGACTCTCATAGTGGTACGCATGTGTTGGAGAAACGGAAGGGAGCAATTACATCCAGTGCTCACTGATGTTCTTAAATGTTTTTTTGTTTGTTTGTTTTCAAAGTAGGGTCTCACTCTAGCCCAGGCTGACCTGGAACTCATTCTGTACTTCCAAGCTGCCCTCGAATTCACAGTGATCTTCCTATCTCTGCCTCCTGTGTGCTGGGAATAAAGGCATGCACCATCATGCCTGGCCTGATGTTTGTAAACTGTTCACATATAGCTGTATATATTATGGAACCATCTGAGAGCTCATCGGTCTCCTCACACATTTCTCATTCTTCATATTAGGAGAAGTCAGCATCCTGTGTTCTAGCTGCACCCTCGTGTACATTAATCACTGTTCAGAATAGTTCTCCCACTGAGCTATTGTCTGTCTACCACTAGCCTGTCTGTGGCGCCCCAGGACACATTAGCCATGTTATCTTTACCCTGTCCCTGTCCTCCATACCCTCCAGGTGCTGAAACCACCTGGTCTATGAGATCAAATTCTTCAGTTTCCACACAGGAGAGAAAAGACAATGTTTGCCTCATCTCACCAGATTGTCCTCTCAGTCACCCATGTTTTCACACGTGACAGGGTTTCATTTTTCTTGTCAGAATACTATTGCATCATGCATGCAAATCGTGTATCCATTCATCCACCGATAACCTCTGATTGATTTAGTATCTTGCTTACTATAAATAGTGCATCATAAATGTGAGACTTGGGTGTCTCTTATTTATTTGCAAGGAGACAGACAGAGAGAAGAGTGAGGGAGAGAATGAATGGGCATGCCAGGGCATTTAGTCACTGTGAATGAACTCCAGGCACATGTGCCACTTTGTGTGTTTGGCTTTACATGTGTACTGGGGAATAGAACCCTGGCTGTTAGGCTCTGCCGGCAAGTGCTTTATCTGCTGAGTCATCTCTCTAGCCATCAGAAGTCTCTTTGATGCACTAACTTCAGCAATTTGCACTGCTGAGTCTGAGGTTTTCCTATGCCCATGTCACTACAGGGCGTATGAGTTCATATTCTGGGGAAAATGAGAAAGCCGAGCTATCAGGGTAACCTCCTGTAATGGAACATCTCTTCTTGGGCTTCCAGTGGCCCTGGGCAATGTCCAGCTCGCCCTTCCCAGCTGATAGCAGAGTCAGCAGTCTAGGGCATGGCTGCTGTGACTGGGACAGGAGAGGAAGACCTCCAGGCGCCTGGGGATCCCATGTCTTTCCCTTTCCTGTGGACAAGCAGCCACAGGCCAAGAAGCACAGGCTGACGTTGCTCAGACACATTCAGGCTTTTCATTGCAAATGGCCTGAGAGCTGCTTTTGGAGTCAATGTGCACCCATCTCTACTGAGTAACAATTTGACATTTTGTCCTTTAAATGTATAAGCTACAGGGCATGAACTGAGTAATCAAGACTATAGTAATTTCAGAAGACACGTAGAAGAAATGAAACTGTCAGTCAAAAACATCATTAAAGTCACCGAAACAGGTTAGCTACCAAATTCTTTCTTGTGTGTTGTTTATGCAAGGAGAAATGTGTTAATATTTTAGTTTAATCTACATTAGATAATGCATCTCATTAAATTCCAAATGGGGAAAATCATTTATCATGTCATCTCTCTTTGCAGACATCTGTCCTCATTATGCCAAGTAAGCAGATGGAAATCATGTCAGATTCATCTGAATTCTGCTGGTAGGTAGTGCACGGGCAGGGGATAGCTTTGCACCAGGTGAGGGTCCAGTCCCTGCTAGAATGGCCACTGAAATGCCAGTAGGACTCCAACCCAAGCCTGATGGCACCTGCAATGCCAACATTTAGGAAACAGAGGCAGAAGGGTTGCTACAAGTTTGAGGCCAACCTGGATTTAAAAAGGAAGGTAAGAAGGAAGGAAGGAGAAAGGGAGAGAAAGAAGAGAAGAAATTGAGAGATGTTGGCTTCATCACTTCATCTCTTCAATAGAAGCCAAGCTTCAGTCTGAGTCAGAAGCATGGTGGCACCAGCCCCTCAAGGCCCTGAGACTGGAGGACCACCTGAGCTCAGGTTTTTGAGGTCAGCCTGAGATACCTTTTGAGAGCCTGTCTTAAACAATATATAATATTTTGGGGCTGGAGACATGTCTCAGCAGTTAAAGGCACTTGCTTGCAAAGCCCGAAGGCCCAGGTATGACTCCCCAGTACCCATGCAAAGCCACATGGAAAGTAGCACGTGTATCTGAAGTTCATTTGCAAAGACAAGAGGCTGTGGCGTGCCCATTCCTCCTCTCTCCTTGGAAATGAATAACATAAAAAACAAATAAATAAAATAGGGAGCTGGGGAGATGTCTCAGCAGTTAAGGCACTTGCCTGAAAAGTCTAATGGCCTGGGTTCAATTCCCCAGTATCCATGTAAGCCAGATGCACAAAGTGGTGCATGCATCTGAAGTCCATTTGCAGTGGCTGGAGTCTTTGGTGTGCTCATACTCTCCACCCATCTCTGTACCTCTGCTTGCAGATGAAATAGTTTTTTAAAAAAGATAGTAAGACCTGGGTGTGGTGGTGCATGCCTTTAATCCCAGCACTTGGGAGAGAGAGGTAGGAAGATTGCTATGAGTTTGAAACCAGCCTGGAAGTACAGAGTGAATGCCAGGTCAGCCTGGGCTGGAGAGACTATATATTGAAAAAAGGTTAAGAAAAAAAGGTTATTTTGCTTTGATTTAAAATAGAAAAAATATTCAATTATCTGTATCTATGGAAGTTCTCAACAAAAGGGTTTTTCTTACTATTTATTTTTTAATCTTTTTGTTTATTTTTATGTATTTATTTGATAGCAACAGACAAAGAAAAACAGAGAGAGAAAGAATGGGTGCACCAGGGCCTCCAACCATTGCAAATGAACTCCAGACACGTGCGCCCCCTTGTGCATCTGGCTAATGTGGGTTCTGGGGAATCGAACCTCGAACCGGGGTCCTTAGGCTTCACAGGCAAGCGCTTAACTGCTAAGCCATCTCTCCAGCCCACTATTTTTTTTTTTTTTGAGGTAGGGTTTCACTCTAGTCCAGTTATTATTTATTTATTTGAGAGAAAATGAGAGAGAGGTAGAGAGAATGGGTGAAACTATGGGAAGCTGGAGAGAGAGCTCAGCAGTTGGGGAGATGGCTCAGTGGTTAAGGTGCTTGTCTGCAAAGTCTAATGACCTGGGTTCGATTCCCTCGTACCCACATAAAGCCAGAGCGTGTATCTGGAGTTGGCTTGCAGTGGCTAGAGGTCCTGATGCATGCCCACTTCCCTCCCTCCCTCCCTCCCTCCCTTTCTTTCTTCTCTCCCTATCTCTCTCCTTTGAAATAAAACATAAAAACGATTGCGGGGCATGGTGGCACACACCTTTAATACCAGCACTTGGAAGGTAGAGGTAAGAAAATCACTGTGAATTTGAGGCCACCCTGAGACTACATAGTTAATTCCAGGTCAGCATGGACCAGAATGAGACCCTACCTCGAAAACCAAACCAAACCAAAACAAAACAAAAACAATTAAAAAAAATAAGGCTGGAGAGAAGAATTGAAGATTCTCAGCACACAGAAATCACACTTGAGAAAGCCAGGCATGGTGGCGCATGCCTTTAATGGCAGCACTCAGGAGGGAGAGGTAGAAGGATTGCCATGAGTTTGAGGTCACCCTAAGTGGATTTCAGGTCAGCCAGGTCTAGAGCAAGACCCTACCCCAATAAAACAAAACAAGTGGAAGAAAACTTTTAAATGCTTGAAAAACAAACAAACAAACAAGCCCAGTGTAGTGGCACACACACCTTTAATCCTGGCACTCAGGAGGCAGAGGTATGTGGGTAGCTGTGAGTTTGAGACCACATGAGACTACATAGTGAATTCCAGGTCAATCCTGGGGTAGAGTGAGACTCTGTCTCAAAAAACAAAACCATAACTAACTAACTAAATAAATAAATACTGTGTGGGGATAACAATAGAAAGACCTGGGCTGGAGAGATGGCTTAGCACTTAAAGCACTTGCCTGCAAAGCCTGAGTGTCCAGGTTTGATTCCCCAGTACCCACATAAACCCAGACGCACAAGGTACCCCATGCTCCTGGAGTTTGTTTGCAGTGGCTAGAGGCCCTGGCACACCCATTCTCTCTCTCTCTCTCTTTCTCTTCCTTTCACTCACTCATAAATAAAAAAGATAAATAAATACTGTTTGGGGGTAAGAATGGGTAATTGGTAAGTTCCTGGGTGTCTTGAAGACAGCATAACAGGGTACCACCAGGAGCACCTGGAATGAGTCAGCCATGTCTGCCTCTCCCCAGCTCCTGAAGTTGGCCCTGACGCATAGTCACCCATGGCAGTGTCTCAGTGGCTGTGCCCTGAGTGAATTGGTAAGTTCCTGGGTGTCTTGAAGACAGCATAACAGGGTACCACCAGGAGCACCTGGAATGAGTCAGCCATGTCTGCCTCTCCCCAGCTCCTGAAGTTGGCCCTGACGCATAGTCACCCATGGCAGTGTCTCAGTGGCTGCGCCCTGAGTGTGCAAAGTCACCCTGAGAACAAGTGAGCAGCCCTCACTGACACTCCCTTTGCCTTGCAGGCATGCCTCCTCATTCTCTCGACACCGGCGAAGTGACCTGCATTAGATGGATGCAAACCTCAGCTCTGTGTCCCTGACCTTCTACTGGTCTGCCTGCTCCCATGCATTCTCTTCTCTCCCCTGGAGCAGATCCCCGCAAACTTCCTCATGCCTTCCCAGGTTGGGGCAGGGGACACGGCTTAGTGGAGCACATGGTCCACATGTGCAAAGCCCTGGGTGCAGTTCCCAGCACAAAAAAGAAAAAACAATAAACTTCTTTTTTCAAACGTCCTTGGCAACCATGTCAGGAGGTCTCCCAGGCACTCTAGATGGCCTAGTTGAGTAAGAGAGAAATGTAGGAAAGTCAGAGAAGTGGCCACCAAGCTGAGGTCAGCCCTGTGTGCCTGCAATGATGGGGGAGGAGGGAGAAAGAGAAGAAAGAATAATGAGATTATAAATAAATAAGTAGGGCCAGGAGATGGCTTAGCAGTCAAGGCACTTGCCTGCAAAGTTCAAGGACCCAGGTTTGATTCCCCAGTATTTACATAAGCCAGATGTGAAAGGTCGCACATATGTCTGGAGTTTGCAGTGGCTGGAGGCCCTGGCAAGCCCATTTTCTATCTGCCTCTCTGTCTCTCACTCTAGCACAGGCTGACCTGGAATTCACCATGTAGTCTCAGAGTTGCCTCCAACTCATGGTGATCCTCCTACCTCTGCCTCTCAAGTGCTGGGATTAAAGGTGTGTGCCACCACATCTGGCTCCAATACATTTTTTTAAAAAGAAATGCAATGGCCAGATGTGGTGGTGCATGTTTTTATTCCTACCACCTGTGAGGCAGAGGTAGGAGGATGACTGAGTTCAAGGCCAGCCTAGATTTACAGAGTGAACAGGAAGGTAAGAAAAACAGAACAATTAACCAGGGAGAGAGGGAGAGGAGATCCTGCTTCCATACAAAACAAGAAACCAGCAAAGACAAGCTGACCAGAGGCTGTCTACCATCCATGCAAGTGTTTTCACAGGGAGAGAAGAGAGCTTTTAAAGTCTTCATCATTAAAGCACAATGCAGACAGGTATACAGGTGAGGGGACACAAAAGAGCCCTCAGGTGAAGGGAGGGGGAGGGCATTTAAAGAGGCTGTTAGTGTTCTCTCTCTCTCTTTTTCCCTCTTTCAAATAAATAAGTAAAATATTTTAAGTGGGCTGGGGAGATTGCTAAAGATGCTTGCCTGCAAAGTCTAATGACGCTGGTTGTTCAATTCCCCAGTACCCACATACTCCTAGATGCACAAAGAACACATGCATCTGGAGTTTGTTTGCAGAGGAAGGAGGCCCTGGTGTGCCCATGCTCATTCATTCTGTCTCTCTTTCTATCTCTCTCTGTCTACGTCTTTCTGTCTTTCTCTTAAATAAATAAAAAATAAAGGGGTCTAGAGAGATGACTAGAGACCAGCTAAGGCACTTGCATGTAAAGCCAACGGACCCAGGTTTGATTCCCCAGTACCCATATAAGCCAGATGCACACGGTGGTGCATATCTTCACAGTTTGTTTGCAGTTGCTAGAGGTTCTGGCACACCCATTCTCCCCCTGTCTGTCTCTCTCAAACAAATAAAATATTTTTTAAAACTTTAGAAAGGCCATTAGAACTAAAGGGGGTCATAAGGCCAGGCTCCTAATCCAATTGTGATGTCATCCTTCTGAGGAGAGAGACATAGTTTTTGTTTTTATAGTTATTTATTGATTGATTGGCTTTTCGAGGTAGGGTTTCACTGTAGCCCAGGCTGACCCGTAATTCACTGTGTAGTCTCAGGTGGCCTCAAACTCACAGCGATCCTCCTATTTCTGCCTCTCAAGTGCTGAGATTAAAAGTGGATGCCACCATTCCTGGATATTTTTGTTTTTGAGATAGGGTCTTATTATGTAGTCCTAGCTGTTCTCAAATTCATAGCAATCCTCCTGCCTCAGTCTTGTGAGTGCTAGAATTACAGCAAGAACCACCACATGCAATTACTCAATTCATGAGGGAAGATCTGATCACTTTAGAAGGTTCCTGCTCTCCACACTGTTGCACTGGGGACTCTGTTTCCCAAACAGAAACTCTGGGAACACATTCAGACCAGAACTATGAGAGTAGAAACAATAACAAACCTTCTGTTTGGAGGAACTGCTGCTCCTCTTCGGAGGTTCCTTAACATGGTGTCAGAACACAGAATAAGGGAACTAGGCACTTTTCCCTCCATATCTTATTCCACTGTACCCTCCTGGGGCTAGCTTATTCCTAGGGTACACCAAAATTCAGGAGTGCCCACCCCAAAAGCAAGCCAGCCTTCTCTCTGTCACTGGTCAGTATTTCCCCTACCTTCGGTCACCCCAAGGCCAGAAAGCAGACAATAGAGACAGCTCCCATGCCCAAGATTCACCAGTCTACCGCCACCTGTGTGCTCTGTCCAGCTGTGCGCCGCAGAGAGGGCAGGCCTTGCCTGCCCACTGCCACCTGCTGCCCCCACCACCCCATCATGTGCAATCTCCACAGGAAACAGAGATGACAGCACCCTCCCAGCCTCGGCTCTCTATCTCAAGAGTTGGCTGACTGTGCACTGAAAATATGTTTAAAATGTGCAGCTGAGGGCTGAGGAAATGGCTCAGCAGGAAAGAGTACTTCCTACACAAGCATGAGGGCCTGATTCACCCTGAATTCAGTCCCCAGCACCCTCATAAAAAGCTGGGCATGACCACACATGCCTACAACTCCTGTCCCGTGGGGAGCAGAAATAAGAGACTCAGTGGGGCTCACTGCTCAGAGAGCCTGACTGAAAACAGCAGGTCTGGGGTCAGTGAGGGAGTCTGTCTCAAGGAAACAATACGTAAGAGAGATAAAAGAGAACACCCTATGTTCTCCTCTGGCCTCCACGTGTATGTGCATGGGAAACACACATCTATGCACACACACAAAGATTAATACCATACGAATAATTGCGGGGGGGGGGCTGTAGATATGGCTTAGCAGTTAAGTGCTTGCCTGTGAGACCTAAGGACCCCGGTTTGAGGCTCAATTCCCCAGGACCCACATTAGCCAGATGCCCAAGGGGGCGCACGCATCTGGAGTTCGTTTGCAGTGGCTGGAAGCCCTTGCGTGCCCATTCTCTCTCTCTCATATAAATAAATTTAAAAAAAATAATTGCAGGGGCTGGAGAGATGACTCAGCAGTTGAAGGAACTTGATTGCAAAGCCTAGCAGCCTGGGTTTCATTACATAGTACACAGGTAAAGCTAGATGTACAAAGTGGTGAATGCATCTGGAATTTGTTTGCAGTAGCAAGAGGACTTACACCCATTCTCATTCATATTTATATCCATTTTTTCTCTCTCTCCTTGCAAATACAAACATTTAAGGAACGATTTCATAACATGTGTCTGAGCTGCCCACATGTAGACTTCTTGTTCCATGAATGGTGCTACAACGGCCACACATGTGAGGTGGTTCTACATTGTCCAAGGATGACGTAAAGCTTGCACAGGTTCTGCATGTCAGTTTACACAAAGGAGAAAGGCGTCTGTGATTCTGGTAACTTCAGGTACTCAGTCTCAGGTACAGTTTCAGGGTGGTGACCTGATTTTTGTCCCAAGAAGCCTCTCTGAAGCCAGGCAGTTCTCACACTTGGAGAGTGGGCGGCTCAGGCTTTCAGGTCCACCAGGGTAGGTGACACGTTTTGTGTGGCTTTGGTTGCATTGAGTGCTGACAGGGCATTTGCCATGGCTCACTACAGGTAGGGTTGTCTGTCAACCATCATGTCCTAATCCCTCTCAGTCCAAAACTGACCTGGACACAGTCCTGTACTGGTGTTTGGGTTATCTGCAAACTACCCTAAAGACACATGGACGTGTGGATGATGGATTGTGGATGGATGAATGAGTGTGCAGGGGGATGGGTGGATGAATGGATGGGTGGGTGAATGTATGAATAGATGGGTGGGTGGATGGATGAATGGATGGGTGGGTGGATGGATGAGTGGATGGGTGGGTGAATGTATGAATAGATGGGTGGGTGGATGGATGAATGGATGGGTGGGTGGATGGATGAATGGATGGGTGGGTGGATGGATGAGTGGATGGGTGGGTGGATGGATGAATGTATGGGTGGGTGGATGGATGAATGGATGGGTGGGTGGATGGATGAATGGATGGGTGGGTGGATGGATGAGTGGATGGGTGGGTGGATGGATGAATGGATGGGTGGGTGGATGGATGAATGGTTGGGTGGGTGGATGGATGAGGGGATGGGTGGGTGGATGGATGAGGGGATGGGTGGGTGGATGGATGAGTGGATGGTTGGGTGGATGGATGAATGGATGGGTGGGTGGATGGATGAATGGATGGGTGGGTGGATGGATGAATGGATGGGTGGGTGGATGGATGAATGGATGGGTGGGTGGGTGGATGAGTGGTTGGGTGGGTGGATGGATGAGTGGATAGTTGGGTGGATGGATGAGGGGATGGGTGGGTGGATGGATGAGTGGATGGATGGGTGAATGTATGAATGGTTGGGTGGGTGGATGGATGAATGGATGGGTGGGTGGATGGATGAATGGATGGGTGGGTGGATGGATGAATGGATGGGTGGGTGGATGGATGAGTGGATGGGTGGGTGAATGTATGAATGGTTGGGTGGGTGGATGGATGAGGGGATGGGTGGGTGGATGGATGAGGGGATGGGTGGGTGGATGGATGAGTGGTTGGGTGGGTGGATGGATGAGTGGATAGTTGGGTGGATGGATGAGGGGATGGGTGGGTGGATGGATGAGTGGATGGATGGGTGAATGTATGAATGGTTGGGTGGGTGGATGGATGAATGGATGGGTGGGTGGATGGATGAATGGATGGGTGGGTGGATGGATGAGTGGATGGATGGGTGAATGTATGAATGGTTGGGTGGGTGGATGGATGAGGGGATGGGTGGGTGGATGGATGAGGGGATGGGTGGGTGGATGGATGAGTGGTTGGGTGGGTGGATGGATGAGTGGATAGTTGGGTGGATGGATGAGTGGATAGTTGGGTGGATGGATGAGGGGATGGGTGGGTGGATGGATGAATGGATGGGTGGGTGGATGGATGAGTGGATGGATGGGTGAATGTATGAATGGTTGGGTGGGTGGATGGATGAATGGATGGGTGGGTGGGTGGATGAGGGGATGGGTGGGTGGATGGATGAATGGTTTAGTGGGTGGATGGATGAGGGGATGGGTGGGTGGATGTATGAGGGGATGGGTGGGTGGATGGATGAATGGATGGGTGGGTGGATGGATGAGTGGATGGATGGGTGAATGTATGAATGGTTGGGTGGGTGGATGGATGAATGTATGGGTGGGTGGATGGATGAGTGGATGGATGGGTGAATGTATGAATGGTTGGGTGGGTGGATGGATGAATGTATGGGTGGGTGGATGGATGAATGGATGGGTGGGTGGATGGATGAGTGGATGGATGGGTGAATGTATGAATGGTTGGGTGGGTGGATGGATGAATGTATGGGTGGGTGGATGGATGAATGGATGGGTGGGTGGATGGATGAATGGATGGGTGGGTGGATGGATGAGTGGATGGGTGGGTGGATGGATGAGTGGATGGATGGGTGAATGTATGAATGGTTGGGTGGGTGGATGGATGAATGGATGGGTGGGTGGATGGATGAATGGATGGGTGGGTGGATGGATGAATGGATGGGTGGGTGGATGGATGAGTGGATGGGTGGGTGAATGTATGAATGGTTGGGTGGGTGGATGGATGAGGGGATGGGTGGGTGGATGGATGAGGGGATGGGTGGGTGGATGGATGAGTGGTTGGGTGGGTGGATGGATGAGTGGATAGTTGGGTGGATGGATGAGGGGATGGGTGGGTGGATGGATGAGTGGATGGATGGGTGAATGTATGAATGGTTGGGTGGGTGGATGGATGAATGGATGGGTGGGTGGATGGATGAATGGATGGGTGGGTGGATGGATGAGTGGATGGATGGGTGAATGTATGAATGGTTGGGTGGGTGGATGGATGAGGGGATGGGTGGGTGGATGGATGAGGGGATGGGTGGGTGGATGGATGAGTGGTTGGGTGGGTGGATGGATGAGTGGATAGTTGGGTGGATGGATGAGTGGATAGTTGGGTGGATGGATGAGGGGATGGGTGGGTGGATGGATGAATGGATGGGTGGGTGGATGGATGAGTGGATGGATGGGTGAATGTATGAATGGTTGGGTGGGTGGATGGATGAATGGATGGGTGGGTGGGTGGATGAGGGGATGGGTGGGTGGATGGATGAATGGTTTAGTGGGTGGATGGATGAGGGGATGGGTGGGTGGATGTATGAGGGGATGGGTGGGTGGATGGATGAGGGGATGGGTGGGTGGGTGGATGAGGGGATGGGTGGGTGGATGGATGAGTGGATGGATGGGTGAATGTATGAATGGTTGGGTGGGTGGATGGATGAGGGGATGGGTGCGTGGATGGATGAATGGATGGGTGGGTGGATGGATGAATGGATGGGTGGGTGGATGGATGAGGGGATGGGTGGGTGGATGGATGAATGGATGGGTGGGTGGGTGGATGAGTGGATGGGTGGGTGGATGGATGAATGTATGGGTGGGTGGATGGATGAATGGTTGGGTGGGTGGATGGATGAGGGGATGTGTGGGTGGATGGATGAGGGGATGGGTGGGTGGATGGATGAGGGGATGGGTGGGTGGATGGATGAGGGGATGGGTGGGTGGATGGATGAGGGGATGGGTGGGTGGGTGGATGAGGGGATTGGTGGATGGATGGATGGATGAATGGATGGGTGAGTGGAATGATTAGTGGATGGATGGGGTGAATGTATGAATGGTTGGGTGGGTGGATGGATGAGTGGATAGTTGGGTGGATGGATGAGTGGATGGATGGGTGAATGTATGAATGGTTGGGTGGGTGGATGGATGAGGGGATGGGTGGGTGGATGGATGAGGGGATGGGTGGGGAGATGGATGAGGGGATGGGTGGGTGGGTGGATGAGTGGATGGGTGGGTGGATGGATGAATGTATGGTTGGGTGGGTGGATGAGTGGATGGGTGGTTGGATGGATGAATGGATGGGTGCGTAGATGGATGAATGTATGGGTGGGTGGATGGATGAATGGTTGAGTGGGTGGATGGATGAGGGGATGGGTGGGTGGGTGGGTGGATGGATGAATGGATGGGTGGGTGGATGGATGAATGTATGGGTGGGTGGATGGATGAATGGTTGGGTGTGTGGATGGATGAGGGGATGGGTGGGTGGATGTATAACTGGATGGATGGATGCATGGATACTGGGACAGATTCACACTTTCTCCCTTGAGGATGAAGCAGCTGGTTGAACACTGGACTCTGACCTGTATTCCCCATGATCAGTTCACCTAGTCAACACAGGTGGGTATGCAGAAAGAACAGAGAGCTATGGAGATGGAACACTAGACACCAGAAAAGTCCAGGACAGAGATGAGAACTGTCTGGAGATGGGAAACAGGAAGGAGAAAGCAATCAGTGGTGGTCAAGGTGAAGGGTCAATGGCCTTCCCTGAAAACCAAAAGTGAACTAAAGAGTTAATGACTATCCCCAAGGCTTAGGACAATAAAAGAAACAACAGAGGCATTCAGCCTCATTAAGTTTGGTACCTTTCCTGACTGATGTACTCTCCTTAGTCTAGATGGCCTTGAAGGACCAGAGATCATCTGAGTATCCTCCCTTAGACATTCCTGAAGAAGCCTACTCTGAACAAGGAGACAAACAGCTACAATTTTCTTATCAATGGCACCTGGTGCAGCCTGCTTTTTTACTTAGGAGTCTCCTATAGACTTGCACCCTAGCCTGGCTCAGTGCTTCAGCCTTCACCCTGAGGGAAAGCTGAAGGCCCTCGCTGTTTTCTCTCAATAAAACAGTCTTGTCTATAGAGATCAAGTCCAGTGTTCTCTTTTGCTTTTCTCTTACACTTTCCTTACATTCTGGTGCCATGTCTCAGATACCTCTCCAGGGTTTTTGGGCTGCACATCCCCCCTCCCCCCGCACCCTTCCTCTCTCCTTCTACCTCCCTGCTAATGTTTCACTGTCTCAGGAATAGAAAACCTCACTGTGCTCACTACTCTGAGCTAAACAGTCACCTGTGACCTGTAACCTCCAGTCTTCCAGCTTGGTACCTGGGGTCTTCTTCCTTTGCTTCTTTTCACCTTCTCCCACCAGACTTCTGAACTCCAGATTAGAGGCCTTTCACCATGTGATCTGCTATATCCATGCCTTCATCAAATTACAACTTCAGGACAAGATATTCATTTTAAGTCTGTGGTGGAGGTGCCCCATCCTAGACCTTAGAAACTCCAGGATTTCTCACTTTGCAGTCTGTGGATGATTGGAGACTCCGGGAACCTCCCACATGTCATTCCACCAGACACTCCAAGCATTATGAGTGTGCGGACGCTTTCTTCTAACTCTTGGGTTTTGTTTGCCTAAGCCTGGGAGACATGCCTGGTGGTGGGATTGGGCATTCTTGTTCTTGTCCTCCAAAATGGGCTCTAAATTATGTTCCAAAAAACACTCCATTGGCATGTCTCAAGGCTAATTTAAAGGAGCTCAAGCTTTCTGAGCTCTCTATTCAAATATGACCATGATATTCCTTAGATAATGACCACCACTGGCCTAAATTTGGCACTTTTGATTTTAATATTCTTCAGAAGACATGGCACGTGGTCTGAGGTTCCTACCTTCAGGGCTTCCTTGTCCTCCCTTCCCGCCTTCCCCTATGTACTTCTCGTTCTACAGACCAAATTCTCCTGTGTCACCAAAGCCTCTAAAATCCTGCCCCTTCTGAAACTCTGCCTCTCACACTCAGTTCTGCCATCTGGCTATTACTTGCCAGGGTATGTCCCTCTCATTCCAAATTCAAGCCATCTCACTAAATCAAATACAAACTCTGCCCTCTTAAAGAAACTCCTGTCTTTACTAGACCTCTTTAATTTATTCTACATATGGATATCTAATTTTTCTCTCTTGTTAAAAGTTAAAATCACTAAACAACCTGTAGGGTTTTTCCCTTTCCCCCTTCTTTTCATTACAAGCCACCAAAAGAAGAAAAGAAAAGAAAAGAAAAGAAAAGAAAAGAAAAGAAAAGAAAAGAAAAGAAAAGAAAAGAAAAGAAGTGTCAACTTAAAATTCAAACCACTGGCTGTTGCCCTGTTAAGATTAAGTTCTTGGGGCTGGAAAGATGGCTTAGTGGTTAAGGCACTTGTTTGCAAAGTCAAAAGACCTTGGTTTGATTCCCCAGGACCCATGTAAGCCAGATGCACAAGGTGGCCTATATATCTGGAGTTCATTTGCAGTGGCTGGAAGCTCTGGTATGCTCATTCTCTCTCTGTGCCTCTTTCCCTCTCTCATATAAGTAAAAATTAAAAAAATTAAAAAGATTAAGTTCTCACCAATTTAAAACATAACTAAAATCTTACAAGGATGTCTCTCCATGTTTTATGTTGCCATGTCTAATGTTGGCCAACCATGTCATGTCATGTGCTCTATGTTTCATGTAGTCTGTCCTTATGTATGATTAAATTTATGATTAATTGTTTCAGTGCTTATGAATTAAATGTTCTGGTGCTCATATATTTTAAGATGATGTTAAGTTATTAAAACCAGGTTTACAGGCTGGAGCGATGGCGTAGCGGTTGAGCACTTGCCTGTAAAGCCTAAGGACCCCTGTTCGAGGCTCGGTTCCCCAGGTCTCACGTTAGCCAGATGCACAAGGGGGCGCACGCGTCTGGAGTTCGTTTGCAGAGGCTGGAAGCCCTGGCACGCCCATTCTCTCTCTCTATCTGTCTTTCTCTCTGTGTCTGTCGCTCTCAAATAAATAAATAAAAAATTTAAAAATAAAACAGGTTTACAATATATTTAAAATAATTAACTTCTATGTTTTTGACAACATGCTATTCATGCTTACTACAATAATAGACATATTTGTATACCAAATTCTAAACTTGCTTCTACAGAAAGAAATGTTTTTGGATCAGAAAAGACTTCATAAGGTAAAAAATTGTTGTAAGTTATGTTATTAAAAGGATATGAAAATGACTTAAACTGAAAAAGGTTTGGCTTGCCTATAATAAGATGGGTTAAATTAAAAGTTTTCATTCTTCATATTTTTTTATCACCTTGATTTTTCATATAGTTCAGACTTTACTCTTTGTAGTAACTTGATAAATTTATTTATATTGTCATGTCTCAAATCAAAATTAAATTGAACTATACCTATGTTTCCTAATGTTAAAACTCTAGTAAAAAAAATCTAAATGTTTAACAAAATCAAGAATCATTTTTAATGAGTTTATTTAAACCTCATCTAAATGTAACATAAAAATCAAAAATATAAAATTAATATAACTGACCTTCTAAATATTAAAAAAAAGAGGGGAGCCTAGGGGCACTACTGATCCAGGGAAATGGAAAGACAGACAATCAGAATCCAGTCTATTTATAATTAACTTTAGGACAAAAACAAACAAACAAAAAACAGTAACAACAACAAACACCATACAAGCAAAAGTTTAAAAACAAACAAACAAAAAAACCTTAAATGGCCATATTAAAAGTCTTATGTTGCCGGGCGTGGTGGTACATGCCTTTAATCCCAGCACTTGGGAGGCAGAGGTAAGAGGATCGTTGTGAGTTTGAAGCCACCCTGAGATTACATAGTTAATTCTAGGTCAGCCTAAACTAGAGTGAAACCCTACTTCGAAAAACCAAAAACAAAAAACCAAACCCCCCTCCCCCGCAAAAAGAAGTCTTATGGTAAGAAAGTTCCTGTTGGTAGTTATGAGATGAGTTAACTAAGGAAGATAAACTGGAGAGAAAACTTTAAATGTTAATAAATGATGAAAAAGATTGTTACAGAGTGGTTACATAGATTGTCAGGTAAAAGTATGTAGATTATGAGTAAAATATGTAGATGAAGGTATGAGTAAAGTTAAACAGAAGGTTAAAGACACAGTTGATTAAATCTTAATGTACTTTATCAGATTAGATTCCTTGAGCTATTTACAATGACTATTAGCCTAGGGCTTCTATCAGACTAATAAAGGATGGCTCTGGCTGGTGACAGGATTAGGTGGTAAATTTAAAAGCTTTAACTCATTAATATTAATGTAGTCATAATAATGGTTGTAAAAAACTGACTTTAGGGCTGGAGAGATGGCTTAGCGGTTAAGCGCTTGCCTGTGAAGCCTAAGGACCCCGG
Source organism: Jaculus jaculus (assembly GCF_020740685.1). Taxonomy (NCBI): domain Eukaryota; kingdom Metazoa; phylum Chordata; class Mammalia; order Rodentia; family Dipodidae; genus Jaculus; species Jaculus jaculus. The sequence continues at coordinate 25,069,676 of NC_059115.1, forward strand.
TTCGAGGCTCAGTTCCCCAGGTCCCACGTTAGCCAGATGCACAAGGGGGCGCACGCGTCTGGAGTTCGTTTGCAGAGGCTGGAAGCCCTGGCACACCCATTCTCTCTTTCTCCACTGTCTTTCTCTCTGTGTCTGTCACTCTCAAAGAAATAAATAATTTTTAAAAAATTTTAAAAAAAAACTGACTTTAAAGTTCACAACCAAGTTTACTATGTTCCTCTATTTGCCAACCTTTTACTATTTAATAAGATTATTATATCTAAAAAGCAAACTAACAAACAAACAAAAAACTGTAACCTTAAGATGGTTCCTTTCTTGTCATGTTGTTTTACTGGATGATTATCACTGCTTATTGTCTAAGTCTTAAACAAGGTGATTCGGTCGTTGTAACTTTATTCTTAGGGAAACTTAGGAAAGTACTCCTGTCCTAGAAAAGCCTTCAATATAGAAACAATTTTAATATAGTTTGTCTAGGCTTCAAATATTCTACGATTCTTAAATATTGCCATATGTTAAACTTAAAAAATGGTTCAGCAGGGTATGGTGGCACATGCCTTTAATCCCAGCACTCAGGAGGCAGAGGTAGGAGGATTGCTATGAGTTCAAGGCCACCCTGAGAAAACAGAGTGAATTCCACAGCTACAGTGAGACTCTACCTTGGGGGAAAAAAGAAAGAGTTTCAATGACTGAAGGAAATTGATGAAAAAATTCTATCATTATGTCTCTAATGTATGTTAAAATCAGACTAATTTAGCTCAACAATGACCAAGTTTGGTATGTATGCTCAGTCTCATCAAGGTTTTACTTAAATAATAGTCTCATTTCTTGTATGTTAAGTTCATTGCTTACAGATATATTAATACTTAAGACATGTTCCCTGCTCTAGAAAAATGATCTTAACACTACTGTTCTGCTTCCAGTTTGTGGGGTAATTGGTACCCACACAGGCATCTAAACTAATCAAAGATGTTACCAAATACAAATGTCAAAACTTGATGCTGTCTTACTTGACATGTTCTGTCTATACTTATAACTATTACACCTTTAAAAAAATAAGATGTGGGAGGGATGGCTTAGCAGTTAAGGCATTTGCCTGCAAAACCAAAGGACCCAGGTTGGATTCCCTAGGACCCATGTTAGCCAGATACACAGGGGGTGCATGCATCTGGAGTTTGTTTGCAGTGGCTGGAGGCCTTGGCACATCCATTTCCTTTCTCTCTCTCTCTCTCCCTCCCTCTCTGTCAAATAAATATAAATAAAGTATTAAAAAATTAAAAAATAAGATGTGCCTACCTTATGAAAAGCTGTTTCACTGTATTTCATTTCTGGGTTTTTTTTTTCTCAATTTTTATTAACATTTTCCATGCTTATAAAAAATATCCCATGGTTGAAGGCCTGCTCTATGGGAGGAAATACATGCCTGGTACTGAAAACTGAATCAGAAGCCTATGGCAGGGAAGGTCATGAGCCTTAGGGGTATAAAGCCTGCTCTTGCCTGGATAAATGCATATATTACTCTCACCAAATTGCCCTGAAAACACTACACTTAATGTTCATCATCATATATTCATGTTAATCTCACTTCTGGTTAGAGAAGCTTCTCTTTTCAGATGGTGATGACCACTGGGATGATCCAAAAGGCAAAATAGTGCTGAAAAGAAAGGATGGAGGAGTGTCCAGCACTGAAACATCTCACACCCTCCAAGGCTCAGGGTCCACTGTGGAAGAGATGGTGAAAAGAATGTAATGGCCAAAGGAAGGGCATCACTCCTTATATACAACTGTCAGGACAGAAATTGGCCTCGATATCCAAGACCTTGCAGTGCCTAGCAATATCTACACAAGACCCTCATAATAGAAGAAAAAGATGATGACATCAAATTAAAAGAGACTAATGGAGAGAGGGAGGGGATGTGACGGAGAGCAGAGTTATGAAGGGGAAAGTGGGGCAGAGGAGGGAAAATACCATGGTTTGTTGTCTGTAATTATAGAAGTTGTCAGTAAAAATAAAAAATAAATAACTAAATAATATTCCATGGTAATACCCTCCCTCACATCCCCCACTTTCCGCTTTGAAATTCCATTCTCCATCATATCCCCTCCCTATCTCAATCAGTCTCTCTTTTATTTTGATGTCATCTTTTCCTCCTCTAATGATAGTCTTGTGTAGGTAGTGTCAGGCACTATGAGGTCATGGCTACCCAGTCCATTTTATGTCTGGAGGGAGCACGTTGTAAGGAGTCCTACCCTTCCTTTGGCTCTTACGTTCTTTCTGCCACCTCTTCCGCATTAGACCCTGAGCCTTGGAAGGTGTGATCGAGATGTTACTCAGTACTCCAGTCACTTGTTTCCACCACTATGATACCTTCTGAGTCGTCCCAAAGTCACTGCCATCTGAAAAGAAGATTCTCTACCCAAAGTGAGAGTAGCATTAACATAAGGGTATAAATATTAAGAGAAGTGCTTACTGGGCAGTTTGATAAGCATAGTATATACATTTTTCCAGACATCAGCAGATGTTATACGACCAGGGCTCATGAATACCCCTGTTTTAAGTTTTCAGTATCAGGGATGTGTTCCCCCCCATGGAGTGGGCCTCCAGTCCAGTTGGAGGGCAGTTGGTTTCCACCATGACAGACGTGCCACTATAGCACCTGTTGGCTCATTTGGCCTGGCTGGCCAATTATAAGGCTTGCAGTGTCCACTGCTGAGTATCTTCACTGATAGTATCACTTTCTCCCATTGAGCTGCATGTAGAATGGCTTCTTCCAGCTTTCTGTCAGCTGGTCTACATGGAGGAAGTTATCAGCTCAGTTCCAGCAGTATTTCTCAGAGGCCTTGCAGCCCAAGTATGTGGAGTCTTCAGCAATAGAGTCTTACCATCTATTCCTGGTGGGAAACCAAGGGCCTCAGCAATGCCCTATAATGTTTTAGGGGTATCAGGGATCTCCCTGGCCAACAACTCACTGGAGGAATCCCATTCCTGGCACTGAAAACTTTCTAACAACTATCTATGGCTCCTGAGTGTTCCATTGTCTGAAACCAGAAGATTCTATATGATTTATTTGCATCCTCTTAGATTTATTTTTTTAACCTCTTAGATTTTGATTAGCCCTCCCTCCACCTTTCCTTTACTCAATCTCTTCCCCTGACCTCACTTTGGGCCTTTTCACTTACATATACACAATACCAACCTATTAAGTACCCTCCTCCCTTCCTTTCTCTTCCCTTTATATCTCCTTTTTAACCTACTGGCCTCTGCTACTGAGGTTTTTCCTTCTCACACAGAAGCCCAATCATCTGTAACTAGGATCCACATATGAGGGAGAACACGTGCTGCTTGGCTTTCTGGGCCTGGGTTACCTCACTTAGTCTCATACTTTCCAGATCCACCCATTTTCCTGCAAATTTCTTAACTTCAGTTTTCTGTACCGCTCCATTGTACAAACGTGCCACATCTTCATTATCCACTCATCAGTTGAGGGACATCTAGGCTGGTTCCATTTCCCAGCTATTATGAATTGAGTGGCAATAAACATGGTTGAGCATGCAAATTTCATAACTTCATTTTTCTTTACCGCTGAGTAGAACTCCATTGTATAAATGTGCCACATCTTCATTATCCACTCATCAGTTGAGGGACATCTAGGCTGGTTCCATTTCCCAGCCATTATAAATTGAACAGCAATAAACATGGTTGAGCATGTACTTCTAAGAAAATGAGATGAGTCCTCAGGGTATATGCCTAGGAGTGCTATAGCTGGGTCATATGGTAGATCAATCTTAAGCTGTTTTAGAAACCTCCACACTGATTTCCACAATGGTTGGACCAGATTGCATTCCCACCAGCAGTGTAGAAGGGTTCCTCTTTTTCCACATCCCTGCCAACATTTATGATCATTTGTTTTCATGATGGTTGCCAATCTGACAGGAGTGAGATGGAATCTCAGTGTACTTTTATTATGCATTTTCCTGATGACTACTGACATAGAACATCTTTTTAGATGCTTATATGCCATTCATATCTCTTCCTTTGAGAATGCTCTATTTAGCTCCATAGGCCATTTTTTGATTGGCTTGTTTGATTCCTTATTATTTAACTTTTTGAGTTCTTTGTATATCCTAGATATTAATCCTCTATCAGATATATAGCTGGCGAAGATTTATTCCCATTTGGTAGGTTGACCCTTTGCTTTTTGCACTGTGTCCTTTGCAGTGCAAAATCTTTGTAATTTTATGAGGTCCCAGTGATTAATCTGTGGTTTTATTGCCTGAACAATTGGGGTTGTATTCAGAAAGTCTTTGCCAAGACCAATATGTTGAAGGGTTTCCCCTACTTTTTCCTCTAGCAGTTTTAGAGTTTCAGGTCTGATGTTAAGGTCTTTAAATCATTTGGACTTAATTCTTTATTATTTTTATTTTTTTTTGTTCATCATTTATTTATTTATTTGAGAGCTACAGACACAGAGAGAAAGACACATAGAGGGAGAGAGAATGGGCGCACCAGGGCTTCCAGCCACTGCAAATGAACTCCAGACGCGTGCGCCCCCTTGTGCATCTGGCTAACGTGGGACCTGGGGAACCGAGCCTTGAACCAGGGTCCTTAGGCTTCACAGGCCAGCGCTTAACCACTAAGCCACCTCTCCAGACCTGGACTTAATTCTTGTGCAAGGAGAGAGAGAAGAATCCTTCTACAGATACATATCCAGTTTACTCAACACCATTTGCTGAAAAGGCTGTCTTTTCTCCAATGAGCATTTTTGGCATTTTTATCGAATATCAGGTGGCTATAGCTACCTAGCCATCATCTGGGTCCTCTATTTTGTTCCATTGGTTTACATGTCTGCTGTTGTGCCTGTACCATTCTGTTTTTGTTACTATGGCTCTGTAGTATAGGTTAAAATCAGGTATGGTGATACCACCAGCCTTATTTTTGTGGCTCAGTATTATTTTAGGTATTAGAGGTTCTTTGTGATTGAAAATGAATTTTTGTAATGTTTTTTCTATTTCCTTGAAGAATGCCATTGGAATTTTGATGGGGGTTGCATTAAATGTGTAGATTGCTTTTGGTAAGATTGCCATTTTCACAATATTGATTCTTTCAATCCAAGAACAAGGGATGTTTTTCCACTTCCTAGTGTCTTCTGAAATTTCTCGCTTGAGTGTTTTAAAGTTCTCATTGTAGAGTTTATTTCATTTTTTTTGTTTGGATGCAACTGTGAATGGGTGTGATTCTCTGATTTCATCCTCTGTGTGTGTGTTGTTAGCATATATGAAGGCTACTGATTTCTGTGTATTTATTTTGTATCCTGCTACATGGCTGTAGGTTTTTGTCAGCTCTAACAGTTTGCTCATAGAGTCTTTAGGGTCCTCTGTATATAGAATCATGTCATCTGCAAATAATGATAACTTGATCTTTTCCTTTCCAATTTGTATCACTTTTATGTGTGTATCTTGCCTTATTGTTATGGGTAAGACTTCCAGTACTATATTAAATAAAGTTGGGGACAGTGGATACCCTTGTCTTGTTCCTGATTTTAGTGGAAATGCTTCCAGTTTTTCCCCATTTAGTAATATGTTGGCTGCAGGCTTGTCATAAATAGCCTTTATTATATTGAGATATGTTCCTTTTATTCCAAGTCTCTGTAAGACTTTTATCATGAAGGGATGTTGGATTTTGTCAAATGCTTTCTCTGTGTCTAATGAGATGATCATGTGAATTTTGTCCTTCAATCCATTTATATAATGTATTACACTTATAGATTTGCATATATTGAACCATCCCTGCATGTCTGGGATAAAGCCTACTTGGTCAGGGTGAATGATCTTTCTGATATATTCTGTATTCTGTTTGCCACTATTTTGTTGATTTTTTTTTTGGGGGGGGTTTTCAGGTAGGGTCTCACTCTAGCCCAGGCTGACCTAGAATTCACTCAATATTTTCAGGCTGGCCTTGAACTCACAGAGATCCTCCTACCTCTCCCTCCCAAGTGCTGGGATTAAAGGTGTGCACCACCATGCCTGGCTTTTTGAGAATTTTTGCATCTATGTTCATAAAGGAGATTGGCCTGTAATTTTCTTTTTTGTTCTATCTTTGCCTGTTTTTGGTATTAGGGTGATGCTGGCTTCATAGAAGGAGTTTGATAGAATTCTTCCTTTTTCTATTTTATGGAAAAGCTTTTCCTTGAAGGTCTGGTAAAATTCAGTAGTGAATCCATCTGGGCCTGGGTTTCTTTTACTTGGGAGATTTTTAATAAGTGTTTGGATCTCCATGCTTGCTATAGGTCTGTTAATCTCATCTTGATATAATTTAGGTAGGTCACATACATCAAGGAAATCATCCATTTCTTTCAGATTTTCATACTTTGTGGAGTATATGCTTTTATAGTATGTCCCTATGATTTTTTGAATTTCTCTGGCATCTGTTGTGATGTTACCTTGTTCATCTCTAATTTTATTAATTTGTGTCTCTTCTCTTTCTTTTGGTCAGATTTGCTAAGGGTTTATCAATCTTGTTTATCCTTTCAAAGAACCAAGTCTTTGTTTCATTAATTCTTTGAATTGTTTTTTTTTTTTTTGTTTCTTTTTCATTAACTTCTGCCCTAATCTTTATTATTTCTTCCTGTCTACTGATTTTTTTTGTTTGCCTTGTTCTTCTCTTTCCGAGGCTTTAAGGTGAAGCATTAGGTCGTTTACTTGTGACCTTTCTAATTTCTTAATATAGGCACATAAAGGTATAAATTTACCTCTTAGAACTGACTTCATTGTGTCCCAGAGATTTTGGTATGTTGTGTTTTAATTATTGTTTGACTCATTTTTGAATTCCTTCTTGATTTCTTCATTGACCCATTAATCATTTAGTAGTGTATTGAAATACCCATCCATACTTTTCTATTAGTTTGTCTTTCTCGTTGTTGGACTGTAGTAGATCTGCCACCTGGTCTTCTAGCTTAGATGCTCTGTCCTCTCCTTTATCCATTCTACTGGTGAGATTTTCTAAAGAGTTTTTTTATTTCATTAACTGTGTTCTTCATTGCTAGTAATTCTGACTGGTTTTTCTTTATTGTGTCTATTCCCTTATTTATGTCTTGTATTGCCTTCTTTATTTCATGAAATTGATGTCCTGTGTCTTCTTTGATTCCTTTGATTTCCTCTTTCATTCCTTTGATTACTTCTTTAACTTCTTTGAACATATTTACAATCATTCTTTTGAAATCTTTCTCAGGCATTTGCTCTATCTCGTTCTCACTGGAGGTAATTTCTGATGCATTAATACTTTTTGGTGGATTTATATTGTCTTGATTTATGGTGTTTGTTGTATTATAATGTATATATGTTTGCATCTTGGATTAAGTTAATGCTTGGATTTTCTAGTTAGCTGGGTATTCTTAGCTGTATCAATTGGTCTGATGTTATATATCTTCAGGGTAGGAGGTTAAGATGTTAGGTGTGGCTCTTAACACTCTCAGAGTATTTACAAAAGTGTTCCTAGGGGTTGAGTTTGCCTGCTATGGGAGTATTCAAGTAGGCTGAGTGGAAAAAGTAGAAGTAGATTCTAAAATACAACTAAACAATGTACACATTCAGTGTAAAGCAGCACAAAATATTTATGCAAGAGTATGTATTATAACAACCAGATCCTCTATCAACAAAGAGGTTATTTCTGGTCTGTAGAGAGTTCCAAGTCAGCTTGTGACCAAGTGAGACCCTTCCCTGGTGCAATGCCAGTTACCTCTTTGGATGATTTTGGTCTTAGTCAAGTAGGCTGGCTGGGTCGCTGGACTGCTGTTCTGTTTTCTGGAGCTGGGCACTGGCTTTTCCTGTGGGCCAAATGGAGCCTGGCAACTGTGGCCCTGCAGACCGGCACCGCTGCTACTGGAACTGCTGCTGCTGCTGCTGCTGCTGAAGCAAGCAGCCACTGCTGGATCTGCCGCCGCTGCTGATGCTGGATCCACCACCGCTGGAGCCACTGTTGCCAGTGCCAGAGCCACTGCTGTTGCTGCCAGAGCCAGAGCTGCAGCTTCCACCCGCCACTTCTGCTGCCGGAGCTGGAGCGGCCACTGCCGGAGCTGCTTTGGCCTGCCTGTGTGGGCTCTGGATTCTCTGGATCTCTCCTACTTCTCTGCTGCTGTTTTCTTATATGTTTCACTTTATTGTAAAAGCGTGTATTTTGCTGGGTTTTCTTTGGCTTTTTCTCCCTTAGGCTGCTTTGGCATGGTTCCTTCCTATGCCACCAACTTAACTGGAAGTCTTAATTAAATATTTTAAAGCCAGTTTTTATAACTGTTAGTACAAGTAATTTAATATCACTTTCTTGAATTTTAATTATAGCATAATGAGATATACAAATTCATTTATAAACTAATTAAAATAATTTGATCTGAATTAGGTTCATGATATCATATAATAAATTGAATTAGTTTTTACTTGTACTTAATTTTTATATATTTGTTATAACAAAGGTAGGTTTATTAAAATTATTAAAATTCTAAAGACTTTACAGAGTGCTTCCAAAGGAAAGAGAAAAATGCATATGTGTATATGTTAATATATACACACACATATATCCATACATATGGTAAGCTAAAAAGCTAAAACTCATGTTTTTTGTTTTCCTTTTTAAAAGAATATTGCTATTTATTTATTTATTTATTTATTTGAGACAAATAGTAAGAGGCAGAAAGAGAGAATGAGTATGTGCATCTCAGGACCTCCTGCCTTTGTGCCTCTACATGGGGACTGGGAAATCTAAACCAGGCCTTCAGACTTTGCAAGCAAGTGACTTTAATAGCTGAGACATCTCATCAACCCTGCTTTTTCTCCTTTTCCTGGTCACTGAGTGAGGTGGCCATGACAGTCTCAGCACAAAGTACCTTTTATGAAAATAATGAATCTACAGTTATAGTACCTTATGTTGTCAGAAACAATTTTGTGGTTTACTGCATTTTAAAGGATCTTTTTACCTCAGTTTACTAAAATTTTCGTGTAGGGTTTTGTCAGAGGTTATTGACAGGTGTAGTAGTCATGCTGTGTCTTCTTGAAGGTGGTTTCAGGAGGGGTCTGGTGTTCAGCTGGTTGATGTCAGGCATTGGGATGTGATGACTGCCGTGTCAGCTCATGAGAAGGTTTCACTAGCTGGGAAGGAATCCATAAAGTTCCTGTAGAGGCAAAACTGAAGCACATACCTTGGCACAGGTTAGAAGTTGTAGTAAGCCTGGCCATTGAAGTCTATTATGTTTTTGTTGTTGCCCTTGTTTTTTCAAGGCAGGTTTAGCACTAGCTCAAGCTGACCTGGACTTCACCATGTAGTCTCAGGTTAGCCTCTAACTCACAGTGATCCTCTTATGTCTCTCTCTTAGAGAGCTGTTATTGTAGGTGTGTGCCACCAAACAAGGCACTATTTTTGTTTTTTTAAGGTAAACTTTAAGTAGACCATTGGTTTGTTTTATATTGGCTTGTGGGGTTACAAATAATGTTAAATAATCATTGAGTACTCTAAAATTTATAGAAAGTTTTGAAAGACAGCAAATTATAGGTAGATCTCTCATCTGTTTGACATTTTTGAGTTTGTATTTAGAGAGGCATTAGCCCATATCGTGTTTTTTTTTTGTTTTTGTTTGTTTGGTTTTTTTTTTTTTTTTTTTTTTTGGTTTTTCGAGGTAAGGTCTCACTCTGGTCCAGGCTGACCTGGAATTAACTCTGTCATCTCAGGGTGGCCTTGAACTCACAGTGATCCTCCTACCTCTGCCTCCCGAGTGCTGGGATTAAAGGCGTGCGCCACCACGCCCGGCGATTGTGTGTTTTTTATCATTTCAATTAGCCTTTTTAGATTGACAGGTGGCATGTCAGATAATGTATTTATAGACACATGAATAATATTCATCTATTAAATATTTATTATCATACTTATATTTATATGACATAATTACTGGAAAGTCCTTTTTCAAAAGATGATGATTCTAAATTTTTGCACTTATTATTTTAAATATATATGTATAAATTAGAAAATATTTTATACAACATATATTTTACAAATTTATATGTATTACCTCTTGTACATGTCCACTTTATTATTTATTTTTAACTTAATGCAAAAATCACAGCTAACTATCTAAAACTATTTTAACTATTATTATTTTTTTTAATTTTATTTTATTTTATTATTATTATTATTTTTTTTTTTGGTTTTGTGGGGTAGGGTCTCACTCTGGCTCAGGCTGACCTGGAATTCACTATGTAGTCTCAGGTGGCCTCAAACTCACGGTGATCCTCCTACCTCTGCCTCCTGAGTGCTGGGATTAAAGGTGTGTACCACCACGCCTGGCCATTTTTATTATTTTATTGATTTATTATTATTATTTAGTTTATTGATTTTCTATCGTGTTAACTTTGGTTTTTTGAGGTAGGGTCTCACTCTAGCCCAGGCTGACCTAAAATTCACTCTGTATTCTCAGGGTGGTCTCACATTCACAGAGATACTCCTATCTCTGCCTCTTAGTGCTAGGATTAAAGGCATGTGCCACCACACCTGGCTAACATGTATTTATTTTTAAGGAATAGGAGTCTTTTGTGATATTAAAATTGAGACAGTCACTTAAATATTAAGAATGCTTGGTCATATATCTTTTTTTGTTGTTGTTTATTTTCCTTTATTTATTTGAGAGTGACAGGCAGAGAGAGAGAGAGAGAGAGAGAGGAGGGGGGAGAGGAAGGGCATGCTAGGGTCTCCAACCACTGCAAATGAATTCCAGATGCATGCGCCCCTGTGCATCTGGCTAAAGTAGGTCCTGGGGAATCAAGCCTTGAACTGGGGTCCTTAGACTTCACAGGCAAGCGCTTAACCACTAAGCAATCTCTCCAGCCCTCATACATTTTAATAAATTATAATATCTTGGCTTCTAAATTATTGAAATTTTGTTTGATTATAGTATCTTGAAAGAGAAAGTAGATTAATCAATCAGATGTACACTAAAAGCATTTTGTTTAACATACAGTAATTATATGTCTTTATCTATGATTATTAAAATAGACAAAGTTTAGATAAGTTACCCCACAGTTTATGTTCAAATGGTATTACTATTGTTGATAGAATATGGGGTCATGTTTATCATCATTATTCTTTTTATTTTATTTTATTAACTTTTATTAACATTTTCCATGATTACAAAAAAATATCCCATGGTTATATTTTTTTATAATCATGGAAAATGTTAATAAAAATTTAAAAATTAAAAAAAAATCCCATGGTTATTCCATACCTCCCCCCCTCCACACTTTCTCCTTTGAAATTCCATTCTCCATCATATTACCTCCGCAACTCAATCATTGTACTTACAAATATACAATATCAACCTATTAAGCACCCTCCTCCCTTCCTTTCTTTTCCCTTTATATCTCCATTTTAACTTACTGGCCTCTGCTACTAAGTATTTTCTGTCTCACACAGAAGCCCAATCTTCTGTAGCTAGGATCCACATATGAGAGAGAACATGTGGCACTTGGCTTTCTGGTCCTGGGTTACCTCACTTAGTATAATCCTTTCCAGGTCCATCCATTTTTCAGCAAATATCATAACTTCATTTTTCTTTATTGCTGAGTAGAACTCCATTGTATAAATGTGCCAAATCTTCATTATCCACTCATCAGTTGAGGGACATCTGGGCTGGTTCCATTTCCCAGCTATTATAAATTGAGCAGCAATAAACATGGTTGAGCACATCTAAGGAAATGAGATGAGTCCTTAGGATACATGCCTAGGAGTGCTATAGCTGGGTCATATGGTAGATCAATCTTTAGCTGTTTTAGGAACCTCCACACTGATTTCCACAATGGTTGGACCAGATTACAATCCCACCAGCAGTGTAGAAGGGTTCCTCTTTTTCCACATCCCCGCCAACATTTATGATCATTTGTTTTCATGATGGTGGCCAATCTGACAGGAGTGAGATGGAATCTCAATGTAGTTTTAATCTGCATTTCCCTGATGACTACTGACGTAGAATATTTTTTAGATGCTTATATGCCATTCGTATTTCTTCCTTTGAGAATGCTCTACTTAGCTCCATAGCCCATTTTAGAATGCAAGGAATTATTTCAATTTTCCTGAATTTGTTAAGATTTGCTTTGTGTCCTAATATATGGTCTATTTTAGAGAATGTTCCATGTGCTGCTGTAAACAATGTATATTCTGCAGCTTTTGGATGAAATGTCCTGTATACATCTGTTAGGTCCATTCCTTCTATGACCTCATTTAGTCCAGATGCCTCTCTGTTTATTTTTTTCTGGGATGACCTGTCAATTGATGAGAGTGGGGTGTTAAAGTCACCCACCACCACTGTGTTTGGTGTTATCTGTGACCTTACTTCTAATAGTGTTTGTTTGACGATTTTGGGAGCCCCCATGTTAGGTGCATATATGTTTAGGATTGTAATGTCCTCCTGTTGGAGTGTGCCCTTAATCAATATAAAGTGACCTTCCTTATCTTTCTTGACTAATGTTGGACTAAAATCTACCTTGTCAGATATTAGGATAGCAACCCTTCTTGTTTTCTAGGCCCATTTGCTTGAAACACCGTCTTCCAACCTTTTACCCTAAGATAATATCTGTCCTTTATAGAAAGGTGAGTTTCTTGGAGACAACAAATTGTAGGATCCTGCTTTTTAACCCAGTCTGCAAACCTATGTCTTTTCGTTGGGGCATTGAGGCCATTGATATTAAGAGATATTATTGAAAGGTGTGTATTTATGTTTGCCTTTTTTTTGTGTGTGTGTGGTTTCTGTTCTACCTGTGCTCTCTTGTGTTAACTAGTATTTGAGTATTGCTTGTTTTTTTTCTAAGTTCCTTATATGTGTGATTTTCCTTTTCTTCAGCATGGAGAATTCTATCAAGTATTTTCTGTAGAGCTGGGTTTGTCTTAAAATACTCCTTTAGCATTCTTTTGTCATGGAATGTCCTTATTTCTCTGTCTATTTGAATGGATAGCTTTGCAGGGTAAAGTAACCTTGGTTGACAGTAGTTATCTTTCAGAACTTGGAATACATCACTCCAAGCCCTTCTGGCTTTTAAAGTTTGTGTTGAATAATCTGCTGTAATCCTGATGGGCTTGCCTTTGTAGGTAACTTGATTTTTCTCTCTAACTGCTTTCAATATTTTTTTTTCTTTGGTTTGTGTGTTTGGAAGTTTGATTATAATATGGCGAGGAGAGGTTCTTTCCAGGTTTTGTCTGGATGGGGTTATAAAGATTTCCTGTATCTGCACTGGCACCTCTTTCCCAATTTGGGGGAAATTTTCTTCTATGATTTTGTTGAAGACACCTACTATAACTTTGGAGTGGAATTCTTCTCCTCCTACTATGCCCTGAATTCTTATATTTGATCTTTTCATAGTGTCCTGAATATCTTGAAATTCCCACTCATACTTTTCTATAAGTTTGTCTTTCTCTTTGTGGGACTGTATTAGATCTGCCACCTGGTCTTCTAGCTCAGATATTCATCCATTCTGCTCGTGAGATTTTCTACAGAGTTTTTTATTTCATTAACTGTGTTCTTCATTGCTAGTAATTCTGACTGGTTTTTCTTTATTATTTCTGTTTCCTTATTTATGTCTTATATTGCCTTCTTTATTTCATTAAATTGGTGTCCTGTGTCTTCTTGGATTCCTTTGATTTCCTCTTTGAGTTCCTCTTTGACTCCTTTGATTTGTTCTCTGACTTCTTTGAACATATTTACAATCATTCTTTTGAAATCTTTCTCAGGCATTTACTCTAACTCTTTCTCACTGGAGGTCATTTCTGATGCATTAATACTTTTAGGTGGATTTATATCATCTTGCTTTTTAGTGTTTCTTGTGTTATAATGTATATATTTTTGCATCTTGGATTAAGTTAATGCTTGGATTTTCTAGCTAGCTGGGTATTCTTAGCTGTATCAATTGATTTGATGCTATATATTTTCAGGGTAGGAGCTTAAGGTGTTAGGTGTGGCTCTTAAGACTCTCAGAGTATCTCCAAAGGTGTTCCTAGGGGTTGAGTTTCCCTGCTATGGGAGTATTCAAGTAGGCTGAGTGGAATAAAATACAGGTAAATTCTAAAAGTTAACTAAACACTGTACACATTCAATCAAAAACAGCCCCAAGTATGTATGCAAAAGTAGTTATTATATAACAACCAGATCTTCTATCAACAAAGAGGTTAAGGTTTCTGGTCTGTTGAGGATTCCAAGTCAGCTTGTGAACAAGTGAGACCCTTCCCTGGTGCAATTCCAGTTACCTTGGATGATTTTGGTCTCAGTCAAGTTGCTGCCTGGGCCGTCGGGCTGCTGTTCTGATTTCTGGAGGTGGGTACTGGCTTTTCCAGCGGGGCAAACTGAGCTTGGCAATTGTGGCCCTGCAGATCAGCACATCCTCTGCTGGAACTGCTGCTGCTAAAGCTGCCTCTGCTGGGTCTGTTGCCACTGCTGCTGCCTCTGCTGCTTTTCCTCTTCTTCGACATGGGGGATTCTTTCAAGTCTTTTCTGTAGAGCTGGTTTTGTCTTCAAATACTCCTTTAGCATTCCTTTGTCATGGAATGTCCTTATTTCTCCATCTATTTGAATGGATAGCTTTGCAGGATAATGTAACCTTGGTTTACAGTTGTTATCTTTCAGAATTTGGAATACATCACTCCAAGCCCTGCTGGCTTTTAAAGTTTGTATTGAGTAATCTGCTGTAATCCTGATTGGCTTGCCTATGTAGGTAACTTGATTTTTCTCTCTAACTGCTTGCAGTATTTTGGGGCGGGGGGATTGTGTATTTGGTAGTTTGATTATAATATGGTGAGGAGAGGTTCTTTCCAGGTTTTGTCTGGCTGGTGTTCTAAAGGCTTCCTGTATTTGCACTGGGACCTCTTTCCCAATTTGAGGGGAGTTTTCTTCTATGATTTTGTTGAGGATGTCTACTATGCCTTTGGAGTGAAATTCTTCTCCTACTATGCCCTGAATTCTTATGTTTGATCTTTCTGTAGTGTCCCTAATATCTCGAAATTCCCACTCATACTTTTCTATTAGTTTGTCTTTCTCTTTGTTGGACTGTATTTGGTCTGCCACCTGGTCTTCTAGCTTAGATATTCATCCATTCTGCTCGTGAGATTTTCTACAGAGTTTTTTATTTCATTAACTGTGTTCTTCATTGCTAAAGCTGCTGTTGCTGCTGTAGCTGCCTCTGCTGGTTCTGGCACTGCTGCCTCTGAAGCTGCCGCTGCTGGATCTGCTGTTGCTGCCTCTGAAGCTGCCGCTACTGGATATGCCACTGCTAGGGCTGCTTTTGCCGGTGCCGGAGCCGCTAATGTTGCTGCCAGACCCTGCTCCTGCTTGGGTCCTGCTGTCAGCTCAAGTTGGTGTGGCCAGGTCCCAGGACTGCTGCTGTGTTCGCTGGAGTTGGGGTCAGGTGTTGGGTGAGGGGAGGGAGCCACAGCTGCTCTAGTTGTCTCACTGTTCCACATGTTCTTCTACCTTGTGATCTGCTTCTCCGTTGCTTACGTTTCTTGAGTTACAGAGAGCTCCGGTGTGAGTGGAAGCTCCCTTCACCTGGCCTTTCCTGTGGCTCGAGCTGAGCCTGGTGGCTTTCTGGTGCACCACTGCTGCCGCAGTTGGCGGACCTTCCGGGGCCGCTTCTGCCAGCCTGTGTGGGCTCTGGATGCTCTGGATCTCTTCTACTTCTCCCCTGCCATTTCAATTTCCTATACACCACACTTTTTAGTGAAAGTGTGTATTTTGCTGAGTTTTTTTGGTCTTTTTCCCTCCAGGCTGCTTTGGCATGGTACCTATGCCACCATCTTAACTGGAAGTCCTCAGATGAATTCTATCAAACCTTCATTGAACAACTGAAACCATTTTTTTTCAAACTGTTCTGCCTAATTGGAGACCAGGGAATATTCCCCAATTCCTTTTATGAAGCTAGCATCACCACAATACCAAATCCAGAGAGAGATGCAACAAGGAAAGAAAACTATAGGCCTATATCACTAATGAACTTAGATGGATTGTTTCTGAACAAAATCCTTGCAAATGGAATTCAACAACACATCAAAAGCATTATCCACCTTGATCAAGTAGGCTTCATCCCAGGGATGCAGGGATGTTT
This sequence comes from Jaculus jaculus, assembly GCF_020740685.1. NCBI lineage: Eukaryota > Metazoa > Chordata > Mammalia > Rodentia > Dipodidae > Jaculus > Jaculus jaculus. The sequence continues at coordinate 25,085,792 of NC_059115.1, forward strand.
CAACATGTGAAAATCAAGCAATGTAATACAGCACATAAATAAACTTAACCACAAGAAACACATGATCATCTCAAATTGATGCAGAAAAGGTCATTGACAAAATACAACACACCTCAGTATAATAAAGGCTATAGATGAAGCACCTGAAGCTCAAATTATACTTAATGGGGAAAAACTCAAGGAGTTCCCACTGAGATTGGAAACAAGACAGGGCTACCCACTCTCACCACTGCTCTTCAACACATAGTACTAGAAGTCCTATTCCAAGCAATAATATTGGAGAAAGAAATAAAAGGCATACAAACTGGAAAGGAAGAAGTCAATTAGCTCTATTTACAGATGTCATGATCTCATACATAAGTGACCTCAAAGTCTCCATCTCAAAACTTCTAAAGATAATTAATTCCTTCACTAACGTGGCAGGATACAAAAAGAATACACAAAAAAAAGTACCCTTTCTATATGCAAAGGACAAATATGCAGTGAAAGAAATCAATGAGGCTGTCCCATTTTCAATTGCAGTGAAAAAAATTTAGTACATTGGAATAACACTAACCAAGGATGTGAAAGACCTATATAATGAAAATACAAATGTATTTTTAAAAGAAGCCATTGGGCTGGACAGATGGCTTAACAGTTAAGGCACTTGCCTACAATGCATAAGGACCCATGTTCAACTCTCCAATCCCACATAAGACAGACAAAGGTAAGTCAAGCTCAAGGTCATATATGCCTAGCAGGTGGTGCAGGTGTCTGGAGTTGATTGCAGTGGCCAAGGCTCTTCTGGTATGCCAATTCTCTCTCTCTCTCTCTCTCTCTCTCTCTCTCTCTCTTTTTGCCTCTCCATCTCTCTCTCAAAAAAAAAAAAAAAAAAAAAAACAAAACCTAAAGTAGACATTGTTAGCTGGACATAGTGGTACATGCCTTTAATCCCAGCACTTGGGAAGCAGAGGTAGGAGGACTGCTGAAATTACATGCCAACCTGAGACCACATAGTGAATTCCATCCAGGTCAGCCTGGCTAGACCCTACCTCAAAAAAATAAAATAAATAAATAAAGAGAGAGAGACAGCCAATGTTCAGGGTAGTTCCCCAACCATGGAAAGTGAGCAAGTGACCCTGCCTCTGAAAAAAATAATAATAATTCCACACTGACCTGGAATTCACTATGTAGTCTAAGGGTGGCCTTACACTCACAGAGATCCTCCTGCCTCTGCCTCACAAATTGTGGGGTTAAAGGTGTGTGCCACCAAATCATGCTCTTAAAAAATATATATATATTTTTGAGATAGGGTCTCACTCTAACCCAGGCTGACCTGGAATTCACTATGTAGTCTCAAGGTGGCCTTGAACTCATGGTGAGCCTCGTATCTCTGTCTCCTAAGTACTGGGATTAAAGGGGTGAGCCACCACGTCCAGATATTTTTTTAAACTGTATTTTATTTTTATTTATTTATTTGCAATCAGAGAGAAAGAGACAGAGAATGAAGGCACTTGCCTGCAAAACTTAAGTACCAAGTTCAATTGCCCAGTAATCACATAACACCAGATGTACAAGGTGGCACATGCATCTGGAGTTCATTTGCACTGTTAGGGGCCTTAGAGAACCTATTCTGTCTCTTTCTTTCCTGCCCCCATCTCTAATAAACGAATAAATAATAAAAATATTTTTAAAAGGAATGAAGGGATCAGGAGAGATAGGTCAGCAGTTAAGGTGCTTCCCTACAAAGCCTGAGGACCTGGGTTCAATGTACCAGTACCCAGGTAAATCCAGATGCACAGGAGGCACATGTGTCTGAAGTTGGTTTGCAGTGGTTAGAGGCCTACGCACCCCATTCATTCTCTTTGTCTCTCTCTCTCTCTCTCTCAATTTTTTTTAAAAAGAATGAAGATAAGGCCAGGCCTGGTGGCACATATCTTTAGCCCCAGCACTGGGGAGGCAGAGGCAGAAGGATCACTATGAGTTCAAGGCCACTTTGAGATTACAGAGTAAGTTCCAGATCAGCCTGGTCTAGGGTGAGAATTTACCTTGAAAAAAACTTTTTAAAAAAGTAAAAATAAATAAATAAAGATAAGGGGCACCTGGTCCCTCCAGCCCAACATGGTGGAGGTATTGGGGAAAATCCCCAGGACTTGCCTCATAATGAAGTTCCAAACAAACACACCATTCCTGAGGCAGAAGGAACCATCTTGGACCAGCCAGGAAGATGCACATTGGGGTTCATCACCCACAGTCTTGAGCCCCCTCACATTGCATAAACATGCAGGTTAAGCCTGAGATATAGTGGAAGGAACCAACTTTAGAGTAAAAGCCAAGGGAGGGACTCCCAGAAGCAGCACGTACACAGGAACCTACATACAAATTAAGATGCTTGCTTAAAAAGTCTGATGGCCTGGGTTCAATTCCCCAGTACCCACATAAAGCCAGATGCATAGTCCTTTGCAGCAGCAAGAGGTCCTGATGTACCCAGCACTTGGGAGACAGAAGTAGGAGGATCACTGAGTTTGAGGTCAGCTTGGAGCTACAGAGTGAGTTCCATGTCAGCCTAGGCTATAGTATCCATGTAAGGCCAGATGCACAGTGATGCATATATTCTCCACACCCCCTTTCTGCTTGCATATAAATAAATAAAGTTACTTTAAAAATATTTTATTATTTGCAAGGTCAGAGAAATAGAACAAATCCCAGACGCATGCACCATTACGTATATCTGCCTTTACATGGATACTGGGGAACTGAACCCCAGCCACCAGGCTTTGCCTTTAACCGCTAGGTCCATCTCTCCAGCCATTTTTTTTTTTTTTTTTTTTTTTACTATTCTATTTTATTTAGTATTTTTGAGGTAGGGTATCCATCTAGCTGAGTCTGATTTGTAATTCACTGCATAGTCTCAGACTGGCCTTGAATTCACAGCGATCCTCCCACCTCTGTCTCCTGAGTGTTGGGATTAAAGGTGTGTCACACCATGCCTGGCTCAGCCCCTTTTTAAAAACAAACAAACAAACAAAAAACGTTGCTTTTGAAAAAAAAAGTAGATAGTAATAGAGAAAAGAGAGAGAGAATGGGAGTGCCAGGGCTTCCAGCCAACGAACTCCAGATGCACGCACCACTTTATGCATCTGGCTTTACGTGTGTACTGGGAAGTTGAACTTGGGTCCTTAGGCTTTGCAGAGAAGCTCCTTAACCACGAACCATCTCTCCCACCTTAATTATTATTATGTTTTTCGAGGTAGGATCTTACTCTAGCTCAGGCTGGAATTCATTATGTAGTGTCAGGGTGTCCTAAAACTCACAGCAATCCTATCTCTGCCTCCCTGGTGCTGGGATTAAAGGCTTGTGCCACCACGCCTGGCTCCTAGAATCTTTTTATTGACAACTTTTGTATATATAGACAACATGTCATGATCATAATCCCTTCTAAACACTTTCTCTTTTCTCTACCACTTAAAAAAATATTTTTGTTTATTTGAGAGAGAGACAGAGAAGACTGTTCATTTTTACTTTGTGCACCTGGCTTTATGTGGGTACTGGGGCATTGAACCCCAACCATCAGGCTTTGTGAGCAAGTGCCTTAATTGTTGAACCATCTCTCCAGATTTCTCATTTTCTTTTTTTAAAAATAGGCATTCTAGGACCTTTAGCCATTGCAAATGAACTCCAAGTACACGTGCGACCTTGCTCATCTGGCTTTAAGTGGGTACTAGGGAATCAAACCTGAGTCCTTTGGCTTTGCCTGCAAGCACCTTAATCACTGAGCCATCTCTTCAGCCCCAAATTCCTCATTTTCAATGGCTTAAACTTTTAAGATTTTTCTATTGAAAATTATTGGGGATAAATTTAGGTATTTTTTTTCTAAACAGTCTAAACTAAAATGCTTCTGACTTGGGACAAACACAAATTTCAGAACACCAAAGACAATTGCTTAGCCAGGTGTGAGTTCAAGGCCACCATGAAGCTATATAGTGGATTATAGGTCAGCATGGGCAAGAGCAAGACCCTACATTGAAAAACCAAACTAATAATTATAATCTGTCCTTTTAATAGGCTTGACAGCCAAAGGGACAGGCAAGTGTCTATCTGTTGGACAGATCTGTTCTTGTGTAAGTTCCAGTGTAGCCTGTGTAAGCTGTTTCTCCATGGAATTGGTTATGTGTGATATAATGAGTTGTGATTTGGAAAAAAAATATTTATTTATTTGACAGACAGGAGGGAGAGAAGGAAGGACAGAGAAGGGTTGCTCCAGGGTCACTTGCCACTACAAACAACCTCCAGCAGCATGCACCGTTTCGTGTGAACCCAGGCCATTAGGCTTTGCAAACAAGTGCCCTTAACCACTGAGAGCTATCTCTCCAGCCCTGGGCTTGCACTTTTTTTTTTTTATTTAGTTATTTGAGAGCGACAGACACAGAGAGAAAGACAGATAGAGGGAGAGAGAGAGAATGGGCGCGCCAGGGCTTCCAGCCTCTGCAAACGAACTCCAGATGCGTGCACCCCCTTGTGCATCTGGCTAACGTGGGACCTGGGGAACCGAGCCTCGAACCGGGGTCCTTAGGCTTCACAGGCAAGCGCTTAACCATTAAGCCATTTCTCCAGCCCACTTTTTTTTTTAAGGTAGGTTTTTGCTCTAGCCCAGGCTGACCTGGAATTCACTCTGTAGACTCACGGTAGCCTTGAACTCATGGTGATCCTCCTACTTCTGCCTTTCATGTCTGGGATTAAAGGCGTGCTCCACCACACCTGGCCTGAACCCCCCATCTTGCAGGTGAAGACACAGGATCTCTTTAAGAGGTTAGCTAGTAATCTAGTGTGTAGCAGAGCTGGTATTTAAGCCCAGGACTCAGTGGTGAGCAAACACAAACAGAGGCCCTGTCCCTCCCTCCACCCATACATTCATCTATTCAGGTGCAGACATAGTGGTGCACGCCTTCAATTCCAGCATTTAGAAGGCTGAGGTAGGCTGATTGCTGTGAGTTGAGGTCACCCTGAGACTACTTGGTGAACTCCAGGTCTGCCTGGGCTAGAATGAGATCTTAAATGGCAAGTAGAAGATAAAGAGTGGACATCAAGGGCTGGAGAGATGGCTCAGCAGGTTAAAGGCACTTGCTTACAAAGCCCATGTAAAGCCAGATGCACACAGTGGTGCAGGCATCTAGAATTTTTTGTTTTGTTTTTTCAAGGCAGGGTCTCACTCTTGCCCAGGCTGACCTGGAACTCACTCTGTATTCTGAGTGTGGTCTTGAACTCACAATGCTCCTCCTACCTCTGAGTGCTGGGATTAAAGGCATGCACCACCATGCTTGGCAGAACCTGAATATTTTTGTGCAGTGGATGTGGTGATGCATACCTTTAATCCTAGCACTCGGGGGGGGGGGGCAGAGGTATGAGGATCACTATAAATTTGAGGGTAGTCTGGGACTACAGAGTAAATTCCAGATTAGCCTGGGGTATTGTGAGACCCTACTTTGAAAAACTAAAAAAATGAAAAAAAAAAAAAAAAAGAATGAACAACAAGCCTAGCACTGGGGAACATCCTGCTGCAGAAATGACTGCGATAGTCCTGTTTAAAAAAAAAAAATGGAAGAGGCCAGGCGTGGTGGTGCATGCCTTTAGTCCCAGCATTTGGGAGACAGAGGTAGGAGGATTGCAGTGAGCTCAAAGTCACCCTGAGACTACATAGAGAATTCCAGGTCAGCCTGAATTAGAGTGAAACCTTACCTCAAAACCCACCCCCCCCAAAAAAAAAAACAAAAGAAAGAAACAAATGGCACCAACAGAGATGAACCAGAACATCAGAGTGTGCACTTACCACCTAAGCAGAAATGACAACTCTTTTGGAAGAGTCAGATGGAGTTCTCATCCATAATGGATCCTGAGCAGAATACCTTCCCCAAAATCAGCTGTACCAACCACAGGCAAATTAAAAAAAAATATTTTATTTCTATTTATTTATTGAGAGAGAGAGAATGAATGGGCATGCCAGGGCCTCTATCCACTGCAAACGAACTCCAGGTGCATGCACCACCATGTACATCTGGCTTATGTGGATTTTGAGGCGTTGAACCTAGGTTTTTAGGCTCTGCTGGCAAGCACCTTAAGCAGTAAACCATCTCTCCAGCCTGGCATTTTTTTTTTTTTCCTTTTTGACCTGAAACTGAATTTCAGGCTAGCTTCAAACTCACAGCAATCCTCCCACCTCTGCCACCCAAATGCTGGGATTAAAGGCATGCACCACCACATCTGACAGGTTTTTTGTTTTTGTAAGGAAAGTGTAAGTGAAAAGCAAAAGAGAACACTGGACTTGATCTCTACAGGCAAACTATTTATTGAGAGAAATTTTCCTGTGGGATGAAAGCTGAAGCTTTGAGCCAGGCTGGGGGTTCACTTATAAGGAGGATCCTAAGAAACAGACTAGACCAGGTACAGTTAGCTGTTTGTGTCCTTGTTCAGAATAGGCTTCTTCAGCCATTGTCTAAGAGAGGATACTCAGATGGTTTCTGATCCTTCAAGGCCATCTGAGCTTAAGGGGAGTACATCAATCAGGGAAGATGTCAAGCTTAATGAGGCCAAATACCTGTGACTTCTATTGCTGGCTAGTTTTAGGGATAGTTAACTCTTTAGTTCCCTCTAGTTTTCAGGGAAGGCTATTAACTCTTCAGTTTTTTGAGGTAGTGTCTCACTCTAGCCCAGGCTGACCTGGAATTCACTATGTAGTCTCAGGCTGGCCTCAAACTCATGGCGACCCTTCTACTTCTGACTCCTGAGTGCTGGGATTAAAGGTATGTGCCACCATGCGCAACCTGGCATGGGAAAAACTATAGTGACAGAGATTTAGGCCCTGGGGATGGGAAGTACTTTACCTTTCAGCTCTTCTCAGGGTTCAGTGTTAACCCTCCTTGGGCTGTTGGTTGTTTTCTCCCTGTCTCTGGGCCAGGAAGCCAACCTGCCTCGAGACAAGTTGTCTTGAAGGACTGAGATAAACAGGCTTGTTGGGGGAGTGAGGAGGGCACCTATTCTGAGAGTCCACTCCGAAAGCTTGAGCTTACAGCACAAGACAGTTTGTTAACATTACGCAGCTCTGCAAGCCCAGGGCAGAGCAGGCACTGACTATGGCTGTTCTTGGCTGGCAGTTGGAGGAAGAGGAGCAGTTACACAGTGTGGACATGGGGAATGATGGCTTAGCCTTTCTGGAGTGCCAGTAGGTGGCTCGGCTGGAGTGTCTGGGGAGATGCTGAGCTCTAACTCCCACCTCCCATCCAGTGACGGTGAGTCACCCCCCTCACTGTCCCCTGGAACGTGGCTGGTGTGATGGCTGTGTGGGAGGGAGGAACAGTGGTTGCAGGGTTCCAAGTGGATAGGACAAATGACCTTGTCCATTTATGTGAGACAAGGCTGAGATAGCCCATGCTGGTCTCAGACTCACCACCCTCCTGCCTCAGCCTTCTGAATGCTGGAGTTATAGGCCTCCACCTCCACACTTGGCAGGAGGAGTAACTTCTGATGTTTCATAGTGCAGAAAGAAAGCTGTGGTCAAAAACTAATTATAGGCTTCAAAATTGTAAAGAGCTGGGTGTGGTGCTGCACACCTTTAGTTCCAGCACTTGGGAGGCAGAGGTAGGAGGATCGTTGTGAGTTCGAGGCCAGCTTGAGACTCCATATTGAATTCCAAGTCAGCCTCTTAACTCTGCCTCCCTAGCAGTGGGATTATCTTGGTGCTTCTCCTTCCTTGCCCTCCCAAGTGTTGGGATTAACGGTGTGTGTAACGTCTGGCCATAAAAATACATTTTTTAAATTTGTTACTTTACTTCATTTGAGAGAGAGGCCAATACAGAGGGAGAATGGGCACAAGGCCTTCAATCAGTGCAAACAAACTCTAGATATATGTGCCATCTTGTGTGTCTGGTTTATGTGGGTTCTGGAGAATTAAACCTGAGTCTTTAGCTTTGTAGGCAACTGCCTTAACCACTAAGCCAGCTCTCCAGGCCCCACAATATTTTAATTTGGTCTTGTGCTCTCTACCCTCTCCAGCCTGTCACATGGTAGGAGCTCTCTGCACTCCCTGCTCTTTCCTCCTTTTATCCTAATAGTCTAAGTCTTAAATATATGTATGCATGTAACTTGATTTTTAATTTTTATTTGAGAGACAGAGAATTGGCATGCCAGGGCCTTCAGCCATTGTAAATGAACTCCAGACACATGTGCCACCTGTGCATCTGGCTTATGTGGGTCCTGGGGAATCAAAGCTGGGTCCTTTGGCTTCACTGACAAGTACCTTAACTGCTAAGCCAGCTATCCAGCCATACACACACACACACACACACACACACACACACACACACACACAATTTCAGAGACAGGAAGAGAGAATGGGTGCACCAGGATTTCTAGCCACTGCAAATGAACTCAACGCATGTGCCACCATGTACATGTGGCTTATGTGGAGCCTAGAGAATCAAACCTGGGTCCTTCGGCTTGGCAGGCCAGTAGGAGACAGGGACTCTGGGTCTAGTGGACACCCCCTCAACTTGACCTGCTCTGTTTCTGCATCTCCAATGTCCCCTGCAGTTGTGGGCTGGTGGCATAGGTGCTTTTGAGATGTTCCATCTGCTGGAAGACCTAAGTCCTCCCTTAGCACCACTGTTGGTAAAATGTGTGTGTGTGTAGTATGTGGTCAGAGGCAGACACTGGATGTTCCAGTCACTCTCCAACATATTTATTTGGTTTTTGGAGGTAGGGTCTCACTTTAGCCCAGGCTGACCTGGAATTCACTATCCAAGGGTGGCCTGTAACTCACAGTGATCCTCCTACCTATGCTTCTGGAGTGCTGGGATTAAAGGCATGTGCCACCTTAGGTTTTAAAAATATTTTATTTGCAAGTAGAAAGATACAAAGATGAGAATGGGTGTGCCTTGGTCTCTAACCACTACAAACAAACTCCGGATGCATGTGCCACTTTGTGCATCTGGCTTTTTGTGGGTACTGTGGGATCTAACCTGGGCCATTCAACTTTGCAGGCAAATGCCTTAACCACCAGTCCATCTCTCCACCTTATTCTTTGATACGAGCTCTCACTGAACTCAGAGCTTACAGATTAGCTAGAAGAACCAGCTAGCAAGCTTATGGTTCCTCCGTCTCTGCTTCCCTGGTGCTGGGGTTGCAGGTACATGGCCAGGACCTGAACTCAGGCTCTCAGGCTTGCATGGCAAGCACATCCCCAGCTGAGCCATCTCCTGGCCCCAGCACCTTTCCTGCAGCATTCTTGATGTAGCTGTGCAGGGCAGCATCACTGTATGGTTTCACATCTTACAAGTCAGGAGGTGGAATGGGCTGAAGGAAGGCCATTTTCATCAATCTGCCTAAATCCTGGGGGACCTTCAAGGCTCCATATTGAATGTGAAAAGTGGGCTGGGTGTTGGGAAATCAGGGCAGGATGGGCAAAGACCAGGCGGTGGGAAGAGAGCTGGCCTGAGGTTGCCTGTGGTGGAGACTGGCTGGAAGGTAGGCATAGTCCCTCAGGATGCGGTCACCCAGGACACACATAGCAGCACTAGTTATAATGAATTAAGGGCTTGTTATCATAGGAGGTTCACTGAGAGTTTGAGTGAGACACATCTGGTCTATATGGTGAATCTCTATCTCAAAATGAATACATGGGGGCTGGCGAGATGGCTTAATGGTTAAGGCATTTGCCTGAGAAGCCTAAGGACCCAGGTTCGATTCTCCAGGTCCCACATAAGCCAGATGCACAAGGAGACACATGCATCTGGAGTTCGTTTGCAGTAGGTAAAGACCCTGACATGCCCATTTTCTCTCTAATAAATAAATAATTTAAAGTGAAAAGACTTTTAAAAAAGAAAGAAGTCCTACCTGACAAATGCCCTTCAGGAAGCCTGAAGGGTAGGTGGCAGCTTGTGTTTGGGACAGCCCTGAGTTGGGAAGGCACTCACCAAAGTGGCCGGTGGCCTGGGAGCATCAAGGCCACTGTGTGTCACCAAAGGCTTCTATTTTCAGGTATAAAATTGGACATGGTAGCACATACCTGTAATTTGAGCATTGGGAATCTGGGGGAGGATTGTGAGTTCAAGGGCAGCCTAGACTAGATATTGAGATACTAGTGTGTCTTAAAAATATTTTTATTTATTTCTTTGCAAGAGATAGAAGAGAGACAGAAGGAAGGGATGTGCCAGGGCCTCTAGCCACTGCAAATGATCTCCAGATGCATGTGCCACTTTGTGCATGTGGCTTTACATAGGTATGGGGGAATCAAACTCAGGTCTTTAGCCTTTGTAGGAACGTGCCTAAACCGTTAAGTCTCCTTTCCAGCCCAACACTTTTAAAACTAAAATCGAAGCCCTGGAGCACCCGTTCTCAATCTCTCTCTCTCTTTCTGTCACTCTCAAATAAATAAATAAATAAATAAATAAAAAATGAACAAAAAAAAAATCGAAAGGGAGTTGCTAGAGAGATGGCTTGATGGTTAAGGTGCTTGCTGGTAAAGCCTAATGACCTGAGTTTGATTTCTAAGCACCTATGTAAAGCCAGAGCACAAAGTGGCATGTTTCTGGAATTCATTTGCATTGGCTGGAGACCCTGGCATACCCGTTCTCCCTGTCTCTCCTGTTTCTGACTGCTAATAAGTATTTTAAAAAATAATACAATGAAAACAGGAAGATGGAGTGGTGGCTTAGTGGTTACTACATTTGCTTGCAAGCCTAACAGCCCAGGTTAGAATCCTAGTACCCAAGTAAAGCCAGATGCACCAAGTGGTACATGCACCTGGAGTTAAGTTTGCAGTGGCAGGAGACCCTGGCAAGTTCATTCTTTCTCAAGTAAATAAACATAATACTTAAAATTAGTGGGGGCTGAGAAGATGGTTCAATGCTTAAAGCTGCTTGCTTGCAAAGCCCGAGGACCAGGGTTCAATTCCCAAGCCCACATAAGACAGGTGCAAAAAGTGGTTTCATGGGCTGGGAGATGGCTCAGAGGTTAAAGGTATTTGTTTGCAAAGCCTGGCAGCCACAGTTCATTTTCTCAGCCACTAACTTAAAGCCAGAAGCACAAAGTGGTGCATGTGTCTGGAGTTTGTTTGCATGGCTTGTGGTGTGCTCACACTTTGTCCGCTTGCAAGTAAATAAAGTATTTGAGAACACACCAATAGGGCTGGAGGGCCCAGCACTTAATATGATTGTCTGCAAAGTCTAAAGACTTGGGTTCGGTTCCCCAGTACCCACCTAAAGCCATATGCACAGTGGCACATGCATCTGAAATTCCTTTGCAATGGCTGGAGACCCATGCCCATTTTATCTTATTTTAATTAACTAGTTTTGTACTCAGTGAATACAGTCAAGTTGGTACCATTGTTAGCCTCCTCCATGTCCTACATCCACCCCTGGCTCTTCCTTGTTGAGGTATATGGGTCATGGATTGTGGAGTTAGCCCACTGCTATGGGCAGGAGGAAATGTCTCTGCGTATCACGACCCAATGTGTGGCTCTGTCATTCTTTCCGGCCCTTCTGCAAAACTTCCCTGAGCCATGTTGGGTTCATTTTGGGTCTGCTTCAGTGATGAGATGTTGGGAACCTCTGTGTCTCTGGATATCTGATTTGGTAGTTGTCCATGCCCATTTACTTTTGGTTTTTCTCTCTAGCCCAGGGTGACTTGGAATTCACTATGTAGTCTCAGGATGGCCTCCTACCACTGCCTCTCAAGTGCTGAGATTAAAGGCATGTACCACCACACCCAGCTGCATGCCCATTCTCACACACACATATTTAAAATATATATTTGAGAGAGAGACAGGCAGATAGGGAAGGGTGCACCTGGCCCTCTAGCCACTGCAACTTAACTCTGGATGCATGTACCACCTTGTACATCTGGCTTATGTGGGTATTGGAGAATCGAACCTGGGTCCTTAGGGTTTGCAGGCAAGTGTCTTGACTGCTGAGTCCGTTCTCCATTGTAATATACATTAAAAAAAAAAAAATGAAGTGCCATGTATTTCCAACAACCTCTTCATCTTAAACAGGCCAGCTGTGTGGGTCTTAGGCCTCCCCATCTCAGAGAAATCACCCACTTTACCCAACTCAGCTGTGATGGAATCAGTCACATAGGGAAGTGCTTGGGTTACAGTTAATCACGGAGCTCTTGCCCATCCCTACACCATGGGGCTGGGCTAAGGAGAGAACCACACTTGGGAGTGAGGAGCAAGGGTGAATGAGACCAAGAGACTAGGGCTAGGACCAAACAGGTAGCAGGTGAGAAGCCAATAAGGCTGCTCCCTGTCCCCTGGAGCCAGCTCAGACCCCAAGTCCTCTCACTCATTTTTAACTATTTTTATTTTAATAACAAATGTTTTTATTTGAGAAGACAGAGAGAAAGAAGGTGGGAAGGAGGGAGAACGGGTGCACCAGGGCCTCTAGCCACTGCAAAGGCTCTCTAGATGCATGTGCCACCTTGTGCATCTGGCTTTAAATGGGTAGTGGGGAATGGAACTCAGGCTGTCAGGCTTTGTAAGCAAATGCCTTTCACCCCCGAGCGATCTCTCCAGTCACTTTTGTTTTTAATTATAAATTCTATTTTCACATGTGTGTGGGGTGGAGGGCACAAGTGCTTTCTGACTCTGCAAATGAACACCAGATGCTTACGCCACTTTCTGTATTCAACTTATATAGATGCTAGGGAACTGAACTTGAGCCATCAGGCTTTACAAGCAAGAGCCCTTTAGCCACTGATCCATCTGCAGAACTCCCTTCAAGTCAGTACAGACACTGCACGGCAGGTTTATATTTGTGGAGGTCTATCTTGCAGACCCCTAAGTGCCTAGTTGGGAATGCACTGAGCTTGATCTTGGGCTGGAGAGCCCAGAAGGGGGAGAGATGCCACATTAGTCCATGAGACATGAGAACCTCCTTGAGTTAGGAAGGGACAAGATTTTGAAAAGGATATAGGTTACAGTTTCTACAACCTAAACCCGGGTAGGTCCCCTAAGCAGGATGGCAAAAACAAAACAGAAAAAGCTGGGCATGGTGGCTCACACCTTTAACCCCAGCACTCAGGAGGCAGGGGTATGAGGATCACTGTGAATTCAAGACCAGCCTGGGACTACAGAGTGAAATCCAGGTCAGCCTAAACTACAGTGAGACCCTATCAGGAAAAACAAAACAAAACAAAACAAAAAAATAGAAACAGGAAGCAAAAGCTAGCCTTAAGGGTACAGCAGGATTCCAAGAAACAAGAACAGCAGAGGGGGCAGGAGACAAGGAGACTGAGAAAGAACTCGATCCCAGTAACATGTCTGGGGGGTGGGGAGGGGCTGTTAGGAAGTCGGCAGGTGTCATTGAAGGACTGGAGGCCAAGTAGAAGGAACAGACCCTTACTCTGGGTTCTTGTGGGCAGGTGCAAGGATGGTTGGGATGGTTGCCCCCAGGTGGATACAGGCCCAAGAGCAGTTACCCTTACCATGGGCTGGCACCAAGCTTCTAATCAGGGTCCGTAACCAATGCCAGGCAGTCCAGAACAGGACCAAGGAGGTCAGGTTAGTCCTAGGGCTGACAGCAACATTGAAGGGGGGTGGGGGTGGCGATGGATGATACACGGTGTAAAAGAAACAGCCGAGGTTCCTAGAGGCTGCCACAGGTAAGACGCTAGGCCCTCGGTCCCGGGTCTTGCACAGGTTCGGTGCCCGGTACCCCTCGGATGTCAGGCAGCAAGCGGCAACCGGCCACGATGTCCAGGCGGTCAGCGAGCGTGCAGAGGTCCCCGCGCACAAGGCGCACGCTGTGCGCGGCCGACAGCCCGGTGGCCTGAGCAGCCGCCAGTCTCGCAGCCAAGGCGGCCACATGGCGGCCCGCACGCCGGTACACAGCGCTCACCGCGGCCGCCACGTCGTGGTCCAGCCGGGCCTGGCTCTCGGCCAGCCGGAGCTGCAGCAGCGAGCGCGCGGGGACGGCGGCTGGGGCTTCCTCGGCGGCCCACGTCTCTCCCGCCGCGTCCCGCCTCACCACGAGCGGAGGCAGGTCCCCGGGCGCGGCCGTGGGCTCCGGCTCCGGCTCCGAGTCGGTCTCAGCGGCCTCCCCGGCTACCCGCAGCCCGGTGGGACGGCCGCGCGTCGGGCCCGAAGGACCGAGATACAGCTCCTCCTCCGAAGAGGACGCAGCAGACAGCTCCGAGTCCGTCTCGGCAGCCTCGCCCGGGACCACCGTCCCGGGTCTCCGACGACGAGCCTGGGACGCCATGGCGCGGAGCTGCAGGGAAGACGCGAGGGGCGGGAGAGGCGACGGGCTCGCGGCCGGCCCTCCACGGTGCTCCCGGGCGCCCTCCTCCCCCGCACCCACGCCTTGCTTCGGCCTGTTTCCCGCTGTGCACACGGCGGTGACGACGCGGGACACCGGGACCGTAATCGCCAGGGTACGCATGGGGAAACTGGGGCCCCCTTTCCACCCCGCGCCCTGGCCCGGAAGCTCGCAGGTGCGACACCGCTCGGGACAAATCACCTCGGAAGCTCGGCTAGAGCACTAAGGGGCACCTGGGGCCGCGCGGCCACGCCAAGGCCTTACCGCGTCTCCGAAGCAGCGAGCCTGCGGGATCCGCGGCCGGGCGGAAGAGGGACGCGCCCGCCATAAACAACAGGAAATACTCTCAGCCAATAGGAGATCAGGCTGAGGTGACGTCACAAGCTTCAGCAAATAAAAGGCCGGTGCTATGTCACGTGGTCAGTCTGGCCAATAGGGGAGCGGTTGGCCGAAGCTTCCGTTTTGTTTGAGGTCTCTCCTGGGGGCAAATGAGTTTTTTGTGTTTTTCTTTCTTTTCTTTTTTATTTTTTGGCTTTTCAAGATAGGGTCCCGCTGTAGCCTAGGCTGACCTGGAATACATTACGTAGTCTCAGGGTGGCCTCGAACTCACGGCGATCCTCCTACCTCTGCCTCCGGAGTGCTGGGATTAAAGGTTTGCGCCGCCACGTCCTGCTGTTTGCTTTTTAAACGATTGGGTTGGAGAGGTTGCTTAGTTGTTAAGGTGCTTGCCTGCTAAGGCAAAGACCCAGGTTCAATTACCCAGGGCCCACGTAAGCCAGATGCTCAATGGAGCGCATGCTTCTGGAGTTCGTTTGCAGTGGCTGAAGGCCCTGGCACACCCATTCATATTCATTCCCTCCCTCCCTCCCTCTCTCTCCCCCCCCTTAAATAAATAAAATATATTAAAAAAAGAAAGAAAGAAAACCGTCAGAGGATCGTTTTAGAGATGAGCAGGCCCCATGCATGAGAAAACTACCCAAGGACAGTGAAGGAGCCATCTAGAAGCACTGGAAACAGGAAGGGCTGGCATGCAGACACCTGGAAATAGTGATTGTCATCACTAGCCCAGCTGGAAAACATTGAGCCAAATATGGTCACCCTCAGTATCCAGGGGGACTGGCTGCAAAGACCCCTGTAGATATGAAAATCCAAGGATGCTTGGGTCCCTTTTACAAAGGGTACGCTATTTGTGTAGAACCTGTGTTAATCCTCCTATATACGTCATATCATCTCTAGATTTCTTAGAGGTATTCTAATCAGTTATTGATTGTTACAGTTTAGATGTTTCTTCCAAAACTTAATGCTGTGGTCACTAACAGTGTTCAGAGCTGAGGCCTTGGGGAAGTGCATCATGAGGTTCTGGCCTCACCAATTCCTAATTTACTCATGAATTCGTAAGTAAACACATTGTTGGGAGGTGGTAAAAACTAGGAGGCAAGGCCTAGTTGGAAAAAGTATGCTACTTGCAGGGTATACTTTGTCCCTCTTTCTGTTTCAAGGCTGCCGAGCAGCGAGGCTCTTTGTCACACACTCCCTACCCTGATGTTCTGCTTCACCTTCAGCTCAAAGCCATCGGGTCAGCTGACTGTGGACTATCACCTCTGAATCTGTGAGCCCAAATCAGTCCTTCCTCCCATAAGTTGTTTAACTCAGCCTCATGTGTCCTCATGATGGAAACTGACACATGAGATTGGTACTCAGTGGAGCCTGGGCTAGACTGAGATCCTGCTTTACAGGCCATAAAATACCAAACTTGTAGAATGCATTGTAAAAGAAGGGCAAATAAGTGATGCAGGAGTTCTTGAATCAGAACAAACAAGAAAATGGTGGGACCACTTCAAATGAAGAAAGAAAAGAAAAACTTATAAATAATTGACCAGTAGAAATATCTTTTAAAATCAAAGGCAAAGTAAAGACATTTTCAGATGCACAAAATCTGAAAGAATTCATCACTGGTAGATGCATATTACAAGACAAATCTCTGAATGCCACTTAGACACAAGGGAAATACTGGTTAATAACAAAGATTCTCACAAAGAATGGGAGCCCTGATAGAGCACATCTGTTGACATGGGAGAGCAGTTGGTTTAAAAGTTATTTAAAAGAGGTGGAGCGATGGCTCAACAGTTAAAGGTGCCTGCTTGTAAAGCCTAATAGCCTGGATTGGGTCCCCCAGTACCACATAGAGCCAGATGCACAAAGCGTCACGTGTCTAGAGTTCATTTGAAGTTGCAGGAGGCCCTGTTGTGCCCATACCCTCTCTCTCTAATAAGTTAATAAAAATAACAAAATAAAAGTTATTTAAAACAAAATGACTCAGGCTGGGGAGATAGCTTAGCGGTTGATGCGCTTGCCTGCAAAGCCAAAAGACCATGGTTTGATTCCCCAGGACCCATGTAAGCCAGATGCACAATGTGGCACATGCATCTGAAGTTTGTTTGCAGTGGCTGGAAGCTCTGGTGCACCCATTCTCTCTCTCTCTCTTTCCCTCTCTTAGATGAATAAATAAAAATAAAGAATTTTTAAAAAGACTCTTGAAACAGAAATGGCAACAGCAGCATAATGCTTAAAATAGATGGAAATATAAAATGTCCAACAGTAATGGCTGAGAAGTCAAGGAAGAGGATACATATGCATGAGCCTTGAAAGGCGTGCTGCCCTTGCAATGGCAAACGACCACTCCAAACAGACTATAAAGTAAATCAAATACCCATGACAAACTAAAATAGGAAAAAAAAACCCTAGAGCTAATAAAAGAATTATAAAAGATATTCAATTAATAAAAAAAATCTCAACAAAAAAAGATGAAAAAGGAAACAAAGAATTGATGACACAAATAGCAACAGTCTGACAACCCAGATAGAGATGTGAAGCTCAGTGTGTATGTAACCTCAATCAACGTAAGTGGTAGAAATCCCAATTAACAGGTAGGGGCCATCAAACTGGATTACAAATCAAGGTACTGGACTAGAGTGAGACCCTACCTCAAAAAACAAAACAAAAAAAGGAGGGTGAATGAATGAATGACTGGTGTGTATATCCCTCCAAAGGAACACTACTCTATAATAAAAAGAAACAGCTCTATCTGCACTCAACCACCAGCCCCGGGCAGAAGAAGCCACTTTAGGGTCCCCGGACCAAAGAGCGGCACAACCTGAAGGCACTGGTGGGAAGGTGCAGTCTGCTTTGAGTAGGGCACAAGGGGGAGCCTGGGAGCAGCACCCAAACCCAACCACTGTAAAGCCCCCTTCACAGAGAGGGCCTCCAGGTGGCAAGATCCAGTCCACGAGGTGCCGAGGCTTCTGCTGCTGATAGTCCAGGTGTTCTGCTACATCCCTGTGCCTTCCTCCATCCTTCCTGTAGCATAATGTCGTACTGTGTCCTCACCTCCTGCAGTTTCACACTGTCCTATCATCTCACAATGTCCTAGCAATGTCATATTCTCCCGTGGCCTCACACCTTCCTATAGCATCACATGCTTCTGTGACTTAACACTGCCCCATGGCCTGACAAACAGGTAAAGCTTCATTGAGGTTCTTGCAGGGTCTTTTCATGACTCTTAAGGGACCCGTGTCACCTGGCACTGTTACCTGGCATTTCTGTTGTTCTGAGGTCACTGTCCAACCACAGCCTAAAGTTTCCTGCTCTATCCCAATCAAGCTGCACCTCTGTCTTTAAGCCACCTTGCCACTACAGAGGTGTAGATATCGGAACCTAGGCCCACAAGCTTTCCTGGGGATGAGGACACCATCACAACAGCCATGAGATTCCTGGATGGAGAAGCAAATAGTTTCAAGGAGCCCAAGTGTTCCCACACATCAGCTACATTCTGAGAACCTAGGTTTCATGGGCATATCTTAAGAATACCTGCTCTCACTTCATAGGAAATGAAGGCTTAGTAAGCAGTGCTCCCTGACCAAGGTCCTGAACTCAATCACCAGCCATGGGCCGGAGAGGGCACTTCCAGGTCCATAGGACTAAAGAGCAGCACAATTAACAGTCGTGGGAAGGCTCAGCCTGTTAGTGGTAGGTCTGCAGGGGAGTCTGGATGCAGCCAGGTCCCCATCCAGTGTCCTAGCCATCCTGAAGCTGGGCCAGAAAGATGGCAGGAGCCAGAAAATGAGGTGCTGAGCACTTCTGTTGCCAAGAATCCAGGTGTCCTGCAGCCCTATGCCTTCCTGGATTCCTCCTGTAGCCTCATGTCCTTCTGAAGACTCATATCCTTCTGTGGCCTTACACTGGTCTGCATATTTACAACCTCCTGTGGCCTCCAAATGTCTGGCCTCATACATCCTATAGCCTGACACCTCTAAGGGGCTTCACACCCTCCTGTGTTCTCACACCTTCCTTGGGCGATGTTTCTGGATGGAGGAACAGAGACCCAAGGAGTTCAAGTGTTTTCCCATGCCTCCACTTCCTGAGCACCCAGCTTCATGATGATTGGGAGGGATTACTGCTCTTTCTTTACACACTGGAAAACTGAGGCCAAGTAAGGGGAGATCCCTGACCAAGGTCTTGCTCTCAACCTCAGCTTGGACAGGAGAAGGCCATTTCAAGCCCTGAAGAGCAGCGAACCCTGTAGGCAGTAGGGGGAAGGTGCGGCCTGCTTGGTGTACGACAGGAGAGGTCCACTGGGAGTAATGCCAAACCTCAATCGCTGTCCTGGCCACCCTAAGGTGTCAAGAGCCGGAACATGAGGTGCTGAGTGCTTCTGCGTTTGAAAATCCATGTGTTCTCCTATAGCCCCTTGCCTTCCTGCATCCTTCCTGTATCCCAATTTCCTACTGTGGCCACTCATCCTCATGTGTACCCCAACTTCTTGAGGCCTCACACTCGCTTGTGATCTCACACTGTCCTATAGACTGAAAGCCACCTGAAGTCACATACCATCTTTTGGCCTTACACTCTCCTGTAGATCCACAAGGTTCTGTTGCCGGGCTTCTTCCCAGTCAGGTAGTGCCAAGGGAAGAACCAGGCCTGCTGGTTCCTCCCTAAGGGTTGAGGGGATGATGAACGTCAGATGACTCAAAAGCCTCCCCTGGCCACTGGAGAAAGACCACACTGAGTCACAGAAACAACTCGCTTTATTACTCTGAGAAGTTGCCTATATCATGTTGGGGACAAAGGCAGGGATTTTAGGATGGGGGAAGAGGTAAGGGCCAATAGTAAACTTTAACTATTGAAATGGTAATTATAATTGCCACGTGGAGGTAGCAGGCCAGAAGCCATTAGGCGTCTTGCTGAGTCCTAGCTGGCCAGAGACAGTTTGCCAAACTTTATCTAGGCTCAGGAAGTCCCACTAGGCCTCACGCCTGGGCCTTTCAGAGCCCAACATCCCCCCCCTTTTGTTTTTGTAAGAGCATTAGTCACCATGGCCCCTGTCTTAGGTTGTCCCCCTCGGGGGATCTTACCCATCATTGGTCACATGGAGGGCAGGGGAGGTGGTAGTGGGTCATCTGAGGAACTTAATTCCTGAGTTGCCAGCCTGTGATATCTCAACCTGATGAAGTTTTATTGCCTCTAGCCATTGGTGAATAAATTCTGTAATTTTGTTAATTACACAAGGCCTGACAGTGAGGAGAAGGAGAAGGGGAAGGAGGGGGAGGGGTCCAGGTAGAGGGAGGAGGTAAGGTAAGAAGTCATGTAGGCCCGTCCGCAGCAGATTGTCCTGGGGGTCCCGTCGCCTCCTCTCCAAGTCCTCCTGGAGCCTCTTAATCTTGTCCTGGATGATTCCTGATTTATTGGCGTACAAGTATCATTTTTCCTGTAAAAACATACATATGCCTCCCTTTTTGGCCATTAGTAGGTCTAGTCCTCTCCTGTTTTGTAGGACTGTCTCAGCCAGGGAATCTAGCTTCCAGGAATGATATCTACATCTGGGATTAAGGTGGCTGGGGCACAAAGGCCCATCCAGATGGTGGGCAGAAGGTCATAGGCCATCTCGCCTCTGCAAACATAAACCATTCCAGAAGGCAGGCAGCGTTGAGCACTGGGCTCAGTTGTGTTAAAAGTACAGAAGGAAGGATGAATGTATCTCACATCTATACTGGAATTATTAGGGGAAGGCGGGGCCCAAATGCCCAGAGGAAACATTGGGAAAAGCTGCATGGGGATGGGGAGGGTGGCTGAGCAGCTTTTTAAGGTCGTATGGACAACTGTACTGTAATTAGCCAGAGAGGCCCAGATCAGAGGCAAAGCCAGCAATCCTCTGCAAGGGAGGGAGTTATTTAGTTTAGCAGGGTGAAGGACCATTTTAGGAATAATCCTCAGGGGCGGGACACTCCCTAGAGAAGTGATTGTCAGTGTCCCCTTGTTGGGACAAATATTTAGGTCTCTCGCTGGTACCCAAATAGGTCTTTTTCTTTTTACAAAGTTTTCCCATGGACAAAAATTTTATGAGCTTTACACAAGTTTCTATCAAAAAACTCCTTTCTGTTACAGAATTTTTGTATTTTAATTACTTCTCAGTACAAAAGACTATTAAGGCCAGCCAAATGGCTTCCAACATTGAATATACATAATCTTGCTTACTTGTAGGTGCTAATGTCTTGCTGCCAGAATGGCTTTCTGACACTGAATATACATAATCTTGCTTACTGTAGGTGCTGTAGTTTTGCTAAAGTGTTGCTGCTGAAAGCTCAGAGCTATGGATACAAGTCCAGCCAAAATGGCTCCCGACAATTCCCCCTTTTTTATTTATTATTTTTTATGAACTGGGCCCCTCCAGGCCTCGGTGCAGAAAGACTGTGTCTGTCTTAGGTTGTTCTCTATGATATTTAGGCCTTACCCATCATTGGTACATGAATTCCATCATTCATGCCCTGTCTTAGGTTGACCTAACTCGAGAGAATCTTACCCATATTTGATTACCAGCCTCTGCAGGGGCTTTAAGATAATGTCTCAGGAAGCCGGGGTTGGGTCCGTAGCTGTATCCCATGTATTTCTGTATGGATATCCATAGAGGATCTTAAAAGGCATTTAACAAGTATGGGCAGCAGACACAGAATGAGTAAAAGACAAACACCTGTAGCAGCAAAACTTCCTATCCAAGAAGTGAGAGAATTTTATCTAGGCAAGGCAGACTTAAAAGCAGATATTAAGTCATCAGCAGCTTTAGCTGCATCAAAAGTAAGATGATTATTTTGTAAAGACATAATCTCTGAATATAACTGAATCAGATCTACGGAAATATTATTGTTGTGCTAAATATCTCTTAAGTGTATTTTCCCAATGCTGTTAACTGTTATTATATTTTTTAGAAGTAACACAAATCTATTGAAAATCTACATGACACTCCAAACGAGTTTTAACTTTTAACCCTAGTATATAGAGCATCAGGTATCTATGTATGTATCTATGGTAAGGATCAAGCCCAAGATCTTAAAGGGAGGTACAGTTTGAACTTTCTCGGGAACTACTTTAAAGCTGTGAGTATGAAGGATAGTTAGACATTAAAAGTACAAGCCTAAAGCCTAAAGCCACAGCACACGTTAGGAAATCCTGCTAGGCACACTTTGTATATCTTTAGATTGAAATCTGAAACCCAGTATCACAACATAAGATAAACAATTGAATATATTGGGGTCCATTTATTTAAATTACCACACTTTGCCCCTGGAGTCTAATAGATTTATAACCATCACACATTATAAATTATTTTTAAAAATTAAAATATTTAGGGTAAATAAGGCCCTTTTTAGTTGGTCGTGTGGGGGTAAGGATTCCCCCTTTTGTTTTTGTAATTGAGACTTGAGAGTTTGATTATATCTTTTTTTTTTTAAATATTTTATTTATTTATTTGAGAGCGACAGAGACAGAGAGAAAGACAGATAGAGGGAGAGAGAGAGAATGGGCGCGCCAGGGCTTCCAGCCTCTGCAAACAAACTCCAGACGCGTGAGCCCCCTTGTGCATCTGGCTAACGTGGGACCTGGGGAACCGAGCCTCGAACCAGGGTCCTTAGGCTTCACAGGCGAGCGCTTAACGGCTAAACCATCTCTCCAGCCCTGATTATTTCTTTTTTAAAAATATTTTTATATATTTATTTGAGAGCGTCAGACAGAGAAATAGGCAGATAGAGAGAGGGAAAGAGAATGGGTGTGTCACGGCCTTTAGCCACTGCAAACAAAATCCAGACATGTGTGCCCTCTTGTGCATCTGGCTAACATGGGTCCTGGGGAGTCAAGCCTCGAACCTGGGTCCTTAGGCTTCACAGTCAAGCGCTTAACCACTAAGCCATCTCTCCAGCCCATGATTATATCTTTTAATAGTAGCCTGGCTCCGGGGGTTGTATGGGAAGCCTGTGGAATGTGAGATTTTCCAGGTCTGGAGAAAATCTATAAAGGCCTTGCTTATGAAGTAGGGGCCATTATTTGTTTTAATCTGATCAGGCAGCCCAAGAGTGGTGAAACATTGAAGCATATAACTAATGGCATGTTTAGATTTTTTTTTTCTGGCATGTGCCAATGCCCAGTAGGCGCAGGAAAAGGTCAGTGAGCCCAGTCACCACGAGATGGCGGACATCTCCCCTGTCCCCACCTGGGTCAGTCCAAGGGGGCCATGTGGCAGTCTCCTAGAAGGTGGATTGTCCGCCATTTCCCAGTAGGGGAGGGTCAGGCACAAGCTGCCAGGAGGGGGGCCATCTATTTAAATTACCAAATTTTGTCCCTGGCTCCCAATAGATTTATAACTATCATATATTATAAATTGTACTCAGTTTAATTTTAAAGGTCCCCACCGTCTTGACAAATTTAAGATATTGAGATTTGTAAAATTAAGCAAGTTAAACACTTCTAATATATAAAGGCACAGAGTAAACATTTCTTAACTGGTACAAGGTATAGTAAGGAAAGACTAAAACAATGTAAACTGAACCATAATAACCTAAAATTTGTCTCAGTGCCTGTAATTTTAACTTGCTTGAGGTTTTATAGATTAAAATCTTAAATTTTAGCCCGGCGTAGTGGTGTACGCCTTTAATCCCAGCACTTGGGAGGCAGAGGTAGGAGGATTACCATGAGTTTTAGGCCACCTTGAGGCTTTATAGGGAATTTCAGGTCAGCCTGGGCTAGAGTGAAATCCTACCTTGAAAAACCAAAACAAAGAAAAACCAAATCTTTAATTTTTTAACTTAATATCTCTAGCTAAGCATATCAGTCTATTACAAATTTAACCTTGATTAAACATTTTGGGTCTGGGCAGCAGGACATAGCCAGCCCTTATGCCAGTAGCCCAGTTCCAACGAAGTTCCCTGTTGTCATTCTTTCCTCTTAGAAAGCTTATAAGCTAAGCCTCGAAGTTTAATGCTGTCTGTACTTAGAATTTTTAAACTTTTATCTGAATAGTCCATAAAATTTGGCTTACCACTCCAGAAGACACATTTAGTTGTAGGCATCAAGTCCATGTCTGTTTCTTTAAAGCAAAGACTTCAAAAGATTAACATCCACATGATCAGGTTCATCTCAGCTCATCAGACAGCTTTAGGTTTGCTGAGATAAACCAGGCACAGTTATGGAGGAAGGAATATTTACTGAAGCTTACAGATCAAGGGGAAGTTCCATAATGGCAGAAGAAGTTGGCCTGCTTTCACAGGCCCAAGGAGAGAGAGAGAGAGAGAGAGAGAGAGAGAGAGAGAGAGAGAGAGAGAGGCACAAGCCTTTAGAAATACAAAAGCCGCCAGCAAACTGAAGGTGAAGGGGAAGAGAAAGGGAACGAAGAGATGTCGACAAGTAAGTACAGGTTATAGAAGCAAAGTTTAGTGCACTAAATATGAAGACTGCCTCATAACTCATGAGGGTACACTCACCCGCACACACCGAGTACCTCCTCAATGACTGCCTCTCATGGGGTGCACTAGTCTGTTGGGGTCCCAGAGCCCCACATTGGGTGCCAGATTTCAGGCTCCTTCCTGGTACTGCCGAGGGAAGAACCAGACCTGCTGGTTCCTACCTAGGGGTTGAGGGGATGATGAACGTAGGACGACTCAGAAACCTCTCCTGGCCACCAGAGAAAAACCACACTGAGTCGGGAGTCTTTTCAATACAGAAACTCACAGAAACAACTTGCCTTATTACTCTGAGCAGTTGCCTATATCATGTTGGGGACGAAGGTGGGGATTTTAGGATGGAGGAAGAGGTAAGGGCTAATAGTAAACTTTAACTATTGAAATGGTAATTACAATTGCCATGCAGAGGCAGCAGGCCAGAAGCCCTTAGGCATCTTGCTGAGTCATAGCTGGCCAGAGACAGTTCGCCAAACTTTAGCTAGGCTCAGGAAGTCCTACTAGGCCTCATGCCTGGGCCTTTCAGGGCCCAACATTCTGTGGCTTCACAACTGCTAGTGACCATACATCCTCTGCCAGCCTCACATTGTCCTGCAGCCTCATACCTTCCTGTGGCCTCAGCCCTCCTGTAGCCTATTCTCTGTCCATACACAGTGCTATGGCCTGACAACCTCCTGAAGCCTAACAAACTGCTGCTGCCTCACACCATCCTGTGGCCTCCCATCCTCTTGTAGCATCACAACCTCCTCAAGCTTCACATTTTTGTGCTGGGTTCACATCCTCCTACCGCCTCACGTCCTCTTACAGTCTCATGCCCTCATGTGGCCTGAAGACCTCTTGCCTCTTCACACACTCATGTACAATCTCACACCCTCTTTTTGCCTCACAATATCCTGGAAACCTCATACTCTCCCATGGCTTCACACCCTCATGTGGCCTCAGCCTCTGGTAGTGTTACATCCTTTTGTGGCTTAACAGGTTGTATGGCCTGAAAAATATGTAAAGTCACATTGAGGTTCTTGTTGGGTTATGACCCTTTGTGTTCTGGGTCACCCTGCACTGTGACTGGCATTTCTGTTGTTCTGTGGTACACTACTACTACCACAGCGTAAAGACTCCTTCTCCACCTCGATGAAGCTGCACCTTGCCTGTGAGCCATGCTGTCACCACAGACTTACTAGGCCCACAAGCTTTTCTGGGGATAAGGATACCATAAGTGCAGCTGTGAGATGCCTGAGTGGAGAACCAAATAGCTTCAAGGAGTCCAAGCATTTTCCTCACCAGCCACATCCTGAGAACCAGGTTTCGTGGGCATGTCTTGGGGCTTCCTGCTCTCACTACACATATAGAGAAATGAAGGCTTAATAAGCAGTGCTCCCTGACCAAGCTTCTGAACTCAGTCACTAGCCAAGGGCTGGAGAGGGCACTTCTGGGTCCATGCGGCCAAAAGCAGTGCCTCGTGTCAGCAGCAGTGGAAAGGCTCCACCTGCTGGTGGTAGGGCTGCAGGGAGTCTAGGTGAAGCACCAGCCCCCCCAGGCAGAGTCTGGCCATCCTGAAGCTGGGCCAGCAAGGCCTCCAGCTACTAGGAGTTAGAATATGCAGTTCTGAGCATTTCTGCTGCTAGGGATTGAGGTGTTCTTCTGCAGGCCTTGTCTTTCTGCATCCCTCTTGTAGCCTCATGGACTCCTTTGGCCTCACACCCTTCTGGGGCTCTATACCTTCCCTTTATGTGGTTTCTAAAGCTCCTCTGTCCTCATATCCTCCTGTAGACTGACCACCTTGTGGGGCTTCACACCCTCCTATGGTCTCACATACCCCTGTGGTCTTACATACTCCTATTGCATCATACTATCCCGTGGCCTCACATCCTCCTACAGCCCCAAAAATCTCCTCTGGGCTCACACCTTCCTATACCCTCACATCCTGAATGGGCTTCACACCTTTCTGTGGCCTCACATCCTCCTGCAGCCTCAAAATCTCCTGTGGCTACACATGGCCCTAAAGCCTCACACTTTCCTATATTTTTAATCCCTCATGAGGCATCACACCTTCCTGGAGCTTCACAGGACCCGATGCTTCACACTCTGATGTGACCTAACACTCTTCTCAACCTCCCATCTTCCTGCAACCTCGTTCCATTTTGTGGCCTCACACTCTCCTACAGCCTCACACCCTCTGTGGCCTCACAACCTCCTGCAGCCTAACACCCTCCAATGGCTTCACATCATCCAGCAGCCTCACATCCTTCTGTGGCTTCTCACTGTCCTGTGGTCCTGATTAACATATAAAGCCCCATTGAGTTTCTAGGTTGGTTTGCTCAGGACCCTTGCAAATCTCTGTCATCTTGCATTGTTACCTGGTTTTGAAATACTTGCAGTGACATAAGGGGGTAAAAACTGTGCTTCTGCCATGCAATGAAAGTTACACAATTTTAATGAAGATTTAATAAGTGTAAAGGTTGAAAATGACATATATATATATATATATATATATATATATATATATATGAACAAATTTATATCAACACAAAAACTAGTGCAAATTTAGGGACGAGATGGTGTTCCCACCCTCATGTAAAAGTGCAAATTGATGGTAACATGTTCGCACTTTGAATAGGACTTCTGGATTTAGGGCTGATGGTATGGAACCCTGAAAGAGAAAAGAAAGGAAGTATCATACAGGAAGAAGAATCAATGACTCCTACTACTCAGGCAAAGGTTAATATTCACAGTGATAAACATGGAATGTTTTTATGGGTAAAGATCCACAAAGTGGGCTCATGGGAGGGAGAATGAAAAGGAGAGTTATTCCACATTCCCTAAGTATTTGCCCAAGGAGGGACAATAGAGGAAGTCTCATTACTTAAACTCTCACATGCACATCCAGTGGAAAGGGAGACCATTGGTAGACTCTCAAGGTCATTCAGAGCTGCTCGTGACTAAGCCCTCACAAGCATTCAGAAGAAAAGGTGATAAAGCCATGGGAAAAGAGTTCTTGCCTAGAATCAAGACTCATACTTTCCCATGGTGTTCACACACCTACAGTGGAAGAGAGGGGGAAGAGAAAGGAAGAATCATACAGGGGGAAAGGTTGGTGAGGAAAACTGATAATGCATGATCATTACGAGGTATACGGCATGTTCACACAAACAAAAGGCACTGGATGAAGAATGGGAAGAGTTGCTTACAGCCTGGCACTTTATTATACTGAAGGCAGATAAAAAACACAAAAGTATCTCAATTCTATGGAAAGGACAAGAACTTAGGAGTATATAAACACAAAAATTGTGGGGGAAAGAAACTGTTCTTTGATTTCTTGTTAT
This sequence comes from Jaculus jaculus, assembly GCF_020740685.1. NCBI lineage: Eukaryota > Metazoa > Chordata > Mammalia > Rodentia > Dipodidae > Jaculus > Jaculus jaculus. Next base: position 25,113,182 of record NC_059115.1, read on the forward strand.
AACTGAGGAACACAGCACATGCAAACACATATCCCCAACAGAACTACTGGATATACTGACATAGTAAATGTACTAGGTGAAATGTCCTCTTAGGCAATAATCACAGTCAAGCAAAAACAAACACTTATTTATACAGTGAGAAACAAGAAAGTGTCACACACAAGAAATTGGTGGTGATAGTTATGGTGGAATTACTTTAGGAGATGATATGGTACCTGGCCCCATACGCCACTGAATCCATAGCTGTGTTGAGAAGTCTGGTGGCACTGGCTTCAAGGCTGGATCCAGTGGTGTCCAACTTTAGGTGGGTCTAGGTAGAAAGCAGGAATGGAAGTTCAGGGACATGCTAGCAAATGGTTGCCTCTCATGCTCACTGCCCAAGCTATACATATTCTCCTATTCAATAATCACACTAAAGCACAAAAACACAATAATTTATATGGTGAGAGAATTTCTTTCTTTTTCTTTTTTGGTTTTTCTAAGGTAGGGTCTCACTCTAGCTCAGGCTGACCTGGAAATCACTATGTATTCTCAGGGTGGCCTCAGCAATCCTCCTACCTCTGCCTCCCGAGTGCTGGGATTAAAGGCATGCGCCACCACGCCTGGCTAGAGACTTTCTTAAGTATCACACACACATACTGGTGATGACAGACTGGGGTCTTTCCTGTTGAGATATATGTATTTTTTCTTTTTGGATTTTTGAAGTAGGGTCTCACTCTAGCCCAGGCTGACCTGCAATTCACTATGTAGTCTCAGGGTGGCCTCAAACTCATGACAATCCACCTACCTCTGCATCCTGAGTGCTGGGATTAAAGGCGTGCATCACCACACCCGGCTCTGTTAAGATATTTTTGAATTAGGTCGTTCAAACCCACACACATCCATAGAAACAGTAGTAGAAGACATTGGGGGCACAGTTGCTCACCTCTCATGTGGTTTTCTCCCTACAGAGATGGAAGACTGATTCAGTGGAACTGCCCTCCAGCCACCAGGCAGACTCCAACACATCATACGGACTCTATGTGGAACAAGGAGTTCAAATTCAGGCACAGAGTTTGTATGAAACTCCCTCCAGCCTGACAGATACACTGTCAGGACTACATATATAATGGTAGGAGTAAGGGAGCACAAATCCATGCACTGTTATATCTGAGGACAAGAACGTGGTACACACACACACACACACACACACACACACACACACACACACAATGGTGGGGAAGGAAAATGCCCTTCAATTTATTGATACAAGAGGAACTCATTATGTACACACAAACACACATCCAATTATGGTGGAGTTACTATAGGAGATGATATGTTACCTGGTCCCGTACACCTCCGAATTCAAAGCTGTGTTGGGAATTCCTAAGGTACTGACCACCCAAGCTGGATCGAGTGGTGTCCACCTCTAGGTGGGTCTAGGTATAAAGCAGGAAGAGAAGTTCAGAGACATGGGAGTAAACTGCTGTCTCCAATGCTCACTGCCCAAACTATGCATATGCTTCTATTCAATAATCATGTTCAAGCACAAAAACACAATCATTTATATGGTGAGAGACAAGAAAGTATCACACACTCATAGTGGTGGTGACAGACTGGGGTCTTTCCCTCTTCAGATATCTTGGGAATTGTAAGGTTCCGGAGTGACCAAGACCACAGAGACCACTCTGAGGCAAAGATGGAAGCTTTTATTTGGAGAAAGTCCTGAGCTGCTAGGACTGACTCCTGAGAGTGGAGCACAGTCAACTGTGAGATTACAGATAGTGGGCTATATAGGGTTCTTCAGTTGGGGGAAGTTGAGGAAGGGAAATAGTTGGGTGTGAGACCAGAACAGTGACCAGGTAACCTGAGAGATAAAGGGGCAGGAAACCTAGACCTGAGGCATTGTTAGGCAAGGAAGGGATGATGGCTGGGTTTTTCCTTGAGGAATGTAGATAACCCACTTCCTTATGTCTCTGTCACCCTTCTGCTGTGACTCCATTCTGTCCTGACCTAACATAAGAGAGAAAAGTTAATTTTTTCATGCTTACTTTAAGGATGATGAGTTCTTATGGGAGAGTCTGGATAATGCAGTCGATGGTTCTCTCTTCAAAGCAGGTAATGACGAGGCAGTTTCATGGTGGCTAGAGGTGGCCGAGTGGTGAGATCAATAGTGCCAGTGTAGCATGTTGTTATGACTTGTTCCATAGCAAAGCAGAGACTTTTGTCATACCATCTCTGTAATGAGCTGGCTTCGGGGCAATCACTGGCAGACACAGATTATAGAGAAGGTGAGGGAGATGGGCTCTGTGCACCCTGTCAGAAGACAGAAGATAGACTAAAGGAACTTGTTACTCTTGACAAAATGCCAGGTTTAAAGGGAGGATGAGAATTCAGAGGAGAGAGATAGAAGGCTTTGGGTAAGAGGAGGCAGAGGGGCATTTTGGGATCAGGGGAAGAGTAGAAACACAAAAGAGTTTAAGTTTGAGAGTGTCCATTGGGGTGACTGTGTACTTATCTCTGGAAGAGATAGGGTAAGGGCTAAGGAAGGAGAGGGTCCAGACTTTTAGGGACCTGTGAGTAGTTCTATGACTCTCAGCATTGTCATCTGCTAGGATAAGTCAAGGCCATGCTGACCAAGTGGCCCTCCCTCTTTTGGGAAGCCTGGAGGCTGATTTTCCTCTGATCTGACTCTCCTGTTGGAGATACACTGACTTGGAATACATTTCTGGGTCTCCACATCCTCTCTGATCAAGAAGATATGTAACTTACCAGAGGCTAGAAGTTTAAGTGTCCCATCACCTCCTGTGGCCTTTTGACCTGTGAGCAGGAACCAAAATATTGGTTATCCTTCTAACTCCAATGTTTCCAATTGATTTTGGCTTCTACATATGTTTATTAATCACTCAAAGAGACTGTACATATCTGATTGTCAAAACATATTAGTTAAAAGGGTGCAAAACATATTTGGTTGGTAAAGCAGATCTGGTTAGAGAATGACACAATAGTTTAAAATCATTTTAATTAATATTTAAGTTTAGTTGTCGGGTGACAGTATAAGCTATATCTGGGACATAGAATGCATACACATTTTATCTTTTAAGTATCTGTCAGTATAGGCAAAACATTTTAGTAGACCTGAAAACAATATTTTATCAATAATTTTAAGGCAATTCATTTAATCTAAGAATTGTATGTTAGGAAAAGACAAGACAGTATAAAAACTTAGCATCTGTGTTTGAAAACAACTTTGGCAAGTCTGTATACCAATGCATGCACCAATTAGCCCCAAAACAGGAAGCACAACAGCAATTTAAGATTATTTTTAGGGCAGAAAACATATCTTAAGTATCAATATTTTTATAAGCAATAAACTTACGATGTCAGAAATGAGACAATTAATTAGGTGAAACCTTGACTGAGATTGATTATTAATAGCTTAAGAATAAAATAAAATTTGGTCATTGTTGAGTTAAGCAAGCCTGATTTTAACATGAATTAGAGACAATATGACAGACACAAAGCAATTTCTTAAATCAGTACCTTTTACCATTGAACAATTTGAAGGCTTAACTAAAAAAATATTTATGACTGTTACATGAAGTTGAGACAAATTATATTAACATTGTATAAAGTGGATTTTTCTAAGGCGTGGGGAGCATTTTTTTTTAAGAACAAAATCACAATAAGTCACTTATTTATAAGACTTAGATTATAACCTCAGTGATAATCATCTAGCAAAACCAGCATGAACAAGACAAAAACCATCTTAAAATTACAGAGTTTTAGCCAGGCATAATGATGCATGCTTATTGATAGGTAAACATCATGAACTTTGTGTAAACCAAATTACAATATTCTAATATTCTGATTTCTGGAAAAGTCTGATATTAACAACAAGTGGAGTTTACATATTTAAGTCCCATGAGGCTACAGACAGTAAACTATGAACAAAAGATCTGCTGACAGAATTTAAAATAAATAATAACTCTATATTATATAGTAACATTTTTAGCTTAAATATGAAGACATGAAAAATTTTATAATTTTTAAAGTTTATCAGAATTGAGATATCTTTATATATAATATGCATACATATTTTTGAGAAGATTTAGCACTTTTAAAAGCTAAGATATATATCCAATCTATAAGTCAGTTTTTTAAATTAATTTAGTCATTTTATATCTCAAGAAGTCTGTAATCTGATCTTTAACCTTCTATTTAAGCTTACTCATATCTTTATCTACATATTTACTCATACCTTCATCTACATACTTTTACCTTACAATCTATGTAACCACTCTGTAATAATCTTTTTCATTAAACATTTAACATCCAACAGATAGAGTTTTCTCTTCAGTTTTTCTTTTTTAGTCAGTTCATCTCATAACTACCAACAAAATCTTTTACTGTTCTTACCATAACACTTTTAATGTGACCACTTTTTTTCCTCAAAAGGCTTCTTGGAATAACTTTTTTGAAAGAGTAGACCAGATTTGACTTATACTATTTACCCAGAATAAACATGTAGATTTTGGAACTTTGTTTCTTACAATTTTACTGAAATACATTTTTTAAAAATATGAAAGCAGATTTAAACATTACTAGAAATTTTAGACATTTCTTTGACAAATTTAGTATCAAGTACATCTAAATTTAAATATAAATCTTGAGGCAGTTGTGTGTTAGTAGTTCCATAGAAGCATAGAAAGATAAAGTTAAAACAGTTACAAATTTCTTAGAAGAAGTCCATATCTGTTTATAGTGACTTGGCATTCATTCATCACCATGCTGGGGCCAGATCCTGAGATTCGCTGAGCTTGCAGTCCCCTGGCCCTGCAAGGCAGGGAAGCCAAGAAAGAGCCTTTTTTTCTTCCTAAATTCCAGGGAGAATTTTGGTTTTCCCTCAGGGCTATAAGGCAGCTTTATGATCCTGCCACTTTACAACTCTTTAAGGGTAGGAGAATCTTGTAATTTTTTGTCTATGATCATAATTACTTTTAGTGTTCCTCCTGGGGGCTCTCAACAGTAAAAATTGGCTATGCCATGTAGTACAGTGGGCTTGGTGGAAAACATCCCCACAATGAAATGGCAGTGCTCAGAACAGAAACCATTCTGTACCCTTAGGGCTGTGAGCCACATACATACTCTCACACACACATTCATTTTAAGTGCAGTTTTCATATAGACTCTAGACAACCATTTCCCATTCACACGTTCATTTATTCACTCATTCAGTTAGGCATTCACATTTTAAATTTCTATTTTATTTACAACTCTGGAGACTAAAATCAAAGCTGTTATGTCAGGAGAGGTTGAGGGAGCTGTTGGGGCAAGGTGGCTAGAAGGACCTGGTTAGAAAAGCAGGTAGAGCAGAGGAAGGCCATGCATGCAGAGTAAAAAATAGGGTATTTCAGACCATTTGCCTGTACATTAGCAGAAGTTTTTCTGAATCAGTGAGAATTTGGAAATCAAAAGTGCCCGGGCCAGGGGGGAGTTAAACAAGGACCCGAGGGGAAATTAACCTGGATGGGAGACAAGAGACACAAAGAAGGAGACCAAGTCTATATTCTGAGGTCACAACTGTCGGCTTTTAAGCCTGTTAGTGGGCAAGGAGGGTGACTGTGCTCCCGATGGCGAAAGCAGCTGGCTGTGGAAGATAAGAGCTTAGGACAGAAAGAGAGAGGACAAAGGGAGAGGACAGAGAGAGGGGGAGAGGACAGAGGGAGAAGGAGTGTCCCCAGATGTTAACCAAACCAAAAGGTGCCCCGCAGAGTATGGTAGACCAGAGAGCTAGAGACCTGAGGTGTCAAGAGTGCCTGTTTCTGGAGACCTGGAGCTGGGGCCTAACCGCCAAGGGGTGTAGCCTGGCATGCCGGCACGGCTTCCACTAGGAGGAAGGAAATCTGAGAGTGGGCAAACCCAAGAGGGACACTTATTGAGAAGGGGGGAGGCGATGGAGAAGGGAAGAACAGTTAGGCTGAATCGTGGTGGGTGTGAGAGCCTATATGAGGCAGAGATGGTATGAAGACTTCAGAGGGTGAAATGGCAGCTCAGTGGTCTGGTCAGGAGAAAGGAGGTCTGGCCGCCCAAAAGAGCAACCAGAAATCTTCCTATCCAAGTCACAAGCACCAAATGTAAGGTTCAGGACTGACCAAGACCACAGAGACCACTCTGAGGCAAAAATGGAAGTTTTTGTTTTGGGAAAATGCAAGCTGCCAGGACTGACTCTCAAGAGTGGAATACAGCCAGCCAACTTTGAGATTACAGACAGTGGGCTATTTAGAGTTCTTCAGTTGGGGGGAAGGTGAGAAAGGGAAATAGCTAGGGTGTGAGACTAGAACAGTCACCAGGTGACCTAAGCAATAAGGAGGCTGGAAACCTAGACCTGGGGCATTGTTAGGCAAAGAAGGAATAATGGCTGGGTTGTTCCTTGAGGAGTGTGGATGACCCACTTCCTTATGTCTCTGTCACCCTCCTCCTGCTGTGATTCCATTCTGTCCTGACCTAACAGGAATTAGGTCACTCAAACACACAGACATCCATAGGAAGAGTAGCAGAAGACACTGGGGATATGGTTGCTCACCTGTCATGTGGTATCTTCTTGATGGAGATGGAAGGCTGATTCAGTGAAATTGCCTCAAGGGAAAGCTCCATTATGCCAGAGGTAAACGATGGCATGAGCAGAGGGTGGACATCACCCCCTGACAAACATAAGGTGGACAATAGCAACAGGAGAGTGTGTCAAACACTGGCAAAGGGGTGCTGACTATAACACACATAAGCCCACCCCAACAATACATTGCCTACTGGAGGTGTTAATTCCTAAATCTCCATCAGCTGGGGACCAAGCATTCAGAACACCTAAGTTTATGGGGGACACCTGAATCAAACCACCACATTCCACCCCTGGCCCCCATAAACTGATAACCATACATGATGTAAAATGCAATGCATTCATCCAACTTTAAAAGTCCCCATTGGTTTTTTAAAAAAATCAATTCCAATGTTGTTCATACATCCCCATTATCCAAGGTATTTTAACAGAGCCATAATACCCAAAAATAACCTCAAAAGAACCATAATGGCATAGAATAAACATTCACACTGCAAAAGATGGCATTGGATATAGCAATGAAATATTCAACCAATACAAGATTTAAAACAAACAGGGAAAACATCAAACTCTGTAGCTTCAAGTCCAACAACTCAAGCCAGTGAAAAATCTCCAAGTCTGATAATTCTCACCAGCAACAATTCTCTGGAGTTCCAATTCCACCCCTCCAGCTAGGCTACTCATAGTCCTGGAAAACTTCATCCAGCACCGGCAGCTTTCCTTAGCAGCCATCTCATGGTCCCAGCATCTCCATCTCCACTGGGTCTCTACTTCAATCCATGGTTCATCCTCATGGCTCCATCAGGCCTTCATGCAGGCGTCCAGCAAACCTTCACACTGCCCATGGCTATTTCCAAACCACAAGACCACATTACAACTTAATGACCCTATTTTTCCTACATTTCTTATATTCCACAATACCAGGTTGGGTGCCAATTTGTTAATCCAAGGGGGAATAAAGCAGACTTTGAAGAACTGGACGCTCCTTGAGCACTCAGGCCCCTTCAAAAGAGTCTACATTCTTTCTGTTGCCCCAGTGCAGGTTCAATTTTAAAGGTTGTAATCTCTCATACAATTGCAGCTGAAGGGGCAGAAGTTTTAGCCCAGAGTTCATTTCTATGCCATAGCCCTCTGCTCACACTAGTCCATTTCTAAGCACTGCAACCCTGCACAAGTTCTCAGGGCATGGCCATAACAGCAAGCCTTTCACACAAACTGCTTTTAGCCCAGTCCAAGCAAAGCTCTTTCTCACCCTCATAAACCAAACCTCACAGTGCATAGTTCTTACTGACCAGAATAGTCCATCAATCTGTACTTACCAAACTGTAAGTCATCTCTTAGACCAAGGTTTCAAACCCTTCCACAGTCCTCTTAAAAATCAGCTCCAAAAGGCCAAAGCCACACAGTCAGGTGTCTAGCAGCAATCTCACTCCTTGGTACCACTTTACTGTTGCAGTCAGGTTTGCATTGGTACCAGAAAACACTTGACCAAGAGCAACATGTGGGGAATAAAGGGTTTATTTTGGCTTAAAGGCTTGAGGAGAAGCTCCATCATGGCAGGGGAAAATGATGGCATGAGCAGAGGGTAGACTTCATCTCCTGGCCAACATAACATGGACAACAGCAACAGCAAAGTGTGCATAACACTGGTATGGGGAAACTTGATATAACACCTATAAGCCTGCCCCCAACAACACACCACCTCCAGGAGGTTTTAATTTTCAACTTCCATCAGCTGAGGAACCTATCATTCAGGATACCTAAGGTCTATTGGGGATACCTGGATCAAACCACCACACAGACACATCTACAGAACTGTGTATATGATCATAGGAATAAGGGAGCACAAAACCCTGCACTATTAACTTTGAGGACAAGAAAGTGGTGCACACATGCACACACAAAAAATGGTGGGGAAGGAAAATGCACCTTGATGTATGTGATACAAGAGGAACCCATTACATACGCACAAACACATTTCAACCAGTTACGGTGGAGTTACTTTAGAAGGTGATATGTTACCTGGCCAGATATACCATTGAATCTGTAGCTGTACTTAGAAGTCTAGTGGTACTCTCCCATCAGGCTGGATCCAGTACTGTCCATCTTTAGGTGGGTCTAGGTTTAAATCAAAATGCGAAGTTCAGGGACACAGTAACAAACTGCTGCCGCCCATGCTCACTGCCCAAGTTATACATATGGTCCTATTCAACAATCACACTCAAGCACAAAAACACAATAATTTACACAGTGAGAGACAAGAAAGTATCACGCATCCAGCGGTAGTGACACACTGCGGTCTTTCCCTCTTGAGGTATCTTATGGATTAGGTCTCGCAACCCGCACACATCCACAGGAAGAGTAGCAGAAGACACGGGGTTGGTTCCCATCTGTTGTGCAGTGTCCTCAGTGGAGATGGAAGACCAACTCAGCGAAATTGCCCACCAGCCGGGAGGCAGACTGGGAAACCTCAGATGGGCTCTAGGTGGAATGAGGAGGTCAGGCTCAGGCACAGAGTTTGTATGAAACTTCCTCTGGTCTGGCAGACACATTGACAGACTGTGTATATAATTGTAGGACCTTTGCACCATTATATTTGCAGACAAGAAAGTGGTACACACATACACAAAAAAATTGTGGGGAAGGAAACCACTTTTTGATTGATGTGACATAGAGGAACACAGTACACCCACACGAGCACACAATCCAACCATATGCGGTAGAGATACTGTAGGAAATGATGTTACCTGACTGTTCTAGGGTGAAAGCAAGAAGTGGAGTTCAGCAACATTGTAGTATCCTATCTCTTGTCTCCCATGCTCCCTGCCAGAACTACGCATAGTCACTTATTCAAACACCTCTATCAAGCATGAAAACAAGCACACTCATTTATATAGTGAGAGACAAGCAAGTGTCACAAATAAAAAATATGTATAGTTTCATGTGAGGACAAGAAGGTGGCATACAGACACAAAAATTTTGGGGGGAAGGAAGCTCTTCTTTGATTGTTTTTATAGCTGATAATCCCACTATGTACACCTAATCACACACCCCAACCATATGTGGTAGAGGTTCTGTAGGAAATGATATGTTACCTGCCCTGTGAAAGCATCGAGCCAGTCGGTGATATGGAGTGATGGTTGTACACACCCACCAGCTTGGATCCAGTGGCGTCCATCTGTAGGTAGTTCTAGGTAGAATGAAAAAAGTATAGTTTGGTGAGAGTGTAGCAAACTGTCTTGGCTCCCATGCTCACTGCTGGAACTATACATATGTTCCCATTCAATCATCACACTCAAGAACAAAATCACACTCAGTTATGTGGTGAGGGACAAGAAAGTGTCACACATAAAAAAGTGGCAGTGGCGGTGACAGTCACTGTTGTTTCACTTTTGTGCTATCTTGTGAGTCCTGGTCACTCATTCCCACACCCATCCATAAGGAGAGTAGTGGAAGACATAGTATGGGATGGGTCCTTACCCTGAGTGTGGTGAAATCCCAGCATGTTCTCATGTGAACTGCCCATGAGCCGGCTGGCAGATTCCAACACCCCAGACGGATTCTATGTGGAACAAGATCAAGTTCCGGCACAGAGTTTATATTAAACTCACTCTTGACTGCCAGACACATTGACAGAACTGTGTATATAATCATTTTAATGAAGCAAAAAGTATTCAGTTATATGTGATGACAGGAAAGTGGCACACACAAAAAAATATTGTTGGGGAAAGAAACTCCTCTTGGATTCATGTTATAACATGTGTACCAGTAATCCACGTAAACACACATCCCAACCAGACATGGTGGAGATACCGTAGGGGATGCTGTGTTCCCTGGCTTAGGTGACCCTACATCACGGAGTATGCAGAGTGCTGGTGGTACTCGCCCCTACCAGCTTGGCTCTAGTGCTGTCCTCCTGTAGGTAGCTCTGGGTTAGAAGAAAAATACTGGCCCAGTGAGATTGTAGCAAACTCTGTCGTGGCTCCACGCTCACTGCCAGAGCTATACATGTGATCCCATTCAGTCATCACACTCACACACAGTGATGCACTGGTTTACATAGTGAGGCTATTAATCTGTCCTGACAGGATTTCAACATCAAGATTGCATGTAGAGGCTGGTGAGATGACTTATAGTTTAAGGCGCTTGCCTGCAAAGGCAAAGGACCCAGGTTAGATTCCCTAGGACCCGCACAAGCAGATGCACATGGTGGCACATGCATCTGGAGTTGATTTGCACTGGCTGTAGTCCCTGGCATGTGCATTCTCATTCTCTTTCTATGTCTGCCTCTTTCTCTTTCATAAATAAATAAATAAACAAACATAAATTTTAAACCAAATATTGCACGTAGAATGGTGCAGGCACTCACCCAGCTGCTGCCATTGGGTGTTTGCCACCATAAAGTCACTTTAGGTTGGTACAAGAGAAGTTCAGTCAAGGAGATTGTACCATACTGTCTCTGGACTCCCCTGCACACTGATAGATCTGTATATGTAATCCCCTTCAGTAATCATATTCAATAAACAAAGTAATCTTAGTCTTATGGAGAATATCAAGACAATGTGACACAAAAAATTGACATGAGGGCTGGAGAGATGGATTAGTGGTTAAGGTGCTTGCCTACAAAGCCAAAGGACCTCAGTTTGATTCCCTAGGACCCACATAAGACAGATGCAAAAAGTGGCACATGCATTTGGAGTTTGTTTGCAGTGGCTGGAGGCCCTGGTACACCCATTCTTTCTCTTTCTTCCTCTGTCTCATTCTCTCTCTCATATAAATAAATAAAAATAAAGTATTTTTTAAATGGAGGAGAAATACACTGGACTTTGATTCTTGCTCTGTCTGACGCACCCAGGACCTTTACAGCCACACACTTCCAGAAGAAGAGTAGGTGGAGATTTTGGAGTGGGTGGTTGGTTACATGGCCTGTCACGTTACCTAGGAATTCACTGGAACCAGCCAGCTGGCAAGGAACTTTGGACACATCCACATAGCTGTTCTGGGGAATAAGGATGGCATGTTTATTCAGGGGCATTGTAGCACACCATTCCTTTCATGGCTAGCACTCTGTCTCAACTACATAGATGATTTTCTTTAATATTCACACTGAAATACAAACAACATTGCTAGCTGAGGAGGGAAAAGAATGGAATTTCTAAAAACTGGTGATGAGAGAAACTGATGCTTGACTTCTGCGCACTCTGAGTTGTGATGGACATTCACATGAACACACATTCACAACAAGAACTGTTGGAGACATGGGGGGGGGCAGGCGGTTACCTGGTTTGAGGCAACATCTATAAGAGCACTTTTTTTTTTTAATTTTTATGTTTTGTTTGTTTATTTATTTGAGAGCGACAGACAAAGAGAAACAGGCAGAGAGAGAGAGAACGGGCACGCCAGGGCCACCAGCCACTGCAAATGAACTCCAGACGCGTGAGCCCCTTGTGCATCTGGCTAACGTGGGTCCTAGAGAATCGAGCCTCGAACTGGGGTCCTTAGGCTTCACAAGCAAGCGCTTAACCACTAAGCCACCTCTCCAGCCCAGACTTGGGGTTTGACGTCTATAGCCATTCCACCCCGATCGCACCTGAACTCATCAGGACTGGCTTTGAATCCCTATAAGAGCACTTTTTAAATACTATTGGCTAGGCTCTTATTCCAGCTGGCAGGGAGCCTTGCTGAATTCCATGTCGTCCTAGGAAGGAATACAGGTGTAAAATTCAGTAGGGGAAATGGTATCAAAATGTCTACTGACTTGCAAGCACTGCAGTAGGATTACCCAGATAACCCTCTTCATTCTTCACACTTAAGCACCAATACCTTTTACACAGGGCAGAAACAAGAAAGGAAGTCTTATACACAGGAAAATAGTGGCAAGAAAACCTCTCTTTGTCTCATACTCATTCCATGGGATCCTGGATAGTCACACCCTCACACTTCCAGGAAAAGAATTACTGGAGACCTGGGAGAGCACTGGCGATTATCTAGCTTGTTGAGGGATAGAAAGTACCACACACACACACACACACACACACACACACACACACACACAAGCTTGTGATGACTGAAGGTTTTATTTTTGGGGTGTGTGTCGCATGCTCCTTTTGTGGTTCTTTGGATATTAACACCCACACACATTCAGGACAAGAGTTGGTGGAGACCTGACAGGAGATGTTTGAATACATGGCCCACGGTTGTCATCTACTCTGTCCTGCCAACTGTCTTCTCCTACCATTGGTTGTGGTGCGTTGGCCTCCTCCATGTGGCCCTAGGGACAGCTGTGTAGGTAATGATCAGTAGGACAAATGGTACCAAACAGTCTCCTGACTCTCAAGTACTCTGCTGTACCTATACAAATCATCTTCTTCATTATATTACCTCTCCCTGTCTCTGTCTCCGTCTCTCTCTCTTTCTCTCTCTCTCTCACACACACACATACAAGGGATCGGGTTTGGCTGGTCATCAGTGAGCATCATTGGAGATTTTCAGTAGGGGATAATTTCTATCTTGGGACCTATGGCTGCATGGGCATGCCCAAGTGTGTCTCCTCTCTTGTTAGGGCACCTGTTCTTACGATCAGGAAAAGGACAAGAGAGGAAGTTTGGGGCAGGGAAATGATGGTACACTGCTTGAGTCTTATGGTTATTTTGAGTTTCTTTTGACATAAGTGCTCAAAAACATTTAAAAGAGAAGCTGGCAGAGCCTTGGGAGGAAAGTGCTTACCCATTGCTGTCTGTGCCCTCCAGGGTGCACAAGTTGCCACCAAGCCCAGGCCAGCCTGCTTGGCCTTTGTGTATTCTTATTGCTGTTATCTGCCTGAAAGGAACACAACATCTTCCTCACCCTATTACTGAGTAATCCTAACTGCTGAGTTCAGTGAACTGTCAACATTCCAAGTTCTCTTTGTTCTATAATCAAGGAAGTGAGGTCATTTCCTGTGTCTCTTTTTTCCGAGTCTCCTGGTGAAAGTTCTTCAAAGTGGTCCAGGATGTTCTTTGCTTCCCTCCCACTTGCCATGCGTCAAACTGGTCAGTCAGCACAGCATACTTTAGTTCTGTTGCTCATGGACGTGACTAGGTGCATTCAAGTTCCTAAATTAAAAAGTCTCATAACTGAAATAGGTATTTGTAATTACACAGCACATAAATTTCAATTTCTGTTTCTGTGGAGGACATGGATTACTCTCAGCCAGGGATTCCTCTGTATTGGGATTGTCTTGAACTCTTTCAGGGTTTTAGAAGAATGTCACTGAGGAAAACAGTTATTAATAATAGTGTTTCTTCCTTCCAATTCTTCAGTTTGTTGGGTAAAAATAGCTCTTGAAGATATTTGTCCCAGAATATTACAGAAGAAATCAAGTAAAACCTATTTAAAAATAAATTAAAAGCTGGGTGTGGTGGTGCACACCTTTAATCCCAGTACTTGGGAGGCAGAGGTAGGAGGATCACCATGATCTTGAGACCATCCTGAGGGTGCATAATGAATACCAAGTCAGCCTGGGCAAGACCCTAACTCAGACAACCAACCAAGCAAGCAAGCAAAAGTCACAGGTTCATTTCCATAGTAACCCTTACCTCACAGCTCATTATCGGCCTGGTACCCCTGGCCCTATGCAGCCATACTGAGCCCATCACACTTCAGACACTTCCAGCCCCTTGACAGAATAGGATACCTCAGGAGACATGATTCCCTTATCAGCCTGTGACATGTCAGTTCCTGTTGCCCGTTAGGTGCATGACACTTCCGACTCTAGCTCCTTAGTCAGCCTGTCACACTTCAGACCCTGCGCTGGTTTGAATTAGATGCCCCCCTCAAATCACATCTTCTGAATGCTAGGTCCCAGCTGACGGCACACGGGATGGAAAGCTCCCGGAGGAGGAGTGTGGTTGTACTTGTGCTTTGGGGTGGGATCGCTGTTCCCCTTGCCAGTGTTGGCTGCACTCTCCTCCCGCTGCTTTCCACCGGCTGTGGCAGAGGTGACGTCAGCCTCTGCTCAGGCCATAGCTTTCCCTGCCACCATGAAGTTTCCCTCAAGTTTGTATGACACAAAACTGGTTGTGGTTAGGTGCTTTCTGCCAGCAGTTCATGCCACCTCAGACTGCATGAGTCAGGACCTGATTCTCCAGATGTCTTTTCCCACTGGTCAGGCCATGACACCTCAGATCTGGTCCCTTGACATGGCACATGATACTTAAAAACCCATGGTCCCCAGGACAGCCTAATACCTTTGCTTGTCCTCCTCCTGCTGAATTACTTTTCTTGTCAACTGGTCCCATGTCATTACATGAGCTTGCTGAGGGGTAAGTTAACAGTCACCATACCATTGCAGAATATGTCTCCATGCTTGTAACATAGACTGCAGTGAGCACTCCAGTTTTGCTGAGAAGAAGGGACAACTGAGTGTTCACCACTGAGACCTCTATCACACCCGCTGTGGTGGTTTGAATCGGGATCCCACTTAAACTCACGTGATCTGCATGCTGTTCCCGTCTGGTAGAAACAGGAGAGGTGGAACTCTGTTGAAGGAGGAACGCGCTGGGGTTGAACCTTGAGGCTCACTGGCCCCCAGCCTGCCGTCGTCAGCGAGCTCACTGCCACGCTGCGGGGTTGCACGCGCTGTTGCAGAGGCGGTGGCCAGCCTCTGCCGTGCTGTGCTTTCTCCAGCCATCATGCAGCTTCCCTTCCAGTCCGTGAGCCTTATCAGATAAGCCATTTCCTCCCACAAGCCGCTTTACACTGGATATTTTGCAGCCCAAGCATGTAGAGTCCTCAGCAATAGGGTCTTACCATCTATTCCTGGTGGGAAACCAAGAGCCTCAGCAATGGCCTGTAATGTTTGGGGAGCATTAGGAACCTTCCTGGCTAATGACTCACGGGTAGGTATCCCATCCCTAGCACTGAAATATTTCTGGTAACAATCTATGACTTCTGGGTGCACTATTGTCCCAAAAAGTAGGTTTCCATATGGCTTATTCATATCCTCTTAGATTCTGATTAACCCTCCCCTGACCCTTTCTTTACTCAGTGTCTTCCCCTGACCTCACCTAGGCCTTTCCATCCCCAGCAATCTGTTCTTCTACTTACATATGTACAATACTATTCCATTAAGTCCTCTGCTCTTCTCTGTCCCTTATAGGCCCTTTCTAGCTCACTGGCCTCTGCTAAGAGTTTCCAAATAAGTTTTTAATATTTTGTTTGAACTCTGGTCCTTAGGCTTTGCAGGAAAGCACCTTAACCACTGAACCATGTCTCCACCCCCATGTTTTCTAACTGTTACTCTTAACAACATCATTGTGTAACTCAGTTGGTAAATGTGCTTGCCTAGCAGGCAGGAAACCTGAGGTTTAATTCGTAGCACCACAAAGACATGGTGTTTATTGTCTGTAATCCCCTGTACTGGGGAGGCAGAGGCAGAAGGATCAAAGTTCAAGGTCATCCTTAGCTACATAGTGAGTTCAAGGCCAGCATGAGCTATGTGAGACCCTGCCTCAAAAACAAAACAAAACAAAAAAAACAGGGTTGGAGAGATTTCTTAGTGGTTAAGGTGCTTGCCTGCAAAGCCTAAGGACCCATGTTTGACTCTCCAGATCCCACACAAACCAGATGTACAAAGGCGAGGGAAGTGCAAAGTCTCATATGCCCATTAGGTGGCACAAGCATCTGGAGTTCAATTGCTCTGGCCTGGAGTGATTGGCCCTGGCCACCAATTCTTTCTCCCTCTGTTTCTCTCTCTCTCTCTCTCTCAAAAAAAAAAAAAAAAAAAAAAAAAAATTCTACAGTGAGACCCTACCTGCATGTCTTTAATCCCAGCACTTGGAAGGCAGTGGTAGGAGAATTGCTATGAATTTGAGGCTAGCCTGAGACCATATAGTGAATTACATGTCAGCTTACCTCAAAAAATTTAAAAGAGAGAGAGAGATATCAAGAGCAAGCACCATTGTTTAGGGTACTTCCCCAACCCTGGAAAGTGGACAAGTGAGAATTGCTGATTTTCTTTCTGCTTTTTTAAAAAAATGTTTTTTATTTATTTGACAGAGAAAG
This sequence comes from Jaculus jaculus, assembly GCF_020740685.1. Lineage (NCBI taxonomy): Eukaryota > Metazoa > Chordata > Mammalia > Rodentia > Dipodidae > Jaculus > Jaculus jaculus. The sequence continues at coordinate 25,129,821 of NC_059115.1, forward strand.
AGAGAGATAGAGAGAAAATGGGTGCACCAGGATCTCCATGAACTGCAAATGAACTCCAGACATGTGTGCCCCTGGCTAACATGGGTCCTGAGGAATAATCAACCTGGGTCCTTTGGCTTTTCAGAAAAATGTGTGAACCACTATACCATTTTTCCAGCCCCTTTTCTGCTTTTCATGGGAGAACAGAAGACCCACCAAGTGAGACAGGACTATCATTACCTTGTTCAAGTGCACAGCATGACATTTAGTTACATGGAGGTCTCTGCCCTGCAAGAAACCCTCCGCAGGTTTTTAGTACACAGAGGAACTGCTCAGAATGAGGTGAGGCCGGCAAGGAGGTAACGTGAAATCTGAAATTGCTAGGGGAAAAGGTAGGGGAAACACTTCAACATATTAGCATAGGTAATGACTTTCTGAATATAACTCCAATTGGTCAGGAAATAAAACCTAATCAACCACTGGGATCTCATGAAATTACAAAGCTTTTGTACAGCAAAGGATGCTGTGAATAGAGCAAAGAGACAACCTACAGAATGGGGGAAAATCTTTGCCAGCTACACATTTGATAGGGGATTAATATCCAGAATATACAAAGAACTCAAAAACCAGAACAATAAGAAATCAAACAACCCAATTAAAAATGGGCTATGGAACTAAATAGAGAGTTCTTACAGGAAGAAATACAGATGGCATATAAAAACGTAAAAAAGGGGCTTGAGAGATGGCTTAGTGGTTAAGTGCTTGCCTGTGAAGCCTAAGGACCACGGTTCGAGGCTCGATTCTCCAGGACCCACATTAGCCAGATTCATAAGGGGGCGCATGCATCTGGAGTTCATTTGCAGTGGCTAGAAGTCCTGGTGCGCCCATTCTCTATCTCTCTGTCTGTCCCTGTCAAATAAACAAATATAAATAAACAAAAAAACCTTTAAAAAATGTAAAAAGTGTTCTACATCCTTAGCCATCAGGGAAATGCAAATTAAGACTACCTTGAGATTCCATTTCTCTCCTGTTAGAATGGCTATCATCAAGAAAACAAATGAAAATAAATGTTGATGAGGACATGGTAAAAGGGGAATCCTTCTACACTGAATGCAATCTGGTACAGTCATTGTGGAAATCAGTGCAGAGGTTCTTAAGACAGCTAAAAATAGATCTACCATATGATCCAGCTAAGGTACTCCTAGGCCTTCTCGCTCTTGACTCTTCTCACTACCTTGGAGATACTTGCACAACCATGTTTACTGCTGCTCTATTCACAATAGCTAGGAAATGGAACTAGCCTACATGAACATCCACAGATGAATGGATAATAAAGATGTGATACATTTACACAATGGAGTTTGATTCAGCGGTAAAGAAAAATGAAGTTATGAAATTGGCAGGGAAATGGGTGGATCTGGAAAGGATTATACTAAATAAGGTAATCCAAGGCCAGAAAGCCAAACATCTCATGTTCTCTTTCATATGAGGGTCCTGACTACAAATGTATAGACTTATGTGTGAGCTGGAACTAAAAATCAGTATCAGAGGCCTATAAGCTAGAAAAAGGCTATAAGGGAGGGAGGAGAGGGAAGGACTTTAGGGGATAGTATTGTATATATGTAAGGAGAAGAACATATTACAGGGAGGGGAAAGGCCTAATCAAGGTCAGGGGAAGAGATTGTATAAAAAAAGGGGGATGGAGGTCAATCAAAATTCAAGATATTCTGAGTAAGATATATGAAAATCTACTTTCTTGAATAATGGTACATCCAGAAGCCACAGATTGTTAGTAGAGAATTTTCAGTGGCAGGGATGGGATACCTTCCAGTGAGTTGTTGGCCAGTGAGGTCCCTGTTGCCTCCAAAACATTATAGGCTATTGCCAAGGCCCTTTTTTTCCCATGAGAAAGAGACAGTAAGACCCTATAACTGAAGACTTCACATGCCTGAACTGCAAAGTCACTGAAAAATCAAGCTGGTGCTGAGCAGTAAACCTTCTCTCTATAGCCCAGCCAACTGAAAGCTGGAAAAAGCTGCACTGTATGCAGCTTTATGAGAGGCAGAAGCCATCAATGGTAAAAACAGAGGACACTGTAAGCCTCAAGTTTGGCCATACAGGCCAAATGACTGAACGAGTGCAATAGTGACATGTCTGCTCTGGGCAAAACCAACTGCTCTCTAATTGGACTGATAGCCCACTCTATGGGAGGGAATACATGCCTGGCACTGAAAACCTAGTAAAAAGCCTATGGCAGGGGAGGTCATGAGCTTTAGGGGTATAAAGTCTGCTCTTGTCTGGATAAATGCATATATTACTCTCACCAAATTGCCCTGAAAGCATTACACTTAATGTTCATGTTCATATATTAATGGTAATCTCACTTCTGTTTAGAGAAGCTTCACTTTCCAGATGACAGTGACCACTGGGATGACCCAAAAGGCAACATAGCACTGAGAAAAAGGGATGGAGGAGTGGCCAGAACTGAAACATCTCACACCCTCCAAAGCTCAGGGTCCAGTGCAGAAGAGGTGGCAGAAGGAATATAAGAGCAAACGGAAGGGTGCCACACCTTACATACAACTGTCTGGACAGAAATTGACCTCAATATCCAAGACCTTGCAGTGCCTAGCAATACCTACACAAGACTCTCATAATAGGAGAAAAAGATGATGACATCAAATTAAAAGAGACTAATGGAGAGAGGGAGGGAATATGAAGGAGAGTAGAGTTATTAAGGGGAAAGCAGAGGAGGGGAGGGAAATACCATGGTTTGTTGTCTGTAAGTATAGAACTTCTCTCTCTCTCTCTCTCTCTCTCTCTCTCTCTCTCTCCATATATATATATATATATATATATTTATTTATTTATTTCATGGGCTAGAGAGATGGCTTAGCAGTTAAGGCACATGTCTGCAAGCCTAAGGGCCCATGTTATATTCTCTAGATCCAATGTAAGCCAGGTGCACGAAAGTAAGACATGCTCAAGGTTGCACATGCCTACTAGGTGGTACAAGCATCTGGAGTTCAATTTCAGTGGCTGAAGCCCCCAGAGTGCCAATTCTCTCTCTCTCTTTAATAAAGAAAAAGAAAAAAATGTTGTAAAATTAAAAGTGAGTGATATTTGAAATTTGGGGTTTCAAAAATCCAAAAGTGGGCTGGAGAGATGGCTTAGTGGTTAAGCGCTTGCCTGTGAAGCCTAAGGACCCCAGTTCAAGGCTCGGTTCCCCAGGACCCATGTTAGCCAGATGCACAAGGGGTCACATGCATCTGGAGTTTGTTTGCAGTGGCTGGAAGCCCTGGCACGCCCATTCTCTCTCTCTCTCTACCTTCCTCTTTCTCTCTCTGTCTGTTGCTCTCAAATAAATAAAAATGAACAAAAAAAATTTTAAAAAAATCCAAAAGTGAACTTGCTGGCTGGGCTGGGTTCCTCTTACAGGGTTCTTGTCTTTTCCAGCCCTAGGAGGCTTCCTGCACTTCTGAGGCATGCCTTCCATCATCTTCAAGGCCAGCAATGTAGTCCTTCCTCTCTCCCTTTCCCTTCTCTCTCCCTCCCAGCTCCTTCTTGTAAGGATTCCTGTGGTTACATTGTGTTTGCTCAGATATTGATTTCCCTAATTTATCAGAGCATACCAGGTAAACCCTTCACCATGGAAGCAAACATACACATCACAGATGGCAACCATGATCTTACCTTCCATACTGCCTATCCACTCATTGGTGTCCTCAGCCAATATGCACTGTGCTCCTACTATGTGCTCCACTGTTGTCTAGATACAGTGCAGAGTCCCACAGACAGTTGGAGGAGTTGCCATTGTTCTGAATAACCACAGCTGATTTAGTCTTAGCAGGTGAACATGCTAAGTGAGAGGAGTGTTTCCCATACCTACCACACATAAACATAATTTCACCTGTGCAAGGGTCCTTTCCATGGTAATTAGCCAGGATACAAAATATATACCTTCTTTAAAACAAATGGGCATTAGGGATGGGATACCTCCAGTGAGTTGTTGGCCAGGGAGGTCCCTGATGCCCTGAAAACATTATAGGCCATTGCTGAGGCCCTTGGTTTCCCACCAGGAATAGATGGTAAGACCCTATTGCCGAAGACTCCACATACTTGGGTTGCAAGGCCACTGAGAAATCCTGCTGGAACTGAACTGATAACCTCCTCTATGTAGACCAGCTGACAGAAAGCTGGAAGAAGCCATTCTACATGTAGTTCAATGGGAGAAAGAGATACCGTCAATGAAGATACTCAACAGTGGACACTGCAAGCCTTATAATTGGCCAGCCAGGCCAAATGAGCCAACGGGTGCAATAGTGGCACATCTGTCATGGTGGAAACCAACTGCCCTCCAATTGGATTGGAGGCCCGCTCCATGGGTGGGGGGGAATACATCCCTGATACTGAAAACTTAAAACAGGGGTAGTCATGAGCCCTTGGGGTGTAACATCTGCTGATGTCTGGATAAGTGTATATACTATGCTTATCAAACTGCCCAGTAAGCACTTCCCTTAATATTTACACCCTTATATTAATGCTACTGTCACTTTTGGTAGAGAATCTTCTCTTTTCAGATGGCAGTGACCTTGGGACGACTCAGAAGGTATCATAGTGCTGGAAAGAAGTGACTGGAGTACTGAGTAACATCTCAATCACACCTTCCAAGGCTCAGGGTCGAACACAGAAGAAGTGGTGGAAAGAATTTAAGAGCCAAAGGAAGGGTAGGACTCCTTACAACATGCTCCTCCAGATACAAAATGGCCTGCATATCCATGATCTCATAGTGCCTGACACTACCTACACAAGACCATCATAAGAGGAGGAAAAGATCATGACATCAAAATAAAAGAGACTGATTGAGATGGGGAGGGGATATGATGGAGAATGGAATTTCAAAGGGGAAAGTGGGGGGGGGATGAGGGAGGGTATTACCATGGGATATTTTTTATAATCATGGAAAATGTTAATAAAAATTGAGAGAAAACCACATGCACCAAGTGGTGCATGCATTTGAAGTTAAAAAAACAAACAAACAAACAAAAAACAAGTGGACATTGATTACAAGGGCAAGTCTGAATCTCAATAAAAAGCAGGGAGAGTTTTTGTCCAACTCAGTCCTCTTGGCACTTGTAACAACAGGTCCCTTGTCTTTGTGAGGACTGTGGAAACTGTAACTACCATTAGTGCAGTCCAGCCAACTGTTTAACGATGCCTTTCTTTCTGGTTGTTGGTGATTGGCTGGACAATTGTAACACATTATTTTCTCTCTCTTTGTGTAGTATGTGGTGTGTGTGGTGTATCCACATGTATATAGTGGTTTGGTACCCCATGTAACTCATTGCAGTGGCCATTAGGGTTACCTGTGGTGGCCACAGGACAATAACAATGTCCTCTTCCATCACTCACCTGTCGGCTTTTTTCTTTGTGATAGAGCCTCTTACTGATTCCAGACCTTGCTGTTTGCAAACCCCAGTGATTGTTCAGTCTCTGCTCCCAACAGGTATGTGTGGCCACGCTTTTTGTGTAAGTTCTGGAGTTTGAAATTCAGGTGGTCTTGAGCCCCGTCAGGCCCCCTGCTTGTTCAGGGAGCACACTTATCTGATGAGTCATCTCTCCAGCCCTGCAACATTCTTAAGTTGAAGGATAGCTGACTGGGTCCAACTTCGAGTGAGTCCCTTCCAGCCTGCTTTATGTATAATGCTTCCTGGGTCTATAAAGCAATCCTGTTTACCCTTTGGGTTTTTTGTTAAGGGAAGAGGACCATTTTCTGGCTCCTGTTTTTTAGCCAGACAAAGTGCATAGGTTTAAATCTGTAGACCTTGTTAGCTAAGGTTTTTTTTTTTTTTCAGTCTGAAATATTACCTGGAAAATTCTAGAAATAAATGGCCTATAAGCATTATGTCAAGTCATTTAGAGTAGAGTAGAATTACACTATTTTGCTGAGATGGTTTTGATGAGAAGTTTGCAGTCATCCATATCACATATCAGTATGTCCTAATAAGCAAATGTGCTTCATTTCCCCCTCTAACTGATCTTCCTTTTACATTTACTTATTGCCAATTTCATTCCAATGTGTTCAAGTTAATGTAGTCACTTTTGAGTAGACTGAGCTTGAGTCTGTCCATGTGGTCTTTCACCAGGTTCATCAGTCTTTCTCTTCATCTTTGAGACTCCGGTGGTGTGATCCCTAGACATTCCTGAAATATGTCTATCTCACACCCTTCACCTCTGTGGTTTGGGTTGGTGCTCATAATGACAGTGAGGTAGCTGGAGTTTCACTGATACCTTTCTGTCATTTTCATGCTGCTGCCAATGCTAAGAGGCTCAAGTTAAGTTCAGTTACTACATTTTCCAGTTCTAAAGTTTTCATTTTTAGAAAGTTTCATTTTCTTTCCTGAGAATTTGTATTTGTATTTAATTAGAGAATATTTTCCCTTGCCCACTGAGCATGTGTAATCATTGCTTGAAAGTATCTAATCTAAACCATGTCAAGGTTAGTATCTATGAATACCCCTTTGAGAGTTAATGACTTTGGATAATATATTTGGTTATACATTTGATGTTTGAATATTATACATGAGGTCTTATTAAAGTCTTCTGGATAGTTTTATTTTTATTTTTATTTATTTACTTTTTTTTTTTTTTTTTTTTTTTTTTTTTTTTTTGGTTTTTCGAGGTAGGGTCTCACTCTGGTCCAGGCTGACCTGGAATTAACTCTGTAGTCTCAGGGTGGCCTTGAACTCACGGCGATCCTCCTACCTCTGCCTCCCGAGTGCTGGGATTAAAGGCATGCGCCACCACGCCCGGTGATAGTTTTATTTTTAAAGTAGGTGGTAGTCTTGGCTAACCTCAGAATGGAAGTTCCTTATCCATGCTTATGGGCTATGACTCCAAATTTGGTTTACTTTTGGAGGTCTTTGCAGTGCAATTTAGGTACACCATGTGTGTGTACCAACTGAGGGAGGGGGAGACTCATGCTATGATCTAAATTATCTGTTTATTTTTAACATATTGCATATTGATTATATTCCCATTGGGTTATGACCCTACATTAAATACTGATCTACATTTTTTGTTTTTACAAATTTAATTTTCTAATTTTTCTGTTTTTAATATTTATTTAGTTCTACATAGAGAGGGAGAAAGAAGAGAAAAAGAGAGAATGGGTGCACCAGGGCCTCCAGCCACTGTAAACAAACTCCAGATAGATATGCCACCTTGTGCATCTAATTCCAGGTGGGTTCTGGAGAATTGAACCTAGGTGGTTAGGCTTTCTAGGCAAGGGCCTTAGCCCCCAAGCTATCTCTCCCAACCTTGCTGTACATTTTTTATTCTTGGAGTTGACAGAATACTTCTGGTCAGCCTCATACATGTGGGTGTTAAAGTAGGTTCAGAGTCTCATGCATGTGAGTATTAGGAGTAGTCCAGGGTCTCATGTGTGTGGGTGTTAGGATAGGTCCAGGGTCTCATGTGTGTGGGTGTTAGGATAGGTCCAGAGTCTCATGTGTGTGGATGTTAGGATAGGGCCAGGGTCTCACGTGTGTGGATGTTAGGATAGGTCCAGAGTCTCATGTGTGTGGGTGTTAGTAGTCCAGGGTCTGATGTGTGTGGGTGTTAGGATAGGTCCAGAGTCTCATGTGTGTGGGTGTTAGGATAGGTCCAGGGTCTCATGTGTGTGGGTGTTAGTAGTCCAGGGTCTGATGTGTGTGGGTGTTAGTAGTCCAGGGTCTGATGTGTGTGGGTGTTAGGATAGGTCCAGGGTCTGATGTGTGTGGGTGTTAGGATAGATCCAGGGTCTGATGTGTGTGGGGGTTAGGATAGGTCCAGTGTCTCATGTGTGTGGGTATTAGGATAGGTCCAGTGTCTCATGTGTGTGGGTGTTAGGATAGGTCCAGTGTCTCATGTGTGTGGGTGTTAGGATAGGTCCAGTGTCTCATGTGTGTGGGTGTTAGGATAGGTCCAGGGTCTCATGTGTGTGGGTGTTAGTAGTCCAGCGTCCCATGGCAAGGAGGTGATGTCCACCCTCTGCTCATGTCTTCATTTTCCCCTGCCATTATGGATCTTCTCCCCTATTCTATAAGCCAAAATAAACCTTTTTCTTCCCTACAAGCTGCTCTTGGTCGGGTGATTTCTGCCAGCAATGCAAACCTGACTGTAACAGTCACCAAATCTCGAGATCACTAATGTGGTTAGCTAGCCAGCCTCTCACTTTTGTCTTCCCAGTGTTGGCATTAGTGCTGTGTTGATACAAGTTGATGCTGGGGATACAAACTCAGGTGCTCAAGTTTGTGCAGCTAATACTTGACCGACTGAACCATCTCCCCAGCCCCAGAAATCTAGTACTTACTGCTGCCGCCTAAGAGCAGGTCCCATAAGTTTTCCTCCCACCACCCTGGACATGACAGGGAAGGTTTCTCTTAGAGCCTCTCCTGACTACTCACCATGTAGTTCTGGAAAGTGCTCTGTCTTAGGATGTCAGCCAGGAGATATGGGAGTGAGATGCAGGAGATTCAGGGCCACCTCTGCTCTGCTTCCAGTTTTGAGCTCACCCTTCAGTGTGCTGGCTCTAGTTCATTTTCAGAGATGTGTATATTTGAACTGTGATCTTGTTCAGGGCTTTCTATTATAATTATGAGAGAAATGACAAATCATGTGTTTGCTGCTTCATAGGTTTACTTTCCTTCAGAGAATCTGAAAGGACAAAGTTCCAAACTTGAGCTTTAGATAAAGTAGAGGAGAAATGAAGACAAGGACCTCACCCCTAATGCTGGGCAAGAAAGAGGCCATGGAGAGATTCTTCCAGGGGTCTCTGCAGGAATGCAGGGCTGCCAGCAAAATTCTGGGGCCTGTGTTATGATGATCACTGTCTTTGACTCCCCATCCCCTGTTATCTCCAAGGAACAAAAAGCTCCAGCATCTAGGGCTGGAGAGATGGCTTAGCGGTTAAGCGCTTGCCTGTGAAGCCTAAGAACCCCGGTTCGAGGCTCGGTTCCCCAGGTCCCATGTTAGCCAGATGCACAAGGGGGCGCACGTGTCTGGAGTTCGTTTGCAGAGGCTGGAAGCCCTGGCGCGCCCATTCTCATTCTCTCCCTCTATCTGTCTGTCTTTCTCTCTGTGTCTGTCACTGTCAAATAAATAAATAAATAATTAAAAAAAAAAAAGCTCCAGCATCTATATGATGTATTGAATGTAATATCATGGAGCAAATGGGAGATAAGAAAGATGATTGTCATCATTTTTTATGTATTTTGTGAGTGTAAGTAGATAGATAATAGGCAGGAAATTGACTAGCTGTACAGGAAAAGTAGAGTGTTAGAGCATGTGAAATGATCAATATTTTATTGTTTCATTTTTCAAGTTTTTGTGTGATTTTGGAGTCCTTTCAAACATAATAACATGTGAGAATAATTCGCGGCCTACTGCCTGAGAGCCACAGGGTCCCCTCTTCTCTTTCTGGCATTTAGTCAGTAAGGCTTTCCCATTTCTTACCTGCTACTCCAACTGGCCCTGCTGTGTATTCCACATCCCTGCCTCCCTGGTGCTGGTGGCACCTTCGTTACCATCAGTGGTTTGATTTTCTACTTTTTCTGGCAGACATGAGCATGATCAGGTGAGGATAGCATGTTTTCCTCCTTGGTGACCTCTCTAGAGTCAGCTAGGGCTGACCCAGGCATGGTTGGTTCCTACTCAATATTTATTGAGGGAATGCTTAAGATTCCAAATGAATGAGAACACTAAAACATTAAGATTTCTGTTTTATACTTTATTTGGTTCTCTTTGTGCTAGACATTTTTGGTACCCACATACCACTTTTTCTCCATATTGACAAGTGCTGTTCAAATTATCCAGTCAAATCGAAGCTGGATGGCAGGAGCTGTCAAGCACCTAAAGAGAGGTCTAGGTGCAAAGGTGTTTGCAGCAGGGAGAGAAAATCAGAACCCGGGTTTTGGCTAAGGCTGCCTTCATCCAGAATGGCCAGGCAAAGCTGGACAGGGCAGGGGCTGCCTAGTGCAGAGACATCCTTCTTTGTCCCCACTACTTTCTCACATCCTAAACTCAAACACAGTGCTCTTAAATCAAGTGGCTATCACTTACTTAATAGGTTTGTCATCTGTACTTTGTTTTGGAGGCCCAACTAGGGAATCAACCAAACCACAAGTCATGCATGGCAGTGGCAGGCCACAAGTTGCTCCAGCTCAGCTGTCTATTTCCAAATCCTTCTAAAACTGAGTAACAGTTAAAACTGGTGAGCACCCAGACTTCACCTGAACACTGTGATTGTGCTCATCTCTCAAGGAGGTTTATGATCTCCTTCCCTGAGTCTCTTTTTGACTTAGCACCCATGGGGCACATGGGCTGACACTGTTATCCTTGTACCTGTGGCAGACATCATCAATCAATCACAGTGTTCTTTCTTATCAGGCCTAGGTTTAGTCACACAGTCATTCTCAGTACTGTGTTTTAACTGAACAGAGCTCAACTTGTAGTCTCTGCCCCAGGGCCCAGAATGTTCATTTGCTTATCTGCTTCCTGGAGTTGCCTGAGCCCTCCGTAAACAGTCTGAACAGCCTCAGACCTGGAAGCCTTGATTTCTGGGGACATGGCCTGGGGAAGGTAGAACCTGCAGCACGGTGGGTTACTATGAGGTGCTCCTAAGCCTGAGGCCCTCAGGTTAGAACCAGAGGTTGGTAGAGGGCACTTGTTAGGAGGTACAGCAGTCTTCCCACAGAACTGGGGAGGGCTCAGACCAAAGCCCAGGTCACTGAGGCTCAGGACTAGAGCAGGTCAGGGCTACTTACATGTGGCATACTGCAAATGGAACCCTGTCTGTCTTTCCCAGCCCATGAGTCCTCCATCAGACCAGTTTTCCTTTGAAGCAGTGTGCTGATCATGTTTCCAAAACTCATCTCAGAACTGTGGGTTCCATCACAAAGAAGGCAGGCTCTTGTTCTGTCTAGAGGAATCGTGAGTCTACCCAATCACTGGGCAATCTTTGGCGTTTCAGAGAAGTGCAGGAGGTACAACTTGGATTAGGTGGTGGTGAGGCCAGATTCACAGAGGCTTATTCTGAAATGCTTCACCCTTATAAAAGACTCATCTGGCTTCAATCAGTTGTCACCTTCTGAGCGTGGAGGCTAGGTAGTTAGACGATGCTGTTTGGGCTGTGGCCGTCCAGTGTGCAGGAGGGATCTGGATCAGACCGCCCATTCGCCTTCTCCTGCACTGAAGTTGAGTCAGCCTTCTCCTCTGGGAGGTGAGCCTTGTTTCTCTTGGCAAATGCCTGGCTGATTTCCATGTGGGTTCTGTTCTTGGTCTCAGGCAGGATAAAATAGAAGTACATGGTGCCTGCAATACATATTGTGGCAAACACAAGGAAGCAATAGGAGTCCAGGCTTTTCTGTGGACAAGAAGAGACAAAACACCAACTGACAATCAGTAAACTGGCTGTAAGCTACTTGCAAGAGTCTGCCGTGTGGTTTGGTCTAGGGTTATGATTCCTGCTTTGTGTGTGAGAAGAGTCTGTTGTAGGTGTTTGGGATATAGCTCAGAGGGCAAAGTACTTGATACGCAGGCAGGAGACCTGCGTTCAGATCCCCGGCACCCATGCCAAATGCATACCTACAATAATCAGTGCTTGGGAAACAAAGTTAGGGGGATTCCCAGGACAAGGTGGCTCTAGCTAAACTAGATGAATCAGTGAGCCATGGCTTCCATGAAAGTCCCTTGCTCAATAAATACAGTGAAGAGCAAGTGAGGAAGATACTTGACTTTAACCTTTGGCATCCACACGTATGCAGAAATGTATACACCCCACATGCACCTGCCCACACATGAACATGCTTGCATACATGAACACCCCACATACACATACAGGGAAAAGACACACATGTACTCCCCACATACACATACAGGGAAAAGATGTTTAAAAAAAAAAAAAAAAAAGAAGAGTCCTCTCCTGCCCCGTCCCTGCAGGAAAGCCTGCAGGTGATGCTGGCTGCAGGAGGCAGTGACACCATAGTTCACTTGAGGTATTCTGAGGTGAAGGATGAAGAAAGCCACCACCCACCCTGCTCAGGTTGACAAAACACTCTTTATTTTCCCCTCAAATTAGGTATTTAAAAGTTGATCATAATGAATATAAACTAGAATACATACTGAATAACATCTGAGGCTGATACCCAGCAGCATCCCACATGAGCGGCACTCGTGAGATGACCATGACAGCAGAAGGAAAGGAAGTGTCTCAGCTCAGAGGAAAAAACTGGAGAAACAGTATTCTTGCTCTGAGTCAAGAATTCACAGAGTGTATTTTTTTCCAATATGTAAAAGCTCTAACTTACGAATTGACACTTGGATATAGATGTTCACAAATAAAGAAAGACTAAAAAATAAGAGAGATGCTGGATGCAATAACTGTTTCATGTGTCCTGATTAAAGTCTTGGGGAGACCATGATTTTCACGGGGACTCAGCTTCTCCTTGGCTCCCGTGCCTTGTGTGGTGCCTGGCTAGCAGTTAACGTTGGGTCAACAAGAGGCTTTCTGTAGGCTAGAGCTATAGCCCAGTTGGGCCCTGGGTTTGATTCCCAGCATTCAGAAATGGAGGTAGGAGTATCAGAAGTTCAGTCGTCCTTTGCCAGGTAGGGAGTTTGAGGCCAGGCTGGGGTGCATGAGACTGTCTAAAAATCAAAATAAGGGCTTCCTGTTATAACTTCCGGACCTGTGCCCCGCCCCCCCACCACATGCACCAATGGAACCAGGTCTTCCTGGCAGCTCATGAGGAGCAATGTCAGAATTCAGTCAATTCCATGCAATCCTCTGATTTCAAACCATTTTCTGGAGCATCACAAAGTTTAAGAACTTGATATCTACATTTCAGCCAATATCCACCAGAATCTCAGACTGCTGGCATGCCAGTTTCTGTGAATAAAAGTGGGGCATGTAGGGTTAAATGGAAATTAAGGAGTAAAGGAAACATTCATTCAAAGAGTTGCATGCAGTGAATCCTGTTTTGCTCTGGGGCCTTCCTGTATGTCCACAGAGTCCTGGAGTCAGGGGTGGAGGAAAGACAGCCTCTGCTGCCCATGAAGCTGGGTTCAGGTGCTGGCTCTGTTACTCATGCACTGTGCCAACATGTGAGGTACACATTTAAGACACACTGTCAACCCACCGAGCACCAGTTTCCTTGGTCGTGGAGCATGTTGTTTTGCAATGATGTAGATGTGTCTGACTTCACAGCACCATCCAACTAGGCTAAATGAACATCTGAGCTGCCTGAGAGACTGCTGGAGCCTTGCAGACTGCCTCTTGTTCCCTCACCTCTCTGAAGGCTGAGAGCCAGCAATAAGCCTTCAGTTGAAAATACTCCTAACCCTCTCTCCCACTCACATCTGGTCCAGCAGGAAGTCAAATTGTCTCTGCCTTGAAATGTACCTCACGCCTGAGCACTCGTGAGCATCCCTTTGGCTACCATACAAGCCGGCTTGGATAATTGCAGTGGCTTATCACCTGATTACCCTTCATCTCCGTGGGCCCTAAGATTACCCTCAGGAGGGGCAAAGGACACACCTTGTAACAATTCTGTTCAAAATCCACCATGGTGTCCCAAGTACTTCTGAGGTCACACTTCTGCTAATTGGGACTGAGAATGGACTGAGAAGTAACTTGCAGGAGAATCAGGATTTTTCAGGAAGGAAGCTTTGCTCCATGGGGCTGCTCATGAAGATAAAACTCTCACTACCCTGATGATGGAAATGGCCTTGCTGAAATTGTGACATCTTCCGCAGGCCAGTTCCTTGGGCTCCAGGCCCTGTTCGGTGCACTCCACTTGGGAGAAAAGGCTGTTGAGAGTCAACAGTAGAATGCATTTGCAGAAACAAGAGGAAGACCAGGGTGTGCCTGTTGCTTGATGGCAAGGTGCGTGTCACTAGCTGTGTTATCTGCAGCCAGGGATGAGTGTCCATCCACATGCTGCCTCCCACCTCATTCCTCCCTGCAAAGTGCTTCCCTGCTCCTGACCATCTCTCCCTGCCTTATTGTGGGGCTGCTCTTGATACGTCCACCTCAGCCACCCTGCTCACAATGTCCCTCTCCAGGGAAGCTTTGAGTGCCTAGAGTTCTTCCTGACACACGCATTTGCTGTCTGTGTGTTCTCACTGCTTTCCCCTTTCTCAGTTTCCCAGTTGTCTGTGGGTTCCCGGCCCTGGTAACATGCCGGGATTGTTTGCACTGCTTTTTTTTTTTTTTTTTAAATTTAAATCCCGTAATTCTTCCCCTCCCCATTGACTCAGTGCTTCAGTGATGGGAGTGGAGGACCCAGGCCCTCATTGTGATTCAAGCTTCCCAGGTGAATTCAAGGCACCTTCAGGACAGAAAGCTCTGGTCTACAAGATCAAGAGAAAGCCATTAGCAGAGCAGTTGAGGCCCAAGACACTGTGTCCAACACTCCCTGACGATATACAAATGCTTTGCATGAAGCTGGACATTCACTGACAATTTGCAGAATGCCTGGGTTAGGATGTGGGTAGACGGTCCATGCTCCTTGACTAGGCATGCCCATTCTCTCTTGTAACTTGGTTGGGTAATGGTCAGCCAGGCACTTAGAAGTCGCCAACATGACTTCTCCTTGGAATTCCAGGCCCACATGTGCTCATCTGGTAGGAGGGGCCTCCAATCACATGTTCAGGCCCTGATCAGAAAACTTGCCCTCACATTTGTGGACAGCTATATAGTGACCCTCAGGGATCCAGGTCCTAATATTCAATGAATGTTGCCTTTTCTGGCAAAGGGCTGTAGATGTGAACAAGTTATTGCTATGGAAAGATGGGCCTGGACTACCTGGGTGGGCTCTATAGGCAAATTATTTGTCCTCATAACAGGGAAGCCAAGAGGTGGGCGTAGAAGAGGAAGGCAATGTGACTACTGCTGCAGTGCAGAACTCTTCTGGCTTAGCCTAGCAAGGGAGGGACCACAGTTCCAGATGCTTGAAAGACAAGAGCACACTGCCTTCTGGTAACAGAGCTGAGACTCAAGCCCAGGCCCTCTGGCTGGAAGTTCCAAGCACTAACCTTGTTTGCTAAGTGCCCCCCACCTCCAACACTGCCCAAACTCAGGAGCAACATGGGGATGTGAAGACACTGGCTTGGCATTCTCTGCCAACTTTCTGGAGGCCACTGATCCCCTGAAAGATCACCCTGGCTATGACCCAAGGCATACTGGGTCCAAGCAGAGTTTTCCTGTAGTCATGTGGCATGCTCAAATGTCAGGGGTGGCTTCAGTCATCTTTCTACCCAGGGTATTGAGCTCCAGGAATTGTATAAGAATAAAAATCAGAGTATTGGACAACATCATTGGCAAGGTGCCTCAACCCTTCCAACCTACTATCTACATGCCCCTGACAGAGATTTTGAGCTCTCTGGGGCACTATGTACTGCAGTGGTGAGGAATGCACACTGTGGAGTTGGGTAGATATGTGGCTGTGCATGCGTTCTGAGGTCCGAGGACACTTAGAGTATCATCCTCAAGGTATGCTGTATAGTTTGTTTTTTTTGAGGTAGGGTTTCACTTTAGCCCTGCGTGACCTGGTACTTACTCTGTAGCTCTAGGCTGGCCTCAAACTCACACCAATTCTTCCACCTCTGACTCTTGAGTGCTGACTGTCCCACTTGTCCATCTTTTTTGAGACAGAATATCTCACTGGCCTAGAGCTCACCAAGTAGGCTGGACTAGCTGGCCTGTGAGCCCCAGGGATCCACTTGTTCCTGCCTCTCAGAATTGCGGTTACAAGCATGTCCTACCATGCCTGGATTTTTTTTGCATGGGGGCTCGAGAGATGGCTTAGCCACTAAGGCATTTGCCTGTGAAGCCGAAGGACCTAGGTTCAATTCTGCAGTACCCACATAAGCCAGATGCATAGGGTGGTGCATGTGTTTGGAATTCGTTTGCAGTGGCTGGAGACCCTGGCACACCCATTCTCTATCTCCCCCCACCATAAATAAATAAATAAATAAATAAATAAATAAATAAATAAATAATAAATAGCCTCATGCTCATGAGCACTTTATGACTACTACCTCCCCAGCCCTGAATAGGTTTTGACCCCATCTCTAGCACCTGTGTTAGCTGGGAAACTCTGAGGAAGTGGCTTAACCTTTCTGTATATCAGTCTCTCCATCTGCAAAAGATGCCCAATAATGGCATGTACCTCCTCAACCTTTTGCAGGATTAAATGATTTATATTATGTGAAGTGCCCTAAAAGAACGGGTGCACAGTGACTGCTCATTCCACATAACTCTGCCTATAGATCACGGAGGCTCTCTGCATTTTAACTTCCAGTGCATGCTGTAACATGTTCCCATGAGCTGTATGACTGAGAACAACAGAAACCTCTCTCAGCTCAGGAGGACTGATGTGGGACTGTGCCTTCCTGAAGCAAACCCAGCCCATCCTGGCCGGTTCACGGGCGTAAGAACTTCTACGTCATGACTTGACCTGGCCCAGAATCAACACTCAATTTGTGGTCATGTTTTCCTCTGTGGCCCCTTTTAGACAAGTAATACAGCTAAATGGATTAAGCTAGGAGCATTTAGTGGAACTGAACATGAAATTGAGCTTTAGATACACAGAGCTCAAGATAGCAACTGGAACATAGTACAGTACTGAGTTTCTTCTCTAGGGAAGCTGCATACAGAAATGATGTGCTGAGCCTGAGCATTATAAAGTAAAGGTATTTGCTATCAGCAAGGGGCTCTGCGGGAGATACTGATTGGTGACTTTGTGTGTGTGAAAATATATTATTTCTTCTTACCTCACCCTGTTTTAGCAAGATTGGCCTCTATGTCATTCGTTATATGTCCCTGTCTTTGCACAACTGTTTTGCTAGCTGTCTAGCCTAGACTTTGTAATTCCTAGACTGAGCTGTTCCTTACTTCACTCACATCTCTGCTCCAATGTCACTTCCTTTAGGGACCCACTTCATATTAAGTAGCATCTGCCTCAGGAACAGCTGAGTTTCTAACTATCCTTGTTGCTCACAACAATGCCTGGCCCACAGCAGGGGTATAATAAATCCACACTGAATTAATGAGTGGGCCAGTGAACTTAACATTCAGTTTCCAAATGTGTGGCATTTTCCTACCAATAATTATCACCTTGGGGACAATGATACTGCTGGCTGTGTTCATGATGATGGCAATGAGGATGTTGAATGTGACAGGCTTGCAGTGTGTAAGAATTCTATGAAATTTGTCAAACACATGTGAGCACATTGCAAAAGTGACCTGTAAGTTGTAGGTTTGAGGCTCAGCCCAGGTTTCCCTACACACACTCAACAATGAGAAGCCCATTCCTCAAGGCATGTAGGGCCAACTCCAGGAAGCAATGGCAGGGAGAAGGGGAATTTTAGTCACAGCATTTCCCACTCCACCTACTTCAGAGAATTGTGTTTACCAGTGCTTGTGGCTGTGCTCTTCACAACTGCCAAGAAGTGGAAAGAGCTGAGATGCCCCTCAACAGACTGGACAATGAAGATGTGGCACATATTGACAATAAAATTCTATTCAGTTGGAAATAAAAATTAAATTATGAAATTTGCTTGGAATGGGTAGAACTGGAAATATTATTAACATACTAGGTAACCGAGGTACAGAAAGACACACACGTCATGTGTGTCTCTCTATGTGTATCCTGGCTTATAATTTTTGTATATGTGTGTGTATAGACTCCAATAAATAAGATAGGGGTCCCAGAGAAGGGGGAAGAGAGAAGTGATATGGAAGTCATACAGAGAATGTGGGGATAGAAAGGTAAAAGCAGAAATGGGGACAGAGAGATGGGGAGAGGAGGGAAAGTATTAACCAAAACTAAGCACATGTATTAATAATGGATTTAAAAAGCCTAGATTCTTCATTTCTTGGGACAATGGCATGAGGGCAGAGAGAAAAGGAGAAGGAAGGAGAGATAGGAGGAGAGAGATTGCCCTGCCCTATGAATCACAAAGTCTCCAGCAATGAGGTGGCCAGAGGGTCCCTGCCAGTCATACCTGAAGGAAGGGGAAGAGGAGCCCCACAGTGAAGTTGGAGAGCCAGTTGACAGTGCCCGCGATAAGGAAGGCTGCTGGCCGATGTGCCTGCTGGAAAAACTCTCCTGTCAGGATGAATGGAATCCCACCTGCAAGTGGGGAGTTAGAGTAAGAATTAGCCCCCTGAGCAAGTCATGCCACCCACACTGCTTTGGGGAGCCCTCAGTCCCTGGGCCCCAGAGTGAACAAACATTTACCTGACCCAGCCCACCCCAAGGAGATGTGAGGTCAGGCTGCCTTCCAGTATGAACTCAGTGCAGCATGGATATATGAGAAGCCTAAGGCAATAGGTATCAACAACCTACAGATGTAGCTCCACTTACAATGGGGCCATGGACTGATAAATCCATCATAGGTTAAAAGGTATTCAGTACCTATAATCTGCTCAGCTCATTGCTCAGCCCCGCCAAAAAGCAGTTTCAGAGTATCATAGTTCCTGAGAAATTATCAAATACCAATTTTAGGGACTAGAGGCAGGTCAGTCAGTAACATGCTTGTCTCCCAGGTGTGAGGACCTGAGTTCAATCCCCCAGAACTCATGTAAAAAGCTAGGTGTGGTTGTGCACACTTGTATTCCAAGCACTGGAGAGCAGGAGAAAGCATATCCCTGAGCTTGCTGGCTGGCCAGTATAGCCTAATTGGTGAGCTCCAGGCTACAAAGTGACTCTGTCTTGAAGTAAGACAGTGGGCAGTGTTTTTGAACATAACTCCTAAGGTTATCCCTTGGCCTCCACATGCATATGCACACACATGCACACTCGTACACAAACATGAACACACAAATAAAGAATATAAAAAAGTGAGGAGATTGCTTAGTGGTTAAGGAGCCCAAGGACTCATGTTAACTTCTCAGATCTCACATAAACCAGAAACACAAGGTGACACATGTGAAAAGTCACACAAACACACAAGATGGTGCATGTGTCTAAAGTTTGATTATAGTGGCTGGAAGATCTGGCCTGCCAATTTTTTCTCTCTCTCTCCCTCTCTCATTAAAAAGGCTAGTCTGTTGGACTTGCCTCAAAAAAAAATTCCAATTCCAATTTCTGTTGAATCCATGCCATTTCCATGCATGAGTTAATCCATGGTAGATTGGAGGCCACCATCTTAATGTCTCTTCTTCTCTTCACCTGCTTGTTTCCCTCCCAAGCCCTGTATGAAGAGCAAGTACTGCCCTTCAATATCTTCTCCAACCTGAGGGGCAGTAGACGCTGAGGCGGGTAGCAGATTCAGCTGGGTTGCCAGCAGTCTTTTCTGGGGGCCTGGCTTCTGTTTTCTCTGCTTTGTGACTCTGTAAGGTGACTTGAACCCAAACCCATTCCACATGGATAGGGGTATATTCTCCTCCAAGGTTGTTTAGATAGTTTCCTCAAATTAGGATGCTGTTATGGTTTTGATATGAAATCACCCCAAAGGCTCATGGGTTGAAGGCTTGGAACCCAGTTGGTGGATGCAATCATGAGAGATGACTGGATCACTAGGGCTCTGATCTAATAAATGGGATCCTTGATTGATTCTTACTGTGAACGAATGTGGGCGGTCATGGGAGTTGAAGTAGGGCATGGGGGACATAACCCGAACAGATACACCTTGCTGTTGCACTCTTTCCTCGGCTCCCTGGCTGCCTGGGAGTGAGCAGCTCTGCCCCCTCAGTCTTCCACTGCGGTACTTTGCTTCGCCATAGGCCCGGAAACAACGAGTGAACCGTGGAAGTCTGAAGTGTGATTATCTGGCTAGAGGTCACATGGCCTGGTGTTCCTTCCTCTCACTGGTTGTGACAACTGAGACCTAGGAGGTCTCGTGCTTTCCTCCTTCCCTGTGGGATTTGGTGAAGGTGCAGCAAGGGTCCACAAGTCTACACGTCCCATCTCTCAGAAGCCTTCAGCCTCCGTGTGTGACACAAAGATCAGTGTGGAGGGGGTCGAGACACCAAAGCCACAGGCGGTAAATGCGTTTTTGCATGTGGATGTGTGTGTGGCATTTATGGAAGTTGTATGAGTCTTCTTATGTGTGCAAATGCCCAGGTGTGCCTGGGCAGAGGGCAGAGGGCAGTGCTGGGTGTCTTCCTCAGCCGCTCTCCATCTTATTTTTTGAGACTGTCTCACCAATTCTAGAGCTCAATGATTCAGTATGTCCCAGGGATCTTGTCTCTGTTTCCCAGCACTAGGGTTAAAGTCCATGCTTGGCTTCTATGTGTTTCCCTCCCAAGCTCATTTCCTCATGTTTGTATGGCAAGCACACTACCCAAGAAAATATGCCCCAGCTCAAGTATGTGAATGGATAGGGAATTATTGTGAATGTTATGTTTTCTAACCATAGAAGTAAAATAAATTATGTCAACACAATCTTTCTGTCAAATCCCACTTATAACCTGGATTCTGAGGAACCACAAGGTGCTGCAGAGAAGACACAATCCATTGTTCTGTGGGTGAGCCAAACCCACACATCAGTGCTATCTCTCTCCCAAGAAACCTTCAGCTACAACAGGGAAATGAAGCAGAGAAAAAAGGCAGATAAAATGAAGAGCTCCACAAAAACCTACCAACACCCTTACAGCCATTATCTTCTATGCAGTCCTGTGTGTTCATGATAAATACTTAAAGCTGTAAGGCCAATTCCCAAAACCGGTTTTCTCTCTTTGATTTGGCTTTCAGCAACTTGACCAGTCAGGGCCTTGACCTTTGATGAATCTAATAGTTGGTAATTTCCTGTTGCTGTTTTCCACCTGATGTTGGCCAGGGGGTGATGTCTACCCTCTGCTCATGCCATCAATTCCCTCTGTCATCATGGAGCTTTCTCTTGAGTCTATAAACCAAAATAAGCCCTTTGTCCCACCAGCTGCTCTTGGTTGAGTGTTTTCTGCCAGCAACGTGAACCTGACTGCAACAACAACCCCTTCCTTTTCTTCACTAGACTCCAGAATTTTGGCCAGCCCTTCCTCTTCTTTATGCTCCCGGGGCGAAAGGCCTGAATGCATTATTAATGAAGCTGCATCGCTACTGGGACTGGCTCGAGAAATGACACCCAGTGTGAGGCCTGACTACATGCTCCTCACATGGACACAGGCGGAGAAGGCGATGTGGCTAAGTCAGTTTGTGGAGTTTTTGGGGTCTCAGGATAGGTTTTGATAAAAACAGAAATAAATCCATATTTTTCCCAATGCTGTACATTTTCCACGGGGTGAACACAGCTTGAGGGGAGTGACAAGAAACCTAAAATACCACAGCAGCTCATGAAGCTTCATAGCTCAAGTACTTGAAAGGGCTTTTGTCTCAGCATGTCTTCATGGGGAAAATATTTTAATTAAAGTAAAAATAACTTCCCAATCTATCAATTTATCTGTTGTCTTAAGTAATGTGGTTAAAATTTAGTTTACATTAAATTTAAATAAAATTAATTGATCTTTGAGACAAGAAGCCCAGATTGGCTCAGCACTCTCTATGTATCCCAAGCTGGCCTAAAACTCATGATCCTTTTATGTCTGTCTCCTGAGTGCTGGTGCTGCAGGAATGTGCTATCTATTATTTGTCTATCTATTACCTATCTATCAGCTGTCTGTCCATCCATCGATCCATTGATCCATCCATTCATTGATCCATTGATCCATCGATCCATCGATCGATCAATCCATCCATCCATCCACCCACCCGCTGAGGTTCCTTCTCATTGCTGGGACTATACACACAACCAAAAGAAGCTGATGGGAGGAAAGGGTTTATTTCAGCTTATAGTTTTGGAGGAAGTTTAATCATAGCAGGAAAAGCACACAGAGCAGAGTCTCAGCATCACATGTGTTTTTTTTTTTTTTTTTTTTGGTTTTTCGAGGTAGGGTCTCACTCTGGTCCAGGCTGACCTGGAATTAACTCTGTAGTCTCAGGGTGGCCTTGAACTCATGGCGATCCTCCTACCTCTGCCTCCCGAGTGCTGGGATTAAAGGCGTGCGCCACCACACCCGGCTCAGCATCACATGTGGTCACAGCAGTGAGAAAGTAGCAGCAAGAGTGATTTGGCTAGCACTGGTAAGATGGACTGATGCACCCCAATGTCCACCCCCAGTGACATGCCTCATCAGCAAGGCTCCACCCCCCAAATTGCCACCAGCTGGACACCAATTATTCAAAACACACAAAGTTATGGGAGATATTTCATATTCAAACCACCACATCACCCATCTCCTATATTCTATTGATCAATCTATCTATCATCTGTCTCTGTCATCTTTCTATCTACCATCTACCTATCATCTACCTATAAATCATATATCTAAATGTGGACAAGTATTCGAAAAAGAGTGTAAGTCTTCTCTCTTTCCTCTCTCCTCACATTCACAAAGGGCTACCAAAAGTACTTGCCTAGTGTTTGAGATCAGACCATTTGAATGAACATCTTATCTCTCACACTGTCCTGATTATACAAGTTCTGTAACCTCCCACCCTAGATAAGATGAGGCTATCACATACCCACTTAGCAGGACAGGCTACGAGTAAGATGTAGTTATTCCCTTAAAGAGCTCCGAGAGACTCCATCACACAGAATGCCTTCACTGAACATTAGCTAACATTATTCTAAGACTTTCATCATGGGGGATATGACTCAGTGGATAAAGTGCTTGTTGCTCAAGCCTGAGTACCCGAGTTCTGTTCCCCAGACCCTATGTAAAATATGGAAGCTGGGGCAGGCCCCTGTATTTCCAGCACACTGACAGTGAGATGCGAGGTAAACACAAGAGGTTTTCCTAGCTTGCTTACCAGCTAGTCAGCAGCAAGAATGAAAGACCTTGCTTCTTTTTTTTCTGAAGTAGAATCTCACTCTAGCCCAGGCTGACCTGGAACTCACACTCTAGTTCCAGACTGGCCTCAAACTCATGAAGATCCTGCTACCTCAAGCCTCCTAAGTGTTGGGACTAAAGGTATGTATCACCACACCTAGCTTAAAATTTTTTTTGTTTGTTTTGTTGAGGTAGGGTCTGACTCACTCTAGCTCAGGCTGGCCTGGAACTCACACTGTAGTTCTAAGCTGCCTTCAAACTCATGGTGATCCTCTTACTTCTGCCTCCTTCTGGGACTAAAGTAAAGGTGTGTGCCGTCACACCCAGCGGGAGACCCTGCTTCCAAAAGATGGAAGGTGAAGACTAACACCTGAAATCTGTCTTCTGACCTCTACCTGTGTACCATGGGACACATGAGCCTTCACTCACGCACATGAATATGCATCCACACACAGAGAGACACAAACATTAATCACAACTGTCTGGCTGGCGAGTTGAGTCACTTATAGCATGGTCATGTTTAAAATGTTTCGGTGTGTATGTGGAATGCTTTAATTGTGCCCTCAAAGGATCCCTTGGGCAGACCTTTCTGGAAGAAAGGTCTGTAAAGAAGAAACCAAAAGATGAGGCTGCAGTGATGGAGGGAGCCTGAAAACAACAAGCATCCTCACAGAGAAGTGCATGGCAGTGAGACTGAGAAGGAAGTCACACTGCCACAGCCAAAGAGTAGAGAGTGTACCATGGCCGATGGAGGGCACAGCAGGCCAGGAGGACTGTGGTTCTGACCACACCTGAATCTTCTACTCAAACCATCTAGTTGGTGGTAATTTGTTATGGCAGACATTGGAGGTGAATGCAAATACCTTAGGGGTTTTGGGAGACAATAAGAGAAGCAAAATTGAATTAAGACAAGACTTGAAAGTATTTTAAAACTAAGAAGCATGAAGAGCTATTGAAACAGAACCTATGGACTACAGATTTTGAGTGGCATTCAAAAGCCTAAGTTTTAAGTCTTTCTCCTCAATAACCTGTGGGAGGTGGTAGAAAGGTGGAGGTGCTGCTGCTTGGTATTGTAGGGAATCATCAGAAACATGGAGGAGGAGCTATGTGGGAGGTCCTTAGGCGGGAGGTCCTTCCTCTTCAGCTTCTTGCCCCTGGATGGTGGTTGAGCAGTTTTGTTTTGCCACATATTCCCACCACAATGCACAGCCTCATGCTGGGGCCAAAGCAACCGAGCCAGCTGACCATAGAGGTCTCCTCCAACAACATGAGTCAATATAAGCTTTTTCTCTTCATACGTGACTGGAACATGATCCACACAGATGGCAAAATGACTGTCCTGCGCTAGATGTTTTTTCTCACTCAGCTGCCTACCATCTATGCCTCTCTGTTTCCTGTCTTGCCCTGGAGCCCTGGAGACTGAGAGCATGGCCCCTGTACTCCTGATGGTTTCTGGGCTGGTCCAAAAGGGAGAAGCTCATGGTTATGATTTGGGGCTTCTTGTCCCTGGATGCCTCAACCTTCAGGGCCCTTCTGGCCATGCAGATCACCCACAATGACAGACCCTCATGGCAACCCCTTTACCAAACACAGCTCCAGGCTCTAATCTCCCTGGGTGTTTTCTTTTCATGTCTGGTTAGGCTTAGGGATAGCCTGCTTCCTGCTGGTCCCGAGCCTCTCCCTCTCTCTTGTTCCTTAGCCCTGCTCTCAGCTACAAGATAACGATGCTACCATGCTGTGAATGTGAAATGTCTTTCTTAGGCTCATGTGTTTGAACACTTGGTCTCCCACTGACGAAAGTGGTGGAATCTTTGGGAGGTGGAGACTCCCTGGAGGAAGTAGGGTACTAGGGACAGATCTTGGGGTTATTTATTTCAATCCCCCACTTGCTGTTTGCCCTCTGCTTCTGACTCTGACTACTTGCACCTGGCTTCCTGTTCCGGCCACCATGCCTTCCCCACCATGATGGAATGCGTGTCCTAACAACTGTAAGCTGAAATTGCTTCTGGTCAGATATTTGTTCACAGTGACAAGAATATATGTAGAGGCCACCAACACAACTGCCTTTAAAGTCCAGCTAACAGGCACAATGCTTGACTAGCATGCACAAAGCCCTGGGTTTGATCCCTAGTACCACATATAATTGCACGATGGCATATGCCTATAATCCTGGCACTTGGGAGGTGGAGGCAGGAGGATCATGAGTTTGAGGCCAGGGCTACAGGACACCCTGTCTTAAAAAAATAAATCCAAGCCAGGTGTGGTGGTGCACACCTTTAATCCCAGCACTCAGGAGGCAGAGGTAGGAGGATCGCCGTGAGTTTAAGGCCACCCTGGGCTAGAGTGAGAACCTACCTCAATAAATAAATGAATGAATGAATGAATGAATGAATGAATAAATAAATAAATAAATTTTTTAAAATCCAGATGCCTGCTCTGTCTGGGGACTATCTCCACTGGGTCCAGAGCAACCTTGACTTTCCCTTGTGCTCTAGAGCTCACCGTCTGGTTTAGAAGGCTCATGCCACAGAACCCTTGTACAAGCCTCAATGCAGCCATGGGCAAGAGGGCTGTGCTTACATTTCTAGAAGAGGACTTCTAAGAACTCACACTAACAATACTAATGTTAAACCTCACTTCTGAATGAGTTCATCAGTGCATCCTGGACAATGACAGCTGATTTTGTGTTGTGTGGGATTTTTTTTTTTTTTTTAGTTTTATAGCAGACATTTTAAGCAGACATTTTAATGGTTCACTTTTTACATTTCATTAGCTGTTTAAAATGAATGAAAGTAAAATAGTTATTAACAAGAAGTAATTCAGCTCTAACTCTGAAATGTATTGATATCATAAATTTGGAAAACATTTTTACTTTTATAAATGAAACTTCTTTTTGTTATTTTTAAAAACATTTTCTTTTTTATTGTTAATTATTATTATTAACAACATGTTTTGTATGGATATATCATGTGTTGGTACCCTCTTTTCCTTCATCCCTGTCCCAGTTCCACTGGGGACCCCCCTCTGTAGGGTTGCAGGTATTCCCTATGGAGTTGTGGGCTATGTGTTGTGTAAACAACAGTCAGTTATTTTGGAGGGAAGGGAATGCCTCTGGAGTGATCTTCTGGAATGTCTCAACCTTTCCATCCCCTCTTCTGCAAAATTCCCTGAGCTGTGGTGAGTTTTAAGTCTACTTCAATGATGAGCTCTCAGGAGCCTCTGGATCTCTGCTTTGGTAGGTGTTGAGTGTCCTCAGGGTCTGTGTCCTTCACCCTGGCACTGATTATCAGGCTCAGCACTCTTGCTCATCTTCCCATTCCTCTGTGGCTTCAGCTGTGGCTTGGCTGAAGTGTGAGGGGTAGTTTACCTCCCTGGGTCTCACTACCTTGATGCATGCACTCTCTGGAGTGGGGGATCTGTGAGTTGGGGACCCAGGGACCCTTCAATTAGGAAGGTGGGGCAAGGGACCTGCTTCCGTGGCAAGCTGTGGGTTTGTTTCTTTGTCATGATTATATGTGTAGTCAACGTCAGGACGTGTCTCTTAACTTTTCAGCTCTAGTTACATGAATGCACATGTACCTATGCCTGCTAACCAACATTCCTGTGTAGTCAGGAAAGCTAGAAATGAATTTTCCTGTTATTCTTCTTTGAACACAATTTTCTAACTCTTGTGGAGACATGAGAGAGCCCCCTGATTTGCTCTTCATTCTAAGTTCCAGGCTGCATAGTACAGGTGGGAGAAGGCCACCCTTTCCTCCTTCCAGCCCTCAACCTCCCCCCTTTCATGTGTTTCTTCACTTGTTCATTCAGTTAGAAATGTCCTGGGCACCTTTTACATCAACCACTGGGCAAGGACCTGATGACGATGTGATCTACCTACAGCGCCCAGCTCCCGCCTCAGCCCTGACCCCTGTCAAGCAGCCGAGGGGTATAGGCTATGAACACGACCACTCACTCGCCTTGGTGTGTGCCTGCTTCATCACCTTTGGTCAGAGCCTCCACTCTGCGTGGGTGGGCTGTGAGAGCCTGGAGCCAACCTTGCAGGTACGGCAGAATGAGAAGGAATGAGCTTGGACAGCGTTTGGAGGAATCTCAAATACTAGCAGTACACATAGGTCCTTGTGTTTTCCTATCCTGGGAACCCTTCTTTTGAGATTTCTTGCCAGATCCTTCTGTCTAGACAAGGTAGGGATGTGCTTGACACTAGAAAGATGTCCAACAATATGTGGTTTTGGCTATTTCACTGACTGCTTCTCCCATCCTCTTATGCCAGACTCGTTTGGGTCTTTTGAGCAGCACCACAACCTTTCTGGCTCCCACAGCTCCCTCTAGAGAACGTGGCCTTGATGCTCAGGGTCTCTGGGACTCAGGCATAGCCTTGGCCAGCAGCCAACTCAGGTGGAGAACTTCAGTCCCTATCCTCTTTCCAGCACTCTGTTAACCTCTGTGGCTACCTGCAGGGAAGGTTAGACAGGAATGTACAATTGGCCCAGCAGCTCTCCTTCAAGGGGAAGGGACACTGTCTTGCTCACCCTTCACCTCCAACCCCTGCCTGACCCAGGGTCTAGATAATATGATAAACACAGTATGTCTGATGTTCTCAGTTTCTGGCTCAGATCTCCTGGCAGCTTCTTCCTTCTATTATGCAGGTCTTCTGTTGGTAGCATCAGCCATGGTGAGGTCATGAATGTCATGCCACTTTGTGTCTGGAAGATAGTTTTGCAAAGCATTCCTTCCCTCTCTTTGGTTCTTAGATTTTTAAAGGTCTGTGAACTTTGGAGGGTGTGATAGAGAAAAAAGAAGCTTCTGGAGTATCCTGAGGAACAAGAGGGACTCTGATTACCTTTGGTGATGCCTTTTCCAGCATGCCTGAGCTGATGCTAAGGAGGTGTCTTGGGTGGGCTTTCAGATGGTTTTAAGGGAAAAGTTGGGCTCGCTGAGCCTAGAGGGTTGGAACTTTTGGACCTACCTTATGACCTCCAGGTTGCAGGGCAGGGCTTGCAGTTCAGGTCTATTACCAGGTGATCCAGTGTGTGTGTGTGTGTGTGTGTGTGTGTGTGTGTGTGTGTGTGTGAATAGGGGTGTCAGATGCCCCTGGCTCTGGGTGGGTGGAGTGCACTAGAAAGCATGGAGAGACAGGCAGAGGCGGAACAAAAGTGGGCACACTTGGGCTGTCTTTCAAGATTTTATCAACAAATAGAAAAGTCTTCTTTCCAAGTCAGGCTTGGACCAAGTAGGTCCTGGAATATCCCACCAGGATGGGCTCCATCTTCTGGAGTATTCATGCCCACACTTATTCTCACCTTTATGGCTACAGTGGCCATTCCTCCCAATGGAAGGCAAGCTGCTCTTACAGGGCTGAGCTCCACCCCTTCCAACTGGAACTGGTATGTGTGGATGGGGATTCCTGGCCTTTAAAGCTAAAGCTCTGGCCCTGGATCTTCATGTCATTCTCTGCTGCCACCTTGGGGTTATTCACACATAAAATATGTAGCAGGAAACAGCATTCCCTGTTTTCTTTCTTTTTTTTTTTTTTTCTGTCTAATTTCAACTCTCTTTCTAATCTCCTTAAATTAACTTCTCAGGAGAAAAGCTGCCTGGGGTTCTCTCTTGGGTTCTCTCATGGGCGGACGGTTCCTCTGTTCACTGCATTTTCTTGTGGAGAGGGCACATGGGAGTCTCAATCCTCACCCCTCAGCACCTTTGCCCCACTTTCCTGGGGGAAGCCCTCCTATGATGTGCTCTTCCCTGCTTACTCATAAAGCGGCGCAGCTCTCACAAGCCAAGTGGTACTTCCCTTGGACAGGGATTTCCCCCGGGTTGTAAAGCTGTGTGCTGTCCATTTGAGTTTATGTGATTGTCCTAAGCCTTGGTCAGACTTGTAGCTAAAGTCATGACTAGCTGAGAGGCCCAGCTTCTGGATAAAATAAAATACAGGGACATGAGGAAAGAAGGGTCAGAACTTACAGCTGGCTGATGGTGGTGACTGGGGCATGTTAAACTCTAGGAACTTACATACGGTAAGTGCACATCTGTACCTCACTCCACATGGAGGGAACTGAACGAACAAGTTGGAAGCAGCTCAGCTGATGGTTGCTGTTCTAAGTTTATCTTTAATTTAGATGTCATGCAAATGGAAGCTGGGGGAAAAGTAAGACTTGGTGGCCTGGAATGCAAATCCTTCCTGCTTGCTCTACAGGGAGACTACACGTGATCTTCCCCTGCTACAGAGAGACAAGACCTTGAGGCACATGATGTGTCCCCAAGCCGTCTGGTCGGAAGGATAAGACTGAATTTTGCATGTTGCCTTTGTTCTGGTTCCCTGTACCATGCTAATGAGAAGTGACCATGGGAGGCTCACCACTGTCTCTCAGGTGGCTGAAAACACAACCTAAACGTTCAATTCCTGCTCTTTCGCCTATGTCACAGAAGGCACAGATTGCTTACAGTTGTGGGGTGCAGGTGACTTCCCTGGAGGTCGCCCCTACATGTTGGTGGGGATCTGAGCACCTTCTGCCTTATAAGTGCAGCTCTACCAATGCCAAATATTGATTTAGGTGCCTGTGAATTTAAGAGACAAAGACCAGTCAAGCCCTGAATTCTGAGTGGAGAGGAAGCCCGAAGCAGGGAGGGATGGAAATGACATGCATTAAAGGCACCTTGAGCCGGACATCCGACAGCTATGTTCAAATGGCAAAATTGTATCTCTCCACACACACACGAGCAGGACAGATTTGTGGTGATTGAGATCAACTCTGTGTGGTTTGCAGGTAAAATGTCTCCCATAGGCTCATGTGTTTGAACACGTGGTTCCCAGCTGGTAACACTGCTCAAGAAGACTGTGGAACCTTTAGGAGATGGAGCTTTGGTGGTGGAAGTGTGTCAGTGGAGATGGGCCTTCAGTTGCCACAGCTGGCTCCAAATACAGTTCCCTTTCTGTTTCCTGGCTCTGGTTAACATGTGATACAGGCTTCCCCTTCTGGCCTAACATGTCTTCCATACCATGATGAAACTTTCCCTCAAAACTATAAGGCAAATTAAACCCCTTTCCTTCCAAAAACTGCTTCTGGCTGTGTATTTATTCACAGCAACAACAACAAAATAACTGATACAGGCCCATCATGTGAAGATAAGAAAAGAAGCTTCCTCCTTTTATCCAGAATCCTCTGTGTAGGCCATTTTTGCTCAGCAGTTTTTACCTTTGTAGGTCAATCTCAAAATGGATTTAATTTTACTCAAACCAAAAAGGAACAAACTTAACAAACAACATGGTCCATTCTCTGTTTTACATGCCAATCCTGCCTCATGGCACTTATGAACAGTGAGATCAGAGAGTGCTCTGTGTGTGTTGCCACTGGTAAGTAGCACCTGTCTGTTTTTGGAGTGGAGCACTATGGGATCACCTGAGGGAAAGGCCAGAGTCAGCAAGGCAGTGATCAGTGTGACACAGTGACACCTGTCTCCCTCTTCTAGAAGTTTCACATGTTCAACCTGGGCCACAATATACCTCAGGTTTCACAGAAGAGCTGGGAAGCTGTCTCCATGGCTTCTCCCTCACCTGTGTCTTGTGACTATGCATAAAATTGAATTCTGGATAACAGCTTGGGGGTCTTATTCCATGCTAACATATTCACACAGCATTCAACAAATATGAAAAATAGACACATCAGTCAATGGTATGGAATTGAAGACCCAGGTATGAGTTCAAGTAACTATAGCTACCTGATCTTTGACAAAGCAGCCAAAAGTGCTCACTGGAGCAAAGACAGCCTCTTCAGCAAAAGGTGCTGGAGAAACTGGATAGCCAGATGTAGAAGACTGAATTTGGACCCATGCTTCTCACCTTGAACTAAAATCAACTCCAAATGGATTAAGAACCTCAATATAAGATCTGAAACTCTAAATTGAATACAAGAGAAGGTAGGGAAAACACTCCAAGATGTAGGTACAGGGAAAGACTTCATGAACAAGACTCCAGTGGCCCAGGGCATGAAGCAAACAGTCAACAACTGAGATCTCGTGAAAATAAAAAGCTATTGTATAGATAAGCAAACCATCAACAGAGTCAATAGACAACCTACTGAATGGGAGAAAATCTTCACTGGCAATACCTCTGACAAAAATATAATATCTAGAATCTACAAAGAACTCAGAACCCTAAAAAAAAAACCCTAAACAACAAAATATCAAGCACCTTACTCAAACAATGGGGCATGAAATTGAACAGAGAGTTCTCAAAGGAAGATATGCAAATGGGTACTAAGCACCTAAAGAAATACACAACATCTCTACTTAGGGAATAGCAACTATCAAAAAATCAAATGACTGCACATCCTGGTGGGGGCGTGGGGAAAGGGGAATCCTGTCCACTGCAGGTGGTGATGTATACTTGCATAGCCACTATGGAAGCCAGTATGGAGACTCCTCAAAGGCTGAGAATAGCACTATGATTAGATCCAACTATAACTCTTTTGGGCATATACTCTAAATACTCTGCAATATACCACAGAGACATCTCTCAATCATTTTTATTGCTGCTCTATTCACAATAGCCAGGAACTGGAAGCAGCCCAAATAAATGTCCATCAACAAATGAATGGTTAATGAAGAAGATGTGGTACATAGACATAGACATGGAATGCTACTCAGCCATAAGGGAAAATGAAACAATCAGATTTGCAGGAAAATGGAAAGTCTTGAAAAAAATCATGCTGAATGAGGTCACACAGGCTCAGAAAGAA
Organism: Jaculus jaculus; assembly: GCF_020740685.1. Lineage (NCBI taxonomy): Eukaryota > Metazoa > Chordata > Mammalia > Rodentia > Dipodidae > Jaculus > Jaculus jaculus. The sequence goes on from NC_059115.1 coordinate 25,161,393, forward strand.
ATGTCACATGACCTCTCTCATATGCAGTTCCTAATATGATGCAGCATCAGTTAATTTTAAGCCATAATAAATATCTACAAAATGGACATGGCATTAGAATGAAGATGGGGAAAGGGGGAAATAGTGAGGGAACAGAACAAAGGTTACTGGACAACAATTCAATGATCAGCAAAAAGAAAGAAAGAAAGGTATGGAAAGTCCTAGGAGATACAGGAAGGGGGCACTGAGGGGAATGTGTAAAACTAATGGCAACAAGAATGAGTCCCACAGAAACCTTCTTCCGGGATACCACTCTACAAGCTGTTACCCTCAATAAGGAGGAGGGGACCCAAACAAAAGAGTTCCATGAAAGGTGAAAAAAGCATTTCCCTAAAATCATGGGCACTGACTGGTTACCTGTATGAGCTAAAAGGTAAGTCCCTATTGTGAAGACACCACAGCCTGCAGACACAGGACATCAAATGATCATGCTGAGCCTGAGAGGGAATCCAGTTCTCTCACAGTGCTGGAAAGTGCCAGGAGAGTGGCTGAAGAACAACAGTTGCCAACTGATTGATTAAGCAGGAGATCCTGACAGTTACAAAAGCAATCAGCTGAGCAAGAAGTACATACTTGTGCAATAGTGGCACACAGCCAATGTAGGTAACCAACTGCCCACGGATTGAACATGCGGCCCACTCAGTTGGGGTGAACCCTTATCTGGTTCTGGGAAAATAGGAAACCAATAGGCTCCACAGAGAACCTCCACTGCTCTCTAAGAAGAATGAATATACACATCAATATAGCTTTCTAATGACTAAGCTTATCCCTTTTTATTCAAACTGTTCTTACTTTTGGTTGGATAATCTATTCTGTTTTACAGATGGAGAAGAATATGGGGGAATACAAGGATACATCAATACATCAAGAAGAGAGAGCTGACTGCCTACCAGTAGATGGGTCACCTCCATGTCATCTGCTCAGGACCAGAAGTCATTATAGGGGAAGTGGTGACATGAATACTGTTCTCACAGCCAGAATGAAAAACCAGTTCCAGTGAAATGGCAACAGACACTGTGGTCACTCAAACCTCATCAAAACAGAGATCCAGAGTCTACAGAGAAAGCACCACTAAATCAGATCTCTATCTTGCCCAACAAGGCTCAGGAGCATTGTGAATGAGGGGGTGGAAACATTGTAAGAGACTCAAGGTTGGGGGGAACAGCCTGAGGTACCACATTTCCTCCATCCCTGCAGAGACTAACCGGGGCTTCTTGGTCCCCACAATGCATACCAATAACCCCACCTAAGACCCTCAGCAGAATTGAGGCTTAGGAAAGGGTTCTATGTGTGTGTGTGTGTGTGTGTGTGTGTGTGTGTGTGTGTGTGTGTATGCATGCTTGTGTGGTGTACAACCTCAGATATAGTTCCTCAGGTGTATCTACCTTTTTGAGATAAGGTCTTTCATTGGCCTGGAACTCACTTATTACACTATACTGGTTGGCTAGGTAGCCCAAAGTTCCCCCTGCCTCCACCGCATAAGTGCTGGCATTACAAGCATGTGCCACCCCACATGGCTTTTCTTCTTACATGGATTCTGGGCATCATGGCATCAAACTCAGGTTCTCATGATTATAATACCAAATTTTACTAAATGGACTATCTCTAGCATTTCACACGGTATTTTTGTGAGAATTAAAGCATTTAAAATAGAGCCGGCATATAGTAAGTGCTCTGTGCAGTTGTCTACACCTCATACTCACTCATGTTGATCCTTCTCCCAGGTGTCTGTCCTTCTGGTTAGATGCCTTCTTCCTCCAGCCATTCAGAGTGTGTGTGTGTGTGTGTGTGTGTGTGTGTGTGTGTGTGTTGCCTCCTCACTCACTGCATGACCCCCTCTGCCATCTCATCACAACAGTCTGGTGTGCAAGATGGAAAGAAATGCTTTTCATCCATCACAAACCAGACAGAACCTCGAATATGATGGCCATTGATAATGAGTAAAACACAGGGAAAGACACAGGTTCCACTACCTTTGTTTTGGTAGAAATTTACCGTTTCCATGAAGCACACATCCTCTCAGGAACAGAGTACACAACCATATCAGATGCTGTCTTGAACCCACCTCTCAGCCCCACCTTGGTCTCTACGGAGGCCCCTGGCTGGATAGAGATGCAGGGCCAGCGTATGGTAAGGCTCCCAGTAGCATTCCAGCAGTCACCTGACAGCAGATGGGAAAGCTATGGCAAAAGAAGAGGAGTAGGCTTTCCCAATGACCCAGGCCTTAGAGCTGGGTTAGCAGTGAGTCCTGAGTAAGCTTAGGCTCAATCCACTCGGGCTCCACACTCAGCAGGAAAGGTGGTGCTTAGGGCCTGGGCCTGTAGTTAGGAAGCCCTCTCCAACTCACTGACAGTGGCCTTCTCCTCTGCCTTCTCTAGAGCTGCAAGGAACCTTGAATAAACTGACACTCAAGATCTCAGCGGATAACACACCACCAGCGAGTTATCCATCCCACCCATCATCATTGCTACATCTTCTACCCTAACTCACAGTGCTCTGTGACACAAACTGCCTTGATGACCCCTGATTCATCCCAAACCTGACCCAAGCCCAGCACCTCACTGCCAGATTCCTTGTTACTGTGCATTACTGGTACATTTCCACCCACTCATCTTGGATTAGCACCTGACCTGGGCTGTGGACTCCCATAGGGCCAGAGGGGCAGCAGGGATGGAGTCTTCCTCCCATCAGGTTTTGCTTCTTTCTGAGCTCTGAGCTCCCATCTGACCAAGGAATGTACCTCACTTGGTGCCATGAGTCTCCAGGCCAGGCTTACCTGGGCCACTGCAAAAGGAGGCAATGATCGCTAGGATACACACGATGCTCAGGTAAGGGATCCAGGGCGCATGATCCTGTGAGAGAACAACAGTGTGGGCAGGTGAGGAGGTGGCCACGTGGCCAGGCCCCGGATTCCCCCTGGCTCTTCATGCTGCATCTGTGTGACCTCTGACAGGTCCACCTCTTATCCGTATGGGCCCAGTTTCAGCATCCATAACATGAGATAAATGGCAATCACTTAGTCATTCCCCCCACCGGTTTCACAGATATGAGGAGACAATGAGAAAAGGTCTACAGAGAGTTATGCAATCCCTGGCACCCAGGAAGTGGTAAGTAAACACACAGCTCAGAGTTACTGCTTTGTTTGAAGCAAGATGCAAATGAAAAGTTCCACGTATTATTGTTCTTCTCAGTTTTCATTCTTGCTGGGTGAAGATCCATGTTTGAGCCCCTACCATCCTCCAAGGCCTGGTGAACTAATTCATTCATGAAATGAGTGTGTGTTGTGGGGGGGGGGGGGTGCTCATCCGGCAGGATTGCGGTGCTACACACAGGAGTTGAGAGATCACTGAGACCCTGTGGAGGGAGCGCCACCTGCTGGATGGGGCATCTTAGGGACCATCTAATATAATCTCTATAGACAGGTAAACTGAGGCCTTGCTCACAGTCATACAGTCTATTACAGGGCTGTGCCCAAATCCAAGAACTCTCCTCAATGCCACCTGGTTGCTCAGGAGCTGAAATTCACTAGAACTACCTCCTAGGAGGTGTCTGCGAAGACAATGAGCGCCACAAAGCAAAGCCCTGAACTCATGACACCAGAAGTTGGCTCCACTCTCACCTTCCCCACCCCACGGTGTGGCAGCACGTGCTCTTACCTGTAGTGTCAGTGTGACAGTGAGGGTCCCAAAGAAGACAGCCATCAGCCCGAAGCCGCCAATGAGGAGTGGCCTCCGTCCCCAACGCTCAATGACCAAGCCCTAGTCCAGGGTAGAGAGAAAGACCACACTATTATTCCACATTAAGCAGCAGTCATGGAAAACATATGCCCTGAGAATTAGCAAGGAGGCACCGTCCAAGGCTGGCTTTGATGCTGTGACATCTGGCGACTGCTTCCTTCCTTCATGGTCACTGAGAAAGAGAAAAGGGAGAACAAAAGGAACAATCCTGAGCAGTTTCTTGGTGGTGTCATAACTGCTCTCTATTCCTCCAGGTGAAGGCATGTCCCTCTGCTGAGTGGGGAAGAAGGAGCTGGGAGGACATGGTCACCACAGCCTGCCACCCTTGATTAGAGCCAGGCTGGCAACAAGGCTGTCCTGTGGGCTTCCATAGTAAGGGCACATGGGGCAAAGGGCAAGGCTGGGCACACAGTGGGAATAATGAAGGGCCACTAGCCTTCCTCTTGACATGTCTGCAGGTGCATTTCCTACTGGGGAGAGTGATGTGGGAGGACCAGCTTTCACTGCCTCCGAAGTTCTCTCCTCCACCCAGCAGCGCAGTGCTCCAGGGCTGCCAATGACCATTCGCTGGCCCCTTTCCTGTGCCTCGCGTGGTGAAGGTAACGCTGCTAAACGATCGCAATTGTGTCCGAGACAGGCAAACGGGTTGTGCTGCTCTAGGGTAGTTAGCGGTGGTGGGGAGTGCAATTATTATTTCACTTGTTTATTGTTCTACCACTGGGCAGATGTGTAGACTTCCACGTGTGGCTTCATGCCCCCAAGTCTCAGAACCTTTGTCTATGACAGGAGAATGAACATACCCTTCCACAGACAGGAATAGTGGGTTAAGTAAGAGACTATCTACAGTGCTGGTAGATGGCATCAGACCAGGCTTCCTGTAGGAGACAGTAACAGGCAGAGCAAAGGTTTGGAAGCATGAAGGCCCCATGCAAAAAACCATTTGCTTTGAGCAAAGGGAACTGGTGATATTGTGGAGGGTCACAAAGCTGGAGCATGTGAGCCTCCTTCCTGGCAGCTTCAGGTGACAGAGGAACCATGGCAGCTTTGCCTCAAAGCCTAAGGCCTCTACAGAGGAGACTTGCTGCAAGGCCTCCAGTTACATTACTTCTTCTCACTGCTCTGCCCCAATGAAGCTGGGTGGTGACAGGCTGTCTGGGAGATGGGTGGGCTATTTGCTCCATTGAGCAGGCACTGGGGCTGGAGTGGAAGCTGCCATCAAAACGACATATCCCTGTAGGCCAGCTGAGAGGCCAGACCACCAGGTCATGGGGCGGAGCCTTCTGGGCATGGCAGTGAGGAGTGGGAGGGTCTTTGGATCAGAGGCAGGCTCTGGAGGAGAGCTTTTCCAGCTGATGGATGTATGCCCAAAAGCATCCAGGGCTTCTTTTAATTAATTAATTAACTAATTTGAGAGATAGAGGGAGAGGAAGCGGCAGATAGAGAGAATGGGCATGCCAGGGCTTCTATCCACTTCAAACAAACTCCAGATGCATGTGCCACCTTGTGCATTTGGCTTACATTGGTACTGGGGAATTGAACCTATGTCTTTAGATTTCGGAGGCAAGTGCCCCAACCGCAAAGCCATCTCTCCAGCCCAATATTTTGTTTTTATTTATTGGGGTGGAGAGAATGGGTGTGCCAGGGCTTCTAGCCACTGCAAATGAACCCGACACATGCACCACCCTGAGCATCTGGCTTGCATCCAGGACTTCTTATTGGAAAGGTTTTCTCCTGCTGACTCAGGGAAGGGCAGACCCAGAGCTCTGAAAGTAGGCCCCAGGGAACATGACTCATAGATGATATTCAGGGGCAAATAGGCCTGAAGACAGACAGAACTGGGTTTATGTCCTGGCTCTGACCCTTAGCTTTCTTTGTATGAAGGATGGGTGACTGAACATCTCCGAGCCTCAGTTTCCCCACCTGGAAAAGAGGAATGGTAGTATCTTTGCAGGGCAGCTGTGAGATGAGAGGGAAGAGTACAATGACCCAACCTGGTCTCAAGAACAACAGGGGCTTCCATCCAGTCAGAGGCACGAGAGACTCAGGAGAGGCCTGTGGGTCTGCTCTCAGTTGAGCTAACACATGGTGGAAAAATATGTGCAGCACTACTTTGGGATGGTTAGCTGTGGCTGAGGATATGCAATTATTATTTCGCTTGTTTATTTATGTGCAGCACTGCTGGGGTGGCTAGCTGTGGTGAGGGTACAATTATTTCACTTGTTTATGTGCAGCATGACTTTGGGGTGGCTAGGCATGGGGTGGGGTACAATTTCACTTGTTTATATGTGGCACTGCTTTGGGTGGCTCGCTGTGGTGGGGATACACACTATTATTTCACTGGTTTAGTTGTCCAAGTTGAGTGTTTTCTCTAACTTAAAAATAGACAAAAAAGAAGCCAGGCGTGGTGGCACATGCCTTTAATCCCAGCACTTGGTAGGAGGATCACCATGAGTTCAAGGCTACCCTGAGACTACCTAGTAAATTCCAGGTCAGCGAGAGCTAGAGTGAGACCCCCACCTGGAAAAACCAAAAAAAAAAAAAAGACTAGAAAATAGGGATAGTGTGTGAGAATGTCCCTCAAGCCCCATACCTTTATTTTTCCCCCAATCATTAATTGTACTAGTTACATTCTTGTTGCTATGACCAAAGCAACTTAAGAAAGGGAAGGTTATTCCCTGCTGAGCAGATGGTCTGTCATGGTGGGGAAGACATGATGGCAAGACCCTGTCTGGAGGCCAAGAGCAAACAGGAAGTGGAGTTGGGCAGTAAAACCTCAAGGCCCACTCCCACCAATCCACTTCCTCTAGAACCTTCTAAAGGTTCTACAACCTTCCTTAACAGCACCACTAGCTGGGGAGCAAGTGTGTAAACATATACGTCTATAGGGGCCACTTCAGATTCAAGTCACAATACTAGTGGTTTCTAATACTCCTGTCAGTGAAGGTGTACAACCATGTAATGCGTATCCTTGCTACTGCCTAAGGATGTTGTGTCCAGCCCTGTGGCTAACAGAGTGGCAGGCAAAGGTACAGAGAGGCTCCAGTGGAAGCGTGGTTATGGATAGGTGGGGAGCTTTGTGCATGAGCATCCCTGAAGGGCGGGGCCAGACTCCCCAGTGACACAGTAATGAACTCAGTGTGGAGATTGGCAAAGACAAGCTTCACAGGTCCTGGGGACATTGTTATACTGAGATCAACACATATTACATTATGACATCTATAATGACTTGTATAACAGTTGTGCTGAAATTAATGTGTCACAGTTAGAGAGATTAATGTGTCACCTCATTACATGGAGAGTAACAGTTTATACTGTTTGGTTACAGTGAGATTAACCTTCTCATGACAAGGCTAAAATATTTTATACTGCAGTGTAACCTTGTGTTGCATTCTACACAGAAATTAACAAATACTGGTTAGCAATGTTTTGGGTTTTTTAAAAAAAATGTTTCTTCCACTGGGGGAGTAGGGCACTTGCTGAGCATGTGAGAGGGAGTAGGGAATGGACAGTTTGGCTGAGCTCTGTGCAGAGGAAAGTAGGCCAAGGCAGAAGGTGGAGCCCCATCGAGTCAGACTGGGCTCTGCCTTTTCATCTTGTTAACAATGTCCTTTAAATAGTCATGCTTTAAAATTCTGATAAAAACTTAAGTTTTTAATACACCAATTTTGCAAAACTTCTCCTATATTCTCTTCAGCAGGTTTTATAGTTTTTTATTTATTTATTAGAGATAAAGGCAGAGGGAGACAGAGAGAGGGAGAAAGAGAGAGGAAGAGAGAGAGAGAAAAAAAAAAGAGAGAGAGAGACAGGATGGGCACTCCAGAGCCTCTAGCCACTGCAAACCAACTCTAGACATATGTGCCACCTTGTGCATCTGGTTAATGTGGGTCCTGGGGAATCAAATCTGGGATTTTTGGTTTTTGGTTTTGCAGGCAATAGCTAAGCCATCTTTCCAGCCTAGGTTCCAAAGTTTCAATGTTGGATGCATGGTCCAGTTCAAGGTAAGGTTTTGTATACAGCGTGATAAGAGTTGCCATTCATTTTTCCAAATGAATATCTTATTTTTAAATATTTTGTAGTTATTTGAGAGGAAGAGCATGTGACAGGGCCTCTAGCCACTGAACTCCAGATACATGTGCCACCATGTATATCTGGTTTACATGGGTCCTGGGGAATTGAACTTGTGTCCTTAGGCTTTGCAAGCAAGTACCTTAGCCATTAAGCCACCTCTCCATCATGAATATCATTTTATGGCACCATTTCTAGGCAAGACTGTCCTTTCCCCATTGGGTAATGCTGGCCATTTGTCTCCTGGACTCTACTCTGTTTCCCTCATCTGGCTGGCTGTCCTTAGACCCATATCCTGCCATCTGGGTTACTACACCTGAGCACTGCTGGAACACCTGCTGTGTACTTGCTATGGTTCCAGGCGATTTGCATGTATTAATAATTAGATCCCTAGAACATCCCTATGGGGCAGATGCTGATGTCAAGAACTGGAAATTAAGGGAGGCTTAGCAGTCTGGCTGAACCGCAAGTGAAGAGTCTGGGTTCTGGCCTACCTAGCCTGTGTCAGCACCCTGCCCTCAAGCGGGTGCTCTGCCTCCTCTCCCCATCACTGTCAAGATCAACTGGCTTATGCCTATCTAAAGAGTATTATACATCCCCAAATATTTCTGTCATCTATTGAGCTGCCTGTGGTCACTGGGAGTTCTCATGGCCAAGCCCTGGCACTGGGTATAAAGAGGACAGAGGCAGGAGTCACCTTGGGGAGGTTTGTGGGTTGAATTCTATTTTCCCATAAAGAGAAACAGTGAAACTCGAACTCTCATTACTAAAGAATGGGACCTTATTTAAAAGTATGGTTTTATAGTGGCATTTAAACTGACATTGAGGTGTTCTCAATCCATCATGACTGGTGATTCTATGTAAGGCCAAATTTGGGAAGAGAAAACAGACATGTACACAGACAAGATGCCAGGTGAAGATGGAGCGCAGGCTGCATGAGGCATCTACAAAGGAAGGAGCACCAAGGATGGACAGCTACTGCTGGAGACTTCAGAGGACAGGGACAGAAACACCCGCCTCGTGCCAGCCTCAGGAGGAAGCCACCTGGCTACACTCAAACCCAGGGCTCTGCTCGCAGAACCATGAGGACACGTGTCTGTTGGTGAAGCCATAGGGAGCTGTGTGAAGCACACAGGGCTCTTGGTGATGGGTGTGTAGCATAAGGGAAGAGGACAGAGAGAAGGGAAATAAGGCCTGACACCTCCCTCCTTTCAAATTTGGCTCAGTCACAGCCTCTAAATGTGATCTAATGCATTTTTGTATTCTTGTATATCAGACTTTACACACAGTATATATAGCCATCCCTATCTGTATCACTTTTTTTTTGCTTCCATCCATCTCTAAACTTCCAGAAGATCTGATTTCTCAGGGACCTTTCTCATGAGAGTTCATTGTCACAAGAGGATGGGACGGAATTTTGACTTCTGAAGGTGATCTCCCCTGCACTCAGGCTTGGGCCTTGCCCAGTCCCTGCTTGGCTGACTGAATGCTCCAGGATGTCACATGCAGGCCCCAGAAGCTTCAGAAAGGGGACCTTGTGTGGGTCTTGTTTGCCTGCTTGCAGCCATGATCCCAGCCAAAGACAAAGCTGTTCTCTAGGGAGTGTGATGACCTTCTCCAATGGCCTCACGCGAGCCTTACTCCACGCAGCAGCAGTGTGCTGGAGTGTTTATAAGGGGAGCGCTTGGTCTGATGTAAAGAAACGGATAGAGATTGAGATCTGCACAGACACAGCCCAGCAACTGCTTTCCTGCTTTCTAAGCATATGGTCTCACACACACACACAGACCACACAAACACATGCACAAACCATACCACACAGTATACGCACATTCCATATGATCACACACATGACACACCATACACACACTCCATACAAACACTCACATACACAGGCACATGCATAAACATACCATACACACATTCCATATAAGCATACACATGCACAAACATCATACACCATTGCACATTTCATACAAACACACACTGCACACATACCACAAATATACCACATATTCAACACATACCACATACACACATATACACAGCACACACAGGCATACATGTACAAACATTCATGTTAAGTCTACATGTTTTAGCCATTCTGGAAGGTTCTCCCAGAAGCCCTGACCAGTGTGGTGAGGGGTGGTGGGAATTCATACAAGACATTTAAATGTGTGGAGACATGACCCAGGTTAGGGCCAGCACCTAAGCATTGCCAGTGGCTACCTGGATCCTGACTTTTTGGATTTCTCCATCCCTGCCCTAGCCACCTCTGACTCTCTTGGTAGAAACAAGTTTTGGCTCTTGAAGGCTGGGAGTAGGGAATGGACAGTTTGGCTGAGCTCTGTGCAGAGGAAAGTAGGCCAAGGCAGAAGGCAAGGAATAAAGGTAGCGTCCAGGCTACCTGCATGGAAATGGGACTTCCAGGACCTTGTCCAGAAGACAGTACAGCAGGAATGATCTTCTCCCTGGGATGAACTCTTTCTACCCAGAAGTTAAAAAAAGTCAGTGGAACAGAGGCTAGGAGGGTTGGTTTATCAGGTACGAGCACTTGCTGTGCAAGCATGCAGGCCTCAAAAGACTGGAATCCGATCCCCAGTACCCACATAAGAGGCTGTGGAGACTGGAATCCGATCCCCAGTACCCACATAAGAGGCGGGCGTGACCGAACATGTCTGCAACCCAGGGCTGTGGGAGGTGAACCTGCAGTGACAGACTCAGCCTCAAGGAGCCAAAGCAGAGGAACAATTCAATTTGGACAAGAAGAAAAATAATTAGGTATTATTTTTTTCTTATTTTGTTTATTTATTTATTGCTGCTAGGGATTGGACCATGGTTCTACCACTGAGCCACAGCTTGCTTTCAGAGCAAAGGAGCAGAGAAAGGGGCCTGGTGTCCAGGTGGCCTAGAAATGCTTTCACAGAGCCACAGAGAGCAGAGCAGGCCAGCTGAGGGACTGCGCCGGTGAGTAGCTGGCACCTGTCCACCTTATCCTAGCCACAGTCCCACCCTCACTTTCTTTTGACGGGATCATCTTAAGTGCAAGGGGCATGCGGTGCGATCCAGAGTGGGAAGGTTTGAAACCAGGAGAAATTTTGTGGGAAGTATAAAGTCAGGAGCCCATCTCAGAGTGCAGACAGCAGGTTGTAGAGACTAGTCTTGCTGTTCTGTTCTTTTTTTTTATTTTTTATTTTTTTTAAAATTTTTATTAACATTTTCCGTGATTATAAAAGCTGTTCTGTTCTTGGCCAAACTCACAGGACCACTTGCTCATAAGGCATTATTGAGAGTAACAGGTAGATATGCCATGGGAAAGCAGGAAATGGGCTTCTAGGTCAGAACATCTCCCTGCCTGGATATGCTGGGGCCTGTCAGTATCTCCTCACTCCTTCTCAGCCCATGCATGGAAGGTAGAGCTTCTGACCTGGACGGGAACCCCGCCTGTGTGCATACTCCCTTCAGCCATGCATCCCGTTAGCGCGCCTGGAATGATGAAGGAAGCAGAGGATGAAGAGCTGCTTAGCCGTGGTTGTAATTCCTCAGATCTGGTGGGTGCTGCGCAGCTCAGAGGGAGGCAGCCAATAGTAGCCACTCCTGCCTGCAGAGAGCTTGGGGTGGGGACCAGAACAGAGGGCCAGTTCTGCTTTGCTGAGTTCCCGTCTGTTTTGTACACTAAACAGCGGATGGGCATGTGTGCACGCCTAGTTTTCCCTGCCAACTTGTGGCCCATGCAGAGGCCATGGGACTGTTACTCCCCAAAGAAAAAGGGGAATTAAATGAATTCAGCTCCTTGAAGTTAATTGGAGGCACATTTCAGCCTGACTCTCTGCCTCCCTTCTCACCTTAGGTGGCTGGAACTGTAGAAGCTAGTGCTATGGCATCAGGTTTGTGTGGATGCTGAGGGTCTTCACTCTCATGCTCAGTGGCAAGTGCTTTCCACCGAGCCATTTCCCTAGCCCTCAGAACATGAATTTTAGGGAGTCCTGGGGACTGGAATACTGAGTTGCATGGACTGTATCTCCAACGAACTTTAAGTACAAGGAATCTCTACGTGGTCTTATCACAGCACATACTGAGGTATCACTCCACTTCCCCGAGAGAAAAATGGGGATCAGGGCTTTTAAGTAGCTAGCCATAGTTACTCAGCTAGTGACCAGTGGGCAGGCCAGGAGACCTCTGAGCCCAAGCACACTCACGTCTCTTTGTCACCTCTACCCACCTTCTTTGCTCATGCTGGGACTCATCTCTCAAGTCTCGGAACAAACTCTAAAGATTGTGACGCTGAAGTTGTAGAATTATCTGGAAGCCCGGGGACTGTAGGGAGCAGAACTCCCAAAGGTTTGTCTTTAGCTAATCCAGAGCACAATGCTATCCTGTCAATACAAAACCAAGCTGCCAATGAATAAAGCTGACCTTCTGTGAATTCTGTCCTGGATTTGGAAAAGCAGTGGGTGCCTCCCACCAGAGACAAGCCAGTCCCTGGCTCCATAGCCCCCAGCCTCTGTCCACACTGCAGCAACTGCTAAGCTTCTGTGATTTAAATGATACTCACTGGGGCTGGAGAGATGGCTTAGCGGTTAAGCGCTTGCCTGTGAAGCCTAAGGACCCCGGTTCGAGGCTTGGTTCCCCAGGTCCCACGTTAGCCAGATGCACAAGGGGGCGCACGCGTCTGGAGTTCGTTTGCAGTGGCTGGAAGCCCTGGCGCGCCCATTCTCTCTCTCTCCCTCTATCTGTCTTTCTCTCTATGTCTGTCACTCTCAAATAAATAAATAAAAAATGAACAACAAAAAAATTTTAAATGATACTCACTGGAAGTCACTCCTCCAAGCAGCTATACCGCAGCAGGAAAATCAATTTAGAAAGCCAGCTGTTAGCAAGGTGGTGGTTATTTACAGCCTTTAAGCTGCTGACTGATGCCCCCTGATCAAATTAATCACAGATGAAAGAACAAAAGGGTCTCCTCTTCTCAATCTTAATAGGCCTCAGACCTATTTTAACAGACTATTAAAATCTCAGAAAGGCTGGGGGTGGTGACACATGCCTTTAATTCCATCAGTTGGGAGGCAGAGGTAGGAGGATTGCCATGAGTTCGAGGCCGCCCTAAGACTACATAGTTAATTCCAGGTCAGCCTGGCCTACAGTGAGTCCCTACCTCAAAAAAACAAAGAAAGAAACAAAAAAATCTCAGGATGGAAAAACAAAACAAAACAAAGCAGGAAGTACTTTTGGATAGGCAACACCCTGAAGAGTTGGATGAAATAGTCTATGTATATCTGGAAACAAGGTCATCCAAACTCTGGAAATAGCATAGGAGTTACTGAATAGTAACTTTGTCAGGAAGGAGGGAGCCACTGCCCCAGGCTTTGAATTTTGTCTCCATGACATCTCTGGAAGGCAATGTATTGTTCCCAGTTGCCCCTGTAAGAAATGAGCACAAAGTGAATGGCTTAAGACAACATGGATGTAGTGTCTTGTGGATTGGGAGGTCAGAAATCTAAAAATCTCACAGGGTAAAAATGAGAGTGTTGGCAAGGAAGCTCTAGAGATGGGCCTCTCCTGGACTTCCAGGTACTTGCTGGAGGCCCCACGCCCCTTCCAGGCGGCACTGGTGGCCCAGGCCCTCCCACCTCTGCCTCCTGACCACACCTTCTGCTCTTTGACAGTCCTCTTCCCAGTCCTCTTCCAGCACACTTTAAAGGACCCAGTGACCTCACTGCCCATCTAGATAAGTCAGCAGCTCAAGATCTTTAGTCCCGTCTGTAACGTACCCTTTGTGACATGTTCACAACTCCCATAACTTCATACGTGGACATCTTAGGGAGCCATTACTGATGCCTGTCATAAATGGCCAACGTTATGTCTGTTTTACCAATGCTCAAATCAACTTAGAGATGTCAGACAATTTTTACAAGAAGATACTGGGGATCTGAATGCAGAGAGGTCCAGTCCTAAAGCCCACACACCCTTCCTTCTATCCCTGACACCTGCACCACACTGCATTGAATCTCATGGTTTTGTGGCTTGGGAAGAGTGATCCCCTTCTAAGGATGGCTTCTGGTGGACACTTCTTCACCTGGTCCCAGCTGCTCTAGAGCATGAAAGAGGCCAGGCTTCCTTCTCCAAGTCCAGCTGCTCCTTCTGCCCTTGGCTTCCTGATGTCCTCCATAGTCCTCCTGGACTCACCCCAGGACAGCTTTATGTCAGTGCTACATATCATGTGTTTCTGAGTCTGTCTTTGTCTCTAAATCACCACTGCACCACATGACCACCATGATGCGTGGTGTTCTCTGGTGCTTGTGAAATGGACAGTGCATGAATTACAAGATTCCACCATCAGGCCATGATGAATTACAAGACAACGGGCCACGCAGCCAGCACTGTCTGATCAAGGTTGTGTGGAGGTCCCTGCGTCCCTAGAAACATGACCTTCTTTCGCCTTGGGCCATGGTCAGCTCCTGAAGGCAGGTCTCACAGTGGCCTGTGTAAGCCCAGAGTGGACTCAGCAGCTGACCCCAGGGAGAAATGACAGGAGCCATAGCCAGGCTTCCATGGTCTGTCCATACTTAAAGGGGGTTCAGAGCCCTCTTCAGAAGCATATGGATTAGGGAAGATTCCTCCTTCTCTACTAGAAGTGTGAGGTGTCATCCCCTTCTTTTTGTGACTTCCAAGACAGACCTCATCAAATGTCTTCAGTTTTTAATGAAGATGATCTGCTAACCAGAGTGGGGACCAGAGGAATTGTCTCCTGGTATTAGGGACAACACCAGGACTGGATCAATACCTGCCCTTGGCTTGCTCCTCTTTCAAATGAGGTCGTCACCCAACTTCCAGGAGTAGCGTAAGCATGCATGAGATGGCACATTCATCAGAGTCCTGGGAACAGTAGGAGCGCTTACTCATATTCTGAGCCCACTAACTGTGACCCTGACCTTGACTTTTTCACCCATCAAAAGATTGCCAGAGGACTGGGGAGATGGGTTAGCAATTAAGAGGACTTTCTGTTTAAGTCTGAGAGTGTCTCAGGCCAAGAGGCTGCCAAATTCAACTCCCTAGGACCCATGTAAAACATTAGGCATGGCCACACACACATTTGTAACCCAGGCTGGAGAATCACTAGGACTTACTGATAGTGGTTTCAGTGGAGGAAGTGACCCTGGCTCAAAGAAATATATGTGTGAGTGATCTAGGACACCTGAAATTCTCCTCTGGTCTCTGCACACACACTCGTGGGTGCCAGCATCTATGCATGTGTGTATATACACATAAGACAATACAAACACACACACACACACACACACACACAGATCACCAGAGACTCTATGAAGTTTTCCTCTCTATCAAGTACACAAACCACAGCCTTTCTCAGATGAAGCATTGTGGTCAGCTGCCCACATGTTGCAAGGATGGTGGGCACTTGCTGAGTGAACATCAGGCTCTAGAGTCACCAAATGTCCATTCATTTGATGAGTACTCAGCCCATGTCTATGAGGTAGGGATAAATCCTTATAAAGGTGGAGAAACTGACTCACAGAGAAGTTGAATAATTGAAGTCATGCAGCTCAGTAGGAACAAGGCTGGAATGGGAAACCAACCAGTATTCATTCTGCAGAGAAGTTCCTAATAACCCCACCTATGGGCAGTGGTTAAGGAAGCGAACAAAGAATGGGTTTTCAGCAGATTGGACTTCCTTTATCACTAGAGCTAACTCAGACATGAACCATTTTTCTATCTATATGGTGTGTCAATGAAAACAACCTGGTAAGAGTAAACTGGAACTCATTTTCACACGAGATGCCCTAAACCAAAGCAGGTTCAAGGTTAGGACATAAACTAGGCTTGCTGCCTTGTCAGGATGACACATGCATCTATGCACAGAGCAGACAGGCAGCCTTTCCCAAGTGTCCTAGGATAGTCTGATTGGAAATCGTTCCTATCTGTTTTTCTGTTGCTTTTTTTTTTTTTTGAACTAATTCCCATCATTTATAATTACTGGCATTTACTTCCTATAACAAAGAAAATCAAAGAAACAAAACCTTTGTACTTTCCCCATCATTTTTATACCAGGCTGACTGTTTTCTTTAGCTGATCAAAGAAAGTAGTAATGACAAAAACTGGGGGCAGTATACAGCTGGAACCATGCATTTTGTGAAACCTACAGATGGTAAAACATTGCAATATTTCCTTCTAACAGAGAGTGAAAGGGTCACTCTTCTACAATTTCAATATTTTCCATTTAAAAATATGTATCCTGTTAGAATGACTAAGGAAAAGCACAGAGAAAAATAGTCTTCTTGAAAGCAAATCAGCAAAAGGATGTGAAGCCTTGTTGTGTGCACTGACATCAACCATATGGGTCCAGAGTGGCGAGGAGGGCTGAGAAACAGGTCTCCCAGGGTCCCAGTGCACTGCTTTGTGGTATCAGCCCTCCCTCCTCTCCTGTGGTGGAGAAAAGTCCCCTGCCTGACACGTGAGGCACAGACCATACTCCAACAAGGAAGCAGAGATACAAGCATCTCCTAAGGAGGGAAACTGAAGCTCGGAGAGGCTGAATGCACTGTTGAACACCACACAGCCAAGGAGTTTCAAACCCAGGATTCAGATCCACTTTGTCTGATTCCAGAACTTGAAAGAGGGACTGTGTTTTAGTAGGAAGACAAGGAAGTATGTCACAGATAATAGTGGAGGGGTAAAAGGTCCTTGGAGACTGCATGATGCTCTCCCCAAATTCAAAGCCAGCTTCTCGTGACAAAGAATAGGCTCCCTTGAGAACAGCCCTGCTTGTTCCCTTGAGTCCCTGTGCACTCCCCAGCCCATATGGAGGTCTCAGGAGCCCTCAGTGACTTACAGAGACTATGGCAGCCAGAGTCTCAATGCCACCCGTGCTCAGAGTGATGTACGGAATCTTGTCCTGAGGGATCCCAGCTTTCCCGAAGATGCTGTTGGTGTAGAACCAAATCTGTAATATGAAAAGAAAGAAGGCAGGTCAGGAAGAAGCCCTGGTCTAGTTCCTAATTAAGCTCAGGCATAAGTTCTCTTTGAGCCTTGTTGATGAGTCCAGATCAAGGTAGAGCTGTGTGATGTGTTCACTCATTGGTAACCCTTCATCCACTACATTCCTGAGTGTGATGTGTGGTTTCAGTTGTCCCTGAAGTGACAATGTCATGGACATCCTTAGCAGATTCAGGGTCAGTGAAGAGTTACTGTGTGTCAAATTCCATGCTCACTGCAAGGTGGTTAGGAAGTGGGGCTGTCATCCTATTACTTTGGCTCATGGTTTGAGAGGGAATATTCCATCATGGTGGAGGGAAGTCATGGTGAAGTTCATGGAGGTGAGAGGGAATGTGGAGCCGGGAGTCCTCACGATCTCAGCAGACTAGGACACAGACGCAGATAGCAGACAGAACTGGGGCTGGGCTGTAACATCTAGGACCTATGAAAAGTAGCTGATAGGGGGAAAAGTTTTCATTTTGGCTTACAGTCTTGAGGGGAAGCTCTGTGATGGCAGAGAAAAACATGGCATGAACCGAGGCTGGACATCACATCTGGAAAGCAGCACTGAGAGTGAGCCAAACTAACACTGGCAGGCTAGGACTAATACACCTCAAGGTCCACCTTCAGGAACACACCTCCTCCAGCAAGGCTCTACCTCCCAAATTACCATCAAGCGGGGATCAAGCATTCAGAACATGAGTTTATGGGGGACTTCTGATCCAAATCACCTCAATAACTCATGCAGTCTGCACTGCCAGGCCATCTCCACTTTGCAGAAACTTGAAGTCACTGTTACTAAAAACACTGTTTCTTCACTTGAGCCTGAAGATTCTCATGAGGAGCTTTAGGAGGCATTGACACTTGACCTATCACTCCGGTCTTCCTGTTGTGTCTGTCTCCACTGTCAGAACTCTTGGGTAAGTTTCTACTCAGCTCTATGAGTGGACACGGTGGTCATATGAAATGTTTTGTCCTGGATGATCATAATACAGGGTGAACTTGGCCCACTGCCCTTTAGAGCTTGTGTGTACTTCTGCCCCCTCCCCATGCTTTCTCAGAAATGCAAGTACCTGTAAAGCCCCCAGCCTTTACATCAGGCCCAGGCCACATCATTAAGAGTAATGAAATGACTGCAGCAAGCCAGGGCCGTCCTCACCATAGGAGGACTTCATGACTGCTGTAAGTCCAGCTCTGCCTTCTGCCACGCTGCTGTGAACAAAGCCCTGGGTGGAGGCTGCCCTCGCTGCCATCAGGCCTCCTCCAACCCCTCCGTGGAGGTGGAGGAGGGAGGCAAGCCTCTGGGCTTCTCTGCTGTGGGTGGGACTAGCTGTGGTTTGCCACTGTTGCATCCCTCATGCTGGCCATTCATCCCCATTCCCAGGGCTGGAATTTCAGCTTCCAGTGCTAGACCCCCAAGTCAGGCGGATACAAATCTGAAGCCTGCCTTTGTGAATTGCCTTGTTTGGGAGCAGAGGAAGTGGTAAGTTCGATGGAGAAGGCGTCACCCCCAGGAATTGTGCAGGGAGAACTTGGACTTGGGTTTCAACATCCTATCCTTATTTGATAGCTATGTGAGAATGAAACTGTGCGGATCTAGATTCCCCTACTCAGTTGGCTCCTTTCTCCTCCCCTTCTTTCCCATCATGAAATTATGGAAAAATACAAAGAAAAGACTCAGATAGTAAGGGTGGGTAGAAATGCTATCTTTTTGCATGTTTATGTATAAATAGTATGTGTATGTGTGTTCACGTGTATGGGCACATATGTATGTGTGGGTACTTATGCAATGTGTGTGTGTGTGTGTGTGTGTGTGTGTGTGTGTAGGCCAGGGAACAAACTTAGGTATCACTTGCAGGTATACCATCACTTTCCTTTGGAGGTCTCTCATTGGCCTGGAGTTCACCTATTAGGATAGAGCAGCTGACCAGTGAGCCCCAGGGCCCTTCTGTCTCTACCTCCCCAGCACTAAGATCACCTCTGGGTGCAGGGGATAAATTGCATGCAGGCCCTCATGCTTCCAAAGCAAGCACTTCAATACCTGAGCTTTCTGCTCAGCCTATAACAGGCTATCTTGAATTTTTTTTGTGTATGTGTGATGTGTATATGTGTGATGTGTGTGTGTGTGATGTGTATGTGTGTGATGTGTATGTGTGTGATGTGTATGTGTGTGATGTGTATGTGTGATTTGTATGTGTGTGTGATGTGTGTGTGTGATGTGTATGTGTGTGATGTGTATTTGTGTGGTGTGTGTGTGTGATGTCTATGTGTGTGATGTGTGTGCGATGTATATTTGTGTGGTGTGTATCTGTGTGATGTATATCTGTGTGATGTGTATTTGTGTGGTGTGTTATGTGTGTGATGTGTATGTGTGTGATGTGTGTGCGATGTGTATTTGTGTGATGTATATGTGTGTGATGTGTATCTGTGGTGTGTGTGTGTGACATGTATGTGTGTGATGTGTGTGTGTGATGTGTATGTGGGTGATGTGATATGTATGAGTGTGATGTGTATCTGTGTGATGTGTATGTGTGATGTGTGTGTGTGATGTGTGTGTGTGATGTGTGTGTGTGATGTGTATATGTATGATGTGTATCTGTATGATGTTTATATGTGTGATGTGTATTTGTGTGATGTGTGTGTGATGTACATGTGTGTGGTGGTATGTGTGATGTGTATGTGTGTGATGTGTATTGTGTGATGTGTGTATGTGTGATGTCTGTATGTGTGATGTATGTGTGCATGCACAGATGTTTATGTGTGTGATGCAGTTGCTCACATGCCACCATGTGAGTGTGGAAGTCGGAGGACAGCTTTGGGCGTCATCCTCACCTTCCACTGGCTTTGAGGAAAGAGCTTATCCTAATGCCGTGTTCTCCAGACTAGCTGGTCCATCCTAGTCCTACAGCATCTGCCTTTGATGTGGGTTCTGAGGGCCTGGACTCATGGTTGTACAGCAAACGTTGTATTCCCAGAGCCATCTCCCCTTTAAAAGATTTGTAAGAGCTTTTCTAAGAGTACTGGATCAATGTTTTACCTCATCTTATATATTACAAATAACAAAAAAGAGTTGATGTTAGTGGGGCATGGTGGTACACTCGAGAGGCAGAGGTAGGAGGAGCTCTGTAATTATTGGCCACCCTGAGACTCCATAGTGAATTCCAGGTCAGCCTGGGTTAGAGTGAGACCCTACCTTGAAAAGCCAAAAATAAATAAATTGATTAATTAATTTTAAAAAACAGCGTCACTGGTCTGGCTTTTCCTTCACTAGATGATACAGTATCTTTCTAGTCTGGTCTCCTTTGACTCTGACCTATGAGTGACTGAGGCTCAGAGACGTAAGGATCTCACCCAGGGCAGAAGTCAGAGATATGAGAATGCAGACACCATGTTGACCTCAAGGCAAGGTGCTCCCACAGCAAAATGATTTCATTTGGAAAAGAAAAGTGAGAAGGGCCCAGCTTCACCTACATGTCTATAATCATTTGTGTCATGTCTTCACAGGCACTTCACAGGGTGAGAAACTGAGGTACAGAATAGCTTTAGCAAATTGTCCAAAGACCCACAGCTGAACATTCTGTACTGCACTGAGTCACTGTGAGCAGTTTCAGGGCAGTCACAAGGACTGTGTGTATGGCTCACCCCACATACATGTGCACATGCATACATGTGCTTAAGTACCCACACACATGTGCCCACATACATGAACATGCATACGCACTATATACAATAAACATGCAAAAAAAGATATCATTTTTTCCCCTTTAAGTTTCAGTTCTCCCAGGTCCACAGTGGCATGGACGTGGAAGCAGGCTCTGGCAAGGTCCAGAGCTCTTTGTTCCGCATTAGGCAACGTGCACAGAACTGAAAGGCTGGAAATAGCATGAGGTGGGCAGAAGGCTGAGGAGAGGGAGCTTTTCCAGCACACCTCTGCAGTGAAGTTTGGAGAAACACCAGAGCTCATCAATAACAGGGTATGCATTAGCGAAAGTTAGGTCCCAGTGGAGAGAGGGTCCTGTTTAGAAATGTCATGGTTCTCAGTCTGTGTCTGGTTAACTACAGATTCCATATGCATTTTTTAAGACTCCAAGTTTTCACTTTGAGTGACAAACCCTCCCTCCCCTCAGGATAAAGCTCTTGCTGGGAGACCATCTGGTCCACCTGGTCTTGGTTTTGTCTGGAAGAACCTACCTACAGTCACTATGGGCTTAGGCAGAACTCTTGACCTCCATATTCCACAGAGTTTTGCTGACTTAGCCAGGCCAAAGAATAAGGCAAAAAGCAAATAAAGAACAATATGACCTCATTTCACCCCAGTGTTTCTGAAAATAAAATCTAGAGTTGTTAAAATTGGGAGAATGTGTGGCTTGTAACTTGCTGAGAGGTCGTTTCTCTCTCTCTCTCTGGACAGAAACTGTTCCCTGCCACTACACTTTCCTCCCACATTCCAAGCACCACCTTGTCATGGGTGGGTACCAGACTTCTGCTGACCGTCCCTCTGGGCTGACCGAGCTCCTCCCGAAGTGCACACACAGGACCTCCACTGGGTAGGGCCATGTTGGCTGCTCAGTGCCAAGTGGCTGGCGGTCTGTCTGGACCCTTCATGGATGGGACCCTCAAGCATCCACTCTGCTCCCAAGAAGTGGCAATAATGCTAAGTATTTAGTTCCCCTGCCTCTCAGATTCAGAAATTCTACCTTTTAGCACCTCAGTGAAAGCAGAGCAGGCTTGGAACATCCTTGGGAGACCTCTGCTCAGACCCCAAGGGATTTGATCGGAAGCTGTGTGGTTTTCTCAGGCTGAAGCTGCCCAGCCATGACTTTCTCACTCTTGGGCCTTCCTGAATGCCTGCTGACTGAGAACTGTGACACTTTGGTTTTCGAGGAATACAAGGCAGGGTGGGGCATCGGCAGCACCACAAGAGACAACTCTGCCAGCTTTTGGGCTGGACACGTGGGGATGAGCAGACTCCATGTCGTGGTCTCCCACTGGACAGAGAAGGAGACCAAGCACCAGTCATGCTTCATGGCTGCTCAATGGTATGGCCTTAGAGGAGGTTGGCAGAGCAGGGCTTTGAAGCCAGGCATCAGAATCCATGTCAGATCCGCCTACCCTCTGCCCCCCTCCCGCAGTTCCTCCATTTGCCTGCATGCACACTCACCGCATTGAGGCCACACAACTGGTAGCAGGCCATGGTGATGACCACAGTGATGACCTGCCAGCGGAGGAAGGGTGCCCTGAGCAGCTCCAGGACGGATGCCAGGCGGAGATTCCTCTGCACACGGCTCTCAGCCAGGGCTGCCTCCATCTCTCGGGAGACATCTGCTTTGCCCAGGAATGTCTGGAAGGCTGGGGACAGGACAAGCATGGTTTTTAGAATAATCAGGAGGTTTCTGGTGGCTGAGGCTAGGCCCAAGTAGGTGGGCACCACCCAGATACACTCCTAATCAGGGACCCTCTACACCCATGGAGTTCAAAGCTTGTGTTAAAATGGAGAAACGGGCTAAAAATGCTCAGTGGGTAAGAGGGATATAAGAGCACTTGATGTGCAAGCGTGAGTACTTGAGTCCAATCCCTAGTACCTACGTAAGAAGCTAGGCAGAGCGAAGCACGTGCTTACGGTGCTGGAAGAGGTGGGGCCACGAGGCCTGCTGTGGTTCCCTGGCCCACCAGTCTGACTGGAAAACGGGAATCTCCAGGTTTGGTGAGAGACTGTGTGTCAGAAATAAGGCAGCAATGCTACAGGACATCTGCTGCGCTGTTCTCCCTGGCCTCCATAGGTGTATACTAGGGTTACACACATGAGCACGCACAAGAGCATGTCCCACATGTACGCATGTATAGATGGAAACAGAAGCCCAGAGACATGCACTGAAGTGACTGAGTTGGCTGGGAGAGGACCTGAGGCCCATGACTTCCCCAGGGAGGGGCAGAGCATGTCCAGGCTTCCAATCTGTCTCTGCTGAGGCAGCTGTGCCCTGTTCTCCATCACCAGTCCTGCCTTTCACCACTGATGTAATAATTGTATAGGACTGAGCACATCAAACCTGGCCAGAAGCGTCTCCTTTCAGAAGTGCTCTTCCAGTGAGCACTCATTGAGTGTCTCCTGTTGGCCTGGCTCTGTTTGCTTATCTACACTAGGAGTGTGTGGGAGGAAGTTTATTGCCACCTGGCCAGACTGCCACAAAATTGGCTTGCTCAGTGGAAAAAGGAGAGAACCCATTGACCCTTACCTAGGCTCTTTCCATGTGCCCCCTGGAATGTAGATGAACTGAGAAAGAGTTTCAAGCAGCATGTCCTCCCAGGACCCAAATCACCCTGGTCATTGTGATTGAAGTCACTTCAGACTTGAGTGTTGCAAACTTCAAGCCTCAGGGACACTCTCTTTTCCTGCACCTGCCCTTGTATAAATTTCCATGGGAGAAGCTCCAAGGTGGGCTGTTCAGTGGACCCCTTAGCTGATAATTATCCACCATGCTGAGTGCTTTCAGAGGAGGTTTGAATATTCAGTGTCCTGACAGTCTTCCTTCTACAGGGAAAGATGAGGATGGCACCTACAGACTCCTGGAGACAGTCCATTCCAGACGCAGAGGGCAATCTGCTTAATGATGCTGCTCAGCACCACAGGCATGGGCAATTGCTCTCCTTCAGCAGGAAAAAAAGTGGTTAAGCTTGCTCCAGACTTTTCAAGAAGCAAGCTCAGGAAGCTTCAGGGTGCTCTTTCCAGCACAGTACTATAAACTGCCTAAAAGTGTCTCTTGTAAGCTCTGACTTATGCTTTTCCTAGTGTTGGGCCTTGAGAGGCCTGGGCGTGAGGCCTAGTGGAACTTCCTGAGTCTAGCTAAAGTTTGGTGATCTGCCACGGGTCAGCTGCGCCTAATGGCTTCTGGCCTGCTACTTCCAAGTAGGAGTTGGAATTCCCGCCCGTGCGCTTGGGACCAATCATCTCAAAGGTTGCGGTTTACTATTGGCCCTTACCCCCTCATCCTAAAATCCCCATCTTCATTCTCAACATTACAAAGGCAACTGCTTGTAACAATTAAGTGAGTTCCTGCTTCGACAAGACTCCCAACTCAGTGTGGTTTTTCTCCGGTAAGTAGGAGAGGTTCAGCGTCGTCCGACGTTCATCCTTCTCTTCAACTCCTTGGGAGAAACCAGCGGCCCTGGTCCTTCCTCAGCACTACCTACCCGCCGGGGAGGAGCCCGGCGTCCTAGCACTAATTAAATATACAGATGAGAAGTGGCTGAACTTGTAGTATTTTTGTATCATGCACTAAACCATTCTACTTCTAATATTTAAAGTTCAAAGTGCATTATGCATATCATAAAAAAGTTCTAGAGTTCTAAGGCAGAAAATATTTCTCTCTTCTCCCTGATATATAATACTTATATATTTTATTTTATTATATATTTATAAATATGTTTTCCATTATTAACAGGGAAAATTTTAGTCCCTTATTTTCACCTTAATCACCAGGAAATGCCCAGCCCTTAACTGAATTTCCTAGAAAAAAAATCTTTCTTCCTCTTAATAAGCTCTGATTTTATTTAGACTACCAATTTAATTTATAAATGTATGTGTGTGTGTGTGATTTGTGGGTGCATTTACATCCTTATAAAAATAATCGTTTCCATTTGCCTGACACTCTTTTTTTTATATAAAGCCTGTCATTGGAGAAGGAAATTTCTTGGCTAAGTATGGCAGATGACATGATGTGGGTATAGGGGCATACCGCTCACATACCTTTCAGGAAGGGACTCGCCAGCTGACTCCAGAGTGTGGTGAACAGCCTCTAGCTCTTAGTTTTGTGAGTGGCTACCTGGACTTTGATGCAGAGCCCATGACTGAGTACAGGATGATACAGGCCTAGCTATTTCTGCCCAATGTGGACCTTGTGCAAGACCCAGTCCTTGCATCAGAGCTCCCCACTGGGGCGCAGGTAGCTTCCAACTGCAGAATGGCTCCCTCTGCTCCTAGTAAAATTCATGTACTCTCCACCATTCTCAGGTCTTCGTGCTGGAGAAACCACCTGGCGACACCATCAGCCAGCTTGGCCCTGTCTTCAGCTTGTGGCATGCTGAGCTGTTTTGGTCCTGTCCTTTCTACTGCACAAGCCCACCGGCCTCACCTGGGTCACTTCCCTACACCCTGCAGAGCTCCCACCTCGGCCCCTGCCCTGCTGTGCCTGCCACACTTCTTATCTCTTCCTTTTCCCATGTGAGCGCCGCTGGGCTGTTTGCTGCTGCAGGATGAAGCCCGGGCTCCGGCCTGGCCCATGGCTCTCGAGAGGCTGCAGCTCTTGCAGGATCCACCTTTGCCTGCATCTGCTGTCTCGGGCTTACAAACTGCCCCACTTCCCTACACCCAGTGCGGGACTAGGCTCTCTGCACTTGACCACGGGGTTCCCTTGGTAAGGATTGCTTCTCCTACCTTCCCTCTGCTAGATGCTGACTCTTTCCTGTTCTCTAGGCTCTGCTTGCACAGCCGGTCCTCACTCCCAACACCTTTGGGGCAAAGAGAGCTCCAGGCTACAGCTGGCTCACCCACTCCCATACTTTGCAATCCCAGCACCTCCTTCCAGTACTGTTACGGGAACTTGGAACTTCGTCTCTCATGGCAGATAAGGGAGTCAAGGCGCCACGTTCCCTTTCAGCAGGGGTCTCCTCCCGGGTTCTAGGACGTCAGCCTAGTAACGGCTGCAGGTAGCCATGTATTGCAGGATGTTTGGCAGTGTCCCCACCTCTGTCCACAGAAGACAGCAATCGTCGCCCTCAATTATGATGAACTAAAAGTCCTCTAGGTATTGTCAAATACCTCCTGGGTGGGGCAAGGAAGAAGGTTCCTAGCTCTTCCCCAGACAATCTCACATCTAAGGACAATCTAAGGACATACCTGCTACACACTCCAGCTCACCCTCTCCTCTCTCCTACTGCAGGGCAGCACCTCAGCACCTTGGTCCATGAGGCCACCTTTTTGCTTCCTAGTTGCCAGGTAAGTTTGAATTGCATTTCCCACATTCTATTTATGACTGCTCCAAATAATTTTGGTGCTACTTCGGGTTTGGTATGATTGGTTTTGGAGACACTGGAATCAAAAATATTCTCCTGAGAGTGACCAACTGATAAGCTGAAATGGAGTCGAGGGCAGGGAAGGATCTGGAAGAGGTCCTGCTCAGTGCTGTCCTGGCCTCCTTCCTCCCTGCTGTCCTGGTTGCCGCATGGGAGAAGGGCTGTCCCACCTTCACATTTATTCCTGTGCCAGGCAATGCCGTCCTTTCTGCTCACCACACCCTGCCCCTTGCTGCCTGCCCATGGCATTCTTTTCTAAGGAATGCTTGGAGCAGGGTTCTCTTTCAGGAGAGTTCCTTGCCACCATCATGGTTAGCCTATGTCCCTCTGCACCTATATATCTGCCTCTCTAGGGACTTTGTTCTTGGTGGGGATGTCCTGACTGCCCATGTGTCACAGTAGGAAGAATGTGGGCCTCAGAGCCAGACTGGCCTGGACTTCACACCCTGCATTACCTCTCCTGTGTGACTTCAAACTCACTACCTGGCCTCTCTGTGCCAGGCTTGCTTTTCTAGGAACCAGCAGCTGTGGTGGCTTGAATGTGAATATATGTCTCCCAGAGCCTTAGGGATTTTTGATTAAAGTTAAGCTTCCCACTTAAGTCTTAAATCCTACTTAAAGTATCACTGGAGGTGGATCTTATAGTCCAGCCTTAGGTGTGTTCAGAGCAAGTGGGAGCTCTGGCTGCTTGTGTTTGCTGGCTGGTGTGGTGTCCCTTTGCTATGAAAATGAGCCAGCTTCTTCGGCCATTGCTGGTGTTCCCCTGGGTCCTGTAAGCCTGAAGTAAACCTTTTCCTCCTATAAGCTGCTTCAGATCTAGTGTTTGTCTCAGCAACAAAAAAGTAACTGCAACAGCAAATAAAGTCCACCCATCAGGTTATTTGGGAATCAAAATCACTTCATGCAGAGGTGTTCAACAAACAATAAGCACTATTATGATTTGTTTTCTGTAGAAACTGTTATATTTTGAAAGAAAGAATGAACACGCAACTCCCACAACAGGGCACAGAGAGCATGTTAAAACCACAGAAGTGGGTGGTGGTCTCTGAGCAAGCAGGGCCAGAGAAAAATTATGTTAAATGTCCATATGATTAAATCAGCAGGGAGCCACCATCTGCCCGCCTCCCCCTGCTGTTCTGAAAGCTGTGTGCTTTGTAGTGACAGATTCCCCCAGAGGTGTGACTCATTCTGATGTGTTTAGAAGTGGCCTCTGGTGAGAGCCATAAAAGACTGAAAATGAGGGTATATGCCTCACCCTGGACCTGAGAGGGCCACCTGCTGTGAGTGCCATGCTGGCCTGGGAGACCCTTGTGTGTCTAAGCTCTGTGGATACTCCCTGGGCCATGTGGGAGCCCAGCAGTTAGAAGAGTCTACAGGAGACCACTATGGCACCTGGCTGAATACTGGACCCAGGACAAGAAGCCCACTTCCTGCTATTTCATGTTTATAGCTCCCTTCAGCAAATCCCCATATTCCAGACTGGAGAGATGACTTAAGGGTTACCGTACTTGCCTACAAAGCCAAAGGATCCAGGTTTGATTCCCCAGAACCTACATAAGCCATATGCACAAGGGAGTGCAAGCATCTGGAGTTCATTTGCACTGGTTAGAGGCCCTGGTGTGCCCATTCTCTTTCTCCCTGTCTCTTCTTCTTCTCTCTCTCTCTCTGTCAAATAAATATTTTAAAAATGTAAAAAATTCCCATGTTCTCCCTTTGCCAGGAGGAGAGAGGTCTGGATGCTGCAGGAGCTGAAGCAGAAGCTGAGAAGTTGGGCGTAAGTGTTTGACTGTGTCTGTTGAAGCATTCCCATATAGGAGCAGATCAAGATGCTTTCATCCAGTGATAAATTTCAATTCTGAATAGAGGCCTGGATAAAATGCTTGAGGTAAAAATATGAGAATCGGAGCTTTGATCCACAGCATCCATGTAAAGACAGGTGCAGTAGCAAGCATCTATAATTCCAGCACTGCTATGGAGAGATGGAGGTGCAGACAGGAGAATTCTCAGAAATTTGTGAGCCAATGAGCTTGGAGTACCCAATATGAGCTGGAGTATGCAATTAAAAAGAAAGTGACCCTTGCAGGGCGTGGTGGCGCACACCTTTAATCCCAGCACTCAGAAGGCAGAGGTAGGAGGATTGTCGTGAGTTCGAGGCCACCCAGAGACTACATAGTAAATTCCAGGTCAGCCTGGGCTAGAGTGAGACCCTACCTTGAAAAAAAAAAAAAAAAAGGAAGAAAGAAAAAGACCCTATCTCAAACAAGGTGGAAAGTGAGGACAATACTGAAGGATTGTATTCCATTATCTTTAGGCCCTTGGAATTCCATAAACTCCCTAAGTTTCTGTTCTTTTGCTTGCTACATCCTACCAGTCCGTTCTCGAGTTCAGGCAAAGGAAGCCTTGAGGTGCCATTGGTCCAGGGAAAAAGAAGGAGGTGGTACTTAGAGGCCGCCCATCATATCAGTTTCTGTTCTGTTGTTGTGTGTGGTGCTTTGAGGGTGAAATGTCCCCCACAGCCTCACGTGTTGTGATTAAGCCTCCTGCTCAATCCCCAGCTGGTGGAGCTTTTGGGAGGTGCAGCTGTACTGGAAGAGGTGTGTCACTGGGGGCAGACCTTGAGACTTCTTAGTCCAGACTGCTAGGTGTTCACAGCTAACTCCCTCTGGCTACTCCCTCCCAGCTGATGTAATAGATGTGATGTCCAGCCTCTGCTCTGCATGCTTTCCCTGCCATGATGAAACTTTCCCTTGAGACTGTAAACGGAAATAAACTCTTTCTTCCCAACAGCCTCCTTTGGTTGAGTGTTTTGTCCCACCAACAATAAAGCAACTGCAGCACTGGGCTAAACAATTAAGGAAGGTTGGTCTGCAGCCCATAGTGGTGAGAGTATGGTTTGCAGCTGTGTTGGGAAAGCTCACTCACGTTTAGGCTGGCAGGAAGCCGAGAGAGATGGGCATGGACCTCAGCTCCCTTTCTCCTTTTTGTTCAGATTGAGCCTCAGACCATGGGATGCTGCCACCCACATCTAGGGTGGGTCTTCTCTCCTCACTCCAACCTCTATGATTGCACTTCACAGACCTGCCCAGAGGGGTGCCGCCTAGGTGATTCCAAATCTAGCCAAGCTGACAGTGGAGTTAACACATGCCATCTTACAGCACAAATGTGCTTACACATGCACTTGTGGTACATTGTACTTTAACAAAATCGGGTTTGGAGTGAAACAATTAGGATTTCACTTGTCACTAACTAGCCTGAAGCTCAGTCTAAATACTCACCCTCTGCCTGGCCATTTCCCAGTCTCCAAAGATCTGAAGAGTCACAAGTGCTATTGAGTATGGTGCAAAGCCCTCGTGTGGAGAAGACATGTAATAAAGTGTAGTGAGATGTTAACTGCCAAGAAAAGGTTTCAAACTCATATGTCTTTAGCTCAGTTGTTTATAGTACAAAAAGTAAGAAATGACTTTAGCACTAATTTTGACAATTTAGGTAAGGAATATTTTAATGGTATTTAAAACTAAGTTAAAACCATAGTCTAGCATGAACTGACTTTCTCACTTAACATGATACAAGAGTTTTCTATTTCTATGATAAAAGTAACCATGGATTAGTGGTTTAACACAACATGTGTTTATTACTTGAGAATTCTGGAAGGTGGGGTCTGAAGCAGGGTTTACAGAAATAAAAATCAAGGAGTCAACAGGGCTGAATTATTCTGCAGGCCTGAAGCAAGGAGTCTGAGAAGGCTTCCTGCTCTCCATGGCTCATGGCCCTGCCTTTACTTTTAAATCCAAAAACATAGCACCCCACTCCCATTTCTGCTCCCACCATCCTATCTCTTTCTCTAATTCTCTTTTCATCTTTCACTTTCAAAGACCTTTGTGATTTCAGCCATCTTATCCAAATAAGCCAAGACTATCTTTCCATTTCCAGGTGCTTGCTTACCCTAGTCACATTGTGATGTGAAACCCCTTCTGCAAAGAGTAACAACACAGTGAAATCCAGAGAGAAAGGGAAGAGAAACCCTGCTTCAAATGAGATGGAAAGGTGAAGGCTGACCCCAAACTTGTCCTCTGATTCCACATGCGGGCCATGGCATATGCACCCATACTTTTACATGTACACACACACACACACACACACACAAATACAAAAAATACAGTAGTGGGAAAGCATGCTTAGCACATAAGAATGGTGGGGAAGGCTGGACCAGAGTATCCCTGTAGACTGACCATACAGCTGCTTCTGCAGAAGCTAGTCCAGGGATGAGGGACCACAACTGATTTGTCAGAGCTGTATTAGTGAGTGTCTCCCACCAGCATTACAGAACTTCTGGTCCCAACAACTCCACACTCACTTCAGCCATAAAATCCTCCTTCTCCCATGCAGTAGATGAGCCCCTCTCAAAGCATCACCTCACCTCACCTCACAGTCAGGCTGTGGCTCTGACCTTTCCCAGATCAGATCTGTGTGCAGTGTGTGGTGTGGGTGGGGAATGTCCCACAGGTGCAGGTTTGAACACTTGGTCCTCAGGTGCTGGCACCGTTTGGGAGCTGTGGAGCTTTGGGGAGGAGGCACAGCTGGCAGAGACAGGTCAGTGGGGGCAGCCTTGAGAGTTATTGTCCAGCTTTCTTCTGGCCTAAGCTCTGCTTCCTGGTCTGCTGAGATGTGAAGAGCAACACCACCAGCAACACCGCCACAAACAGGGCCCGAGGGTCTCAATCCCAGCCTTCCCAGCCACACTTTCCCCTGGTCCCTCAGACTGCGAGCCAGAATACACTCTTCCTCTCTTAAGACTGTGCCAGGCGTTTGACCACAGCAGTGAGGACAGAACTAACACACTGGAGAAGGCTGTGAGCAGAAGAGCCAGGCTCAGTGCCCAGGGCTCTGCCACTCCTGCCCAGTCCCCACGCACCTTGGAAATACCCGCCCCCACTACCCGCAGCTGTGTGTTTGTGTATGCATGTTCGTATATGTATAGATGCACATGTGGGGTGGGTTACATACTCATTTGTGCACATATGTGTCAAGGCCATGAATTAATTTCTGGTGTCTTCCTCAGTAACTCCACCATTCTTTATTTATTTTTTATTTTTATTTTTTTTTTTGGTTTTTAAAGGTAGGGTCTTGCTCTAGCCTAGGATGACCTAGAAATCACTATGTAGTCTCAGGGTGGCCTTGACTTCATGATGCTCCTCCTACCTCTACCTCCCAAGTGCTGGCATTGAAGGTGTGCACCACCATGCCCAGCCCATCTTACTTTTTTTAAAATATGTTTTTTAAATTTATTTGAGAGACAGAAAGAGGGAGAGAGAGAGAGAGAGGGAGAGGGAGAGGGAGAGGGAGAGGGAGAGAGAGAGAGAGAGAGAGAGAGAGAGAGAGAGAGAGAGAGAGAGAATGGGCATGCTAGGGCTTCCAGCCACTGCAAACAAACTCTAGACAATGCATCCCCTTGTGCATCTGGCTTATGTGGGTTCTGGAGAGTTGAAACGGGATCCTTTGCAGGCAAACACCTTAACCGCTAAGCCATCTCTCCAGTCCCCATCTTACTTTTTTGAAACAGGGTCTCTTACTGAACTTAGAGCTCACCAATTTGGCTATACTCAGTAGCTGTAGACCCTAGGAACTCTCCTGTCTCTCCCCACACCCCAGCATGGGACTATAGGCAGACCACCATGCTTGGCATTTTTATGCAAGTGCTAGGATCCAAACTCTGATCCTTATGCAGGATTGACAAGCACTTTCCTCACTGAGCTATCTCTCCAGCCCATGCATTTCTTTTTCAAACATTATTTTCATTGATAACTGTGGGGTAGTGTGACATCTACACAATGTGTGATGATCAGACCTTTATCACTGCTTTGTGTTGTGAACATTCAAAATCTTTTCTAACTAGTTACTTAAAAATATTGTATTAGGTTGGGCATGATGGTTCCTTGGTTACATGGCATATGCTTTATATGAAGACAAGAAGAAAGTATATCCTAGTGAATTTATGCCACAGGTGAGCTGACAATACTGGCTTTGGCTTGACTATGGCAGCTTTGCCCTTGGGATGAGCCCAGATCCCTTGGGTGTCTAGGTCTGCTTTGTATGGCTGTTGTGAGAATTTGGTAAGCTAAAAGAGGAGAGATGTTTACAGTGAAATTCCCATTGAAGCCATTAATGTGTCTGTCTCATCATCTTTTTTGTTCCTTCTTTTTCTTCCTAAGACAAGGGTCTCTCTCTCTTATGGGATTACAGTCAGGTGCTAACACACCTGGATGTCTTGGGTTTTGTTTTGCTTTTGTTACTAGGGCTTGATCCCAGGGCCTTGCACACGCTAGGCACTCTGCCACTGAGCTACATTCCTGGATGTATCTTTCCGTCTTAACAGATCCCACCAGTCACCCCCTGGAAGGAAGGAATATTGTTGCATGCCCCACCCTGGTCTTTCCCCATTGCTTGGCAGAATGTCCAGCATGGTCAACACCCACTGTTTGCCAAATGTCTAGAGTTAAATTCCTACTTTATTGGTAGAAGTGTAGATTTCCATGTTCTACTTCAACCTGAGGCCAATTTCTTTGCTCTTTTTAACAAATTCATGTATAATATTTGTCATGTGTCATGGGTTAAGATAGATCTACTTCTTCTTCACTTCCTGTTGTGCATTGAAATAAAAATGTTGCCTGTTGTTCCCTCTGGCATTTAGACACTGTCCTTTCTGACTACATCCGATTCCTAAGAGCCCTTCTGAGTGAAGCCTGGGATGTGGAGAGGCCTCCAAGCAGGCAGGAGGCGCTGCAGTTCTGCAGGCCTCACTGCTTCCAGGGATAATACTACCTAGACTCCTTCTAGACGCCCTTTTCCACTCTGGAGCCTCTACCGTCTGACCACTGTTGGAAGCCTGACTCTGCCCTGTCTGTCTCCCACTGGCCGCATCGGCTACTTCTCACTCCCCTGGATCCCACTGTGCACGATGGGGTGGGGGAAGGTTGCGTTCTTCATTTCTGACTTCCTGTCTGTGAGGCAGAGGGCAGGGTCCCCTATAGCTTTTGAGAGAGTTGGGATTGAAATTCCATTTCCATCCCCAAGGTGCAGCAAGATCCTTTGCATACAAGCACTAAACTGAGAAAGGACTATCATTTTCATTGTGTTCTCAAAGGCCTCTCTACTGTACACACCAAAGTAATTGCCCTGAGCACATGAGGCCCTCCTAGCCTCTGTTGCCTCATCAGCAAAAGCAAAGTAGTGTCAGTGTTTCTGACTTAACTTTCATAAATGCTGGAAATGACAAAGTTGAGCTCAACGATACGCTGCCACATAAGTGGAATTACAGGCGATCATGAACACTTCATTAAGCCTTTGTTAGTTCAGAAAGTACTAAGGTGGCTGGATTATGAAAGAGGTAGTAAAGACAAAATACTCAGTTTTTCCCTGGGTGTGGGCATTAGTGAAATTTATATTAGAGGACAGAATATAGGCAAGAAACTGACCAGAGTGCTCAGTAATGAAGATGGCAGATAATACCCTGAGCCTTACATACATACATGTAATTCAACTCTCACAACAGCCCTGAGAGGGGGTGGGCATCATTTTCTGTCTACAGACCAGGGACCCTGGCCTTAGGTAAGTTAATAGAACTATTTACATTCACATGGCCGAGCTGGGCTGGGTTGGCAGTGCTGGGCATCCCAAGCCCTCATGCTTCCAACAGGGTCTCTTTTACACAACTGAAAGGAGATGTGGATCATTCATTGCTCATGGTCCACCTCTAGACAAGACGACTCTGCTCCTTGGGCTCTGTGATGCCTCTGACTTCAGAACACTGTGCTCTGAATTGGATATAGCCAGCCAACACTGGATGTTGAGGGGAAGCCCATGCTGAACCTTGTCCTCCTGTAAAAGAGGCACGCCCATCCTCCCCAAAGCCATGAGGAATGCCCAGGGCACTCAGGCTCCAGCCTGGGTGAGTGCTTATACCTCTTCCTTCCTGTGTGTACCAATGTGAAGATAGGGGAAGCTGGTGGAAAGGGATTCAAGACAGCTGCCACACACCCAAGCCGCTGGGAAGTCAAGCTCACCTCATCTCAGTG
This sequence comes from Jaculus jaculus, assembly GCF_020740685.1. Classification (NCBI taxonomy): domain Eukaryota; kingdom Metazoa; phylum Chordata; class Mammalia; order Rodentia; family Dipodidae; genus Jaculus; species Jaculus jaculus. The sequence continues at coordinate 25,195,366 of NC_059115.1, forward strand.
CAATGGAGACCTTACAGATGTGAGGAGTCTTGGGTCTGCACCGGCCTTTCAGATTCTCTGAGTGTACTGGTGTCCCCTCTCTGCCCATAGCAGGGCTGCTAGGGAGGTGAACCTAGCAGGTGTGCCTGCACGCAGCACAGTGCCTACAGAGAAGGCCACTTCCCATGTCCAGTGGTGCTGGCCTACGCACCGTGCCTTGCAGCCCACGCCCTGGTGACAGGCTAGTGCTGCTTGACAAAAGAAAAGGGCTTACCTTTTACAGCTGCCACCTCATCATGCTTCTCAAGGAGCAGGTAGCGTGGGCTCTCAGGGAGGAAGGGCAGGCTCACCAGCTGGACCAAGGCGGGGACAACAATCACTCCAAACAGGTGTGGCCAGGTGCTCTCCTGCAGGGAGAGGATGGTGCTGACTCCAAAGACCTTTGGCTGTCCTGCTGGGGCCACTGGGTCATGCAGCCTCGACTTTGCAGAAGGCCTCCCTCCTCAATATGATCTCCCTGACAATGGCCAAGGGAGGGAGCAGACCAGGCAGGGGAGCAGCCTCGTACACATGGTGTTTTCCATCACAGTCGGTGACTCCTTACAGGCCCCTGAGACAGTGACCTGGCATAGCTCCAGGTGGCTCCTGGAAGTCGGGCTGCTCTGGGTTGGGGGTACAGATGACTGCTCCCGCACCATGAGGCACCACAGCCAACCTGAGGGCCTCCTTGGATCTTTTTCTCTACTCTCACATGACTCCTCGCAGGATGTTGTAGGCATGGAGTCAGACTATACCTGGGATGGGGGAGCCCAGAAGATGCACAGGGGGACTGCTGACGCCAAGACCCTTGCAAGGTACTGAGTCCACCATCTCCCCCAGCAGAGAGGCTCTACGGCCTTTCCCTAGGGACACAGAACCCTTAGGTGTGGAAGACGTCTACTTCTCTCTTGAAAAGTGAGCAGTGCTTGCAACGTGAATCAGAAACTTGACTCATAGTGAATGGTGATATTCACCTATTGTGACCTAAATGCAGAGCAGGGCCTGCCTGTGTCATTTGCCCATCAGGGTGACAGCATTCCTGGCCTTTTCTTTGTCACTTGGCTTTACAAATATGTTCTCACTGTGTCTGTCCCAGGCAGCTTTGGCTGGAAGCAGACAAAAGCTGTGGGTTCCAAGCTGACTTTCCTAGGACAGGAGAAGGAGATGGCTAAGGGGAAACCAAGAAAAACTGAGACCTAAAAACATGTCGTAATGGGCAAAAGTCTGTTGATCACTTCAAGCCAGTGTGCACAGTCCTCCAACCTGTGTCACCTCAGCCCATAGCCACCCATCTCTTACAGTGGTTCTCAGAAGGTGGCTCTGAAGGCAGAGACCCCATGTGAGTTACAGATACCCACGGGGAGGTAGCAGAAGGGACCCCTAAAGCACAGAGTGAGTCAGAAGGATCCTGCCAGGGGCTCTGGGCAGCAGAAGCCCAGTCTTGATCCGCATGGCACCTTCCCAAATTCTTTCTCCCTTCTGATCCTAGTGGCCACTTCTATCCCCAAATTCCCTCTCTCTAGGGCTCAGCACAACTCTTCCATCACCCTTGTGGGACAGACCAGCCAGGGCTGGATTTTCAGTTTGGGAAGAGCTGTAGCCAGAAGACCATGCAAACAGACATAAACCAAACAGGGCTGTAAAGAGCCAGGGGGAGCCAGCAGTGAGCGAGGAGTGTTGACAGGCAGGGTGTGGAGTTCTGGGCTGCGTGTTTCACAATGTACCTAGGCTGTAAGTGAGCACAGTTCATGATGTCCTCAAAATACACCATGACTGTTGTTTTCTACATTCCTTCAGAGATGAGCCTGTGGGATTTCTGCTCACCTGCACCATTATGAGGGTTCAGCCATTTTCTTCTCAGTCCTACAAACTGGGTGTTCCATCTGGTTACAGTTTCTATTTAGGCATACAACTGGCCAATTCAAATTAATGACAGAATATCCTGTGTGAAATCTTCTATACCCCTGCCCCTGTCCCTCCAAGCACTCTTGGGGCTAGGATCCTACAGTTGAAAGAGCTGGGCTGCGAAGTGGGTGACTGACTCCTCTGTCTCTTCTCCCCCTTCCTTCCCTCCTTTGCCCAGGTTGCTTGCCAGGGCCTTACTCCTCCAGGACCAAGCTTGTGATAGAAGGGTGGTGACAAACTAGGTGAGGTCTTTGGGCTGATGGGCTTAATGCTGACACCAGTGTTTCTCCTCAAGACCCAGTTCCACGAGCTCTGGGAAATATCGTCCCCAGAGCCCCCAAATGGTCCTTACAGCTACCCTAGTGTAGGGGCTTGCAACTCTTTCTCTCTTTGAAGGGGTCAAGGTTCCTTTGAGGATTTGTGAAAGTTGAACCCAGCACTCAGTTCCCTATAGAGTTGGGACTGAAATCTAGTCTACACTAATCCTCAAGCTGGATGCCATGGGGCTGGTGCATTAATTATGATGTGCACTATATTATGCCTAGAACAGTTGATCCTGGGAAGGACGCCCCTCTCAGAGCTAGCTAATTTCTAGAGGTAGCCAATGATTCCCTCAACATCACACCTACCATAATAAAACAACCAATCAGAGTCTATGTTCCACCCACATACTTTATTTCACTTTGGTCTGGTGGCTCATGTGCTAATCAAACTCTCTAGTTGAGAGGCCCTACCTCATCTATTATCACCTTCAGTGAACAGTAATGATTGGACCAGGACTGACTGACTCCTCCTATAGATACTGGAAGACTTGTTGACTATGGGCCTTAGCTGGTTTCTCCCTAGAACTGTTCTGGAAGAATGCTTCTTCGACAGAGGCTCCCCGTCCCTCACTAGGAGTAAACTGCATTCAGTAGCTGACTGATATGGGGACATAAAGATCCATCCCTACTACCTCAACATGGACACTCTGGTAGGCCACCCTAGCTCCAGAGCACCCGAGGGCCCCACTGCTCACCTTCTCCCTCCTCTGAGTTCTGTCTCTTTCCTCCTCTGAAAGTGTTGATATGAGAATTCCCCCCATTGAGCTTCCTGCCCACACATCTCCATCTCAGGGCCCATTTCCTGGGGAGCCCTAACTAAGACACCTCCAAGGGTCTGTGACACCCAAATCCCCCTGTCTTGTGCACTTCTTTTTTTTTCTTGTGCACTTCTTAATAAAATTCAATTCCAGCGAAGAGCCCTGCTCATTGTTTTTTTGTTTGTTTGTTTGCTTATTTCAGGCAGATCCCTCACCCTCAGTATCTTATCAGGTTCCCTCATCCTCTACCATCCCACAAGCGGTGTCTGTCTGGTCACTGTGCTCTATATTCAGCAAGAATCCTTTCAGGTTGGTTTAGGCCCCTCACTCCTCATGTTTCCTTGTAGTAATCTTTGACTGACTTGCTGGTTGACTTTAAAATGCCTCTTGTTTATGCTATACTCAAGCTGATCCTAATCTCTCCCAGACTGTCTGCATGAAATCTTTCTGACCTGGCTTAACTAGTATGAGCGAGTTTAACACCCCTTGTGAGGCTTTCAACTCAATTCCCAAGCACATGGTAGACAGCCAACTCATGGGTTTTGTAATCTCAACTTTGTCCACACATTGCCTATTTCTCTCCCTTCCCCCTTCCTTCTCCTCCCCCTCTCTGTGTATGTTTTGAGGGGAAGTGCACATGCCATAGGGTATATGTGGCAGTCAGAGGACAACCTTAGATGTTGATCCCCACTTTCCACCTTACTTGAGGCAGGGAATCTCACTCACTGTTGAGCTCACCAGGCTAGTTGCCCAGCAAGCTTCCATGAGACTCTCCTGTCTGCCTCCCATCTCACCACAGGCGTTCCAGGATTACAGATGCCTACTACAGCACCCAGTTTTTTGAGTAGGTTCTGGGGATACAAACTCAGGTACTCATGCTTGTGTGGCAAGCACTTTACCCACTGAGCCATGTCTCTAGCCCACATTGTCTATTTCATGACACCAGTTGGGCCATCAACACTGAGACAGCATTTCAGAGACTCAAGTTCCCTCCAACCCTGCTTTTCATTCACACTGTTCCTTCTGCCATCAATCTGCACTAATGAGACACATGCAGTCCCTGGGGCTCCGTTTCCCAGCTTCCTGGCATGCATCTCCCTCACCCACTAGCACCTCCTTAGTGAAAGCTCTTACTGTGTTTTGCTTAGTTCTTGCAATAGCACATGAGCGGTGCCTATACCCTTCCTCCACCCTTACCATTTCCCTCACAGCCTCAGAATGGCCTTCAGCAAAGTGAGTTTAAAGCTACTTCCCTGCTTAGTCTTTGTGTAAGTCCACACTGTCCTCAGGACAGGTTGAAGACTTGGTCTAAGCACTGACTCCTCATTTCCTGGCAGCTTAGTTTTTGATCAGCTGAGAGTGCTAAGCACTCTGCTCTTGTCACGCCAGTCTGTGAGCTTCTGAATCTAACATGGTGCTGCATGATGTCAAGCCTCTACACATGCTATGCCCTCCACCAGGAAGACTTCCCTTAGCATGACGTCTGTCTACCCACCCTGTAGGTGGATGCATCTCTATGTGGTACAAAACTCCAGGAAAGCATGCATTACCCTGCTCCACAATGTCTTTCTTCCTGGGCATGTCTCTTCTGTAAACCAGTCTTTGTGAGAGCCACTCTTGGCCTTGTTTCTTTGTACCTGCCCAGTGCCTGTGGCCCATGCTTCTCAATGTGTGATTGGTAAGGTAAGAGGTGGCAAAGATCACCACTGCTGCAGCTAGAGACTGAGACCCCTAAAACAATGCTTGAACCCCACAGAATGCCTGCTCCGGTTAGTCTATAGTAAGAGACACTGCTGAAGTTATACAAATTTGCAGAGTCTTTGGCATATTGAAATTCCATTTCATCATCACGGTACTCCTGCTGTTGTTCCCGCCTCACAGATGAGGACAAAGAGGCACCAAGTTAAGCATTTATCCCATTGACAATCACACTTCTTATAAATGGTTGACCTGGGACTGACCCCAGGTAGTGTGGTCACTAACTCTCTGCCCTAAGCCTCTGCTGCCTTCAAGGTTAAACAGGTCACTGCATAAGTGCACATTACTAAAGACAGGCTCAAATTTCCTGAATACATTTATAGAGCTCTCCCTGCTTCATCTCCCCAGGGGATTAGCTACCCACCATTCTTCTCTAAATTCCTCTCCCTGGAGCTGAAGACCATGATTAATCTCTTTGCCTGCCTTCTCTTTTCCTGGGGGATGTCCTGGTTCCTGAGTCACACTATTCAGACTGGTCACGTGGATTTCTTTGTGTACCCTAGGCTTCTTTATCCTCACTGTGGTTCACCTGCGGTGGCAGCCTCCACAGAGAACACAGGAAAGGGAAACAAAGAAGGCAGATGGTTCTCACGCTTGTAAAAGCACAGGGACTTCACTTTTGTGACCTTGATTCCACGGATGCATAATGTGTGAGGTTTGATTGTCAACTGGACCTAATTATCAATGAGCTGGGTGGGACCTTGGATGTCAGCTGGGGACACTGGAGCCCAAGGTCAGAGAAAAGGCATCAACTTTGAAGCTAGCTTGGGGTTCACATCTTGATTCTTCTGCTGCTAGGATGGGGTGTTGAGCTTATTCTTTCTCAGTGCTGCAGGGGCTGTGAGGTGAGGCCAAGGAGGTGAGGGAGGTGAGGCTAGGGAGGTGAGGTGAGGCGAGGGAGGTGAGGGGAGGTGAGAGAGGTGAGCTAAGGTGAGGGAGGTGGTTGCTAGCATGGGCCTAGGGCACAGCGAGGAGTCCATACAGTTCAGTTCTTCCCCCTCCCCCGACCTTTCCTGGCATCCTAAGCCAACCTGTTCTATCTACTCTAACCCAGGAGTTAGTCCATGGTCACATCTGCTGGCTTCAAGACAAGGACTATGATGCTGGGTTGAGTGTATGGAAATACATCTCAGGCCTGGGCACTGCTTAGGACTTGGAGAACAGACACACTCACTCAGGGGTGTTGCTCCTCCTCCTTGGTGATCTCTTCCCACCTTGGGGCTCCTGTCCATCAGCTAACTGGACAGGTGTCCTGGTCTTGAAGCCCTTTGCCACAGGGTAGCACCCCAGTCTAAGAACCCTGCCTCGCCTTCCCCTGTGTGTTTCCCATGCTTCAGCCCTCATAGCACTGAGCAGCACAAGAGCCCTGCCTTGGTTTCCCTGTGAAGCCAGATGGCTCTGACGACAGCTGCTACTACCTACTCATCTACCTTACCTTTGACTCCTCCAGGCTTGTGCTCTGCCCAAGCAGCCACCCCTGTACACTTACATAGTGACAGAGTCCAGGTACCTACCACCCAGTGCTGGTCATCCTTGCTGGGGTCCACTGGGGGCTGTGAGTGGCCTCTCCTGTGTGCTCTTAGCTGTACCCTTCACCCATGGCCTTTCACAAAACCCCTGGTGAGTGGGTACAGTGTCCTGCCCAGGGGACCATTTCACATCCTCTCTGCTCTGGTACCCTCACTCTGTGGACACTCTTACAGGTGTGCAATATGATTTTCACATTGACACAAACACTCAAATCCCTCAACTCGTTCACACCATCATTCATTCAATCAATGGATTCTCCCAGGAAGACTAGGAGGGACAGAGCAATGATGGACTGGCCAGGCACCAGGGGGGTGTTCGGGCATAGGCGTTAGCCTTGCAGCATCTCCCATGGAATCTTGGCCGTTGGCTCTCTGGTTCCCATTGGCTCCCTTGCCACACAGCTGAGTCCAGCGTGTCCCATCCTGGAAGACCCCTGGCTGGATTCTGATGAGCAGAGGCTTCCCTGAGTGTTGTTATCCTCACCTTTAAAATACTCTCAATTGTCAAGAGGACAGTGATGCCAAGTAAGCCTGGCGACTGCAAAGTGAGACCCTGTAGTGCTGAGGCTTTGTGCCTTACCCTCCCTGCCCATGCCTTTCTCCTAGCCGCACAGTCCTATTGGTCAAGTACGTGGAGTAAGCATGGGGCATACCAGAGAGGAAAGGCTTCCAGGCTGCCTCGGGAGACCTGTGTTCAGAGGTCTGCAAAGGAGAGAGCACACCTCATCATGGAGAGAAGCCACCAGAAAGCTCCTACTTTTTGACATTTGAAGCACTGTATACAGTCACCATGTATGTGGCTTCAGCTCCTACCTTTGCGCTCCTTCCCATCCCATTTTCAGCTCACTGCAAAACTCCTGCATTCTGATGCCGCTGGGTCATGGTATGTGCTGTGCTCAGAAGACCTTTGACTTTACTTGCCTGCTTGTCAAACTCCTGTTAACAGCACCTCCTCACTCAGGCTCCCCCTAACACCACAGATACAGTTTCAGTGGGAAAACTGAGGGTCTCTTGAAGGGCATGGTGGAGGAAGGTCCCTGCCCAATGCTCTCTGGGCACGTGCATCTCTTGAGACCTTTGCGTATGGTACAGGTAATGTTTCCTTTCTTTGTACCTGTTTCATACAGGGGGTCCAACCTGGCCAGGAAGTGGTTGTATGCAGAGCTGGGGCAGAGGCCCTGCTGAGAGGACTTCAAGCTGAGGGTCTGGCTTCTCTGAGCCAAAGATCCTGAATCTGTGGTGAAGGCAGTGGGTGTGGTGACAGAGCATAGCCCCTGTAGCCAGGCCTCTTTCTCTCCAACCTTACTCTGGTGCTCACTGTCAAGTTCCCTATGTCATGGTTTCTTCATCTCATAAGTTGGATAGAATCACAAGTGATTTCACTTACACTGTTATGATTTGCATCTGGAATATTCCTGAGGGATCATGTGTTAAAATCTTGGTCCCTAGTTTGGCATCATTAGGCTGTGGTGAAAACATATAGAGGTGGGACCTAAAGAAAAGTTTTAGGCTATTAATGAGGCATCCTTGAAGTGGATGGTGGGACATAGTCTCCCCTCCTTATTTTTTAAGTTATTATTTGTGTGTATGGTATACATACATGATGTGCATGGGTGTGTGGTTGTCACAATACACAAGTGGAGGTCAGAGTACAACCTTGGGGGTTCTCCTTCCCGTCCATCCTTTTGAGACAGGGTCTTGCTGGCTGTTTGCCTCCATTGCTGCTTGCGAGCTTCTGGATTCCCCAGGCTCTGCCTCCCATTGTAGTAGGTGTGCTTTATGTGGGTGTAGCTTTATGTGGGTGCTTAGGAGTACTGAACTCTGGATAGTAGGCTTGCATGCAAGTACCTTTAACCACTCAGTCATCTTCCCAACCCCTTCTTGTTTCTTTTGTATTGATGGTTTTCTTCACCACGCACTCCTACATGATACACTTCGTCACCAAAAACAATGAGGACAATGCATGGACTGAACTTCAGAAAACCAGGAGCAAAGTAAACTTTTCTTTTAAAAGTGATTGGCTTAGGTATTTCGTTACAGTAACAGACAACCAGGACATACTTGATAGAGCCACTCTGACTAAATGGACCAATACCTGTAGAGTGCTGGGAATGTGCTTGGCACAGTGAGTGGCCCTCAAGAGCTGGATATGATTCTTGTCAGCATCATTGCTGCTTCTCACTGTGGTATGCCTTTGACAATTCACTTCCCTTTGGCCTCAGTTTCTAGAAGAAAATGAGGAGCTGGGGCTAGGTGGCTCTTCTGTTCTTTCTAGATAGGCCCTATCACATGTAAGTATTTGCAGTGACACCATGAAGCCCTAGATTCCCTGCCTTTTACTACAATGAGCGGGGGTGAGAACTGGAGTTTGGATAAGTTCAGCATTTTTCAAAGCTGAGCTCCTCAAATAGAAACAGTATCTTCTTGAGGTAAGGCGTGTTCTTCATGGTGGGCTCCGAGGAGAACAAGTAGCTTTTAGGATTGTGTGCATTCCCAGAGGAACACTGCAGATAGCTCCTGGTGATCAAGGGTGGGCATCTTAGAAGAGGAGTGGAGAGCAGAGAGCCCAGGCAACTCCTGGCTTCCATTCTGGCTAGACAGCCCAACACCAGCTTCTCCTTTCACTTTGTCCACATGATACCCAATGGCCTAAGTATCACTTATTGAAAAGATTCCTTTAGAGCTAGAGAACTGGCTTAGCAGTTAAGGTGCTTTCCTGCAAAGCCAAAGGACCATGGTTCAATTTCCCAGGACCCATGAAAGTCAGATGCATGGGGGGGGGCAGGCGGGGGCATGTGTCTAGAGTTCATTTGCCGTGGCTAGAGGCACTGGTGTGCCCATTCTCCCTCAATCTCTCTTCTCTTCTCTCTCTCTCTCTCTCACTCTCTCTTCCTTTCTCCCTCCCTCCCTCTCTCTCTGTACTGTTCATGGGCCTTTCCATTTTACCACACACTACACTGCTAGCTTTAATTCAGGTGGTGCAAGCCTCTCACTCTATTCTACCCTTTCAGAATGCTTTGGCTATTCCAGACCTTTAATCCTCATAGAAATTTCAGAATAAGCTCTTTTGTTTTCTGCTGTTAAAATGGTAGGTGGGGGCTGGAGAGATGTCTCAGTCATTAAAGGCACTTACTTGCAAAGCCTGCCAGCCTAGGTTCAATTTCCCAGTATGCATTTAAAGCCAGATTCAGAAAGTGGCACATGCATCTGCAGTCTGTTTACAGTGACAGACCTGGTGCACCCATTCTCTCACTCACTGCAAATTATATATATGTATAGGAGATGTTTGAATGATGGACTATTCTAGAGACTGGGTAAAAATTCTTGTCTTGTGGGGTTCCCTGGCAGAGTAAAAGGGAAAGGAAGCAAGTCAATTTGGAGGGCTAACCTCCTAGAGCTCCTAGTTTCCCCATCTGTTGTCCTCCGACACTGCTGTCCCTTCAGTTCCCCCTCCAAGGCTCTCACCAGAACAGCCACAGTGTGAACTGTGACTACTGCCTCTTGCTTTCTTTCCTCTGTTACCTTTGGGTAATGTGATAATGAACTGGCAACATATCTACAATTGATTTTGAAAAAGTGCAGCCACTCCTGGCATCACAGCAATCGATTTCCTCATCTTGGTTGTCTCAAATGCAGTTTGATGAAACTTTGAGGACATTGGTTTTGCTCTTGAAATCATTTTTGAGTAGGAAACTTGACTTCATTTCTTTTCCTTCTATTTTTTTTTTTAAACAGAAGCATTCTTTATCAGTCTAAAAGCACACGTCTTATCAAGAGAAAGCAAGCCAAGTCCCACACATAGGGATTGAATGGCTCAAGGCCAAATGTAATTATGGGTTAGCAAAGTTTGTTTTAATTAACAGTCATGGGGGATTTGGGCTTTTTGATAACTGTCCTTTCTAAAAGAAAGAGGCTTCTTTCTAGAAGAATAAGCTGAGGTATGAGACATCAAATTTTGTGAATGTTTCTCATTTTTCTTACTAGAAAGAAGAAGCATAAAAGTTTGGCATAGAATTAATTAAAAACTTGAAAAGTGAAGTTGTCACAAGGAGACAAGACATTTACAATAGGCTGATTTAGTGTGTGTATCGACAGTTGTTTAATTAGCGTAGTGACCAAAATAGCAGGAGCAGCCTTCTCAGAGGATGGAGGCTGAGCCCAAGGTTTACTCACAAGATTCCTGCTGCCAAAGAACCCCAGAGCCCGAGGGATCCTGAACCCCAGCTCAGTTACTCACACCACTCCCTTCCTCTCCCTCTTAGTCTGCTCATGTGTGAAGTTCAGCACCAAGTGTGCCTCACGTGTAGGGCAGCCCCCTGTGTCTGCTTATCACCATGCTGGGCATTTTAGAGGCAATGTCTATACTCCAGAAAGGGCAGGTCACTTTCTACAAAAGGATTCCATAACCCATATATCTAGTATCTCTAATACACCATGATTTATGTGTGATAAGACTCTACAAAAATCTCAGAAGCACATACTAGTGACATTTGTTTTCTATGACCATGTGTCTGGGATTCACGTGTTCTTTGACATTCTCCAGAGTCTGAAAGCCTAAGTCCTTCTTTAAGGGCTCAGGTTGGTATTGATGGTGCCCTTAGGGGATCAAGTTGGTATCAATGGTGTCCTTAGGGATTTGGGTTCCTACCAATAGTGCCCATCTGAGAAGCTGAAGAAGGGGCAAGTTCCAGTTGTACAGTCTTCATAATACTCTGACTTCTCCTGCCTGTGGACCCAGAGGTGGAGTGCAGCCCCTGGCCAAGGAGGTTTCTCACTGAGTCACTCTCCTGTCCCAAGACTCAGCCATACACTGCCACTTACAGAGCTGGTGCAGCCACCAGGTATCAAGTGGGCCATGTGCCATGCACATGTGGTAAGACTCCTGACTTCACTGCCAGCTCTGCCTGCTCCTTCTGTCACTTTGGTCATGGTATATGGCTTCTGTGAGCCTCACTCTCACTGTCAGTGAAATGGGATAACAGGGTCAGTAGTACAGGCCATTAGGAGGACTCAGAAGAGTACATGTAAAATGCTCAGCCTGGCATCCAGGTCCCAGTCTCTCTCGATCAATGGCTCTCCTTGTTACCAGTTCATGCAATCCAACAGTCTGTGGTGGGAACAGGAGCCAAACATGGCTCCCACTTGGAAGACTCAGTTAAAGCTTCATGCACTTGGACCTGTGGTCATGGAAGGGCATTCTTGCTCCCACTGCTCTGGGATATCAAGCAGGACTAGCCTGCACACTCCTAGTGATAAGAGACAAAAATTGGCTGGGCATTCAGGGCAACAGAACCCCAAAAGTGAATGATTTTTTATTTCTTGACTAAAAGCAGGAAGTGTCACTAAGTTGCAAAACCCTGGATATTACACCCTCCAGAAAAGATTTCAAGATTAAGCTTACACCTTTTCTAGAAGACAGAAATTCTGATCCTTACCTAAGACTTTTGGATTGCATGAACTGGTAACAAGGAGAGCCAGGTGCTCAGTCTGTTTTTTTTTTTTTTAAAAAAAAAAACAACCTTTTTTTTTTTTGTTCATTTTTATTTATTTATTTATTTGAGAGTGACAGACACAGGGAGAAAGACAGATAGAGGGAGAGAGAGAGAATGGGCGCGCCAGGGCTTCCAGCCACTGCAAACAAACTCCAGATGTGTGCGCCCCCCTGTGCATCTGGCTAACGTGGGACCTGGGGAACCGAGCCTCGAACCGGGGTCCTTAGGCTTCACAGGCAAGCGCTTAACCGCTAAGCCATCTCTCCAGCCCTACTTAGTCTGTTTTAAACACAAATGTAAGCATCTAGAAAACATCTCTAGCACAAAGGAACGGGGCAGAAAAAACCCAAGGAAAGATAAGAGGTCTAGAGCAGAGGGACAGGTGGTGGCAACAGAACAGGGAGGGAGACTGCTGCTAATGGGTGTGCAGGTATTCTATCTGGAAGGCAAGAGTGGATGCCACAGGAAAGCAAAGGGACTGAGAAATCAGAACTGTGCAACCAGTTTGATTGCTAGAATGCAATAGAAAAACTTAAGGACAAATTTGAAAAAAAAATTCCAGAAAGAACAAAATGATAGAGATGTAGACTCATGAACTTAAAATGTGGAAAAAAATTCCTTGAAAGACACAAGGGCTCAAAATTCACTCAAGAAAAGATGGATAACCTTAATAGTCTTGTATTAAATAAATTGAACCATTACTATTTTCTTCACACTAAAGGAGAATAAACTGTTCTTTTTTTTTTTTAAATTAAAGTTTAGGGCTGGAAAGATGGCTTAGTGGCTAAAGTGCTTGCCTACAAAGCCAAAGGACCCTGGTTAGATTCCCCGGAACCCACGTAAGCCAGATGCACATATTGGCACATGCACTTGAAGTTCATTTGCAGTGGCTAGAGGCCCTAGTGTGCCCATTCTTTCTCACTTTGTGTTTCTCTCCTCTCTCTCTCTCTCCCATAAAAATATAGATTAAAAAATTTAAAAACCTCCCAACAAAGAAAAGTTCAGTCACTGGCAGACCCAATGGAGAGAAGTTTATCAGACATTTAAGGAATAAACTATGCCAATTTTACAGATACTCTTCCATAAAATAGAAAAGAAAGGAACATTCTATAAGACAAGAATTATCCTGATAGAAAATCATTATAAGTTTTGGAGAGATGGCTTAGAGGATAAGGCACTTGCCTGCAAAGCCAAAGGACCTAGGTTCAATTTCCCAGGAACCATGTAAGCCAGATGCACAAGGTGGCATATGTGTCTGGGTTCATTTGCAGTGGCTGGAGGCCCTGGTGCACCCATTCCCTCTCTCTCTCTGCTTCTTTCTTTCAGTCTCAAATAAAAAAAAAGTATAAAAAAGAAAATCATTATAAGAAAAAAGTTATAGGCCAAAATTATTCATAAACAAAGATGCAAATCCTTAACAAAATTTAGCATACTGGTGCTGGGGAGATTATTCTGTAAGTAAAGTACTTGCTATGCAAGTGTGATGACCTGAGTTCAGATACTCAGGACCACATAAACGCCAAAGGTGTCAGTGCACTCAAAGGGCATATATATATATATATATATATATACATATATATATATATATCTCAACACTGCCCCCAATTAATCATAGTAATTCATTGCAATTGTCTATTATCTAATTGCAAAAAGTTTCACAGAGAACAACAGAATAGGAGAACAGGAAAGAAAATTCCCTAGAAAAGATATTTCCTAGAATGAAATGAAATTAATCTCTATATTGATGGGAACTACTGGTTCTCTGAGATCAATAGAATCAAAAAGACCTCATCAAAAATGAGACAAAAAGACGATTCTGGGCTGGGGAGATGGCTTAGTGGTTAAGGTGCTTGCCTGCAAAGATGAAGGACCCAGGTTCGATTCCCCAGGATCCACATAGCCAGATACACAAAGTGGTGCATGCATCTGGAGTTCATTTACAGCGACTGGAGGCCTGGTGCACCTGTTCTCTACTTGTCTCTCTCTGTCTCTGTCATTTTCTCTCTCTCTCTCTCAAAAATGAATATTTTTTTTTTAAGAAAAAGAAGATTCTGAAAGTTCCTAAAAGAAATAGTGGTATATAGACAAGTGATGAGACATGAGAAAGATAGCCTTCTTATTTGTGGTGTCAGGCACTAGAGAACAGTGGAGCAAGGCCTTCAACATTCTCAGAAAATCTGTGTGTGTTCAAGGGTTCTAAACTATCTCTGTTTGTAAAATAGGGGTTGTTTTATATATAAAAGATCGCAACAGTGATGCCTTCCTCATATGTTCTCTTCTAGGGAGAGGAGTACTGGAGGAAATGATTCAGTCAAATGAGGGAACAAGCCAAGATGAGTAAGACACAGGGCCCAGGAAACAGTGCATCTGACTCAGGAGACTTGAGAAGAGTCCAGAAGGACTAATCTATAAAAGAACCAGAAATGACCACTTAGATGGAAGTAACAGGCCAAGGGACTGAGGCATAAAATCAAGTTTGTAGAAAATCTGTGCTATATATGAGCACTCTGTGAAATGTTACTGCTGTTTAATATTACAGCATGCAGAAAGGTCAACCAAGGCACAGATAAAATAAGAACAACTAAAGAATTAGTAACCAGAAAGATCAAGAAGTGTCTAAGCAAGACACATACTCAACATATGGTCATAATAAACATATGTAGTTTAAAAAATGTGCTACGCTCATATTAGTAGGACAATGGAAAGAAGGGGAAGGAGAGAGTGCTGTAAGGACCTCAACTTCTATAGTAGGATGTCAGTGGATAATATCTAAAGCAAATGACTACAGAAGTAGAGTTATAACCAATTATGCTTAAACATGGGATAATTATTTAAAAACAAAGCAGACAAGGGGCTAAGAAGATTGTAAAGGGCTTGCTAAAGAAACACAAGGATCTAAATGTAGATCCTCAGATGCCCATGTACATACATGTCAGGCATGGTGATACGCCCATAACCCCAACAGTAGGGAAGCAGAGAGGAGATAAGACGTCCTGGGAGCGCAGTGGCTGCTAGTGTAGCTGAATTAGTGAGCTCTGGTTCAGCAAAAGAGAGACTTTGCCTCAAAAAAAAAAAAAAAAATGAGTGAAGGTGGTTACTTCATATGCAACTGAATATCTTCCACTAAGTTGTTGGTCAGGGGAGCCCTGGAGACCCAAGCCCATAGTAAGACTCTGGGGTGTCTACTAAAGTAGGTGGTAACACATGTGGTGTGAAGACAGCACGTGCTGCAGCTGCAGGACACTGAGGCATCAAGCTGGACCTGAGCTGCAAGCTCCTCTCTGGCAGCTGACTAGCTGTCTCAGTGCTGGGAAGAGCTACGCAGCCTGCTGGGAGAGAAAAGTCATCAGTGGTCTTAACCAGCAGTGGACCCTGCAAGCTGTACAGCTGGCCACCTAGTGGACTTTGTAAGCTATACAACTGGCATTTATCTGTTATGGGAGTAACCAACTGCTGTCTAATTGGATTTGAGGTCCACTGCACAGGAGAGAATTCATGTCTGATACTGAAAACCTGGTCAAAAGCCTATGGCTGGGAAGGTCATAAGCCCTACTGGGGAAGCTACTACTGTTTGACTACATATATTATGCCCAGCAAACTGGCCTCTAAATACTTATGCTTATGCCTATATATTAGTGCTGCTCTCACTTTTGCTTACGGAAATTTCTCTTCCGAGGGTAGTGATTTCTGGGGAGACTCAAAATTCATCAAAGTACTGAGAAAAATTGGGTGTCTTGGATTGGGGGAAGGCTTCCTTCCAATCTTTGTCCACACCGGTATCCATGCCAGTCCCTGCTGGGCAAGAAGTGCCCCTGTGGTGTTCAAAGCATGGGGTGAACATGCCCTGTGACACTGGTGGGAGCTGTTTGCGAGGTCAGAGAAGCTCTGAGTGAGACAGGCGCAAAGCAGCACCTGCCTCCTCCAATCACAGTGCAGTGAGAGGATGTGCTTGTCCCCAGGGCCACTGAAGAAGCAGAAAAAGCTTCTGACAGGAACACAAGCCCTATCTGTTGGACCCAGATGGACCCTCTATCCAGTTTAGCTAGCAGGAAATGAGGCTTAGCTATACCTATCCAGTGCGTAAGTGGTGGACAATCTTAGTGATTCCTACACCATGCTCTGCAGGACAGGGGACGCGAGCAGCCCGGCTCCTGGAGGATTAGTGGTTAGAGGGCAGCAAGAAGGCAGGGCATCTCTCAGGGTAGCCCAGGCCATGGATGACACCCAGAATATCTGCTCTGGGCCCTCAAAGGAGGCAGCAAAGCCCTTCTGGGATTCACAGCTCCATTTCCGTTTTCAGAAGGTCTGTGGTAAGTGCATTTCTTGTCTGCTGTTTGAGCTGTGTCCTTTGTTTGAAGCATAGTTGTATAGACTTCGAGTGGTGAAGAGAGAGGAGTGTATTCTGAGGGGATGGCCTGAGCTTTATGGGGTGGTGGGAGAGAAGAGCATGTTTAGTTAGGAAAGTCCAGGAACCTGCATTGTATTAGAGAGTAGAATGGTCAGAATTGGACCTAGGACCCAAAACCAGGGGCCTCTGAATGAAAGGCAGAAATATAGTCTCTTGGTGGACACAGTGCCCTATTTAGCATGATGGCTCTCATTTGTAGGCCACTGAAAAGTGAGGGCTGGAGATTTTACTATGGCATCTCATTTAATCATTATGCTGAACACATACAGAATGGGTTGTCACTCCCATTATTCAGACAGAGAGACTGAGCCTTGATAAGGCAACTTGTCTGAGCTACACAGTGAGAGTATCAGGGGCCAATTCCATCCTATTACTGCTGAACATTCAAGTCAGAGCATTTCCATCAAGCGTCTGGAGTGATGCAGTTCAAGTGTTGAGGCAAGAAGACAGATGAGCAAGTGGGTCTCTAAAGACAGGTTCATGGAGAAGCAGGGATGAGACAGCGGCCCCAGCTGGCTTGTCCACCTCATCCATTCCAGTGCTCCCAGGGCACTGCTGAGCCATTCTCAGCTTCCATGTATATCAGCGCCTCTCAGCTACCTCACTTACTTTGTACTGTTTGCTCCCTCTGCCGGGAAACTGTTTTCCTTTCCCATATCTTCCATTCACATGAACATCCTGTGCACCTCAAAGTGAATGCCTGCTTCTCTGGAAGGCTGTTCATGGCCCTCCTAGGTTACATTAGGGATGGTTCCCCCAGTCTTTCCACCCCTGGACTTCCTAATGGTCTTACAGGACACAGTTGTCCTGCTAACACTTGCAGTGAGTGCCCTACTGGCAGGGTCTTTGCCTGACGCCTCACTGTGGGGTCTGGCGCTCTGTGGATGGTCAGGAACTAATTTGCTATAGTAGTCAGAGATTAGGGATGTAAGAGATCTGTCATGATCCTGAGGTTAAGTAAGGAAAGCTCAAATTTAGGGTAGTTGGTGCAGGAGAGGGGACACATGAGAGGAAGACTTGAAGGGAGAGTGGCAAGGGTCATCAAGGAGTGGGGTCAGGAAAACCAGGTTGGGTAAGGGTGACCAACAGGGCCTCTGCTATGCAAACTAAGGTCCTTCTGCAGGGACCTGTCAGGACCACTCTGTGCTCCACTCAGGTCTCAGTCCTGGAGGTCTCCCCCACATGCCTGTTCTGGTCTTGCTATCCACAGCAGCCTTTCTCCACCTCCCTTTCCACATTGCTCTGGTTTACAGGATTCATAGCTATGCAACTTCACATACTTTTCTCTTGTCCTCCACTGTAATGCAAAGCCAGTGAGGCCAGCCAGGATCCTTTTGTTTTGTTTACTTCTAGGTGGAATATCAGCTAATACCAAGTATACAATAGATGTTCAATAAATGCTTGTTCCCTGAATGAATGGACAAATTGGTCCAGCTAGGGCTCATGACAAAAAAAAAAAATATAGCTAGGGCTGTTTTGTCCTCTTGGAGAGGAAGTGAATGTGGATGTGGGCTGTGGTATGAGACACATCACCATGCCTTAATAAAGCTTGCCTTGGTTCCAATCATGGACCAGTCACAAGCTGCATAGCTATGAGCCAGTTTGTCCACGTGGGTCTCCATTCTCTACTATGCAAAGTAGGGGTGACACTAAACCTTCTCCTAGGCAAAGATGAGGGTTGCAGGACATTGAATAGATGAAGCCCAGACTGAACACAGACAGGGTAAGTGCAAATTTTGGTCCTCCCACTTGGCTTGCTTCTTCTCTTCAGCTGTGTGAATGGATGTTGTAGTCAGCTCTGCAGGGCTGAGATGAACATTCAACCAGACACAATTTATGGGAGGAACGGATTTACTTCAGACTTACAGAGTCCAGGGAAAACCCTCAGTAGCAGAAGCTAGCTCCCATTCATAGGTCCAAGCAGAGAGACACCACCAATGGCCAGCACCACAAGGCAGAACTCAAACTGCTCTGCTTTCTCCATACCTTAGGGATGGAATCCCAGGACCCGCCCCCAGTGACACCTCCTCCAGCTGGGCAACTGAAGACCCAAGATTATATTTTAATAAAACATCTGAATCTATGAGGACATACATTTGCACTATCACATTCAAACTACCATAATGGAGATTGTTGGTCCATATTGCAATGACCACATAAGAGTTCAGAGGTGACTATGCAGGACAGTGGCAGGCAATCAAAGATGGGGTGGGAATGAGCTAGCTAGCTTGGCAGGGTACTCGGCCTGCCTGTGCCTTGTCTTCTCACCTGTAAGACAGCCCCTGTTCCAGTTGGTAAGGGGAGTTGCATGAGATAGACTACTTGAGGTGCTCAGTTCAGAATCTGGGAAGTGGCCGGGTTTAGGAAAGAGTATTTTCAAGAGAAGGTAACACAGTGGGCAGGCTGGGAGTGGTGGCTAGGAGCTGAGAGCACAGCCCTCCTCAGAAGCTGTGTCAGTCACTTCCAGAGTCACCTCCTTACAACTTCCACTCAAAGCCACCTACTTAAAGGGCAGACTTACTAATCATTTTCCCTTTCCAAGATGGCAAGTTTCAGACAAGTGTCAAAGACTTTCGCTAAAATTCTACATGACGTGACTTCAAGAAGTATTAAATTTATCTTTGTTTCCTTTCCACTTTCCTTGTTTTCAGATATAGAAATACCAGCTGAGATGGCCCAGGGGCTGACATGCTCCTATCTGAAGCATGAATCAGCACATAGCATTAGCCACAAAATCAGAAGGTCAAGCAGGAGGAGTGAAGGCAACACAATGGCCTCCTTTGATTCACAGAGAATTGGAAGTGAGGTGAAGTGACTCACTTGGGCCATAGCATTAGAGCACTCAGAGGCCTGAGTCTTGACCAGGTCCCTTCAAGCAGGCAAGCATGGGGATGGGGGTCCTGTTACATTCTCAGAGGCATGAGAAAATTCATGAGTCAAAGGTCCTCTTCATAAGTCCAAAGTCTTAGAGAGGACAGCTGCCTTCCCTCTTCCATGAGGACGCAAGCAGCTCAAGCTTTCAGACTGTATGTGGCTTCCTGATGCTGCAAAGAAGAGACTTTTGATCTCAGACCAAACAGGAGAAGGACCCCACTGAATGAGATGCAGAACAAAAGGAGCTGACAGAGGAGTCTTGTGAGTGGAAGACTCAGGTGCAAGAAGCTAATCCTAGGGTCCAGCACGGGAGGCCGTGGCACGATGACATGTGGCCGCAGGGGCAGCGGGGCAGGATACAGGCCGGGCAGTTCATTCTGCTTCTGGGTGGGTAACAAGCATTCTTGAAAGTGTGCAAAAATGAAGATTTGGGGCAAACAACCCAAGGTTTCAGACTGAAGCTCGGGACGAGGCTGAAAAGTCTTGGTTAACAAGTACCTGGGTAATTCTAACTCCACGGTCCCCTGGTTTAGCTGCTCTGGGAGAGGAGGGAGGCTGAGGTAAGAAGGACAGATGAGAGCTGAATCACCAGGCCTGGAACATCACCTTCCTGAGAAATCCAAACACAAGGAAACCAGGAAATTGATGATAAAGCACGAAATGCCTGCATTACAAAAATAGAGAGATCTCACATGAATAGCTTAACCATCCATCTGAATATTTTGGAAAAGCAAAAACAGAAAAAAAAGCCCAAGCCCAAAGTACCAGATGGAAAGAAATAATCAAGATCAGAGCAGAAATCAATGAATTGGAAATGAAGAAAACAATTTTAGAAATTGAAGAAATGAAGGGTTAGTTCTTTGAAAAGTAAACAATATTGATAAACCCTAGGCCAAACTGATCAAAAGAAAAAAAAGAACACTCAAATCAACAAGATAATAAATGGAAAAGGAGATGTTACAACAGATACCCATGAAACTTGGAAAATAATCAAAAACTGATATTTTAAAAACCTATATTCCACAAAATTGGAATGCCTAGAAGAAATGGATAAATTCTTTCACTCATACCACCTACCAAAACTAAACCCAGAAGACAGAAACTACCTTAATAGATTGTAATGCCAAATGAAAATTTAAAAAGTAATTAAAAGCCTCCCAACAATAACAAGAAAGAAGTCCAGGCCCAGACAGAGTCTTTGCCAATTTCTACCAAACCTTCACTGAAGAACAAAAACAACTTTTTTTTCAAGTAATTCACACAATTGAAAAATAGATAATTCTCTCTGAATCATTCTATGAAGCCAGCATTACACTTATACCAAAACCAGAGATACAACAAGAAAATGAAATTATAGCCAATATCCCTTACAAACTTAGATATAAAATTGTTTAGTAAAATTCTTGCAAAGCAAATCCAAGAACTCATCAAAAGTGTCATCCTTCTTCATCAAGTAGGCTTCATCTTAGGGATGCAGGATTGGTTCAAAATATAGAACTCAATAAATGTAATACCGTACATAAACAGGATTAAAGATAGAAATCACATGCTCATTTCAATAGATGCAGAAAGGCTTGGAGAAAATATAACACTAGAGAGACTAAGAATGGAGGCTACATATACCCATGTCTTTCTAAATGGGGAAAAGGCCAAAGCATTCTTATTAAGATCAGGAACAAGACAGAGGTGCCCACTCTCAACATTCTTATTCAACACAGTACTTGAAGACTCAACTCAGTAAATAAGAAAAAGAAATAAAAGAGATACAAATTGTAAAGGAAGAAGTCAAACCTTTTTGAAGATTCTATACCTAAGTGACCTGAAAGATTAAAAAAAAAAAAAACTCCTAGAGGTGATACACTCTTTCAGCAAAACCCAAGGACAAACATATGGAGAAATAAATCAAGGAAGCAGTAGTGCTTACAATAACCACAAAAATTAAATATCTTGGAATCTCTATAATCAAGGAAGTATAAGACCCTACAATGAAAACATAACAGCATTGAAGAGAAAAATGGGGAAGACACAAGAAGATGGAAGATGGAAAGACCTCACGTGTTCATTGGGTCAGAAGAATCAATATTGTGGAAATGGTTATCATGCCAAAAGCAATATACAGATTCAATGCAATTCCAATCAAAATTCCACTAACATTCTTCACAGAGTTAAAAAAATAGTTGCAAAATTTATTTGGAAGCACAAAAAGCACTTGATAGCCAAAATTATCCAATAGCAAAAGGAATACTACTGGTGGTTATAACCATGCTTGATTTCAATATATACTACAAAGCCATAGTAATAAAACATCATGGCAGTGGCACAAAAACAGACATATAGGTAGATCAGTGGAATCGGTAGATGATCCCCACACAGACTGACTGGTGCATTCATGACCCCGCACTGAACACCAATAACTGCACTGAGGAGTGACCTCAGTGGGATAGGAGTGAGAGAGAGGGAATATAAGAGTACATATAATGTAATGGGAATATGACCAGTATGTGATCCACTCATACAGTAAAGTTAATAATTAATTTTAGAAAGAGGACAATGGGGTGGGACTTCTGGGTAAGGTGGTGGCATGCTAGCCACACCAAAGCAGCCTAGGGATGAAAATAAACAGAAACACAACAAAATATATTCTTCTACCAAAAAGTGAAGGTGTATAAGTTATTATCAACCATGGAAGAAAAGCAGGAGAAACTAAGACCTTCTAGAAAGGAAAAAAAGCAGCCAGAATTCTGCCTAGGTGCCAGTGGCCCCAATCCACAAGCCTGCCTGGCAGCATCAGGCTTCAGGAGCAGAAAAGAGGTGAGAGGATTTTCTGCTCACATCAACCTCCTCCTAAAATCAAGAACCTGAATGGAAACCAGAAGAGACCAGCTGAGCAGTGGCTGAAAGAGATACAAATGGGACAAGCTGAGCCGCTCTGCTATGACTCAGACATCCTACAAAGTCTCGCATCCCCAAACCACCAGGGCTGTGAATGTACAGAGAACTCATACACCCCCAGCCACCCAGTACCAAGAGAGATCAAGAGACTCAGCATTGATGACACTGAAAGCCATCCCAAAAGGTACCAGGGCCTATTTATACAAAGCCAGATACATAGGCCTGCACTGGAAGTGCTAAATCTCTCCATGTCAGGAAAGTTTATGTATTACATTTGAATGATATATCCTTGGTTGGATTTACCCTTCTCAAGTAAATTGTATTCTGGTGTTGACTATTGTTTCCTGATTTATAGGGCCTTTGTCTTTTTCTTAAGTCACGATTGGGTGCAGGGACTGACTGGCCCCAGGCTGACTTGAAAACCATTTCAGACTAGAAATCTCAACCTCCTGTTGACAGGATTAAGGGTGTGGAGCACAACATACACTTAAGGACTTTGGCTTTATCAGATTATCTGTTTAGTTTAATCCCCACACTTGCATAAATACTTGGTGCTGGGTTTGATTTAATGTCTATATTGTTCAGTTGAATTTTAGAATTAGCCAGTAATTTGCTTCACCCAATCTACTACAATGCTTGAATAAGAGGCAAACTCAACACCTAGGGTCACTTCTGCTGTTTCTCTTGGAGAATAAGGGTTACACCTGGCACCTTAATTCATACACTGAAGATATGTAAAGTTGGATTTACATGCCTAAGAATACTACAAATAATTAGAAAGCCCAAGCATCAAATGAACTCAAGATGCCAAAATCTCTACATTATATTACAAGGAACACGAAGAATCAAGACAATACAAAATCCACCAAAACTTATAAATCCATCAAAAGTGATCCCCAGTGAGACTGTTTTAGATGAAATGTCTGCCAAAGATTAAAAACAAAACAAAACAAAAAAAAAAAACGATTTTGTCTATACTCAAAGAAATTAAAGGTCATGTTCCATGAGCCAGATGGTGTGCAGGCGGGTACAGTGTGCAGTGAGTAGGCCAAAGCCCTGTTTCTCAACTCCTCCCATTTCCCTGGCCTGGGTTCCCTAATCTGCGTGGGTGGGCATGATGTGGCATGATGTGAAGTGAGCAGGTCAGATCCCTGCTTCCCAGCTCCTCCTAGCTCTCTGGCCCAGGTAACCTGTGCTGGCCGATGTGCAGGTGAACAGGGCATGGACTGTAGGACAGACCTGTTCCTGACTCCTCCCAGTTTCCAGGTCCCAGTAGGTCCTATTGTGCCTCACTTGGGGGGGCCTGATCCCTGTGTGGGCTGTGGAATCAGACCTTTTGCTCTGGTATCCTGACTAGCCACTGGGTACCAACATCCCTATTCACATGAGTCAGAGGGTGCATGGGCCAAAGAACAAAAACTTGCTTTCTCCTCAATAAAATAAAGAGTCTCCTTAAAATGGGTAGATTACAAGGCAAAAAGCAAGTCAGAAAGCTGAGAGATATCCTCAAAGGATGCCTAGTCCTACAATGAAAGCCTCAAATGAAATCACAGAGAAATCAAAAGAAGTTCAATCTCAAAATAAAAGCACAACAACCAATGAGACCCTGATCAAAATAATTGCTGAACTGAAAGCAAACCATCAAAGAACCAACAAATGTATCAATGAAATTGAACAGAATCATCTTTTAGGGCATACACTTTAAGGTAGTAGGCTTAACTTGATTGAAGAAAATGTTAGAACCCTCAAAAGAGATATGAATGAACTGAAGGTGAGTCAAGAAATGGAAGATCTCAATAACTGATTAATTAACCTTAATGAAGACTTGATCAAATATAAGAATGAATTCTAGGAAGCATCAAGAAAATCAGAACTTGAACTAAAATTGTACATCAAAAATGAGATGCATATGATGCAAAATAACACAACAGAAAAGAAAAATCAAATAGAGCTTATAAAAACCTCTTCAGAATTCCCTCACTAACAGAGTTACTCATGTGGAAGACAAAACCTATGACCTGGAAGACAACACAAAAGACATTGATTGGAAGGCCAAAAACGTTCCTAAGTTCAAAAACTCACATGGCCAGAATACGAGGGAACTGTGGGTGTTGCAGTCCGGTTCATATTGCTGGTAGAAATCACCCAACCAAGAGCAGCTTCTGGGAAAAAGAGATTTATTTTTGCTTATAGGCTCGAGGGGAAGCTCCATGATGGCAGGAGAAAACGATGGCATGAGCAGAGGGTGGACATCATCCCCTGGCTAACACAAGGTGGACCACAGCAACAGGAGGGTGTGCCAAACACTGGCATGGGGAAACTGGCTATAAAGCCCATAAGCCCGCCCCCAACAATACACTCCCTCCAGGAGGCATTAATTCCCAAATATCCATCAGCTGGGATCCTAGCATTCAGAACACCTAAGTTTATGGGGCACATCTGAATCAAACCACCACATTCCGCCCCTGGCCCCCATAAACTGATATCCATACATGATGTAAAATACAATGCATCCAGTCTCATTTTAAAAGTCCCCATAGTTTTTATCAATCCCAATGATGTTCATACATCCCCATAGTCTGTAACTGAGCCGTAATACCAAAAAATAACCTCAAAAAAACCCCATAATGGCACAGAATAAATATTCACACTGCAATAGATGGCATTGGGCATAGCAAAGAAACATTCAACCAATACAGAATGGGTAGTAGAAGAAGGCAGTTACAAATATCAACTAAGGCCACGTGATCAGTTACAGAAATGAGGACTGTGATTGCAATGTTTCTGTCCTGCCTTGATAACAGAGTGTTTGTATCTACACCAATATTAAGATTATATTATTAGCTAACTGTTGAATTTATATTAGACCCATTGTATTAGAGACTAAGCTTGTGTTGGGGGGAAGATTTTGCGGTTCCAGTTGTACGTGGGATAGTTATGCGATGTTAGGCGGAATTATGAGCTTGTTACTGTTTTCATTTGGAAATTAAGTATGATGTAAGGAGACATGATTTGATGCCAAGTTGACAAGGGGTGGACTTGTGATAGTTAAGGTGTCAACTTGATCTGTTTAGTAATCCACAGGCTGCTTCTAGGAAGGATCAACTAAAGGAGGAGGTCTTTCTCCCAGGGTGAGCCCTTCCCCCAGAATGGGCGGCCCCACTCAGAGAGGGATTTGATATAAGGAATTTCTGGGTAGAAGAGTTCCCTTTTTTCCTTCCTTCCTTCCACTTGGCTGCTGGAGCTGCTCCCTACCTTCTAGCGTGGATTGAAGACCAGTGCGGACTAAAGACCAACATCAACTGAAGACCCACGTGGATTGAAACCCAGCGGCTCCTAGGAAGCCTCCAGGCTTTCCGGCACCATCTGCAGTGCTGGGTTGGGACTGCTGAGGCATCTGGCCATGTGGACTGAGCAGCTACCAGGTTCGGTGATTCTTGGGCCTGCAACTGCTATTGGACTACTGTAAGCTAATCCAATAAATTCCCTTTTTAAAATAATTCATTCTAGTAATTCTGTTCCTCTAGAGAACCCTGACTAATACAGTGGGATACCATAAAATTACCAAACATCCAGATCAGAAGGAGAAGAAATCCAGGCCAGAGGCATAGAGACCATATTCAACAAAATTATTGAAGAAACATTTCCCTATCTCTCAAAAGAGAGGCCCATCCAGATATAAGAAACCCACAGAACACAAAGCAGACAGGACCAAAGAAGAAACTCTCCAAGACACATCATAGTTGAAACTCTTACCAATGAAAGTAAAGAGAGAGTGCTAAAAGCAGGAAGAGAGGAACAGCTCCCTACATTCAAAGGCATTCCCATCAGAATTACCTCAGATTCCTCAGTGGAAACCTTGGAAGCCAGAAGGCCCTGGAAAGGAACACTTCAAAGTCTAAAATGTATGGCTTCTAACCCAAGCTATTCTAACCAGCAAAAGCAACCTTCATAATAGATAGGCAAAGGACAACTTTCATTGAAAAAGGTCAACTCTATGATTACATGGAAGAATCATCAAGGCATATTTCCAAAACCTCTACTCCAAAAAATTGAATAATCTGGAAGAAATGGATGAATTCCTAAACACATATTACCTACCAAAACAAAACTCAGACCAAACAAATCTCCTAAACAAACCTATCACACACATGGAGATTGAAAACATAATAAAAACCTCCCCAAAAAGAAAAGTCTAGGACCAGATAGCTTCTCACCCAAATTCTATCAAACTTTCATTGAAGAACTGAAACCAATTTTTCTCAAACTGTTTTGTATAACCAGAGACCAAGGAATCCTCCACAACTCCTTTCATGAAGCTAGCATTACCCTAATACCAATATCAGACAGATGCAACCAGAAAAGAAAACAATAGGTCTGTATCCCTAACAAACTTATGATCAAAGATCCTGACCAAAATACTTGCAAACCAAACTCAACAAGCATTGTCCACCTTGATCAAGTAAGCTTCATCCCAGGGATGCAGGGAAAGTTCAACATACAGAAATCAGTGAATGTAATATGCCACATAAATAAATTGAACCATAAGAATCATATGATCATCTCAATTGATGCAGAGAGGACCTTGGCCAAAATATAATACCACTTCATGATCAAAACAATGTCAAGAATAGGCATGGAGACTTTATCTCTCAACACAATAAAGGCTATATTTAAAGCACCAAATAATACTTAATGGTGAAAGACTCAAGGAATTCCTACTGAGATCAGGAATAAGACAGGGGTGCCCATTCTCACCACTGATCTTCAACATAGTACTAGAAGTACTAGCCCAAGCAATAAGACAGAAGAAATTCAAATTAGAAAGGAAGAAGTCAAGATAGCCCTATTTTCAGATGACATGATCCTGTATATAAGTGACCCAAAAGTTTCCATTTTAAAACTTCTAAAGGTGATTAATTCCTTTAGTAAAGTGGCAAGATGAAAAATCAATGCAGAAAACCAGTAACTTTTCTATATGTAAAGGACAAATATACAGAGAAAGAAATCAGTGAGTCTGTCTCATTTTCAATAGCAACAACAACAAAAAAATAAATAAATAAAATGCCTTGGAATAACATGAACCAAGGATGTGAACGACTTATATAATGAAAACCTTAAAGAGCTCAAGAAAGAAATTGAGGAGGACTTAAGAAGATGGATAGATCTCCCATGCTCCTGGATAGGTAGAATTAATATTATGAAAATGGCAGTTCTACCAAAAACAATATACAGATTTAATGCAATACCAATAAAAAATACCAGCATCATTCTTCACAGAGATTGAAGAAATGATCTCAAAATTCATATTGAATGGCAGGCAGCAGGCCTTGGATACCCAAACATATTGTCAGCAAAAACAAGCAAACAAACAACAACAAGAAAAACACCTCTGAAGTTATCACCATACATGACCTAAAGCTATAGCTCAAAGCCATATTAACAAAAGAGCATGGTACTAGAATAAAAATAAAACATAGACCAATGGAACAGAATTGAAGAACCAGGCATCAGTTCAAGCAACTACAGCTACTTGATCTTTGACAAAGGAGCCGATAATGTAGACTGGAGAAAAGATAGCATCTTCATCATATGGTGTGAACAAAGTGGATGTTGATATGTAGGAAAAGGAAATTCAACAAAATTTTGCACAAAAATCAAGTCCAAATGGATTAAAGGCCTCAATATAAGGCCTGAAACTCTTCAACTACTGGAAGAAAAAATAGGAGGTACTCTCCATGACACAGAACTGGGAAAAGACTTCCTGAACAAAACCCTAGTAGTCCAGGAAATTAAATAAGCATTTAACCAATGGGATCTCAGGAAGCTAAAAAGCTTTTGACAGACAAACATACCATAAGCACAGCCAATAGATCACCCACTGAATGGGAGAAAATCTTTGCCAGTTACACCACTGACAGAAGCCTAATATCTAGAATCTACAAGGAACCCAAAAATGAAACAATAAAAAGTCAAACAATCCACTCCAAAAGTGGAGCAGAGAACTAAATAGGGTGTTCTCAGAAGAAGAATTACAAGTGGCTAACACAGACTTAAGAAAATGTTCAACATCCCTCACTATTAGGAAAATGCAAATTAAAATAACTATGATATTCCACTTTACATTAAAAAATCAAATTCAACAAATGTTGGTGAGGATGTGAAGAAATAGGAACATTCATTCACTGTTGGTGGGAATATAAGCTGATCAAACCACTATGGAAAGCAATATGGAAACTCCTGAAAAGGATGAATAGCTACCAACAGCCCCTGCTATTCCCTTACTGAGCATTTACCCTAAAAGCTCCACACCTCAGTTTAGAGATATATTCTCAACCATGTTTATAGGTGCTCAATTCATAATAGTTAAGAACTGGAATCAACCCAGATGCCCATCACTGGATAGATAACCAAGATGTGGTATAACTACACAATGGAATTCTACTCAGCAGTAAGAAAAAAAAGTGACACAATTAAATTTGTAGAAAAATGGTTTAACTTGGAACAGATCATACTAAGAGAACTCACACAATCACAGAAAGACAATCATCCTATGCTTTCACTCATCTGCAGTTCCTAACCTGAACCAGCCCACATTGCTAACATACCTGAACAGCATCTCGAGGTTTGAACAATAATAGGGAGTATAGGACTTGGGGTAAGGGGAAAAGTCTGGGAGGGAACACAAAACTAAACCCAAATTGAACTGGTACTATAGAAATCTATATCCTGGAAGTTAGGTTGAAAGGTTAAACCCTCAACAGGACCATAGGCAGAGCACCTAAATAGAAGGACCCTGTATAGGGTGAGATGAAACCTAACCTTAAATTTCTCCTCTTTCTTTTTTTTTTAATTTTTGTTCTGTCTTTTGCTTTTATCTTTTCCCTTGGTGCCTGCCTGTAATTTCCTGTATCAGGTTGTAGTTAATACTCACAATGAGCTGTTAGATAGACATCAGATAGACCTGCAAGGTGTCCCAAAACAAACAAGACAGACTTCTGTCAGAGCACTGATTGCCCACCAGAGGTTAACGGTAAGACTCTATTGCTGAAAACACCATATGCTGTCAGCACAGGCCATGGCGAAATCTGGTTGGAATCCAAAAGAGAGCTAATTCCCAGACAATTATCCCATCTTATGCTGGAAGATGCTACATGAGATACCAGGGGAAAACTGTCAACATCTGTCCAAGCAACTCAAAGTCTAAGCTATTCAGAAGCAAACAACCTTACATGATGCTCACACAAGTGCAATAATGGCACAGATCCACTCAGTGGAAAGGAAAACATATCTGGAACTGGGAAACAAATAAAAATTATATACAGATAATGATTTTGCTTTCCAATGTAAAGCTCACCCTAATCTTGGTCTATAAGAGCGTTTACACCCTTTCAATTCTCACTAAATTAATAATGATTATTCCATTTAACCAGTGCTGATAATTCAGATGGCATATAAGCATCTAAAAAATATTCTACATATTTAGCCATCAAGGAAATGCAGATTAAAAACTGCTTTGAGGAAAGACTTTTGATTAAGATGGGGGTGTAGGAACCATGCCAAAGCAACTTAGGAGGGAAAAGGCAATAATAATAATAATAATAAATAAAACAGTAAAATACACTCTTCTACTAAAAAGTGAAAGCCTATAATAAATTATCAACTGCAGCAGAGAAGGAGGAGAGATCCAGAGTATCCAGAGACCACAGCAGCAGGCAGAAGCAGCTCTAGCAATGGCGGCACCAGGTCCATGTGGCTGTGGTCACCAGGCTCTGCCTGAGTTGCAGGAAAATCCAGGTGAAGGGATTGTCTACTCACAACAGCACCCTCACAAACTCAAGAAACATGAAGGGGAGGGCAGCAGGGGCCAGTGGAGAGGATTGTGAGGAAGAGAATCGTGAGGAAAAGTGATACGATTCAGTCACTATCCACAGCTTCCCCTCCTCCCATGACCAGTGCAAGTACCAGAAAGCCCTAGAGACCTGGGGAAGGGATTCACCTACATAGCACCTTGAACAGACTATCAGAACAGTGACCCACTGACCCAGCCAGACTATCTGGGCCCACAGCACAGCAAAGAGAGACCCAACTGGGCATGCAGCATAGCTGAGATCAAAGCCATCCTAAAAGGTAATTGGGATTAAACCAGGTCAGGTCAGTACCCACCAAAAAAGCCTGGTATCTAGGCTTGCATCAGAAGTGTTAATTGCACCTTCCAAGTCAGAGTGAATTATGCATTAAGTCTGATGGATGGTCAGATTTGCCATTCTTAAATAAACTATATTTTGGGGTTGTCATTTGTTGCTTTCTGATTTATTTTGCCTTTGTCTCCTCTTCTGTTGTTCATTAGGCAGGGTGTCACTTAGTCACAAGTTGACCTTGAAAACCTCTATGGAACAGAAATCTCAGCCTTCCAGTTGACAGGATTAAGGTTGCTCAGCAATATACATCCTTAGGGTCTTTGACTTTGTTAGAGGATCTGTCTGTTTTACAATCTAATCTTACATAAATACTCTGTGCTGGTTTTCATTAAATGTGTATATTGGTCAGCTGAATTTTAGAATTTTCCTGTATTTTGTTCTACACAGCCTACTAGAATGCTTGCAGAGCAGGCAAACCCAACACCTAGGGCTACTTTTGTGGTTAGAGAGTCATTTAAGAGCCATACTTAGCACATAAATCAGGTTGATACATCTAAGAATAGTGCAGATAATTAAAAAAAACCCAAGCATCAAATTAATCCAAGATGCAAAAATCTTTATATTTATAATACAAGAAACACAAAAAATCAAGACAATGTAATTCCACCAAAAATTATAAATCCATCAGAAATGACCTCCAGTGAGATTGATTAAGAGGAAATGCTTGAGGAAGATTACAAAAAAATGATTATTACTATGCTCAAAGAAATGAAAGAGGAACTCAAAGGAATCAAAGAAAACACAGGAAACCAAGTTAATGAATTAAGGAGGCCAATACAAGACATGAATAAGGCAATAGAAATAATAAAGAAAAACAGTCATAAAAACACAATAAAGTCAAATAAGAAACTCTGTAGAAAGTGTCACCAATAGAATGGATGAAGGAGAAAACAGAATATCTAAACTAGAAGACCAGGTGGCAGATTTAATACAGGCCTACAAAGAGAAAGACAATCTAAAAGGAAGGCATGAATGAGAATTTCAGGATATTTGGGACACTATGAAAAGATTAAACATAAGAAATCAGGGAATAGTAGAAGGAAAAGAATTTCACTCCAGAGCCATAGTAGGCATTTCAAACAAAACCACAGAAGAAAATCTCACCCAAACTGGGAAAGAGAAGCCAAAGGAGATACAGGAAGCTTTTAGAACACAAAACATACAAAACCTGGAAAGAAACTCTCCTTGCCATATTATAATTAGACTAGCAAGCACACAAACCAAAGAAAATATATTGAAAGAATTTAGAGAGAAAAATCAAGCCACATACAAAGGCAAGCCCATCAGGATTACTCAACATAAACTTTAAAAGCCAGAAGGGCTTAGAATGATGCATTCCAAGTTCTGAAAGATCACAACTACCAACCAAGATTACTTTATCCTGCAAAGCTATCCATACAAACTGATGGAGAAATAAGGCCATTCCATAACAAAAACATGCTAAATATATGACAACTAAGCCAGTCCTACAGAAAATGCTTGAAGGAATGCTCCACGCTGAAGAGAAAGAAAAGCACACATACGAGGAAACAGGCAAAAATAAACCATACTCAAAAAAAAAAAAAACCACTTCATACAAGAGAATAAAGGGAAAAATGGAAGCACTACAAAACAAGAAGAATGGTCAGTATAAATACATACCTTTCAATAATAATTCTAATATCAATGACCTCAATGCTCAAACCAAAGGATAAAGGCTTTCAGACTGGATGAAAAGGCAGAATCCTTCTGTTTGCTGCCTCCAAGAAACTCATTTCTCCATAAAAGACAGATACTATCTTAGGGTGAAAGGATAGAAAATGGTATTCCAAGCAAATGGGTCTACAAAACAAACAGGTGTAGCTATCCTACTATCTGACAGGATAGACTTCAAAACAACATTAGTGAGAAAAAATAAAGAAGGTCACTTTATATTGATTAAAGGAAAAATTAAACAGGAAGACATTACAATTTTAAGCATAATGCACCTGCCTTAGGTGCTCCCAATTTCATCAGAAATCACTATTGGACTTCAGGTCACAAACAACACCAAGCAAAAGTGTAGTAAATGAGTTCAATGTCCCACTCTCATCTACTGACATCATCCAGGAAAAAAATAAACAGAGAGACATATGGATTAAATGATGTCATAGAACAAAAGGACCTAACAGATAGCTACAGAATATTCCATCCAAATGCTGCAGAATACATATTTGTCTCAGCAGCACATGGAACATTCTCTAAAATAGACCAGATATTAGTACATAAAGCAAATCTTAACAAATACAGGAAAATTGATAGAATTCCTTGTACTATCTGATCACAATAGGATTAAACTACAAATCAGTAACAAGAAAAACAGCAGAGCATAAGCAAAATCAGGAGTCAACAGTACACTACTGAACGGTGATTGGGTCATTGAATAAGTCAAACAAGAAATCAAAATATTCATAGAATCAAATGATAATGAGAACACAGCATAGCAAAACCTTTGAGACACAATGAAAGAAGTCCTAAGAGGAAAATTTATAGCATTAAGTGCCTATATTAAGAAATTAGAAGCCGGGCGTGGTGGTGCACGCCTTTAATCCCAGCACTCAGGAGGCAGAGGGAGGAGGGTCACTGTGAGTTCCAGGCCACCCTGAGACTACAGAGTGAATTCCAGGTCAGCCTGGGCTACAGTGAGACCCTACCTCGAAAAAACAAAAACAAACAAACAAACAAAAAATTAGAAAGGTCTCAAGTAAACAACTTAATGCTCCACCTTAAGGAAGGCCTTGGAAAAAGTAAAACAAGGCAAACCAAAAATCAGTAGATGGGAAGAAATAATAAAGATTAGGGCAGAAATTAATGAACTAGAAACAACAACAACAAAAAATACAAAGAATCAATGAAACAAAGACTTGGTTCTTTGAAAGGGTAAACAAGATTGATAAACCCTTAGCAAGCCTAACCAAAATAGAGAAGAGACATAAATTAATAAAATTAGAGATGAAAAAGGCAACATTACAAGAGACAACAAAAAAATTCAGAAAATCATAAAGACATACTTTAAGAATATACTCTACTAAGTTAGAAAATCTGAAAGCAATGGATTATTTCCTAGATTTATATGATCTACCAAAATTAAATCAAGATGAGATAAACAATTTAAATGGACCTATAACAAGTACAGATATCCAGGCAGTTATAAAAAAAAAAATCTCCCAACTAAAAAAGTCCAGGCCCAGTGGATTCACTGGTGAATTTTACCAGACCTTAATGGAAGAACTAACACCACTGCACTGCTTCTCAAACTTTTACATAAAATAGGAAAGGAAAGAATGCTACCAAACTCCTTCTATGAAGCCAGCATCACTCTGATACTAAAACCATTCAAAGACAGGACAAAAAAAAAAAAAAAAAAAAAAAAAAAAAGGAAGAAA
Organism: Jaculus jaculus; assembly: GCF_020740685.1. Classification (NCBI taxonomy): domain Eukaryota; kingdom Metazoa; phylum Chordata; class Mammalia; order Rodentia; family Dipodidae; genus Jaculus; species Jaculus jaculus. The sequence continues at coordinate 25,228,928 of NC_059115.1, forward strand.
GAAAGAAAGAAAGAAAGAAAGAAAGAAAGAAAGAAAGAAAGAAAATTACAGACCAATCTCCCTCATGAACTTAGATGCAAAAATTCTCAACAAAATATTGGCAAACAGAATATAAGAATACATCAGAAATATTATTCACCCTGACCAAGTAGACTTTATCCCAGAGATGCAGGGATGGTTCAACATAAATAAATAGATAAATATAATACATTATATAAATAGACTGAAGGACAAAAATCACACGATCATCTCAATAGATGCAGAAAAGGCATTCGACAAAATCCAACATCATTTCATGGTAAAAGTTATCCCATTTGTCTGGTGCTAACTTTACTCTCCATTGGAGAATCTGCTTCTCTTTTTCAGATAGACACAGATCCTAAGGAGAGAACTACCCCATCATATCTCATAAGGGCCCCAGCTGAAACTAAGAAAAATTGGTGAAATAAGCAAGGGTGCTGCTTTCTTGGTCAACCAAGTGCCAGCACAAGGGTGAAGGATACAGACACAGAGAACAATTAACTCCTACCAATCAGATATCCAGAGACACAGAAGCTCCCAACACCTCATCACTGAAGCAGACCCAAAATGAACCCAACATGGCTCAGGGAAATTTTGTAGAAGAGGGGGTGGAAAGAATGTCAGAGCCATATGTTGGGTCATGATACGCAGAGACATTTCTCCTACCCATAACTGTGGGTTAACTTCACAATGCATGACCCATATACCTCAACAAGGAGGGGCCGGGGGAGGGGTAGGACATGGATGAGCCTAACAATAGTACCAACTTGACTGTATTCACTGAGCACAAAATTAATTAATAAAAAAAGAATAAAGAGTAAACCTCAAAAAAAAGAGAGAACAGAAGTAACATATCTCAACATAATAAAGGCTATTTATGACAACTGAAGAGCCAATCTGACTCCATTTTAATATAATGAATAGGTTAAGTTTCTGTGTGTATGTTTCTATATCTGAGTTGGGACCACAGACTGTTCCCTGGTTACTGGTTAACTGTAATGGCTGGTCTTCTTTTGTCACCATGCTTGCTTCCCTCTGATAATCCCCTCCCCCTACCATGTGATTTCCGTGGTTTTACCTTATAAAACAAGCCTGAGAGGTTGACTCAAGGCTGCTCTCTACACTCCCACAGTAGGGAGGCAGCCACCAGAATGGCTCTATTGTGCACAATTAAAGGCTTGCTTCATTTCAAGTTTGGCCAAACAGGCCAAATGACTGAATGGGTACAATAGTGGCATTTCTGCTTTGGGGAACACCAACTGCTCTGTGATTGGACAAGAGGCCTGCTCTATGGGAGGGAGTGCATGACTAGTACTGAACATCTAATTAAAAGCCTATGGCAGGGGAGGTCATGAGCCTTAGGGGTATAAAGCCTGCTCTTATCTGGCTAAATGAATATATTATTCTCACCAAACTGCCTTGAAATCACTACACTTAATGTTCATATTTTTTATATTTTACTTTTACTTAAGTATTTGAGAGAAGGAAAGAGAGGGAGAGAGAGAGAAGGGCTCCAACCACTGCAAACGAACTCCAGATGCATGTGCCACCATGTGCATCTGGCTTACTTGGGTCCTGGGGAATCTAACCGAGGTCTTTTGGCTTTGCAGGCAAGCGCCTTAACCTCTAAGCCATGTCTCCAGCCCCATATTCATATTTTAATGACACTCTCACTTTTGGTTAGAGAAGCTTCTCTTTTTAGATGGTGGTGACCACTGGGATGACCCAAAAGGTAACATATTGCTGAGAAGAAGGGATGGAGGAGTGTCCGGCACTGAAACATCTCACACCCTCCAAGGCTCAGGGTCCATTCCAAAAGAGGTGGTGGAAAGGATGTAAGACCCAAAGGAAGAGTACCACTACTTACAATGCAACTGTCTAGACAGAAATTTGCTTTGATATCCATAATCTCACAGTGCCTAGCAATACCTTCACAAGATCCTCATAATAGGAGAAAATGATAATGACATAAAAATAAAAGACAGGCTAATGGAGAGAGGGAGGGGATATAATGGAGAGTGGAGCTGTGAAGGGAAAGGTAGGGGAGGGGATGGAATTATCATGGTTTATTGCCTGTAAGAAAAGTAGTTGTCAATATTTTTTTTAAGAAGCTTGTTTCAACTTGGCCATAATTTGTGGTTGGAAGTCTTTATTCTTACAAATTCTGGGTTAACATAATGGAAGCCCCAGGGAGATAGAGACCCAAGCCCAAGTTCAAAAGCCAGATCCTTCTCTCTGAGCCTCCAGGACTTAAGCATCGCTCCCAGCACCTGGAAGATGTTCCAAGGCCCTGGAATATGCCTTCTGTTCCACGCACAGCCAAGATGAAAGGCCACATGAAAGTGAGACCAGCAAGCTCTGGTCTGGAGAGGCCTCACTTGGTCAGTCATGATTTTCCTTCTATGACATCTGGCACTGGCTCTGGTGAAATCCCTCTGGGAACAGAAAGGTGTCTGACGAGGCACATGCACACTCCTGTCCAGGGCAGTTGCAAGTCGTTGCACTGCCCACCTGTTTCAGGACAGCTGCAGAGCCCGCACTGTCTATTTGGTCTTGGTTCTAGGCAATAGTTAGACGTTGCATTGCCTGCTTGGTTCTGGTTTTGGGGACCATATATTATTATTATATTATATTATTTTTGTCTGTCTTGCATCTACTTTTGTTTGTCCTTTTTGTGTCTTGTGTTTCTGTGATTTTTAGTGGCCTGCCTTAGGTGACTGGACTGATATACAAAATTGGAAATAAGTCTAGGAAGTCTGCTACCCCCTTGACAGTGTACTAAAAATTTTTTGACAAACTATTGCTCTATAATAAAGCAGGATTATGACTATCCCATCACCAAACGTTGCCTCAGAACCTTCTGTGTGCTAGACTGGCCCACCTTCAAAGTTGGATGGCCAGATAAGGGCTCACTCAATCCCCAGGTGGCTTGGGCAGTGGTCAACATTGTCCTTGGCAACCCTGGCCACCCAGACCAAGTTGGATATGTTTTGCCCTAGGCAGAGGCAATTTTAGATCTGCCCCTCTAGACGAAGGTTTCATGACCCAGAACAGCCAGGGAAGGCAAGCTCTGGTTGTTACAAGGGGCAAACCTCCAGAGCCCTTAAAGAAACATCAGTCGATCCCTAAGTCCGAGGATTCCCTTCTCCCCATGTATGACCCTCCCTACCCTTCATTACCTCAATCTCAACTTCTTACTCTATCCCCTCACTCTACTAGCCCCTCTTCTTCCAATCCCTCACCTCCTTCCTCACCCTCTTCTTCCCCTCCTCCTGCCTGCTGGGGGCTCCCCTGTGGATCTCTGAACACTCTCCAGAAGTGCCAGATTCTGTCCTCCCCTTGTTCCCAGTCTCCCCTGATTACTGCTATGTTTGTGTTCTGCTCTCCACCACTGACCTGAACAACTGGAAAAACCAGAATCCATCTTTCAGCACAGACCCAAGTTTTCTACCTTCCTACATGGGATGACTGCCAACAACTCCGGTGCACCCTTTTTACTCCAGAAGAAAGAGAATGAATAGTAACTGAAGCTGCAAAAGCAGTACCTGGGGTAGACACCCAACCCAGTGAGCAGAGAACTGAAACAATGGACCATATCCTGCCCAGAAGGAGACCTGACTGGAACTATAGGACAGAAGAAGGCAGGAGGTCTCTTGGTGAGTACCGGAGGCTCTCCTAGAAGGACTGAAATGGGCAGCTTGAAAGCCCACTAACCTATCTAAGGAGACAGTTGCAAAACAAGGGCCAGAAGAATCGCCTTCAGCATTCCTTGAGCACCTCTTAGAGGCATACCGCCTGTGTATGCCTGTTGACCTGGAGGATCCAGTGATCTGCAGGGTGATTAAATTTGCCTTTGTAACCCAGTTGGTCCAAGACATACATAAGAACATCCAAAAACTATATGGGTTTGCAGGGAAGAATAGATCAGAATTACTAGAGATTGCCCAAAAGAGGTTTGATAATAGAGACAGCAAAGAAGACCAGATGATAAAGAAAATAAATTGAGTTACAGTAGCAGCATTACATATCCCCAGAGCCTTCAATCCTGGACAAAGAATTATCTGCCAGAACAAACCTGGGCAGAGCATTAACTACCAGGGCAGACAGCCTCTACAGATAGACCACTGTGCCTATTGCAGGGAACTAGGACATTGGAAACATGAATGTCCTCAGCAGAAGAGAGTGGGTCCATCCCGGCCAAAGTCAATTATGTCTCTCGAAGAATAACAGGGCCATGGCTCTTTCAAATTAGGACCCTAAGAGCCCCTGGTATCCTTTGCAACTGGGGCCAACCTGTAAGATTCTTGGTGGACATAGGCACCTCGTGTTCAGTGCCACAGGAGCTCCTGGGGCCCCTCACCAATCAATGGATGCAGAAGGGGCAACAGGGGAATGAAAAAAATACAAATGGACCAGTGAACAAACTGTTGACCTGGGACAAGGGACAGTAACTCATGCATCCCTTGTCATCCTTGAATGTCTGTTCTCTTTGGGAAGAGATCTTCTAAACAAACTTCATACAACTATTTAATTCTCAAGGGACATACCTGAACTCCAACTGGGAAATCCAGCCCAGATTTTAACAGTTACCTGTTCCTTAGGTGAGGAATTCCTCCTGCTCAAAAATTCTACCCAAATGCCTGAAGAGGAAATAAGAGAGCAACTAGTCAGGGAAGTGCCAACTGTATGGGCAGAAGACAAACCCCAGGCCTCGTCAGACACGTGCCACCAGCAGCTGTCCAGTTATCCTCAGGAGCTGTACCTGTTCAAGTGAGGCAATAGCCCCCAGTCAGGAAGCTAAAGCAGGTATAAAAGTTCGCCCTGGGTGCCTTCTTGAGACAGGCATACTTTCTCCCAGTCAGCCTGGAACACTCCTTTTCTATCATTTCAAAAGCTGGGACCTCAAGATTATAGGCCAGTACACGACTTAAAAGAAGTTAACAAGAGTGGAAACTATGCATCCAACTGTTCCTAATCCTTATACCCCAAATATCAGACCTACATAAAACTAAGTCAGCTCATCTTCGCTTTTGAATGGGTAGCAGGACAACTAACTTGGACTTGACTGTCTCAGGGATTCAGAACTCACCTTTTTTTTTTTTTGGTTTTTTTGAAGTAGGGTTTCACTCTATCAAAGGGCTGACCTGGAATTCACTATGTTGTCTCAGGATGGCCTAGAACTTGTGGCAGTCCTTCTACCTTTGCCTCCCAAGTGCTGGGATTAAAGGCGTGCACCAGCCGGGCATGGTGGCACACTCCTTTAATCCCAGGACTTGGGAGGCAGAGGTAGGAGGATTGCTGTGAGTTCGAGGCCACCCTGAGACAACATAGTGAATTCCATGTCAGCCTGAGCTAGAGTGAGACCATACCTCGAAAAACTAAAAAAATAAAATAAAATAAAAGGCATGCACCACCATGCCCAGCTCTCCCTCACCATTTTTTAAATTTTGTTTATTTATTTATTTGAGAGCAACAGACAGAGGGAGAAAGAGGCAAAAAGAGAGAGAGAGAGAGTATAGGCATGTCAGGGCCTCCAGCCACTGCAAATGAACTCCAGATGCCAGTGCCCCCTTGTGCATCTGGCTAACATGGGTCCTGGGGAATCGAGCCTCAAACTGAGGTCCTTAGGCTTCACAGGCAAGCACTTAACTGCTAAACCATCTCTCCAGCCTATCCCTCACCATTTTTTTTCTCAATTTTTATTAGCATTTTTCATGATTATAAAAATTATCCCATGGTAATACCCTCTCCCCCCCCTTTCCCCTTTGAAATTCCATTCTCCACCATACCCCTCCCATCTCACTCAGTCTCTCTTTTATTGTGATGTCATGGTCTTTTCCTCCTCTCACGATGGTCTTGTGTAGGTGGTGTCAGGCACGGCCTCACCGTTTTTTGACAAGGCCCTAAACCAAGATCTGAGCCAATTTCACAGAGAGTACCCACGTATTGCATTACTCCAATATGTAGATGACCTGTTGCTGGCTGCAAAAGACAAAGGTGATTGTTCACAGGCAACTCCGAGGACTTCTAAGGATCTTGATTCAATTTGGGTATCAAATTTCTAAGAAGAAAGTCCAGGTATGTCAATATTGGGTCACCTATTTAGGCTATGAATTAAAAGAAAGAAAAAGACTATTATCCCAGACCTGCATAGAGGGGGTTATTGCTGCCTGTGATTCCTGGTTTTCAGAGATTGCTGAAACTTTGTATTCAGTCACAGCAGGAGGGAACACTCCCCTAGAATGGACAGAAGAAGCATGAGAGGCGTTTTAAAGGAGGCCCTTACACAGGCCTCGGCCCTTACCCTCCTGGATATCTCGAAGCCTTTCCATCTCCATGTGCATGAGAAAAGGGGCATTGCAAAAGGGGTTTTGGCTCAGGCCCTAGGACCTTGGAAAAGGCCGACTGCCTACATTTCAAAGAGATTGGATCCAATGGCATATGGATGGCCTACTTGTTTATAGGCCATAGCAGCTGCTGCAATCCTTGTAAAAGAAGCAGATAAGCTTACTCTTGGACAGACTTTGACCAGAGTAGTCCTTCATACTGTGGAATTATTAAGGGATGCCACTAGCTATTGGATGTCAAATGCCCATTTAACCCAGTATCAGGCCCTTTTCTTAGATACAGAGAGAGAGACTTGTGGTAAGTCTGTGGCCATCAACCCTGCTACCCTGCTGCCAGATGGTGACCCTAAGAGCCCGTCCGTGACTGCCTTGAGATGCTGGACATCATTCAAGGAACTCGACCAGATCAGACAGACGTCCCCCTCACAACCTCTACACCCATGGCTTCATCCAGGAAGGAATAAGGTATGCAGAGGCAGCAGTGGTCACAGGACAAGGAGAAGTCATTTGGGCACAAGCCCTACTACCCAGGGGCACTTCAGCTCAAAAGGCAGAAATAATTGCTCTGACTCAAGCAGTAAGATGGTCCAAAGAGAAAAAGATAAACATGTATAGAGACAGCCGCTTTGCTTTTGCCATAGCCCACGGCCACGGGCAGATATACAAACAAAGGGGCTTATTAACTTCAGAAGGAAAGACTATGAAAAATAAACAAGAAATTATCTGGTTACTAGAAGCCAAAGGAAGGGTAGGACTCCTTACAATGTGTTCTTCCAGACACAAAATGGCCTGGATATCCATGACCTCTCAGTGCCTGACACTACCTACGCAGGACCATCATGATAGGAGTTAAAGATTATGACATTAAAATAAAGGACAGACTGATTAAGAGGGGGAGGGGATATGATGGAGAGCAGAGTTGCAAAGGTAAAGTGGGGGAGAGGGAATTACCATGGTTTATTGTCTATAATTATGTAAGCTTTTAAAAAAATAGTATTGTTGGGTCAGGATATGCAGAGACATTTATTGTACCAATAACTGTGGGCTAACTCCACAAGGCATGACCCACATACTTCAACAAGGAGGGGCCAATGGGGAGGGGGTAGGTCATGGATGAGCCTAATAATGTACCAAACTGCCTGTATTTGCTGAATAGAAAACTAATTAAAAAAATAGTATTAAAAATAGAAAATATTATGTAAGCTGTTAAAAATAGTATTAAAAAATAGAAAGGAGAAAAAAGGTAGAAATAAATAATTATAAAAGCAAACAAATATAAGTAGATTACAGATCAAAATCTGAAGTAAAAAATGATTTTAGGAATAATAAAAAATCATAAACATGTAGTCTAGTGACCCAGAAATAAAAACATGTCAAAAATATTTAAGCCTTTTATGCACATTGTCAAATTTTTCTCCAAAGAAGGCACCTAACTTTCCATTGCTGCCAGCAATGAATAGGAGCACATGCATCACAGTGCCTGTGAGGATCCATGAATTTTAAATTACTGGTTGATATTTGAAGGCACAAAGTTAGTTTATGTAGAGGACTGATTATTCCACATGGGCAAATTGTCAATAACAAGCTCTGGAAACCATTCAACTGTCCAACAGACAAAAGGAAAATGAAGGAAATTACAGTGGCTCAGTGAATATCAATTACTATAATTATTATGGTGAATAATTCTGATGATTTATTCACAACATGTTATAAAATAATCAACAGATGAAAAGCCATAAATGGAATGAAAAATTGCCCAGGCTGGCCTTGAACTTGTGATCTTCTGGCCTCAGCCTCATGCAAGCTAGGATTACAGGATTGTACCACCATAATTTTTAACTATCCATATAGTCTAGTGTCCCAGAAATAGAAAGAACAAGCTAAATGAATCTAGTCATAAATTTGTATGTGTGTGCCTATGAGATTATATGTATAATAGTGTAAAGAAATGTTAAAAGCTATTCGGATGCGGAGGTGGTAGTGCATAGAATGTTCGTGCTCTCATTTCCACCTTCTTCTGTACGGTGTGTAATATGTATGCATGCATCCTAGTCAGAGGGGGTGAGGACAGGATGGAGAGTGGAGGTTCAAAGAGGAAAGGGGGGAGGGAGGGAATTACCATGGATATTGTTTGCAATCATGGAGTTGTTAATTATAAAAAATTTAAAAAAATTGTTTCTCTCACAAGAAAAAAATCAAATCAGCAAGGAAACATTTGAAAAATTGAGGAAAGACGATTTCTTCATTTAGTAAAAATTCAGATACAGGCAAGACATTCAATATTGGGTAATGTTTACACTGCACTTTTGTGATGGAGTATAGGGCTTTTAAAAATTCACTTATACTTTAGGGTTGGAGAGAAGGCTTAGCATTTAAGGCATTTGCCTGCAGAGCCAAAGGACCTAGGTTCAATTCCCCAGGACCCATATAAGCCAGATGCATAAGGTAGTGCATGTGTCTGGAGTTCATTTGCAGTAGCTAGAGGCCTTGTCATGCCCTATTCTCTCTCTCTCTTCTCCTCCCTCTCTCCCTCTCTCTCTCTCTGTTTCAAATAAATAAAAAAATAAGCCAGGCATGGTGGCACACGCCTGTAATCCCAGCACTCTGGAAGCAGAGGTAGGAGAACCACGGTGAGTTCAAGGCCACTCTGAGGCTACATAGTGAATTCCAGGTCAGCTTGGACAAAAAATGAAATAAGGGGCTGGGGAAATGGCTTAGCAGTTACAGCATTTGCCTGTGAATCCTAAGGATCCCAGTTTGATTCCCCAGGACCCAAGTAAGCCAGATGCACAAGGGGGCGCTTGCATCTAGAGTTCATTTGCAGTGGCTAGAGGCCCTGGCACACCTGTTCTGTTTTTCTTTCTGCCTCTTCCTCTCTCTCTCTCAAATAAATAAAATATTTTAAAAATAAAATACTTTTATAAATCTGTTATACTTTAAAATATGTATTTATAAATATTTTTAAGTACATGGAAAAATGACTTTGAAATAAGTGATTTTTAAAAAGCAAAATAAAAAAATAAGCAAAATATTATCTCAACTGCAAATAGGTAGGTATAGATATAGATATATGGATCTAGATATAGATAGAAATACACAATAATATTAAAATCAGCTGCCTCACCTAATCTGTCAGGATTTCAAGTCGTTTTCCTTCCTCTAGAATTTTTAAATGATTCTACAATTTCTAAAATATTTTCAGACAAGATCTAGGCTGACCTAGAATGCAAAGCACAGCCCCAGGCTGGCTTCAAACTCATAGCAATCCTCTTGCCTCAGCCTGAGCTTTTAGCTCACAGGGTGCACCACCATGCCCTGTTCAGTTTGTAACTATTCAGAAATGGGCAGGATTCCATGCTGAAACAAAATGGATGTGAGTTGGGTGAGATGTCAGATGTCCACATTGTGAAAATAGCAACAAGCTCTGAGCAGATTCTGCCTGCTTCTATTTGTCCTGATGCCTTGCCCAGAATGCATGGTATCACTCCCTTATGCCCCCCACATTGTTCCTGGGTCTTTCTTCTCAGACTCCTGCCCATGATTTTCATCTGAGCTTCTTTCTTCTTTACCTTTTCTAGAGAAATAGTTGATTAATATAACTTTTAACTTATCCTTTGGAAGCATAAATGTTTAGCCACTACACACAGTTTTATGACAAGTCTGATTAAATTCAGGCACCAACATCAATCAGCACATTAAGTTCCCTCTTTCTCTCTGGCAGCCTGTTCCAGAAGCACTTTTTATCTCTTCCTCCAGCCTTTGCATTTCATAGCAACTGCCTGCATTGAAGCTTATCTTTGTACTCTTGATTACAAAAAAAAAAAAAAAAAAAAAAAAGTTGGGCTGGAGAGATGGCTTAGTGGTTAAGGCACATGCCTATGAAGCCTAAGGACCTATGTTCAATTCTCCAGGTCCCACATAAACCAGATACACAATGGTGGAACATGCATCTGTAGTTCGTTTGCAGTGGCTAGAGGCCCTGGTGTGCTTATTCTTTCTGTCTCTCTCTCTCTAATAAATAAATAAAATATTTTTTAAAAAGTTGTCTGACTTTGAAAGTAAATAAGAAATTTTATTGAACAGGAGGAATGAAACTCTGACACTGAGTAAACTTAACTATGGCTCCCATTTGGTAGGGACTTTGTAAATCCCCAAAGGAAATGAAGAAAAACTTCTCATTTGATATTTTCTAGAAGCTCACTGTCCACCTGTACATAGATTTGAAAATGAACAAAAACAAGCAAGATACTAGGTTAAGTACATATTCTCCTAGACAAAAGTAAGTCAGTCTGGAAAATCCTCTGTGATGGAAGGGTCTTGGCTTGGAGCTGAGGTGTCTCCCCTCCCCAAGACCCATGTGCTAAAGGCATGGTCCTCAATGCACTGCTCAGAGCTGGGACTTTTGGAAAGTGATGGTTCAGACCTCATCAATGGATTAATCCATTGATGGATTCATAATCTGATACCATTATTGGGAGATGGTATAAACTAGGATGTAGGGTTTTATTGCAGGAAGTAGGTCACTGGAGGAATGCCTTTGAAGGATGTCTCTTGTACAAGGGCCCTTGTAGCAGTTGCCTGGTCATTACTGGGTCCAAATACCAGACCAGAAGCAGCTTATGGAAGAAAAGAGTTTATTTCTGATTACAATTTTGAGGAGACACTTCTTCATGGTGGGGACAGCGTAGCAAGAGCAGACAGCTAGATGACACTGCTCCACACCAATAGGGAGGAAATACAGAGAGTGCACTCCCTAGCACTGGCAGGCAGAGTTGGATTAGAAAATCCCAAGGCTCACACACAGCCGCACACCTCCTCCAGCAAATCTCCACCAGTTAGGGATTAAATATGAGACTTACTTACAAACACATGAGGCTAGGGTGGACACCTCACGCTCAAACCGCCTTGCTGCGCCTGTAGGCCCCATGGACTCATGGTCATACCATGATGCAAAATACATTCAGTACATCTTTAAAAGTCCCCCATAGTCTTTACCAATTCCAACACTGTTCAAATGTCCAAAATCTCATCTGAGACTCATGACAGTCTATTAACTGTAAGCACCACAAAAATCAAAACACAGCTATAAGACATAATGGTACAGAGCAAACATTTCCTTCCTACAAGGGGGAAACGGAAAGATTAGACCAACACAAGATTGCAAATGTCAAATTCTACAATTCCATATCCCATATCTGGGACTTGTGATAAAATCACCTGACCTTCAAAGGCTAGGCAACTTCACCACCACCCATCGAACAGCTGTGCTGTTTGCCTCCTCATGCTAAATCCACCCTGAGCCAACAGCTTTCCTTAGCAGATGTCTCATAGTCCTGACATCTCCAACATCCTATGGTCATCTTCATAGCTTCATGCCATCACGCAGCCCCTGGCCTCTATTCAGGGACTTTCATCCTGCCTCACATAACCCAGCCTCAGCGGTTGTCTCCAGCACTGCCACGCACTTCATAACCCTCTACTTCCTGCATCTTAACATTCCGAAAACCAGTACCAGGTGGGCACTGCTGACAAATTTGTTCATCCAGGGAGAAGGCAGCCTGGCTTAAGGATCAGAAAACTCTTTGAGCATTCTTCCTTCAGGTCTGTTCCTTTCAAAGGAGTCAGCACTCCTCCTATACCCCACTGCAGAGCAGCTCAATGGTGGTGATCTCTTCAACAACTGTAGCCAAAGTGGCTGCAATCTCTGGTCCTGAGACTCAAACCTGTTCACATTTATTCCTGTGGAAAACATATTTTTAAACTCTTTCTGCTCTGTACTTTTCTCTGGCAAACACACCAATCCATTACTCTTCAATTCAACTTTGTTCAAGGTCTCAGGGAAGGGGCAGAACACAGCCATACTTCTTGCCAGAATATCTCACAAACTATCTCTAGCCCAGGTCCTGGAAAACTACTCTTTCCCCTTTTGAAACCTCTTAAACTGAGCTACCACAGTCCGCACTTCTCTCTCTCTATTTTTTTTTTTTTTTTTTTTTTTTAGGCAGGGTTACAGTCTAGCTCAGGATGACCTCGAATTCACTATGTTGTCTCAGGGTAGCCTCAAATCATGGTGATCCTCCTACTTCTGCCTCCCATGTGCTGGGATTAAAGGTGTGAGCCACCAAGCCTGGCTCTTCTCTATGCATTTTGATCTTTTAGACTCTCAGCAGAATGCACCATCAAGCTCTGCACATAACATTTTAAGGCTTTTCTAGTCCAAAGTTTCTAACCCTTCCATATTCCTCACACAACACAGTTCGAAACGACTACTTAGAAGGCTACCTTTCTACACTAAGTTCCTGGCCACTTGTGGCTAGACCACTGCCATCCCTCTGGTATTGACCTCCACCTTTGTGGTTCTGGCCCAGAAGTCTGCAGTGTTCCAGTTTTCTGTCGATGAGGAAGACCACTGAGATTTGACAGGGACTGTGTTAAATCCATATGTGAATTTGGCTATCACAGATATTTTAAGATACTAATTCTTCCAATCCATTAACCCGAACTACCTTTCCAGTGATACATTAAATAATTTTAGAATTTACGTGGAACCACAAAAAATCCTAAACAGAGCCAGGAGTGGTGGCATATGCCTTTAATCCCAGCACTGGGGAGGCAGAGGTAGGAGGATTGCTGTGAGTTTGAGGCCACCCTGAGACTACAGAGTGAATTTCAGGTCAGCCTGAGCTACAGTGAGACCCTAACTCAAAAAAAAAAAAAAATCCTAAACAGCCATAGCATTTCTGAGAAAAGACAAAACATGGAAGTCAGCATACTCCCTGACTTCAAATTATATTACAAAATGCTAGTAGATGGGACCTAGATAGAGGAAATTTGTCACTGGCAGGATGTTCTTTTTTTTTCCCCCACTGGAAGTCATGACCCCATCTTTATTTTTTTTTCTCAATTTTATTAAACATTTTCCGTGATTATAAAAAATATCCCTTGGTAATACCCCCATTCCTCTCTTCCCCTTTGAAATTCACTTCTCCATCACATCCATTCCCCATCTCAATAAGTCTCTCCTCTATTTGGATGCCATGATTCTTCCCTCCTCTTATGATGGCCTTGTGTAGGTAGTGTCAGGCACTATGAGGTCATGGATATCGAGGCCAATTTTTTGTCTGGAGGGAGCACGTTCTAAGGAGTCCAACCCTTCCTTTGGCTCTTACATTCTTTCTGCCACCTCTTCCGCATTAGACCCTGAGCCTTGGAAGGTGTGATCGAGATATCACTCGGTACTCTGGTCACTTCTTTCCAGCACTATGATACCTTCTGAGTCGTCCCTAGGTCACTGCCATCTGAAAAGAGAAGATTCTCTATCCAAAGTGAGAGTAGTATTAATATAAGGGTATGAATATTAAGAGAAGTGCTTACTGGGCAGTTTGATAAGCATAGTATATACACTTATCCAGACATCAGCAGACGTTGCACCCCTAGGGCTCATGACTACCCCTATTTTAAGTTTCAGTATCAGGGATGTATTCCCTCCCTTGGAGCGGGCCTCTAGTCCAATTGTAGGGCAGTTGGTTTCCACCATGACAGACGTGCCACTATTGAACCCGTTGGCTCATTTGGCCTGGCTGGCCAATTATAAGGCTTGCAGTGTCCACTGTTGAGTATCTTAGCTGGTAATTTCTCTGTCTTCCATTGAACTGCATGTAGAATGGCTTCTTCCAGCTTTCTGTTAGCTGGTCTACATGGAGGAGGTTATCACACAGTTCCAGCAGGATTTCTCAGTGGTCTCAGAGCCCAAGTATGTGGAGTCTTCAGCAAGGCAGGATGTTCTTGAAGGTTGGTCATCTTGTCCTTGACTCCTTCCTATCTGTGTCTTTGCTCTCTGGCCACTATGAGAGAAGCTGCCTTTGCCACATGATCCTGCTGCCATATTTTCCTTGTTCAGACCCAAAGCACTGTATATAGAAATGGCCTGAAAACCTCTGTGATTTTCTCAGTAGCCCCAGTGACACACATGGGCTAATACCTATGTGGAATCTAAATGAGTTTTTACAAGGCATAGAGCAAGACAGAGAATAAAATATGCAGCAGAGGATAAGACATAAAGCATGAGACTGGGAATGTTATTGCCTCTGGCTGCAGAGGCTCCTGGAACCCTTCATCTCACCCACGCTTTCCTGTGCTGAGCTATAACACAAACATATCAGTCCTTCCTATAGATCTGTCCACCTACCTCTCTGTGCCCCTTGTTCTCCCCTATCTTTCTTTCTCTACTTGCCCTGATTTTTCTGCTTCTGAACAATTCCAGTTTCTTCCCCAGACTGTTCTCTCTGGTACAACCTCTCCCTCACTTCTCTCTGCCCACCAGTCATAGCCCAAATAGGCTATTAATTCTTAAGGCATGTGTTTATATATCACTTCTTCTGGAAAACAATTCTTCCCCCAGCCTGGACGATTGGTTAATTGTCTTCCTGTGATTTTCACAAGGGCAAGAACCCAGTTGGGCTACTTCTCTGTTCCATGAACAGCAACAGACAGCCCAATGTCTGGCACATGGCTATGGTTTTCTAATGATTTGCTAAAAGTGTCAATAAATTTGACATCTCTAGAATATAGTGTGAAAACATAAGTAACATGCAACTACTGCCGAGAAAAGATGCACACACCAACAGAAATCACAGCCCAGGCGAGGCCCATGCACAAGGCACCAGAGCTCTGTTCCCAGAGGAAATCGTGCTTGAGCAAGACTTGGGGACTCGGGCCTTGCAGTCAGTGAGCAGCATGGAGGTACAGCTGTACCCAGCATGCTCAAGGCTGTAGCTCCGGCATCCAGCTCAATGTCTAACCATGTGTTGAATAAAGAAATGAAGAAAGAGGTTCAAGATGGACCTAGGAGGCAAGTTCACAAACAGGAAGACTCTGGTATCAAATCCAAAGAAAGAGCAGATGGGTGAAAAGGAATTTGGAAATGATCCCCTAATAGAAGAGCTTTGACCCTGTGAGGCAGGCACTTAACTTTCATATTCCTGGAGGACAATGATGGCATTTGTTGACTTTAATGCTGAGACTATTAGTATTACATTGTTTTTATTTTCACCCACAAATGTTCATATTTGGAGTTTTTGAGTATATTTAAAAACAAAAAGCAAACAAGCTCTGTAATGTGAAACCTAACTCAAGACTACAGGATGCTTACATTGATTATGAAATTGTCAGACATGTGACAATTACAAGTGTAAAGTGGGAGCTATTTCTGGTTTGGAGAAGGGGAGAAGCAAAACATGGCATCCATGGCTCAAAACAGTCAATGATGAAGGATCAGAAGCAGATAGCTCTGAGGTGACCTGGGCTGACTAACATATAACAAACCATAGGTAATGGAACAAAATTGTACCTTTAAAAATGGCAAGAATGATAAATTATGTGTCATTTGTACATTACCACAATAAAAAAGATCAAAATATTTTTAAAAAGAAACTTTGTTCAACCATGTTTACAGCTGCTCAATTCATAATAGCTAAGAACTGGAATCAACCCTGGTGTCCATCACTGGATGGATGGTTAACTAAGCTGTGGTATGTATATTTACATGATGGAATTCTATTCAACAGTAAGAGAAAAAATGACACAATGAAATTTGTAGAAAAATGAGCAGTCTTGGAGCAGATCATACTCAGTGAACTCACACAGTCACAGAAAGACGATCCCTTCATGGTCTCACTCATCTGTGGTCCCTAATCTGGATCAACTCGGGTTGCTGACATACCTGACAGGCAACTCAAAGCCTAGACAATAGAGATGGAAGGGCTTGGGGAGAGGGGAAGGGAGAAAACACAAAACTGAACCCAAAATTAATGGGTACCATAGAAAACTTTATCCTTGAAGATAGACTAAAAGGGGAACTCTTAACAGGAGCACAGGGGAACACCTGAAAACAAAGACCCTGGAGAGAGTAGAATGAAGCCTAACCTTCAAGTTTATTTATTTATTCATTCATTTATTACTTTGGCTCTGGCCTGTAACCTAGTACCAGAATGCAGTTACCACCCACAACGAACTATTGATCAGAGAGACCTACAAGGTCCCCCAAACAAGACAATCTTCTGTCAAGCTACTTGATGCCCACCTGAGGTTAATAGTACAACCCTACTGCTGAAGATACCATGTGTTGCTGGCTTGGAACATGGAGAGACCTGGCTGGAATCCAGAAGACAACCAGACTCCAGATAGTCCATCTAGTGTTAGAAAGCACTACATGAGCAACTGGGGGAAAGTGGCCAACAACTGTCTGAGCAACCAGGAGTCTAAGCTACTTGGAAGCAAACACCCTGACATGATGTGCACACAAGTGCAATGGTGGCGCACAGCGTTGGTGGGTAACCAATAGGTTTTTGATTGGCTAAGAGATCCACTCAGTGAAGAAAAAAAAAATATCTGGAACTAGGAACCAGGTCAGAATCATATTCAGACAATGATTTTTCTCTCAAACATCAAGCTCTCACTAATCCTGGGCTAAAAGGGGGAGGACATCCATCAAATTCTCCCTAAATTAATAATGCTTATCCCATGTAACCTGTGCTGACTTTGCTCTGTTGGAAAATCTACTTTTTTAAAAAATCAGACAGTAGTGAGACCTGAGGAGATAAACTACTACTCGCACTTCAGCCAAGCCCCAGTTAAAACCACAGAGGAATTGGGAAGATGAGCAGACTGCTGCTTCCACGGTCAGCCTGACAATCAGCACCAGGGTAAAGGAGACAGACACTGAGGATACTCAACACCTACCAAAGCAGGTATCCAGAGGCTCCTAAGAGTTCATCACTGAAGTAGACTTAAAACACACCCAACATGGCTTAGTGAAATTTGCAGAAGAGGGAGAAGAAAGATGTTAGAGCCACAAGTTGGAACATCATCACACATAACGCACAACCCCATGGGGAAATCCTGCAACCCCACTGAGGGGGTCACTAGAGGAATGGAGCAGGGATTAGGGAAAGGATGTTATCAACATATGATGTATCCACACTAAATATGTCCATAATTAATAAAAAAAAAACTTAAAAATGTGACATATAACAGCCAGTTAGCAACATCCTACTGTTGTGGACAACATGCATGGCTATTAAGTCTGTGGAATCTTCCACTGAACAAGACAGTATATGGCTTAGAGTTACTGAGGCTCAGGCAATGGGACAAAGCAGGCCCTAGCCAAAGTTGATCCCTTCCTTCTAAGTTCTCAGCACCTCCAGCAAATCCAATTTGAAGTTTATGGATAAAACCATATTCGGCCCCTATGTGTTTTACCCATGAGTCCTGAGCCTCCCCACTCTTAGGTCCAGCTTGCAGACAGAGGCTACTGTGAGGATTTGAATTGTGTCACAAGTTGTGTTGCCCATGAGTACTCTGGTGTGCATACTCTCTGGTGTGCATACCCACTGGTGTGCATGCTCCTGGAATGTACACTTCTTGGTATGATCACTTGTTATGTATGTTTTGTTTCTTGTCTTCTCCCGCTAGAATCCAGCTGCCAAGAGGTGTTGACACTGAGCACTGAAAGTACTCAAGACACAGGGCAGTCACTTGAGCATTAAGAGTGGTTTCCCACCCTCTTCCCTCTGGCTTCTCCTGTAGAAGGCCTCTGCATATCCAGATGGCATCCTGGCCACTCTCTTCCACCAACCTCCCATCACAAGGCGGCAGAAGGAAGTGTGGATGCTACTTCCTTCCAATTCCTGACTGACCAACTGCTACCCCAGCCACAGCCACTGCTGGCCTTGTCTGTGCTGTCCACACGTACTGTCATCCGTGGTCTCCCATAGGCCTCTTGGCCCTTCTCACTCTTCCCCCTCCAGTCCATGCCCACCCTACCACCTCCCGGATTCTCTAACACCAGCTGGCCATGTTACTGCCCCCTCGAGTGTCCCCTAGGGCTATCTGTTACCCCAGGCTGAAGTCTGCTGGGCTTAGGAACCAGACTGCACCTTTATCCTCCTCACACACACTCTCTCCTTGGCCTCCGGGCTTCTCAGTTACCCTCAGAAGCACTGCTCTATCTCAAGGCCTTTTCCATTACGATCTTTCTCTAGATCATCTCTCCAAGCTCCCATCACCTGCTCACACTACAGGGCTTAAGTTGGAGGCTTCATCTTCTAGGAACCCTTCTTGAGCCCACCTTATCCTTCTTCAACCCAGATGAGGGTTCCTCATTGCCAAGCCCACCTGACAATTACATTGTTGACCTGAGATCTGACCCAGGCCTTCCTGTTCCCCACACAGGAATTCAGACCAGGAAATTGTGCAATTACTTAGGAAACAAGCAAGTCTGGATAGTGAAGTAGAGTTAGCTAACATCTTTTAACAATGCCCAAAGTACGCCCAGTGAAAACAGCAAGTTGCCGAACAATATGTATGGCATGATTCTATGGAAAAATTCAGAAGGCTAGAAAGACGGCTTAGCAGTTAAGGTGCTTGCCTGTGAAGCCTGAGGACCGATATTCAACTCACAAGATCCCATGTAAACCAGATTCACATGTGCACAAGATGGTGCACATATCTGGAGTTCAATTACAGTGGCTAGAGACCCTGGCATGCCAATTCTCCCTCTCTCTCTTTCTCTCATTTTCCCTCTTGCTTTCTCATAGAAAAAGGCCAGTCTGCCAGGGCTAGCCTCAAACAAAAAAAAAAAAAAAAAGAAAGAAAGAAAGAAAGAAAAATTCAGAATGGAACCAAGGGCTAGGGATATGCCTCAGTGGATAAAGTGCTTGCTGAAGAAGTGTTAAGGGCCTGAGTTGGATTGTCAGACCCATGAAAAGTCAAATGTCTTAGTACAGGTGTATGTAATCCCAGCATGCCTATAGCTAGATTGTGGGGACAGGAGAGACAGGAGAATCCCCTAAAAGCTAGTGCACCAGCTAGCCTGGTGAATGCAAGAGAGATCCTGCCTCAAACAAGTTGGGAGCCAGAGACAGACACCCAAAGTTGTCCTCTGACCTCCACATACACCATGGCATGTTTGTGTACACAGACACACACACACACAAAAAAAAACCCCTGCAAACAACCACATATGCTTATGATTTTTTTAAAGCACAGAACAAAGCCTAAATAAACAGAAGCTGAGCTGTCAATGACAATGATTGGGTGGGCATATTAAAACATTCTGTAAAGTTTGGGTTTGCTACATATTCTTTATGTCCTAAGGCAGTGAGGGAGACTGACAGTTAAAAAGTT
This sequence comes from Jaculus jaculus, assembly GCF_020740685.1. Lineage (NCBI taxonomy): Eukaryota > Metazoa > Chordata > Mammalia > Rodentia > Dipodidae > Jaculus > Jaculus jaculus. Next base: position 25,248,481 of record NC_059115.1, read on the forward strand.
TGAGCCCTTAGGAATCACCACGTTAGGTATGAGCTTTCAAACAAAGGGGTCCCTGCAACATGGTAACAATAGGATGAGAGCAGACATGGCTGGCCAAGAAGCCAAGCTTACCTTTCCCAGCAGCTCAGGCAGGCCCAGCAGCTGTCCAAAGAACACACCAACACAGATGAAGATGGCCGTCACCTGACCCAGAGAGCCACGTATCTCCTTGGGTGAGATCTCATTGAGGTACATGGGGAGTGCACTTAGTGCAACGCCTGAGGAAGAGGACAGTAGTGAGATGGTGGCCTTCCCAGAGACGAGCACTCTGCCCAGCAACCCCCTTGGCTCTGGTTTGCTCGTAACAGTAAACAGCACCATTCACAGCATGTTGTACAAAGTCCACATACACCTTAGCATCTACCTGCCCCATAAAGAATGGTAGGACTGGTGCTTCACAGAAGATATCATGTTATTGGGAACGGTGGTGGTGATGGAGATAGTGGTGATGAGAGTGGAAAGGATGACAGTGGTGGTGACGATGGTAGTGATGATGGTGAGGTAGTGATGGGGGTAATGGTAGTGATGGTTGTTGTGGTGGTGATAATGGTGATGGTAGTGGTGGTGGTGATCACAGTGAAGGTAGTGGTGTGGTGATGATGGCAGTGATGGTGGTGATGATGGTAGTGATGGTGTTGGGTGTGGTGGTGATGATGGTGCCAGTGATCATGGCGATATGACTATGGCAGAGATGATGAAAGGATGAAGGTCAGAGTAGTTGCAATAATGATAATAACCAGTTCACAGTGTTTACAATGTTTTCATATGCATGTATTTATATACAGTGTCTTTACCTATATGTGTTTATTTATTTTCAAGAAAAATCTTCTGAAGTAAAATGTGTTGTCATTAGGTCCCATCTAAGGATGAGAAATCTAAGACAGATAGGTTCAGTAACTTGCCTAAATTACCAAGTGATGTTCGGAGATCCAAAAGGCATTATTTAGCCTAATAGAGACCTAACAGCTTTCTGATTCAAAACCTGAGCTTTTCCACCAACTAACATGGCCTCTTCACTATAAAACTTGGGTATTGTTATATAAGGTAGACCCATTTTAGAGAGTATGTCACTTATATATGATCTTGTTACTGATGAGATAAATTTACATGCTTAGGAGAGATATTTCAGATAAAATTATAGTAGTTACAAACATCTTTTATAAAATACTGCATATAATTGATAATAAAAATACAAGCCTGGTCAGCTTCAAAAAGGCTTATGTTACTTTATGCCTGGCAGGGTCATTCTCTAAGATCCTTTCAGACCTCTTAATGGCAGCAATGTTCTATCCGAGGCAGATTCCTGGCTTGTTTAGAGTAGGGATCTCATTTCTGGTGGAAGCCCTAGAACTACTGGAGAAATTAGCAGGGTCTGTCTTTTCTTTCTTTCCTTCTTCCTTCCTTCCTTTCTTTTCTTTCTCTCTCTCTCTCTCTCTCTCTTTTTTTTTTTTTTTTGGTTGTTTTTGAGGTAGGGTCTCGCTCTAGCCCAGGCTGACCTGGAATTCACCATGTAGTCTCAGGGTGGCCTTGAACTCACCATGATCCTCCTACCTCTGCCTCCCAAGTGCTGAGATTAAGGGTGTGCACCATCAGGCCCAGCTGGTCTATATTTTCTTAATGGCCAATGGCTAGGGTCAAGCACTAAGTACTGTTAGAATCTTTTTAAATTTACTTATTTATTAGAGACACAGACAGAGGGGGAGAGAGAGAGAGAGAATGGGCATGTTGGAGCCTCTAGCCACTGAGAACAAACTCCAGACACATGTGCCACCATATGCATCTGGCTTACATGGGACCTGGAGAATCGAACCTGGGTCCTTAGGCTTCGCAGGCATGTGCCTTAACCACTAAGCCTTCTTTCCAGTTCCTGTTAGAATCTTAATCCCATGATAAATCTTCTTTCTTTAGATAAACTAATCAGCTATAAGCCCTTTGCTCACCCAACAGCTCACCAGGACCTAAATATGTGTGATGCCTGGCACATTGCCTGCCATGTATTGAGCTGCCAATCAATAGGGACTGTGATTAAACCAGTGGTGAAGGAAGAGGTAAGCTGTCTGAGAAGCCCTTGGTTGGGACCCCAATTCATCCTGACTTGCTGTTGCCATTCACCCCAGGAACCCTGGGAAAACTAAGCTGGCTGGTCACTCTGGGCTCTCAGTGCTTCCCCACACCTGAGCAGCCCTGTCCCACCTCCGACCCTACCCCCTGCCACCCTTCTTCCCCATATGTGCAGACCTCAGGACTCAGTGAGCACTCCAGGCTTACTGTGTCCTAGGAGACTGACCTTTATTCTTCACTTTGTCTGGAACTTTCTGTCCTCAGAGATCCCAGGTGGGCTCCTACCTACCCTTTCTGTATCAGCTCAATGTCACTTCTTAAAGTAGGAGATGGACTTGTATCCTCCAAAAGATATATTTGATCTCTAACCCCCATAACCTTATTAGACATTGGGTCTTTGCAAATGTAGTTATATCCAGTTGAGTTCATACTGGGTTGGAGTAAATCCAAATCCAATGCCTGACATTCTTACAGAAAGGCATAGAGACCAAGAAGAAGGAAGTCCATGTGAAGATGCAGACGTTAAACAGGACAGCAGCAAGCTAGAGACCACCAAGTACCAAGGATATGCAGCAGCAGCAGAAGCTGTCTGACAAGTAGGGAATAGCTCTATCCAAGCCTTGGGAAAGAGCCTACTCTGATAGTGCCTTGTGTGGTCATTTGAATAATGAAATGTCCTCCACAGACTCATGTGTTTAAAACTTGGTTACCAGGTAATAGTACTTTTGGGGAAGATTATGAAGCCTTTAGTAGGAGGAGCCTCATTAGAGGAAGCGGGTCACTAGGGAGAGGTATTGAGGCTTTATAAGTTGGCCCCACTTCCTGTCTACTCTGCTTCCCAACTATGAACTCAGTGTAGCCAGCCAGGAGTTTCCTGCTCCTGTTGCCACACCTTCCCCACTGTGATGGACTGTGTGTATCCTCTCAAACTATAAGACAAAACAAACTCTTCTTCCCTTAAGCTGCTTCTTTCAAGTATTTGGTCACAGCAGTGAGCAAAGTAATTAGCACACTTTTGATCTTGGACTTCTAATCTCCAGAACTTCTGAAGCATGTGTGGTGGCTGTTTTAAGCCACTTGGTTTGTGGCACTTTATAACAGAATCCACAGAAAGCTAATATATTTCCTCACTGAGACTTGCCTTAAGGGCATATGAGTCATCCCTCCCATCTCTCATACTGCAACTGAGAGAGCCTTGTACCCCTAAGATTATGGCAGCTCTTGAAACGCCATGGCTGACATAGCCAACACAATCTCCCATACAAAACTCCTATTTTGAAGTTTGCAACCTACACACATTTTGCCTTTGAATAATATAAACCATAAAGCTTGTTGCATAAAACGAAACAAACTAAAAACTTATGTCACCTCTCGGGCTTCTAGTCTGTGATTGCTGAGCAGTTCTACTCAGGGCCTGCCTGCTGGTCTCTGCTAAGTCATGCTTGAATCCTACTTTTTTAGTATAAAATAGTATGCCTATTTTTCTCTAAGCCTTCTAAGAGAAAACATTCACTCCAGAAAAAAATTTCTGCTTGAATTTCAAACTATTCCCGTTTTTGCTCAAATTTTAAACATTCTATGGTACCCTTAACAATCAGCATCATAGATCTTTCTGCCTTCTAGAATTTTCAAGCATTACCACTTGGCTTTAAATTCATTATTACAAGCATCTACTGACTTAGCCCATGACCAGCGACTTTCCAACTTTCCTTCCCTTCTGCCCAGCTGCCTTACCTTGTATGCCCTCACATTCCTCCCTCTGCTCTGAGAGAAAACATGAAGTCCCTGAGTCTTGGAACAGCTCCAGTAGGAAGTGTTCCAGAAGGCCAAAAGAGTGTGTTTTAAAATTCCTCCTATTTTCCTTGCTTTCTTTTTGAACTGCTCATAGAACAGGGTCTAAATGACATTTGTCTTTAATCTGTGGTTGTTTAAAAAGCTGTCATCTACTTGTGAATGTGGCTTTAGTGAAGGAAATTCAGTATGCATAACAAGCTTGACAAAGTAGTTAAAGCTGAATAAGCAGAATAGAAAACAGGCAGCAAGAGCAGCTCAGAGGCCTCATTAGGGAGGGTCTTTCAAGTGTCCTGGATCTGCCCCTCAGGACCTGACAATTAAACAAAGGCAGCTGCATTCATGACATGAGTACCCCATCTCACGTAGGGGAGGTGCAAGCAAGCTTGGGTGATGGGGGCTCCCACTGCAACAATCACCTCACACATGAGCAATTTCATTCTGACATCATCCAGTGGTCTTGTTACAGTCCTTCTGCGGTTGTCAGAAGTAAACAGAGGACAGGAAGGTACTGCTTGTTCTCCCTGAAGGCACCTCCTTGGATGAATATCACTCTGTGCTTGCCATGGGCCTGGGTTTGGCCGAAAGAATTGTGACAAATGTGCTATACAGTGCTTGCACACTGGACTGCCCTCCTGCTGCTGGGCAGTGTTTGCACGCTGGAGTGCCCTCCTGCTGCTGGGCAGTGTTTGCACACTGGGGTGCCCTCCTGCTGCTGTGCAGTGTTTGCACACTGCAGTGCTGTCCTGCTGTCTTGCTAATGCCCAAGCACAAACCCTGGTAGCCCTCATGGGTGTGATAGTGCTTTTCTTTTCATTGTTCTATCTCACATTGAACAAAAGAATCCACACTGAGGGGCCTAGAGAGATGTCTTGGTAGTTAAGATGCTTGCCTGTGAAGCCTAACAACCCAGCGTTGATTCCCCAGTACACACATAAGCCAGATGCACAAGGTGGCACATGACTCTGGAGTTTGTTTGTAGTGGCTAGAGGCCCTGGCATGCCCATTCTTTCTCTCTCCCCCCACTCAGAAAGAAAGAAAGAAAGAAAGAAAGAAAGAAAGAAAGAAAGAAAGAAAGAGAGAGAGAGAGAGAGAGAGAGAGAGAGAGAGGGAGGGAGGGAGGGAGAGGGAGGGAGGGAGGGAGGGAGGGGGGAAGGAAGGAAGGAAGGAAGGAAGGAAGGAAGGAAGGAAGGGAAGGAAGGGAAGAAATAATACTTAAAAAAAAAAGAATCCAAGCTGAGCTGGCAGCATTTGTTGCGTAGAATACTCAGAGCTAATTGCTAACACTAAGATTTGCCTTCCTTGCTTAAAGGTAATGCTCTGAAGATGCATGATTAGAATTCAAGAAGTTTGCTTAGACAATATATTTTAAGTCTGTCGATCTCACACTCCCAGATGAACCTAGCCACTTGTCTCTGCCTGCCTCACAACATCCAACCTAGGCCACACAGCCTGTCTCCCTTGGACGCCTATTTCATCTGATCCCACTTCTAGCTCCACTTTGCACTCCCTACCTAGGTGCAAGAAGGGTTGTATTGGAACATAGTGCAGTTCTTGTCCCACTCCTAGCAGCCCTCCTTGCTTTCCTCTTGTGGTCAGCTCAAACCCGCAGTCCCCACTGGTGCCTGCATGAACTAAACTTCAGCCTCAGCTCCCAGGCTCACCAAGCTTCTTCTTTGGATATGTCAAGCATCCTTCCACTGCACGTTCTTGTCTGCTGGGAACCTGGTTTCTGATATTCAATTCTTGCTCTTTGTTCATCCTGGTCTTTACTCATGTTTCTTCTGCCTGTTCCATCTTTTCCCCCTTTCCTTTCCTTTCTTCTTCTGGTATATGGGTGGTATGTTTACACATTTATGTGCAGGTGTACATGCCCTGCGCACATATGTCCTGAGTAACACAGCTGGTGTCTTTTATAGCTGTTTTTTGGTGAGACTAGCTGACCAGTAAGCCCTGGAGAGTCTCCTGTCTTCAGCACTTCAGCACCAAGATTACAAGCATGTGTAACCATGCCCAACGTTTTATGTGGGTGCCGGGTTATCAACCCAGATCCTTATGCTTGCACATCAAGTGTTCTTACCTGCTGAGCCTCTTCCCAGTTCCCTGTGGCATCTCTGAAACAATACTGCCTTGCTTCATTTTCTTCATAGGACTTAGGTATCTAATTCGGTACCTTCTGCCCTCAGGGGCAGGGTCCTTCCAGGCACACAGAATACCAGGCATAGTAGGTACTATAAATTCTTGGTGAGTAAATAGAAGAATGAATGAGCCAAGGGCTCAGACAGGAACATAGTCCTCAGAGGAGCTCTCAGGGTACTACAAGCATCATTAGGATCCAAATTTCATAAAGAAGGTAGCAAAAGAAGACATGCATGCTACAAACCAACCAGGCCTTTGCAGTTGACTTGTTCCTGACCATCTCAGTGCTAGGGTAAATGGAATGGCTTAGTACCAAGGACTGGCCCATTTTGTTCAGGGTTCTAGAATCTTGGTCTCTGCTAAGTCAATACCAGTTCCCAAACACCTGTCAGCTTTACAGAAAGCCCCAGAAATGTCACTGCAATCTTCTCCCATCCTGTTAAAGTCTCACCTCCATCTATGCCCATGATGAAGCGTCCCACAATAAGCATCTCAAAGGTCCCTGCCACGAGGGAGCAGGCCATTAGCAGTGCAGCAGAAATTGCAAACCCATTGTTGACAAGTAACATGTTCTTTCTGGAAGGAAAAGAGGGAGCCAATGAGAACACCACACTGTGAGGCATGTCAATGACCTGTCCATCAAAGAGGGTGTCAAGGGCTGGAGAGATGGCTTATGGTTAAGGCATGTGGTGGTTTGATTGAGATGTCTCCCATAAACTTAGGTGTTTTGAATGCTAGGTTCCCAGCTAATGGATATTTAGGAATTAATGCCTCCTGGAGACAGTATATTGTTGGGGGCAGGCTTATGGGCGTTATAGCCAGTTTCCCCTTGCCAGTGCTTGGCACACCCTCTTGTTGCTGTTGTCCACCTGATGTTAGCCAGGAGGTGATGGCCACCCTCTGCTTACACCGTCATTTCCCCCTGCCATCATGGAGCCTGAGGCTGGTCTTGAACTCACGACGACCCATCTACCTCTGCCTCACGACTGCTGGGATTAAAGGCATGTACCATAACACCTGGCCTTTTTAGTTTTGTTTTTTTTTTTTTTGAGGTAGGGTCTCACTCTGGCCCAGGCTGATCTGGAATTCACCATTTAGTCTCAGGCTAGCCTTGAACTCATGGCAATCCACCTTCCTCTGGTCAGGTGATATCTGCCAGCAATGTGAACCTGACTGCAACAAGGTACTTGCCTGCAAAGCCAAAAGACTGAGGTTCAATCCAGCAGTACCCACATAAACCAGATGCACAAGGTGGTGCATGTGTCTAGAGTTCATTTGCAGTGGCTGAAGGCCCTGGTTCACCAATTCATTCTCTCTCTCTATCAAATACATAAAAATTTAAAAAGAGGGAGTCAATGAGAACACTCTACTATGAAGCATGTCAATGACCTGTCCACCCCCAAAGCTGAGGCCAAGCCCATTAGAAGGGTCAGCAAAGTGAGAGTCGGGCCATGGGAACAGCATTGGCCTAAGAACCAGAAGCATGTCTCCTCCTCTCATTTCCACCAATGGCTGTGCGACCTTGACAAAGGCATCCCCTCCCAGTCCCTGTTCCCCACAGGCTCACCTGTGTCCTCTGTCAAAACACTGTTGCATTTTGTGTGTAATATCAGTCTAAGAGTTTAACATTTTTCAAGGCAAATTATATCTTGGGCACCAAAAATGAGGCTCTAAGGCAGGAAATGGGAAGCATTCTCGTGGAGAGGGTTTGACAAAGAGGAGAGTATAGGTGAGTGCGAGAGGACTGGTAGGCTCTGTGGAGAGAGGGTGGGGACAACCTGGAGTCTGGACAGGGGCCCTTGAAAGAGCTGGCTCGAGCATTGCCCCGCCCTGTGGCACTGTTTCCCTGATACTTCTGTCCGGGAGACAAAATCTAGAAGCTGGAATCAACAGCCAGGAAATCTCACTGAGAGTGGAGCCCAGAGACAGTCTGACAACCAGGACAGCATCCCCCAGCTTTAGCTAGCAGGATCCTCCCCCTCTTACAACCCTCCCTCTCTCACTCCTTCTCTCCCGCCCTCACTCCCCCCTCACTCTGCATCTCTTCCTCTCCCTCATAAAACAATGATACAGGGGACATGTTGGATTTGATGCGCTATAGTACTAAATGTGGAGCCTTCAAACAAGGCCAGGGAAATTCCCCTGTGATGGTTACTCTTAGTTTCTGTGAGTCAGGATTTAGAAACATAGCCCCAAGCCTCACTATGGAAACCCATGACTCATCTGGGGACCTGGGTGCCTGCCCAAGTTCTAGTTAGTCAGGAATAGACTGTTCTTTGATGATCTGTGCTTTCTTTATTTCACCTGCAAAATGATCACACAAAAGTTTACATTAGTTGAACATTTGCGTGTGACAGGTCCTGGCCTAAGTACTCAATAGGAGTGGTCCATTTAGTACAGAGGACAACGTGATGAAGTGGATATTTTATCATATCCTCATGTAACACAGGTCAGCTCTGACAGTGCAGACGCTGGTCATGAAGCAGGTGTTGTTATATCCTCGTGTAACACAGGTCAGCTCTGACGTTTAGATGCTGGTCATGAAGCAAGTGTTATTATATCCTCATGTAACACAGGTCAGCTCTGACAGTGTAGACGCTGGTCATGAAGCAGGTGTTCTTATATCCTCGTGTAACACAGGTCAGCTCTGACGTTTAGATGCTGGTCATGAAGCAAGTGTTATTATATCCTCATGTAGCACAGGTCAGCTCTGACAGTGCAGACGCTGGTCATGAAGCAGGTGTTCTTATATCCTCATGTAGCACAGGTCAGCTCTGACAGTGTAGACGCTGGTCATGAAGCAGGTGTTCCTATATCCTCATGTAACACAGGTCAGCTCTGACAGTGTAGACGCTGGTCATGAAGCAGGTGTTCTTATATCCTCATGTAGCACAGGTCAGCTCTGACTGTGTAGACGCTATCACTCTTTCAAGGTAAAAAGTTAGTTTGGACTATATGTTTAGAAAATGAAAGAGTTCAGGAAGCATCTTAGTTTCTTCCAGCCTATCACTCAAACCCTCAATGAATCAACAGACATTAGTTGCTTTGTCAATTATGAGAAGCTTGGGATTTGAAAGAGGACTTGTTGTTACTTCTAGGAGTTACACTTCTTTGGGAACACTCTACCTTGCATTTCTGACTTGTCTCAATAATTCAAGTAAATTTCTTCCCCTTCCACATTTTCTTGTGGAAGTTTTGGTAGTCCAGTTATGATGGTGCCCAGAGTTTCATGACAACATGCTCTACTGAACATATGAAGAAACAACGCAACTGTCTCCCAACAATGACATAAGTCATACTCCATCCATATGTTATTTGAACAGGTAGGTAGACTGCTATGAGAGAAATACTACTTTATATTAGCTATGCAATGACTTGTGTGCAAAAAGGGGTGTGTTTGTATGTGTGTGTGTATGTGTACTTGGAAAATTTACCCAAACAGGTAGCATTATGTCTCAGTGATGGACAGGACCTGCCATTTGACCCATCAAAGCTTGACCTCCACAAGAGCAGTCTCTATCTCCATCTCTGAGAAGTGGCAGGAATGAGCTAATCCAAGTGGGACAAGCAAATAACAGAGGAAAGAGGTGGAGGCATGAAGGGTGAAGACTGACAGAGGCAGTCTGGGAAGAAGAGGGCAGAAATAAAAAGGGAACCTGTATCTCTATGTACTTTTTTTCCTTTCAAAATGCATGAATACATTCATTAGGCAAAAAACCCCACAATTTTATTTTAATCAGCTAATTTAAATGGATCTCATGATGGAGAAGCATTTATATCAGTTAGTTGATAAGCAAGGTACTTATTAGGTGATTAAGGGCATAGTACATACAGTGTGGATATATTGCCCTCAGTAGGACAGTGAGATTGTGCCACACTATTCAGAATGGAGTACAAACAATCACAATTTTAAACTTGTCTCTTGCATTTCCCACTTAGTATTCTCAGACTGCATGTGACTGCAATTGTTGGAAAGTGAAAACACAGATAAGGGAGACTAACATATATAACTGAGGACCAACCCTGAAATCTGTGGGTTTACTCTCCAATCCCTTCCTCCTTCTCTGTCTTGTTCTGTTTCAGAGGGAGCAACATTACTGGGCTCTCCATCTGACTTCTGAACAAGACTAGAAGAGAAGCCTCCCAGAGGAGGGTGCAGAGGGGAGAATCAGGGTTTCCCCTCCTGCTCTCCACTGCTATGATGACTACATCTCCCTCTCCCTGTGGCTCCAGTGCCTCCTCCACCATGTGGCACTGACCTCAGAAGCCAGTGATGCTGCCCCCACTCTTTGGTGTTCAATCCTAGGAGTGGGAGGAGCTTGACTATAAAAAAGAAGAAATTCTTGCCAATGTCTATTTTTGTAACTTCCATCTACAGGTCCCCATCCTACTGTGGTGGTTGCATAGGACAAGACATGTCAGTGAGGAGTCAAGCATGGAGAAATACATCGGAGGTAAGACAGAAGAGGAAAGCTGTGGGCAGGCACACGAGATTCTTGGATGCTGGGCAAAGCATGTACCCTTGATTTTGTGGACTGAGACATGAAAGGAACAACTTCTGCTTAGAGACAATTTCTATGCAGCCCACCTATAGCTAAAGTTGGCTTTGGCCTCTTCAAGGGCCTCCCAACCCTTCTCAAATTAAGCAACAGCACTACCAATAGTTCTCTGCACTTACAATAGTCATTTGATGCCTAGACAGTGATGCATTCTCAGTAATGTTCTCTTAGATAATTTCATTATAGATGATGTTACAGAGAGTGCTGAATGAAAGCTATGCAGCTCAGCCTGGTGAGATGACCCAATGCAGCCACCATAACAGATGAAGTGCAGCTTTGACAGAGACATTGTACACATGCACATCCACACAGTAAGGCCCTAGATCTGAGGCTGGGTGCATACTCTGAGAGGGTGGTAGGAAACCCGTGGCTTTTGCACAAATAATCTCATGGTTCACTGAATGTGGATAGTAATCAGTGTCAATAGATCCTCAATTCACAGAGATAGCCAGAGCCATCATAAGAGGAGGGCCACCTCAAGGTCACCTCCCACTCAAGGCACAAAGGCTTCCACCTTCCCTCCTGGGGAGCCCTTTGCCCCAGGAAAGAGCTCCTTCCTTCTATCCTCTGGTCATCTAGAAACACACTCAAAACTGCCTCTGTCAGTCTTCACCCTTCATCCCTCCACCTCTTTCCTCTGTTCTTTACTTGTCCCACTTGGATTAGCTCATTCCTGTCACTTCTCAGAGATGGAGATAGAGACTGCTCTTGTGGAGGTCAAGCTTTGATGGGTCAAATGGCAGGTCCTGTCCCTGGTTGATATAGTCTCTGGGCAGCATGGCATATAGCTCACTCCGGCCTCTTTGTAGAAATATGGTCTTCCCTGGGGGTCTGGGATCCCCTCCCTCTTCTTCCTTCCCAGTGTCTTAGCTGGCTTGTACTTATCTCCCTGCCCCTTGACCTTGAAGTGTCCCTGAGCTCCAGCTCTTCTGTCCACTATTCTCATCTATACTCCCACCTGGACAGCATCCTCCAGAACCATGGGAAGTGCTGCCTTAACCGGTGATGATTCTGAACTGAGCCCGTGGCTTGGACTCATCCCTGGACTCCATTCTTATATATTTAACTGCCTCATAGGCCTTCCCACTGGGCTATGCAGTGAGCATTACACACCAAGCATGTCTAAAATCCAACTCCTAAGTCCTCCCTACAAACCACCCCACTACATGTTTTCCAGTCACTCTTTTCAAACTCTCATCATCAGTTTAAATAAAACAGAGATCTTCCTAGGGATTATATCAAAAATCTGGGAATAATAGTCAGGTGTGGTGGTGCCTGCCTTTAATCCCAGCATGCAAGAGGCAGAGGTAGGAGGATTGTAGAGAGTTCGAGGCCATCCTGAGAATATACAATGAATTCCAGGTCAGCCTGAGCTACAGTAAGGCCCTGCTTTGAAAAACAAAACACTTTAAAAAAAGTCTGGGAATAAAAGCTTGGATTGTGGCCCACACCTTTAATCGCAGCACTTGAGAGGCAGAGGTAGGAGTACTATATGAGTTCAAGGCCAGCCTGAGACTACAGAGTGAGATCCAGGTCAGCCTGGGCTAGATTGAGACTCTGTCTTGAAAAATTAAGAACCTGGGAATAAGATTGAAATCTTTCATTTTCTTTAGCACCCACATGCTGATTTGAATGTGAAACGATCCCCAAGGCTCATGTGTTTGACCACATGCCCTGTTCCCGAAGGCTAAGGAACCTTCAGGAGGTGCAGCCTACCTGGAGGAAGTATGTCAATAAGGGTGAACCTTAACAATTTTTAACCTGGCCACGTACCCTTCTCTCTTTGCTTCCTGTCAGCCAGTTTGACAACGTGATCCTGGCTTGCTGCTCTGGCCTGCCCTGCCTTCCCCACCTTGAGGAAACTTCTCTTGAAACTTGAATTAAACTCTTTTCCTTCCATAAGTTGCTTCTGCTTGGGTGTTTGTTCACAGCAACGAGAAAGTAACTGCTACAACCCATATCCAGGTCACCACCATGTCCTACCTACAACACTCCTAAGGGATGTCCAAGATTAAACTACTTTTTCATATCCCGTCCTACAGTGTGGCACCGATCCAGGCTACCATCAGTTCATATACCATTATACCACTGCCATGGCCTTGGTGGCTCTGCTTCTATTTGTTCCTTGCTGTGTCATTCATGTCCACAGAGAAGACAACTGATCCTTTAAAGCCTATATGGGTTAAGGGACTTGGAGACAGCTCAGTGGGTAACATGCTCACTGAATTTAGATCCCCCAAATCTACATAAAAGCCATATGTGGTAAAAAGCACCTATAATCAAAGGTTGACACAGGAATATCCCTACGTGTAGTTACCTTCTCGTTGCTGTGATTATGCACCCAACCAACAGCTGATGGGAGAAAAAGTTTTTATTTTGGCTTACAGTCTTGAGGGGAAGCTCCATGATGGCAGGAGAAAGCATGGCATGAGCAGAGGCTGGACATCACCTCTGCCACAGCAGGTGGAAACAGCAGCAATAGAGTGAGCCAAGCTAGCAAACTGAGGGCTAATAAGCCTCAAGGTCCACCTCCAGCAAGACTCTACCTCCCCATTAGCCATCATCTGGGGATCTAGAATTCAGAATACATGAGTTTATGCGGGCTATCAGATTCAAACCACCACCCTTGGACTTACTGGATAGTTAGTCTAGCCAATTCAGTGGGTTTGAGTTTCGGTAAGAGAACCTGTATCCAAAAATAAAGTGGAGAACCATTGAGGAAAAAATGCAGCATTGACCTCTGGCTTCCACATGCAACCACACAGATAGATAGGCAATGGAAGTGGGGCTGGGCTCATAAGGCCTACCCTGCAGAGACCCACTCCACCCAGCTAGGTCTTATCTCCTAAAGGTTTTGCAACCTCCCCAAATAGCACCACTGGCTAGGACCAGTTGTTGAAATCCATGAGCCTATAGAGACATTTTACATTTATACCATAACAGTGTATGAACGAATGCTGCCCTAGGTTTCCTCTGGAGCCTGCCTCTGTACTGGGCCTCAATTCAGCTTTAAAGTCTGGGCAGGACATACAGAGTGCTCCACAGTCTGTTCTAGCAATAATACTGCTTGGGCTGCCAGCCCTCCACAAACCAATGATGCATTGTCATTGAGCCTGTTTTTTTTTTTTATTAAATCCATAGAATGCATATTAATGCCACTTTCTAAGCCCCCAGTGAGGATTTAATGACTTGTGTAAAAATATTTTGGGGAGATTTTCTCAGACTGACCTAGAATTCACTATGTAATCTCAGAGTGGCCTCAAACTCACAATGATCCTCCTACCTCTCCCCCACTACATCCAGCTGACGTGTAAAATTCTTAAGATGGAACTTCGAAGTGCTTAAAACTTCAAGAAACTAAAAATTACATTAAAACAATGTTGATAACTAAAAAAACAAAACACTATGTACTGGGCATAATCTTAAGTACATTATACTCATTGCATAAAGTTATAGATGAGTTAGATAATCTTATTGCCTTATTTCTTCAATGGGGAAACATATGGAAATAACTTAGTCATGGTCACACTACATATCAGTTATCTTCTTGTTGCTGGGATAAAATGCTTAGCAAAAGTTAGTTTAAGGGATGAAGGTTCATTTCAGCTTATAGTCTCAGGTGACAGTCTGTCAAGGTGCGGAGGTGTGGTGGCAGGAACTTGGGGCAGCTGGTCACATTCAGCACAGCGAGGAAGCAGAAAGGTGACTGCTGGTGCTCAGCAGCTCTCTCCTTTTATAAACTGCAGGGTTCCAGCCCATGGAGGGCTGCTGTCCCCAGTTAAGGTGGGGTTTTCCACCTCATTTAACTTAATCAATATATTCCCCAGTGACTATTCCCAGAGGCTGACCTAATTGGATAACCCTTCATGTGACTCTACCTCCTGTCCACTTGACAGATGAAGGGACAGAGTGCTGGGTTTCTGCCTGGGACCTCTGTTCCCACCCCCAGCTCCACGTATGCTGGGATCTCTGTTCCCACACCCCAGCTCCATGTATGCTGGGATCTCTGTTCCCATTCCCCAGCTCCATGTATGCTGGGATATCTGCTACCATTCCCCAGCTCCATGTATGCTGGGATCTCTGTGCCCACCCCCAGCTCCATGTATGCTGGGATCTCTGTTCCCACCCCCCGCTCCATGTATGCTGGGATCTCTGTTCCCACCCCCAGCTCCATGTATGCTGGAATCTCTGTTCCCACACCCCAGCTCTGTGCATGCTGACAGCCACAGGCTCCATGTTGACTTGTCTCCAAAGATTGGCAATGGCCTGAAGACTGATTTCGCTATATAGGATAGCCTGAGTGACCTGTGACAGTCTAGTGGTGGAATTTCATGCAGGAAACTCTGTGATGGGCTTTGTTTCAGAATCTCTGTTTCCTAATCAGGCTAAACTTGACCTGAGAGCAGAGCCTTGCTGGTTCCTTTATTTGCCCATTCTGATGGCCTCAGCCTGCAGGTTACTCCAGAAGATTCCTTCCATCAACAGAAAGATCCCAGCCCCTGCTTTGGACTCAGATCCTAAAGAGAAGCTGACTTCCTGAGACAATTCCAGTCCCAAAGAAGAAATAGCCATGAACATGGTAACAGGATCTATTATAGAATGAACTGTGACTCTCCCACCCCAAAGTTCACAAGTCAAAGGAAGGGAAGATAATGGGGAGGGAGTAGAAGACACCAGGAATGTGCACACCCAGAGGAAGAAAAGACCTGTAAGCCAATGAGAGAGGCTCCAGGAGAAGGCGCACCCTGCAGATACCTTGATCTTGAACTTCTGGCCTCCAGAACTGATGAAAAATGCAGCTCTTTTTTGTTTGTTTGTTGGTTTTGTTTTGTTTTAGGTGGGGTCTCACTCTAGCTCAAGCTGACCTGGTATTTACTATGTAGTCTCAGGGTGGCCTTGAACTCAAGGCAATCCTACTACCTCTGCCTCCCCAGTGCTGGGATTAAAGGCGTGCACCACTACACCCAGCTCAATGCAACTCTTTCATCCCCCTGATCTGTGGCATTCTAATGGTTCACGCTGATTAACCTATACTTGCTGTGTGCCTTATGGTCTCCTCCAGCAGACATCTGGAGAACAAAGGCTATTAACTATCCATGACCACTATTTAAAAGGTTGAAGTATGGGGCTGGAGAGATTGCTTAGTGGTTAAGGCATTTGTCTGCAAAGCCAAAGGACCCAGGTTCGATTCCCCAGGACCCATGTAAGCCAGATGCATAAGGGGCACGTGTCTGAAGTTCGTTTACAGTGGCTAGAGGCCCTGGTGTGCCCATTCTCTCTGTATCTCTCTCTCTTCTCTCTATCTCTCTCTGCTTGCAAGTAAATAAATAATTTTTAAAAGGGTCAAAGTAGAAAAATATGAGGAGTGAAACTACTTTGGAGGGTCTGCTATTTTCCTTGAGTATTGAATGGGTGCCTGCCACTGGTGCTTGCTCAATTTCCATCCTTTTGAAAGGAATGTTAACAAACCCTCCCACCACTCTCAGTGGAAGGATTGGTACTTCCTACTTCTCTACCCTACTGTGGCTCCAGGGATGGGTGCACAGTACAGACCTGGCCAGGCAGCTTCACAGCCATTGGTCATTCTCAAAGCACTCCTTTTTTAAAATTTTTTGTTCATTTTTTATTTATTTGAGAGTGACAGACACAGAGAGAAAGAGATATAGGGAGAGAGAGAGAATGGGCATGCCAGGGCTTCCAGCCACTGTAAATGAACTCCAGACGCATGCGCCCCCTTGTGCATCTGGCTAACGTGGGACCTGGGGAACCGAGCCTCGAACTGGGGTCCTTAGGCTTCACAGGCAAGCGCTTAACCGCTAAGCCATCTCTCCAGCCCCAAAGCACTCCTTTTAACATGCTATGTCTAATGCATTAGAGATTATTTGTCATGATTTTTGAACCTCAACGCTATTAGAATTTAAGAGTAAAAAAACTCCTTGTTGTTGGGGCTGTCTGGTACCTTGTAGGATACTTTAAAGCGTCCCTGGCTTCTCCTGGATGCCACTAACATTTAGTTGTAAACACTGATCATAGTGAAATATATTCTGATGGGATGACAATGTCCCTGGTTTGGAAGTCCTAAAGGCAAAGCAACACTACTCAGGCCCTGGAGATCCATGCCCAGGACTTCAATGTAACCCGTATTCACAGTGCTGGGCCACATGGACCTTCTGTGGGAGAGACTGCCTGGGGATGATGCTGGTAGAAGGAAGGCAGCGCTGAGAATGAGGGAAAGAGACAGATATGGTTTCCTTATGACATCCTGTGAGCCACTGGTTTCTACAAAGCTACATGTATGTCATAAAAACCAACACGTTTCCTTTAGGGCGTAAGAGAACTTGATATGGGGTTCTGTGGCAGGCATTCAGTCTCCTGAGTGACTTAAGACACCAAATTTTATCAAGTCCAGCCATCATAGTTGCTCCCTTGGGTGCCTTCGAGGCCTCAATAATAGTGTTGTGTTAGTTTGTTTGTTTCTGGAGGTCAAGTGCCCAAAGAGTGCCTCACTCCTGTGCATCCTGAGGGATGCTCAGAAATATTGTATAGATTAAAATGGTGACACGCTGGTCCAAGAATTTGACCCAGGATCTGATTTCATAGCCTGTGTAAGGTTTTGTTTCAATGTTTTCTTTTTACCTATGTCTGGACGGGAGAACTAGATCCAGTTACATGTGCAAAATGAAAAGGTTAGCACAATTTTTAGAACATAGTCACCAGCTGCTCCATGAAGAGATGGGGTGGCCTGTGTCAGGAAGAGTAAGTGGAGAGAGTGACATCACAGCCATGGGGTTGGCTATCATCAGTTGCTAGAGAGCACTCCAGATCCTGCATCTAATTTACTCTATTCAGCAGCCCTCGCACATGGCCATTACTTTCCCCTCATGTCACTGTGGACTCGGCGAGGTTCAGAGAGTTCTAGTAGCTCCCACCAAGCCGACCAGCCACAAGCCTCGGGGCTCAGACTTGAAGTGAGCGAAGGGCCAGCGTTGGCACACAGACTACACTGACCCTGCCTCGTGAGAAAAGGAGGGGTCTGTCGCAACAACTGACAGCAGGTGGACACAGGTGAAGGCCTGAAACTCCACCAGAATTCTCTATGGTCTGAATTACAGCTAGAGGGCTCAGGGAGGAAGAACCTGTACCCCTGAGGCCAACATAACATGGTATGGCCCATTTTTGTCCAGAGACAATTCCTGGCTGCTTGAGCTTGCCTGTCTCCATTTCTTTCTGAACACAGAGGATTCCAACACAGCCCAGCAAGGGACCTCCCAACTGCCAAAGCTGCCAGTATCCAGGCCCACCAGAGCAAACACTGAGCACCTCAGTCTATCAAATTTCTCTCCCAGCCACCCACTTGAGTCTCCTCTGGTTGAGCACCCTGCTGCTGTCACTCCAGAGTCTCTCCTGGCTTCCTCACTCACAATCCCAGAAGGAATTTCACCAACCACCATGCAACAAAGGCAAGAGCCAGAGCTGTGGTCAGTCAGACCTGGATCTGAGTTTCAGACGATGCCTCTGCAAAGTGGGCAAGCTACTCAACACCCAGAGTCTACGACTCATCATTTGTAAAGCAGGGAAACACTAACATTTAAGAAGTAAGTATCTGGGCTGGAAAGATTGCTTAGTGGTTAAGCCCTTGCCTGGGAAGCCTAAGGTCCTCGGTTTGAGGTTCGATTCCCCAGAACCCACATAAGCCAGAGGCACAAGGGGGTACGTGCATCTGGAGTTCATTTGCAGTGGCTGGAGGCCCTGGTGCACCCACTCTCTCTCTCTCTATCTGGCTCTTTCTCTCTCTGTGTGTGTCTGTCACTCTCAAATAAATAAATATATAAAAATTAAAAAAGAGAAGTAATAGCCAGGCAGCGCACTTAATCCCAGCACCTGGGAGGCAGAGGTAGGAAGATCACCATGAGTTCAAGGCCACCCTGAGACTACATAATGAATTCCAGGCCAGCCTGGACTACAGTGAGACCCTACCTCAAAAAATAAAACAAACAAAAAGAGAAAGAGAGAGAGAAGTAACTATCGATTGGATGCTGTCCACTGGTATGAAGCAGGTGAGTCTATGGTAGCCTTCTCTTCAGTTTGGGACTCCTTTCCCTCCCAACAGCTATTTAAGCTTAACCCTCAGCCAGTTCAACTTTCTTTTTTTTTTAATTTTTATTAACATTTTCCATGATTATAAAATATATCCCATGGTAATTCCCTCCCTCCCCACCCCCACACTTTCCCATTTCAGTTCAACTTTCATTCCAAGAAAGATTTTTTTAAAAGTTGCAGGGCTGGAGAGATGGTTTAGCACTTAAGGTGCTTGCCTGCAAAGCCCTAACGACCCAGGTTTTATGTGGCCCAGTACCCACATAAGCCAGATGCACAGTGGCACATGCTTCTGGAATTTGTTTGCAGCAGCTGGAGGCCCTGGTGCACCCCGCGCTATTTTCTCTCTCTCCTTGCAAAAATATACATTAATTAATTAACAGATAAAAACATCTTTTTAAAGATGGAAGTTGCTTAAAGCTAATAACCATTGTGTGTTTTCTCTTTCTCTCTCCCTCCCTCCTTCTCTCTGCCTCTTTTCTTTCTCCTCTTCTTCTCTCTCTCTCCTTCCCCCTGCCTCCCCTCTCCTTTTTCTGTGCAGAATCATTCTCCCACTCCACTGGGCTGAAGTAAGTTATGCATCACTTAGAAATTTAAAATGTTCAAAAACTTTTTTCTTTACCTTTCTTTGTGCTCCATTGCTGTTATAGAGCTTCCCTCAATGACCTCATTTTACATGTTAGAAAACCTCAGTTAAGAGATGAGGGAAGGCTGGAGAGATGGCTTTGTGGTTAAGTGCTTGCCTGTGAAGCCTAAGGACCCCAGTTAGAGGCTCTATTCCCCAGGACTCACATAAGCCAGATGCACAAGGTGGTGCATGAATCTGCAGTTTGTTCTCTCTCTCTCTCTCTCTCTCTCTCTCTCTCTCTCTCTCTCTCTGTCGCTCTCAAATAAATGAATAAAAATAAACAAAAAAATTAAAGAAAGCGTGATTAGGGAATAAACTCACATTACGCAGCTGATGGCTGGAGGTATTAGGACCTACAGAGCCATGCTATCCTGACCCCAAACCCAGTGATTCCCCAACAATTCTATCTGCTTGAGTTCAGAGCCTCTTTAAGGGGCAGTCTTGGCGCAGGAGTGCACAGGTATAAGGACAGTAGACATTCTATTCCACAGAGCCTGAAACAGGGTGACTCTATCTAGCTTGGATAGCAGGAAGACAGTGGACAAAGTCTGGCTTGGGGCACAGGCTTAGTGATAACACCTCAAGGCTCTGGCCAGTTGTCACTCTCGTTGTCCACCCACTCACATACATGCTATCCAATAGTCACGGGCTTACTGTAGCACTGCCTGCAGGACCTTACCCAAGAGCTTCGTGGCCCTGAAGACGGCAGTGCTGAGGCCATGATGTGCTCCTTCCAGCATGAGACGGCCACATGTGAGCTTGCTGAGCTTGCCTAGCCATCCTGAGCTTCCTTATGTCCTGCCCCCATCCACAAACCCATCAGAGCACAGCAATTAGACAAGAGGGAAGTGAATTTGTGTGCCTGGGACTGTGAAGGATCTCAGAAAACAGCACCTCTCATTCTAGTAGGCAAGAGACTTACATATGTACCTGGGACTGAGGGGTTTTTTGTTGTTTTGTTTTTGTTTTTGATCTTGTTTTTTCAAGGTAGGGTCTCACTCTAGCCAAGGCTGACCTAGAATTCACTATGTAGTCTCAGGGTGGCCTTGAACTCATGGCGATCCACCTACCTCTGCCTCCTGACTGCTGGGGTTAAAGGTGTGTGCCACCATGGCCTGCTTTGGGACTGAGTTTTTATTAGTTCCTGCTCTGGACCTGGCCTTGGGGACCAGGAAGATGTTCTCTGGGTGCCACAGACTTCCATGAGCACTACATGTATGCTTGCTGGTCCCCAGAAAAAGTAGCAGTATTGGGGAAGGTTGCAGAACCTTTAGGAGATAGAGTCTTGCTGGAAGGAGTGTGTCCCTGGGGGCCGACTTTGTACCCACCTGCTGTTCCTTGCTGTGTTTGCTGAGTTACAAGGTAAGATGCTCCTGCCATTCTTTCTCACTATAATGACTCTACCCTCCCAAACCGCAAGCCAAATTAAGATTGTTCCCTTACATAGGTTGCTTCTGGTCAGGTATTTTGTCCCAGCAGTGAGATCGTAAGAGGAACACTTTCAGATGACATTCTAGAAAGTTCGTCATTCTAGTGTACTACTTACTGGGAACATGAGGCAGAGTGGGAAGGGGTGCTAGGAGCCTTCTTAGGGGAGTGTCTGCAACTCCACGGTCTCTCTAGTGCATGTCAAGCGTGCAGCATGGAGATTCCTTGAACACTTACTGGGTGTGGAAGCCAAGGTGGAGACTCAGACGATGATGAGTAACATAGCCTCTATTTATTGAGCTGCTACTACTGTCATCCCCTTCGTTCAGTTTCTTGAGCACTTCTCTGCAGGTAGTAACTATCATCCCATTTTACAGATGAGGATACCAGGGTTCAAATAAATAAGGTGACTGGCCGTGACCATCCATCTGGTAGGCTGAAGACTCATGATTCAAGTTTAGATATGAAAGCCTCAGACTCTAGTCTTTCTACACATACCTCAGTAACCAGGAGAAAAGAAGACAGTGTTAGGGGAGACCTTATTGATAAACCAATGTGCTCTTAAAGGAGACTTCATGTCACAATTAAGCAAGGAATGAGGCTTACTGAGTGAAGAGCTACTGCCTGGAGAGGCTGTGGTAGGAATTTAAACTTGGAATTCTGATCTCACTCAGCCTCATTTGCATTGGGAACAATGTGAATGACCTAAACGTCTGTCAGGAATATAGTGGGAGGAACTCTAAGCAGCAGATTCTTTTCTTCCTTTTTTGCATATGTATGTTGTGCAGTATGAGTGCATGTGTGTTCATGTGTGTGCACACTCATATCTATGAAGTACATGTGCGCATGCATGTGGAGGTCAGGGGTCGATATCAAGGGTCTTGATTAGTGACTGTCTACCTCGTTCTTTGAGACAAGGTTTCTCACTACACCTGGAGCTCACAGATTTGGCTAGCTGATCCAGTAAGCCCCAGAGAGCACTTGTCTCTGCCTCCCCAGAGCTGTCATCACAGGCACACAGACCATACCTGGCATTTTACATGAGTGCTGGAGACCCAAACTCAGGTCCTGCTTGCACAAACAAGCTCTTTTCCAATGAACCATCTCTCCTGCCCATAATTGGGTTTCTTTTTTTTTTTTTTTGGTGGGGGGGGGGGTTTGAGGTAGGGTCTCACTCTAGCCCAGGCTGACCTGGAATTCACTATGGAGCCTCAGGGTGGCCTCGAACTCATGGTGATCCTCCTACCTCTGCCTCCTGAGTGCTGGGGTTGAAGGCATGCACCACCACGCCCAGCTAATTGGGTTTCTCAATGAGCAGATGTCTCTGTGCTTCTATAAAATAACCTGGAGGCTCTGGGCAGGGTGGTTTCCCTTCACCCCACATAGGACTCACACATTCCCCTCCCTGTTTGGCTCTGCCCTCCTGTTTGGCATCAGTCAGGTACCCTGGCTCTTGGCAGTGAAGCATCTGCCAGAGACTAAAGGGTGAGAAGGCAGAGGGTTACAGCATACCTTCCTTACTCCCCACATCTGGGACCAACACAGTCCGCCCCACCACAAGTTCAGCTGTGCTCATTGCAGCATCTCAAAGGCTCCCATTCCCCATGGGCACTGGTACTCTATTCCTTCCTGGGTACTGGTAACCCATTTCTTCTCCTTCCTCTTTGGGCATTCCAATCTCTCCAGTGAGCTTCTCCAAGCATAACCCAGGCTACTTGTTGACAGCTGGGACCATGACTTTAACACAAGCATATTATGATCATTGTAGAGGTTTTCTAAAAACCAGGAGGGGAAAAAAACAAACATACTGACCTCCCAAGAAACTTTCCAATCATCTTCACCATCAGTGTCCCCACTAGTCCTCCAATGGCAAATATGGACACGGTCACAGACCACAGCAGAGTCAGCGTATCTGAGTGTATTGGATGGCCATGCCTTCTTTTCCATGTTTCATTGTAAAAGGCCTTGATATACTGGAAACAATAACAAACTATATTATTCCCCTCTGTTACATCCTGATACTTGAAGCAAGCCCTGATATCAAACACAGAATCTGCACAGAGTGCTTGCTTCAGATGAGCTGGCACTTTGCTAAACTCCAAGCTTTAGCTCATTGAACCCTTCTTACAAGTTCTGGGAATGTTTCCTGTTTTATACTGAAGCTTGGAGAGATGGCATGGCTTATTTGGTAGGTGTTTAACTGGGAATCAAACTCAGATCTGGCCAGAAGCCTATGACAACCATTATAGCTGGTTTTCTATTACTGTCTTACATAGTAGCATACCTTAGAAGTATGTTAAAGGTCCACATGTCTAACAGCAGAAGTATGCTGCTTTAAGCAAAGACACATAACATAAAAAATGTTAACCACAAAAGAAAAAGAAATGTTGGAAATACAGTCTTTTTTGGTTTGTTTTCTTTGCTTCTCACTCTAGCCCAGGCTGACCTGAAAAATACTCTATATAGTCCCAGGCTGATCTCAAACTCACAGTGATCCTCCTGCCTCTGCCTCCTGAGTGCTGGGATTAAAGATGTGCACCACCACACCCAACCAATATTAAAATATTTTGTTCTTCACAAGATACACTCAAAATGTGAAGGAAAACCATAGAATGAGTTGACATATTTGTGATAGACACAAATACAAAGGAAATGCACCCACAGTACATAAGAACTCTAGCATGATAATACAGTTGTAATTGTGCAAGAGGTCTTAACAGACCCTGAACAAAATGCAAGTGAGCAACAAGGCCCAGGCAAGGCATTCCATACCCTCACAGTGACATGCAAATGAAAGTCAAATGAGATTCATCATTTCACCCAGTCAGGCCTCATCACTGCCTTTGGCTTTGGGACAGGGACTGGGCAATTCTAATGTACAACAAAGACTAAGCTGCCAAAACACTAACAGTTGTGCATTGCTACCAACATGGTACTGCACACCTCAGGGGAGCCAGTGTATAGAAAAAGCTTGGGCTTTGCTCTATGCAGAGCCATAATAACAAAAACAGCATTGTACTGGCACAAAAACATACATGTAAACCAGTGGAACACAATAGAGGACCCAGATATAAACACAAGACATCAGATTTTTGACCAAAATGTCAAAAAAAGAGTACTTATTGGAGAAAAGACAGTATCTTAACAAATGGTGCTAGGAACATCTGTATGTACATGTAGAATATCTATATCTAGATGTATATCTACATGTAGAAGGATGAAAATAAATCCTTATCTCTCTCTATGCATAAGAATCAAGTCCAAATGGGTCAAAAACCTTAACACCCATCACATCTGAAACTCTGACACTGCCAGAGGAAAGAATAGAGGAAACACTTCAATATATAGGCATAGGTAAGGACTTTCTGAATAGAACCCCAGTTGCTCAGTGAGTAAGACAATTAGTCAACCATTGAGGCATGAAATTAAAAGGCTGTTGTATGACAAAGAATAGAGCAAAGAGGAGGCCTATAGAATGGGAGAGAGTCTCTGCCAGCTATACATCTGAGGATTAATATCTATGACACACAAAGAACTCAAAAAACTAAAAAAATAATCAAATGACCCAATCAACAAATGGGCTACCGAGTTGAATAGAGTTCTCAAAATAAAAAATACAAATGGCCAATAAATATATAAAAATATATTCTACATCTTTAGCCATCAGAAAAATTAAAACTATTTTGACCCCCACCCCAACATCACTGGGTGGCACCATGAAGTGTGTTAGCTCGGCTATTTTTTTTTTTTTTTTCTGGGATCCCTGCTGGCCAAAAAGCTACTGATTTCTACCTGTGCTACTACACGGGGCATAAGGGCAAATTCCAACACGGGTTTATGGAGTTTGAGTTCCCACATGATGGAAAGCTTAGGTATGCCAACAACAATTATAAAAATGACATCATGACCAGAAAAGAGGCGTGTGTCCACAAGAGTGTAATGGAAGAACTGAATAGAATTATTGATGACAGTAAAATCACAAAAGAATATGACACTTTGTGGCTGCCTCCTGACAGGGCTGGCCTTGGCCTGCAGGAGCTTGAAATTGCAGAGATGAACACATTTCTTTTAGTGCATCAAAAATAGGCTTGGAAGGCAGAGGTAGGTGGATCACCATGAGTTCAAGGCCATCCTGAGACTACATAGTGAATTCTAGGTCACCCTGGGCTATAGCAAGGCCATACATAAAGAAAAAAAAATAATAGCTCTCTTATTGATGTAAATCAGTCGAAGGATCCTGAGGGACTCTGAGTATTTTGTTATTTGGTACAGGAATTGTAATGTTTAGTTTTCAGTCTTATTGGACTACGCTTCAAGATTAAACCACTTGAAAATGTATGTTTTTGAAACTCCCTATATATTTAATGAGGGTATTTGAAAGAAAAGTTGTTATCATTTATGAGTTTGAGATTTTTATGAATGTGAAACTTTTGTATATAAATTGAATATGTGAAAATAAGTAAACAAGGATAATGGGTCCAAGTGGGTAGACTGTCCCCATGTATATTGAATTCTGTAAATAAAAGCTACTTTTTGTTAACCTTTTACTCTAAGAAAACATATCACGGCATTAAAAAAAAAATACTACTTTGAGATTAAATCTTACTCCTGTCAGAATGGCTATTATCCAGGAATCAAATGGCAACAAATACTGGGAAGGTTGCAGGGAAAGAGGAACCTTCTCCATTGGCTATGGGACCATAAACTGGCATAGCCATTGTGGGAGTCAGTGTGGAGGTTCCTGAGACAGCATGATGAATATCCTTACGACCAAGAATAGGTTTACCACATGACCCACCTATACCACTCCTGTGGCAATCAGCTTTACCTTGCTGGGACAAACATCTGACCAGACACAGTTTATGAGAGAAAAGGGTTTATTTCAGGTGCTTACAGAGTCCAAGGGAACACCATCAATTTGTGAAGGAATTGGCTCCTTTCATAGATCCAAGCAGAGATACACAACCAACAGCTAGCACCATAAAAAGGCCAGAACTCCAACTGCTCTGCACCTAGTAGGACTGGACTTAAGATCTTCCTTCAAACACTCCAGGGTTCTTCAGCAGGAATCTGCCTGCTAGGGGTAAAGCAATGCCTGTGCCTATGGGGCCATACATCCAAACTACCACATACACTACTGAGATGCTTGCTCATCCACATTTACTGCCACTCTCTTCACGATAGCTAGGAAATGGAACCAGCCTAGATGACTTTCAGCTGATGAATAGATATTAAAGAGATGGTATATTTGCACAATGGGGTTTTATTCAGCTGCAAGTAAAAATAAAATTATGAAACTTTCAAGTAAATGGATGGATCTGGTAAAGATTATACTAAGGGAAGTAACCCAGGCTCAGAAAGTGCTGGGATTAAAGGTGTGTGCCACCACTGCCAGCATGTTTGTGTTTTAAATTGAAGTTCTGCTGTATGTCAGAAACACCTACAGAAAAGTAACAAATAATGAGACAAGTGTGCTCATCCATCTTATTTGTAAAATGCCACATACTAGTATAAGGATTGGATATTTTCCCCACCCACAACCCTTCCTGCCCACAACCTTATGAAAGGGATACTATTTTCTGGACTCTCTTCTGGGCAGATGAGAAACTGGAAACATAGAACCATGAAGGACTCATAAAGCTCACTCCAATGGTTTTGCCAAGCTGGGAAAGAAGCACAGGCAGTAGGCTCAGGCCCACATCTTAACCACAGGCAGAAATGACCTGCGTCATTTTCCCATCTTCATCACACCCTTTCCCTGTCAGCTGGCCATTCCCTGAAGAACCAGCAGAGGGCTCCAAAACCCAGTAATGGAGGGCAGGTTCATGAGAGTTCCTGGAGCAGAGTCCCTTCTTACTTGCCTCTGATGTTGACATGAAGGAGAAGATAGCATTCCCTGTGTTAAGCTACTACAACGTAGGGCTTACATGTCATAGCAGCTGATTCACTGAAACATAACCTGACTTCAAGGCCATGTCATGACTATCACACTATGATCTGAGGCTTAAAGGACAAGATTTAGGTCACATCATAAATTGCAAACAGGCCTGGAACATGGGCCTTTATAAACAACTTCTTTTTATACTCTGTGAGACGGGGTCATATTCCATTTGAAGCAAGTATTCTACAATCAAACAAAGTTTTCAAACCACTATGACAACCAATCTCTAGGCTCACACTGGACCATATTCCTCCTAGCTTCCAAACTTTACTTTCTCACTGGGCCTGTATCCAGGAGACCCTTCCTATCTGTCTTTCTGTTTGTCTCTGCTCTTCTGCTTCACTACCTATGGGGCCAAGTCTCCATCTTTCTTCTACACACAGTTGGAGACATCAGCTGAGTGTGTACGGAGATAATGTAGGGCAGATGCACTGTGGTCACAGGATCCTGAGATGGGAATCCAGCCACATGATGTGGATCAAGTATGCCAGAAGGCAGGTAGGCCAGGCTGCGGCTAGATGACTGTGGACAAAAGGGAAAAATGCCCAAAGTAAAGAAGTTGGAGATCCCATGTTACATAGAAGAGCTGCATAGAGCCCAGTGGGGGGCGGGGTAAAGGGCGGTCCAGCATCAGGAATAAGCTTGGATAATGAGGCAGGAGCTGGTTAAAACTGGCTTTTCGTGTGCCCTTCAGGAGAGAGGGCTCCAAGAGTGACTGTATGCTTCAGCATCTGAGCCTGCCTGTCCAAATCAGCTCTCTCACCCCTACTCCTGAGCCAGCATCTGAGCCCAGACAAGTCATCTCTCTCTAAGACCCTCCTGAGTCTGAGGACAAGGCCCACTACAGTAAGATTATAAATAGATCCTTACTATTTATGGTGAACTATTTACTGACTCCATCAAGGAGCATTTATATTATGATTAGCACTAACTAGAGTCTAAACTGCAAAAAATGAATAAGAGGCCACATGGTTCAAGGACAGGAAATTGAATGAAGGTCTGATAGCCCTGGCTCCACAGCTTGCTACCAGCTCTGAGTCCTTCTGTGACCTTCAGCATGGCTGATTTGACAAAGGGCTCCTTGCAGAGTAGTGTTCGCCGGGTTAGAGATCTTGTCCTCTGCCCTGTTCTATTCACACCTCTGCCACTTCTCTGCTGAGTGACTGAGTGAGTTAGTGAACCTCTCTGGGCTTCAGGCCCTGCATCTGTGAAATCACTGCCTGCCTCAAGGAGTTACTGTGAGAATAAAAACCCAGCTCTCGGTCCTTGAAGTTATACAGGGAATCAATAGCATTATTTCTAAATTCTTAAAATAAGTGCTTAGAAACATTTAGTTCTCAGGTTCAAGAGACTATAAATAATTCACCATTATCTCCCAGCCTAAGAGCTTAAGGACCATGTTTGTGGCAGCTGACTGATCTCTGCAGTTCCATCCTCCAATGAGTGACACGAAATTGCCAGACAATGGGAGGCAAATTACCTTGTAGCCTGGTTTGTGCAGATGTTCCCTGCTGCGTCACAAAGTCCCTGGCATACAGCATACATTCTACAGTGATTCTCCAGGGTTCCATAAAAATGCACACAAATGGAATGTTGTGAGTGGCCAAGAAGACACATATGTCTTATCATCGAGCCAGGCATGCCCACAGCACCTGGTGGGGGAGGGGGGGTCTGGTAAAGACAGCAGTAGCAAATACGTGGTATGGTAAGGAAGCTGGTACACAAGTCCTTATCAAGGTTCCCATTGCCAGCCCAGGCCCTCTGACAACAGGCCACAATTCAACAGGGCCACATGCCATCACCTGGTTTGGCATATAAGGGCCTGTGTGCAGACAAGAGGTCACTTAGCAGGAAGGCCTTCTGCAAAGCTGGCCTGGGCTGGCATCTTGGGACTTGAGTCTTGGGGGTGGGGGCTGCCACCATACCCAAAACTGACAAGAGTGGCTCACTATGCCTGCCTATGTGACAGTGTGGTCATGTTCCCTGAAGTTAACCCCTACTTTCCTTCTGTAGTCTGAGATTTCTTAGATGCCAGGCTGAAGGGCCAGGTGACCAGTGTGATGAAAGCTCAGGCTCTCTGTGAGGCAATTTGTAGACAACTCTCACATGAGTTGTCATGAAACATTGTGGGGAGGAAGTACATCCTGAATGACTACTGGTAGAACACTCTGGAAGCTCAGCCTGGTTTTTGGACTTTACCCTATGCACTTTTCCTTCTGCCCATCTGCCCTTTGTCCCTTCACTGTGA
Organism: Jaculus jaculus; assembly: GCF_020740685.1. NCBI lineage: Eukaryota > Metazoa > Chordata > Mammalia > Rodentia > Dipodidae > Jaculus > Jaculus jaculus. Next base: position 25,277,412 of record NC_059115.1, read on the forward strand.
TCAGTCATAGCCATTAGGATGGCTCTATGCCCTGGCTGGCTGGTGAGTCTTCCATGGGTCTTCCTAGAGAACTGTCAACCTGGGGTAGTTAGGGATCCAGATCAGGAAATACCCAGCCTTGCCTTGCTCATCAGCCTGGAGGGAGGGGAAGTCCTCCTGGCCGTGTGTCTCCTAGGGTAGCCTGGCTGACTGGTAGGTTACCAGCCCTGTCCTTCTGGACTCCTGAGCAAGTTTTGTCTTCATAGATGCTTCTGGTGTAAAGACTGAAGCTATGGAAAAGGGCACAGGATGGTCAGCATTAGTGTAGCAGCAGGACCCTCAGAGCCTCCCAGAGCTCCCCACAGGCCCTCTGAAGTGCTTGCCAGCTGACCCTGGAATAGAAAGTTGATTTTCATTTCTGTGTGGCCCAGGATGGAGCAGAGAAGTACTCACTGCATAATCCACCACACTCATGGAGTCCCAACCTTCTTCCTGCTCGGCAACGTTGAGAGCTACGAGAGATGTCCTACTACAAGGGGTCACCCCCATTGCCCACAACTTCCTGCAAATCTTCATGTTGGTGGAAATGAATGGGTAGTGTTTTCATTACTAGTGAAACTGCTTCTGGCTACTGAAAGACAGCCTCAGGGCAAGAGCTATATCCTAGGCCTCAGATCTAGTACAGGCTCAGTCTAAGAACAGAAATAAGACTCTGAGCTTGCTGAGGAACTGCTGGCAGGTCTTAGCACAATGCTGGCATACAGCAGCTATTACTTGCAAATCCATTTCCTTCCCTCCGACAAAAGGCATGACTTTTGGGCTGGAGAGATGGCTTAGCGGTTAAGCACTTGCCTGTGAAGCCTAAGGACCCGGGTTCGAGGCTCGATTCCCCAGGACCCATGTTAGCCAGATGCACAAGGGGGTGCACATGTCTGAAGTTCATTTGTAGTGGCTAGAAGCCCTGGCATGCCTATTCTCTGTCTCTCCCTCCTTCTCTCTCTCTGTGGCTCTCAAATAAATAAATAAAAATAAACAAAAAATTTCTTTTTTTAAAAAAAGCATGAGTTTTCTAGATTTATTTGGCTGAGTTTGTTCACACTAGCAGTCCCTCTGTCCCCATGTTTCCTCATTTTCCATCTAAGGGGTCAATGGTCCCAGCTCACTGATGGTAGACACTGTCCCCACCTCGGTGAGCACAGCTCTGGAGTCATGAAGATACCATGATCCTTTACCTTTAAGCAACGGAAGTATTTGCCCAGAAGAGCTTAATAACAAGAGACTGAATCAAAGATGCGCCCTTTCCAGCTTGAAGAAGCTGAGCGCTCCCGGGGCTGGAACCAGACAGGCTCGTATCCACTACCTAGCATACCCAGGCCAAGCAGGCTCCATCCTTCTACCATCAGCCACTCTGCTAACTCTGACTCAAACAAAACCACAGCAAACCATGACATGGAGCTCCCAGTTTAAACAATACAGCAGCATTTTAGAGACAAATAAGAAACAATAGCAGAGGCCCAAGTTAGTGTGTGCTGGCCATAGGATGCAGGAAGATAGTACTACAAACCCTGTAATGGAGCCCACTCATAACAAGGATGCTCACAACATAAGCAGGAAGGAGAGGGGATGGGAGAAGAGAGAAGAAAGGTGAGACACACACACAAAGAGAGAGAGAGAGAGAGAGAGAGAGAGAGAGAGAGAGAGAGAGAGAGAGAAGACATAAAAATACATGTGGTTGGTCTTGGGGAAGAGTAGATTTAAGTGAAGCATTCTGAGCAGCCTAAGGGGCACCCAGGCTTTATCTGTGGTCAGGCCTTAGGCAGGCCTCCTGGGGAAGCTACTCAATCTACCCCACCCCACCCCATTTGTATAATGTGGTTATTCTTTCCATATCTGCCCTCCACGGTCAGTAAGCAAACAGAGGCATAAGACTTGACTCATGGCGGTGATTCATGTGAGTATTTTTAGTATTAAATCTCTGTGTTCCTTTCTTAATAGAAGCCTGCTGCTTTTATCACTGCCAAAACAGGATGAGAGGAAAACAAGAAAGAGGCAGGAAGAACAGAGCAGTGGAGAAAGAGACGGGTTTGGAGACGCCTGTTTTAGTCAGGGTGACTGCCAGCTCTTTCTTGCAAGGAGAAAATGCCAGAGCCTCCTGTGGTAAGCCTCTCCCACCAACATGCAGAACTCCACATGCCCCCTTCAGCCCAGCCAGGGCCTTGTCCTTTACACAAGCAACTCATCAATACCAAGGGCTGCCTTCAGATCAGGTCTTGGGCCACGCACAGGTATCTGCTGTCAGCCAAGCTGAGTGGACCTGGGCTCCCAGCATAGTTCGCCAAGCCCACACAGTTGATCTGGGCTGGTCAAAATCCCCAGAATTTGCTACTGGGTTTCTGTTGGTTTATTTGAATCTTTTCTTTGATCAGCTTCAAACATCTGCAGCTAGCAGGGTTATTCTACATACATAGATAGCGATGTTGACACTACTTTTTAATTATTGTTTGTGCCTGTGCCCCTGGGGGAGGAGCAGGGAGAGGAAAATAATAGATAATTTCTGCCAGAGAATTTATGAGCAATCAAATTAATTGCTCTACTGCAATCCTAGTCTTAAATGCTACCACTAGGGGAGAAATTCCAGGTCTCCTCCTAGGGGAAGACAGGCATGGCCAAGGCAGAAAACACAGGGAAGATGAAGCATTAATTATAAATGTGAAACAATTGGCTGGTTCTCCCTCCCCCCAAATCTCGATTTAAATGGGTTGGGAGCAAGGGAAGTCAGTTAGATCCCATAATCTTATGTCCTTATTTCTTTCCTCACTCCTTCCTTCTCTCATTCAGTCATCCATTTAATAAACCTTTGAACGTTTTCACATTTGTGATATATGCTGGCGAAATGTACATGATGATGTACAAAAAAGCAGCTGTCTAGGAAAGTGTTGGCTGGGGTTTTGCCTTACTCTTGACAGATGCCCTCTCATCCTGGAGTTTCTCGAATGACGGGAGTGTCCTCACTCAAGGTGGGCCCAAAGACTCTTGATAATGCATAGCAAATGAGAAACTTCAGGGTAAGTTTTGCTATCACACATCAAAAAGACAAAACTTGTGGTGTTGAACTTAAATTCCTGAAAAAAAGCTGGGCCTAACACATGAGAACCTCAGTGATGGTGGAGAGGATGGAGTGTCCACAGCCAGTTATCCCAGTGGCCGTGCTCCTTTAAGAGGCCATTAATTGGGCTGGAGGGATGGCTCAGCAGTTAAGGCACTTGCCTGCAATGCCTAACAAACCCAGTTCAATTCCCCAGTACCCATGTAAAGCTAGATGCACAAAGTGGTGCATGCATCTGGAGCTCGTTTACAGTGGCTACAAGTCCTGGTGCACCCATTCTTCTCTCTCTCTCTCCTTGTAAATAAAAGATATATGCATTTTTAAAAGAGGCCACTTATTGCCTACCTCTGTGTGTTATCCACCACCCTGTGAATACTGGGAGTGCACAAAGTGACCCTTAGCTCCCACCACTCTAATAAGCAAGGGCGTCATCAGGAAGCACTCACCTCCTACAGCAGGTTTCCATGCTTTGCTGTCGCTGTTACTTGGTGTTTTCATCAATGGATTTAAGAGGGGTTTTGACATAAGACTTTCTGTTACCATAAAAAGTTAATGAAATTGTTACCACATTGAAACACAGAATTTGGGGTAACCTGAATCTGTGTTCCTGGGCCATAGTCAGTCATATTTGGCTTCAGAATAAACTATCTCCTGTTCCTTTTGAAGGGAGAGTTGTGTGTCTGTGTGTGTATGTGTGTGTGTATATATATATATATATATATATATATATATATATATATATATATTGACAAGTTCTATACTTACAGACAACAAACCATGGCATTTCCCTCCTCTTGCCTGCTTTCCCCTTCATAACTGCTCTCCATCATATCCCCTCCTTCTTTTCATTAGTCTCTCTTTTCATTTGATGTCATCATCTTTTTCTCCTATTATAAGGTGTGTTTTGCATGATCATAGCAGAGGCTGGCAGAAGCTTTGCCTCAGGTGTTGTCAGCATCACCTACTGCCAGGAAATAGGTGAGGACAACATCTGTGGGAAACCTTCTGCATGGGATCCAGTCAACCTCACTGTGGAGGTTTGAATGTGACTTCCAAAGACTCACGGTGCCATTCTTGAAAGTTGTGGGGTCTTTAGGAGGTGGAGCCTTGCTGAAGAGAGCTTGTCACTACGAGCAGGTCTTGAAACTGTCAAGCCCAACCTCACTTCTTGTTGGCACTCTGCTTCCCGGATGCCAACACACTGCCATCAGCTGCCTCGCTGCCCTGCTGTCATGCTTCCCCTCCATAAGGACTGTGTGTTCTCAACTGAAAGCCAAAAGAAACCTCTCCTCCCCTAAAGTATTTCTTGTCAGGTGTTTGGTCACACCATCAAGAAAAGTAAGGTCCTGGAGAAATGGCTCAGCAGAGAGATGGTGGCAGTTCCTGTCACTGGAAGGGGTCTGAGATGGTCTGAGTTTGATTCCCCCATGTGAACAGATTGGCTTGGCCACACACAACTGTAACCTCAGTCCTGTGGGAAGCAGAGACTGAAGAAGCACTGGGGCTTGCCAAAAAAGGCAAGCTGTAGAATCAATAAGAGATTCCATCCAGCACAGGGAACATGGCAGATGAGCACTGGCGGCGGGGGTGGGGGACACCGGCATTCTCCTCTGGCCGTTGCAGGCATACACAGGACACTACCTCTGCACATGCATATGCGCACACACATCACACCACAATACGATGCACACACAAATAAGTAGCTAGTACACACCCACGTAAAGAAGCCCCAGTAAAACTGAACACTGGGCTTGGGGTTACACCTGTGGGTAGACAGCATCCTTGGTGATAAGGGATTACATTGATGTTGATGTCTTGGGAGTGGTGAGTCTTAACTCCAGAAATTCCACATCTGGAACCTGCCCAAGCCCAGGTCTATATCTCACCTCTAGCACACTCTAATTTGCATTATTTTTTCTCTAATAAAACTAAAATCATCAACATAACTTTCTTGAGTTTCTTGTTCTAGCAAACGAGTCACACTGTAAGGGGCAGTGAGCACTGCTAGACTTTAAATTTGCTGTTCAGAAGTGTGGATGTTTGGGGAGTCCCTGACTTGGAGCTGCTGCCTAGAGGATGCTCTTGTAGTACAGTGTGGGGTCACACTAGAAGTGTGAAGCCTGGCTAGATGGGTTAGCATCAGAAGTAATGACAAGCCTGTGACCAGCTTCTCTCTGAGACAGGGAAAGACAGGGTGGTCTGTGGCCTCTTGGACTCTATGTCTGTCTGCCAGGGACTGCACAGATAGGCTCATTGCTCTCTCTCCTCAAACCTGCTCTGAACTGACCCTCCCACCCTTTCTTCCCTTCTGTTCTCCTGTCCTCCATGTTCCCTGTTTGCTTGCTAATTCCTACTGCCCTGCCTCCTACCAGCACTTTCATTTATCTTGACTCCAGTACTCTTGGTGGCTCTAATTGGAGGCCACCTCAGAGGTCATTCTGCTTAGGCCTCCTGTTCTCTTGAGCTGTTTAGTACAGTGTGGGGGTCCTCCAACAGCATAGGAACCTTACACATGATGGGTCAAGAATCCATCACATCCCAATTGATCCTCACAAACTGGCTTCTCTTGAGCCTCAGCCCCCTTGATTTGGTCCTTGTCTTTGTTGGGCCTCTTTGGACTGGAGTTTGGCAACTATATTGTCTACCCTGGCTCAGACCTTTATAGTACCACTTCAGGACTCTTCCTTTAGACTTTCTGGACAAGCCATGTGCAAGACGGGCTTTGACACATGTCCTACCCCAACACCATCACTCTTCCCATCCTGTATCAGCTCCACCTGGCCAATAATAGAAACCCACTCTCACTTGCACAGAGTGGCACTGGGATCTCAGACAGTCCACTGCAGGTGCAAGGTCTCTAACCAGCTCCCACTGGCTTCTCAGGAGGGTCTGGGTATGGAGGTGAGCATGTCCACAGGTACTAAAGGACACCACCACATCAATTCTTCCACCAGCCCTCCAAAAGGTGAAAGCTTAAATGACACATATCAGAGGCCATTTGCCAGGGATTAGCATTTTTAGCCTGCATGCATGATTGCCTGGATATCCAGATGAGTACCAAGGACATTTGATTGGCATGCCTTGAACTCTGCAGATTTTTACTAGAGCATCAGAATGACTGTGATAGATATGTAGCTAGTTGGATGGCTAGATGAGAAACAGGCAGACAGAGAATAGAGCTGATAGGTGCCACTATCAGAGCTAGTTAGTGGGTACAGAAATGACAGAGGCCTGGATAGACATGAATATTTATGACAAAAAAGAGAAATCTTGGGGAAAAACACCTGCAGGAAGATTTCTGTCCCCAGTTGGATGCCACGGAACACAGCCCATGGAATAACTGTCCAGCTAGCCCTTTGTGAGTCTAATCACACATGGAGACCACTGACACCTCCCCACTGTCCTAGGACCTGATTAGGGATTAGCCAAAAATGCCCGGCCTGCCACATTTCTCAGAAAACAAAGTTTAACTGGCACATATTCTCACATTCTCATTAACATATTACCAATGGAGGCGTTCACACTACAAGGGTAGAGTTTTGGGGGCTAATGGCAGAGGGTGTGAGGGAATAGGTTGAGTTCAGACAGACCTGGTTCTGAAGCCCAGAGCTTCCTTCTTCTACTTACTGGACAAGTTGCTTCTACCCTGAGCCTACTTTCTCATGATGAAAAGAAGTAACTTCATTGGACAGAAATGTATCCCTCCCATTCCAAAATTTATAGATTCAAAGCCCAAATCTCTGAAGTCTTCCCCCATATATTCTGGACCTATATGGCTCCTTAGTACCCACAGGCCAAAGTCCTACTCCTCAACTGAAGATCCAAGCTCCTATGCTGACTCCACCCTGCTTTTCCACCTCTTCTCCCATCCCATCTTCTCATTCCCCTGGGGAATGGCACATCACACTTCCACTAACAGTTACCAACATGCTACCATCTTGACAAAGCCAAGCTTCGTACCTACTTCAGCCCCCTGCCACCGCCTATGGCATCTGTGGACATCCTACCAGCCCTGTGGTGCTGGGCTCAAAGGCTACTTCCTGCAGGCCACCTTCACCTGATGCCCAGGATTCAATGTGTGATAGGTACTGTACTGAGAGTTGTTGAATTAACTGTTCCTCCCCATGTTCCCCAGTCACTGCTTGAACTGGCATCATTTGTGTGCAGGTTCACATCTCATGTGCCTCTCCACCCCACAAGCCAAGAGTCCCAAGGTGCCACCCTCTAGTGAAATGTCCTGCTGAATTTCCAGATTAAGCAAGAGTCCCAATTCCCAGTCCTCTTCCCAGACAAGTCTGATTTCCATCCTGGGAATGACAGCCAAGTGACAAAATAAAGGCCATCTTTGGTGTGAGCCATTTGGAGCACTGGAAAGCCATCAAGACTCCTGATTCTCAAGCAGTCTCTAGCACCAGAACCTAGTCTTCAAGTGAACATACACAGAACCCCAAAAGTCAGAGTAAGAAAAATTCTTAAAAGCCAGATGCACCTTGACACCAATGAAGCCTGGCCCCAGTGCTCCTGGGAAGTGCTCAGAGACCCACCATTCCTAGCTCCCCTGCATGTGGCACACAAGGATGCTGGGCCTTCAATCAAAACAAAAACCAAAAGCCTCCAGAGCTGTCCAATTAGGCTTCTATGTGTCCTTTCCGTTCCCCCTCCCCAAACATGCCCAGTGCTCCAATCACCTGCAGCTGCCTGCATTTCCCCAAACTTTTGCAAATCCTAGATTTTCTTGCTGGCCTCCACTTGCAGGAGGGACTAAGAGTCATCTGCTTCCATCCCTTCTTGTACCCTTCTATTCTGCCAGGTACCAATCAGGTAGAAACCTAATGGCCTCAGGAATGACCTTCAGAACAAGAGGCCAGGTTAACAACACCTAGAACTGCCTTTAGACTGAAAATGGGACCAGGATGGGTCAGCAAGCAGTGATTCTGTGTGGAATTAAAAATTTTAAAGATGGGACTTCCGGGTAAGATGGCAGCATAGTAGCCATACCAAAGCAGCCTAGGGAGGAAAATAAACAGAAACACAGCAAAGTATACTTTTCTACTGAAAAGTGAAGGTGTATAAGTTATTATCAACCATGGCAGAGAAGCAGGAAAGAACAAGATCTTCCAAAAAATAGAAAATAAAAGAGTCCTACCAAACTTCTACAAAGTCAGGATCACCCTGTGTGGTAGTTTGAATAGATGGCCCACAATATAGTCACTGTTTTATTAGTTTGTATTTTGCATATGCAGCCACCTGACTGGAGGCACTGTCACTGGGCAGATCATAAGGTATGGTGGTGGGTTTGAGATTTCAATCTAAAGATATGCAAAGTGTTCCTGGCTGTAGTTCCTGAACTGTGCTGTGCTTTGTGGCTTTCAACTTTTTGGCTTGTGCTTCTTTCTGTGTATGTTTTGTCCTATGAAGGCAGGCCAGCTTCTTCTAACATTATGAAACTTCCCCAGGATCTGTAAGCTTCAATAAATATCCCTTCCTCCATAACCATGCCTGGTCTGGACATTTATCTCAGCAAATCTGAAGCTGTCTGCTACACCCTGACACCAAAACCAGACAACGATAGAACAACAACAACAACAACAACAAAAAACAATTACAGACCAATCTCCCTCATGAACATAGATGCAAAAAATCTCAACAAAATATTGGCAAACAGAATACAAGAATATATCAGAAAGATTATTCACCCCGACAAAGTAGACTTTATCCCAAATATACAGGAATAGTTCAACATATGCAAATCAATAAATGTAATACATTATATAAATGGACTGAAGGATAAAAATCACAAGATCAACTCATTAGATACAGAAAAAGCATTTGACAAAATCCAACATCATTTCATGATAAAAGTCCTACAGAGACTGGAAATAGAAGGAACATATCTCAACATAATAAAGGTCATTTATGACAAACCTACAACAAACATAATACTAAATGGAGAAAACCTTAAAGGTTTTCCACTAAAATCAGGAACAAGACAAGGGTGTCCACTGACCCCACTTTTATTTAATATAGTACTGGAAGTCTTAGCCATAGCAATAAGGCAAGAGATACACATTAAAGAGATACAAATTGGAAAGGAATAGATCAAATTATTATTTGCAGAGGATATGATTCTATACATAAAGACTCAACCAACAAACTGTTGGAGCTGATAAACACTTATAGCAATGTAGCAGGATAGAAACTAAACACTCAAAAATCAGTAGCCTTCTTATATGCTAACAATAAACATGCTGAGGATGAAATCAGAGAATCACTCCCCTTCACATTTGCATCAAAAAAATAAATAAATAAGGTGCCTTGGAATAAACCTAACCAAGGAAGTAAAGGATCTATACAATGAAAACTTTAAAACACTCAAGACAGAAATTACAGAAGACACTAGGAAATGGAAAGACACCCCATGTTCATGAATTGAGGGAATCAATATTGTGAAAATGTCAATTTTACCAAAAGCAATATCCAATTTAATGCAATCCCCATCAAAATTCCAATGGCATTCTTCATGGAAATAGAAAAATCAATCCTAAAATTCATTTGGAAGCATAAAAATCTTCAAATATCTAAAACAATTTTGAGCAATAAAAATAAGGTTGGTGGTTATCACCATACCTGATTTTAACCTATATTACAAAGCCATTGTAACAAAAACAACTTGGTACTGGCACAAAAACAGACATGTAGATCAATGGAACAGAACAGAGGACCCAGATATAAATCCAGATAGCTGTCCACCTGATCTTCAATAAAAGTGCCAAACATACTCATTGGAGAAAAGAGATCCTCTCCAACAAATGGTGTTAGAAAAACTGGATATGTATCTGTAGAAGGATGAAAATATATTCTTATCTCTCTCCATGTACAAGAATTAAGTCCAAATAAATTAAAGACCTTAGCATCAGACTTGAAACTATGAAACTGCTAGAGGAAAAAGTAGGGGAACCCCTTCAACATATTGGTGTTGGCAAAGACTTTCTGAATATAACCCCAGTTGCTCAGGAAATAAAACTACAGATTAACCTCTAGGATCTTATGAAATTACAAAGATTTTGTACAGCAAAGGACACTGTGAGTAGAACAAAGAGGCAACCAACAGAATTGGGGAAAATCTTTTCCAGCTATACATCTGACAGAGGATTAATATCCAGGATATACAAAGAACTCAAAAAACTAAATAATAAGAAACCAAACAACCCAATTAAAAAATGGGCTATGGAACTAAACAGAGAGTTCTCAAAGAAAAAATACAGATGGCACCTAAACATCTAAAAAAAAAAAAATGTTCTACATCCTTTGCCATCAGGAAAATACAAATTAAAACTACTTTGAGATTCCTTGTCAGAATGGCTACCATCATGAAAACAAATGACAGCAAATGCTGGTGAGGATGCACAAAAAGAGGAACCCTTCTACACTGTTATTGGAAATGCAACCTGGCACAGCCATTGAGAAATCAGTTGGAGGTTCCTGAGACAGCTAAATATAGTTTTACCATATGACCCAGCTATACTAGTCCTAGGCATGTATCCTAATGATTTGTTTCACAACCTTAGAGATACTTGCTTAATCATCTTTATTGCTGCTCTATTCACATTACTTAGGAAATGGAACCAGCCTAGATGTCCCTCAAGTGATGAGTGGATAATGAAGATGTGTCATATTTATACAATGGAGTCAGTGGTAAATAAAAATGAAATTAGGAAATTTGCAGGAAAATGGATGGATCTGGAAAGGATTTTACTTAGGGAGGTAACCCAGGCCCAGAAAGCCAAACATTGCATGTTCTCTCTCATATGTGGATACTAGCTACAAATGATTGGACTTCTATGTGAGTTGGAATAAACTCAGTAGCAGAGGCCAGTAAGCTAGAAAGGAGATATAAAGGGAATAGAAAAGGAGGGAGGGGGGACTTAATAGGATGTTATTGCATATAAGTAAGTAGAAGAACAGATTAATGGGGGTGGAAAGGTCTAAGTGAGGTCAAGGGAAAAGACTGAGTAAAGGAAAGGTGGGGAAGGGCTAATCAAAATCTAAGAGGGTATGAATAAGTCATATGCACTTTTTTTTTTTTTGGACAATGACACACCAAGAAGCTATAAATTGTTACTAGAAAATTTTCAGTACCAGGAATGGGATGCCCTCCAGTGAGTTGTTGGCCAGGGAGGTCCCTGATGCCCCAAAACATTATAGGCCATTGTCAAGGCTCTTGGTTTTCCACTAGGAGTATATGGTAAGACTCCACCTGCTTGGGCTGCAAGGTCACTAAGAAGTCCTACTGGAGCTGAGCTGAAAAATCTCCTCCATGTAGATCTGTTGACAGAAAGCTGCAGAAAGCTATGTTGCATGCAGCTCTATGGGAGAGAGAGAAGTCGTAAGTGGAGATAAACAACAATGGATACTGCAAGCCTTAAATTTGGTTAGCAAGGCCAAATGAGCCAACAGGTGCAATAGTGGTGTGTCTGTTATGGGGAAAACCAACCACTCATTCTCTAATTTGACTGGAGGCCCATTCCAAGGGAAGGAATACATGCTTGATACTGAAACCCTATGACAGGGGAAGTCATGATCCCTAAGGGTGTAATGTCTTCTGGTGTCTGGTAAGCACTTCTCTTAATGTTGACACTCATGTATTAATGTTACTCTCACTTTTGGTTAGAGAAGCTTCTCTTTTCAGATGGTGGTGACCTTAGGATGACTCAGAAGGTACCATAGTGCTGAGATGAACTGACAAAGGAATGTTCAACACTGAAATATCTCTACACACCTTCCAAGGCTCAGGGTCCATTGCGGAAGAGGTGGTGGAAAGAATGTAGGAGCTAAAGGTAAGGTAAGGTAGGACTGCTTACAATGCACTCTTCCAGATACCAAATGACTTGGCTGTCCATGACCTAGCAGTGCCTGACACTATGTACACAAAACCATCATAAGAAAGTGGTGGGAGGAAATTACAATGGTTTGTTGTCTATAATTATCGAAGCTGTCAATTAAAAAATCAAAACAGGTTAAAACTATGGTCCAGTTCCATGCATTTGCCTGCAATTTTCACAATTTCTTATTTCTTTCCATCTAAGTAGGTACCCATTATGTATATGTACCACATCTTCATAATCCATTCCTCAGTTCCATCGCCTAGCTATTGACTATTAATAGAGTGGCAATGAACATGGATGTCCCAGAATCTCTGTGCCTGTAGACACAGTTCTTTGTGTGCCCAAGAATGGCATAGCCGGGGAGAACAGAATGCATGTGTTATGAAAGTGAAGGGGAAATATTGGGGCAAGGGGAGCACAACTGGGGATGGGGGTGCCAGGGAGACCAGAAGTCAACTGGAACTAAGAATGTATAAAAATGCACAAGGAAACCTGCTACCTTGAATGCTAATTAAAAATAAAGAAAAAATGGGAAGAAAAGAACAAGTGAAAGTGTACAAGGCGGTGCATCATGGCCCTCTCATTTCCTGCGCTGGCATTTAAGCTCTCAGAATCTGACCCCTGGGACCTTCGCAACCCCCTCTCAGCCTCCACAGGACCCCTCGGCTACAGAGAACCCCCCCCCCACTCCCTCCGTGCCCCACACACTGCCTCCAGTTTTCTCCAAGTCCCCCCAGGGGAGGGACTGTTTCTCCTCTGCTGGGGATGGAGTGGAGGTTGCTCACGGCCAGAGACCTTGAGGTCTGGGCGTGGCCACAGCGCCCTTTGCCTGGCGCCCCGCGCACACTCACCGGAGTGGGGGCGTTCACTACGGAAAGGCTGTAGCCATAGAGGAACGAGGAGCCGAAAGCGCCCACGAGAGAAGCCACCACGAGCGAGCAGGACCAGTCCTGGGAGAGGAGAAGAAAGCATCAGAGGCCTTGCCAGCTGATGAAAATGAGGGTGTCAAGAGGCAGGTGTGGTTCCAGCCCTGAGGTCCTGTAGCGCAGTGGTCTTTCCGCAGGGATGCCCTAGGCAATCCTGCGGCTCAGCCTCTGGTGCAGCTTCTGCGGGTCTGATCCAGGCAAGAGAAAAGGCAAAGCTAGGTTAGGTGGTCCGCAGCGGCTGGCTGGCGCTGCTTGAGAGACTGCCAGGCATTATTCCAAGTGCTCTCCTGCCTTCAAACCTGCCCTGTTCCATCCACCACCACAGGTTAGGGGGAGGGGGCACAAAGGTGTGTCTGGTGCTGCCTGGGAGGTGTGTGGAGCCTCATTACTGCAGGCCCCTGACTCTTCACCGGGGTGGGGGGCTGAGACTGGCGACAGCCACATGCAGGTGCAGGGACCTGGTTTCAGAGCTGAGGCATCCTCCTGCAGGCTAGAGCGAGCCCCTCAGAGTACGAATCTGCACACAGAAATGCAGGGCTTGTGCTGAGAACAAGGCATCTGCCCTTGCCCTGACAAGATAGACACAGCCAGGACCTGGGCATGCAGCAGAAGCACCTGGGTCCTTGACAAAGGCCGACCAGCTGGCATCCTACACTGTCCAGAGGAGTGCAGGCTGACGGAGGGGCTGCCAAACATATTTGTGTGTACAGGCATGTGCTTTGTTGGTGTGAGGTCCTGACAAAGCCCCATGAGTGTTCACAGCAGTAAAAACAATGTCCAGTTTAGGGACTAATATCAGGCACTCACTGTTGGGAAGGTGACATTGGTCCCTGCTAGCCACTTCCTTAGTCCTGTCTTGCTGGGCTCCAGAACCAGGTGGCTCCAGCCTGCAGCTGTGGACACCTGAGCTTTCTGGAGCTCAGCTTACTTGCTGGTAAACTGTGATGCTCAGTGTATTGCTGCTGAGGAGCCACTGGGTGCTAGATGTGGCTAGTGCTAGAAAGTGTCCTCTCCTTTCCCTCTCTCTGATTCAGCTGCTACTGCCAAAATACACATGCCAAGGTCTCTCTATCCTGTCTATCAGAAGTCCTCCTTCTAGAAACTCCCCCATTACCTGAGGCCAGATGTCCCCTCTTTATACGAGCTCCTAAAAGCCCACCTCCCTTACATTTACATTTACCCTGATTCAATCTCACCCTTCCCCAACTCTGCTGGCTAGATTGTGTAAGCTTTGGACATTCCTTGACTCAATTTCCTCATCCTTAAGATAGGGGTGGATATGGAACCACCCAAGGGCTCTAGCGGTAGGGCCTGACTTGTGTCCCTTGCCCTGTGTGTGAGCCACCACTCGGGCTAAACAGCGGGAGGGGTTTGTTTTCTGTAGGTCTGGTTGCTGCTTGCTCCTCCCTCTGGATGCCCTGCCTGGATACCCGCGGTTAAACTGAGATTGAGGGCAGACTTATTGCCCCAGGGGTGGGGCTGCAAGGGAAGTGGAGACAGGAGAGTTTGCTGTAGTAGGAGTGGTCTGCTCAATGAGATTCAGGGATAGAACAAATCCCATTCAGTCACTCTATCACCTTTCCTTGTTATTCTACCTCGGGGTCTCATCTCAATGGCCACTTCCTCTGAGTTGCCAGGCACCAGGTGTGCCAAGTCTTTTCTGGGTCCTATACCAACACCCCCAGCCCTGGTATTCATAAATTGTCTGCTCCCCTGAGCTCCAGAGCACCTTGTGTGAAGTGCCCTGCCAGGCTGTGCAGAAGAGCAGATGGAAGCCGCCTCCTCCTGCCTCAGCCACTCTCCTGAGAGTTTCTCTGCTCCTGTGTGGCCTGCTGATGCCCACTGTCTCCCACTGGCCTCCAGTGGAGAAGGCACCATGACTCACCCCAGCACCCCAGCACTCCCTGTGTCTCACTGGGGAAGGGGAGGAGAGGCTGGCCCCAAGCAAGCAGCGGTGCTTCTCTTGCAAAACCCCATTCACCAGGCATGGCAGGCTGCCAGGGGTGCTCTCAATCCAGCAAATGGAGGCTCAGGAGATGAGGCACCAAAATGACACAGGTGAGAGCTCAGGGTCCAGACCCAGGCCTCCCTGACCTAGACTTTGTCACACACAGCTGCTGGGCCGGACTCGGCTCTCTTGCACAGCAGTCACCCATTCCAGACTTCCCATAGCCCGCAGTACAGAAGCCATCCCATGTTTACCTTCCTTCTCCTCCCACCTGGCACACTGCTTCTCCTGCACCTTCCAGGGCAGAGCCCAGAGGGCAGCTCTCCAGGGCAGCTGCTGCCACATGCCAAGGGAACAAAGCTGAGCTCCCCGGCATCCATGTTTATTCTCTTCCTGGCCCCAGGACCCTGGACTTTACAAGGGTATCTCCCCAGTGAAGAGACAGAGTCCACAGGAAGGAGGGCAGGAGTGCCTAAGCAGGAAATACATGGTGATTTGATCATGCCCAAACAGGAAACAGGGCAACATGTCTTTCCTGCCTGTAAGTCCTTCCAGCAACTGGAGTATCTTAAAGGCAAACCTGCTGTTTCTTGAATTATACCAGAGTGTGATGTTTTCCTCTGTCATACTTTTATTTCTTGGTCAGTAGTCTGGAGGGGCATTTGGCATAAACTCAGGGCACCTCCAAATGATAGGCACGTAGGGAGAAATTGCCAGCTGGCTTGCCTTTGGAGTTGGGTGGGCTCCAGAGCTGACGCCTCCATTTATTATATTTTTGATTTCCTCACTTAGGAACTGTGTGTCCGTATGCAAGTCAAGGTGCTTCTCTGAGCTTTCATTCTGCCTGGGAAAAATCAGATATTGATCTTGTTCCAGTTATCTGGCAGAGCAATAGTGATGCTCAAATAAAGAATGTGGCTGGTTTGCTGCATGTCAGAGAAGCACGTTCAGGAAGCCATGGCCTTGACTTACTGGCTTCAGGGGACTGGGGGTGGGGGAGGCAAACTTTAGGAATGCAGAATGCCTAAAAGATGAAGGCAGGACTCGGGTCCCCAGATGAGACACCGAGAAACCAGCAAGCTGAGTTTAGTGGAAAACACACATGGAAATAAACTATGGGAGAAGGGGCGTTGCTCTGGGGGCCTGATTTTCGCACCCGCTGGAAGATCCAGCCCAGGTACCCAACAGCGAGACTAGGTCCACTTCAGGGAAGATGGGAACCGCACTGAACAAGAAAAGCCAACTCTAGTCTTTTGAATAGCGATATGTAGAACCAGAAATCTAATGATTTTTCAGCCAGAGAGACCTTTGTGGAGCAGACTATTTTTTGGCTGTTTCCTGCATTGGTTTTCAGCCACCTGGACCTCAAGCAGCTATGGGACTGGATCCAAATGGGACACTCGGGGGCACTGTCACTACAAGGGCAAAGAACTCCAAGGACACTGGCACCATCTCAGTCAGACCCAGGAATCTTCCTTGGAATAAGCGGCTCCCAAGCACACACCCAGGATGTGTAAACCAAAGAGGTATGTGGGCAAAAAGGGTGTGAGGTGCAGGGCATAGAGCCAAGACCTGCAGCCATAGACTGCGGATTTATATAAGCAGAAAGGCTGAGCACGGCTGTGCATCCACAGAGGAGCAGGGACAGCCACGACCCTGTGCACGGGGGCCACCTGATGTGGACTTCTCAGCCATCACCTCATTCACCTCGCAATCAATCACCCACCCTCATGCTTCCTGCTATGCATCTCCTGTTTTTCCACTTTCACAACACATCTCAATGGCTGCTACAAACTCGCCAAAGCTCCAGTTGCACCACACCAGGTGACCCCTACTCCACGGAAAACCGCCCTGAGGCTCCCATTGGGATTGAACCCTCAGATGGTACAGGAGTCAGAGGGCCGCCAGGCGTGAAGTCAGAGGGAGGGTGGTGGCCCTCTGTCACTCTTAAGTGCTGCCTGGGTGACTCAGCTGCTTTTCTACCTGTGATTGTTCATCTCTGGTTGTCAGCTTGACGGGATTTAGAATTGCCATAGAAACTTTTTTTGACATGTCTATTAGGGGTTTTCTAGACTAGATTATTGAGATGGGAAGACCCACCTAACTGTGGTGGTGCCATTCCATGAGGTGGGCATCCCCGATTGTGTAAAAGGAGAAAGCTAGCTGAGCACCAGCATCCATTGCTCTGACTCATGACCACGTGTGATAGCGTTCCTGCTCCCGCCGTGCCGTCCACACCATGACGAACTTTCCCTTGAAACTCTAAGCCAAAAATAAACCCTTTCCTTCCATAAGCTGCTTCTGGTCTTATGTTTTCTCCTATTAATAAGAAGGTAACTGATACACCACCCCATCCTGATCCTGCTTAAATTTGAGGGTAAGATGCCTGTAGGTTAGAAGAACCTCTTCAGGTAGGCTAGCCCAAACTGGACCTTAAGTGTCTTGCAGGGTAGCTGGGAGGTGACCTCTGACTTCATTATAATCTCATCTGCATGTTGTATGGTGCACACACACACACACACACACACATGCGCATGTGCGCACACATATACACACACTACATGATAGCCCAGGTCTAGGGAGTTGGCTTGAAGAAGACAAACATTTTCTAGCAGGGAGCTGCTGGAACGAAGGAGAGTTGTCTACTGACTGTCGTTTAAGTCAAATGTTTGAAGTGCCTGCTTTCTGTCCTGCATTGCATTGCAGCGGGTTCTTGACTCTTCTAATGGAAGCACTAAGGAAAGAGCACTTCTTAGAAGGAATTGCCATCGATTTAACCTATTCTGACCTGTTTTTGGGAGAACTGAGGCAGGTGAAGTTGCCTCCCTAAACCTCTATTTCACACCTGTATGGGGACAGTGGTATTAAGCCACCAATTTCCCACTTCTCTGCCAATTTGACAAGTAGACTCATGTTGATATCTGTTCTGCCAAATATAGATCTATGACAAACATGGCCATATCTCTTGCCAAGTCATGGCCATCACAGAAGATGAAACACAGGAGGCCAAGGTTTAAGTCTGGCTTCACTTGGTATGAGGAACACGGCATGGGACCTGACCAGCTCTCTGTGGCCCACCTCTACAATCCACCCTCCTCTCTTTGCTGCCAGCTGCCACTCCCTGTTCTCTCTGCAGTCTTCACCTGAGCCCTGCCCTCTCTAGGGGAGGAGCATGGGGGAACCAGGGAGCTGTCCCAGGACCACCAGAATGTTCAGGAAAGGGAGAGAGCAAGAAATCAGGACTTACCACCTTCTGTCTTGCCTGTCCACTCTCTTTTCTTTCTTCTGGGTCCTTTTCACTGAGCTTCATAATTGCCTTTTCACTTTGGACTTTGTTCCTAAAAGAGAAAAGGAAAAAAAGAAAAAAACATTACACACTTACTTTCAAAGATGGGTAAGCCAACAGAGCTCTGGGGCAAAGACCCAGGTGACAAAAGCCTGTTAGTCCTGGGCTGAGACAGGAGGATAACAAATTGAAGGGCTGCCTGGGCTACAGAGTAAGTTCAAGGTTAGTATGGGCAACTTAATGAGATTTTGTCTCAGAAAGTGAAAAGAGAGGTAGGGATGCCCTTTAGTGACATAGTACTTACTTAGCCTGCGGGATGTCCTGTTTTTTTTTAAGTATTTTTAAAATTTATTTTTATTTATTAATTAGAGACAGAGAGAGAGAAAGAGACTGAGAGAGAGAATGGGCATGCCAGGGCCTCTAGCCACTGCAAATGAACTCCAGGTGCATGCACCACCATGTGCATCTGGCTTACATGGGACCTGGAGAATCGAACCTGGGTCCTTAGGCTTCACAGGCAAGTGCCTTGGCACTAATCCATCTCTCCGGCCCAGGTCCTGGGTTTAATCCTCAGCAACCAGCATTGCAAAAAACAAAACAAAACACACAAAAAAAAGGAAGAAAGGAAGGAAGGAAGGAAGGAAGGAAGGAAGGAAGGAAGGAAGGAAGGAAGGAAGAAAGAAAGAAGAAAGAAAGAAAGACAAAAAAAGATGGGTCAGTCACAAGAGGTGTGCTTCAAGCGACCCAGAGCAGGACACCAGGATGCAACAGCAGCACCCTTACTCAGAGCCCAGGCCCCAGGAGACACAGGAACCTCCCTCATCTTCTCTATTTAGATGCAGCGGTGGCCTGCTGTTTCCCACACCTCCTTCAAGGCTTGTGAAACCCAGGCTCCTCCCCCACAGGATTGTCATTCAGAAGCTCATGTTTGCCAAGAGGCACACTTTGAAATTTCTAGACTATTTTCCAGAAGGGAGAGTGACATTCTTGAAGTTCAAAGTGCTAGCCCTGTCTGTCAAATTGGAAATAGCACCACAATGGTAAAAGTGACTTCTCTGAATTTCCAGAGCTGCCCTTTGCCTGAGCTTGCCATGGCATTTGTAAAAATGTAGGCTACTGCAGAATAAAAATCCAAGATGTTCACTTCAACATTTTCCATATTAGAAAAATATAGTAAGCTTCCGGTTAAGATGGCGGAGTAGGTACCATGCCAAAGCAGCCGGGGGGGGGGGGGGGAGGTGGGGGAAGACCAAAAAAACTCAGCAAAATACACACTTTTACTAAAAAGTGAGGTGTATAGGAAATTGAAGCAGCAGTGGAGAAGTAGAAGAGAGCCAGAGCATCCAGAGCCCGCACAGGCCAGCAAAAGCGGCTCCAGCAAGTCCCCCAACCATGGCGGCAGCAGCGCACCAGAAAGCCGCCAGGCTCGGCTTGAGCCGCAGGAAAAGCCAGGTGCGCGGATTTTCCCCTCACACCGGCGCTCTCTGCAACTCAGGAAACATGAAGGGAGAGCAGCAGTGAGCGACGGAGGAGCAGACCACTAGGTAGAAGAACATGTGGAACAGCGAGAGAACCAGAGCAGCTGCAGCTCCCTCCCGTCCCCCACCGCCTGAGCCCAGCTCCAGCAAGAGCAGCTTCCCGGGACCAACTTGGGCCAACAGCAGGATCCAAGCAGCAGCAGAGCCCGGCAGCACTGTCAGCGCCTCTGGCAGGGGTAACAATGGCCCAGCAACAGCAGACCAAGGAGCAGCAGCAGCGGCAGACCCAGCAGCAGCTTCAGTGGCAGCAGTGGCAGTGGATGCAGCAGCAGCAGCTTCAGCAGCAGCGGTGGCTCCAGAAGTGGCAGCAGCAGCGGTGGGCCAAGCAGCAGCAGCAGCAGCTGCTGACAGAACCAGCAGAGGCAGCTTTTGCAGCAGCAGTTCCAGCAGCGGGTGTGCTGATCTGCAGGGCCACAGTTGCCAGGCTCGGTTTGCCCCACAGGAAAAGCCAGTGCCCAGCTCCAGAAATCAGAACAGCAGCCTGGCGGCCCAGGCAGCAACTTGACTGAGGCCAAAATCATCCAAGGTAACTGGGATTGCACGAGGGAAGGGTCTTACTTGGCCACAAGCTGACTTGGATCCCTCAACAGACCAGAAAACTTAACCTCTATGTTGATAGAGGATCTGGTTGTTATAATAACTACTCTGGCATATATACTTGGGGCTGTTTTTGATTGAATGGGTACAGTGTTTAGTTAAATTTTAGAATCTACCTGTATTTTATTCCACTCAGCCTACTTGAATACTCCCATAGCAGAGAAACTCAGCCCCTAGGGGCACCTTTGTAGATACTCTGAGAGTCTTAAGAGACACACCTAACACCTTAAGCTCGTACCCTGAAAATATATAACATCAAATCAATTGATATACCTAAGAATACCCAGCTAGCTAGAAAATCCAAGCATTAACTTAATCCAAGATGCAAAAATATATACATTATAACACAAGAAACACTAAAAAGCAAGACGATATAAATCCACCTAAAAGTATTAATGCATCAGAAATGTCCTCCAGTGAGAACGAGTTAGAGGAAATGCCTGAGAAAGATTTCAAAAGAATGTCAATATGTTCAAAGAAGTCAGAGAACAAATCAAAGGAGTCAAAGAGGAACTTAAAGAGGAAATCAAAGGAATCAAAGAAGATGCAGGACACCAATTTCATGAAATAAAGAAGGCAATACAAGACATAAATAAGGAAATAGAAATAATAAAGAAAAACCAGTCAGAACTACTAGCAATGAAGAACACAGTTAGTGAAATAAAAAACTCTGTAGAAAATCTCACCAGTAGAATGGATGAAGGAGAGGACAGAACATCTAAGCTAGAAGACCAGGTGGCAGATCTAACACAGTCCAACAAAGAGAAAGACAAACATAAAAAAAAGTATGAGTGGGAATTTCAAGATATTCGGGACACTACGAAAAGATCCAATATAAGAATTCAGGGCATAGTAGAAGGAGAAGAATTCCACTCCAAAGGCATGATAGGCATCTTCAACAAAATCATAGAAGAAAACTTCTCCCAATATGGGAAAGAGGTGCCAATGCAGATACAGGAAACCTTTAGAAGCCCAGCCAGACAAAACCTGGAAAGAAGCTCTCCTTGCCATATTATAATCAAACTTCAAAACACACACACCAAAGAAAAAATATTGAAAGCAGTTAGAGAGAAAAATCAAGTTACCTACAAAAGCAAGCCCATCAGGATTACAGCAGATTATTCAACACAACCTTTTAAAGTCAGAAGGGCTTGGAATGATATATTCCAAGTTCTGAAAGATAACAACTGTCAACCAAGGTTACTTTATCCTGCAAAGTTATCCATTCAAATAGATGGAGCAATAAGGACATTCCATGACAAAAGCAGGTTAAAGGAGTATTTGAAGACAAAACCAGCTCTACAGAAAATACTTGATAGAATCATCCATGCTGAAGAAAAGGAAAGGCACACATATAAGGAACCTAGAAAAAACAAGCAATACTCAAATACTAGTTAACACAAGAGAGCACAGGTAGAACCGGGACCACAAAAAAAAAAAAAAAAAAAAAGGCCAACATAAATATACACCTTTCAATAATATCTCTTAATATCAATGGCTTCAATATTCCAACCAAAAGACATAGGTTTGCAGACTGGGTTAAAAAGCAGGATCCTACAATTTGTTGTCTCCAAGAAACTCACCTTTCTACAAAGGATAGACATTATCTTAGGGTGAAAGGTTGGAAGATGGTGTTTCAAGCAAATGGACCTAGAAAACAAGCATGGGTTGCTATCCTAATATCTGACAAGGTAGAATGAAGTCCAACATTAGTCAAGAAAGATAAGGAAGGTCACTTTACATTGAATAAGGGCACACTCCAACAGGAGGACATTACAATCCTAAACATATAAGCACCTAACATGGGGGCTCCCAAATTCATCAAACAAACACTATTAGAACTAAGGTCATGTATAACACCAAACACAGTGGTAGTGGGTGACTTTAACACCCCACTCTCATCAATTGACAGGTCATCCCAGGAAAAAATAAACAGAGATGCATCTGGACTAAATGAGGTCATAGAAGGAATGGACCTAACAGATATATACAGGACATTTCATCCAAAAGCTTCAGAATAATCATTCTTTTCAGCAGCACATGGAACATTCTCTAAAATAGACCATATATTAGGACACAGAGAAAATCTTAACAAATTCAGGAAAATCGAAATAGTTCCTTGCATTCTATCTGACCACAATGGAATTAAACTACAAATCAGTAGCAAGAAAGGCTATAGAGCATACACAAAATCATGGAAACTAAACAATACACTACTAAATGATGAATGGGTCAATGAAGAAATCAAGAAGGAAATCAAAAAATTTATAGAGTCAAACGATAATGAGAGCACAACATATCAAAATCTCTGGGACACAATGAAGGCAGTTCTAAGAGGTAAATTTATAGCCTTAAGTGCCTATATTAAGAAATTAGAAAGGTCGCAAGTAAATGACCTAATGCTTCACCTTAAAGCCTTGGAGAAAAAGAACAAGGCAAACCAAAAATCAGTAGGCAAGAAGAAATAATAAAGATTAGGGCAGAAATTAATGAAATTGAAACAAACAAACAAACAAAAATCCAAACAATTAATGAAATAAAGAGTTGGTTCTTTGAAAGGATAAACAAGATTGATAAACCCTTAGCAAATCTGACCAAAAGAAAGAGAGAAGAGACACAAAATAATAAAATCAGAGATGAACAAGGTAACATCACAACAGATACCAGAGAAATTCAAAAAATCATAGGGACATACTATAAAAGCATGTACTCCACAAAGTAGAAAATCTAAAAGAAATGGATGATTTCCTTGATTTATATGACCTACCTAAATTAAATAAAAATGAGATTAATCACTTAAATAGACCTATAAAAAACGTGGAGATCCAACAGTTATCAATAATCTCCCAACCGAAAAAAGCCCAGGCCCAGATGGATTCACTGCTGAATTTTACCAGACCTTTAAGGAAGAGCTAACACCATTGCTTCTTAAGCTTTTCCAGGAAATAGAAAAAGAAGGAACTCTACCAAACTACTTCTATGAGGCCAGCATCACCCTGATACCAAAACCAGGCAAAGATAGAACAAAAAAAGAAAATTACAGACCAATCTCCCTCTTGAACATAGATGCAAAAATTCTCAACAAAATATTGGCAAACAGAATACAAGAGTATATCAAAAAGATCATTCACCCTGACCAAGTAGGCTTTATATCAGAGATGCAGGGATGATTCAATATACACACATCTATAAATGTAATACATTATATAAATAGGTTGAAGGACAAAAATCACATGATCATCTCATTGGATGCAGAGAAAACATGTGACAAAATCCAACATCCCTTCATGATAAAAGTCCTACAGAGACTGGGAATAGAAGGAACATATCTCAATATAATAAAAGCTATTTATGACAAGCCTACAGCCAACATATTACTAAATGGGGAAAAACTGGAAGCTTTTCCACTACAACCAGGAACAAGACAACGGTGTCCACTGTCTCCACTTTTATTTAATATAGTTCTGGAAGTCTTAGCCCTAGCAATAAGGCAAGAGACACACATAAAAGGGATACAAATTGGAAAGGAAGAGATCAAGTTATCCTTACTTGCAGATGACATGATTCTATACATAAAGGACCCTAAAGACTCGACTAGCAAACTGTTAGAGCTGGTCAAAACCTATAGCCATGTAGCAGGATACAAAATAAATACACAGAAATCAGTAGCCTTCATATATGCTAACAACAAACACACAGAGGATGAAATCAGAGAATCACTCCCATTTGCAATTGCATCAAAAAAAATAAATAAATAAATAAATAAAGTACCTTGGAATAAACCTAACCAAGGAAGTAAAGAATCTCTACAATGAGAACTTTAAAACACTCAAGCGAGAAATTGTAGAAGACACTAGAAAGAGGAGAAACATCCGCTGTTCCTGGATTGGAAGAATCAATATTGTGAAAATGGCAATCTTGCCAAAAGCAATCTACACATTTAATGCAATCCCTATCAAAATTCCGAAAGCATTCTTCATGGAAATAGAAAAAACAATCCAAAAATTCATCTGGAATCACAAAAAACCTCGAATATCTAAAATAATACTGAGCAACAAAAATGAGGCTGGTGGTATCACCATACCTGATTTTAACCTATACTACAGAGCCATAGTAACAAAAACAGCATGGTACTGGCACAAAAACAGACATGTAGATCAGTGGAACAGAATAGAGGACCCAGATGTAAACCCAAGTAGCTATAGCCACCTGATATTCGATAAAAATGCCCAAAATACTCATTGGAGAAAAGACAGCCTCTTCAGCAAATGGTGTTGGGAAAACTGGATATATATCTGCAGAAGGATGAAAATAGATTCTTCTCTCTCGCCATGCACAAGAATTAAGTCCAAATGGATTAAAGACCTTAACATCAACCTGAAACTCTTGAAACTGCTAGAGGAAAAAGTAGGGGAAACCCTTCAACATATTGGTCTTGGCAAAGACTTTCTGAATACAACCCCAATTGCTCAGGCAATAAAACCACAGATTAATCACTGGGACCTCATGAAATGACAAAGATTTTGCACTGCAAAGGACACAGTGAAAAAAGCAAAGAGGCAACCTACAGAATGGGAAAAAATCTTCGCCAGCTATATATCAGATAGAGGAATAATATCTAGGATATACAAAGAACTCAAAAAATTAAATAATAAGGAATCAAACAAGCCAATCAAAAAATGGGCTATGGAGCTAAGTAGAGCGTTCTCAAAGGAAGAAATACGAATGGCATATAAGCATCTAAAAAAATGTTCTACGTCACTAGTCATCAGGGAAATGCAGATTAAAACTACATTGAGATTCCATCTCACTCCTGTCAGATTGGCCACCATCATGAAAACAAATGATCATAAATGTTGGCGGGGATGTCGAAAAAGAGGAACCCTTCTACACTGCTGGTGGGAACGCAATCTGGTCCATCCATTGTGGAAATCAGTGTGGGGGTTCCTAAAACAGCTAAAGATTGATCTACCATATGACCCAGCTATAGCACTCCTAGGCATATATCCAAAGGACTCATCTCATTTCCTTAGAAGTACGTGCTCAACCATGTTTATTGCTGCTCAATTTATAATAGCTGGGAGATGGAACCAGCCTAGATGTCCCTCAACTGATGAGTGGATAATGAAGATGTGGCACATTTATACAATGGAGTTCTACTCAGCGGTAAAGAAAAATGAAGTTATGAAATTTGCAGAAAAATGGATGGACCTGGAAAGGATTATACTAAGTGAGGTAACCTGGGCCCAGAAAGCCAAGCACCACATATTCTCTCTCATATGTGGATCCTAGGTATGGATGATTGGGCTTCTGCATGAGAATGAAAATACTTAGTAGCAGAGGCCAGTAAGTTAAAAAGGAGACATAAAGGGAAGAGAAAGGAAGGGAGGAGGGTACTTAATAGGTTGATATTGTATATATGTAATTACAATGATTGTGATGGGGAGGTAATATGATGGAGAATGGAATTTCAAATTGGAAAGTCGGGGGAGGGTGGGAGGGAATTACCATGGGATATTTTTTTTTAACATTCATGGAAAATGGTAATTAAAAATAAATAAATTAATAAATAAATAAGAAAAAAATATACTAAAAAAAATTCTAGCAGGAAATTTTGAGTACATCATAGTCCATCCATTGGATAGAAATTCATGCAGTCCATAAAACGTATCTGAAGGAGTGGAGAGATGGCTCAGCGATTACTACATCCCATCTCCAGATCCCACATAAACGGCTCTGTGTGACCATAGCATGTAACTCCCCCACCTGAAAAGGGGAGCAGAGACCAAGTGTTTTCCCAGGCTCGTGCAATGCAGCAAGTTCCTCTATCGGAGACTCTGGTTCAAACAAGAACAGACATAAGAGCAGTGGCATGGAATACCCAACATTCTGCTGAGGGCATGGGGCACCACAAAGGCACATATACATGTAAATACCACACACACCACACATACACACACATACAGCACATTACATACACACAAGCAAGAAAAATTAAATTATTTTTTAAACCTATTATTTAAGAATTTGTGATGCCAGGAAGAAATACTCAGGATAAATTCTTAGTTGTAAAGGAAGATACATAAATAAATATGTAATATTCAATATTAAGCATAAATGTATTTATTATTAGGTTTACACTATTCACATGACATACTTGAATGAAGTCGGAGTTATCTCACTTAAATTTAAATGTAGGTTTATGTGTCAGCAAGTCCCAGTGTCTTAGGTTATGGGGATTAAATCCTGCCTGAGCCAGGCAGCTCATGCTCTACCATCACAGACGCAGTTTTGGGAGCACACACAGCTGCACACAAATCCTGGAGAGGGGCTGCCCAGCACAGTGGTCTGGGGACAGTGGAGGTGGGGCTGCAGAGTGGAGTTGGGGACAGGCACACGTTGATGTAGAACAAAAACTAGCAGGGGCTGTGGAGACGCTTGAGCAGCAAAGCACTTGCTTCACATGCAAGCATGAGGACCCGAATTGGATCCCAGCACCCACAGAAAAAGCTGCCATGCAGCCAGGTGAAATATATACAACTGGTGCAATGGGGCATGTCTGTTTTGGGGGAAACCCATTGCTCTCTGATTGGATTTGCCATGGGAGGGAATTCATGCCTGGTACTAAAAGCAATCAGTCAAAAGCCTATGGCTGAGGAGGTCATAAGCCCTAGGGGGAAACTACTACTCTTGTCTGGCTATATAGATATATTATGACCAACAAGCTACCCTCTAAACACTTATGCTTATGTCCATATATTAATGCTACTCTCACTTTTGGTTACAGACGCTTCTCTTGTCAGATGATGATCACCACTGGGGTGACTCAAAAATGACCAAAGTGCTTAGAAGTGACAGTGGAATTTGAGCACTAAGTGAAACATCTCTATCACAAGGCTCAGGGCCCATTGCAGAACAGGTAGCAGAAAAAGAAAGGAGTCAAAGAAAGGGAAGGAGTGCTTTGCAATACTTTCATGCAGACACAGAATGGTCTTGATATTCATGACTTCACAGTGGCTGGTGCCACCTGCCCAAGACTCACATAACAGGAGGAAAAAAATGGTGATACCAAAAAAGAAGAGAGGCAAGTTGGCCAAAAAAGGATTCAATAGAGGGGGGATATGAGAGGGGAAAGAGGGAATATTGGGAGGAGATTATGATCATGTTGTATTGTTTATATTTTTGGAAGTTGTCAATAAAAAAATTTCTTAAAAAGCTGGGCATGGTAGTACATGCCCATCATTGCAGCCCTGGGGAGGCAGAGAAAGGAGTATCCCCAGGTTTGCTGTCTAGGTAGTTTAACCAAATCAGTGAGCTCTGGGTTCAATGAGAGACCCTGTCTAAATAAAGCATGGTGGAGAAAGATTGAGGAAGACAACTGACATTGACCTCTAGACTCCACATGCAGGTACACATGTACTTACATACACATGTGCAAACATGCATACACATCACACACATCCAAAAAGGAAAAAGAAAAACAGGAAGGAGACAGTAAAAGCTGAGCTGTAGTTATCCCTCAGCCATGGTACTGTGGCCAATTGTTTAAAAAATATTTTGTTTATTTATTAATGAGAGAGAGCAAGAAAGAATGGGTGCACCAGGCCCTCAAGCCATAGCAAGCAAACTCCAGATGTGTTCATTACTTTGTGCATTTGGCTTATGTGGGTACTAGGGAGCTGAACCTGGCTCCTTAGGCTTTGCAGTCAAATACCTTAACCACTGAGAATTCTCTACAGCCCTTCAATTTTTATCTTATTGTTTTCCCTCTTTTTGTTGTTCATTTTTATTTATTTGAGAGAGGGAGAGAGAGAATGGGTGCACCAGGGCTTCCAGCCACTGCAAACGAACTCCAGACGAGTGCGCCCCCTTGTGCTAATGTGGGTCCGGGAGAATCGAGCCTCGAACCGGGTCCTTAGGTTTCACAGGCAAGTGCTTAACTGTTAAGCCATCTTTCCAGCCTTGTTTTTCCATTTTTTACATCCCAAACAGAATGCTACAACAGTGATACATGGAAGTTTAAAGTTGCTTTAAGTTTTTGTAAACTTTTTTTAAAATAAGAAATAAGTCCTTGAGGTTGGAAGTAGCCAAGTAGAGTTATGGTTGCACACTCTCTTTCTAAGCAAAAGATGGCAGCCCTGAAGGATATACGGTTCTTAAAGAATGGCACAGCCTGTGCTAGATTAAGACCCCAAAATCCCTTGACTACACTTCAGCATGACACTGTGGGTTGTCACTGAGGGTCATCCTAGCCCTTGAGACTGAAGCATCTTCAGGCCTCTCATGTGGCTGCTGAGAATGCCCTCCACCTACAGGACCTTTCTTTCCTCTGGATCTCCCTCAGAGGCTCAGCTTCCTTCTGGAAATCTGACCACAGTCATCTTTGCATCCCAGAGCATATCCAGTCAGCCCAGCAGGGGTGGGATACAGGTTCTGACCCGTGTGAGTGTGGTTGTGTGTGTGTGTGTGTGTGTGTGTGTGTGTGTGTGTGTGTGTGTGTGTGTGTGCTTTTATGGTGTCTTTGTATCTTTGTGTTTATATGTGTGTGTTGTGTCTGTTTCTGTGTGTGTATCTATTTGTCTCTGCATATAGCATGAATGTGGTATGTGTGTCTATCTATTTCTCTTTGTGGCACGTGTATCTCTCTCTCTCTCTCTCTCTCTCTCTCTCTCTCTGTATGTGTGTGTGTCCTCACCAGACATACTCTTGTACCTGGACTGGCCCATTTTATGTCATTGTGGCTGTGGTGCTATTGGCATCATTGTTTGGTTGGCTGTCTGGATGTTGACATGAATATTTGTTCAATGTAATTATTGTCTATGATCGGCAGATACTTAAATACAGCAGATGGTCCTCCCTGAGTGTCCCTCCAATCATTTAAAGACCTTAAGAGAAAAACTGATATCCTGAAGAGGAAGGAATTCCACCTCTAGACTGTAACATGGAAACTCTGCCATAGATCCAATCTTTGAAACATGACTACAACGTCAGTCAGCACTGCTGGGCTTTCTATTCTGCTTGCTTGTCCTTTGAATTTAGCGTCCCCAGTCCCCAAAATTGCATGAGGCAATTCCTTAAGAAAGAGAAAGAGAGATCGTAGTGGTCTGTTCTCTGGAGAACCACTTCCATGATTCATCTCTGTCCACTCTGGCACCATACTGGCCAGAAAAGTACAAAGCAAACAGAGCAGATGAGGTGGAGTGAAAGAGCAAGGAGGCGGCAAAATGAGGTCAGGTGGGATGGGGGCAGTGTCCATGACCTCCCCAGGGCTCATTCTCATTCTAGGTGGTCACTGGGTCACTCAGTTATACCATTCACAGAGAACACTGTAAAATCCCCCTGGAATTATGCATCAGGTTGACTTTACAGGGGGATTAATAGGTACCTAAAGGTAAACATGGTATCTGAGTGACTGAGCAAGAGCCAGGATTTGGCAGGCCCTATACAGGGTGGAGAAAACAAGGCCACTGGACCCCTGTCCTGGCCTTGCTGCTATGACCTAGGTATCCAAACCTGTTTGTCAACTGGAGACTGCTGCATGCTCGCGTCATGGCCATGGTGCTGAGATGAGGGGCAGCACACAGGAAAGGCCCAGAGAGATACCTGACAAGGTCTCGGTGTCTGAAAACTGAGCGGCAGCTGACCTACTGAAGACAGGGGGAGCAAGCATCTACGGAGGGAGACAGAGATTAAGAGTTCCACTTAGGAGTGCTCAGCCTGGGCTTCGAGGTAACTCTCCCAGACAGTTGGAAATAAGAGCTGTGCTCAAGAAATGGCCGGGGCTAGAAATGAAAGATGGTCATTAATGCCACAGAGTAGAAAAGGTCAACCAGGAAAAGGGTTGGAGAGAGATTCTTGAGGAAGTCCAGCCTGGAAAAAGAAGGTAAGAGATGGTGAGTGGAAAAGGGTTCCCACATAGGAGAGATAGGCACAGTGAGGGGTTGAGAATTACAAGTCAAGAAGAATGAGCAGAGGGGAGGGGTTGAAGCAGAAGAGGTAGAGAAGACAAGTACAAGTACAACACAGGCAATGTGAGTGCTGGCTGAGGAGGACAGGGTGTCTGGACAACCTGAGAATGCTGGGAGAGGAAGTCAGAGTGCCTGCTCAATCTGTGAGTGCTGGCAGATGACAGAGGGTCTAGGCAATTTCAGAGTGCTGGCTGAGGAAGGCAGAATGTCTGAACAACTTCAGAGTGCTGCTTGAGGAAGGATAGAGTGTCTTGACAATCTCAGTTTGTAGGCTGAGGACAGAGCTCCTGGACAATCTCACAGTGCTGACTGGGGTGGACAGAGTGTCTGGATAATTTCAGTTTGTTGGTTGAAGAGAATAGTGTCTGGACAATCTCAGAGTGCTGGATGACGAGGACAGAGTGTCTGGACCATCTGAGAGTTATGGATGAGGGGGAGAGAGTGCCTGGAAAATCTGTGAGTTCTGGAAGATGGCAGAGTGTCTAGACAATCTGAGTGCTGGCTGAGGATGGATAGAGTGTTTGGACAATCTTCAAGTGCTGTCTGAGGAGGGACAGTGTCTGGACAATCTGAGTGTGCTGCCTTAAGAGGACAGAATATATAGACAATATAAGAGTTCTGCTGAGAGATGGTGTGTCTGGAGAACCTCCAAATGCTGGCAGAAGAGGACAGAGTGTTTGAACAATCTCAGAGTGCTACCTGAGGAGGACAGAGTCTCTGGATAATATAAGAGTGGTGGCAGATTAGTCGTGAGTGTCTGGACATTCTGAGAATGCCGGCTGAGGAGGACAGAGTGTCTGGACAATCTCAGAGTGCTGGGTGTGGAGGACAGAGTGTCTGGAGAATCTGAGAGTGCTGGGCTTGGAGGCAGAGTGTCTGGAAGAGGAGACCCATGTAGACAGACTTCATAGAGCACAGGCTCGGGGTAAGCACAGGGAAATCATGGGTTGCGGTGGTGTGGGGTCCACAAATGGCCTGCGTGTAAAGCCTTAAGGAGGACTGCAGATGTGGTAGTAAGGAAATAGTCAACTTCTGGGCAAGGGCTTGTACACCAGATGCCATAAGCATTCTGCCCATCATAAAGTCAACTGCATGCTAACACCCCTGCAAGAAGTAGTCCATTTTCATCACCTGATAGTGTTTGCATGCAGTGGGCCGTGAAGCAGTTAACTGAAGGGAAAGGAGGGAGAAGGTGCAGGTGTGAGGACAGGTGGGGCATCATGGCAAGAAGAAAGTCTGGGTTGCAGCCATCATCCGGCCTGGCTGGCCCATGGGATGGTGTGGAGGCTCTTCTCATCTCAGGAGGAAGATGGTGGGCATCTCTTCAGGGGCTTGGGGAAAAATGTGATTCCAAGTACAATCCATGTGACTTTCTTTGGTGTATACCCCATCCATCTACCACTGTGGCCAGCTAGAAGCCTAGGTCAGAGGAAGCTGGTGAAAAGTCTGTGAAGGATACAGTGAGGACAGAAATGGTGGGAAAGAGGAGAAGGTGCTGTGCGGACATTAGTAAATCAAAGAATGCCAAGGATTCTGTGCGGCAAGATTGGCGTAAGGGATCATGGCCAAGGGAGGATGGACCCAACAGTGAGTCCTCTGGCTGAGACGGACCAGGGGAGTGCTAGGACAGGATGGGGGAGGAGCATGTGCATTCTTTCAATGGGGATAATATGCTGCCAACTGGGAAGGTGGCTGGTGCATATCCAGTTTTTAGACATGGTGACATACCATTGTCATCTCCAAAGTTCACACTAGAGACTCTCACAAATGAGTTACAATAATCATTGCAGAACCATCTTAGATGTTAACTAAGTTTATAAGTTTGTGTTGGGCTGCATTCACAGCTATCTTGGCATTCTTGTGGCCTACATACTGCAGGCTGGGCTTCTTTCTCATTCACAGCCAACACAAACTGCCTCCTATTTCCTAGCCAGCAAGGACTAGGAAGAGAACCACACTGCCCAAGCAGGGGCTCCAGACTTTGCCCTCCCCTCATACCAGAGACAAGAGGGACCTTTCAGCCTCCAGATATCCCATCACTAGCCTGTCTGATGCAAGGCCACATGCCTCAGGCCACCTGGGCACTGGGGCCAGAGGATCCCTTTCAGGTCTGCCACTGAATAGCTGTGTGACTCATAGAAAGTTTCTAAGCTTCCGTGTGCCTCCATCCCTTCCTATTTCAAACAGGGAGCTGCAAAACCAGCCTCATGAGGCTGCTCTGAGGATGAATTGACTTGATTATGTGGTGAACCTGATCAATATCAAAGGCCCTTGAGCTACAGTGATCCCAGAAAGAGCACAGAAATAGCTTTTGCATAGAGATAAGGTTCACAAGGGCCTCACAGAATGGGCAATGTCTTCACACTGGTTAAGAATATCTCCCTTCAGCCCCTGAATGCACACCTGCCACCTTAGCAGCCCATGCCTCTCTCTGCTTGGCCTCCCTACAATCCATCAACTACAGGGTTGATGCCTAGTATGTCAAAGCACCAGGACTCTACTCTGGCATTGTAATTGACCCCTGCCTATGCCATCCCTAGGTTAAGTACTATGCTGCTGCTGCCAACACCCTGCATCAGGGCAGGAGATGGTTTGGTGATAGTGACGGCAGCACAAGCATGAGAATGTGAGCTCAGTCCCCAGGACATGTGCAGCAATGCTGGCCATGGTGGCACACACCTGTACTCCCAGCCCTGGGGAGGTGGACACAGGAGGATTCCTGGCAGTCTGGCCAACCAGTCTAGCCTTAACTGGTGAGCCCCCAGCCAACGAGAGACTTATATCCAAAAGCAGATGGGTAGTGTTCCTGAGGCTGACTTCCAAGGTTGTCCTCTGGCCTCTACACCCACACATGTGCACATGAACACATGTGCACATGCATATACATGCATAAAAATAAAGTAAAATGATGCAATGCAGGTACCAGTAAGAAAGTAACTGGGGCTCAGAGAAGTCACTTCTCCCACACAGAGGTCTCCGTGTCCTGTCTCTGAGCCCAGATTGCTACATAGGCCACAAAGATCAGAAAACAGGCACCATGGACTTTTCTCCTTAGGGGTCCCTACAAGCTACAGTCCACTCTTCCTCTTGAAATGCCCGAGCCCAGCCTCAAGCCATCTACTGAATGTGTGGCCCACTGAGCAGAGCCATCTGCATGGCTCCAACAAGCCACTAGCTGACAGCTCTGGACAGAAGACCTCATGGCATCCTGGCCTGCGTTCTTCGGTTGGTTAGCACTTGACTCTGACTTCATTCTGAATGCCCAGGGATGCTGCTGAGTTTAGCTTGGACCTAAACTAATCCTAAAACAAAAAAAGGTGAACATGAATGCTGAAAATAAGGAGGCTTTGAGGGAGGGGAAGAAGAAAGAGGAGGAGGAGGAGAAGGAAGAGGAAAGATGGATAGGAAGAGTAAGTGAAAAGAAAGCAAGAGAGGAAGGGAGGAGAAGGAGGGTGGTGAAGGGAGTGAGGAGAGAAAAAGCAGGGATGGGGAGGAAAAGGAAGGAAACAAGAGGAAGGGAGGAAGCAGAAAGTGAAGGGGAGGGAAAAGAACGGAGAGACAAAGGAATGGGAGGGAGGGTGGGAGGCAAGGGAGTAGCAATCACTGGACGTCGGAATGACAACCTTAGCCGTACTCATAAGCAACGGCGTGTCTGTATTAACTTTGCCAGACCTCACGCTAAGGATGTGTATTCTACTTTAATCTTCACCACAGCCTTGCAAAGCTGATTCTCAGTCCCTCCCCACAGCTTGTCTTGAAGCCAACCCAAAACAGACAGCATAACTCACCCGAGCTGACCCTCCTTGGCACTGCAGTCTGAAGAGCGAAGGGACTATGCCTCATAAATAGACCAGCACCCAGTATGACCAGACACAAACCCAGGCACTTGTGAAAGAAAGCAGCATTAATGATTAAACTGCTTCCAATTTTTACTACAAACATCTCCAGTGCCCACCATGATAAGGAATGAATGATTAACGGCTGCAGGTTGATGGCTTTCTGGGCCCAGAAGAAACATGCCCAGGGATGTGGCAACGTGTCCTGGAAGCCCAAGTCAAAAGGCAGATGCAGACCTTGGTTTCACCTCCCCACATGTCAGAGGACTAGGCTGGGGGAGAACCAGTATGCCTGGGTTGAGGTGAAGGTCTAATGACATAACCTAGCGGAGTCATAATGTAGCAACAAAGGACACACAGGTGCATAAGTCCCAAGTTCAGGTGCACGTGCCCAGCAACTGCCACCTGTGTGGTACCATGCCAGGGGTAAGCCATTGAAAGGTCAGCTTGTTGTCATCACTCCCTGGCCAATCAGCGACACAAACCTGCCTATTCTTCTCACTCCTTGGCACCCAGAGATAAATGGAGTGACACAGTGACATGAAACAAAGAGGGGACAGATTTGAGGGTGAGGCTACCATCCAGGGGAATCTTTTATTGTTATTATTATTGTTACTAGTATTGTCATTCATTTTGAAGCCTTTATGGATCACCCACTATGTGCCCAATATAGAGCCAAGGAGAGGGTCCTGTGTCTTATGAGCACCTATCTTATGCAGGCACATGTTACAAAGAGCTATACTGAGCCCCCAAGTTGTTCTGAGTGTTGCTATCAGGTTCACATTGCTGGCAGAAAACACCCGAATAAGAGCTTCTTGTGGGGAAAAGGTTTATTTTGGCTTACAGACTCGAGGGAAAGCTCCATGATGGCATGGAAAATGATGGCATGATTAGAGGGTGGACATCACACCCTGGCCAACATCAGATGGACAATAGCATCAGGAGAGTGTGCCAAGCACTGGCAAGGGGAATCTGGCTATAGTACCCATAAGCCTGCCCCTAACAACACACTCTCTCCAGGAGGTGTTAATTCCCAAATCTCCATCAGTTGGGAACCTAGCATTCAGAGCACCTCAGTTTATGGGGGAGGGTACCTGAATCAAACCACCACACTGAGGTTTGATTCCTACTCTATGGCTGTAACCTAGAGTTTAGGAGGTTACAATTGTCTATGCACCTTGCTTATGGGTAAGAGTTGAGATCTAAAGCAAGACCACCTATTGTCTCTTTGTCCTTCACCCACTCCCATTCATGATGAGCTATGGGAAAGCCCATCAGAGGGATCCTCCAGGGCTTCAGAGATGTTTCTCCTCCTTCATCTCAGTGCCCCCAAACCAACAGCCCCCCATTTGTTGATTTTGTTACCCCATTTTTCTTCAGCATCAACAATTTCTTTGTTGGATCCTTCCAGCCCATAGAGGAAAAAAAATGCCTTAATATCATTCATTAATAAAATAGTAAGGGCTACTGGAAACTTAAAAGAGGGGTAGTCATGAGCCCTAGGGGTGTAACATCTGCTGATGTCTGGATAAATGTATATACTATGCTTATCAAACTGCCCAGTAAGCACTAATATTCGTACCCTTATATTAATGCTGCTCTCACTGTGGGTAGAGAATCTTCTCTTTTCAGATGGCAGTGACCTTGGGACGACTCAGAAGGTATCACAGTGCTGGAAAGAAGTGACTGGAGTATTGAGTAACATCTCGATCACAACTTTCATGGCTCAGGGTCTAATGTGGAAGAGGTGGTGGAAAGAATGTAAGAGCCAAAGGAAGGGTAGGACTCCTTACAACGTGCTCCCTGCAGACATAAAATGGCCTGGATATATATGACCTCACAGTGCCTGACACTACCTACACAAGACCATCATAAGAGGAGGAAAAGTTCATGGCATCAAAATAAAAGACAGACTGATTGAGATGGGGAGGGGATATGATGGAGAATGGAATTTCAAAGGAGAAAGGGGAGGGAGAGAGGGAATTACCATGGGATATTTTTTATAATCATGGAAAACCTTAATAAAAAATAAAAATAAAATCCAAAAAAAATATTCGGGGCTTAATGGTTAAGGTGCTTACCTGAAAAGCCAAAGGACTCATTTTCGATTCCCCAGTACCCAAATAAGCCAGATGCACAAGGGGGTGCATGCATCTGGAGTTTGTTTACAGTGGCTAGAGGCCCTGGTACACCCATTCTCTCTCTGTCTGTCTCCTCTCTGTCTCTCCTTACAAACAAATAAAATAAAATAAAAATATCAGGCACTGTTGAAACATGAATTTGGGGGCTCCTCAGTAATATACACGATATGCCAATGCACAGATAATTTTGAATTGTCTCTAGATTCTTTTCTTACGAATTCAAAGAATGAAATCCTCAGACCAAAGGATAAGGTTCAGAAAGATTTTATTATAGCTTAGAGCTTTAGGAGGGAGAGCTTTAAGTGAAGGGCGGCTTAAAGGAAGGAAAATGTTGGGGAGAAAGAGGGGGTTTGAGAAACTCATTTGAAGACTTGGATTGGGAAATTTTATGAACCCTGAGGATAAGCAGCATTTAGCAGTTAATCTTTTTTGTTTTTATTTTTGTTTGTTTGTTTGGTTTTTTGTTTTTCAAGGTAGGGTCTTTCTATAGCCCAGGCTGACCAGGAATTCAATATGGAGTCTCAGGCTGGTCTTTAACTCATGGCAGTCCTACTACCTCTGCCTCTCAAGTGCTGGGATTAAAGGCATGAGCCACCAAGCCAGGCCTAGTCAATTAATCTTGATGTCAAGTGTCTAGGGGTCAAGATTTCTGGAAAAGTGCAATCTTCCCAGAAATCTCAATTCTTTAGGAATGGCCTTCTTAGAATGGAGTAGGACTCCAAAGGGGACAATGATAAGGAAGGGCCAGACCCTTCTGATGTCTCTGGCCTATAGGAAAGTATAATGACATAGATTTTCCCCTACAGGCCCAATGATAGTTCCTGTACTTAGTCAAGGAGAAAGCTATTCACTTTGGGGTCCCATCATCCCTAAACTGCCTCACTGTAGAGACTCAAAACTCATCAAAGCAGAAAATAAGGTACTAAGAGCTCAACACCAAAGGTGACTTCTAACACACCCTCCAAAGCTTAGAGAAGGGACAGAAAGAATGTAAGAGCCAAGGATGGGGAAGGTGCGTTATGTGGTATGTCCTCCGCCAAGAACCTCCTGGTGCATTCACGGCTCCACAGTGATTACAATGCTCCCAGTGATGGGCCCTCAGTGCAATGGGGGTGACAAGCGATAGAGAACAAAAGAGAATAACCTGATGGGAATACAACAAATCTGCAGGATGTTTATACAGTAAAGTTCCTAATAAATATTATTTAGTTATTGAGAGACACAGAGAGAGGTAGATAGAGAGAGAAAGAGAATGAGAATGAACATGCTAGGGCTTCTAGCCTCTGCGAATGAACTCCACATGCATGTACCACCTTGTGCATGTGGCTTACATGGGTACTACAGAATCAAACCTGGGTCCTTAGGCTTCTCAGGAAAACTCCTTAACCATTAAACTATCTCTCCAGCCTCCAAAAACCATTGGTTCTAAAAAGCAAAGACTAGGGCTGGAGAGATGGCTTAGCAGTTAAGCGCTTGCCTGTGAAGCCTAAGGATCCCAGTTCGAGGCTCAGTTCTCCAGGTCCCACGTTAGCCAGATGCACAAGGGGGCTCACGTGTCTGGAGTTTGTTTGCAGAGGCTAGAAGCCCTGGTGCGCCCATTCTCTCTCTCTCCCTCTGTCTGTCTTTCTCTCTGTGTCTGTCGCTCTCAAGTAAATAAATAAATAATTTTTTAAAAAACATTTAAAAAAAGCAAAGACTAATTGGTATTTGTAAAGATATGGAAAAATTGAATTCCTCATCTGTGACCACTGAGAATGTTAAATAGTTTAGTCTTTGTGAAAAATAGCCTGGGAAAATGATTGAGAATAATATGAACTCTCTCTCTCTCTCTCTCTCTCTCTCTCTCTCTGTGTGTGTGTGTGTGTGTGTGTGTGTGTGTGTGTGTGTAGGATGCACATGCATGTGACTTTGGGTGTCTCTTCTCAGGTGCTGTCTGCCTTTTCTTAAGACAGGGTCTATTGCTGGCCCAGAACTTCCTGAGTGGGTTAGAGTGGCTGGCCAATCAGCCCCAGAGTCTGCTTGTCTCTGCCTCCTCCGTACTGTGATTACAAGTGTGTGCCTCATTACTTAGCTTATTTTACATAGGTTTTGGAGATCAAACTCAGGTCCCCATGCTTGCAAGGCAAACACTTTGCTGAGACATCTCCTCTTCCCCATGAATCCTTTGGATGAGAGATGTCAATAATATCAGAGCAGCTCTTGAAACTTCTTCAGGATTGTAGACATTTATCAAGTGGATTTGAGGGGTCTGGGAAGATGGCTCTGTCAGTAAAGTGTTTGCCACACAAGCATGAGGTCCTCAGTTCAGATCCCCAACACTTGTGTAAAAGCTAAGTGGACCGGTTCATACCTGAAATCCCAGCACTAGGGAGGCAGAGACTGAAGGATCCCTGGGGCATGGTGGTACTAGTGTACTTGAATGGGCCAGTGCAGGTTCAGTGAGAGACATTGCCTCAAAAAATAAAGTGGAGAGCAATTGAGAAAGACATCCAATGTCAACCCCTAGCTTTCATGAGCATGCACAACATGTGTATGCATGCTCCCACACATGCACCCACACATGCATGTCCACCCCATACACAGGCAAAAATAAAGTGAATATGAATATCCCAAGATACAGACCCTCCTTTTTCCCCCTTGGTTGGGCTTTAGTGGGAACCCACCGTGACTATGTGTCAGCAGGCCTGGACCTTAGGTCCCCACTTAAGCCCTCTACGCTTGGCTTCCTTATCTGCACCACAAGGGTGACAGTATGTTCCTGTTTAAATATTAGTACTAACATGTGGACAAAACACCAAACACCTAGTAAAGACTGGCTGATTGTAGCTATTTTTGGCATCTGTAAGTCAATTATTCATAAAATCAGAGGGTGCAAGATAAATATTTATGCTCAGCTATTCACTGAGAGTTTTGCTTGGTCTCCTGTTCTGCATGACAGGGGCCACCTGGCAATAACACAGCTTTTAGTGGTCTGAGCAGGATCTGCCACCTTGCTGCTTCCAGGAAGACTCAGCACATTGTCCAGATGGTGAAGGGAGGCCAACACATGGTCCAGATGAGTCTTCCTTGGCCTGGAGAAGCCCCTCAGCCACATGCAACCCTGAGGAAAAAGAACTACCAATGATTGACAAGTATCTCTGCCTGGTATGAGGATGGTGAACACCTGTTCCAAGCATCCTGGGCGGGAGGTCAGAGCAGTGAGAAGCAGTCCAGAAGATGAGGGAGTCAGTGGTGATGATCTGATGAAGCTGTGATGTGCAGTGGGAGGTAGGAACAATGAAAAGAACCATCCTGTGATGAACTCACTTGCCCAAATCCCTCACAGGAGTCAAGTGCAGCCCAGAAGTGAGCATATTTTGCATCTGCATCTCATGACACTCATATTGAAAGCACGCCTCCTGGGGTGTGCATCGGGTCCATATCCTGGGTGTGCATACTGGGTTGTGCATCCTGGGATGTGTATCTAGGCATGTATAGCCTGGGGTGTTCATCCTGTCATCCTGGGGTGTGTATCGAGGGATGTGTATCCCAGGGTGTGTATTCTGAGCTGTGTACCCAGTGGTGTTCATACTGGAGCTCACCCTGCAGAATGCATCTTGGAGTGTCTGCCCCTCCCACTCGACTACAGCACTCAGACAGGCATCACTGTCAGCCACAGCTCCGGATAAGAAGCTGAGTTTGGCAGTTTGTCTGGGACTACATGATGCATGCACAGCTGGTCTGGATGATGAGCCTGTGGGTCTGGGATGCAATCCAAGGGTCTCCTTGGAGGAAGGTATGCACAGCAAAGGAGAAGGGGCATTCCTGCTGGAAGTGGCTTGGCAAGTTGTAGGTGTGCGTAAGGCTGCTTGAAGTAGGTAGCATTTGTATGGATATGGCAAAGACCCCAACTGTGACTTTTTAAATTTTTGCTTATTTATTAGAGAGAGAGAGAGAGTGACCAACAGAGAAAGAGAATGAATATGAGCTGCCAGGGCCTCCTGCTGCTGCAAACAAACTCCAGAGTCATGTGCCATTTTGTACATCTGTCTTTACTTGTGTACTGGAAAATTAAACCCAGGCCATCATACTTTACAAGCAAATGCCTTTAACCATTGAGCTATCTCTCCAGCCCTCAACTGTGACTTCTCCTTCACCACTTTATACTTCTTGATCACCAAGGACCTCCATGAGATCAACATGAGAGTCATGGCACACACCTCCCACAGCTGGGTTTGGGCAGTGCACTTCCTGATCTCCTGCCTCCTAGGTGGCCTTCCACAGACACCTTGTGGCCTTCCCTCTCTCTCCATCTGCTGTCCTCTGTGTACCCTCTCCTGGACAGTTCATCCAGCCCCTGATTCAGGTCCCATCTACTTGATGACTGCCAGGTCTCTGTCCCTAGTCCAGGCCTGTGCCTCACTTGCTCAGCTACCCAGGTAACATCAGACACCAAGAGGAACAAAGCTTGAGCTTAATGGGACCATGAGAAGCTAGTAAAACATTTTCGTGGGCTCCTGGAAGAGCTGAACCTAAGGACAGCCATTCATGTGAGGCCAGAGCTGTTACTCAAGGCTTTTGCTTAGATGAGTGCCAACAGCTCACACTCACTGTCTATAGCCAGCTCCTCCCCATCTAGCCTGCTCTTCTGCCCTTCTCCCCTTCTTCCCTTGTAGTCAATAGCATCACCATTCGCCCTTTGTCCCTTCACTTCTCATAATCTCCCCAAGACTCTCAACAGTCCCAGGACCATGTGTCAGTCTCTACGGAGTGTGCAGGCGCTGGCCCTCATGCTCATGCTCATCCCACCTCTGCTCCTCCGTTAGGTCACTGGGGCTCCTTGCATCTCCCTAGCTGGCTCATAAAGCTCCTGTTACCCTCTTACCCTCAGACTTCCCTGTGGACGTAAAGGAAACATTTGGAATCACTTGACTCATGCTGAATTTTAGCACACTAGGCCAGTTAAGGTGTAATGGTTAATTTTAACTGTCAACTTGATGGGATCTACAATCACCATGGGAACAAATCTCTGGGTGTGTCTGTGAGGAAGCTTAGAGATTGGGTTAACTGAGGAGGGAAAACTCACCTTGAATATGAACAGCACTAGCCCATGGCTGGGGT
Organism: Jaculus jaculus; assembly: GCF_020740685.1. Classification (NCBI taxonomy): domain Eukaryota; kingdom Metazoa; phylum Chordata; class Mammalia; order Rodentia; family Dipodidae; genus Jaculus; species Jaculus jaculus. The sequence goes on from NC_059115.1 coordinate 25,318,722, forward strand.
CCTGGAGTTCATAAAAAGTGGAAAGCTAGTTACACACCTGCATTCATCACTCTCTGCATCCTGACTGTGTGTCTAATAGGACTGCAACCCAACCTCATGGAACCTACTCTCCAACACTGAGGCAAAACAAATTCTTACTTCCTTAACTTATTTTTGTCAGCTTTTTTTGTCACAGCAATAAAAAAGTAACTAATACACTAGGAACATTTCACCCCAGACTCCTGTAGCAGAGGCCAGGAAGCTGAGTGGCTTCTCCCACAGGCAGGTAATTTCCATCTAGCAGGACCTCATACTGAGTCCAGATTGAGCTCCCGAGTCCTTCTCAGCACAGCACTGTGAGCATTCAGTGGCAGCCAGGGGTCTGGGATATGGAATAAAGTGGCACCTGCTGGCCTTCTGCTCAGCCTGGGGCCTCTACACCTACCTGTCCCCTGCCTTCTCCACCCTGCCCAATACCTGTTCCAGATATTGTCTGCATTTCCTCAGTTCATCCAATGTAGCCAGTGGAAATGACTGATGGTCACATCTGCCATGATACTGCTCCAGATGTGTCTAGTCCCTATGGAAGCTGTGATGGTTAATCTTGATTGTCAACTTGCTTAGGTCTAGAATCACCTAGGAGGCAAATCTCTGAGCATGCCAGGGAGTTTCTAGATTAGACCTACCCTAACTGTGGGCAGTGCCATTCCACGGGCTGGACTGAGAACAAGCATTTGTTCCCTTTGATTCTTGACCCTTTGCTTCACACTCTTGTCAGCATGCATTTCCTACTATGATGGACTATGTACCTGGAATTGTAAGGCAAAATAAACCCTTCCTTGATTTTATCTGGTGTTTCATCACAGCGAAGAATGAAGTGGCTAATGTAGATGCTGAGTAATCAGCTGAATTCTCGTGGTAAGCTCCCCTTTTATTTGAGTTTTTAATCGCAAGAAGCAGCAGATATTACAGAAAGGGAAATTAACAAGAACTATATTTCAAGCTCAAGTTTCTAGACCAATAAATCTCTAGGCATGATTCCTTAAGATGTTTGAAATTCAAAAGAGATTATAAGAAAGCCCTTGTTGCCAGACAATCCTTTCTCCATTTCTAAAAGGATGATTCTTCCTTGTTGGCAATCCTCCTGCAGCCACTCTCTGCTATAACCAATAAACTCTCTTCCACACTCATCCACTCATTTGCTCACTTAACAAACACCTACAGATGCTTGCTCAGAGAGGTCACGTTCCTAGCCTAAAGTCACACGTAAGAGCCTAGCTCCCTCTGTCACAACAGCTCTTGAGGAGACCACTGGCTGTCAAGTTTATATGTGCCTGGGAAGCTGATGCACCAAGCTTGGGTATTGCTGTTGACCTTTGCCCCAAAGGGTCCTAGGAGCACTTGAATGGTGGCTCAAAGGAAACACTAATGATTGGTCAGTCAATCCATCACTGTTTCCAAACCGGCTCCATGATAGGAGCTCCTGCCCTGTGTACTGTCTATCATCTTGGCCCACTCCCTTGAGGACATGAGTGGCTGCAGGTTTCCAAGGTCCAAGGCAAGGCATCACTGAAGGCTGCTGTACTAAGGTATATCCCTCCAAATGAGGCTCTACTCTATGTTACCAAGATCCTTGGTCATTGCACACATGAGCCCTTGTGCACAGCTCTCACCACTGACTCACCAGAGGGAACATCTAAGTCCTCACTCCTTCCTCCATGGCCTTGGCTCTGAGCCAGGCCCTTTGCCAGTGTCATCTCAGGGATACTCCCACCCTTCTTGGGAGCATGAGGTACTCAGTGCTTAGCCTGGGCAAGCCCACAGGAATAGCAGCTCCCTCCTCATGCCTGAGCTGTTACTGAACCACTGAACTCCAACATCTCCATCTGCAAATGGGAATAACAGAGGCAGCCCCACATCCTGAGCTGGCTATGAGAGATGCAAGAAGTGACCCTAGAGAAAGCCCAGCTCCAGTTACTGAAGAGCCCATATCAGTCAGCCCACAGCCAACTAACTAACCAAATAGCAAATGTAGTTAACAGAAGAATCATTTGTGTGAGCTCATGATTCCCTGTACAACACAGTGTAACAGCTGTCTTCATAGTATCTACCTTGCATTAAGTATTGACACTATCTGAAACTGATTTGAGGTACACTAGAAAGTGGGTACTGGATAGGTGCTGAAGCTATAGTGGTCTATGTGATGAATCTTGGAATCTTTCCTCGCAGAAACCAAGGGACCAGGTTGCTGTTTGCTGTTGATATTAGGCCAAAGATCACAATGAGCAGAACTTTGATTTTCACAATTTTTCTATTAACAAACATAGAAAATAACAATACAAGTGTAGACAGCCAGAAGAGCCTGGGAGGAAAAGAGGGACACTAGTATTGGTGACAGCCTATTATGGGGTGGCATTGGGCCAGCAGTGCCTGCCCGTCCCTGACTTGTGCTCTGCTGACTCCCCAGCTCCCAGCACCAGGAAGACCTTTACTCATACACCTCAGCTGTTCTCCCACTGCTGCTTGGGCACATGGGATCGCCAACAAGGACTCCTTTCTTCTGTGTGCCTCCTCTGCCCAGCACTCAGTCACAGTCTGAGTCTCCCACACTGCCTTAGGGCAACAAAAGGCACAAACCAGCTCCCCTCTGGGGTTCTGATGGGCTAATTCCAGTTCTGTGCTAGGCCCAATGCTGGCGCTCAGCCAACAGGAGCTGAGTGAATAAAGGGCAAAGGCAACTGTGCTTGGAAACCAGCAGGGATCTGATTTCTTGCAACTATTTGGGTCCCTCTTCAGAGAGATAATCAGCAGGCAGAGAGGCTGGAGGGCAGCAGCCCGCCTAGTCCATGAAGATCCTGCTTTCCAAGGCTCTGTCCCCCTCCCCATGGGGAAGACTGGCTTCTGCATTTGCCTAGCAAGCATGCATTGTCTATTTCCTTTCAGTTAACTCCTAAGGAACAATGACGCTGAGGATGCCATGGAACACATACATGCATAAGCACAATTCAGAGAGGTTAAATGAGTCACCTGTGATTCTCATAGCCAGGTACTGTGGCTGAAGCGCAGCAGCCCTGGCACCCCCACCTTTTCCTACAACTATATCAACCTCAGAACAAGAGGAGCTGAGCTGTCACCAACACAGGCACATCAGAGCTGTAATCTCCTTGGCATCTTTGAAAACTTCCATTGTGAGAGCTGAGGGGTGGAGACTTGGCAGGCTCCTGGACCAGGGTTTCTTTCTTCCTTTTTTTCCCCTCACATTTATTTTAATGACAGCTTCCATGATAATAAACAGACAATAAACCATGATAGCTCCCTCCTTTCCCCCACTTTCCCCTTCACAAATACACATTCCATCATATCCCCCCCTCCATTAGTCTCTCTTTTATTTTGATGGCATCATCTTTTCCTCTTATTATGGGGGTCTTATATCGGCAGTACCAGGCATTGTGAGGTCATGAAATATCCAGGCCATTTTGTGTCTGGAAGACTGCATTGGGAGCTTGTAAGCAGTCCTACCCTTCCTTTGGCTCTTACATTCTTTCTGCCACCTCTTCCGCAATGGACCCTGAGTCTTGGAAGGTGTGATAGAGATACTGCAGTGCTGAGCACTCCTCTGTCATGTCTTCTTAGCACTATGGTGCCTTTTGGGTCATCCCAGTGGTCACTGCCATCTGAAAAGAGAAGCTTCTCTAACCTAAAGTGATAGTAGTATTAATATAAGGGTATGAACATTAACTAAAGTGCTTACAGGGCAGTTTGGTGAGCATAATATATGCATTTAGCCAGACAAGAGCAGGCATTACACTCCTAATGCTCATGACCTCCTCCAACATAGGCTTTGATTAGGTTTTTAGTACCAGGCAGGTCTTCAGTCCAATTAGAGTGCACTTGGTTTCCCCCATAACAGACATGGCACTGCTGCACCTGTTTGGTCATTTGGCCTTTTTGGCCAAACTTGAGGCTTTCACTGTCAGCTGTTTTCGCCACTGAAGACTTCTGTTTCTCACGGGGCTGCGTGCAGGGCAGCTTTCCCAGCTTCCTGTCAGCTGTCCACACGGAGGCGGTTGTCAGCTCGGCCCCAGTGTGATTGCGCAGTCACCTTGCAGCCCAGGCATGTGGAGTTCAGAAATAGAGTCTTAACGTCTATTCTTGGTGGCAAACCAAGAGCCTTGGCAGTAGCCTGTAATGTGTTGGAGGGCATCAGGGACCACCCTGGCCAACAACTCACTGAATAGTATCCCATCCATGGCACTGAAATGTTTCTAGTAACAGTCCATGGCTTCTGGGTGTGCATTATCCAAAAAAGTAGGTTATCATATCTTATTCACAATATCCTAGATTTTGATTAACCCTCCCCTGACTTCACTTAGACCATTCCACCTGCAGTAATCTGTTCATCTAATAACATACATACAACACCATCCCTTTAAATGCTTCCCTCTCCTGCTTCCCTTATAGCCCCTTTCTACCTTACTGGCCTCTGCTATCAATTTTTACTCCAACTTATCACAAGTCTAAACATTTGTAACTAGTATCCACATATGAGAGAAAAATGCAACAATTGGCTTTCTGGGCCTGGGTTACCTCACTTAGTATAATCCTTCCCAGATCCATCCATTTCCCTGAAAATTTCATAACTTCATTTTTCTTTATTGCTGAATAGAATTCCATTGTATAAATGCACCACATCTTCATTATCCATTCATCAGTTGAGGGACATTTAAGCTGGTTCCATTTCCTAGCTACTGTGAATAGAGTGGCAATAAACATGGTTGTGGAAGTATCTCTAAGGCAGGGAGAAGAGTCCTTGGGATATATATCTTGGAATGGTATAGCTGGGTCATATGGTAAAACTATTTTTAGCTGTCTTAGGAACCTGATTCCAAAATGGCTATACCAGATTACATTCCCACCAACAGTGTAAAAGGGTTCCTCTTTCTCCACATCTTTACCAACATTGTCATTTGTTTTCTTTCTCTTTCTCTTTCTTCATTTTTCTTGCCTGGCTTGTCACTTGTTTTCTTTTTTTGAGGGGCAGGGGCAGTTAAAAAAATGTTCTATTTAGAAGACATGGCATTATAAGAAAGAAAAATATGTAGGATCATTATTCTATAGTTGTTCAATTTGACTTCTTCATTTTAAGAATATTGTCTTTTTCAGAGAATGGCAAGTAGCTAGTCACATGTAAGTCATGAGTCCACACTAAACCAGAGACCTCACTCATATGTTAAGTTGAACATTTTGTCAGTTCTACTTATAAGCCATCTCATTTACATTAGTGCTTAAGAACTGCATTGCTTGTTTTAAACTTTGTGTGTGTGTGTGTGTGTGTGTGTGTGTGTGTGTGTGTTTGAGATAGGGCTAGTCCAGGATGACCTGGAATTCATTCTGTAGATTTAGGCTGGTCTTGAATTCATTCTGATCCTACCACCTCAGCTCCCAAATGCTGGGATTAAAGGCATATGCCACCATGCCTGGTTTGTTTTAAACATTTTAAATACCTGAAATAAACTGCAGAATTTCCTAAGAGTAGAGATATTCTGGTTAAGAATCAAAGTGTGAACCCTCTGCTTTTGACCCCGTTTCCAGAGAGGACATGACCCCAATAGCTCCTCCAACTCCTCCAGCTCCCTTAGCCTCTCATGATGCCCTGCCTGGTAAGAAGGTTTGATTTTAGTCTCCAGAGTTGTAAATAAAATAGTAATTTAAGATGGGAATGCACAACTTCTGAATAATGAATGAATGCATGAATGAATATGTGAAGGGGAAATGGTTGTCTAAAATCTATATTAAAAGTGCACTTGAAGCTGGGCATGGTGGTGCACACCTTTAATCCCAGCACTTGGGAGGCAGAGGTAGGAGGATCACCCTGAGTTCGAGGCCACCCTGAGACTTAATAGTGAATTCCAGGTCAGCCTGGGCTCAAGTAACACCCTACCTTGAAAATAACAAACAAAAAAAAATGTGCACTTGAAATGAGTGTGTATGTATGAGTATGTACATGGCTCACAGCCCTAAGGCTGCAGAGTGATTTCTGTTCTGAGCAGTGCCACTTCATTGTGGGGGATGTCCTCCACCAAGCCCACTGCATGAGACAGTGAAGCCAATTTTTACTGTTGAGTGTCCCCCAGAAGGAACACTAAAAGTAATTAAGATCATAGGCAATATATATAATTTCTCCTACTCTTAAAGAGTTATAAAATGGCAGGATCTGCTGGGCGTGTTGACGCATGCCTTTAATCCCAGCTCTTATGAAGCAGAGGTAGGAGGATTGCCATGAGTTCAAAGCCACCCTGAGACTCCATAGTGAATTCCAGGTCATCCTAAAATAGAGTGAGACCCTACCTCAAAAAACCTAAATAAATAAATAAATAAAATGGCAGGATCAGACAGCAGCCTATAGCCCTGAGGAAGTCCAAAACTCTCCCTGGAATTTAGGAGGAAAAAAAAGAAAAACCTTGTAGCTCTGAGGGAAGTCTAAAACTCTCCCTGGAACTTAGAAAAAAAAATTTTTTTTAAAAAAAGCTCTTTCTTAGCTTCCCTGCTTTGCAGAACCAGGGGGCTGCAAGCACAGGGAATCTCAGGATCCTGGCCCCATCATGGTGATGAATGAATGCCAAGTCACTATAAACAGATGGGGACTTCTTACAAGAAATTTGTAACTGTTTTTTACATTTACTTTATCTTTTTATACCTCTATGAAACTACTAATAAACAACAGTCTCAAAACTTATGTTTAAATTTTGAAGTACTCAATATTGAGTTTCTAAAAAGTTTTCTAAAATTTCTAATAATGTTCAAATCGGCTTTCATATTTTTTTAAGAATGTATTTCAGGAAAGTTAACGAAAGAAATGAAGTTCCAAAATCAATAAATAATAAAATCTGTATGTTTATTCTAGGTAAATAGTATGAGTCAAATCTGATCTACTCTTTCTTTAAGAAAGGTTATTTCAAAGGGCTTTTTGAGGGAAAAATGGTCATATTAAAAGTGCCATTGTAAAAACAATAAAAGCTTTTGTTGGTAGTTTTGAAATGAACTGACTAAAGAAGAAAAACTGGAGAGAAAACTTTATATATGTTGGATGTGAAGTGCTTGATGAAAAAGATTGTTACAGAGTGGTTACATGGATTGTAAAGAAAAAGTATGTAGATGAAGGTATGAGTAAAGTATGTGGGTGAAGATATGAGTAAGCTTAAAAACAGGTTAAAGACAAAGTACTTCATCAGATTATAGTCTCCTTGAGATATAAAATGACTATTAGCCTAAGGTTTAAATCAGATTAACAAAATATGGCCCTGACTGGTAGCAGATTGCTATGGTATTCAGGTTGTAAACTTAACTTTAACTCATTAATGTTAATCTGGTCATGATAATGGTTATGAGAGACTGAGTTTAGAGTACAACCAAGTTAACTAAGTTCCTCTCTATTTATCAACCTTTTAACTAAATCTTAAGGTTAAAATTGACTCATTAATATTCTCTCCTAAGGTTATTATATCTAAGACCCTACCTCAAACAAAATCTCACAGAAAAATTATTTGCTCTTTTTTCCCTATTTCATAAGGTAAATAAACCACATTTGAAACATTAAACAGTATTTATCTGTCACACACTTGAAAACTATTTACTTCATGGTGAACAGTAAAAGAAACTTTTTTTTTTTTTTTTTTTTTTTGAGGTAAGGTCTCACTCTGGTCCAGGCTGACCTGGAATTAACTCCGTAGTCTCAGGGTGGCCTCAAGCTCACGGCGATCCTCCTACCTCTGCCTCCCGAGTGCTGGGATTAAAGGTGTGTGCCACCACGCCCCACTAAAAGAAACTTCTAAACAAAGTTATGTTGTGATCTAAGATATAATTCCTCAATTCCTCCAACAATTAGTCTTAATACTTTATATTTAACTTATGGCATTACTGAACAAGTTTACCAAACTATTGTAGAGTTGATTAAGGTTCTAATAGTTATTGGTTGTGTCATAAAATTTTGTGTTTGTTTAGAATTCACTAAAGTTCTATAAAATTGATTTAGAAGAGATTAAAAATATTTCTTTTTGGCTCAGCAGTTAAAGGTGCTGATTTGCAAAGCCAGATCCACATAGTGGAGCACACATTTGGAGATTGTTTGCAGAGGCAAGTGGCCCTGGCATGCTCATTCCCTCTCTTTTCCATGAAACTTGTCTCCTTTCTTTCATTAGATCATGGCAGTTTAATACAGTTCCACTATTCTTTGGGTATGTTAAATATAGCTGAATTAATTTTAAAAATTGACTTATAGATTGGATGGACATCTTATTTAGCTTTTAAAAGTTCTAAATCTTCTCAACTATATATATAATGTAAAAGTACCCCACCTCTGATAAACTTTAAAAATTATAAAATTTTTCATGTCTTCTTATTTAAGCCAAAAATGTTATTACCTAATATAGATTTCTTGTTTATTTCAAATTCTGTCACCAGATCTTTTCTTCATAGTTTACTCACTGTAACTTCGTGAGCCTTAAATATGTAAACTCTACTTTTTGTTAATATCAGACTTTTCCAAATATCAGAGTATCAAAATATTGTAATTTGGTTTATACAAAGTCCACAATGTTTGGCTACCAATAAACATGCATCACTATGCCTGGCTAAAACTGTAATTTTAAGATTTTTTTTGTCTTGTTCATGCTGATTATCACTGAGATTATAATCTAAATCTTACAAAAAGTGATTTTTTGTTCTTAGAAAAACTGAAAAAGCTCCCATGTCTTAAAAAATTCACTGCATACAAACAATGTTAATATAGTTTGTCTAAGCTCCATGTTAGTCATAAATATCGCTTTAGTTATGCCTTAAAATTGTTCAATGGTAAAAGGTACTTATTTAAGAAATGCTTTGTGTCTTTCATATTGTCTCTAATGCAGGTTAAAATCAGGCTAGCTTAACTCAACAATGATCATGTTTTATTTTATTATTGAGCTATGTATTATCAGTCTCAGTCAAGGTTTCACTTAATTAATTGTCTCATTTATGGTATCTTAATTTCATTGCTTATAAAAATGTTCATACTGAAGACATGTTTCCTGCCCTAAAAATAATCTTAAATTGCTGTTCTATTTCCAGTTTGGAGGGTAATTGGTACTTACATTGGTATATAGACTAGCCAAAGTTGTTTTCAAACACAGATGCGAAGTTTTTATACTGTATTGCCTTTTTCATGGCATACAATTTCCAGATTAAATCAATTGACTTAAAGTTATTGATAAAGCCAGGCATGGGGTGCACTCCTTTAATCCTAGCACTTGGGAAGCAGAGGTAGGAGGATCTCCATCAGTTCAAGGCCACCTTGAGACTACAGAGTGAATTTCAGGTCAGCCTGAGCACTAGAGGGAGACTCCACCTTGAAAAACAAACAAACAAACAAACAAACAAACAAAAGTTATTGATAAAATGATTAATAAAAAGACAGGTGTGGTGGCATACACCTTTAATCTTTCACCATGAGTTTGAGGCCGCCCTGAGACTACATAGTTAATTCCAGGTCATCCTGGACCAGAGCAAGACCCTACCTCGAAAAACAAACAAACAAAACAAATTGATAAAATACTGTTTTTAGGGCTACTAAAATGTTCTGCCTACACTTGTAACTGACAGATACTTAAAATATAGAATGTGTATTCTTTCTATATACCAGATATAGCTTACACTGTCACCTGACAACTAAACTTAAATATTAATCACAATGTTTTTAAACTATTGTGTCATTCTCAAACCAGATATGTTCTGCACCCTTTCAAATTATCTGTTTTGATAATCAGATATGTACAGTCTCTCTGAGTGAGTAATAACCATATGTAGAAGCCAAAATCAACTGAGAACATTGGAGTTAAAAGGATAACCATTATTTTGGTTCCTGCTCCTGGGTGAAAAGGCCACAAGAGATCATGATGGGACACTTGAACTTATAGCCTTGGTAAGTTACCTGTCTACTTTTTTTAAAAGTTTTTTAAACATTTTATTTTTTATTTATTTGACAAATAGGGAATGGGTGTGCCAGGGCCTCCGGCCACTGCAAATAAATTCCAGATACATGCATCCCCTTGTGCATCTGGTTAATGTAGTTCCTAGGAAATCAAACCTGGGTCCTTTGGCTTTGCAGGCAAATGCCTTAATCACTAAGCTATCCCTACATCCCCTGTATCCTTGATCAGAGAGGATGTAGAGACCCAGAAATGAATTCCAAGTCAGTGTATCTGCAACAGGAGAGTCACATTTGAGGAAAATCAGTCCTCTGGGTTTCCCAAAAGAGGGAAGGCCACTTGGTCAGCACGGCCTTGACTTATCCTAGCAGATGACAATGCAGAGAGTCATAGAACTCCTCACAGGTTCCTAAAAGTCTTTCCTATAGAGCCATTATTGACCTACAAAATATACAGTTAATTCTGGCAGCCTACATGGTGTTAACCACTCAATAGGAAAAAAATAATTACAATATAAACAATGATTTGGACTAATCGGTTCTCCCGTATGATGCTGACTTACAATGCTAGACTCTAACATTAACTCATGCCTTCTGCCCCTGCCTGTCCTGGATTAATTTCACCTACCCTGACCCCAGCTCCTCCCACTTGCCTTAGCCAGGATCAGAGCTATTCCTTGGACCCTTCTTTCCTTAGCCCTTACCATATCTCATCCAGGGATAAGTACACTGCCACCCCAATGGACACTCTCAAACATAAACTCTCTTCTGTTCCTACTCTTCCTTTGATCCTAAAATGCCCCTCTGCCTCCTCTTTCCCCAAGCCCTCTATCTCTTGGTTCTGAATGCTCATCCTCCCTTTATGCCTGGTGTTTTGATGTCAAAGCTGTTGATAAGAGTAACAAGCTCCTTTGCTCTCCCTTCTGTCTTCTCATGGAGAAGCCCATCTCCCTTGCCTTCTCTATAACAGGTGTCTTCCAGTGACTGCTCTGAAGCCAGCTTAATACAGGGATGTATTGAAATCGTGACAACATACTGCATTTTTTCCAAGTTACTGCATGAAAAGGATGCTGAAGGCCATCCCTACCCAGCACACTGCAACATAAGGACATTTTCATTCACCAGCTCTGGCACACTTCCAAAATATCCCCAACAATCCAGTTTTGTTTCTGTCCAGGTTGTTGGGTGTCAAAGATCAGATATAAGTGCATGTACACATAAGCAGAAAAATTACGGTCAACAGATTCTGAAAATTGAAAATGGCAGACATAGTGAGGCTGGCAGAGCCCCAGGCACATCACCTTCCCGGGGCCTGCAGCAGAAGCCCCTGCCTCATTTGTTTGCCTGATGACAGCCATTCTGACAGGAGTGAGACGGAATCCCAAAGTACTTTTAATATGCATTTTCACCAATGAATAAGGATGTAGAACTTTTTTTTAGTTGTTTATATGTCATCTGTATTTCTTCTTTTGAGAACTCTCTATTTAGTCTCTTAGCCCATTTTTTAATTGGGTTATTTGATTTCTTATTATTTAGTTTTTTGAGTTCTTTGTATATCCTAGATATTAATCCTCTGTCAGATGTACAGCTGGCAAAGATTTTCTTCCATTCTGTAGGTTGCCTCTTTGCCTATTCACAGTGTCTTTTGCTGTACAAAAGCTTTGTAATTTCATGAGGTCCCAGTGGTTGATTAGTGGTTTTATTTCCTGAGCAACTGGAGTATATTCAGAAAGTCATTGCTTATGTCAAAATGCTGAAGGGTTTCCCCTACTTTTTCCTCTAGCAGTTTCAGAGTTTCAGGCCTAGTATTAAGGTCCCTGCTCCATTTGGACTTGGTTCTTGTACGTGGAGAGAGATAAGGACCTATTCTCAACCTTCTACAGATAAATATAAAGTTTTCCCAACATTATTTGTTAAAGAGGGTGTCTTCTCTCCAAAGCATGTTTTTGGCATTTTTTTCAAAAATCAAATGGCTATAGCAGCCTAGATTTACATCTGTGTCCTCTATTTTGTTCTATTGATCTATGTGTCTGTTGTGCCAATTTCATGCTGTTTTTGCTACTATGGCTTTGTTTTTTGCTACTATAGCTTTAAATCAGGTATGGTGATACCACCAGCCTCATTTTTATTGCTCAAAATTATTTTGGATATTTGAGGATTTTTGTGCTTCCAAATGAACTTTAGGATTTTTTGTTTGTTTGTTTGTTTTGTTTTGTTTCTCGAGGTAGGGTCTCACTCTGGTCCGGGCTGACCTGGAATTCACTCTGTAGTCTCAGGGTGGCCTTGAACTCACGGTGATCCTCCTACTTCTGCCTCCCGAGTGCTGGGATTAAAGGCATGGGCCACCATGCCCGGCCTGAATTTTAGGATTTTGTTTGCTATTTCTGTGAAGAATGCCACTGGAATTTTGATGAAGATTGCATAAAATATATATATTGCTTTTGGTAAGATTGACATTTTTACAATATTGGTTTCTCAAATCCAAAAACATGGGATGTCTTTCCATGTCCTAATGTCTTCTGCGATATCTTACTTGAGTGTTTTAAAGTTTTCATTGTAGAGGTCATTCACTTCCTTTATTAGATTTATTCCAAGATACTTTATTATTTTTTGAGGCAATTGTGAATGGGAGTGATTGCCTGATGTCATCCTCTGTGTATAGGAAAGCTACTAATTTCTGTGCGTTCATTTTGCATCCTTCTACATTGTTGAAAGTGTTAATCAGCTCTGACAGTTTACTGGTAGAATCTTTAGGGCCCTTTATGTATAGAACCATATCCTCTGCAAATAATGATAATTTGGTCTCTTCGTTTCCAATTTGTATCCTTTGATGAGTGTCTTGTCTTATTGCAATGGAAGACTTCCAGTACTATATTAAATAAAAGTTGGGATGTGGACTCCCTTGTCTTGTTCCTGATTTTAGTGGAAAAACTTCAAGTTTTTCCCCATTTAATATTATGTTAGCTGTAGGCTTGTCATAAATAGCTTTTATTATGTTCCTTCTATTCCCAGTTTCTTGGACCAGTGCTTCTTAAACGTTGTCACTCACAACCCCCTTTCACCCAAGAAGGTTTTGGACATAGAAATATATGAGATAGGTATAAAATCAAACATTTACTGATAATAATCAGAAAGAAATTTATTTTAAAAACAATTATTTGGCCAGCCGGTTGTGGTGGCACCTGTCTTTAATCCCAGCACTTAGGAGGCAGAGGTTGGAGGATTGCTGTGAGTTTGATGCCACCCTGAGACTACATAGCTAATTCCAGGTCAGCCAGGCCTAGGGTGAGACCTTACCTTGAAAAAAAATCTTTGTTATACATATAATTTTACCACTTATTAAAGATGAAAGATAATGTGCATGCTAATGCAATAGATCTATTGTTTATTTTACATAGAATATAACTCTTGACTGAAGTATTGATACTGAAGAACATAGAACATCTTCAACACTTCAGAGCTGACTGATATTTTGATTTTGTAATGTCACTTCACATCATTACATAGTATAATGCAGAAGAAGCATGTTTAGGGCCATTTCAGGAATTTTTGGAATTTCTTTCCTAATCCCAAACCAAGCTTCATTTCATGGTTTTCATGAAACTCAAATCAACAACTCAAACAGGCATTATTTTAAAAACTCAAACATTCTAACACAAAACAAAGATATACCAGTTTGATAAATGCTGAGGAACGGCAATATTACATCTTTGTTTTCTGTAATGAATCCAGAATGAACATATAACAGCAGACAACTTTACATGCACAGTAAGGCACCATTAATTCACAAAACAGAGCAGTCTGAACCTGTGTCAGGAAGCACTAATAGGCACTGCGTGGTGTGGCTACAGGCACAGTGCAAATTGCACGTATGCAGGGGAGTCACGTGACTCAGCGTGGGCGAATGCAACCAGAAACACCCATATCTACTATGTGTTTGACTGCATGTGCATATGTCTATGTGTGTGAATGCACTTGAATGGACCTGTGTGCGGAGGCTACAGATTGACTTTTGGCGCCTTCCTCAACACTTTCTACTTTATTTTTTGAGACAAGGTCTCTCACCCATCCTGAAGCTCACCCATTAGGCAACACTAACTAGCCAGCTTATCCCGGGGATCCTCTTGTCTCCCTCTCCCCAGTGCTGGGATTACAATACACACACATTGTCATGCCACACCTGGCTTTTACATGGGTTCTGGAGATCTGAACTCAGATCGTTACACTTGTACAATAAGCACTTTACCAAATGAGCCTTGAGTTCGACTTCAAATTACTTTTTGACCATTGTATATTCAAAATTTTCTTGCTGTTGTCAATTTTTTGTGACCCACCCACCTTCAGTTACACAAGCACATATGAGGTTGTGACCCACAGATCAGGAAGCCGGGCACTAAACCACTAGGCTCCTGTTGGAATTCTGGCCATTTCAAGTGTTTTGTATTAAAGGAAGGATCTCTGGTGCTAGAATCCCAGGTCAACTGCACTGCAGCAGTCAGGAACCTTCTGGAACCTTCTAATCAACAGGTTTTCACATGGCCTGATATATGCACTGGCTACTGGCCTGGCCCCGGGCAAATCACATGTCCTTTCTGATAGCAAAACATTTCAGTTCAGGTGGAAGAGTGGAGCCACACTCCAACAGCACTTACCCAGCAGCACCTTCGTGTCATAGCAACCAAGAGGCAGGTTTTCAAGGGAGATGCTCTTTTAGCTGAGAAGTGAAGCCCCACTGGTCATCTCTCCCTCTGGTGTCAGGTTTGGGGTCTACAGCTCCACAGGACAGGCAGCTATTGGAAGTCCACTCTACTGTACCAGGTAACACTCAGCTGACTGTTCCCAAGCCCAATCTCTGAACAAATACTTCCGTGTTTTCACTAGAACTGAAAACTAGATGCATTGTTCCCAACATAGACAAAGTGGCTTTCCTCTTGCTTGGTTACAACAAAGGCCAAGGGGAAAGAGAAACACAAGCAGTGTGGGGAACCCCAGCGGCTTCCAGAATAGAACAGGCAGAGGTCTCAGCAAGTGGTGTAAATGCACTAGTGCAGAAGAGTCGCCCCTCTACGAGTCACCTCAAGAAAGCAGCTGTCATGAGTAGGCTCAGCAGCTGGCACCAGCAGTACCTATTTTGTGCAATGGATATAGTCAGCAGGTTTGATGACTGCACCCACGACTGTGAATCACCCATTCAAAAGCCAAAAGGAAATGTGCAAGAATGTTCACAGTATTTTCCAAGAATATGAGTGACTTCACTTCTTTTTACATGCACAAGGTCTTCACTACTCACAGAAATACATTATTTTATAGTGGAAAACTTTATTTTACAATAAAATTCTTCCAATGGTCAGTAGCTTTTGGATTGCCTTCTGTTTGGATGCAAGGTTGTTCACATTTTGTTGCTCTAAAATCTTTATGAAGCCATGCAAATAATTTTGTGTTCTCTAACATATTAATATATAATTTTGAGTACTAACAATGTCAAAATTCTGAATGATCTGGAAGAAATCCATGGGGTCATACATTCTACAAGATGAATCATGAAGGAACAGTCTGAGCAGACTCATAACTTGTGAAAAGATTGAAGCTACCATCAAACGCTCCCAATAGTGAGAAGTCCACAAACTGCTGGTGGGTATCAGAGGTGGCTTCACCCCCAAGAAGGCTGAGAACACCACAGCAAGGGGTTTGCAGACGCTCTGGGCAGCCCCTTCCTAGAGGTGAGTGCTACAAATGCCACCAACTGTAGGAAGGATGGCATGACTATGGCTGCAGAGATCAAAAGGTGGATGGGGTCATGGGTATTTTTAGGGGACAGACAGCCCAACCTGAAGATTGACTGCATGCCTATGAAGCTGGCTAATCGCTGGTGACTGTTGCTAGGAAGGATGCTTGCAGGGGGGTAGGAAAGAACATCTCCAGATGACGCCCCTGAAGGAGGCAAGAAGCACTTCCCTCCCTGGATCTATAACTTTGGGGTGACCTGAGCTCCCCATCTGCCTCTGGCCCATCTGCCTTTTGCCTTAAGCCCCAGTCTTGTCAGGATCCCCAAGAAGGACATACAGGTCCCCTGACTGGAGTTTCACACAGGCTGCTCTGCCACTGCCTCCAAGAGCCTGGAAAAGATGCCTACTGTGCACCTTGTTTTGGAAAGAGGGCTCCACTATCTATCTCCCACCCCCATGTATGATGTTCTTGTTCTCTCTGCTCTCTCCTTTTCCCCTTCCCTTTTCCACTCTCTTGCCTCTCTCCATCTTTCTCACACTCATAGCCTGAGCCTTGTGGCTGTGATGGGATCTGAGTACAGCTGGGGTAGGCAGTCAGAGGGCTGAGCTGGGCCTGTATCTCAAGCCCAGAGGGAACCTGATTCCACCTCCCTCTTTTTGGCGAGTGGCAGTCCCATGCTCTGCCTGCCCACAGGTGGAAGGCCCACGGAGCCAGCCGTACCCCTCACTCTGTCCACACCACCTCCTTTTTCCTGAGATAGTACGCCTGGCATATTCTCCTTCATCCTTCAGAACCTGAGGGGCCCAGACTCATCCTTCTGCTCCTTCTTGGGGAATGTGTGCAACCCAGGGTTGAGAAGCTCTGCTTTTGAAATCCTGACCCCACCTGTGGCACATGTCCTTCTGAAAACCTTTGGTCTCTATCTGAAAAGCCAGGACCCTGGTTCTGCCTCTAGCCTGTCCCCCAGCTTGCCCTCCTCTTCCGATTGTACTTAAATCCATGGGGGACTTCCGGTTAAGATGGTGGCGTAGGTAACACACCAAAGCAGCCTGGGGGGGGGGAGACCAAAAATTTCAGCAAAATACACATTTTTACTAAAAAGTGAGGTGTATAGGAAATTGAAGTGGCAGCAGAGAAGTAGAAGAGTTCCAGAGCATCCAGAGCCTGCACAGGTGGGAAAAGCGGCTCCGGCAGCTCGGCTAACCGCCGCGGTGGCGGGGCGCACCAGAAAGCTGCCAGACTCGGCTCGAGCCGCAGGAAAAGCCAGGTGCCACAGCTTTCCCTCACACCGCACTCTCCGCAACTCGGGAAACGTGAGGGGAAAGTGGCAGTGAGCAGCGGAGGAGCAGACCGCGAGGTAGAAGAACGCTTGGAGCAGCTAGAGAACCAGAGCAGCTGAGGCTCCCTCCCCTCCCCCACTGCCTGAACCCAGCTCCGGCGAACGGAACAGCAGCCCGGGACCCGGCCACGCCAACAGCGGGACCCAAGCAGGAGCAGAGTTCGGCAGCAACATCAGTGGCTCCAGCACCAGTAACAGTGGCCCCAGCAGCAGCAGCAGCAGACCCAGGAGTGGCAGCAGCGGCAGACTTGGCAGCAGCAGCTTCAGGGGGAGCAGCAGCAGTGGACACAGCAGCAGCAGCTTCAGCAGCAGTGGTGGCTCCAGCAGTGGCAGCTACATCAGCAGCAGAGACAGCAGCAGCGGTGGGTCCAGCAGCAACACCTTCAGCAGCAGTGGCTACAGTCCCAGCAGGGGCAGCTTGAGCAGCAACAGTTCCAGCAGCAGGGGTGCTGATCTGCAGGGCTACACTTGCCAGGCTCGGTTTGCCCCGCAGGAAAAGCAAGTGCCCAGCTCCAGAAATCAGAACAGCAGCCCGACAGCCCAGGCAGCAACTTGACTGAGACCAAAATTATCCAAGGTAACTGGGATTGCACCAGGGAAGGGTCTCACTTGGCCACAAGCTGACTTGGATCCCTCAACAGACCAGAAATCTTAACCTCTTTGTTGATAGAGGATCTGGTTGTTATAATAACTACTCTTGCATACATACTTGGGGCTGTTTTTGATTGAATGTGTACAGTGTTTAGTTAAATTTTAGAATGTACCTGTATTTTATTCCACTCAGCCTGCTTGAATACTCCTATAGCAGGGAAACTCAACCCCTAAGAACATCTTTGTAGATACTCTGAGAGTCTTAAGAGACACACCTAACACCTTAAGCTCCTACCCTGAAAATATATTACATCAAATCAATTGATACAGCTAAGAAAACACAGCTACCTAGAAAATCCAAGCATTAACTTAATCCAAGATGCAAAAATATATACATTATAACACAAGAAACACTAAAAAGCAAGACGATATAAACGCACCTAAAGGTATTAATGCATCAGAAATGTCCTACAGTGAGAACGAGTTAGAGGAAATGCCTGAGAAAGAGTTCAAAAGAATGATTGTAAATATGTTCAAAGAAGTCAGAGAACAAATCAAAGGAGTCAAAGAGGAACTTAAAGAGGAAATCAAAGGAATCAAAGAATATGCAGGACACCAATTTCATGAAATAAAGAAGGCAATATAAGACATAAATAAGGAAATAGAAATAATAAAGAAAAACCAGTCAGAATCACTAGCAATGAAAAACACAGTTAATGAAATAAAAAACTCTGTAGAAAATCTCACCAGTACGATGGATGAGGGAGAGGACAGAATATCTAAGCTAGAAGACCAGGTGGCAGACCTAATGCAGTCCAACAAAGAGAAAGACAAACTTATAGAAAAGTATGAGTGGGAATTTCAAGATATTCGGGACACTATGAAAAGATCCAATATAAGAATTCAGGGCATAGTAGAAGGAGAAGAACTCCACTCCAGAGGCATAGTAGGTGTCTTCAACAAAATCATAGAAGAAAATTTCCCCCAAATTGGGAAAGAGGTGCCAATGCAGATACAGGAAGCCTTTAGAACCCCAGCCAGACAAAACCCAGAAAGAACCTCTCCTCACCATATTATAATCAAACTTCCAAACACACACACCAAAGAAAAAATATTGAAAGCAGTTAGAGAGAAAAATCAAGTTACCTACAAAAGCAAGCCCATCATGATTACAGCAGATTATTCAACACAAACTTTTAAAACCAGAAGGCTGTGGAGTGATATATTCCAAGTTCTGAAAGATAACAACTGTCAACCAAGGCTACTTTATCCTGCAAAGTTATCCATTCAAATAGATGGAGAAATAAAGACATTCCATGACAAAAGCAGGTTAAAGGAGTATTTGAAGACAAAACCAGCTCTACATAAAATACTTGATAGAATCCTCCATGCTGAAGAAAAGGAAAAGCACACATATAAGGAACCTAGAAAAAACAAGCAATACTCAAATACTAGTTAACAGAAGAGAGCGCAGGTAGAACCAGAAACACACACACACACACACACAAAAATGGCAAACATAAATACAAACCTTTCAATAATATCTCTTAATATCAACGGCCTCAATGCCCCAACGAAAAGACATAGATTTGCAGACTGGGTTAAAAAGCAGGATCCTACAATTTGTTGTCTCCAAGAAACTCACCTTTCTACAAAGGATAGACATTATCTTAGGGTGAAAGGTTGGAAGATGGTGATTCAAGCAAATGGGCCTAGAAAACAAGCAGGGGTTGCTATCCTAATACCAGACAGGGTAGGCTTTAGTCCGACGTTACTCAAGAAAGATAAGGAAGGTCACTTTATATTGATTAAGGGCACACTCCAACAGGAGGGCATTACAATCCTAAACATATATGCACCTAACATGGGGGCTCCCAAATTCGTCAAACAAACACTATTAGAACTAAGGTCACAGATAACACCAAACACAGTGATAGTGGGTGACTTTAACACCCCACTCTCATCAATTGACAGGTCATCCTGGGAAAGAATAAACAGAGATGCATCTGGACTAAATTAGGTCATAGAAGGAATGGTCTTAACAGATATATACACGACATTTCATCCAAAGGCTGAAGAATATACATTCTTTTCAGCAGCACATGGAACATTCTCTAAAATAGACCATATATTAGGACACAAAGCAAGTCTTAACAAATTGGGAAAATTGAAATAATTCCTTGCATTTTATCTGAGCACAATGGAATTAAACTACAAATCAGTAGCAAGAAAGGCTACAGAGCATACAAAAATCATGGAAAATAAACAATGCACTACTAAATGATGAATGGGTCAATGAAAAAATCAAGAAGGAAATCAAAAAATTTATAGAGTCAAATGATAATGAGAACACAACATACCAAAATCTCTGGGACACAATGAAGGCAGTTCTAAGAGGTAAATTTATAGCCTTAAGTGCCTATATTAAGAAATTAAAAAGGTCGCCAGTGAACGACCTAATGCTTCACCTTAAAGCCTTGGAAAAAGAAGAACAAGGCAAACCAAAAATCAGTAGATGGGAAGAAATAATAAAGATTAGGGAAGAAATTAATGAAATAGAAATAAAAAGAACAATCCAAAGAATTAATGAAACAAGGAGTTGGTTCTTTGAAAGGATAAACAAGATTGATAAACCCTTGGCAAATCTGACCAAAAGAAAGAGAAAAGAGATACAAATTAATAAAATCAGAGATGAAAAAGGTAACACCACAACAGATTCCAGAGAAATTCAAAAAATCATAGGGACATACTATAAAAGCATATACTCCACAAAGTATGAAAATCTGAAAGAAATGGATGATTTCCTTGATCTATATGACCTACCTAAATTAAATCACAATGAGATTAATCACTTAAATAGACCTATAACAAACATGGAGATCCGAACAGTTATCAATAATCTCCCAACTAAAAAAAGCCCAGGCCCGGATGGATTCGCTGCTGAATTTTACCAGACTTTTAAGGAAGAGCTAACACCATTGCTTCTTAAGCTTTTCCAGGAAATAGAAAAAGAAGGAATTCTACCAAACTCCTTCTATGAGGCCAGCATCACTCTGATACCAAAACCAGGCAAAGATAGAACAAAAAAAGAAATTTACAGACCAATCTCCCTCATGAACATAGATGCAAAAGTTCTCAACAAAATATTGGCAAACAGAATACAAGAGTATATCAAAAAGATCATTCACCCTGACCAAGCAGGCTTTATCCCAGAGATGCAGGGATGGTTCAACATACGCAAATCTATAAATGTAATACATTACATAAACGGGTTGAAGGACAAAAATCACATGATCATCTCATTAGACACAGAGAAAGCATTTGACAAAATCCAACATCCCTTCATGATAAAAGTCCTACAGAGACTGGGGATAGAAGGAACATATCTCAATATAATAAAGGCTATTTATGATAAGCCTACAGCCAACATATTACTAAATGGGGAAAATCTGGAAGCTTTTCCACTAAAATCAGGAACAAGACAAGGGTGTCCACTGTCCCCACTTTTATTTAGTATAGTTTTGGGAGTCTTAGCCATAGCAATAAGGCAAGAGACATACATAAAAGGGATACAAATTGGAAAGGAAGAAATCAAGTTATCATTAATTGCAGATGACATGATTCTATACATAAAGGACCCTAAAGACTCTACTAGCAAACTGTTACAGCTGATCAAAACCTACAGCAATGTAGCAGGATATAAAATAAATACACAGAAATCAGTAGCCTTCATATATGCTAACAACAAACACACAGAAGATGAAATCAGAGAATCACTCCCATTCACAATTGCATCAAAAAAAATAAAGTACCTTGGAATAAACCTAACCAAGGAAGTAAAGAATCTCTACAATGAGAACTTTAAAACACTCAAGCGAGAAATTGCAGAAGACACTAGAAAGTGGAGAAACATCCCTTGTTCCTGGATTGGAAGAATCAATATTGTGAAAATGGCAATCTTACCGAAAGCAATCTACACATTTAATGCAATCCCTATCAAAATTCCAAAGGCTTTCTTCATGGAAATTGAAAAAACAATCCAAAAATTCATTTGGATCACAAAAAACCTTGAATATCTAAAATAATACTGAGCAACAAAAATGAGGCTGGTGGTATCACCATGCCTGATTTTAACCTATACTATAGAGCCATAGTAACAAAAACAGCATGGTACTAGCACAAAAACAGACATGTAGATCAGTGGAACAGAATAGAGGATCCAGATGTAAGCCCAAGTAGCTATAGCCACCTGATATTCGATAAAAATGCCAAAAATACTCATTGGAGAAGAGACAGCCTCTTCAGCAAATGGTGTTTTGAAAACTGGATATACATCTGCAGAAGGATGAAAATAGATTCTTCTCTCTCGCTATGCACAAGAGTTAAGTCCAAATGGATTAAAGACCTTAACATCAGACCGGAAACTCTGAAACTGCTAGAGGAAAAAGTAGGGGAAACCCTTCAACATATTGGTCTTGGCAAAGACTTTCTGAATACAACCCCAATTGCTCAGGCAATAAAACCACAGATTAACTACTGGGACCTAATGAAAGTACAAAGATTTTGCACTGCAAAGGACACAGTGAAAAAAGCAAAGAGGCAACCTACAGAATGGGAAAAAATCTTCGCCAGCTATATATCTGATAAAGGATTTAATATCTATGATATACAAAGACCTCAAAAAGTTAAATAATAAGGAATCAAACAAGCCAATCAAAAAATGGGCTATGGAGCTACATAGAGAATTCTCAAAGGAAGAAATATGAATGGCATATAAGCATCTAAAAAAATGTTCTCGTCACTAGTCATCAGGGAAATGCAGATTAAAACTACATTGAGATTCCATCTCACTCCTGTCAGATTGGCCACCATCATGAAAACAAATGATCATAAATGTTGGCGGGGATGTGGAAAAAAAGGAACCCTTCTACACTGCTGGTGGGAATGCAATCTGGTCCAGCCATTGTGGAAAACAGTGTGGAGGTTCCTAAAACAGCTAGAGATTGATCTACCATATGACCCAGCTATAGCACTCCTACGCATATATCCAAAAGACTCATCACATTTCCTTAGAAGTACGTGCTCAACCATATTTATTGCTGCTCAATTTATAATAGCTGGGAAATGGAACCAGCCTAGATGTCCATCAACAGATGAGTGGATAATGAAGATGTGGCACATTTATACAATGGAGTTCTACTCAGCGGTAAAGAAAAATGAAGTTATGAAATTTGCAGAAAAATGGATGGACCTGGAAAGGATTATACTAAGTGAGGTAACCCAGACCCAGAAAGCCAAGCGCCACATGTTCTCTCTCATATGTGGATCCTAGCTACAGATGATTGGGCTTCTGCGTGAGAATGAAAATACTTAGTAGCAGAGGCCAGTAAGTTGAAAAGGAGACATAAAGGGTGGAGAAAGGAAGGGAGGAGGATACTTAATAGGTTGATATTGTATATATGTAATTACAATGATTGTAATGGGGAGGTAATATGATGGAGAATGGAATTTCAAATGGGAATGTGTGGGGGTGGGGAGGGAGGGAATTATCATGGGATATATTTTATAATCATGGAAAATGTTAATAAAAATTTAAAAAAAAATAAAAATAAAAATAAAAATGAAAAAAAAATCCATGGGCAGCCTCTCAGAAAGGGGACCCTCTCTCTCAGATTCCCTTTTGGTGTCATGTGAGGCATTTTATGAGGAAAAGCCACTTGAGGAAAAATGAAAAAGGACAAAAAAATTAAAAATAAATTTCCACTGACTCTCAGATAATGGAGGATTTTTTTTTTTTTCAAGGTTGGGTCTCACTCTTGCTCAGGTTGACCTGGAATTCACTATGTAGTCTCAGAGTGGCCTCGAACTCACAGTGATCCTCTTACCTCTGCCTCCTCAGTGCTGGGATTAAAGCATGCGCCACCATGCCTGGCAAAGACTTTATTTTCATTTATTTATTAGAGACAGAAAAAGGAAGAGAGAGAGACAATGGGCACACCAGGGCCTCTAGCCATTTTAACTGAACTCCAGATGCTTGTGCCACAATGTGCATCTGTCTTAAGTGGGACCTGGAGAATTGAACCAGGGTCCTTAGGCTTCACAGGCATGCACCTTAACCACTAAGCCATCTCCCCAGGCCAAACAGAGAATTTTTGCAAAAGAAAAAAAATGCAAAAATAGAAAAAACACAATTTTGTTTGTGACGGTTTCAAAAGAATAAAATACCTGGAGATAAACAAGAGAAGTATTGCTGAAACTAACAAATAGTGTTAAAATAAAGAAGGTATAAATGAGTACAGAAAGTAGAAAATGTGCTCCTAGGGCATGGGGCATATGGAGTCTTTGCCTTTGGAGCTAATTCCACTAAGAAACATGAATGCCTCAGAATCTTCCAGTTCAGAGTGGGTCTATCTCTGCCACCTTAAGGCTTAGTGTTATTGCTACCTAAAACAATCCACAGGTTTAGTGCAATCCCTGTCAAAATCCCAATTTCCCTATTGTATAAATAGAAGACCATATTAAAATGTGTATAGACAGCTACACATCTGACAGAGGATTAATATCTAGAATATATGGGCTGGAGAGATGGCTTAGTGGTTAAACACTTGCCTGTGAAGCCTAAGGACCCCGGTTCGAGGCTCGGTTCCCCAGGTCCCACGTTAGCCAGATGCACAAGGGGGCGCACACGACTGGAGTTCGTTTGCAGAGGCTGGAAGCCCTGGCGCACCCATTCTCTCTCTCTCCCTCAATCTGTCCTTCTCTCTGTGTCTGTCACTCTCAAATAAATAAATAAATAAAAATTTTAAAAAAAGAAATATCTAGGATATACAAAGAACTCAAAAAACTAAATAATAAGAAATCAAATAACCCAATTAAAAAATGGGCTAAGAAACTAGAGAGTTCTCAAAAGAAGAAATACAGATGGCATATACACATCTAAAAGAATGTTCTACATCCTTAGCCATAAGGGAAATGCAAATTAAAAGTAATTTGAAATTCCATCTCACTCCTGTCAGAATGGCTACCACCAAGAAAACAAATGACAATAAATGCTGGCGAGGATGTGGAAAAAGAGGAACCCTTCTACACTATTGATGGGAATGTAATCTGGTACAGCCATTGTGGAAATCAGTGTGGAAGTTTCTGAGACAGCTAAAACTAGATTTACCATATGACCCAGTTATTCCACTCCTAGGCATATATCCTAAGGACTCTTCTCACTACCTTAGAGATACTTCCACAACCATGCTGATTGCCACTCTATATTCACAGTAGCTAGAAAATGGAACCAGCTTAGATATTCCTCAACTGATGGATAATGAAGATGGTACATTTGTACAATGGAATTCTATTCAGTGGTAAAGGAAAATGAAGTTATGAAATTTGCAGGGAAATGGATGGACATGGAAAGGATTATACTAAGTGAGGTAACCGAGGCCAAGAAAGCCAAACATCGCATATTTTCTGTCATTTGTGGATCCTAGTTACAAATGTTCAGACTCGCGTGTGAGTTGGAGTGGAAAATTGGTAGCAGAGGCCAGTAAGCTATAAAAGTGCTATAAGGGAGGGAGGAGGGGGTGGGCTTAAGGGGATGGTACCATATATATATAAGTAGATGGACAGATTATTCGGGTGGCATGGCCTAAGTGAGGTCAGGGGAAGAGATTCAATAAAAGGAGTGTGGCAGAAGGGTCAATCAAAATTTAGGTTATTGTGAATAAGCCACATAATACCCTATGTTTTTGGATAATGGCACACCCAGAAGACATAGACTGTTACTAGAAAAATTTCAGTGCCATGGATGGGATACCTTACAGTGAGCTGTTGGCCAAGGAGGTCCCTGATCCCCCCAAAATATTACAGGCTATTTCCATGGCTCTTGGTTTCCCACAAGTAATAAATATTAAGACCCTATTTGCTGAAGATTCCACATGCCTGGACTGCAAGGTCACCGAGAAATCAAACTGGGACTGAACAGAAAACTTTCTCCCAGTAGACTAGCTGACAGAAAGCTGGAAAAAGCTGCACTGCGTGTAGCACTATGGGAGACAGAAGCCATCAGTGCTGAAAACGGTGGACACTGCAAGCCTCAAGTTTGGCCAGCCAGGCCAAATGAGCCAATGGATGCAACAGTGGCATGTCTGTTATGGGAGAAACCAAGTGCTCTCTAATTGGACTGAAGACATGCTGTATGGGAGGGAATACATACCTGGTACTGAAAACCTAATCAAAGCCTATGTTGGAGGAGGTCATGAGCATTAGGAATGTAATGCCTGCTCTTGCTTGGCTAAATGCATATATTATGCTCACCAAACTGCCCTGTAAGCACTCTAGTTAATGTCCATACCCATATATTAATACTACTCTCACTTTTGGTTAGAGAAGCTTCTCTTTTCAGATGGTGATGACAATTGGGATGATCCAAAAGGCACCATATTGCTGAGAAGATGTGACTGAGGAAACGTCTCTATCACACCTTCCAAGGCCCAGGGTCCATTACAGAAGAGTTGGCAGAAGGAATGTAAGAGCCAGAGAAAGGGTAGGACTGCTTACAATGTAATTGACCAGACAGAAATTGGCCTTGATATCCATGACCTCACAGTGCCTAGCACTATCTTCACAAGACCCTCACAATAGGAGGAAAATATGACGACATCAAAATAAAAGAGAGACTAAAGGAGAGAGGGAGGGAGTGATGGAGTGTGGATTTGTGAAGGGGACAGAGGGGGAGGGGAGGGAATTATCATGGTTTATTGCTGTAAGTATGGAAGCTGTCAATAAAAAGAGGGAAAATGTGCATAGAATTACAAAAGACCTTAAACTGTGAAAATGATTTTGAAAAAGAACAATGGTGGTGGCATCACAGTCCCTGATTGCAAAATATTTTACAAAGTGACAGTAACTAAGACAGTGTGATACTGGCATAAATACAGATATGTTCATTGCTGGACTAGCAGTACTTGGGAGGCTGAGGCAAGATGATTGCCATGAGTTCTATATCCAGCATTTATTTTTTCCTATTGAGAGGATATAGGGCTTCCTTCCTCAGGACCATGTGAGCTCTGCTCCAGCCAGGATTGTGTGTGTGTGTGTTTCATAGCTGTAACCTGGCAGCCAGCACAGTGGCTGACTCATGACAAGCGCTTGATAAGTACTTCAGGACCAAGGACTGAGAGCAGAATTCAGGGTGGCTGAGCAATGACTAGGCATGTTCTTGTGAAACACCCAGATCTGCACAGTACTGGCCACCATCGTGGGCCAGGCACTTCATCCCCATGTTTCCAACACAGTTATATATGATCGTAATGAGTGCAGGACCCAAGGGCACAGGAAGGGCAGGCCACCAACAAGGTGAAGGACCCTTGCTGTGACCTTGTTTTCAGGGGTCTGTGCAAATGCATCATCATGATATTGTTGGCATTTTCACCCTGTAAACTGGGATACCAACAAGAATGGCACAGACATCAATGACCAAAAAATAGTGTTTTGGCTCCCTGCTGACCAGTTGTCCACTGTGAAGGAGAATGTGTAGTGGATGTTTGCCCACGAGCCTGTGCTTCCTGTTCCACATTGCTGTCACAGCCCAGCCCATGTCCCCAGGATGCTTCACAATCACTCCTTATTCCTTCTTTCTTTTCTTCTTTCCTTCTGTCCTTCTTTCTTTCCCTCTTCCTTTCTCCCTTCCTTTCTCCTTCTGTATTTCCCTTCCTCCCCTTTTCAGGTGCTCAAAAAGGGAAGACCCACTAATTACTTGGGGAATAAGGTTGGAAGGGCTCCAGAGAAAGTCTATTCAACATACAAGGCCAGTGGAAATTTCCTCCTATCATGTGTTCTTCCTGTCCACAGTGTTCCTGAGAGGTGTGTGTCACTTGAAGAACACAGTATGTTCCAGTACAGATCAGGAGCACAGAAACACAGGATGAGCAAAAGAGAGTCAATATTTTATCTGGCATTATTTTCTTCTGTTTGAGTTTTTTTAGTTGTTGTTGTTGTGTGTGTGTCTCTGTGTGGGTCTGTATGGAGAGATGTGTATGGTGTTGTGCCCCATACACTTACTTGCAGCAAGGAGTGCTTCCCTAGGGTGGCCAGAACAGAATGTCAGATATCCTGCTCCATCACTCTTCTGCCCACTCTTGTCTTGAGCCTACTGATTCTACTGATCCTGGAGCTCTCAGCACTCCCATGACTCTCCAGTGTCTGCTCTCCTGAAGGCCATGCCAAGCTGTTTATGTGGAGTCCAGAGATTGAACTCTGATGGTCTCAGGCCCCCTTCAGCCTTCATGCTTATGCAGGAAACACACTTAACCACAGAGCCATCTCTCCAGCCTTAATAGCAAGTTTTAAATCACATTTTAAAACTCACTTTACTCTTCTAAAAATTAAGTTAAAGAAGAATATGAGTTCATCTAAAAATAGTTGCATACACCAGACACGGGGGCGCATGCCTCTAATCTCAGCACTTGAGTTGCAGAGGTAGAAGGATAGCTGAAAGTTCAAGACCACCCTGAGACTACATAGTGAATTCCAGGTCAGCCTGAGCTAAAGCAAAGCTCTGCCCTAAAACAAAACAAAACAAAACAAATAGTTGCGTGGACTGAAACTCAAGCAGGATATGCTGGATTAGACATTCTCAGATCTTCTTCCTGTTTTTGTAGAGAAAAAAGACAGGTGAGTGAAGGGGTTGTTATCTCATGACACAGATTTAGCCAGGGGCAGTGGAGTCCAGCACCCTGTATTCCTGGCCCCTCAGAAGGAAGGAAGGAGCCTGGGGTCTGAATACTTGTTGTGGAGAAAAGGTTCATCTGGGCTGAGCTCACTCTGAAGGACAGTTGGATAATGTGCCAAGGTCACAGAGCAAGGACAAAAGTGAGGAGGAATGGGAACAGAGTTATGCCTGTTTTCCATGTACAGAGTCTCTCCCCATGTCTTTCCCTTGGGAGGATTCTTGTACTGGCTCAGCACATTTCTCTGAATAGATACAGTTTTTATTTAGGCCTCCTGAGCTAAGTTTCTGTCCCTCGCCATCACCTAAGGTCATATTCTTACTGCCTACCATCCTTGGTTTTTTGAGTGAAGGTCTCATTATGTGGCCCAGGAAGGCCCTGGCCTCCTGTCTAATGGGGTTGACAGGCTTGTACCACCATGACTGGCCCTAACTAGTCTTTCTGCTTTAACTTCTGGTATCCTGCCCTCCACCTTCTACACTGAAGAAAATGTACATGCTATCACTATAGCCAGTCATGACAACTGATTCTTCCCTAGATATGAGGACCCCTGAAACCAGTCATGTCCCCATTCTGACACTCCTGCCTCATTGGCCAACATCCCAGGATAGGTTGACATTCAATTCATAAAAGGAAAGACTAGATTTATTTTTTATGACAGAGAAAGCAAGTGAGAGAGAGAAAGAGGGAGAGAACCAGCATGCCAGGGCCTCCAGCCACTGCAATTGAACTCCAGATGTGTGTGTCATCTTGTGCACCTGTGTGACCTTGCACGTTTGCATCACCTTGTGTGTCTGGTTTATGTGGGATCTAGAAAGTCAAACATGGATCCTTAGGCTTCGCAGGCAAGTGCCTCAACTGCTAAGCCATCTCTCCAGCCCAAGATACTAGCTTAATTACAAGCCCACATTTGAAATGCAGTAGTGAGATATAGGACACTGGACAGATACTGTGGAGCATCTTAAGTCCCACAATGACTCAATGAGGAGGTGGTATTCAAACTAAGAGTTGAAGGTGAGAAAGAGCAGGTGAGAAGAATGTTCAAGAATGAGAAACATCGGCCTTGTTCAATGCCACATCTGCAGCATGGTGGGAAGCCTGAACTTCTGACATCCCACAGAGCTATGTCTTGGATTTTCACAGCAGCCTTCAACTTGTCCTTTCACCTCTTATTGGAGAAGCTTCCAGAATGCTACAAAACACACCTGTGGTGATTGGAGCAAGATAGTGAGTACTTAGGCATCCACACTGGTATCTGGACGTAGAACTGTCTTCCATGCTGTAATGTTCATTCCAGTTGTTGCTTAATTTTGACCAGACTGAACAGCCTGCTGCCATCACCAGCAGTCAGTGACGTACACTGGTCTGAGTGCCATCTTTACTAGGCTGGCCTGAAAGGCAGACACAGTCCATTCTGTGTGCAATGACAACTTGAGGTCACGTGTGGGTTGGATATTACCTGACAACACATCCAAGAATTCACTGTGCCCTTGAACACAGAACTCACCTGTGTTGTGGCTCTACCCTAATTAAAGTGGCACCTACATCACCAGGCTGCTATGAGGCTTAGAGCACACAGAGCTGTTGGAATGACATGATCACTGCTTGGGGATTCTAGTAGAATTGTCCTACCCTTTAGGAGAGTTGAATAATGTAACGCTGCTGGGTACAGAGTCAGCTCAGCTTCCTCTGGCCCCATAGCTCTTACCCACAGCAGCTCAGGGGAGTCTAGTCCTCCTCCACCTCTGCTCCTCTCACCTGCCAAACTGAACCTTTCTTTCCTTAAGTTGGTTCTTGTCAAGTGTTTTGTCATAACAAGGAAAGGGCGGAATATAGAAAATTTGTACCAATACATGGGGCTGCTGTTGTGATAATCCCATCCATGTCATTCCAGACCTTTGGAACTGGTTTGTAGGGGAATGTGGAAGAATTTAAAATTTTGGGCAAGTTTCAGAGGCTGTAACTCTAAAATGATGTAAACAGTGAATGGCCTATTCTGGTGAGGCCAATGTGGTGGGAAGTTGGAAAACTGTTGAGAGAAACGCAGACAGTAGAAGCCTGGCTTATGAAATTTAGAAGGGAGGAGTTTACAGTCACAGAACAAGCTGGTCCTGAGAAGTAGATGTAATTGTTAAGGAGCTTAGTACCATTAAAAGGAAACTTCCTGCCTGGAGAGACGGCTTAGTGGTTAAGACGTTTGCCTGAAAAGCCAAAGGACCCAGGTTCAATTCCCCAGGGCCCATGTTAACCAGATGCACAAGGTGGCATATGCATCTGGAGTTTGTTTGCAGTGGCTGGAGGCCCTGGTTCTCCCTCTCTCTCTCTCTCTCTCTCCCCCTCCCTTTCCCTCTGTCAAATATAAATAAAAATAAAAATATATTATTTTTAAAAAAGAAATGTCCCGCTCTACAATGTTCTGAAAGCAAGATCACCCTCATTGAAGTCTCAATCTTACAAAGCCTAAATTCATTTTTCAAAATAGCCAAAATTGAGAATGCTACAGAAAGGTTTCCCTGCTCAAAAGCAACTGTCTATAGGGTCAGTCTGGAAGGCATACTGAGGCTGAGGCAACTGTGGTCTAGGGTATGAAGAGTACATCTCTATTTTTACAATAGTAGTTACAAGAGGCACAAAAGATGCAATATTGAGGGGGTCATGGATTTTGATGTCTTGATTCCAGAGAGCTATTGAGGCCAAGCAAACCTCTTTGCAAAGTTGGATTTTCTGCAAGGATACTCTGACAAGCTCTTGTGTGGAGCTGTGAAGTAAAAGCACAAGTTCCAATGGAGATGCCAGGATGTCAGAGATGCCCACACAATGGGATGTCTGCTGAGGGAAACTGTATGCATAGATGTATCAGCCCAAGACAGAGACTATGTGTGCTGCAGCTGCAGAGCTGGAGGGGAAAGCCATCCAAGACAGAGACTATGTGTGCTGAGCTGCAGAGCTGGAGGGGAAAGCCATTCAAGACAGAGACTATGTGTGCTGAGCTGCAGAGCTGGTGGGGAAAGCCATTCAAGACAGAGACTCTGTGTGCTGAACTGCAGAGCCGGAGGGGAAAGCCATTCAAGACTGTACAGCTGAGGGTGGAGCTCTGCAAGCCCTTTGTCATCCAGATGATTTTATTATGAGTGGCAGGTGTCAGATATGGAGCTCCATGATTCCGAGTTGTCTCTATGCTCCCCTTTCCTCCTGCTTGGAATGTATTTTCTCTAGAAGAGAAATGATCACCAGTTACTTGTCTCATGTGGTAATTGGTGGCAGGCAACATCATGAGAGACTTCCCTCATGATGTCCACATCTGAAACCCAGAAACCTGAATTACCTAACATGCCTAAGAGGAACTAAGGTTGCTGTCAGTCAATCTCACAATAAGCATTATTTGGATGAACTCAACCCAATCATAAGGATCCTTAAAAGTAGGGAAAAGAAGCCAGGCATGGTTGTGCATGCCTTTAATCCCACACTCGGGAGGCCAGGGTAGGAGGATAGTTATAAGTTTAAGGCCACCCTGAGACTACAAAGTTCATGCTGGGTCAGCCGTGGCTAGAGGAAAACCCTACCTTGAAAACAAAAGTAGGAAAGAGAGAAAGAGAGATGACATGAGGAGGATTTGATCTGGTTTTTAAGATGGAGAATAAGGACCCTGAGTCACAGAGGGGAGGCAGGAGCTGTAGATCTGAGGAACAAGAAAATAGGCCTTTCTCAGAATACCAGGGAGGTTTTCAGCCCTGCTGATGTCCTGATGCTAGTCTAGGGAGGTCTGGACTCTGAGCCCCTGAACACTGCCCTAACCAATTTGTGTTGTCTAAGATACTGGTTTGTGGTAAGTTGTTAGAACAGTTGCAGGGAACTAATATTGAAGTAGCAACTAAATGCTGAATAAATGAGTGAACAAATGAGTGAATCGATGAATGATTTGTGAACATAGGTCCTAAGCAGTTTGCACCAGGAAACACTGTAATTTGTTTCAATCTTAAATCTGCGTGGCAGTCCAAGTCGACCAGGTCAGTGCTTCTTTCTGTCTATTCTCTGTCTAGAGCCAGACCACTCACCAGCTGTATTCAAGCCAGAAAGACCACCCCAGTCTCCTGTGGAACAAGTCATAATTTAAAAGCTTCCCTAAAGGCTAGCGTGGTGACACATGACTTTTATACAAGCACTTAGGAGGCAGAGGTAAAAGGATTGTTGTGAGTTGGAAGCCAGCCTGGAGCTACAGAGTTAGTTCCAGGTCAGCCTGGGATAGATTGAGATCCTACTTTGAAAAAACAATGGGGCTGGAGAAATGATTTAGCTGTTAAGGTGTTTGCCTAGGAAGCCTAAGGATTCATGTTGGACTCTCCAGGTTCCATGTAAGAGAGACACACAAGGTGACAAAAGCATGCAAGGTCACACATGTGCACAAAGGGGGCACACACACCTGGAATGCAATTGCAATGACTGGAGGCTCTGGCACACCAATTCTCTCTCTCTCTCTCTCTCTCTCTCTCTCTGTCTCTCTGTCTCTCATAATAAATAAATAAATAAATAAATAAATAAATATTCCCCTGGAAAGACGCATGCTACTCAAGCCTCATGTTGTCCAATCAGCTTCTGTATGTGTGTTTCCCTAAAGTTAGGGAAAGGATTCATGTCCTCCTAGGTTGCTGTCCCATTCTTCTATGCCATTTGCCCCACCGTGGAAACCTCCTCTTAGATGAAACCTCTGAGATGTAAGACAAGAGGAAAGACATCAGGAGTTGGCAAGGACAACACTTTCTACAAACCATATCATGACATCCGCCCAGAAGATTTTTCCAATATTGGCTGCTTTAATATCCTTATTTGCAGGTGAAGAAACCAGAATATTATTTATTTACCTAATTATTTCCTAAGTATTTCCCCCAGTTATTCCTCAACTGTGTCAATGAACCTCATTGAGTGTTAATTCCCAGCATGACACATTGGGCTCTGATAATCATAGGCTGCTCTTGCCTGGATCAATGCTGGTTTTGCCAGGGTCCCCATGTGAGGGCATGCATATCTAACAAGAGCACATGAGGATCATTTCTAGCAGAGAGAGAGATCAAGGTAGCAGCCTAGTTCTTTTGTGCTGGGCTTTTCAGCAAGTTGATTAGAGTTCCTGATTTATATATATGTGTATGTATGAATGTATGTATATCTATCAGCCAGGCATGGTGGCACACGCCTTTATTCCCAGCACTCAGGAGGCAGAGGTAGGAGGATAGCTGTAAGTTTGAGGCCATGCTGAGACTACATAGTGAATTTCAGGTCAGCCTGGGCTAGAGTGAGACCCTACTTCAAAAAACCAATATATATATTTCTGAGTTCAATCTATAGAGTGCCTTCCAAGTTAATGACAACTTCTAACATCTCAGAAGTAGAGAGTGTCCATGGCTTCCTGTGTCAGTGTCAGGTTTCACTCTAGATTTACTTGATCTGTAGCCGTGAGGTGCTTTCTGTTTGGTGTACCTGGGCATGCTCAGATCCAGCCAGTTGATTATAAAAAATATTAAAATTATGAAGCCTGTCATAGGTTTAGAAGCAATTGCAATGTGTGTGCAGATATATATTTTTTATATAGTGTCATATATATGTATATATATGTGTGTACATATATATATATATATAAAATCTTATGTACAGTTCTTAAATGTGTAGATATATACATATGCTTAAGAACTAATTGAATGAACAGGTGCATAGCTGATAGTGAAGATAGAATACTAGAGATATCCTTGTGATCTGAGTCCACGTGTAGGCAAAGTTTGGGCAGAGCCCCTGGTCAGCTTTGGGATATACAGATGTGGCAAAGGTAAGGGAGGCATGGTGAGGCTGCATAAGATGGGCAGCCATCTTGCTGGAGATTCCTTCACTGGCTGTTATGAAGCAAGCCGCCATGGTGTGAACCACCTCATGCAGCAGCCATGTGTCTGGAACTGAGGGGCATCCTCCAGGCCACAGCGAACAGGGCACTGGGCCCCTCAGGTTAGCCACCTGCAAGAAACGGAAGGGTGCTGACAACCATGGGAGCCAAGAGCCGGTCCTTGCCCAGTCACACGTTGGATCAAACCGCAGCACAGCCTGCCCTGGTTGCAACTTTTCAGAGGCCCTGCTTGAAATGTGCCTACTTCTGTCCCCTGAAAAGTGTGTGGTAATAAATATCGACTGTACTAGCTGTTAAATGTTCATAACGTTACCATTTGTTGATAGATGACTAATATTTTACGCTCAGGACAACTGATAGGACATTACCAGTACTTTAGAATCTCCCATATACTCCTCCTTATCACATCTACTTCTCTCCTCCTTAGAAGCAAGCAGTATCCTTAGTTTTGTTTTGATCACTTCTATGGGGTTTTCATGTGTATGTTTGTGTGTGTTTGGTGTGCATGTGTATGTGTGTATGTGATTGCTCATATATGAACATATGTGTGGGGTGTGTGTGTATGTGTAAGCATGTGGAGGACAGAGGACAATCTCAGGTTTTATCCTTAAGAATGTCATCGAGGGGCTGGAGAGATAGCACAGCAGTTAAGGCCCTTGCATGCAAAGCTGAATGACCCAGGTTAATTCCCTAGTACCTACCTCAAGGCAAATGAACAAAGTGGTACTTGCATCTGGAAGTTCATTTGTAGCAGCTGGAGGCTCTGGTGCACCCATTCTCTGTCTGTCTCTCTTTTCTCTCTCTCTCTTTGCTTGTAAATAAATAAAAAAATTAAAAAAGAATGCCATTCACATTTTTTATTACTCATTTGTATGTATGTGTATTTGTATGATGTGGAGGAACATGCACAAGCATTGGCATGCATGTGGAGGTCAGAGGACATCCTCGGGGTGTTTCTCTTCTCCTACCTTCTTTTGAGAAACAGACTCTCTGGTTTCTGCTGCTTACAAACTTCCCAATTCTCCTGTATTCACCTCCCATGGTCACAGACATGTTGGGATTACAAGTATAATCCCACTTTGAGTATCCAGTTTTATGTGGGCTTACCAAGATGAACTGAACTCAGATCAGCAAGCTTGCAAACAAGTGCCTTCTGAGCTATCCCCCAGGCCTGCCAACTTCTTGCATTGGCTTGATGTTCACTAATCAGGGTAAATTGGCTGGCCAGTGAGCCCCAGGGATTCTCATCTTTGCCTCCCCAGCACTAGGATCAGAGTTGTGCTCCATTATACTTCACATTTTTATGTGAGTATTCATGCTTTCAAGGCAAATACTGCCTACTAAGCTACCTCCTTGTCTGCCTATGTTTTTCTTTATAAATGTACTACTTCTGCCATCTATTAATGTCACCAAGTAGGATATATTTTGTATGGAAAATATAAATATCAAGTATAAGACTAACTCTAATGACAATAAAGGTCAATGGGGAAATCTTACATTGGTAAGTACCTGAAATTATCTTGATGAACACATACAACGTAATGTGTAACAAAAGCTGATGATCTTTGTCTTTGTTATTTCAATGAAATACATCTTATAAATACAAAGTTTTATGTTAAAACACATTTATTAAGACGCAATCTGCAAATGATGTCAGTGACTGACGAAACATCATGTGTGTACATCCTTCACATCCTGAATAGGATGCCAAAATGGAGGAGGATGCTCGCTTACAGATTTTACCAACAAAGGTGAGTACTGATGATCACACCTGCAGCAGACAGTCACCAAACAGGTGAGTACTGATGACCACACCTGCAGCAGACAGTCGCCAATCAGGACACCTGCAGGTGGTTCTTTCGAGTACCAGAGCAGCCACTTCTCACTGGGATTAGATCTGTGTCGGGCCTTGCTATATCCCTCCCTGTGTACCCTTGGCACCACTCTAAGTCCTCTGAGATAATATTCATAATGTAGTGTAAACACTAATGAAGGTCACCTGCCTTCTGCTCTTGAATGTAATGATGTGACACATGGGGGAAAGGGAGGTGGATAAAATGTGATATACACTTAAATGAATGCGTAAGAGAAGCTGGAAATAATTGGTTTTAACTTTCAATTCAAGGGTTGGAGAGATGGCTTAGCAGTTAAGGCACTTGCCTGCAAAGCCTAAGGACCCACCTCCAATTCCCCAGTACACACATAAGCCAGATATACAAGGTGGTACCTGTATCTGGAGTTCATTTGCAGTGACTAGAGGCCCTTTTGCACCCATTCTCTCTCTTTCTTTCTTTTTCTTTCTCTCTCTCTAATAAGTAAATAAATTAAAAAAAAAAAAACTAATTTTCAGCTCAAAGACAAGTGGAGAGTTGCCTGTCTGTATTTCCATGAGTGTGGTGCTGTTGCACCTTCTTGTTGCTAGGTCAAAACACTCAACCAGAATCAGCTGAAAGGAAAGGTTTTATTTCGGTTTACAGTCTGTCAAGGGGAAGGTTCTACTTGATGAGGAAAGGTGATGAAAGCAGAAAGGTGTCACACATCTGGGTGGAAATAGTCTAAGTACAGGGCTGGCTAGGGTGCCTAGTATCATCAGCAGTGCCTAGTGCAGGTGCCCAGTCCCTCACAGAGTCTGATCCGGTAGTCTGGATGAAGCTGGTGAGGCTGTGCATGTGTGAGAAGAAGAGAGAGAGAAGAGGAGGTGGAGAAAGGGAAAAAGGGAAGGAGGAAAGCTTTCAGTTTATTTTGCTTATTTATTTATTTTCCGTGCTGGCAATAGGATCCAGGACCTCTAACAAGCTAGCCAGGCCTCTAACAAGGAACTACTGATTCATATTCCCACCCTAACCTTATTGCTCTTTTTTTGTTTAAAGATTTTTATTAACAATTTTCTTAATGCATATAATGTATTTTTATCATAATTTCCTCTCATTATCTTTTGTCACTCTTATCCCCTTCCACTGAGCCTCTTCTTATAACTAGTCCCTTATCCTTTTTGATGTTTTGTTCGGTTTTGGACTCTCCTCCACTATTCATGATGACATATTACTGTACCCAACATCGGGCTAGTCTTATGTAGGAAACAACAGTCACTGCGAGGTCATGATGGCCACTTTGTGCCTACAAAGCAACATTCCAAAACACTCCTCCCTGTCTTCTGGCTCTTACGTTCTTTCTGGCGCCTCTTCTGCAGTGTTCCCTGAGCCTTGGAGGGTGTTATAGAGATGTTTCACTTAGTGTTGAACATTCCATTGTCTCTTCTTCTCAGCACTTTGATGACTTTTGAAGTTTCCCCAGTGTTAGGTCTGGACGGACCCCAAGATGTCATCAAGAATAGCAGAATGGTGACAGAGGCATTATCTGTATTCCTCAAAAACTACACAGTCATTATCCCTTCCTTACCTAACAATGCCCTAGGTCATGGTTTCCTGCCCCCTTATCTCGTAAGTCAGCTGGTCACTGTTCTGGTATCACACCCTAGCTATTTTAAATGGTTAATGTAATGATCACCCTAAAGGAACTTTTATATTTAACTTAACAAATGAGTTCTTTTTCCTTCCTCACCTTCCCCCACCTGAAAAAGCCCTACAAAGCCCACTACCTGGAAACTCAGGTGGGCTGTGCTCCTCTCTTTTGAGTCAGCTCTGGCAGCTCATGCTTTTCCTGAATAAAAGCTTTCATCTTTGCCTCAGAGTGGTTTGTATGGTCCCAAACCTTACATCTGGTGCCCTGACTCAGACAAGAGGCTCCTGGTTGCCCTCTTGGGTGGCCAGACCTCCTTTCCCCTGACCAGACCATGGAGCTGCCACTGACCCTCTGAGGGCTTCAGACCATCGCTGCCTGACACCAGCTTCCACACCTACTACAATTTGACCTTGCTTTTCTTCCCTTCTTCATGTCCTCCCTTATTCTCAGTAAGTGTCCCTCTTAGGTAAGCCTGCTCTTGGGTTTAACCCCTCCTTGTGGAAGCCATGCTTGCACACCAGGCTGCACCCCTCACCCACTTTTGGGCCCTATCCCCGGGTATCTAGAAAGACACTCTCAATACCTCTGGTCTCTTACTGTCTGGTGTACTGTACCCTAAAGGGTACCTTTTGGTTTGGTTGCACCATCTTTGTACACTCTCCCCCACAGTACCTCCCCCCATGACCTTAGGTCTCATCTTTCACTACCGGCCACTTACTCCATTGGAAGCACACAGTCACCTACACCTTGCCCACTAACAGGCTAAACAGCTCTCACTAGCCCTTTTACTATACTCTCACACTTCCATGGTGGGTGGGGGGACTCTAAACCTCTTACCCCCTTGCCTAAGAACTTAAAGCCTCTATGACTCGTAGATGACATCAAACTTCACCATCTGATCTTTCTCTGCAATTCTGCCTGGCCACAATATAAGCTGGACAATAAGTCCAAATGGCCTGAAAATGGTACTTTTTGTTTCCAAATTCTCACTGATTCAGAAAACTTCTGCCAATATACAGGCAGGTGGTCCAAAATACCCTATATTCAGGCTTCTTTCACGCAGCATGAACAGCCTTTTCTCTGATCTACTTGCTCTTCTTACCAGATCCTTCTAGCCAAGCTCTCAGGAATGAACTCTAATTCAACCCCTCCCCCATACTGTTCCTCACCCTCTGCTTTTTTTTGTTGTTGTTCATTTTTATTTATTTATTTGACAGTGACAGAGAGAAAAAGAGGCAGATAGAGAGAGAGAATGGGCGCACCAGGGCTTCCATCCACTGCAAACGAACTTCAGACGTGTGTGCCCCTTGTGCATCTGGCTAACGTGGGTCCTGGGGAATCAAGCCTCAAACTGGGGTCCTTAGGATTCACAGGCAAGCGCTTAACCACTAAGCCATCTCTCCAGCCCCTCACTGTCTGCTTTTGATCTGGACACCATAGACGACATGGCCCCTACAGCTTCTCTGGTTCCTCCAGCTCCCTCGGCCTCTCCTGACACCCTGCCTGGTGCGCACACCCCTCCTCCCTCCACTCATCTGCCTCCTGTCTGTCTCCATACCCCCTGCCACCACCATCTCCCATCTCCTCTCCTACTCTTTCCCCTCCTGCCCAGCATACTCATTCTCACAGGGATGGAATGTACACTTTATGTGAGGGCAAAGGCACTGAAAGAATCATTCACATTTATGTTCCTTTTTCCATGTCTGATTTATCCCAGATTGAGACACACCAAGTGTCTTTCTCCACTGATCCAACATGCTATACTAAATAATTTTGCTACCTCACCCAGGCCTATGACCTAACCTGGCACGATCTCTTTGCAGTTTTTCCTCCACTCTCACTCTTGATGTACAAGAATGCATCTGGGTGGCAGCTCAGTCCCATGCCAATGAGGCTCACTTAACTGGTAACGCTTTCCCAGTGAGGATGCTTGCTGTCCTGAGAGAGGACCCTGACTGGGAATACCATGCTCCCATTAACTCCCCTGGATAGGTGTCCCATGATAGGATGGTTCTTTGTTTCCTGGCTGGCCTCCAAAAGGTATCCCATAAGTTTGTCAATTTTGACAAACTCTAGATGCTTACCCAGAGACCTACTGAAAATCAGGCTGAGTCTATGGGACACCTAACTGAGGCACTCACCCAATACACTTGACTCAACCTTGCTTCCCAAGATGGCATGATAGTTATCAATACCCATTTCCTGTCCGAATTTGCTCCTGGCATCAAGAAAAAACTTTAATGCCTAGAAAAGGGCACTCAATCCCCTCAGGGAGATCTTCTTGACCCAGCATTTAAAGATTTTAATGACAGAGAGGACCAGGAACAGACTGAGAGAGTGGCCAGAGACAGACAGCAGTTCCAGTTCCTGGTTGCAGCCCTGAGGCCTCCTCCAAAGAAGACAATAGCACCACAATGCTCACCACCAGAACCCTGTTTCCAGTGTGGCCACACTGGTCACTGGGCAAAAGCCTGTCACAACCTGTGCCCATCACCAGAACTCTGTCATCACTGCAGACTTGCTGGACATGGGAAGGTTGACTGTCCTTCTTTGCCTTGACAAGGTAGGCCAGCCTCTTCCTCTCCCTCACAAGAGCCAGCTGCTGGGCCTAGCAGCTGAAGATTGATGATTCTCTGGGACCTCAGCCCCCACAAACACTCTCCATATCACAATGGAGGAGCCCAGGGTCACAACCCAACTGGTAGAAAGACCTGTCTCATTTGTAATAGATATGGGGGACAGTTGGTTAGTCCTGCCATCCTACTCTGGTAAGACCTTTCCCTCGCAGATCTCTGTGTTCAGTATTGATGACTTATCCCACTCCCCATGCACCACCCATTCCCCTTTACCCTGTGTAGTCTGGGAGACTCCCCTCTCCCATTCATTTCTCATAACACCTTCTTGTCCTGTTCCTCTCCTAGGTTGAGATCTTATGCAAAAACTCTCTGTCTCTGACTTACCACTTATACTCAGTCTGCCTCCTCACGACAGCCCCTTCCTTACAAAAGATCCACATTTCCCACTCCATGGCACTAGCCTCTCATCACATGCCTGTTCTCATCAGAATCAAAGACCCCACATCCTTTCTCTGCCATCCTCAATACCCAACCTCACTTAAACATCGCCAACAACTCAAATTTATTATTTCTTATTGCTCCAAGCTGGTCTCCTGTGTGATGCCCTCTTGGGAGCTCCCGCCCTTGCACTTCCAGCCCTTCAGCAGCCTGTTCTTCGTTATTCCACAGAAAAAGGGGGTATGTCAGTGGGAGTTCTGTGTCAAATGAAGAGTCCATCCTTTGCCCCTGTAGCTTATTTTTCTAAACAACTATAAACCTCTGTCCAGGCCCTATGCACTCTTGCTGCAGCTGCTCTTCTGGCCCAAGAGGCACAGAAATTCACTTTTGGGCAATAACTCATGTACTATCCCCACACTGGTTTAAAGATCTACTCTCCAACTCATGACTGTCTACTCTGACTCCATCTATAATTCAAATCTTTCACATCATGTTCCTTGATAACCCCAACATCACACTTGACTCTTGTCCTCCACTTAACCCTGCTACCCTCCAGCCTCTACCCAAACAATTAGGC
Organism: Jaculus jaculus; assembly: GCF_020740685.1. Taxonomy (NCBI): domain Eukaryota; kingdom Metazoa; phylum Chordata; class Mammalia; order Rodentia; family Dipodidae; genus Jaculus; species Jaculus jaculus. The sequence continues at coordinate 25,359,983 of NC_059115.1, forward strand.
CCAAACAAAGAGGCCCTAGAGGAGCTCACCTATCACAATCCTAGAAACTCTCTATCTCCTCTCCCCACTCCAATCACACCTGGTATCTAGACGGCAGCTCTTCTACTAACTCACAGGGCTCTTGGATAGCAGGGTATGCTATTGTCTCAGATGACCAGATAGGAGAGATTGGCCCATTGCCTAAGGGGAGTACATCCCAAAAGGCTGAGCTGGTAGCTCTCACTAGAGCCCCAATCTTGGCACAAGTCAAGACAGTTAACATCTACACTGACACTAAATATGTTTTCCATATTCTACATCACCATGCTGCTATCTGGAAGGAGAGGGTCCTCCCTCTCAGCTAAAGAAATCCCCATTACTTGGGGAGGTAATATGATAGAGAATGTAATTTCAAAGGGGAAAGTGTGGGGGTGTGGAGGGAGGGAATTACCATGGGATATTTTTTTTTATAATCATGGAAAATGTTAATAAAAATTTAAAAATTAAAAAAAAAGAAATCCCCATTAGTAATGGGACCCTTATCCTTAAACTCCTATATGCCTCCTATCTTCCTGTAAAGGTGGGTGTCATTCACCATAGGGGACACCAGGCTCTAACTTCACCTGTGGCCAAGGTAAACTCTTTTGCAGACAGTTTCCAGGAATCCAGCCTCCACAGCACATACTCAGCATCAGCCTTTTCCCTTGCCCCTACCTTCTTCACTCCTTCATTCATCCCAGGACAGTACCAAACTCTAACAAAACTTGATGCTGTCCCAGGACCACAAGGCTGGCTATTCCTGGGGACCTCTACTGCTCGCCTGATCTCCAAACTTCTACCATCCTGACCCACCTACATAATATATTTCATGTGAGAGCCTGCCCTCTACAAAGATTCCTGACCCCGCTCCTTTTCCATCCTTGCCTCTCCTCTTTAGTCTCTTCTGTGATATAGGCTTGCTCACTCTTTGCCAAGGCCTCTCTGCAATGAGGAGTCCATCCCCCTCCCTCTTTCAAACCCTGCCAACACAGGGGCTTATTTCCCAGGGTGGACTGGCAGATAGATTTTACTCACATGCCTCCTCACACGAAAGCTAAAATACCTCCTCACTATGGTGGATACTTTCTCAGGGTGGGTTGAAGCTTGTCCTATGACAGGGGAAACTGCAAAGAGTTGCTTCTCACATTCTTGAGTCTATTCTGCCCCACTTTGGCCTTCCCCTTACATTCAATCAGACAATGGACCAGCCTTCACTTCCAAGGCAAGCCAGGAGGTATCCAGAGCCCTGGGGAGAGATTGGAAAGTTCATATTCCATATAGGCCTCAGTCCTCAAGCAAAGTAGAAAGAACAAATGCTCTTCTCAAAACTCGGCTGTCTACAGCATTCGGGAGGGAGGCAGAGGTAGGAGGATCACCATGAGTTTAAGCCACCATGAGAATGCAGAGTGAATACCAGGTTACCAGGTCAGCCTGTGCTAGAGTGAGACCCTACCTCAAACAAACAAACAAAAACCCTCACTATCTAAACTGACTTCTGAACTTCGCCTATCCTGGCTCCAGCTCCTCCCACTTCTTTCTTGGGGTTTAAGTGGGGAGAGCTGGCTTATACTGAGGTCCCAGCTCATGACCTGAGAGAGAACAAATAAACACTGTTTACTATCCTTCAATGCCTTATGAAGCCTTAGCCCAAATCAGAGCTACTCCTCAGGCCCCCGCTTTCCTTTCCACTGAACTCATGCATCAGTGCCCTTCCTTGTAAACAACCTTCACCCACTACCAGAATCTCCTCCCCCTGGGTACTTACCATTTTTCACCTTTATCTGGAATCTTCTCCAATAACATGCTGACCACCTTCTTCCCCAACCTTCAGAGGGAGCCACAACTCTCTCACTTAACCCTGGAGATCAAGTCTACTGTAAGAAGTCTTGCCACAGGGTCTCAAGCCACTCTGGACCATACCTGATCAGGTGATCCTAACCACCTCCATGGCCATAAAGCTTCAGGGCATCCCTAATTGGTTCCACCTATCACAGCTCAGGGGAGTCAAGTCACGTCTGTCCTATTCTACCTCATCCAGGGATAAGTACACCTCTACCCCAACAGGCCTTCTCAAACATACACTCTCTCATGTTCCTCCTCTTCCTATCCTACTCCAATCCCAGAAAGTTCCTCTTGAATACACTGATGCCCCTCTGCCTCCAATCTCTTGCCCCAAGCCCTCTATACCTCACCTCTGAGTGCTCCCCCACCCCCTACCCCCACTTCCTTGCACCCGGCATTTTGTTGTCATAGCAGTTGGCAAGGATAACAAGCTCCTTAATTCTTCCTTCTGTCCTCTCATGGGGTGAGCAGAGCCCATCTCCCTCACCTTCTCTATAACAGATTTCGCCAGCGACTGCCCTGAAGCCAGCTCAATACAAGGATGGTATGAAAGAAGTCTCTGCTTCGCTCAGGACCAAGTCATAACAGTATGCTAACACTGGCTCTGTTGGAGGATGCTCACTATCGATCTCACCACTCTGTTAGTAGCACAGCTTTCACTCCTATGTCTACAGCTCAAATCACAGAGGTATTCACAATTTTTTCCATTAAAGATCCATGGGACCAAAAGTGGGCAGATGGGATGGCAGGGGTGGCAACCCAATACAACATGAGCTTTCATTGTGGCAGCTGAATAGAAATATTTTGATCCATTCAAAATGCCATTACAGCAGGGTGCAATATAGGTCCATGTTTCCTTGTCGTAGCCACTGACAGTGAGGGCCATACTTGGATAAGCAGTTTTGATGGTGGTCTGGGACATACCTGGAAAACTATTTGGCTAAAAGCCCCACCATATGGCAGATATATTTCTCTTAGTCCATCTTTCTTGGGGTATAAGTGGGGAGAGCTGGCTTATACTGAGGTACCAGCTCATGACCTGAGAGAGAACAAATAAACACTGTTTACTATCCTTCAATGCCTTATGAAACAAACCACTGCCATTTTCCTCTTTCACATCTCCCGCCCCACCCCCCAAAAGCAGCTGATAGCAGGGAAGCTTGGGGAGGGAAGGAAAGAAAGAAGCCAGGCCCTGTACCCTACATGAAACCAGAGCTAAAATAATGCTCATTATTTACCAGTAAAAGGAGATCTGCCCAGAATGAGATTATCCCTGCAGGGGATGACATTCTGGGTCCTCATCCCACACAAGATAATTGCAAAGCAGTTTCCTAAGATCAAAGAGCTGGCACTTCTCCTGCTGGCTCCCAGTAGGTTCCCAGCCCAGTCAGCTAAGGGAACTGCCTCTTTCAGCCTCCTAGGGAAGTTTCAAAAGGGACAAAGCCAGTTTTTTTGAGAGCAGAGAGTCAGGAGACAAAAGAAGAGCCTGCTGGCTAAGGCAGGGAAGACAGACCTGCCAGGAGCCCTAGTTCCCACTGCAGGCCCAGCCCTCACAGAGCCAGTACTGAAGTTGCTATCTGCTGTCTCCAGCTGAACACTGCAAGCAGGGCCTCAGAGACCAGTCAGAAAGAGGAGAACACTATGAGAGATGTGTAGTGACAAACCCGCTGTGTGCTAGCCTCTGTACAGGTGGGTTTGTGCTGAAACCCACCTATCCCCCACTCCCAACTTCAGGCTGCATCTCAGTTCTCACAGCTCACACACACTGCACTGAGGAATCCCTCTCTCAAACCCTCCCTGCTTCTCGGGGAAACTCAGTAAAATCACAAACCACATCAGTCCTGTTCTCAAATCTGAGTGAGTTCTCAAAGCCAAGTGAGATTCTGGTGCCCAGAGGATCACCAATGAACACGAGCTGTGAGGAAGTTTAATGTGGCATTCCAGCATGCAGACACTCGAAAAGCAGCAGGTGCAAGACTGCTCTGCCCTTCATGTCAGTTCTTAGAAGCAGAGGACAAAAACCACATGAAAGAGGCTGCAGCCTCCATATCCTCAAGGAAGACAGCGCTAAGAGCACAGAGGGAGTCTGCCATACATGGTTAAGTGGACTTCTCTTAACTGGGAGCTGGGATTTGACACTTCAAACAGCATCATATAGCTACAGATACAAATATTAACAAAGATAGATATAAAATAAATACATATATTATATCAGGGTTCACAACAGAGGACTGAGCAGACGATTTGGGGGCCTAAGATTTTATTCAGTGCTTGGATAGACTGGCAGGATCCAAGGCAAAGGTGAGGGAAGCCTGAGAACTCTGGGAACAGGAGGAAGATTTTAAGGGCTTTCAGCAAGAGAGAGGGGGAACTGCACTGCAAAGGAAAGGCTTGGAGCACTCATGACTCAAGGTGACTCAAGCCTCTGTGGTAATGGGGAGGGACATTCCTGTTCTGGGGCTGGATTTTATGGCCACCTATCAGGATTCTCTGGAGTGCCCACAGAACCTCTGTCAGGAAGTGAAATTTAGATGGTCATATTCCAACCCTGGGCCACAGGTAGTGTTGATTTCCTTAGCAGTAGAGAAGGTCCTGTGCACACCTGTTGGGAGGGAGTGGCTAAGAGAGGCAGCTTTACTTGAAATTCAGCAGAATATATTTACATATGTAAAATATATGCCTAGTTTTTGAATAGCTACTTTATTTCTGTAAAAACATGATGATGATTCACCCATTACTTAATGTTAAGTAAAAAGAAAATTCATTTGATTCATATTTTCATAGAAGGATTGAGAGGATCAAATTTGCCCCAGTTTACAGCTAGGTCTAAGTTTCAGTTTCCCAAATAGGCAGGCAAGACTTCTGGGAAAAACCACGAACAAAAGGCTATTAGTCAACAGCGACCCTGACATGTGGCTGGGGAAGATAGCCACCCAGGGGCCCGAGTCAGTTCCTGAGAAGTCTCTAAAACATGTCTAAACATACCCAAGGATGGTAAAATCTAGCGAACAGCCAATCAAAGGTGGGCAAATCGGGTCCCAATTTTGGTACAACTAAAAGCTGATGCTAGTCTGGCCACCAGTCCACCAGTACTCCATGTCTCAGGAAGCAAAAGTGGGGATACCACCTCACATAAACATAAACCAACTCTGGGGACAAGGGATATTAGTTCCTTGCCAGTCTGCCTGGAACACCCACCTTCTGCCCATAAGAAAACCCCATTCCAATGACTACTGACCTGGGCAGGACTCAAGGGAAGTTAATAAAAGAATAGAGGATATTCACCCCGCAGTGCCTAATCTGTACACTCTGCTGAGTAGCTGGCCACCTGAGAGGGATGTCTATGTGGTGTTGGATATTAAAGATGCATTCTTCAGCCTGCCACTGGCTCCAGCTATCCAACCCTTGTTCGCCTTCAAATGGAGTGACCCAGAGCATGGTTTCAATGGACAGCTGACCTGCAGTAGGCTACCACGAAGGTTTAAGAACTCACCCACCATCTTTGATGAGGCACTCCATGAAGACCTGGGTCAGTACCAGCAGGCACACCCCCAAGTAACCCTCCTACAGCATGTTGATGACCTCCTTATAGCTGCCCCAGTCAAGGAAACCTGTTGTTTGGCTCTTGCTCAGAGAATTGGAATGAATGGGATATTGAGTGTCTGAGAAAAAGGTGCAGCTCTGCAAAAGGGAGATAATGTACCTAGAGTAAGTACTCAAAGGGGTGGGGGGCAATGCCTGCTGTCTCAGGCCTGGGAAGAGACAATCCTCAGTATCCCTACTCCCAAAACTCAATGACAAGTTTGTGAGTTATGGGGCTCAGTGGGATTCTATAGACTCTGGGTGCCAGGATTCATGGAAATTGCTAAGCCTCATTATGAGGCCACAGGGGGTCAGGAGGATGCCCTGGACTAGACTCCAGAGATGGACAGAGCCTTCCACCAGATCAAGGAGGCACTTCTTAAAGCCCCGGCACTGGCCCTATCAGACATCCACAGGCCTATCCACCTGTATGTAGATGAAAACAAAGGCATAGCTAAGAGGGTACTTACTCAAACTCTGGGTCCTTGGAAAAGACCAGTAGCCTAGCTGTCCAAAAAGCTGGACCCAGTAGCACAAGGATGGCCAGCCTGCCTGTGCATCATGGTGGCCACCATGTTGCTGGTTAAGGACACAGAGAAGATTACTACGGGACAGGAATTGATCATAATTACCCCACATGCCATCAAAGGTATTCTCAAGAATCTCCCAGATCTTCTTTTGAGAACTCTCTATTTAGTTCCATAGTCCATTTTTTTAATTGCTGGCGAGGATGCAGAAAAAGGGGAACCCTTCTACACTGTTGGTAGGAATGCAATCTGGTCCAGTGTTGGGAGCTATGAACCAAACCTTGGCCATGTTAACAGAAACAGCCATATAGCAAGTTAAGTTTCTACTTCCTCACCTAATATTCAACTACCAGGAACAATGGGATTGTACGCCTGGCTGAACACTCCCCCATCCTGCCAGTAGTTAATGAAGAAACAAAGGCATTTCAGTTTAACCAACAGTTTAACTCTGAGATCTTTGCCCTAACCACATCCCCTTCTCCCTACAACTCCTTGCCATGACCACAGCCCCTTCCCCCTACAATCTTATATAAACCTAAGTGGAAAAAATAAAATCTTGAGGCCTTGACAAACACCTAGCATGGTCTCCTTCTTGTGTTTGTTTGCCTTTTTTCACTTGGGCTAGCTTGCCCTCGGGTCCTTGTTCAACTCCCTGCTGGCTGTGGCAATCCAGCCTTTGTGGAAGTCAGTATGGATGTTCCTAAGACAGCAAAAATAGATCTACCATATGACCCAGCTATAGCACTCCTAGGCATACATCCTAAGGACTCATCTCATTACCCTAGATATATTTCCTCAACCATGTTTATTGCTGCTCTATTCACAATAGCTGGGAAATGGAGCCAGCCTAGATGTTCCTCAGCAGATGAGTGGATAATGAAGATATGGTACATTTACACATTGGAGTTCTACTCGGAACAAAGAAAAATGAAGTTGTGAAATTTGCAGAAAAATGGATGGATCTGGAAAGGATTATACTAAGTGAGGTAACCCAGGCCCAGAAAGCCAAACATCACATGTTCTCTCTCATATGTGTATCCTAGCTCTAGATGATTGGACTTCTGTATGAGTAGGAAAAAAATTCAGTATCAAAGGCCAGTAAGCTAGAAAAGAGATATGAAAGGAAGGGAGAGGGGTACTTAATAGGATGGTATTCTGTTGAAGCATAGGTTAATGGGGGTGAAAAGGCCTAAGTGAGGTCAGGGGAAGAGATTGAATAAAGGAAAGGTGGAGGGAGGGCTAATCAAAATCTAAGAGACTTTCCGGTTAAGATGACAGCATAGGAACCATGCCAAAGCAGCCTAGGGGAGAAAAAGCCAAAGAAAACCCAGAAAAATACACACTTTTACTAAAAAGTGAGGTGTATAAGAAATTCAAATGGCAGCAGAGAAGTAGGAGAGATCCAGAGCATCCAGAGCCCACACAGGCAGGCCGAAGCAGCTCTGGCAGCAGCAGCTCCGGCTTGGGCAGCGGAAGCAGTGGTGGAAGCCACGGCTCTGGCTCTGGCAGCAACAGCAGAGGCACCAGAAGTGGTGGCTATAGAAGTGGCAGATCCAGCAGCAGCAGTGGTGAATCCGGCAGCGGTAGCAGCAGCAGCAGAAGCAGTGGCTATTGCAGCAGCGGATCCAGCAGCGGCAGATTCAGAAGCAGCAGCAGCAGATCCAGCAGCAGCAGTTCCAACAGCAACAGTGCCCATCTACAGGGCCACAGTTGTTAGGCTCAATTTGCCCCACAGGAAAAGCCACTGCCCAGCTCCAGAAAACAGAAAAGCAGTCCAGCAATCTAGCCAGCCTACTTGATTGAGACCAAAATCATCCAAAAAGGTAACTTGGATTGCACCAGGGAAGGCTCTCACTTGATCAGAAGCTGACTTGGGACCCTCAACAGACCAGAAATCTTAACCTATTTCTTGATAGAGGATCTGGTTGTTATAAGACCTACTCTTGCATAAACACTTGGTGCTGTTTTTGGTTCAATGTGTATAATGTTTAGTTAAATTTTAGAATCTACCTATATTTTGTTCCACTCAGCCTATGTGAATACTCCCATGGCAGGCAAACTCAACCCCCAGGAACACATTTCTAGATACTCTGAGAGTGTTAACAGCCACACCTAACATCTTAATCTCCTACGCTGTAGATACAAACATCAGATCAATTGATACAGCTAAGAATACCCAGATAATTAGAAATTCCAAGCATTAACTTAATCCAAGATGCAAAAATATATACATTATAATGCAAGAAACAGCAAAAATCAAGACAATATAAATCCACCAAAAAGTATTAATGCATCAGAAATGATCTCCAGTGAGAATGAGTTAGAGGAAATACCTGAGAAAGATGTCAAAAGAATGATGGTAAATATGTTAAAAGAAGTAAAAGGCGAAATCAAAGGAATCAAAGAGGAAATCAAAGGTATCAAAGAGGAAATCAAAGGAATGAGAAAACCACAGGAGCCGGGCGTGGTGGAGCACGCCTTTAATCCCAGCACTTGGGAGGCAGAGGTAGGAGGATCGCTGTGAGTTCAAGGCCACCCTGAGACTCCATAGTGAATTCCAGCTCAGCCTGGGCTAGAGTGAGACCCTACCTTGAAAAACCAAAAAAAAAAAAAAAAAAAAAAAACCACAGGACATCAATTTAATGAAATAAAGAAGTCAATACAAGACATATAAGGAAATAGAAATAATAAAGAAAAACCAATCAGAATTAATAGCAATGAAGAACATAGTTAATGAAATAAAAAACTCTAGAAAATCTCACCAGTAGAATGGATGAAGGAGAGGACAGAATATCTAAGCTAGAAGACCAGGTGGCAGACCTAACACAGTCCAACAAGAGAAAGACAAACTAATAGAAAAGTATGAGTGGGAATTTCAAGATATTTGGGACACTATAAAAAGATCAAACATAAGAATTCAGGGCATAGTAGAAGGATAAGAATTTCACTCCAAAAGCATAGAAGGAGTCCTCAACAAAATCATAGAAGAAAATTTCCCCCAAATTGGGAAAGAGGTCCCAGTGCAGATACAGGAAGCCTTTAGAACACCAGCCAGACAAAACCTGGAAAGAACCTCTCCTCACCATATTATAATCAAACTACCAAATACACAATCCTCCCCCCGCCCCCAAAAAAATATTGAAAGCAGTTAGAGAGAAAAATCAAGTTACCTACATAGGCAAGCCCATCAGGATCACAGCAGATTACTCAACACAAACTTTAAAAGCCAGCAGGGCTTGGAGTGATATATTCCAAGTTCTGAAAGATAACAACTAACCCAAGGTTACTGTATCCTGCACAGCTTTCCATTCAAATAGACAGATAAATAAGGACATTCCATGACAAAAGCAGGCTAAAGGAGTATTTGGAGACAAAACCAGCTCTACAGAAAAGACTTGAAAGAATCCTCCATGTCGAAGAAAAGGAAAAGCACACATATAAGGAACCTGGAAAATACAAGCAATACTCAAATACTAGTTAACACAAGAAAGCAAAGGTAGAACTGGACCCACAAAAAAAAAAAAAAAAAAAAAAAAGGCAAACATAAATACACAACTTTCAATAATATCCCTTAATGTCAACGGCCTCAAGGCCCCAACCAAAAGACATAGGTTTGCAGACTGGATTAAAAAGCAGGATCCTACAATTTGTAGTCTCAAAGAATCTCACCTTTCTACAAAGGATGGACATTATCTTAGGGTAAAGGTTGGAAAATGGTGTTTCAAGCAAATGGGTCTAGAAAACAAGCTTTCCTAATATCTGACTAGGTAGACGTTAGCCCAACGTTGGTCAAGAAAGATAAGGAAGGTCACTTTATATTGGTTAAGGACACACTCCAACAGGAGGACATTACAATCCTAAACATATATGCACCTAACATGGGGGCTCCCAAATTCATCAAGCAAACACTATTAGAACTAAGGTCACAGATAACACCAAACACAGTGGAGGTGGGTGACTTTAACACCCCACTCTCATCAATTAACAGGTCATCCCAGGAAAAAATAAACAGAGAAGCATCTGGACTAAATGAGGTCTTAGAAGGAATGGACCTAACAGATATATACAGGACATTTCATCCAAAGGCTGAAGAATATACATTCTTTTCAGCAGCACATGGAATATTCTCTAAAATAGGCCATATATTAGGACACAAAACAAATCTTAACAAATTCAGGAAAATTGAAATAATTCCTTGCATTCTATCTGACCACAATGGAATTAAACTACAAATCAGTAGCAAGAAAGGCTATAGAGCATACACAAAATCATGGAAACTAAACAATACACTACTAAATGATGAATGGGTCAATGAAGAAATCAAGAAGGAAATCAAAAAATTTATAGAGTCAAACGATAATGAGAGCACAACATATCAAAATCTCTGGGACACAATGAAGGCAGTTCTAAGAGGTAAATTTATAGCCTTAAGTGCCTATATTAAGAAATTAGAAAGGTCGAAAGTAAACGACCTAATGCTTCACCTTAAAGCCTTGGAAAAACAACAACAAGGCACACCAAAAATCAGTAGATGGGAAGAAATAATAAAGATTAGGGCAGAAATTAATGAAATAGAAACAAAAAGAACAATCCAAAGAATTAATGAAATAAAGAGTTGGTTCTTTGAAAGGATAAACAAGATTGATAAACCCTTAGCAAATCTGACCAAAAGAAAGAGAGAAGAGACACAAATTAATAAAATCAGAGATGAAAAAGGTAACATCACAATAGATTCCAGAAAAATTCAAAAAATCATAGGGACATACTGTAAAAGCCTATACTCCACAAAGTATGAAAATCTAAAGACATGGATGATCTCCTTGATTTATATGACCTACCTAAATTAAATCAAAATGAGATTAATCACTTAAATAGACCTATAATAAACATGGAGATCTGAACAGTTATCAATAATCTAACTAAAAAAAGCCCAGGCCCAGATGGATTCACTGCTGAATTGTACGAGACCAGAAGAGCTAACACCATTGCTTCTTAAGCTTTTCCTGGAAATAGAAAAAGAAGGAATTCTACCAAACTCCTTCTATGAGGCCAGCATCACCCTGATACCAAAACCAGGCAAAGAGAGAACAAAAAAAGAAAATTACAGACCAATCTCCCTCATGAACATAGATGCAAAAATTCTCAACAAAATATTGGCAAACAGAATACAAGAGTATATCAAAAAGATCATTCACCCTGACCAAGTAGGCTTTATATCAGAGATGCAGGGATGGTTCAATATACACAAATCTATAAATGTAATACATTATATAAATGGGTTGAAGGACAAAAATCACATGATCATCTCATTGGATGCAGAGAAAACATGTGACAACATCCAACATCCCTTCATGATAAAAGTCCTACAAAGACTGGGAATAGAAGGAACATATCTCAATATAATAAAAGCTATTTATGACAAGCCTACAGCCAACATATTACTAAATGGGGAAAAACTGGAAGCTTTTCCACTACAATCAGGAACAAGACAAGGGTGTCCACTGTCCCAACTTTTATTTAATATAGTTCTGGAAGTCTTAGCCATAGCAATAAGGCAAGAGACACACATAAAAGGGATACAAATTGGAAAGGAAGAGATCAAGTTATCCTTACTTGCAGATGACATGATTCTATACATAAAGGACCCTAAAGACTCTACTAGCAAACTGTTACAGCTGATCAAAACCTACAGCCATGTAGCAGTATACAAAATAAATACACAGAAATCAGTAGCCTTCATATATGCTAACAACAAACACACAGAAGATGAAATCAGAGAATCACTCCCATTCACAATTGCATCAAAAAAAATAAAGTACCTTGGAATAAACCTAACCAAGGAAGTAAAGAATCTCTACAATGAGAACTTTAAAACATTCAAGCGAGAAATTGCAGAAGACACTAGAAAGTGGAGAAACATCCCTTGTTCCTGGATTGGAAGAATCAATATTGTGAAAATGGCAATCTTACCAAAAGCAATCTACACATTTAATGCAATCCCTACCAAAATTCCAAAAGCATTCTTCATGGAAATAGAAAAAACAATCCAAAAATTCATTTGGATCACAAAAAACCTCGAATATCTAAAATAATACTGAGCAACAAAAATGAGGCTGGTGGTATCACCATACCTGATTTTCACCTATACTATAGAGCCATAGTAACAAAAACAGCATGGTACTGGCACAAAAACAGACATGTAGATTAGTGGAACAGAATAGAGGACCCAAATGTAAGCCCAAGTAGCTATAGCCACCTGATATTCGATAAAAATGCCCAAAATACTCATTGGAGAAAAGACAGCCTCTTCAGCAAATGGTTTTAGGAAAACTGGATATATATCTGCAGAAGGATGAAAATAGATTCTTCTCTCTCCCCATGCACAAGAATTAAGTCCAAATGGATTAAAGACCTTAACATCAGACCTGAAACTCTGAAACTGATAGAGGAAAAAGTAGGGGAAACCCTTCAACATACTGGTCTTGGCAAAGACTTTCTGAATACAACCCCAATTGCTCAGGCAATAAAACCACAGATTAATCACTGGGACCTCATGAAATGACAAAGATTTTGCACTGCAAAGGACACAGTGAAAAAAGCAAAGAGGCAACCTACAGAATGGGAAAAAATCTTCGCCAGCTATATATCTGATAGAGGATTAATATCTAGGATATACAAAGAACTCAAAAAGTTAAATAATAAGAATCAAACAAGCCATTCAAAAATTGGGCTTTGGAGCTAAATAGAGCATTCTCAAAGGAAGAAATATGAATGGCATATAAGCATCTAAAAAAATGTTCTGCGTCACTAGTCATCAGGGAAATGCAGATTACTGTGCTCATCAAACTGCCCAGTAAGCATTTCCCTTAATGTTCGTAGCCATATATTAATGCTACTCTCACTTTTGGTAAAGAACCTTTTCTTTTCAGATGTTAGTGACCTTGGGATGACTCAGAAGGCATCATGGTGCTGGGAGGAAGTGACAGCTCAGCACTGTAATATGTCTATCACACCATCTAAGGCTGAGGGTCCATTTCAGAAGAGGTGGCAGAAATAATGTAAGAGCTAAAGGAAGGGTAGGACTCCTCACAATGTTTTCCTCCAGACACAAAATTGCCTGGATTTCCATGACCTCACAGTGCCTGACACTACCTACATAAGACCATCATAATAGGAGGAAAAGATCATGACATCAAAGTAAAAGAGAGACTGATTGAAAGGGGTAGGGGATATGATGAATAATGGAGTTTCAGAGGATAAAGTGGGGGAGAGAGGGCATTACCATGGGGTATTGTTTACAATCGTGGAAGGTGTTAATAAAAAGTAAATTAATTAAAAAAAAGAATCCCCCAGATCGATGGACGACTGGTGCATTTCCAGGCACTGCTTCTGAACCTGCCCTGCATCCGATATCACCCTACCTCAGCCCTCAGTCCAGACACTTTACTACTGGACCCAGACCAGAACATTACACATGACTGTTCAATATGTTGAACCAAGTCCAAAACATGAGGCCAGACCTGACAGACATCCCCTGGCTGAATGCAGAGGTTGACTACTTCACAGATGGGAGCAGTTTCATGCAAGACATAGTCAGGTATGCAGGCGTTGTGGTAGTAACTCATTTTTTTTTCCAAATTTTCATTAACATTTTCCCTGATTATAAAAAATATCCCATGGTAATACCCTCCCTCCCCCCCCACTTTCCCCTTTGAGATTCCATTCTCCATCATATCCCAATCCCATCTTAATCAGTCTCTCTTTTACTTTGATGTCATGATCTTTTCCTCCTCTTATGATGGTCTTGTGTAGGTAGTGTCAGGCACTGTGAGGTCATGGACATCCAGGCCACTTTATGTCTGGAGGAGAACATTGTGAGGAGTCCTACCCTAAACAGAAGAATAGATTAACAGTAGTAACTCTTGACTCTAGTATGGGCTTCTGCTCTACCACCGGGACTTCGGCCCAGAGGGCCAAACTAATTGCCCTGACTCAAGCCAAAGATAAAATTGCAAACAGCTTCACGGACGCCAATATGCCTTTGAAATATGCCATGGAAAGGACATGGAAAGGAAAGGGGGCTGCTCATGGTAGAAGGAAAGACCATCAAAAATAAAGATGAGATCCTAGCCCTAATAGAGGCGATATGACTACCCCTCAAGATAGCCCTTGTCCATTGTACGGGCCCTCATAAGGGGGAAAATAAGAGTAAAAGGAAACAGACTGGCCAATAAGGCTTCAAAACAGTCTGCACTAGACTCCACAGCCATGGCCTTGGTGGCTATGGTTCCACCAGGACTCCCTCCAACCCCCCCCCCCCATTATAGCTCAAAAGATATGGAGGACCTAACCAAATGCAAAGGACTCTTTTGAAAAGAAGGATGGCTCCATACAGCTGAGGGCTGAATAATTCTCCCTTCAAATTTTTCTATATAGCTCATTCATCAGATTCATCAAAATATCCATCTGGGTCTTAAAAAACATAAGGAGCTGCTGAGAAATGCTAACTAAAACATTTTTCACTTAGTGAATGAGATCATTTCCCACTGCCCTACCTCTAAAGCAGTAAATCCCTTGACTGTAAGACAAAAGGCCCTAGGAAATTGGCTACCCAGACAGAGACCAGGCGCAAACTGGGAAATAGATTACGCCGAAGTCAAACTGTGTTTATATGGATACAAGTGCCTTTTAGTTCTTGTAGACACCTTTTCAGGCTGGGTGGAGGCATTCCCCATCAAGAAAGAGACCACCACCACAGCGGCTAAGAAGCTGCTAGAAGAAATTGTCCCCAGGTATGGACTGCCCTGTATAAGGCTAGAAACACCCCCTATACCCTAGGCCTAACTCCCTTTGAGATACTATATGGGAGGCCTCCTCCCTTTCTGCCTAACCTTCAACCTGAGATCCTTGCAGAATTTGACCATGAGAAGTTCCTGGAATCCCTACAAGCTCCCCACAAGGTCCAAAAACAGATTTGGCCAGACATACACCAAATTTAGGAGTCAGCTCCCCCTCCTAGCCCCCATTGCTTTGAATCAGGTAATGAAGTTTGGATAAATAGATACAATCACAAGACTCTCGAGCCGTGCTGGAAAGGCCCTCACACAATAATCTTGACCATGCCCACAATTGTGAAGGTTGAAGTCAGAACCTGGATACATCACTCCCACGTCACACCTGTGAGACGAGAGACCACTGAACAGTTGCAACACTGATGGGACAGGTCTCCTGAAGACTCAACTCCAGAAGGATGGAAGATTCAGCCCCACCCACTGGACCCACTAAAACTAAGGCTTTACAAATCCTGATCTTGATCTCTGCTATGGGTTTGGTCCGCTCTGGACCTAACCCTCATGAGCCATATAACCTCACATGGGTAGTTATTAACATGGCTACAGGGAAGATTGTTAATTCCACTTTGTACTCAGCCCCTATTAGAACTTGGTTCCCTAACATAACATTTGACTTGTGCACATTGAAGGGAATTGGGATGCCTATGCTGAACTCCAAACTTACTACCACCCAAGCAGGCACAACACGGGGAGTGACACACCCCCTTCTATGCCTGGGGGACAGGAGATCCAAGTCTCAGAAAACCAAATGTGGGGGAGATGGAATAGTTATTTTGTGCAAGCTGGGGCTGTGAGCCAACGGGAACAATCTCTTGGGACCCCCCCCCCCAGTTAAGGATGACCTAATTATAGTTAAACAGAGCCCAGGATGGAGATATGGACTGCAGCCCAAACTGTACTCAAATGGTCTCGGTGGACCATGTGCTTTCAGTGCCTGTAATCCAATCACTATTAAATTTACCCTAAAAGGTAAAAAAAGCCACCAACTGGGGAGCAGGAAACACATGGGCTTATGGCTCTATAAACCAAATAGTGATTTTAGGATATTATTCACTATTCAGCTCCTAACTCAAAAGATAAAATTCGAGTCTGAAGTACCACTAGGCTCCAACCTGGTCCTGCCACCCATTAAAATGTCACCACAGTCACAGGAGGCTGTGCCTACTGAAAGGCACAATCTAACAAATAAACCTAGGGTGACTTATATCCCATCCAGGAGCCCTGCCCCAAGTCAGGAGCCCCAACCCCGATCTGGACCTTGGGACTTTCTCCAGGCCACCTATCAAGTGATAAATAACTCTAGGTCTGAACTCACTGATAACAGATGGTTCTGCTTAGATGTGAGGCCCCCCTATTATAAGGGAATAACCATCCTTGGGAACTACACCACCTCTGAGGGTAATGGGGCCTGCCGCTGGCACCACCTGGCTGTCTGTAGGTTAACATTGGAACTAGTTGAAGAGAATGGACTCTGCATTACAGGGGAACATAAATTTGTCCCTCATACTCATAGACACCTATGCCACACCACCCAAAAAGCCCCAAATCAGGAGATGTACCTCATCCCTTCAGATGATGCCTGGTGGGCCTGCTCTACTGAGTTGACTCCTTGTGTTCATACTTTAACTCTCAACCACACCAATGGATTCTGTGTGCTGGTCCAGCTAACTCCTAAGATCCTTTATTATTCATGTGAAGACATGGAGACTTGACTCTCCCCTCTCCTGACCAGAAGATCAAAAAGGGTGGTAATCACTGCAGTTCTAGTGCCCAACCTGCTAGGACTTGGCATTGCCAGGGCCACTGGAGTGGGCTCCTCAGCCCTAGTTCTCCAAGACAAAAATTACAAAGCCCTATGTCTAGCAGTAGATGCTGATCTATCTGAACTAGAAAAGTCTATCTCACATCTTGAGACTTCCTTATCTTCACTAGCTGAAGTTACCCTTCAGAACAGGCATGGATAAGGCACACTATGTCTAGCCCTAGGAGAACAATGCTGTGTTTATGCTAACCATTCTGGAACCATCAAAGAATCAATGTCTCTAATACAGAAAAGATTACAAGATAGAGAAAAAGAGAAGCAAAAATCTGAAAAGTGATATGAATCTTTTTTTTTATTAGTCCCCTTGGCTCACTACCCACCTTTCAGTGGTGGCAGAGCCCCTGATGCTGTTGCTACTCACCCTCATCTGTGGGTCCCATATCCATAACACTCTCATAAGGTTTGTCAACGAACACATATCTACCATTCAGCTTATGGTATTAAAGTCCCAATATCAACCCGACCCCTCTCAAGGATTTGAGATGGAACCTATCTCAATGGAGGAAAATGAGAGGATCAAATTTGCTCCAGTTTATTGCTAGGCCTAAGTTTCAGTGTCCCAGAGAGGCAGGCAAGACTTCTGGGAAAAACCACGAACAAAGGGCTGTTAATCAACAGTGACTCTGATGTGTGGCCAGGGACAATAGCCACCCAGGGGCCTGCGACAGTTCCTGAAAAGTCTCTAAAACATGTCTAAAGATGCCGAAGGATGGAAAATCTGGGCCACAACCAATCAAAGATGTACAAATGTAACTGCTGCTTGCTTAGCCATTCACATTAGAAAATGACCTAAACCTCCTAAAATTCCCCTAGCTGTGCTTAAAGGGGACCTGCATGCTCCTCTCAGGATCACCATTTTGTATAAGTGGTTGACCCCTGCATGCTGGTTGATTCTGCAGAATAAACACTCTTTGTTTTTACATACTATTTTAGTTTGGGGTATTTCTTCAGTGATCAGTTCCATCTCAAGTCCTTGAGAGGCATCTAAGATTGGTTGAGCTTAGTGAGAATGATCTCTGGGTAGGTTCTGCCATTTTCCTTCAAATTTCACTATGTTGCTTTTTTTCTTACTGCTGTGTAGAATTCCATCATGTAGATATACTACATCTTAGTTAGCCATTCATCTAATGATGGACATCTGGGTTGATTGCAGCTCTTAGCTATTATGAATTGAACAGCTATAAACATAGTTGAGCAAATCTTTCTGAACTGAGACATGGGGTTTTTAGGGCACATGCCCAGTAAGGGAATAACTGGTCTGTTGGTAACTTTATAATCAGCTTTTTTAAAGGTCTCCATATTGCTTTCCAAAGTGCTTGTGCCATCTTACATTCCCACCAACAGCAGATGAGGGTTCCTATTTCTCCACATCTTTGCCAGCATTGATTTTAATTTGATTTTTTGATATTTGCTATCCTTACTGGGGTAAAGTGGAATCTCATAGTTCTTTTAATTTGCATTTCCCTGATGATTGGGGATGGTGAATATTTTCTTAAGTGTGTGTTTGCCATTTGTATTTCTTCCTCTGTGAACTGCCTGTCTAGTTTTTGTCCCATTTTGTGAGGGGGTTGTTTGACTGTTTATTGTTTAGGTTTTTGAGTTCTAGAGATTATGCCTCTGTCAGTTGGATATTCTGCCAATATTTTCAAATATTCAGCAAATATTAACCCATTCTGTGGGTAAGCTAATGGCTCTGTTTATTGTATGTTTGTCTGTGAAGAAATTTTTGGCTTCATAAGATCCCATTGGTTGAGTGATTGTTTAAGATCCTGTGCTACTGGGGGTTTGTTCCAGAAGTTTTTTCCCATTACTATATCATGGAATGTTCCTCCTATTTTTACTTCCAGTATTAGCCAAGTTTCCCATGTTATATTGAGGTCTTTGATCCATTTGGACTTGAGTGTTGTGCATGGTGAGATGTGTGGATGAAGTTTCAATTTCCTGCATATGGTTATCTAGTTTGTCCAGCACCATTTGTTGAAGATGCTATCTTTTTTCCAGCCTACATTGTTAGGGCCTTTGTCAAATATCAAGTAGTTGTAGTTACTTGACACAGAGTCCAGGTCCTCGATTCTATTCCATTGGTCTATACTCCTGTTTTTATGCCAGTACCATTTTTTAAATTTTTATTATTTATTTATTAGTTATTATTTTTATTATTATGGCTTTGTAATATACCTTTAGATCAGGTATGGTGATGCCTCCAGAGGTGTTCCTTTTGCTAAAGATATGTTTGGATATCCAAGGCCTTCTGTTTTTCCATATGAATTTTGAGATCATTTTTTCTATCTCTGTGAAGAATGATGTTGGGATTTTGCATTAAATAGCTGGAATTGCATTAAATCTGTATATTGCCTCTGGTTGAATTGCCAATTTCACAATGTGAATTCTACCTATCCAGGAACATGGGAGGTCTTTCCATTTTCTCAAGTCCTCCTCAGTTTCTTTTTTGAGTGATTTTGTTTTCATTGTATGATCTTTCACTTCCTTGGTTAATGTTGTTCCAAGGTATTTTATTTTATTTTATTTTATTTTATTTTATTTTATTTTATTTTATTTTATTTTTCACATGAATGGTTTGAAAACTTTTATTAGCTTCAGCAAATATAGGAAATAGAAAAATGAATTCTGCAGAAGGTCACAAATTTTCCAATTTCCACTAACAATGTTCTAATTCAATGGCTAAGCAATTATAATGCTATGGACATTCCCCACAATGACTGTGTTGAAGCAGAAAACAGGCAGTCATGAAAATGTTACTTACAACAGCATTATTACAATGTATTTCTTTTGAAATTTCAGCCTGGGTTTTGTCACTTCAAAGATACACAGCATCTCCATTATATCTGCAAACTTAACCTTACACATCTTTTAAAATCTTTAAAACATTGTAAGCAATCTAAAAGCACTTAGCAAAGTCTGAAGTCTACACAATGGACGCTATCCACTCCTGGATAAGTTTTCCTGTTAGGAGAAGGTGGCTGTAATCACTCATTATCTTACAACATGCATAGACTCCACTGACCTTCCTTCTGGACTGTAATGTTCCTGCAATTGTGCTTTACGACACTTGGGAAACGCTGCGGCGGTCCAGGGAGCGCAGAAAGAGCGGTGCGCAGGGTCACTGGGGAAGGATGTCTAGCTACCTGGAGTCCACCTGAGGCAAAATTTACTTGATACTAAATGCTTAAATCCGGGTTGCTAGGTGTAGAAACAGGCTAGACCTGAGAGAAAGACAGGCTGTCGCTGGGGTTGGCTTGTCATTCCTTGGCTCACATGAAAGCAGGGATCCAGTTAGTGTAATGCACCGTTTGGCTTATATTTGATGTGCAATTATACCAATAGTACACCTGATATTTAGAAAGACAAAAATAGAGTGTAGTTGAAATTTAAAGTGACAATGAGCACACTTGAAGTGTTGTGTGGTAGTTGGGGAAATTATATATAAATAGAAAACAACTGCCTAATTGATTACTCCAACACAGTAAGTTTTTTCTTTTTCTGTTTTTTCATTGAGGCTTGTGACCATCATTGGGTATTATGAAAAACTACCAGAAACCATATTTAGGAGTGGTGTGTCTTGGTGTGCTACACTAACCTCGGCTCCTGCAACACAGCACCTGATCGCCACGCCAAGCACAGCACACAGGCATGGTGACTGGTCAGAGCTGCACCACACAAGTGGTCATACTGCTGACCAAGAAACACAATATTCAAGTAACAAGGTGTTTAAATGGATAAGTGAAAAGAACTTTTACCTACCACTTTACACATCTACATAAAATTAAATAAAACAAACTTTTAATGCATATGTAGTACAATTTATATCTTTTAGGGATTTCTAAACTAAAAGTTAGACCATTATTTGTGTCCATGATACTATATTTTGCACAATAACTTATACTTAGGAGATCTTTCCCACAAAAATATATATAATTATGACATTCACATTGGTAATTTTAGGAACACAAAGCTTAAGTGACATTCCATCTGAAGCAGTCGTCATGTCCCAAACCAACCTGCTGCTCCCTTGCCTTCTGATATGCTGAGGTCGTCACATACACAAGACCAGAGCACTCAGCTTTGAAAGCTAAGTGCTGGCTTACATTTGCATCATTGCAAAGACTATAAAGAAAAAAGTTTAAAACATGAGACCACTTGCAACAGCAGCCAGGCAAAGACCACTTCTCCCCTCCTTCAAATAAAAATGGCAGGTCCCTCTCCTTTGCAGAGAAGGCCAAAATTCAGCGGCTATGGTCACAAGCACACCAGCATGTGATTCTTTGGGGCTGGAGGCCCCTCAGCGCCAGGAAGCAAGGGAGAGGCAATGCAGAAGGCAGCCTGGTGCCCAGCACAGCTGCTCAGCTTGCCACGCCATTAGAATGAGCATCCCGTCTAGGCACTGCAGGAGGAATCACCTCTTAAATAGCCTGGACATGAAGAGACACAGGACCAGTGGCGGAGTAAGAAAGCCACTACAGCAACTGCCGCTACTCCTGGGAGGGAGGACACACAAAAAGCAGACAAGCAAAGCTTCAGCAAGAGCCTTAGTGTCCCCACATGTTCCATCCTTCAACTATACAGAGGGCTTAGGATAAAAACAAACCTGACCCATTGCTAGTGTTCCTTTGCTTTCTGTCCTAAGGAAGGGGTAGCATTCTGCCCCTCCCCCATGCTCGTCTTACAGGTTCTCCTTGACCATCAGACACCTGGTGTGGGACAACATGAAAAAAGTCCCTCTGTGCTCCCCTTTGCAATGACCTTTCTCCAGACTTCTTAAAAAAGAATACTCAACCCCACAAAAAAACCCCTTTGTTTCTACAGCTGAGACTTTTTCTAAAGAGAAAATCAGCCAATTTAAAAACAAAACAAAAACAAAGTCAAGGTGCTTGGGAGTCAAAACACATCAAATTTTAATTGCATATTTTAAATTCTTAAGAATTCTGTATATGCCTTAAAGCATCTACATTTTTTTTTTCTTTTTGGTATTGAAAGCAGAAAAAAATGTTCAAACAATGCAAACAATGAAAGCTGCTTCTGCACATCCACGGCAGTGCAGACTGGCCGTGGGGTGCCAGGCGGCAGGTCTACGCACTCCCCACCCCTCAGCAGGCTCAGTCTGGTAAGAGGACAAAAGTGATTCTGGAAGATTCAGGACATTTATTAGAAAACTTTGCTTGTTCCCAATCCAACGAAAAGGCATCACTTAGCACTCTGGAGATTGTGTCTTTTCATCTTGGTCTGACTAGAGCAACTCAGTGATCACTTTTCTGTCCTGTGCTCTGCTATGAAGAGAGGATGTGTGATCACATCAGTACATGAGTGACACAAAAGTACACACAGAGTGACATTCGACAGGCCAGATACACCAAAAGGATGGGAGCTAATGGTGTGTGCCTTGTATAAAACCACCCCCAGTTTTCCTAATAGAATTTTCTAATCTTAGCTGCACTTTGTTGGTATCTGCAGAAGCTCTCCTCATCTCCTATCTCAATGATGTCATCTTTGGCAAGCAAAAAACTTTAAATAAGACACTTGAACAGAAAAGAGATTAATAACATGGTTGCCAAAAGGAGAAGGCACCAATTCCAATGGATAAGCACCAGGTACAGCAATATAAACCAAATCTCTCGGATATGGGTGGTGGTAGTGGTAGTCAGGGGATCAGGAAAAGATGGGGTGTGCCCACCTTGGGATTATAATGCTGAAGGTTGAAGGCAGAAAGCGTTGAGGTCCATGTTCTCATTAACCTACAGTGTTCAAAGACAACTGCTACGAATGCGCTATTACCACTTGGGAAGGAAGAAAGGGAAGAGAGAGGAGCCACCTAATTTAAAAACCATAATTCTACCCTACATTTAGGGAAGCATGAGCTGTATCAGGCAGCTTGGGGGGATAGAGGGATTGGATGCAGTCTGCTAATGTACTGTGATCGCCAAAGAAGCATGGTATTACTTACATGGTGGCTCCAGAAAAAAAACAACAGAAATTTTCTGGAAGGCTGACAGGGCCTTCTGGTAATGATACATATGGTATACAAAGTTGAAACTGCAGGCCATGCAGGGACAGAGCCAGGCCTTTCAAGACTACCTGTTCTGAAGCTGCTGACTGGGAGAGCTGCCACTGGTGGGGCTCAGAGGAGCCATCTTGGGGTGGGGGCAGGTTCCAGGGTCAGGGAGGTGTGCAGGCCATGGGTTCCCCAGCACTTAGGCAGAATGAGATGCAATGGAGCTCTCTGGGAAGTCGTGCCAACATGAAGGAACGAGCAGAGAATTAAGGCAGATGGAGCACAGGACTGGAAGTGTACACCTTTTTTGGTAATAGCTGCTTGTCCACGGAGATGTGATGCAGATGGCTAGGTGATGTCCTGGAGAATATGTAGTCCACACAAGTGTTCAAAGCTACCTGCAGTCCTCATGAGGCAGGTGTGTATCTGACATCGAGGACAGAAGCAGCCTCATCTTCCTCCTCAGGAATCTTGATAGAACTATCCAGGGACTTGACAGGCTTCTGGTTACTGGGCCCGTTGGTTTCTTCCTTACCATGCTCAGCCTCCCATTCTTGTAAAACTTCATCTATGTTGAAGTGACGTCGATAATTTACAAAAAAGTTTTTCACTTGTACCACTGACTTGTTCCCAATCACATCTGAGATTGCTTGAAAATCTCGGCCATATTTCCTGATGGCTTGTACAGCGAGAAGTTGCTCTTCTGTGGTCCAACGTGCATTGCATTTCTGAATGACCTCTGGAAGTCGGTAAGGTTCTATTCCACCATCAAGCTTTTCTTTAAGAGCTCTGTTCATCTGCTTAGTATTCTGAATCTGTTGTTTGATGGAGACCAACTCCATGTCCAGCTGTCTCAGCACAGTGGTAGCAGCAGTGGCATTGGCAGAAACGGCCTCCACATCTTCTTGAGAAAGAAACATTCCTTTGGGAGGTTTCCTTTTTGCTCTATTTTTAGCTTGAGTACTATGTTTTTCTTTTTTGACCTGTGGAACTGTTTCAGTAGGGGGAACCTCCTTTTTGCTTTCCTTGTTTTGATCAATCTCAAGGTCAATAGGGTTACTTCCATTTGTTTCTTCCAGTTCATCCTCACTCTCTTCCCGCTCCCGTTTTTGTTTCCGAGCATGGCGATCCATCACACTAGTTTTAGTTCTCGTCTTCTTCCAAGAGTAATAAGATTTCACCAGACTTGCTATAGATTTTTTCCGGAAGCATTTGTTGGATTCTATGAAAAGTTTTCCCATGAAAACTAAAGGCTTGTTCAAATAAGACTTTATCTTCCACAGTCCACTCATCTGGGAAGGGGGTAAAGTTGGGCAAATCAGCCAGTGATTTTTCAATATTATGATTATGCCAAAGAGCATCCCAAGAGCCTGCTCCATGTTGTAGCCGTGCTTCTCTTTGGCAATGGCAATGTACTCATCCAGTTTTGCCTCTGACAAATTCTGATTAGGTGACCAGAACAACATACCAAGATTGTCTCCTTCTTGATTGCGCCTTGCCAGTTTGGCGGCGTTGAAGTCGGGCACCGCCGCCTGGTACTGAGGACCGACCCGCATGCCGCCACCACCTGCGGGGAATCAGAGCACAGCGGTCAGCGCGGGCGCGTGGGCCAGGGTGTCGGGCCTCATCTTATTTTTGTTGCTATTGAAAATGGGACAATGTCACTTATTTCTTTCTCTATATCTTTGTTATTTGCCTATAGAAAGGCTACTGATTTTTGTGCATTGATTTTGTATCCTGCTACTTTGCTGAATGAGTTTATCATCCCTAAGATTTTTGGGATGGAGGCTCTCAGGTCTCTTACATATAGAATCATGTCATCTACGAATTGCGCTAAGTTGACTTCTTGATTTATTTTAGAGAAGGTTCCATAGGCTGCTGAGAAGAATGGATTTGGGATGGAATGTTCTATAGATGTCCATTAGGTCTAAATGTTCTATGGTTTTGTTGAGCTCTCTCACTTCCCTGTTGAGTTTCTGTTTGAATGATCTATCTATTTCTGATAATGGTGTATTGAAGTCCCCCATGATGATGGTGTTGGTGGTTATTTCTGTTTTATTGTCAAGTAGGTTCTGTTTTATAAATTGTAGTGCACCTGTGTTTGGTGCATAAAGATTGATAACTGTGATATCCTCTTGATGGGTTGATCCCTTGATCAGTAGGAAGTGGCCTTCTTTGCCTTTTTTCATTATTTTTGGTTTGAAGTCTATTTTCTCCAATATTATTAGTGTGGCTACGCCTGCTTGTTTCTTATTCCCATTTGCTTGGATTATCATTTTCCACCCTTTCACTCTAAGGAGGTGTCTGTCTTTAGTGGTGAGGTGGGTTTCTTGAAGACAACAGATTGAGGGATCTAATTTTCTGATCCACCCTGTTAGCTTCTGTCTCTTGATGGATGAATTAAGGTCATTGATATTTAGGGTAATGACTCTGAGTTTTGATTTAATCCCTGCCATATTATTTTGGTTTATATGGTTTGGTGTTTTTATGGACTTTGAAGTTTTTTGTACCTTCTCTGAGTTTGGTTATTGTGACCTGCTTCCTGTAGGCATTTGAAGTTGATTATTTGATTCTTCTGTGTGGAGAATTTCCTGAAATACTCTCTGTAGGTTTGGTTTTGTGTTCATATAATTGTAAAGCTGACTTTTGTCATGGAAAGTTTTTCTTTCACCTTACATTATGAGTGATACTTTTGCTGGGTGAAGTAGTTTGGGTTAGAAGCCATAGGTTCTTAGAATTTCCAGAGTTCCATTCCAGGCCCTTCTGGCTTTCAGGGTTTCCATTAAGAAATCTGAAGTAATTTTGATGTGATTACCTTTAAAAGTGATGTGCTAACCTTTAATCCCAGCACTCAGGAGGCAGAGATAGGAGGATTTCCATGAGTTTGAGGCCACTCTGAGACTCCATAGTGAATTCCAGGTCAGCCTGGGCTAGAGTGAGACCCTACCTCAAAAAACAAAAAACAAAAAAAACAAAACAAAAAAAAAAAGTGATGTGTTATTTTTCCCTAGCTGCTTTTAGGATTTTCTCTTTGGTATCAATGTTTAGAGTCTTAATGACAATATGTCTTGGAGAGTTTCTCCTTTGGTCCAATCTGTTTGGAGTTCTGTTAGCTTCTTTTATCTTGATGGGCCTTTCTTTTGAGAGAGTGGGCAAGTTTTCTTTGATTAGTTTGTTAAATTAGTTCTCCATGCTTTTGTTCTGAATTTCTTCCCTTTCTAGTATTTCCATGATCTGAATGTTAGGATGCTTAAGGGTATCCTACAATTCCTTCATGTTCCATTCACAGAAATTTCTGAACTCATTGAAACTTTTGAACTCTTGAACCATTTCTACTGCTTTGCATTCCAGGTCTGATTTTCTACCCTCTACATGGCTGACTTTTCACATCATTTTCTGATTTTCTTGATGCTTCTTGGAATTCATGCTTGCATTTCTTTATGTCTTCATTTAGCATAGCCAGCTGGTTTTTAGGTTCTTTTTCTTCTCTTGCTCTCCTTCATATCCTTTAATTGTCTTTAGGCCCCTTCTATTTTCTATTAGGTCTTGTCTAGTGATGGCAGCATCCACACGAATATCAGTCCTTTGTTGCTTTTCTACACGTTCTACCAGGAGCTTGGTCAGGGTTGCATTGCTCATAACTTCATTTTGGGGTTCTGATCCTAATGTCTCTTCTATGTTTTGATTAGAGACATCCATTGTAGGACTGGGTGATCTTATTGGATTTATTTGCATTCTATTTTTTATGTTATTCCTTTTGCATTGTGGTTTGCCCATCACAGTGTGGGGGCATGGAGAATGGGGCTGTGATCGTGACGGGCAGGGGAAGTGGTGCATCTTTGTGGGAGCAGGAACGGGCATGGGGGCAGGGTGCAGCAGATCCAAAGTTATGCGGGCACAGGGTGGAGTGGAGAGGTTTTGACCCCTAATGCCTTGCCTCTCCTTCCCTGGGAGTTGTGGCGCAGATAGGCAGATGCCATCTTGACTGGAAGTCTCCAGGTTACTCTAAATTTTATATTCCAATGTGTTAACAATTTCATGAAGTTTTTGTAGTTACAGAACAAAAACAAGTTATAAACCAAGGCACTTTCAAATACATTGGTGGTAACATCCAGTAGTTGGGTTACAGAAAAGTGGGAAATGTTTGCTGTAGGCCTCAGATGCTGTCTGATGACATTCATTTGGGGGTGGGGGGAGTCTCCACAGTAGGCAGTTAGTTTCTTGACCAAGCAGGCAGGATGGTCTGCATTTAGGAGAATTCTTGTTTCTTACCTAGACCTGGTTTTCCACGATTTAAACATTGTGGTTGGTCAAGTTCAGCACATCCCTTCAACACTTGGTGTCAGGGCCAGCCTCTTCCTGAGACAGCCCCTAGCCCTAACCTCTGATTCACCTGAGATGGAAGGCGAGATGGGAGGCAGGGCCCACCACCATAATGTTATAAATATATTTGCAAGGGGAGGGCATGCTCTCTGAGCTTCCTGGCCACTTGGGAACTTTCAGCTGCTGGTAAGTTCCCCCTCTGCTTAGTCCAGGCCCAGCTGGCTTGAGCAGAAGGGAGGCTCCCCCAGCCCTTATTCTCCACATAGGCTGTTTACCCTCCTCCAGCAGGAGCTCTTTGATCTTTTTCTTTTTTGTTTCCTTTCCACAGTTTTTCTAGGCCCTCTACATGGGATCTCTAGCCATGTGGGTGCCTTTCTTTGGCCCTGTACTTCCCTCGATAAATATAATGACTTATAATTAACCTTCTCAGTCTTATTTTATTCAATTCTTTGATTAAAATTAGAAACAAACTTAGGACTTGGCGTTCAAGGGCTTTCCTGAACCCTGAGAACCCCGTTACACTTGCCTTTGAGTTGATAGAAGCTGGTGGTCTGTTAGTACATTCTGAAAATGTTTCATCTGAGAGCCACAAGGATGTTAGGCCAGGCACAGAGATAAGCAATCACTGGCTATTAAGAGAGCTACCTTAACTGGGTGTGGTGGCACACGCCTTTAACTCAGCATTTAGAAGACAGAGGTAGGAGGATCACAGTGAGTTCGAGGCCATCCTGAGACTACATCGTGAATTCCAGGTCAGCCTGGGCTAGAGTAAAACTTGAAAAACCCCCCAAAAAACCCAAAACAAAACAAAACAAAAAGCGCTGTCTTTATATAGCACCAAATAATTCTTTGGCTGTGAATCTGCAATATTTCATGTCTCCACAGTCACAGAAGTTCTATTAGTCAATCAGACTTGTGGGAAATTGTAAGTAGGTACACCTGCTTCTTGGGAACTTGAGTTTACATGTGTGTGTGTTTGTTAAACATTTTTCAATATCTTAAGAGTATTCATAAAATAATAAATAGGTTCTTTGTATCATCTCTTAAGTTAAAGGATTCTTTTTGAAATCAGCTTATAAAGACAGGTAGGCATTCCATAAATTAAGTATAGCAACATATACAGAAAATACAAGAGTCTGTCATTATATTAAATACTTTCCCAGCCAGGCTTCTCCAGGAAAACACAACCAAAGGATACAGAGTGATGGGAAAGAGGACATTTGTTATGGGAATTAGTTTATGAAGGGTAAGAAGGCTCATCCTTGCCCTCTGTAAGCTGGAGACCTAGGACAGCTGTGGTATCATTCAATACTAGCTTCAAATGCTGAGAACCAAATGATTTTACTGACTTGTTCAGTCTAAGGCCAATAGTCTTGGGTTAGGTGCATGAAACTGGTCCTGAAGTCCCAAGGCCTGAGAACCAGGAGCTCCAGTGTGTGAGTTGAATGTTCCAGTGGAGAGAGGGAAACGGTTTGGGGGGATGTATTTACCCTTCCCCTGTTTTAATGTTCTGTTTGCACTCTAAAATGACCAAGTGGATGTAGATTCCACGGTGTAATGATAAGCACTCAGGACTCTGAAATGACTAAGTGACGACATCACCTTGGTAAGGATAAATCTCCTTTACTCAGTCCACCAGTTCAAATACGATGATCTATTGCTAATCTCTTTCTGTTGCCAATCAGCTGTCTGAGGTCCTTTTGCTCTAACCAGATAGAAATCTTGGATGGGTGAGGAGAAGCTCTTTGGGGCCTTAACCATCCCTCCCTGCGAGGCAGTAAAAGGCAGGCTGGAACAGCAGTGTGTGGCGCCCTCTCGTGTTACAGATCTTGTGCAGGCCTGTGTATTGGAACCCTTAGCTACCCAAGGGTTGCAGCTAAAGTCAGGATTCCTTAGCCCTTGGTAGGGACCATTGTTACAATTCCTAGCCTAGTGTGCCCCAGACCACTGGCCCTAAAGATGTCACAGTTCTCTGTAACTGTTCCAGTAACCAGGGCCTGCAATCTATTGTAAGTCTTTGCAGCAGTCTGTCCTTCAGCCTGGGCTTGCATGCTCCTGTTCCACCCTGCCCAGTTTCATTTCTGAACAGTGCCTCAAACCATTGTGCCGCCTAGTCTTCACTCTCAGCCAGCTGCCTATCCTGCTGCTGCTGCAGATGGGCCTGCTGACTGCTCAGTTTTGCAGCTGGTGGCACTTCCCTGACTGTGCCATTGCTGTCATTCCCCTGCCTCTGTCATTGCTGCCACTCTGTTGCGCCTTTCATGTTACCAGTTTAAGAATCAACTTAAATCAATGAAGTGAATAAGACACATATTTGATTAGTGGCTTCATTTTTTAATGAATCTGTTAAGATCATGAAGTTGCAAAGATCTGTCACCACCACTATCACTGCCACCACCATCACCCAGCTCTTCAGACACAAAAGTGGGTCCTTCTTTGACTACGAACATTATAAAAAGTTTTGATATTTGGGAGAGCTACTGGAATCTGCACCTCACGTACAGAAGATGGGACGGGGCAGGGGTGAGGGCTGCTAAGCATCCTGCAAAGTCCTGACGGGCCTGCCATAAGAAATTGCCCTACCTACAAGGCCAGCTGCTGATGCTGAGGGAGCTGCTCTCTGTGGTCAATGTGGCTTGCTGCAAACTGACAAATGTGCTTAAGGACAAAGCCAAGATTGAAAAACTGAAATGGAGAAGAACCACAGAGAAAGTATAGCAATTGTGCAGTTACTCTTCCCATTGCTGTGACAAAATACTTGAAAGAAACAATTTAAGGGGAGAAGGATTTATTTTGGCTCATGGTTTAAGACAACAGAACCCATTGTTGTTTTTTCAAGGTGGGGTCTTGCTCTAGCCCAGGCTAAACTGGAATTCACTATGTAGTCTCAAGGTGGCCTGTAACTCACAGTAATCCTCCTACCTCTGCCTCTCAAGTTCTGGGATTAAAGATGTGTGCTACCACATTCTGCAAAAATTCCTTTTAGTTGAAATACTCCCTCCTGGTGCGAAGAGGAAAATCAGGAGGCCAAGGCTGGGAGGGCTGAAACTTAAAAGGTCACATGACTACTCCCCAAAGTTATAAAGCAGTAAGCAACTGTGAAGGGCCCGGCTGACCAGTGCTGTCTGAGCTGTCCTCTGAGATAAATAACTGTGCCAGCTTTATCAGATGTGGGTGTGACCACTCACAAAAGTCTCCTGGGTTTGGGCCTGGTGACATTCCTCCATAGAAGGAGTGCATGGAGAAAGTGGTCACCTGACATAACACAGTCTCATGGCCTAAAGGTCAGGAGATCAAGGGTGGGCAAGCTCCATCCAAGATGCTATGGGGAGCCGTCATGCATGCTGGGATGAGATTTCTTGAAGTTCTGGCTGCTTTGGGGTCTCCACGTTCCTGTAAATAACCCTTTACCTATGCTCTAGAAGTAACCCTAATTAAACTCGTTGGTTCACCAAAACTTGTTTTGGTGCAATAGTGGGCTGGTCTGTCATCTATGCCCTATCTGAGGAGATAACAAACTTTTATCACAAGAGCTGAAAAGTCTCTATCAGTTACCTTCTTGTTGCTGAGACAAGTATCAGACCCAAAGCAGTTTATGGAAGGAAGAGTGATTAATTCCATTCACATTTCCGAGGGGAAATTTCATCATGGTGGGGAAGGCTTGGCAGACCAGAGCAGCTGGCCAGTGTGACACCTCACCAGTCAGCAAGCAGGTAGAAAAGGGTATGGAGGAGGTTATAACACCTAAGGTCCACCCCCATGGCATACTTCCTCCTGCAAGGCTCCTTTTAAGGGTTCTTCAACTTTCTGAAACAGTGCAAGCAGCTGGGGGTCAAGTATGCAAACACATGAGCCTATGGGGGCATATTACATTCAAACTGTCACAGGCTCCTAGCGAACATTTAGCTCACTAGAGAGATGTCTTTACATGTGTGGTTTGCTCCAGGCAAAAGATGGTATTTGGTGCTCATTTAATGTGGCCAAACCCAGAACTTGCATCACTTTAATGGCTAGTATTTTACAACCTACAAATATGATCAACATTGCTTCTAAAGCCAATGAGTGAGATGCTGTGGGGGAAAGGGATAAAGAAAGAAAAGAAGGAAAGGTTCTGAGTGCATCTTCTCCAGCCTCAAGGGCCCACCATGTCCAGGATATCTGCCCTAATTTTCCTGCCAGGGATGGTCCTCTGAGTTCCCCCTGGACTTCACCCAGGTTCCTCCTGGGACTCAAGTCACTATTTGTCCTTTACTGTCACTAGCTAGCACTTATCATTCTCAGTGCTAACCACCATGTATACGTTATTCAATGTTTTCCTGCACCTTTACACATCTACGACGACAATAGTGGAGTCTGATACTTCTTGTGGTTACTGTAGGTCAGTGTTCAAGTTCAGACTTTGCCTGGAGCACTTCATGTAGTCCCCACAGAGCCCTGTGAGACTGTGTCATTCTTGTTCCCATTTTCTAGAAATGGAAGTTGACATTGTTGTAGACACTGTTAAACATCCCTGACACATTCCCCTCAGCTTCCTGTGTAAATCACCATCGGACAGATTCTGCTGCAGTGACAAACAGGAAGTCTTGTTGATTGGTGGTACAGGGACTTATTTTGTGTGTATGTGAGCACACGTGTGTTAGGTGTGTATTCATGTATGTGCACCTGCATGTGGAAAGTATAGGACAGCCTCAGGTGTCATCAGGTGCCTTTCAGAAATCTTTGAGACAGGATCTCTCATTGGGCTAGAGCTCATCAAATAGGCGAGACTGCCTGGCCAGTGAATCGCAGGGATCCTCTTGCCTCTCTAGGGCTGGGATTACAAGTGCATGTCACAATGCATGTTGTAGGCCATCTTTCTGGAACATGTGTTCTTCGGGGTCAGGACTCAGAATAAGAGACATGGCAGATGCAATCTGCCCCTAAGTGCCTGTGTGGGGGCGCTCCCACACTCGGTCATACCCACGTGTGACAGGTTCAGGGAAAGCAGTATAGGACACATATCTATTTTGGTTGGGCATACACTGGCTTTACCTTTTCTGTTCAGAGTGGCAGCATGTACTGGCAAGACACTATACCATGTCCTTAGCCCTCCACATGCCCTGCCGTGGCCCAACTCTGGTTAACAAGACTAAATGGGCATGAGCCATCATTCCAGGAAACGTTTTTGTTTTCTGTATTTGTGCTCTTTCCTTCTTCTTTACTTCCTTTAGGTAGAAATACAGCCTTGGAAAGAAAAGCAATAGTGTGTGAAGCAAGTATTTGACTTAGCAATGGTGGACCTGAAGATCTGAGCTGGGACTGACAAGGTTCCTTGCAAGCCATGCACAGGCATGCTGCCATCAGCAGAGGCTCTGGGTGGCTCTGCTGGCCAAGTGGTGTTGTCGCAGAGCTCGGTGCTCCCTGTGGCCGCCTCCACATGCTGCTGGAAGCTGCCTCCCCTATGTTGAGTCCCTGAGCTGGCAGCAGCTTCCCCTGAGCTATCCGTGGTTGCCTCACCACTCTGCCTAGCTTCCGCATCCTTCTTACCTCCTCTCCAAATGGTACTTTCTGTTGTCAGCAGCCTGACACTTGGAGGTGCCATCTGTATGCTACACACCCATGGGCCAGGCAGACCACAGCTTCCCTGGGCAGCCTGTCCCTTGGAGGCATTGGAGAAGGGCAGTTTGTCTCTCTCCATCTTCCTCCCTTCTGGTCTTGATTCTGTGCTCTGAAATAAAGTCTTTCCCCGAGGATCCCATGTCAGGAAGACTTATTTTCAAGTGTATGTTCTACTTCCTGCAGGCCACTTACCGTCCCAGATTTCCCAGAGGAGCACTCTGTTTCTGTTTGTTGTTACTCAGGAAGAACACCCGCATCTCAAGTTGTGACAAACAGTGATACCAGCGAGGCAGGGTTATGTTAGAATAGTGTAGCTGCACTGAGGAGATGGCTTAGTAGATAAAGCACTTTGCTGTATGACTCTGAGGGTCTGAGTTTGAATCCCTAGACACCACATAAAAGATGGAAGCTGTGAAAGACTCATAGACCTGGGCTGGAGAGATGGCTTAGTGGTTAGGCGCTTGCCTGAAGACCCCAGTTCAAGGCTTGATTCCCCAGGACCCACGTAAGCCAGATGCACAAGGTAGTGCATGCATCTGGAGTTTGTTTGCAGTGGCCGGCGGGCCCATTCTTCTCTCTATATCTCCCTCTTTCTCTCTCTGTCTGTTGCTCTCAAATAAATAAAAATAAACAAAAAAAAATTTAGAAAAAAAAAAAGACTCATAGACCTGAACACTGAATAAGAGACCCTGCCTCAAAACAAGAGTTGGATGAGGACCAACAAGAAAATTATCCTCTGACCTCCAAATACACGCCACAATGTATGTCTGCATGTGCATAGACATACTTCTACTAACCAAACATTAAGTGTTGTTCATCAGAGTCTTGAACACAGGAGGCAAGGAGGAAGATACCCAGGCTGAAGGAAGTGTCCTCCCCCTTCCCACCCAGGATGGGAAGGAGGAGATATGTCCACACTGGTGGTCAGGTGAAACCACAGGAAGGAGAGAGAGCTGACACACATGGTTAAGTTCCTTTTAAACATCCAATTAGGATGAGCCTTGTCATCAGACTCAAGCGTATAAGGGAGAGATTTGGTTGGTGAACTCAAGAGGCTGCCTCAGGAGGGGCAGCCCACACAGGCTGTGCCAAGCTGAGGAAGAAGCAGGAAGCTGCTGCCAGGGAGTGTTGCTTGCAGCCATTTTGGATGAGACCAGTTCATTTCGGGTCTGGTTCGGCCAGGACAGGTAAGGTGTCATCTTATTCTCCTTGGTCCTTGTCTGATTGCCTATAAAAATACTTCTCTTCTATTTTTCCTTCACTGATATATAATTCTGCTTGGCTTTTTGACTTTTGGCATGATACATCTCCATATTATCACAGCCTCTTGGAATCTTCAATGATTTGCCAAGAGTATCTACACCACAAAGAGACATCAAGCTTTGGGGTTCACACTGGAAACATTAGGCTTTAACAGACTTGGGTCACTAACTAGGCAAATGTACACAAAGCTAAATCCAGAAAGAGTCTTAAAACTACTTTTTAATGCCTGTTTAGCTGTCTAGTGATCAACACCATTGTGCCAATGCAGTGAGCAGCTGCACACAGGGAACATTGGTAAGGGGATTCCTTCTGGCAGATCCTTTTGTTTAGCTTACACACATACCCACATGCACACTTTAAGAATTGATCAACAGGGACTGGAGAGATGACTCAGAGATCAAGGTGCTTCCCTGCAAAGCCTAACCACCCAGTTTCGATACCCCAGTACCTACATAAAGCCAGATGCATAAAATGCATAAAATGCACATGCATGGAGGCCCTGGCGTGTCCATTCTCTTTCTCCTTGAAATAAATAAATTAAATTAAAATAGAAAAATTGACCAACAGATGAACGGATAATGAAAATGTACATATAAACAATAGAATTTCCTCAGCATTAAGGAAAAATGAAACTTGCAGAACAATGAAGCCAAACAGCATTATATTAAGATGACCTAAACTTGAAAAACGCCAAATTGCATTTTTATCTGATATACTGAGCCTAACCCGTGATACCGGTATGTGTGTGTGTACAAAAGTGGGCAAATCTGAGTAAAACCTAAAAAGTTAGAATGGTAACCCAGAGTGGATAATGATAAGGAAGGAGATGGGAGAAGGATGCAAGAATACACGTGACATGTAAACAGGAGAGAAGATACAAAGAGGGGGCAGGAGGTAGGGAGATAAGGGAGAACAACTAAACAAACTGGATTTGAAAATACCATGTTTGGTGGTTTGATTCAGGTGCCCCCCATAAACTTAGGTGTTCTGAAGCTATGTTCCCAGCTGATGGAGATTTGGGAATGCCTCCTGGAGGCGGTGTATTGTTGGGGGCATGCTTATGAGTATTATAGCCATTTTCCCCTTGCCATTGTTTAGCCACACTCTCCTGTTCCTGTCGTCCACCTGATGTTGGCCAGGAAGTGATGTCCAGCCTCTGCTCATGCTGTCGTTTTCCTTGCCATCATGGAGTGTCCTCTCTAGTCTGTAAGCTAAAATGAACCCCCTTTCCCCACAAGCTGCTGTTGGGTCGGGTGTTTTCTGCCAGCAATCGTGAGCCTGACTGCAAGATACTTAAAACTTTGCATGCTAATAAAAAATTGTTTCTTTTTCAAGGTAAGATCTCACTCTAGCCCAGGCTGGCATGGACCTCACTGTAGTCTCTGGCTGAGAGGAACTCACAGCGATTCTCCTACCTCTGCCTCTTGAGATTAGCTTGTGCCACCACACCCAGTCAGGATAGCTCACTGGGAGTTACCTGCCTACCATGGGACACCCTGGGTTCTACTCTGCACCATATATAATGGCAGAATTGCTGGTGCTAAGTGCATGGCAGCCATGCACCCAGGAAGGGCAGTGCTAATGCAGATAGGCTTTGTGATGCATACCAGAGGCCCACAGAAGTGTGCACCCTTCTAGTTAGGCTTTATCTTACTAAGCAAGAGGTCAGCGTGCAAGGAACCCATGGCCCCTTGACTTCGTCTAGCTTTTGTACCACACAGGCTCCTCCAGAGAGGACCAGGCCTGCATGTGCCGATTCCAACAAGGTGAACTGGACGGGCTGTGTGCACACCAACGTCCCTCCCCCAAGTGCAGATCTCTGTCAGAGGACGGGGTGTGTGCGCACCAACGTCCCTCCCCCAAGTGCAGATCTCTGTCAGAGGACGGGGTGTGTGCGCACCAACGTCCCTCCCCCAAGTGCAGATCTCTGTCAGAGGACGGGGTGTGTGTGCACCAACGTCCCTCCCCCAAGTGCAGATCTCTGTCAGAGGACGGGGTGTGTGCGCACCAATGTCCCTCCCCCAAGTGCAGATCTCTGTCAGAGGCCGATCTTACTATTACTATTACTATTTAGCCTTACTATTCCAAAACTGTCCTGCTAAGCGTTCTTGGCATGTACAGGGCCATCAGCCATGCCTTAAATGGAGCCAAAGGGCAGTTCCCTTACCCAGTGCCTGTGACCATCTGAGCCAGCAAACTGCTGGCTCACACATGCCATCTGCATCTTCTCTCCAGTGTAGCTTATATCCTGCTCTTTAGCTTTACCTTTTTTTTAAATTATTTTTTTATTAGTTTTCTATTCTGCAAGTACAGGCAGTTTGGTACCATTATTAGACTCATCCATGTCCTACCCCCTCCCCATCGGCCCTTCCTTGTTGAGGTATATGGGTCGTGCATTGTGGGGTTAGCCCAGTTATTGGTATAAATGTCTCTGTATATCAGACCTTTTGAAGTTTATGTACAATCTGTTCTTTGTGAAATGGGTGTAAGATTTTAAGAAGCCTCTAGTTTTGTTGCATAAAAAATGAGAAAACCACGAAACCAAACTGGTGGCACTTCTACACAAAGAAGTTTACTTGCACTGTAAGCATTAGTTTGTGACTTGGCTTCTAATCTTTTACTAAAAAACAAAACCCAGCGTATTAAAATAGTTGTCAAGGGGGTTGGAGAGAAGGCTTAGCTGTTAAGGAGTTTGCCTGTGAAGGCTAAGGACCCAGCTTGGACTCCCCAGAACCCATGTAAGCTAGATGCACCTGGTCACATCCACCTGGACTGTTTGCAATGGCTAGAGACCCATTCTCTCTGTCTCAAATAAATGTCAAACATACTTTATGTCCTGAGGTCTGATACATGCTTTTTATGTCAAATGCCATATTGACTCTAGTGATTTTTTTTCCAAACGTGGACTGTCAAGTTGATAATCAGAATTATCCTAACATATACTTCTAATAAACAATGGTGACATGAAAAAAAAATGTGGCTTTCTGATGTTTAAATAAATGAACCACCATTGCTCAAACACGTTACAAATGTATACATGAGTAGAAACAGCATCCAAGCAGGATTTTAACTTAAGACAAGGCCAACAGTTGCAGGGTGTGGTGGAGGTGCATGCCTTTAATCCCAAGCAGGGGCAGAAGGATCACTGAGTTCAAGGCCTGAATTCCATAGTGAATTCTAGGTCAGCCTGGGATAGACCCTACCTTTAAAAAACAACCCCCCCCCCAAAAAAAAACTCCACAGCCAATGTCATCACTGTTTTTCTTTTTAAAGAACTTTTTCTTTTTTTAAAACACTGGACTCTCCCATGCTCTATTCCTACACAGCAAAGGGATCCACTTGACATGTCAGCTCTCTCCACTTTGATCAAAATGTAATAAACATTCTATAAGGACCAAGCAACCCTTCTTCAGGCTGTTGCCCAATTTCATCTATACCATTTACCCAGTTTCTCCCTGAGTACAAAAAAATCACCTTGTCCTGACCTTGCTCTGGTAAGGTCTGGACTGCATACATACAGAAACTTCTTTTTCTGGACTTTAGAAGCAGTAGGTCAGAGTCTTAGAAGAGGAGAAATGCTCTGGGAAAATAAATTTATATACAATTTTGATGCTTTTCCACCAAAGAACAGGACCTTTCACTGAGTTTCTGTAGATGCTTGGGAAGCTTTGTGAATACCCAGACTGACTACTACTGACCACAAGCCTGAGTGACATTACCATGGAAGGAGGTGGGCAGGGATGTGTGGGAGCAGGACCCAAGAGCCGAAGCTTCTTTTCTGTGGCTGTCCATCATGCGACAAGCGTAGCAATGTGGGTTCTTGACCATTCCCTGCTAGAGCTGTAGGCTAAGACACCAAAAGCCACGAAGGTCCCCAAAGCTTCCCCACCCTGTCAACATGCACCACCACACAGAGCCAGTGATCCAATCAAGAGAAAAGATATTTAATTATTTCTCAGTCTAATCTCTTAAAGCGCTCAAAGTGTTTTCACAAGTGCAATGTAGAGGGATTGTTCTCAGCCAACATTTACCAGTGATTCCGACACACAAAGAAACTCCAAATCACCGTGCTTTATACTTTTAATTTCTGCACTGAAAGGTCAAAAAGATGACAAGTTACAGTGACATTATCTTTGCCCATTATCTTTGCTCTTGAGGCCCAAGGAGAGAGACAGGAAAACATTGAAGCATGAGGATTGTGACCAGGACACCTCAGTGTGGCTAACAAGGCTCTACACACCTGGACATGGTGCTGTCCATGTGCCAGCTCAGGAACATGACAGATAACACTTAAGATACATTAAAAAAGAAAAAAGAAAAACCAACCACCCATGATTCTATTCTTAAAACCAAGCACAAAATTCGACAATGAGATACATTAAGGTTTACATGTTCCTGTGTGACCCAAGGGTGACTCCCCAGAGGCAGCCATGTCACCGATTCACCGAGGAAGAGGCACCTGCTCTGCACAATGCTGACATGGTGGTCTGTAATGCGGACCCTGCTCTCCAGTGCAGAGGCATCCTGCATGAGGAAAGGGGGACATGGCCCACTTCCCAACAGCCTCCTCACACAGTAAAAGGCATGGGGGAGGGGCTGGGGCCTCTGTGCTTTGAGGCTGCTGCCTCTGGAATGTTCTACACTCTCAAGGTCTGGTGAGCTGTGGGTTTTTAGTTACGCTCCACACGTTGTTTAAGTGCTTGCTTTATTTTTCTTGTGCAAACTGTTACTGTCTAAAGCTTTCAGAAGGACGCATACAGACAAGAACACCCTGCAGAGGCAAGGGTAGTCATAGGCCCTGCTCCCTCCTGGGGTGAGCAAGGGGCACAGTACAGGAATAGTTAGAGAAAAGATGTTCCGCGGCAGTTGAACTCTAGTCCCTGATTTGGTCTGTGGAGTGGCAGGTGTCTTCAGTAGGTGATTGTCCACTCCTTCACAGAGGCATCATGGGAGGTGGTGACCAATGTGTGCTCATCCAGCCAGGCCAGGCTGCTGACGTGGTGCAGCCGGTGAGCATCTGGGAAGAAAGGGAGCAGCTGCAGTTTAAAGAAACATGACATAGCCCCTCTGCCTCCACCTACCTCTGTTAGGAAGAGGAACCCAGGCAAACATGTTAAGAGACCTCAGAAACTAATCCTGGACTACAGGACCAATTCCATAAGGGAGGACTGGGAGGAGGGAAGGCAAACACCCGTGCTGACTCTGGGGACCAGCAGCATCCCTAGCTTCTACCCACCCAGGCCAGTGGCTCCCCTTGAAGTCCCAATGCTTAATGTCCCCCCTTCTCATCTCTATGAATGCAGAAAGCCACACATTCAGACAAGGCACAGCAGACACACACACAGGCCCCTGCATCTATGAGTCTGCCTGGGCAAATTCAAACCACCACGCGTGGAAAACTGGATGAAGACGGCTCTGACTGCACTCAACATGTCACTCTGAACACAGCATGGCAAGTGTTTACATAGACAGTCTTAGGTATTGGGTAATCCAGACAGTGTGAAGCGTATGTGAAGATGTACACAAGTCAATGGAATGTTGTTCCTTACAATCTGGTATCTGAGGTCATGCTACCACAAGGCATTAAATTAAATACGATGCTAGTAAAAAGCCCAGAAACATAGGATCGAGGACCAGTTTGGTGCTCTATCCTGCAATTCACACTGGAGTGACAGGACTCCAACAGCCACCTCTTCTCTACCATTCCTCACTCCAGTGATGAGATGCTGGCACCCCAGTGGTTCCCTTGGCTAGACCTAAAGGGGCCTCCTGGTTTCAGATGCCTGTTGCTTCTTTGCTCCTCAGATCCAGGTGGTACCCAGGTTCAGCCTGTAACCCATCTGGAGGGGGAAGATGTGGTCCTGGTAGGTTGGACATCCTGGGCCTCAACCCAGGAGCCCCAGCGTGAGCAGTATATGGGTGCTGGTGCCTGGCAGCTCCATGAACCAGCATGTTCTTCATTTCAGGGCAAGGCTCAGACTCTGTGTTGTCACCCCCATACACTTAAGTCTTGAGTAGAGTCTGTCCATCTGTGTGCCTAAGAGCCCAGCTGGGATGTCAGCTTGTGTGTGGCAACTTGTGACTATGGCATATTCATGTCCCGACCCCATTCTCCATGCCACTAGCCCTGCCATTCATGAACTTTCAGATTACAGAACACTGGAGTTTCTTATGGACCAGAATGGCTCCTGGGATGCTGTTTCGTGTTTCCTAGCCTCCCCAACCCCACGTGGACAACCTCCCCACTGGACTGACCATCAGGAATACAGGATATCACAAGACAGTACCTCCACGGGTGGCTTCAAGGTCACTTACACTTTTTTTTTTTCAGATTTTTTGAGGCATAGCCTCATTCTAGCCTAGGTTGACCTGAAACTCACTGCAGCCCCAGGGTGGCCTCACACTGATAGGAATCCTCCTACCTTAGCCTCCCAGGTGCTGGGACCCAAGGTGTGTGCTACCACTCCTGGCCTTGGGTCACTTTTAAGTAAGTTCTATTCAACACAAAAGGCTTTTTGTAGCAAGTAGAAGAGGGAACTAGGTTACAGATATGAAGCCACCAAGCATGTGTGACTGGGGAGCCCAGTATGAAGCTACCAGCATGGGTATTCTGGCCTAGCATGGCTCCCCATTTTCCTGTGGAGGCCACTACAGTCATGGTTGAAATGTGTGAATGGAGTAGGGAGAGAGATAATGAGAGCAGCCCTTCCATAGTACTGTCCCACTCACGAAAACCCTGAGTTTCTGTGGGGATAAGCACCTCAGAATCCCTGTGCATACAGCCCCTGATATCTGCTGAAGGGAAGCATGGCACGCAGGGCATAGGGGTGAGAGTCACCTTGGATCTTGACTTTGGTCTCGGGGTCACTCAGGGTCCAAACATACACCATCATGTCCATGCCACCAGAGGCAAAGTGTTCATTGTCTGGTGACCAGGCCAGGCACACGATCTTAGCATGGTGTCCATAAAATACATTGTTCTCCTAGTAGGGTGAAAACAGGTGGAGAATTAGGAATCAGGCCAGTTACCAGGTGTCCTCTCAATGACAAGGAAAAGACTTTAGTTCTTGAGTACTGCTCTAAGCCTGGCTATCCTCAGAGCCCACCAGCCTCTTTGCAAAAGCCTCAAGCCAGGATCTGCCCAGCTGCACCTGTACTGCCCAGTGCAGAACAGAGGGCGCTGTGCCCACTCACCGAGTAGCCGTCAGCCACGCTGAACACCGTGACCACCTTGCTGGCATCACACACGGCGAGGAAGGCGCCATCATTGGAAAAGGCTAGGTCTGTCACAGGACCTTTGGCCTCTAGCAGCTTGCCCTCATCCTTCAGCGTGGTGCCCAGGATGGAGTACACCCGTACATTGCCATCCTGCAGGTGGGGACATAAAGAGTCACTTCCTAGCACAAGTACAATATGTGGCCCCTTTCTCTTGGAAGAGGTCTGGGTTTTAGCAAGGAAGTGATCTGCCATCACTGTGTGTGCACCAGCAAGCACTCTCGCTGCCAAAAGGTGGCTTATACTTCCCCCACACTCCACTAAATGCTTCAGCAGAGCTCTGGGCTTTTCTCCCACATGGGCAGAATGACTGGACCCCAGCCCTCCATAAACACTGTAGCTTTCCAGGAGGGCCCGGTTAAGGCTCTGGCCTCGTAAACAGTGGCTCTTACAGGCTCTCTTGATGTTCACACACGAAGAAAACACTGACGTCCCCCACCGAGAAAGCATCCAATTAAGAACAGCCGTGCCCATGCTCACAAGGCCCATGCTGCCCCAGAACACCTGTGAGACAACAGAAATCCACCACCCAACATGTGACATGAGCCAAAGAGCTGTGGACATCTCTTTACAGGACGGTCACAGGTCATGAAATCAATACTGGCTAGCGCTATTGCTGAGGACACACAGGCCCAGAGTGGAAGACACCAGGGAAAGTGAAAACTGCTGATGGCTTCTGGTACAGAAGCCCTGAATGAGGGCTTGTCACCTGCCTCAGCTTCTTCCAATACTACTGCTTAAGGGTTCTCTCTTTCACTTGAATGGGAAATGAGGAAATAACGAGCATGTGGTAACATGGGCATACAAGTGGGACACCAGGCTGGTTGTGTATCCCAACAGGCAAACATGCTAGAGGCTGGGCTGGAGACAGGCCCAGGAGTCGCACAGAAGCACAGGCTGTGAGGTCACTGGAAGCACACAGCAGAGGGACGGGAAAGCAACCTTACCCTGTGGGACGAGACAGAGTAGTGTAGAACAGGCCCCTTGGGAGCTGGCAGCACTGATGACCAGAGCCAAGGAGTCTCCAGGGAAGGGCCCGAGGCTTGGGAACAGGACAGAGGGTGTGGCCACAAAAATGCTAACTACTTTGGCCATTAAACTGGTCACAGAAAAGACTTTTTTGTCACCCTGGAAACCCATTAATAGTAGGTTTAATCTGGCCATATGGACAAGGTCCTTCTCTGGGAGACATGGGCTACAGGCCAAGGATGATTGCTGAGGGTACCTTCACAGGCCTTCAAGGAGACATCATCCTACTCCTGGATCCTGGGGCTCCAATACTCTATAGACTCCAAAACAGCATGTGGGGCCGAGGTGGAGATGTTTGGTGGTCAGACGGGGTTGGACAATGCAAACACAGCCAGTGTTACTTCACACTTGCACACACTGGGCAAAGCACTTTTCACAGGTTAGCCCTTGAACCCTGACAGCTCTGTGAGAACAGCCACTGGAGTCTCTGCATAGGAGGCTTCCTAAGGCCTGGGCTGGCTTTGCTGGGCAGGCAGGCAGGTCCTATAGCCTGGCTCCCCAGCACCATCCTGCATGGAATGGCTACTAGGAGTTCAAGGTTTGTACTTTATAGATCCAAACCTAGTAATCAGATGCTCTGCCTTCCTAGAGCTGGGGACCATGAAGTGAGCAGTTTGTGAAGCACTTGGACTTGGCTGGCAGACACACTGCTCTGTGCACACAACGTGTGGCTGGCTATTAAAGGTCAGATTATGCCAAGGACTCCAGAAACCAGAACTCTGGGAAAACCATGAAACCATCAGGTTAGTATTATACCCAGAAGGTGCAAAGAAAATTCCTCTCACTGTCTTTCTGGGGTATGTTGTCCTTGCTGGACATGCTGCCCTCTTGAGTTTACCAACTACTTGCAAAGCTGGCTCTTCTCTGAGGCCAACCTGTGCTCTCCTGGGTACTCCCTGTCACGGCATGCCCACCATCAGTACCAGGGGACTCCCTCAGGATTAGGGTGCCTTAGTCACTATGTGCTGCAGCAAGGTCTCAGTTCATAGAAGAGCACACTAAGGGTCTGCCAAAGGAATACCTTGATTCAATTGCCCCCCCCCCCATCTTTTACCTTGCCTAGATACTTTAAGCTAGGACAGCTGACCACTGTTAAGCAAGTGCTACATGAAGCCCACCAAACTAGGAGCCCACAAAGGGTATACCCAGACTATGAGGGAGGTGTTGAACTCCAGAGTACAGTCTTCACACCTCGGGACTTCTATTTTTTCTCTGGCCTTCCTTGGGCCCTAAACTGCTCAGACACTAAGGTCACAGGACACTGAAAAAAAAAAAAAAAAAAAGGGGGTGGGGACACACAACTTACGGAGCCTCCAATAGCCACTGTGTCTCCCCCAGGGTGCACTGCCACAACTTCGGGCTCATAACCAGGGTTGTCAATGCTGAAACATTTCTTCTGGTCCTTCAGGAGGACGACCTGTGAGACGCAGAGGAAACAGAGCAGCAGGCCCTGAGATGCCACTCAACAGCCACAGAGGCAAGTCCTGGTTAGGGCCCTGGGCTCCAACCCCCACCCTGGGTCAGCCCCAATATCCCGACCCATCTGTTTCCTCCTCCATCATTCAAGCAGAATACAGCACTCTCATCTGGACTGCACTACTGCAGGCAATGGGTGCAGGAGCTTAACTCTGCCCAGCAGTGGTCTCCAGAGGGCAGAAACATCAGAAAGGAGCTGAGTTTTAACCAAAAGGGACAAAGGCACGATCACAAGGACCCAAGCGGTGGTTCCTTAGGTCACAAGAAACAGCTAAGGCCTGCTAGTGCATGCTGTCGGGCAGCCTGGGAGACAGTGTCACTGGACAGCAAGTGCTGAATGTCTACTTAGGCCTGCAGGTCAGCAGTGAGCTTTGGGCTCCACCCCAAGCATCCCAGCTGTAGGGAGGAGGAAAAAGAGAGTGCACAGCACAAGTTGCTCTCACCTGAGAAATCTCTGAG
Organism: Jaculus jaculus; assembly: GCF_020740685.1. Taxonomy (NCBI): domain Eukaryota; kingdom Metazoa; phylum Chordata; class Mammalia; order Rodentia; family Dipodidae; genus Jaculus; species Jaculus jaculus. The sequence goes on from NC_059115.1 coordinate 25,404,056, forward strand.
GTCCCATCCTCTCTCAGAAGGGGTGAAAGGCTATGCTTGGGGAGGGCTATGCCATACTGAGCCCAAGTACACTGATCCGAGGGGCCATACTTCCATGTGTTACTAAATGAGGCCCCGGAGGTAAGTGGTACCCTGCTTTGGGCCCAGCTACTTACTGGCTGGGGGAAGAATTCACAAATGCGACCTTGACCTATTCCCAGGGGCCTAGGCCTCACGAAGATGTAATTTGGGATTAAAAAAAAAAATCGGGGTGGAGAGATGGCTTAGTGGTTAAGCACTTGCCTGTGAAGCCTAAGTACCCCAGTTCAAGTCTCAATCCCCCAGCACCCACATTTCCAGATGCACAAGGAGGCACACACATCTGGAGTTTGTTTACAGTGGCTGGAGGCCCTGGGGCACCCATTCTCTCTCTCTCTTTCTCTCTCTGTTGCTCTCAAATAAATAAACAAAATAATAAATAAAACAAAAAGTTTAAAAGAAAAGTTGTAGGAGGCCGGGTGTGGTGGCACACGCCCTTAATCCCAGCACTGGGGAAGCAGAGGTAGGAGGATCGCAGTGAGTTCAAGGCCACCCTGAGACTACATAGTGAATTCCAGGTCAGCCCAAGCTAGAGTGAAACCCTACCTTGAAAAAAAAAAAAAAAGCAGGAAGAGCAAGCCAACCAGGAAGCTCAAGCCCACTGAGCGCTGTACAGGAGGGCTCTAGGCCCAGGAGGCAGCATGAGTTGGCTTCTTATTTCATACAGGAGAAGCTAGAGTACACAGCTTCAGTTTCATGTTCAAGAAGCTCAGGTCACCTGCTGTGATAGTTTAAACAGCCCCCAATATAGTCAAGATTTTGTTAAAATTTATGATTTAGATCTTTAGCCACCTGGCTGGCTGAAGTGTCACTAGACAGATCCTAGGGTCCAGCCCTAAGGTGTGGGGGTAGATTTGTAATTCCAGTCTAAGTTCCTGAAGTGTGCTTGTTTGTGGTGCTGGTGGTAGCTTGGGGCTTTTCTCTCCCAGCATAGATCCCTAAAGGCAGGCTAGCATTTTCTGCCATGTTGGAACTTCCCATCTCCCTTCCTCCATAACTGTGCCTGGTCTGTAAGTTCACCTCAGCAACCTGAGGCTGTCTACTATAGAACTGGCAGGAGGGGATGGAGATGAATCTGACCATGTGAATTTTGGTCTTTTGGAACTTTTATTTTGGAGGAATGGGCATGGACTTAGTGCTTGCAACTGAAGGCACCTTTTGGAACAATAAGCCAAGTTTTATGGAATATTCTGATGATAGTCTGAGAATGCTAAGTGCAGGATAAACCAGGAGACATGACTTATGAACTTTCTAAGGGAAAGGAAAGACAGCAGAAAAACCTTGTTGGAACTGGGCTACTGGCATAAGGGCTAGTTGCATTCTGCTGCCCAGACAATTTGATCAAGGTTAAATTTGTAAAAGATTGATGTGGTTGGCCAAAGACACTAGACTGAGAAATTTAAGATTTTTTAAGTTGAAAAAAAAAAAAAAGTTAAAAGTACTGGCACTGAGACTGGTTTTAGACTACTGAAGCTGCTATTGAGGAACACATTAACAATCTTAGAGAAGATGAACCAACTGCTTTACATTTAAACAATGGAAAAGATGCATACAAAAAGGCTGTAATATTATAAAATACAAATTCTTTTGAAAAGACCTGACTGAAAAAAGGAACCTGCTCTTCAAGGTTATAATTTATTTTATCCCTAAACTAAAATATGGCTGTGTCCTGCACACCTGATACTGGTTTTAATAACATTAAAGAAATAAATGGCATGGTCATAAAGTGCACACAATCCCAGAAGCCACTGCTGATACATGACATAAGGCAGGGCACAATGCCCTTGAAAGGCTGACAAAGCCATTGGAAGGTAGACCATTGGTTTACATGAAGACCAAAGGTGTTTTGGATATACCAGGACTGTGTGTGCTAAGACTACCATGGAGGCTGTTGGCCTGGGATCAAAGATTTCCCTGGCTATTCAGCCCTGCTGGAGGGAATTAAAAAAATCCAGAGACTCTTCACTGGTCACTGATTATGGTATCATACTTGAACTATAGATGTTTAATTTTTGCTTGATGGTTATTGAGTTTGCATTGTTCCAGTCTCTTGTTGCTATGCCTGACAGCAGTTAAAAATGTTTACTCTGTGCCTCTATGTTAAAATATATAACTTGGGGCTGAAGAAAAGGCTTAGTGGTTAAGGAGCTTGCCTGCAAAGCCAAAGGTTCAATTCCCCAGGACCCATGTAAGCCAGATGCACAAGGGGGCGCACACATCTGGAGTTCCTTTGCAGCCGCTGGAGACCTAGCACACCCATTCTCTCTCCTCTGTGCCTATTTTTCTCTCTCTCAAATAAATAGAGAAAAATAAAATTTAAAAATATATACATGTATATGTAACTTGTTTGATTTTACAGGACTCACAGCTAAGAGACAATCTTAAATTTTAGGTAAGACTTATGATTTTGAAACTATCTTAAGTTCATAAAGACTGTGGGAGACCTTTAAATTTGACAATATACAATATAAGATGGTTACAAATCCATGGAGGCCAAGGACAAAATGTGGTAGCTTAAATAGATGGTTCCCAACATGTTCAAGAATTTATTAAAGTTTTTAGTTTAGATCTATAGTCATCTGGCTGGAGGAAATGTCACCAAATGGAACCTAGGATCCAACTCTATGGTGTAGGGGTAGATTTAAAATTCCAATCTAAAGACATACAAAGTACCTAAATTCTGCCTGGAGTTCCTACAGAGTGCTTGTTTTTAGTGCTGATGATGGATTAGGGCTTTTCTTTCAGCATGGACATGTAAAAACAGGCCAACTTTTTCTGCCACTATAAAACTTCCCCTCTATCTTCAATAAATCCATTCCTCCTTAACTGTGCCTGGTCTAAAAGTTCACCTCAGTTACCTAAGACTGTCTACTACACCTGCCCTTGACAAGCAGCAGACACACAGGACCCTTCTATCTAGGAGCTGCCCTTATAGGACACTGCATGAGCACTCACCAGCACCTCCTTCATTGACAGGAGGGCTAAGCCCTTGCTTGCACCCTTCTTGTATAATCTCTACCAGCCTCAGTGGCAGGTAAGTCTATGCCCACCAATCTCACAGAGGAAAAAAATCTGAGGTCTGGAACAGGGAGGGAGCTGTCTATCCTATCCGAGGCCCTGCCACAGAGGCAGCTACTCCCAAATCCTCACCCGCAGCTCAAAAGGGCCAGGTAATCAGTTAGGAAGCTGAGAGATCTGCAGTGGAGAAGCACCCTACAGCCATCTAGGCTGAATGCATTAATTACTTGGCAGGATGTTTCATTATCTAGGACACAGAATCCACTTTCCCTTAAGCAATTAGGTTCATAGATAAGGGAGGGGTGGATCCTGCATGATTGCTTTCTCCAGTAGGTCTGACACACACGCCAACTGGACCCCAGTCAGCTACTGTCCCTGTTACATGCCAGGATGCTAGGCACGTGGACAGATGGGAGAGTGGCAGAGCAGCATTCTGTACCAAGCAGATCTGGCATGGATTTAAGTCAAGGGTAATCTGTTCCAGACATTCCAGAAGAAAAGGTGAGCAGGTGACCTTAGCATGGGTATCATTCTGCCCTAGTGTGGCCTTGGCAATGTCACCAGACAGTTCTAACCTTCAGTTTTCCCATCTTAAAAATAAATACTTAAGCCGGGCATGGTGGCACATGCCCTTATCCCAGCACTTGAGAGGCAGAGGTAGGAGGATTGCCGAGAGTTCAAGGCCACCCTGAGACTACAAAGTGAATTCCAGGTCAGCCTGGGTTACAGTGAAACCCTACCTTGAAAAACCAAAAATACATACATACATACATAATGTACCTGAAATGTATGAACACTGCATTTCAATGGACTGTATTGTGTACTTTTTGCTGGAAATATTTTCTGTAAACACAATTGCCTTGTTCAGTTTTGTTGTAAACTGACTTCCCATAAGATGCACTGTCAATATGCTTTCTGATATGTGTTGGATAAGAGTGATAAAATAAAGCTTAAAAATACACAAATAAATATATCTATATCTAGGAGAAGAGAAAACAGGGCGAGTATGGGTGTGACAGGGCCTCAGGCTGCTGCAAATAAACTCCAGACACATGCTCTGCTTTTGCATCCAGCATTACATGGGCACTAGGAAAGTGTACCAAAACCATGAGGCTTTGCAAGCAGGTGTCTCTAGCTGATGAGCCATATCTCCAGCTCAAGTTTTTCTATCTTAAAAGGAACTTAAGATATGTGAGGAGCCTGTCTCCTCATAATCACTGTGTGCATCAGTTATAGGACAATACTATAGCTCAGGCAGAAGTGGTGCTTGAAGACACAGATTCCACCATAATGAAGACAGAATCACCGGGAGTCCCTCAGACCTCACAGACCAGTGGGCCTGCAGTGAGGTCTAATGCTTAGAGACAGATACTAGCTCTGCCCGTTCACCAGCATCCGTGGGCAGCATTTATCGCCTGTGCCTGTATTTACAGGCAATGCTCTGCCTCACTGGTAGGACTGTGGGGAAGACTACATACGTGAGCAAACAGAGACAAAACCATGGCAGCACAGCCGAATCAGAGAAAAACAAAATGCTGGTTACAACTACTGTCAAGTAGACCACAGTACAATTTAGACACTAGACCACACACATCCCTTATTCCACGTCTTCTGGCTGAATTTCAATGGACTCGTACCTGCCCGATGCACACTACCACAGTGTAACCGCCAGGACCAACAGCCACGCACTTCGGTTGAACATCCAGTTTCACAACTCCTTGTCCACTGTTGGAGAGATAATGCATTAAATCCATGTTTAAGGGGATCAGTCAGCATGGCTATCAATATACTTATTGCAAAAACCACAGCTGGTTTTTCTGTGAAGGGAATAGTATAATCTACCCCAAAGAGCAATCTGCTGAAACATGGAAGGGTTAACAAACTGGCCCACGTCTTTGGGGCAAGGAGGTTGCCTCATGATGGGAGACTGGGGAGTGGTAAATAAGGTGGCAAGAAGCATCACAGGGTACAGCTACTCTTGTTCATCTACCTTAAGTGCCCCACCACAACTTCTGTTCTCACACCTTCTTTCCTGGATACCACAAAACTGAGCTCTGATCCTTCTGCCAGTCACAGCCACTCCTTTCCAAGAATCCACTGCCTTTAACAAAGATCCAGCGTACCTTTGTCTTGGCTGAGTAGTTGTTAGCATAACTCTACCGGCACACTTCATGAATCTATAGCAAGCAAAAAGCAAGCTTCCATATAGTTGGGCTGAGTAGAGCACAATGGGCTCCTTAAATGGAGCACCACTCAAGTTACCAGGACATGGCTGGCTTCATGAATGCCTCTGGTCCTCTCACAGCATGTGGCTATGACCATCACAGGGTATGTATTAAGAAGCAGGGTCACAAGGCAACAGAAAATGGATGCCTGGGCACCTGGATGCCTTGACTCTCAGGCATTCTATCAGTCAGGAAAGTGAGGCCCATGCCGGACTCACAGGTCTGATGCACGCTGAGCACCATGTCCCAGGTCACAAAGATGCCCCATGGTAGCTCATTCTCCCCAAGGTAAGGCAGATCCTTGGCAAGAGGATAGGAGCTATGATGGGGCCATGGCAGAAGTCTACCAAGAAGGAATAAATGGTAAGAGAGAGTCAGTCCTCTGAGTACAGTGGAGTGTACTCAGTCAAGGGTTAAAGTCTTGCTTTCCCAGCCAAGGATGTGGAGTGCTCCCTCTACTCCCTCTTGCCCACTTTTCCAGATACCTCCAAGAGCCTCACTTGATCTTCAACAGTCTAAGGCTCTGCTGTCACCATCTCTAGTGAGAAAAAAGACCCAGTAAGCTTGTGGTGATTGAAGCTCTGCTATGTGCTCTGGAGTAGGACCTATACCTGATCCTTTGCACCTTCACAACAAAGTGATGCTCACAAACAAGCAGGGCTCACAGTCTGGCCCTTCACAAAGGGCACATGTGACTTACTCTGGGCCCATCCAGACCCCAAGACTATACCCATGGATAGCACTCACCTGTAGTCCCTCAGCTTGAGGTTGGTGTACCGCACGGTATCATCCATGCTACAGCTAACCAGTTGCCCAGATTCGTCCACAGTCATCCTGGACACCTGATTCGTGTGGCCCTTCCCAGTGAAGGAGTCATTTTCCCCTGTGTCTGAATCCCAGTAATGTGAAGTGTGGTTAAGGAGAAGCCTGGCTTCAAGAGGGTGATGCCTGCCCTTCTGGGGAGACCACACCCATTTCTGGTCTAAACCCACAACACTTCAGGCCCCTAGCATTTCAGTTAAGAGATGCACTGTCATGCTACTGACCACCTCTGGAACAGTCCCTGCTGAGGTGGGTCCTGTGCTGATCAGAAACCACCACAATCAGGAAGAAGCCACAGATGAAGGGGCTATCTGATGTGACTCTGCAAGTAAGGCAGTGTTCCTCTGCGTTTCATGCAGTAGCATCTGAGCCCACAACAATCCCCAAGGAGACTAGCTGAGCGCCCACTGATCAGCTGATTACTGCCCAAGTGCTGTACGTTAACAGCCCAAGGGCTGGTGTATGGATTCTGAGCCTGAGATGGCAGGGAAAAATGTGGTTTACATACACAACAATTGAAAGTCTCATTTCAAATGACATTCCTATTTCCTTGGGTAACTGATGTGCATTCCAAGGCTGACATGCCACTGGGATGGAAAATCCAGCCATGAACACTGACAGATACAGTTCAACTAGGGATGCAGTGAGACTGGGACAGGAGCCAGGGTGATGCAAGGAGACAATGGTGCCCAAGGCTCACTGAAGACTGACCAACTGCAGGAGAGACTGATCCTAGGGCCTGCTCAAACATAAGCTGGACGCTTATATCTAGCAGAGCAGAGGGTGACTCATCTGCCTTCCTCTCTAGCCTGGGGAAAACTTCCTGGACCTTCTGAAAACTCAAGACAAAATGGATGGGGGGGAGAGAATGTGAGTGGTCCAGGACAGTGCCTTCCAGGGACAATCATGGACAATAGGATATCTAGGCAGAAGGCAGCCTCTCACATAGTAGGTGCACTGGGGGGGGGGGGAGGACACAAAAAACACAGTCCTTGCCACTCAATGACATGTGTGAGTGGCTGGGCCCTGCATCCCGGCCAGTCCTGTGAGGTGGACATGTAGAGCTGCAGGCCCTGTGACATAGGGAAGGCATGGCAGAATCCCCACCAGCAGGAAGAGGCCATTCACAGTCCAGGAACCACAAGTCACCAGGTGGCTGACTACAGAGAAGCTGCTCATGAGTTCAGGCCCCAGCTCTGCTGTGCACTGGCCATGTGGTTGTGGGAAAGGCATCTCACGTCAGCTCCGTGGGCTCCCATGTCTCCGTTTTTAAAACAAAAGGCATCTGCTAAAGGGTTCCTAGGTGCTTCTGAATCCTAAGACTCAAGTGCTCAACTGTGATAGGAGCAGGGCAGAGAGAGAGGAAGCCCAAGCGCCGAGATGCCAAAGCAGTGCTATGTCAGTGCTGCTCAGTGCATGAAACTGGGACTGTGCCACCTGGGACGCTTCCACCACAATGGGAACAAGAAAGTCTCCTCTGCTGCCATGGCTTGAGTCAGCTCTGAGTCAAAGGATATTAATATGCCCATCATGACTCCCAGAGTAGATGTAGGACTTGCCGTCATTTCTGTGCACCGTCAGACACTGAATAGATTTACTGTGACCCTGTAAGGAGACAATGGGACAGGGTGAGCTGAGGTCACACAGGCTGTCCTTTTACTCATCTGCTGCTATCTGGGAGAGAGGGGAAGAGACAGAAGGTCCTCAGCGTGTGGCAGCCGCACTGCCCACAAACAAGTGACAAGCCACATCCCCCTGTGGGATGATACTCCATCATCCTTTGTGCTGTGCCCCCAGCACCTAACCCCAACCTGGGCCAAGAACTGGGTCTACAGCAAAGCCCAGCACCCCTGCACCTATGGAGCAGACATGTGCACCCACCCCCCTCAAGCCGCCTGCAGGGGAAATGCTGCCCTGATGTCACGTATGAGCACATCATCAAGGCCTGCTTGTAGGGAGTGAGGCAGCCAGGATGGCATTAGATGCAGGAAGCTCTGGGGCTTGCACAGGTAACCTTTCTCACTTTAGCCTTTGTGAGTACCCATTTTCTCCCCAATACCTTTTCATTTTTCCCAAGAGCTGATGATACAGGAGACCTTATGTAAGCACGTTCACACAGACAACACTCTAAAAGGGGCTCCTTGCTTCCTATGTAAATGCTGGGGCTCAGAGCACAGCTCAGATGAGTTTAATTAGATCCTTCCCTGGGTCCCTGCTGGTCTTGTCTTCCTTTGCCAGTAACACTCAACAGTCACTTGGCATGTTCCAGCTCAGGGCTTTCTCCCTGCAACTTTCCACAACATAACATTCATCCTCAGGAGTAATGTCCTTGGTGTAACTAAGAACCAGTCATTTCTGTATCTGGAATGGAAATGTTACCCCGTAAAAGACACGTTGGCTGGGGGTTGTGCCTTCCAACATAGCTTTCTGTCCATCCTGCTACTCAAAAGTGAGGTCCTCAGCAGGATCCAGCATGGGCCTCACTATTGCACTGGCTGTTTGCCCTGCTCAATCAGAATCTGTGCTCAGCAGATTCAGGAGATTGTATGTCTGTCTGCTTGTTGCCTGGGGTAACATCCTTGCTTAGAAACTCGTAACAGGCAAGCTCTCAGCCGGCAGTTATAAAGCCACATGGTCCCTCTGAGGCTAGGTTGTTTAACATGCTAGTCCTTCAAGGTAATTGTCCTATATCCTCAAGCTTACAAAATATAGGCCTGGGTAAGCACACCAAAGGCCACTACCAGAGACCCCGAATAAATTCCCTTGGGGCAATCAGGGAGCCTTTTGCTAAAAGATCACAAGAAATCTTGATGTGCACCAGGGCTAGGAACCACATTCTAAACCCAAGCTTCTCCTGTATACCTGTGCAGCTCAGCACCCTCCATCTCAGTACCGCAGCCATCCCACACAACCCACCTAGCTATGAATGGAGTCTGGAATGTAGGTTTTTCTTAGAACTTAAAGCCCATGGAATTCCAGGAGTTGACCTTGCCAAGCAGCACTAGGGCTCAATGTCATCGGCAGCAGTCAGCAAAACCACAGACGGTAGAGCTGGGGCCATGCTCCTGGTGCCCACTGTTGAGGCCACTCACCACAAAGTACTCTCTGGAAGCTAGACCTGAATATCTTATGGGCATATTCTACCCAGGAGTCCAGCGGAACTTCTTTCTCTGGAAAGCACTAGTTTCCCAGGCATTAGTTCAGTCTGGGACTTTCAATTCCTTTGGTCCTCAAGGCCAGCACCATGCTGGAGCAGGTGAGAACTCACTCAGCTGGAGGATCATGGAAGCCTTTTCCTTCATACAAGTTGAGCCCTCTGCACAGCAGCAGGCTGAGGTGGAGAAGTGATGGTGCATCCAACAGAGCAGATTATAATGAAAGCTCTAGAAATTCTTAGCTGTCAGCATGGATGTGAGGCCTGGAGCCTGACTGTGGAAAGCCTCCTTTGAAATCACGTTTAGTCATTTGGTGGGGAAATCACCTGGCATCAGTGTAGGGTAATCTGAGCTCCCAGCAGATATGTGGTTGAGACAGAAGAGGGGCCACTACCCCACCTGGCTACAGGTCTCCTGAGAGAACAAAGTGGCAGGAGCAGAGGGAGAAGGCAGGAGCTCACCAGCCAGGGAAATACAATGGGGCCTACAGCACATGGAGAGAGTGGGTCCTCCCAGGGCACATTCATAATCTGCAATTGAGTCCTGCCCAGGCTAGCCCTGGGCCCTGGCAGTAGCTCCCACTTCATTGGCTCCTGTTCTCCATTGTTGAGAACCCCTGAGTGCCCCTCAAACTGTACCATTATCATGGCCCAGACCTTAAGGCTGTCTATCTTCCCTGCCACTCCAATCCTCCCAGAAGCTCCATCCCCTGTCCCAGTTTTCAGAATGTTGTTTGTTTTGCCTTGCAGCTCACTGAGGGCTAGCCTGTGAGTGCCTCACAGGGAGGACCAAGCCCCTCAGGAAGCAATGACCTCCAGCAGGAGACAGCAATTGACTGTCCCAAAACTTCCAGAACCTCACTGTGGCAATCACAATAATTCAACGGGATGTGCATTTGGCTTCCTACTTCTACCAAACAAAAGTGCCCATAAATTCAACCTTCTTCAGAACACTAAGGTCCAAGGAAGCCTATGGCATCGCTCTGTTCCCACCTAGCTAGCCCTCCTGTCACTCTTCTAGCAGGCTATGCCCAGAACGAGGCTCACCTTGATGACCTGCAGGGGCTTGCTGGGGTTGTTCTTGTCTAAGTAGTTAATGTATCCAGACAGGGAGATGCTGAGGAGGTGGTCCTTCTGCCACAGGCAGCCCAGCTGCTGGTCCAGAACACTGGAACCCATGGGAAACGTGCTGATGATGGAGTTCACATTGACATCCCAAATCTTAGAGGTTTTGTCTCCAGAAGCAGAAAGCAAATGGGTGCTGTCAGGACTCCAACTAATCTATTCCAATGAAGCAGTCACGTGTCAGATGGTTTCAAAGCAGGAAAATCCCTGAAAGCAGCTGCCCTCAACCCCACTTCCCAACAAAGAAAAGCAAACCTGGCCGGTGGTAGGATGGGCCCAGCCTCCAAGGCTCCTGCTCTAGCCACTGACTTTTCCCACTACCTAACTGGTTAACTGGAAATAAGCTTTGATAGTTGTAAACATGGTCAAATAAAAACTGAGTTCAGGAAGCACAAATTCATACTCACAGCATAAATTCCTCCATCATGGGCTTTGCTTCCTCCGAGTGCACATACTTTCTCTCCTGTCTTCCCATCATAGATGTATATCTTCCAAGAAACAACAAACATATGCAGATACTGGTTATGGGGGTGTGAACGCCCATTAGCCCAACATTGCCACCAACTGTGGTTCACATCCAGAGCCTCCAGCACTCCTTCAAATGAGTCTTATGTCTGCTGGGCTTTGGTGATACCCCAAGAATTGGGGAGCAGAGCATTCCCATAAACCTGCCTGTCCACAGCCCCCTCCACTGCTCCAGCCCTTACCTGGCCATCAGCACTTGCTGTGGCAAATCTGTTCCCATCAGGAGAGAACCGCACACAGTTGACAAAGCGGCTGTGATCCTGTAGGAGAGAGACTGTCACACACTTGGCAGTGGTCAAAATCTCTATCACAGAGCCTGCTTCTGGCATTAACACACATGACAATCACCTCACCCAAGGGGAAAACTCATATGCTGGCTTGTTGAGTGCTGTCTACAAGGCCACTCTCCAACCAAGCCTGCCCCCTTGTCACATGTCTCCTGATGTACCCTCTCCTCTTCCCTCTGGGCTGCCCAGACACCTTCAGCCCTAGACATGGGGAACCTGTGATAACTAGGCCTGTGAGGTCCCCTTCCTGAGGGCCCCCTCACTCCAAGGGAGACAGTCCACTGAAGGAATAACTGACTTTTACAAGATATTAAGCTGTGTCTGTGACTTTCATTAGTACCAAGAATCTAAACTGCCTGAGAAGTACCCTGTGGTGAGATGCTTACATGAACCTATAGCTGCTGCAGCACCCAGGCATGCCCAGGGTTGCACCCAGTTTTAGGAGATAGTGCTGGCATCACTGGCCCTGGCTCTTGTGTTAGAGATCCCCTTCCCTGCATTAACATTCAGCATTTTGCTTCCTGTGGTTGTTTAAATAAAAATGACCTTACAATAAGCTCATGTTTGTCGTCGTCCCCTACCCCCCCCCCCCCCACCGAGGTAGGGTCTCACTATGGTCCAGGCTGATCTGAAACTCACTATGGAGTCATAGGGTGGCCTCCAACTCATGGCGATCCTCCTACCTCTGCCTCCCGAGTGCTAGAATTAAAGGCATGCACCACCATGCCCGGCTCAAGCTCATGTGTTTTAATACTTGGTCCTAGTTTGGTAGCAATTTGGTAATGTTTTGGGGCCTTTGGGAGGTAGAGCTTGCTGGAGAAGGTGTGCTTTCTGGGCGTGAGCTTTGGGATAACATAGCCAACTGTAAGCCTAGTAGATAGAAAGAATACTGTCCACCCTGTTGATAACAGATGTGACCCAGGATTCCTGCTATCAGGCCTGCCATGACGAAACTTTCCCTCAAAACTGTAAGCTGAACTAAATGTCTTCCTCCCAAAAGCTACTTCTGGCAATGAGAAGGTAACTCGACAGTTCTTTTTGCACTTTTATCCTATTTCAGTCTTCATCTGCTTACATGTAGTCTCCGAGTGGGCACAAACCACCATCCTGCAGGAAGTATACTTTCTAAGTCAGCATCTCTTAGGCCCTAACTGCTTCTGCCACTATCACAACCTGTCACTTTACCATGACAGGATGCTGTTAGCTTTCAGGCAAACCCTTCATGGTAACCAGGCCCAGAGAAGCTGGGTAACTGGAGCTGTACCAGTTGTGAAAATCAGGGCTCCAGTTTTGTATCCAGCAGTGTCTTGCTTACACTGGCAGGTCTAGGCATGCTCTGGCTGGAGCTACCTCAGTGCTCAGATCCTTAGCTCCCCAGGCTAATTGTCACTGCTCTCATCCACCTCTGGATGCAAAGGAGCTTGCTGCACACCAAGTGCTGTGCCTATCACCATCACCCTCAAGGCTCAAAGATGGCAGAAAGAGGGTCTCAGAGACAAATAGCACCACAAGATGGAGGCAAGACGGAATGTACATTGCCTTTGCGTTGAAGTCAGACAACTCAGATCTATGATATAACCATAGATGGACCAGGACCTCCAGCTCACTCCCTGCTAACCCCACCCCAGCAAGCATACACCTGATTTGTGTCCTGGGCCTTGCATTGGCTCCTCACACCCCTGCCCTGCGTGTGCCACAGAAAGGGGACAAAGGAGCCACAATGCAGTCAGCTCATTGCTGACCTCTCTGCCTGGCAGGGTGCTCAGTAACTGGGAGGTGCTCATCTAGGGGAGCACTGACTCTGCTATGCATAAGGAACATGCCATAAATTAGGGAAGAGGACATAGCCACTGTTCAATTCTAGTTAATTCTGTCATCACTGGTCCTGTGAGGTTAGACACCCACACTCCTGGGATGCAGAACCAAACACCCAGGCCTCAACCTCAAATCAAACAAGGGCCTGTGTCCTAACTCAAAAGTGCCCACCTCTGTGGGCCTCTCCTACACAATCTGACAGCAGCAATGTCATGTCCGAGAGCACATGTCAAGTGAAGGTTGGACAAAGCCGACATCCTTTGAGTGACAGGGTCTACATGAACCCATCGTGTCTGTTTGCTTTGATGCCTCAACCCACCACTGTTTCCTGCAACTCTATCAGGAATAAAAGTCTACATGGCAGGAGACAGACATGTCTGTTCCTGAAATAGCCCCTGTTTAAACAGGGACCAGCCAGTAGCCCATTAGCCAAAGAAAATGAGAGCTAATAATAGCACTTCCCACGGAGACGCCCGGCAGCTGCAGCTTGGAGGAGCATCTGGAAAACCATCTCAGTAGGTCTGCTTGCTTTACCTGCCACTCCTGACCAGACCCTGGCGTCTGCTCCAGGCACCCAGAGGGGTCACACAGCAACACCATAAGGTCCAGCCTAAGGTACCAGGGCCTACCCTACTCTTCTGGCCTGTTGTAGCTAACAATCACTGAACCAGGGTGTGGAACGCGTCACTGAGTCCAAGAACCTTCTCCATAATCATCATCTTCCATCCCCACACTCCTCCACTGTCCTCTTTCCTCCCACCATCCCCCTCTCACCAATTCTGTCAATGACAAGAATTCCCAAATCCTTTGTGGGTCACTGATAATGTGTTCCCCCAGGAATGACCCTCAATTCCCCTTAGTCTCAGCTACCACTGCACATAGGAATACTAACCCTGCCATGACCTGTGACCCCCCAGCCCTCATGCCCTAGTCCAGCATATGCTATGGCTAGTTACTGGATGGGGTTACACTGGAATGGAAATGTCTGTTCTCCCTTCCCCACCCCCTCCTCAATCTCCTGTGAAGTACCTGGAGGGGCAGCACCATGTTCTCTGCCTGCCACAGCTTGTTTGACAGCCTGGAGGAACCTCTGGCTGCCTCTTCAGTCACCCAGAACATAAGTTCCTCCAGAGAAAACCAAGTAAATGGAGAGGCTCACTCTGGCCCTCCTTGGTCACACCTGCCTACCCTAGGACATTCAGCCAGCTCTGTGCCCTGGGTTCCAGAAGTCAATGGGAGGACCAGGGAAGGCACACTATGTACCTGGCCCAGGGCACAGAGCCAGCAACCAAAAGCACTTAAAGAACCGATATGTCTGCTTTCTGTCCTGCCATGAAGGTAAAAGAAAAAAGAATCAGAAAATAAAACAATGACCACCATCCAGGAAGCCTCACAGAGCTGCAGGAAAGACTTCTAACAGCCAAGACTGACAACTCCTTCACATGCTCTTTCCTCTGGCAGGCAGTAGGGACACCCACACAAAGCTGCCATGAGGTATACCAGCTCACAGACAAAAGCTGTCCTGAGGCAACTTTATAGTCTTTATAGACCCATGGGTTTATGTCTGCTCAACTCAGACTCATAGATGTGGTTAGTCTGAAGGTGGGGCACCGCGGCTCCAGGTCACATGCTACTGAGGCTCTAGCTGGTTAGTCACTGCTGGGTGAACTATTCTGTCCAGTACCACACCTGGAGAAGGTCACAGAAGCAGCTATGAGGACCCTGTCATCCCTAGAAACCAAAGGGTCACCTGACAGAGGAGATACTGGGAGGCTGCAGAGGCACAGACACACATCCTCAGTCAGGCCAAACAACTGGAACCCCGAGGAGGCTTGATCACTCACCCAGATGCATCTATCAGAAGGATGTACTTGGAATGAAACTTCCCTAAGCCAAGCAGCAAGGAGATGGTCCCACTCTGTGTCTCATGCCCCTTTGGGACTCCTGAGGGACCCTAAGCTTCTGTAGAAAAGATGTGAGCAAGGAGTTGGAGGGCTTGGGCTGTACCTCACTCCCCCATCTCATCCCATCTCTTCTGTGACCCCAGAGGGTACGTCAACTACTATACCTAAACCATAGATGGGTAGGGAAAGGTGGCATGGAGTCTGAGCCTATTCCAGGAAGGTTTCTCCACTCCATTCTTAAACATGGAAAGCGTTCCCCCCAGGTTCAGTGCAGAGGAGCACAAGTCTATGCCCTGCTTTGAACAATGGGAAGCTCTGTGCTTTCTGAATGTGGGCCAGATGGAAGGTGGCCCATGACTTCTGCACTAGATTAGGATCCCCCTCGTTTGCTCACATGCTGCTCTGAACACACAGTATGGGAAAAGCAAGCAACTCACTTTTTTTTTGAGGCAGCAGCTTGATTCACCCCTCCCTTTCAAAGCCGCATGCTGTGGGGTCCTCCTGCACAGTAGTCTAAGACAGCTGCCACAGGATCATCCACCCAAAGTAGACTGCAGCCCTCTTACCTAGACAGACTGAGGGCTGCTGTGGGAATAGATGGATGGCCACACGATGGAACAGACTGGGGGCTGTTCAGTTGGAGAAAGGTTCCAGCAAGACTGCAGACATGGGGAGGAGGTAAAGGCAAGCCGACCCCCAGCATTTGTTGGGTTGAGAATGAAAGAATGGACGACTACTTGGATTTCACAATAAATGCAACTACTTTCCTTACACATTTTAATTTTTAAAACCTTTCACCATAGCAGGGCTCAATTAATTCCTGTGAACCTCCACATTACAGCTTTTGACAACATCAGAACATATGTTCAGCTCAAGTCTTTTTTTTTTTTTTAATTTATTTATTTGAGAACGACAGACACAGAGAGAAATACAGATAGAGGGAGAGAGAGAGAATGGGCGCGCCAGGGCTTCCAGCCTCTGCAAAGGAACTCCAGACGCGTGCGCCCCCTTGTGCATCTGGCTAATGTGGGACCTGGGGAACCGAGCCTCGAACCGGGGTCCTTAGGCTTCACAGGCAAGCGCTTAACCGCTAGGCCATCTCTCCAGCCCAAGCTCAAGTCTTTTAACAAAGCCTCACAGTCCTATGTCCTATTGTCATCTCCTATCTGTAAATTTGCCCCTTAGTTGGAGAAATCAGAGAGCCTTCCTACCTTACTCCACCGCATGGTCAAGAAAGGCAGCATGAGGGAGGCCCACAGGAAGGCAGACATGCCACCGTCTGGCTCCACAACTGCAGCTCCACTTTTGCAGAGCACGCCTAGGTCAGATACACACTAGTTGTAAGAGCTCAAATCAATGGGGTTGCAAAAGGTCCTCTCTGCTAGGCTGGCTGAGCCTTTAGAAGCCAAAGCAACCTTTGGTGAACATGTGACATTCTCTACAGCTGTTAGGCTATATCAGAGGCACCACCACCATCAGAACCATCAGAACCCAGGAGAGGAATTCCTGGCCTGAAGGCTACAGAAGGTACTCCTTGGCTCACAGCCTTTCAGCCTCCCTTAGGTTTCCAGTCAGGACCTGGGGGGATGGGCTCCAAGGACTTCAGCATAGGCTTTGGTGACCACCTAGGGGCATGATATCTGGGCAGCCCTACCTAACACTCCCATGCTGACTGCACCGTGGGGTCAGCACTGTGTAGCAAGGTTAGAAAGGTAAGGAGAAAGAGGTTTCAGGTGAGCCCCCAGTGAGCATGCACAAGAAGCACTGGAGCATAGATTCAGGCTACTCCCCTGTTAGGACTAACCCTGGCTCCACTATCCACTAGCCTCCCTTTAGCTGCCTGGTGCTATATTTAATCCAAATTTTCAAGGGAAAGCACCTCTCCTGGAACAGGGAATGCAGCCCTACCTACATACAGCTCTGATTAAGACTGAAAGAGTCTAAAGAAATGTGGGTGGGGGGGGGGGGAGGGGACAGCATCACTGTGAATAGTCAGGTCTCCAGCTACCATAAAAACCTCACCCCTCCCCCAGTTTTAGAGCCAGGTGACTGGCTGGCTTGGCATTACTCACCCCATATACAGGGCATCTACTCACTTAAGAAACACTGATCTTGAGCCACATCCTTCAAACAAGTTCCTAAAATAGCTATGCCTCTACCACCTACCAATTAGGCAGCAGCCGCAGGAGATAGGATCTGAGAACTACAGAGTGTTCGGAAGGACCTTGGATCCACACAGACCTCACTCAGCTTCCTCAGGGATGAAACAGAGCCTGCTTCACTACAAACAAAATCCCTGGATAGACCTCGGTGCTCAAAGCCAAGCCTTGTGTCTGGAGACTTCCCAGTGCATGAGTCCTGCCTGTGCCCTTTCCAGGGATGACTCACTTTGGTAAGCCATGAAAACAAGCAGTCCTCTTCAGAGATTCACTTTAAGAACATTATCTCACTTAATCTCCAACGAGGCCTGGACATTACAACCACTGATGTTTCTGAAGGATGAGTCCTGAGCCCTACACCCAACTATCTACTAAGAACACAAGGCATGTCTTTTTGTGTGCACAGGAGCCTCTGGGAAAGTCACAGCAAGTCCAGAACTGCAGTGCTACCTGGCTGCAGAGCCACTTGACCCCACCGCATGTGCACACTAGCTGCTTCAGTGGCAGCAAGGACACGGAAGTGAGTACTACTTAGCAGCTCTGCACCTCAGACCACAACAAATCCCAGACCATGAACCTGTGAAGGGAAATGCAAGGCGAAGAAGGCTAGCACCTGGCCCAAGCTAGAAGGCAACTGACAAGTGCAGGGCGGCGCTCGTGCCATTTAGCCACGGAGCAAGGAGCATGTGTCTCCAGATGGAGTAGCTCTGAGCACTCCCACTTCAGGGAGCTACCTGAGACCAATCCAGGAGTCCTGGAGGCATCTCTTCTGTTTGTCTGGTGGCTCAGCAGAGCCAGCCCAGCAGGTTTGAGGCTGGTAATGCCAAGGACAGAGACCTGGAATTTCATACATTAAGAGACCATATACATTGCCCCTTGTCCTGGAAAGTGTTCCTACCCGCTGGCATCTGTGCCTGGGACCCAGGATAATGGGGGCATTGGGTATATGGGCACTCTCCTATCTCTGCACTGAACCCCACTTCCTCTACCACACAACAGAAAACTGTGTGCTGTGACCTTCCTGCATGGGCTTCTGAACACATCTACCACATATAAACTACAAGTGTGAACCACCCAAAGACAATTAAGTCTACTTACACCAATTGTAAACTTGAACTTGAATGGGGGCCCCTCGAAGAAAGCAGCACAGTTATCATCGCTCCCTGTTGCCAGACGGTAGGGCCTGCTCTGCTTGATGTCCACACTGTTGATGACCTTGTTGTGTCCTGTGATCTCGCCCACAGAGGAACCACTGTCCCACAAGAAGACAGCTCCAAACCTTTACCCGAGGAGGGAACAAAAACCAGTCCCAGGTCAAGGAGAAATGTGACAGCAGAGTGGTCAGAGCACAAAGGCTGGAGTGGATGTTAGCATAGCCCAGCTCAGGATGCCAGAGATGCAAGCCCTAAGGCCTGTGATTCTGGTTTTTCAAGCTGTACGTCCAAAGGAATCCAAGAAAGCAGGAGCAACCAAGCCCCTCTGACTGGATGGAAATGGATGTTCATGTTTATGTGGCCCAGGACCAAAGGGCCTCCCACATGGAAGATGCCCCAAAGCAGCCGCCACTGGGGGCTTTACGGTTTAGGACCACCTCTCTTAACAGTTTTGATGGGAGGGACCAGAGCACGCGCAGGTTACCTACCATCCCTATTGGAAAGGAGATGCCTTGCTCTGAGCTGTATGGCTGAAGTTATTATTTACCACCAAATGAGAAAACTTGGGCCACAGCACTGACCTACTGGTCACCAGCCACATAGGACAACCCCAAGAGGACCTGTTCACCCCTTTGCTATGCTCAGGGAACCACAGGTGATGGGCTCCCAAATAAGCAGCCCATCTTCTTCACCGTTTCCTACAGCCAGAGATGTGGGCATAGCAGCTGGTGTTCTGGGAGGTGAAGGGCTCAGGATACCATAGACAGGAGAAAGAAGCTATGAAGATGTTGATGGAAGCACCACTGTGATGTGGCACCTCCTTTATACTCAGCTAAACCAATCAATCCTGCAAGGGGCCAGTGCTCCAGTCGGTCACACACGTGGGGTGGCAGTTAAGAGGGCTGCCGCCCATCAGGAACAGAACCACATTCCAAGCTGACAGACCAGACAGACAGAAGACCCCCCCCAACAGGGGAAGGGCAGGGGGAGGGGCTGAGGTGAACAACTCACTTCTCCCTTCCTTCCCCGACCACAGCGATCCTCTTACTGTCTTCAGTCCAGGCAATGTCCTTGATTTTCCCAGCAAAAGGCTGGTACTCATATTTTAAAAGGTGCTCCTTCTGTGTGGTATCCCAAATCCTCAGCTTCCCAGAGACATCTGTGGGACACAAGGATGGGGTTTACATCTCACCATCAGGCCAGGATGGGATGGCCAAAGCCCCTCCAATATGAGCTCCATTTCCTTTGGTCCAGGTACAACATTCAGCCGCTCCCAGAAACAAGCTGCTGCTCCACACAGCTGCCACGTGGTGCCTTCGCTTTCCAGGTGGCTAGCAAACTCTGCATCGCATGGGAAAAAGCCCAGGAATACATGATGGCCCAATTCCCAAATGCCAGGAAGCAGTTCCTTTGTGGCTCACAGTGTCCACATAGCCTCTATAAAACTGGGGCTGAAATCCTTGTCAAGTGTGACAAGTGCGGCAGGGCCTGCACCTCTGGTCAGGCACAGGTACAGCAGGCAGCATGTGTGATGTCGTGATGGCCTGTAGCCATCGGCTCCCTGTGGAACTGGCTTCTGCCATCAGGCAGATCAGCAGCCTCATGTGTCGCATTCTTGTAGAGGCCACTCCATGCACACGTGCTGAGCGAGACGCTCCTGGGAGACGATGAGGTGGGTATTGCAAAGGAAGAATACACACAGACCATGGTGCTGGCTGTTCCTACTGAAGCTGTACCAGCAGACTATAGAGAAAGCAACACTAGGGGCCCACCCTAAACCTGCAACCAAGTACCTGGCCCAACACACCCCTTCCCACATTAGTACTGAGCCTGTGAGGTGGGAAGAAATGGGAGTGCTTTACCCTAATTCTTAAGGCTTGGCTTATAAACTCCACCTATCTTCCAAGCAGGCATGCAGGCAGGCAGGCAAGCAGAGTATATCTTCTAAGAATACCAGGCCACTTTAGATAAACACAACTTCACGTTCTGGGCTGAGCATAACCAGAAGGTAGAAGTAGAGCCAGTGTTGGGCCAGCAGCTAGCAGCCAGGTCTTTGGAGCCAGTGTCAGGGTACAAATCTAGCTTCTGCTTGTAAGAACTCCATGGGCCTCATCAGGGCCACATGCTTCTTTGAAACATGCCAGCAAGGAAAGGAGGCAGTCAACAGGGGCCAGCAGCATGAGGAGCTATGTGTGTGCCAAAGGGCACGCGTGCATATACACACACTTCCTACACATGCACCCATACACAAACACAATCAGGCAACCACACAAACACACAGAAACACATCTTCATATACATGAGCACGCACATGCACACTAACCCAAGCACACACACAGCAAGGTTTCTCCACAGTGCTCAGGTATGTCCAGGACCCTCAGTGCACCATGAAAAACAAACAATGTTGTGCTGGAGAGATGGCTTAGTGGTTAAGTGCTTGCCTGTGAAGCCTAAGGATCCCAGTTCAAGGCTCTATTCCCCAATACCTCTGTAAGCCATATGCACAAGGTGGCACATGTATCTGCAGTTTGTTTGCAGTGACTGGAGGCCCTGATGTTCCCATTCTCTTTTTCTCTTTCTCCTTCTTTCTGTCTCTGTTTGTCACTCTCAAATAAACAAAAAAGAAAGGAGGACTGGAGAGATGGCTTAGCAGTTAAAGTGCTTGCCTGTGAAGCATAAGGACCCCGGTTTGAGGTTTGATTACCCAGGACCCACGTTAGCCAGATGCACAAGGGGCGCACACGTCTGGAGTTTGTTTGCAGTGGTTGGAGGCCCTGGCACACTCATCCTCTCTATCTGTCTTTCTCTCTCTGTTGCTCTCAAATAAATAAAAACAACAACAACAAAATTTTTAAAGAAAAAAGACAATGTTCTAAGCACAGGGTGGGAGGCATCCCTCCTTCAGCCAGGAAGAACCCAGATGGTGATCTGCACATAGCTCTGGTTCCATTCCTGGACTGGCATCCAGCTGTTCATGTACTGCCTCCCCTATTACACCAGCAGCCTCCTTCTCTTTTCAGAAAAGAAACACAGGGACACTGGGGATCAACATTAAGGTCTCAACCTATCCAGGGAGACCTGAGAGGTCATCAAACACTGGCTAAAGGTGCTGGGGATATATAGCTGTCACCTAACAGAACAATAGGTTGTCCCACGGAGGGGCTTAGAGGAGTAAATGGGAAAATCATAGATTCGATGATCTGTTAGTCCATATATAGAAAAAGAAAGAAAAATTCTGCAGGGCAGAGGTCAGAGTGCCAGAGGTGGGCTCCCTCCTGGCAAGCTCTTATCCACAGTACACTAGGAGTACACCAATGGAGTATTCTGATGTGTTGCCCCCACACATGCAATGCTAAATGCACAATAAACTGTTAACACTGTGTGTCTAGGGGGAAAGGGCCAGAGGGATGAGACAGAGGTAAGCCAATGATAGCTTTTCGTCCCTAAGGACAGCCAGCTCAACTGGAACCCGCAGCCTGCTCTCTCCTTGCCACAGCGCCTTCTCTGCCTTCACCACCAGGCAGATAGTACTTCCTCTAGAAGTATGCCCTGGGCATAGGGTCAAAGCAGGTGCCCTGCCTCATGGCCCCTGCTGCAACCCAAGGGCTGAGAGCCCTTCCAAGTGCCAAGGGGGATGGAGGGAGTAGATGAAAATCAAAATCACCTGAGGAAGGGGTGATGGCACTTGATTACAAAGCATGAAGGCCCAAGTTTAATTCCCTGAAACCCATGTAAAGCTAGTTTGCTGGCAGTGGCAAGTGATCCTCATGCATGTGTAAGCACATACATACAAATAAACAAATGAATAAACTATTATCTTTAAAAAAAATCACCTAAGAAAGATGAGGCTGCAAAGAACTGAGGCTGCCCTGGAAATGAGCCGTGTGCCCTAGGACCTTCTCACAGAGGTGTGAGCTCCAGATACTCACCTAGTATCCCTGCCAGAGGGCTCTATCCTTCGGATCTGCTGGCCAGTTACAAAGACATCTACGGATTCTTAAGTGGGCTTCCTAGGGTTCTAGGATTCCAATATGGCCAAGTATATATCAGGTACTAGGTACCCATCCTGGACCGCATAGCCTTTCCTGTGCTCCCCATCCCCTCCTCACTTCAAACCAAACACACAGGCTAATTTTAGCTTAGGGTCCTCATCAGCACAGCAAATGCAACCCATAACAATCACTATGCTCCACTCAAAGAGATCCACATGCAACATGATCTCCACCACAGGCCCCCTCTGTTCCTCCATCAAACCAGGGTTCTTTAAGAAAACATCATACCCAACCTGATGCTGCCTCCTCTAATTCAGAGAGATGTGGACATTGAGTTAATTCACAACAGGATAATCTTTGTACAAGCCAAGCCTGAGGACATAGAAGGCTATACACCTTGGGTGGAGTATCTTAAAGGGAGGACACTTCACAGCTTCTCCAAAGATTTCCTGATGAAATGATCACGAACCAAATAACTCGTAAATGTGATCTGACCTGATAAGCACAAGTCAAGCAACTCGTGGTCTGAGGGCATACACAAGTTAATCAACTTGTGATTTGTCCTGTCAGTAATTACATTCTTTCAATTCAGATCTAGCTCTCCATAGTTTCTATTGATAAATCTTAAACAAAAGCTGTGAGTACATTCTGTACCAGGTTCTCTCTCCAAGGACCTTCTGACCCTCCTTAAATCATATTTTGCCTGTTGTGTGTTCATGTTTATACAAACAGCGCTGATGGTGTACAACACTCCTGTGCACAGCCTTTATATCAACCTTCTGCGTGAATTCTATCGAACCCAAACACTATGGATTTCTGTCCTGTCAACAGAATGCTGGAGACACTGAAGCCAAGCCTGACCCCCAGGCTCTCATAAGGGGTTGGCTAAGTTGTGATGTATGCCCTCAACAGCAATCTCTTCCAAGAAGACACTCTCAGAGTAAGCACATGCTCTGTACTAAACACAAAAGTACTGTGGCCAAATGCTGAGGCTTAAGTCAAGAGACATTTTTGCTGGCAAGCAGGGTTAAAGAAGAAAAAAAAATCATAGAATTAAATTCAATTTTACAATGAACTTAAATGTGTTTAAATACAAAGCCCAATAAGTGCCTACTGTGTGTCATCCTGCCAGCCCAGCCCTTCACTGTAACGGAAGCAGTGCACCTGGTGTCCAGGCTCCATCAGCACTCTCTCTTCTCTCTCAAGTGTGTCCTGATGTCAGTGATAGAGGTCATGGTCAGGACTTGTACAACTAAGTATAGTACCCTTACTGTCTCACTGGATCCTCCTCTCCCTGGCCCCTGTGAGAATAGACGTGTAACCATACTTTACAGAAAATGAAGGTACAAGATGGAGTCTCTCTCTCTCAACCCGAATTTCCCTATGTACCAGATGCATGGCTCCAACGATCAGGTCATGCAGGATGAAAAGGCAGAGAAGATAAAAGATGGCCACAGCACCAAGAATCCCGCTCCTCATCCTGCTACTTCTCTGGCACTTAGTCCCAGTTGACATTCATTCACATGACCCTTCCTAGACTGCAAACAGAGCCAAGCAAGACAGGCAATATATATTCTTTGTTGGGGTGTATGAAAATCAATGAATAAGCCAATATATGAAGGAGATACAGGGTGCACCATTCTATCTGCTCTGCTTCCCCTTCTCATCTGTCAACAGCCAAACTCTACCTCAAAGAGTGCAAATGTAAAGATGCACCGACCTTTACAGGACCCAGCCCCACTGGTGGGAGGATGCAAAGGCCGGTCCTCACCCACAGTGCTAGGCTGGAAGAAGCAATGAAAATAACCATACAAAACAGTACTACACACATACAGAGATTTGCAAGAACACTGAGCTCCAAAAACGTGCTACAGACATCCAGATGCCTCCGGCAAGCCCAGCAGAAGTTACTGGAACAATGGAAATTACCAAGTGTACTTTCTAGAATGAGGGCCAGGCCTACAGTGAAGTACTTTGGTGGCTTATACAATGATCCCCTCAACCTCAGCTAACCTCCCTCCCCACATCTTCCCAAGCATGGCTAGTTGTGTGGCCAAGAGCCATGCTTATAACAGGTACCTCCAGAGGCGACATAGAATCCGCTGGGCGCATACTTGGCCACCACCACCTGATGGGCATGCTCTGTGTAGATGTCAGCAATGGCAGGATTCTGTAGGGAGAAGAGAGTAGAATGATCAGAAAGAATGCAGACATTAACTGCTGTCAGCTCTCCAACCCTGGACTGGGTGAGACCTGCCCACTTCACTGCTGCCCAGCTGGTTTCTTAGGGTGCCAGAATCTGAGATGTTTTCCTTGCCTGTGTTTTTGTAATTCATGACACACATGTATTTGTGGAATACTACATAACAAAACTTTGACTAGAAAAGATTCTCCTGTCCTCTATCTGTGGGAATCTGTCATCTAACAGCCGACACCAAATTCACCTAGGCAGCCACATGTAACTCCTAAAGCCATCTTCCCCATACAGGGCCAATCCTATTCGGGTGCCCCCTAGGACCAGAACAGCTCCTGGTCAAGGTGCAGAAGCAGAGCAAACATGGCCTCCTATGAGAAATCCTGACTAGATAATGTCATCTATTCTCACTTTTGGTTCGAGAAACTTCTTTTCAGATGGTGGTGACCTCTGGGATGACTCAAAAGGCACCACAGTGCTAAGTGACAGAGGAGTGCACAGCACTGAAACATCTCTATCACACCTTCCAAGGCTCTGGGTCCATTGCGGAAGGGCTAGCAGAAAGAATGTAAGAGCCAAAGGAAGGGTAGAACTCCTCACAACGTGCTCCTCCAGACACAAATGGCATGGATATCCATGACCTCACAGTGCCTGGCACTACGTAGACAAGACCATTACAATAGGAGGGAAAGATAATGATATCAAAATAAGAGAGAGAGACTAATTAAGAGGGGGAGGGGATATGATGGAGAGTGGAGTTGCAAAAGGGAATATGGGGGGGGGGGGGCAATTACCATGATTTATTGTCTATAATTATGGAAGCTGTCAATAATAAAATAAAATTAAAAAAAATCCTGGCTAGAGGAGAAAAAGGGATTGTCTATTTCCTTCCAGAGTACAGATAAAAGCTGGGAGAACCTTGAAGAAAGAATAGGGTCAGAGCTGGGCCTAAAACCATGCCCACTCCTCAGTAGTGAGGCTTGGACATGGAATTTGCTAAAGTAGATCCCAGAGCACCCCCATGGGATATAAGCTCTCAGTCTCTAGGCTCAAACTTTCCTTCTGGAGGAAATAAAGACTCCTGTCATCAGCTTTCCACAAACCAGTGTGCTTCAGAAGAGGCAACTTCTCAGATCAAGGCCAAAGATACAGTAGGTGTGTGGGAGGGCTGTACCTACCTTTCTCTTTTCCCAAGAACTCAAGAGTTTGTATACTTCTAGTCATGGGATCCCATGTCGCCCATTCCATAGACTGAGGCTACCTGACTTGCAGGCAACCTGCAGACAAGCTACCTTCTGGCACTCCTGAGCATTGGCTGTTCCCTCAGCCAATGTGTATATCTCCCTGCCTGGTGACACCAACCACCCTTCGCAAGCAGCATCTTCCTTATGAAGCTTCCCAAGCAGGTCTACCGTGGCTATGTTTACAATGAATTTACCATGTCCTTGAAGCTGCACAGTAAACTGCAACCTCTGAAGTGCCTGCCTATCTCCTCCAACATAAAACTGTGACCTCCTTAATGACCTCTCCTCAGCTACCACAGCACTTTGCAAATAATGTTACCTCAATAAATGGCCTGAGGAGTAAGAGAGTGACACCCTTTCTCTGTCACTACCAAGATTTACATTATTTTTACATGTGTACCATAAATTAATACACTTCTGGATAAACATTGTAGTGAAGTTAGAGTGATCAAGAATCTGGAGAATACTGTGAAGAGAGTAAGCACATCTTTTGGGAAACCATGAATCAAAGCTATGACCACATACCACTACATACAAGAACTGATGAAGGACCAATGATGCCAAGTGTTAGCAAGGAGGGAGGGGATGGATACTGGACTGTCCATATAATGCTGGTTGAAATGAAAACTGATGTGGTTGGAAAATAGTTTGGCAACTGCTTATGAAGTTAAATACACACCTGGGAAACAATCCCTGTCCTCAATACTTTGCAAAAGAAGAGAAAGCACATACGCAGAACGTGGCACCAGTGAAAACTGATTCAGATTGGAGACAGTCTGGATAGCCACCAACAGGTGAGCAGAAAACTATGTATGCACATCACCCGCTCATTCCAGCACTGCTTGGCCAGTAGTAACACTCAACAAGACAGTCCTCCAAAGCTCTAGAAGCTCTGCACTATGAGAAGTAGGAAGAGGCCATACACTATGTGACTCTCCTCACAAGTTCTAGAAAAGGCAACGCCTGTGAAAGCTGCCCAGAAGCTGCTGTGGGCTAGGCTGGGAGAACAGCATGCCTGGCAGGGTCAACAGGGGCCTTCTGGAATGACAGCACTGCTTTCTATGAGACTGGATGGATCTGTCAAGCCACCCTGTAATCACACCTTGCTGCAGCAAAGCCCCTCCTGTTCGTTCACCTTAGTTCAAATTTATGTTTTGGCATTTCCCTCAGAGCACCTGACTAACCTAGGGAGGTCAGGATAAAACAGAGCTGGCTCAGAGTGAGCACCCCTCCCCCCAACCCCACCATGGACACACCCATCCCACCTACAGCTCTTGAGGGCTGTGAAGCCCTCACAAGTGATCTCTCAGGCTGCACTGCCTTCCAAGAGCAAGAAGCAAGTTGGTGGGAAGGGGCATCACAGGAAGGAGGAAGAGGCAGGGGGCAGGGGAGAGGTTCTGCTCCCAACATTCCTTCCCCTAAATGGTCAGGGAGCTGCAGGCAGGGTGTGTAAAGGCCCCAAGGGCACCAAATCCTGTCTGGTTGGATGAATCATTCAAACTCACACACTCTCTCTCCTCGTTTGTATTATAAATACAACTGGGTCAGCTGCGGGGTGAGAGACTCCAAATTACAGATAATGACTTACATCTGACTCAGCACACCTCCTCCCCACCCTCAGCTCACAGCAGGAGCCGCTAGTAGTGGCAGGAGGATGGGATGGCTGCTCTGCTTCCAGTTGGCTTCGCCTGTCTATGAAAGGCTCAGTCCATACTGAGTCCGGAGTGATCTCCCCACCCCGTCATAGCACCTTCTCCTTGGCTTCCTCCCTCTCCCAGGGTCTTAGGGGTTGGGACCAGTAGCTTATACAGGAAAGAGCTCTGGGACCACCATGAAGAGCACCAGTAACAGATACTGCTTTAGCAGAGCCTGTTCCTCCAGAGTGAGAGAGAGAGAGGGGGGGGAGGGGAGGGAGGGAGGGTGTGTGTGTGTGTGTGTGTGTGTGTGTGTGTGTGTAAGAGCTAGGATCACTCTTCACACTCCAAGCAGGCCTGACTCTCCACCAGGGCTTGCCCAGCATTCATCAGCTCCTATACCCACCTCATCTTTCCACCCACATTTTCAATCCAGTTCCTTCTGTCCCTCCTAAGGTCAAAGACAAGCACTTGGCCAACTCTTCTACATTCCATCAAATCATCATCCTTATACACATCCTTCCACCCAGGCTGCCTGATGGGACCACCAGCCTCTGGCCTCTTCTGGAAGGTCTGTCTAACAGGAAGCTGAACAACTTCAATGCCTGCAGTCTGTCCTGTGTGGGAACGGACTTCATGTACCACGGTTAGCAAACAAACTCTCATAGGGAGCTACGTTCCTGAACCTCGTGGGAGCAGCAGCATGCAGTGCTGACCCGCAGCTGCGCTCTGCCACTGATGTGGGAGTGGCCACATCCCACAGAGAACCTAGTGGAACATGCTAGGTTGGGAGGCTTCTAAATCCAATGCTTCAGGCCTGCAAAGGCTTTTAACACTGTCCACCTGGCAAGGTGGGCAAATCTTCCAGGTAGGCATTCTGAATACTCCCAGGCTGGAGTCAGCAGGGGCTCAGAGCAGATTCTGCAGTGAAGAGGCCTGTGTTAATCATCATGTGCAGGGCACTTATGCTCACTGGTAAAAGGATAACCCCATGTTGCTGCAGAAACCTAGCTCCGAAGGAATGCACAGCCCTTTCCACTTCCAGAGAACTATGCCCAAGCAGAGCCGACCCTGGGAGCTAGAAGCTAAAGCCTAACCATACCACTCTGAAAGAATTTAAGTAAGATTCTCACACGCTCAGAACCACTCTCACCTGACCAGTCCCAGGTCCAGTACTGAATACAGGCTATGCCTTACAAGCTGGGCTGGTAAGCCAAGGCTCCAAAAACTGAAGGCCAAGATGACTGGTCCAGTGGGCATAGGTCATCATCTTCCCGGCTCCTCATATGAGCTCCCCGCCCTCCATGGTGCAAAGTTACAATTACTGCTTCACACTCTCCTTCTGCCTCCAGCTGACTGTCCTTCAGCAATGGCATTCTTAGTTATATTTAGGATAGATAGCTCAAAGACCCTCTCCTCGGGCTGGAGAGATGGCTTAGTGGTTAAGCGCTTGCCCGTGAAGCCTAAGGACCCCAGTTCGAGGCTCAATTCCCCAGGACCCACGTTAGCCAGATGCACAAGAGGGTGCACGCGTCTGGAGTTCGTTTGCAGTGGCTGGAGGCCCTGATGTTCTCTCTCTCTCTAACTCTCTCTGTTGATTGCAAATAAACAAAAATTAAAAATTAAAAAAAAAGACCCTCTCCTCCATGCAGCCTTCCCCAACGCCTCACCAAAGTGACCATGCTCAGACCTCAGTGCCCACATTTGTGCCACAAATCCTTTCTGTACCCCACAGGCCTTCAGTATTAAATGGATCACCACAAAGTGGCACCCCTTCATTCACTGTGGCAGGCTATATGGTATAGGTCAATAAATCACACTGACACTGAGTGACAGAATGTGACCAAGGTCAAACCCTGGCAGTGGCATGGTCAAGACTTGTTTTATTTCTACCACTGGTTCATTTCCCTACCCACAGCTGTATACGTACTGGCAGAGTTATCTTGTCACTTACCTGCCTTGAAATGCTTCTAGAACAGGGCTGCGTTGCTACAGGGGAGCCTGAGCCACACTGACACCCATTACGTGGAGATCCCCCAGCCCTGGTATCCTCCACTTCCCTTATCCAGCTTTTGCTATTGCAGCTACTATCCCAGCTTCAACTGGCAGGGCCCACAGATCCTAGCCTAGTCCCACAGGCACGGACTGCCCTGTGCGCTTGCACACGGTTCCTGGCTCTGGACCCTGGCCTGCCATGCATGCTTCTGTCCAGGTATCAGGTACATCACTCTTCTGCTGCACAAAGCTCATTTCACGTCCACGACAGTGAGCTCCATGCAGGCAGGCCCTCTTACTTATACCCACACAGGCTGAGAGCCATCTTGGAATGCACCCCAGCCTCACTACCACCCATTAGGATATACCCAGGATCCTTGTGAATGTGGCTTGGAGCACATGGAGCCAAGTGAGAACTAGTGTTGAGGCAGTATCCCAACTTAGTCAGAAGAGCCAAGTCCAGTGACACTGCACTTGGATTTGCAGTGATGCCCAACTGCTGCACACTGCACTTTCTGAAGTGAGATGCTACAAACCTAGATTGCCCCTGTATACTACTTCCACAGTCCAGGAACCAGGCGCCTTTAACTCTGGTGTCAAACTCCATAACTAGCTTCCAAATGGCCTCTGTCACACAGGCTTTAACCCTGGAGAAAATTTTCTCTTCTAGTGAGGAAACAGGATGTGGTAAGAGGGAAGAAATAACCTCTTCCAAGCTGGGGAAGTGGCTCAGTGGGGAGAGTGCCTACTTAGCATGTATGAAGCCTGAGTTTGATCCCCAGCACTGCATAAACTGAGTATAGTGGCGCACACATGTAATCCTAACATTTGGGACATACAGGCAGGAGGATCAGAAGTTCATGGTTATTCTAAAGTACACGGTTAATTTTAAGGCCAGTCTAAGCACTGTCGGGGGAGAATTTATTATGTGTGTTGTGTATATATAGATGTACACACACAATATAGTAATATAACCTTTTCCTATGGCTTTTCTACATGCCAGGTTTACAATGCCATGTACCAGGCAGCAAACGAGCTGACAAGTAGCTCCCAGTAGAAGCTTAGTGAGAACACACTGAGTTCAAAAAACAGACCTCATTAGGACTAAGGCCTCAGCTGACTTGAGTTCAAGGCCTGCCTGGACCTGTGTCAGGGGAAAAAATTAAATGCAGCAAGCTTCACACTGACTACTTCTTTAGCAGCTCCATGTGCCAGGCACTGTTCTTGGACAAGGACATGTGAACATAGGAAAAGCCCTGCATGCAAAGCAGTCTAGTCAGAGGCAAAAGACAAAGGCCCACACACTTTCAGCAAGCCTAGTCCACTGGCCAGCTTGCTCCCTAGTTACTGGTGGCAGCCAATGTATTTAGGGGCAGCCTGGCTAGGAAGGTGGCATCGAAAGAGAGACCCATGTAGGCCCTGGCACCCAGCAGGTCCTATGAAGGACATGTGGCATCATGCAAGTGAGCCTAGCCCAGAGTGGTCAGAGGGAGAGGGCTGGACAGTGAGGCTGCAGAGTGACTGAGCCTCCCTGTCCGAACAGAACCATTTCAACAGCTAGGTGGAAATATGTTAAGATGTTGCATTAACTTCTCACATGGAGTCAGCCGGACTCTAGGAATCAAACGTGGCACAGCAGGAAGAAGGGGGGCCAGGACAGAGTCCTGGTTCTTGGGCCTCAACAACAAGCATAGTGTTGCACTTGGGGGGGAGGGGCATCAAGGAGTTCCAAAAGTGATCTGGGATACATAAGGTGTGAGATGCCAATAAGACATTCAGGCCTTTTTTCTAGGTTCTAACCACATTACCCTGAATGTTCATGAGAGTTCACACCCTGCTTTCTCCAAGAATACTTGGTATAATAAAATTCTTACCCAATTGTACTTAAGGACCAGTGAGTGGCCCATCAGCAAGTAAGTGCCTAATGACATCTAGGATAGGAAGGGATCCACTGTCAGTACACCATGGTGTCAGGACATAGCAGAAACTTAAACTGGGTGGGAAGGAAGAAGGAACACCCGCAGAAGAGAATAGCAAGCCCCGGGGAGGGATAACAATGAAACTTCAGAAAAGAGGCAGAGCAGGCAAGGGTGCATGTCCCTGGTGAATCAGCCACCTTCATCTCTTGAGCATGGCTCCTCTGGTAGTACCGGGCCACTGTGGACGGAACAGGATGGCAGAATACCAGCAAAGGCAAGCACTCCACATAGTTCTCCCAGCTAGGGACAGAACGAGGAGCACCCTAGATCAGTGTGCAGCCTCGCCTCTTCCACAAAAACTGAGGTCCATAGTGCCCTGCCTGCCTCCAACCAGCTGTGAGGCTCCTGTATAGGGGTGTCTGTGAGCTCCAACCCAGCAAGGGTGCTTGAGGCAGATGGGAGCTAAAGCTGACATCATTCACTGATGAACTAGGGAATCAAAGCCTCCACTATCCACCAGCCCCTCAGAAAGCACAGTATAAAAGTGCCCCAAACACCAAGCTGGCACATCCAGCTTCCACCCGTAGGCTGAGGGGGAAAGCAAGATTTAAGCTGCCAAGCGACAAAGGAGAGGGAGGGACAAGCAAGAAGGCCAGCTCACTCCAGCAAGCACAATTCAAAAACAGAACTGGCTCTAGAAGAATTTTCATCGTGAGGACACCTGCAGAAGATGACTCCTAAGAATAAAGCGGTTCCTGTTTTGCTGAGGCTCAGGTCCACTGGGTGGGCTGGCCTGGGCCCCTGCATGCTGGGAAGCCAAGACCATTAGGATGATTAAGCAGAAGTCCCTGCACCAAGGGCTCCATTTGTGCCAAGCACACAGGCAAGAGGACCCCGGAAGCCAGGGGCAAGTGAAGGACTGTTCTCTCACCATCTCAGTTTTCTCAATGCGGAAACTGGGCTCAGGGAAATCCAATCGCCAACCATCCCAACATAAACAGCAGCTGACCAGACATGTCCCTTTGAGGCTTCAAATCCACAGCACTTGCTCTACCAGGCCTCAGTTCCCAGTCAAAGGAGGTGGGGGGCTGGGTAAACACGAACCGTCCGCTCCCTGGGCTGAAGGGGCGGGGCGCCTCCCCCTCCCCGGGCCAATGGACAGGACCGTGGAGGGAGACCAGACTTCGGTACTCCTAAGACAGGCAGGGGCAGACCCAGGCCCAAGCGACCAGAGGACTACTCACGTCGATGTTCCTTAGGATGACGCACTTGCCATTGGTATACAGGAAATTACTGCCTTTGGGGTCGCCGCCGAGGATCTTGGAGACGCCCCTCTCCACCTGGGGGAGGCTGGCGAACACCTTCTCTGCGGAGACACAAACGCAGCGGGCTTGAGGGGCGGCCCCGGCCCAGCTCACCGGGACGCGGAGGGCCGGCGGGGAGCGACCGGGGCCCCCGACCAGTCTGGGCCGGTCACCTGTTGCCTCTGGCGGAGAGGTAGCCGCCACTTTCCGGAGCGCAGGGCCCGAGCCACTTGCAGGTCCGAGCCCCGGGCCCGGCCCCTGGGGGGCGCCGGGGCTCCGCCGGGCCCTCCCGCGGCGCCGAACTCGGGACCCCGGGCTGGGGGTCGCCACCCCCACCCCGGAAGGCTGCGAGCGCCGCGGGCCGCCGCTCCGCGCGCAGGCCGGGGACGGCAGCCGCGCCCGCCCGCCGCCCGGGCCGCGCTCGCTCACTCACTGATCTCGTACGGCATCCTCGCCCACTTGTTACCGCGCCGCGCTCGCCGAGAGCCTGGGGCCGGCCGCGCTCGAACGGGAACCTCGCCGGGCCGACGGGGACAGCGCGCGAGGCGGCGCCGGGCGTGCGGGGCGCGGAGGGGGCGGTCCGAAGCCGGGCTCCAGGCCGGCTCGCGCCTGCCCAGCGCGCTGCGCCGCGGACGCCCGAACCCGGAAGCGCGGCCGGCGCGGCTCGCCCCCAGCTTTGACCATATATAGTCAAGCGCTCGGCTCGGCGGCGGCCGCGAGCCTGCGCCGAGCCCGCCCGCCCCGGAAGTGACGCGCCGGCCTGAGCGGAGGCGGCGCGGGCTCGGCCACGGCGGCGCCGCGGGAGGCGCGGGGCGGTTGGCCGGGAAACGGCCTGTCGGAGCGGCGGGGCGCGGGGCGCGGGGCGCGGGGCGCGGGGCGCCGGCTCGAGTCTCCCCGGGACGGCGCGCCCAGCCCTCAGCCGCGCTGGCGCTGGGTTTGGGGAAGTCGTCGTCGGGGCGTGGTGCACGTAGAGCCAGTGATTTTTTTTTCCTGCATTGAGCCTGCTCAGGAGCAAAAACTTTACTTCTCTGTTGCGCTTATCTTCTTAAAACTTACCAGGAGCCTCATACTTGAGTTTCCACTTAGCCAGCAAAAGGAGTGTACTCGCTAAGAGAAGGAGTCATTTCCCCACCGC
Organism: Jaculus jaculus; assembly: GCF_020740685.1. NCBI lineage: Eukaryota > Metazoa > Chordata > Mammalia > Rodentia > Dipodidae > Jaculus > Jaculus jaculus. Next base: position 25,437,739 of record NC_059115.1, read on the forward strand.
ACAGAACTGGGAAGAGGGAGCTCCCGTTTCTAAAACCGGACAGCCCCTGGTGGGGGTAGGGAGGCGTCTGGAAATAGTGATCTTTAGTCCTCCCATTTCCTTAAGGTAAGGAAGCTATTTGTGCCAACTGAAAACGCTAAAACCCCTTAGAAAACCTGGGGAGGAAAATTCTTTTCGTTCCACTTCCAAGTTTTGCCACCTGGGCAGTCTTAACCCTGTGGCCCTATTTCTTGCGACTCACTTGTTTCCTCTCTGGCTTCCTGGCCTGGTCTACTCTTGTTCACCTTCGTTTCAGTCTCTAGACAGCAGCATAATGTTCCTTAAAACGGAGAAGCTAGATTAAGGTCCCTAAGAGCTGCAAGCTTCATAAAGAAAAAGCTAGCTTCTTAAGTGGTATGTTAGATAAAAACTATGGGGACTTTTAAAATGAGATGAATGCATTGCATTTTACATCATGTATTATTATCAGTTTATGGGGGGTCAGGGTGGAATGTGGTGGTTTGATTCAGGTGTCCCCCATAAACCTAGGTGTTCTGAATGCTAGGTTCCCAGCTGATGGAGATTTGGGAATTAATGCTTCCTGGAGGGAGTGTATTGTTGGAGGGTGGGCTTATAGATATGATAGCCAGTTTCCCCATGCCAGTGTTTGGCACACTCTCCTGTTGGTATTGGCCATCTTATGTGGGCCAGGGGGTCATGTGCACCCTCTGCTCATGTCATCGTTTTCCCTGCCATCCTGGGGCTTCCCCCTTGAGCCTGTAAGCCAAAATAAACCTCTTTTTTTTTTCCACAAGCTGCTCTTGGTTGGGTGATTTCTGTCAGCAATGCGAACCTGATTACAACAGTGGACAATAGCAATAGCTTCAGTAACCTAAAACCAGTCTCAGTAACTGCACTTTTAACTTACTTGAGGTTTTCCAACTTAAACTCTTAAATTGCTCAGTCAAATATTTTTAGCCAAACACACAGTCCATTACAAATTTAACCTTCATCAACTCTCTGGGCATGGGCAGCAAAATGCAGCCAGCCCTTATGCCAGTAGCCCGGTTCCAACAAAGTCCTCTGCAGTATTTCCTTCCCCTTACAAAATTCATAAGCGGAGCGTCTAAGTTCAATTCTCTCTGTAGTTGACATTCTCACACTCTCATCAGAGTCTTATTGGGCCCTGACTTGTGGTTCCATTGGGGTCATTTCACCGAAGCAGGTACTCATCTCCCTGTAATGGGAGCTCTGGCCAGGTGCAGGGTTTATATGTACTGCCCTCACTGGTAAGACCCCTTAAGTCACTGCGAGGTGACTGGCCAGGAAGGTATCTGACTGAGGGAGTCGCCAGAAGTGCCACCCTTCCCTGTGTACACACCAGATACACCCTAGGCGTATATAAAATGGGTTCCTCTCAGTTGAAGCACCAGACAATGCACCAGACGATGCTTAAAAAATTCAAGGCATGCTGGGCGTGGTGGTGCACACCTTTAATCCCAGCACTCAGGAGCAGAGGTCAGAGGATCGCCGTGAGTTCGAGGCCACCCTGAGACTCCATAGTGAATTCCAGGTCAGTCTGGGCCAGAGTGAGACCCTACCTCGAAAAACCAAAAAAAAAAAAACCAAAAAAATAATTCAAGGCAGGATATTCTGAAAATTACAGTATCAAGTTGAAGCCATCAAAATTAAAGACTTACTGTGAAATTTATTGGCCATCCTTTGGCGTGGAATGGCCACCAGAGGGCACCCTAGACCTGGCTGCCATCTGCCAAGTGAGAGAAGCTAGTTATTCAGATCAGTTCCCATACATTGATTGCTGGCATGTGCTGGCTTTGCGCCCACATGACTAGCTCTGAGTCCACGTACAAAAAAAATTCAGCTACAGTGCTGACTGCAGGAGCTACCCAAACAGAAGAGAAACCCCTGATTCATCAGACCCCTGAACAAGACGCTAAGCCTCTCTCTTATCTCCCACCCATGAACCCGTTGCTTCCTGAAACCAGAGGTGCACTACCTCCATTTATCTTGCCCCCAGCAAGAAGAGAGCCAGCATCTCCCTCTGCCAGTAGCACCCCCTTTAGCTGAGAAATGGGGTAGATCCCCAAACAGGCCACCTGACAATTGGGGAAAAACCAGTGCTCCTCTGTCCACTGTGACAAATCCCAGGACAGGAACTTATGGGACTGGCCTGATATAGTTTACCTATCAGCCCTTTACCACCACCAATCTCCTGAACTGGTATCTCCATACTCGGCCATTGTCATAACATCTCCAAGCCATGATAAATCTTTTGGCCACTATCATGGATAGTCGCCAGTCAATTTGGGATGATTGCTGCCAGCTGCTGTGTCCCCTCTCTGCCTCTGATGAAAGGTGGCACATTTATCTAGCTGCCCAAGCCTGGTTGATTACCCAGTTTCCCCCCAGATGCCAAAAACCCTAAATGATTGACAGGCACTACCCTCCCAAATAAATGCCCAAACTGGGACCCCCCCCAACACCCAAGAGAATGGAATCCCTCATCTGGATAAGACAAAATATCGTAGTAGAAAAATGAGTGGATGCATGGGGAGCCACTTTGACCAAAGTGAGTGAGGTGACTCAGAGGCTAAACGAGCTGCCCAGTCTGTTCTGTGAGAGACTGTGAGGCATACAGATGCTTCACACCATTCCCTAAGGTACCACAACACCAGTCTATGGTAAACACAGCCTTTGTCCAGCAGTGAACTTCAGATGTTCACCAAAACTGCAAAAGCCAGAAGGCTTTGCTAAAATGAATATCAATGAATTCATTGATATCACAGCCAGGGTGGTAGCTAACAAAAAAAAAAAAAGAAAGAAAATTATGATAGTAGCCCTCAAAAATAAGAGGGCCACTGAAAGACTGAGGCCACCACCTACTGGTAAAAAAAAAAAAAGCCATCACAGGTTAACAAAAAACCCAATGTACATACTTGCCTCCTAGGGGCGACTATAGTGCTGGTTTGAAGCAGATAAACTAATGTTGGGACAGGCTATTACAGTCAGAGTTCCCTACCACGTCACTTCCATACTCAATGGGACAGCTAGCCACTGTATAACTGAAAAGCAAGTAGTCGAATCAGTTTCACTGGAGAGAATCCCCGGGTACAAGTCAAGGCAGTGCAAACCCTGAATCCAGTAATGTGCACACCAGAAGAGGAGGGGAAGCCTCTCCATTTCTGTGAGGAGATATTGGAAGAAATCTTTTCTTCCCAGCCTGATTTGGAAGATGAGCTGCTCCCTAACTCAGACTTGGAACTCTTCACTGATGGAAGCCAAAGTTTACAACAGGGAGAATACTACACTGGGTATGCAGTAGTTACTACTAATGAGATCTTGGAGGAGGAGGGACTCCCCAAGTGATTAGTCAGCTCAAAAGGCTGGATGGCATGCACTCACCGGAGCCCTTCTGCTCATGGAAGGGAAATGAGCTATGATCTACCCTGACTTCAGGTATGCTTTAGCCATGCTCCATATCCATGGGGCCATCTACAAGGATAGAGAGCTATTAACCTCAGGGGGAAAGGACATTAAAAATAGTGTCCACATCCTCCAGCTTCTAGAGGCAGTCTGGGCCTCCAAGGCTATAGCAGCATTTCACTACCAAGCTCACACTTAAAACCGATATAAAGTGAGCCAAAGAAACTGGCTTGCAGACCAGACAGCCGAGCAGGCAGTCCTCCTTTAGAAAGTGAGTAATGGCCCCAGTCCTTTGAGGCCAAAAAGGGTGTACTTTGGCCTCCCAGTCCTCCTGCAGTAGTCTAAATACTGCCCCAAGGGGAAGAAGGAAGTCTTGAAGGGAGGAGCAACTGAAAATTCAGAGGAGTGGCTGATCACCCAAGATGATAGTATCATAGTCTCAGAACATACAAGAAGCATCTGGCTTAGTCACACAGGCCCTACCTGGGAAAAACAGCCCTAAAGGCTCTGCTACAGAGGTACATGGTGGTCCCAAGGGCTGTCAATGCTAGCTAAACAAGCTTGCAGAGTGAGAGACCAAGGAGAAGTAATGTGCTGCATCTGGCTTCTGTGACCTCGCTTAGTGGCTGGACAGTGGTGCTGCCATTTAAAATCAGACAGCCATTTTGACTCAGATGAGGAACTAGCTGACTAATGTGCTGTTTTGCTTCTGTATCCATGCTTGCTTAGCTAGACCTCCCCCCATTCCTGGGAAGCCTCCACTTCAAGGACATTCCAGAGATACCTAGCCACAGAGGCTCCGGCCTCTTGTAAAACATAAGTTCTGCAAACAGCTCTTGCAATAGGTTCTGCAAACAAGTCACTACCTAAGGTAAGTAGGCTGGAGTTCCCACATGCACCCTTTTTGAAGTTCCCATGAACACCCTCTTAGAAACAATCATTTTAAAAGTCGCAATATGATGTAACCTTTCCTTTATAAACCCCTTTCCTCTGAGGGTCTGGGCTCTCTCCCTCACTACCGCTGTGCCAGACTGTGTGGACGGAGCCCAGGCCTAGGCTTGCAATAAAGAAACCTGGTGCTTTTACATTCAAGTGTCTCCGCTTCTGTGGTGGTTTTCTGGGTGACTCCTGGGTGACCGGGGGTCTTGGTACAACAAGAGCACATGTGCAATGTGCACAGCACAATCCAAAGCAAGGGCCCAAGCCCCACTGCTGCCTCAGGAGCAGGGATCCTATCCATTTGAACATTTGGAGTGGGTCTCATGGACATTCAGCCTACTAAGTGCTACAGATACTTGCTGGTCATAGCTTGCACTTTCTCGGGCTGGGTAGGATCTTTCACAACTCAACTCATACAGAGAAAGCCCAGGAAGTGTTATGCACTCTAACCAGACAAACCATTCTGTGCTTTGGGGTCCCAGTGACTATAGGATCAGATAATGGTCCTGCTTTGGTCAGCAGAATTGTCCAGCAAATGTCAAAGGCAGTAGGACTAACTTGGGATCTACACACACGGTAACATCCCCAGTCCTCAGGTACAGTTGAAAGGATGAACAGAACCCTGAAAACTGCCTTGGCTAAATATTGCCAGGAGATAGGCCTGACTTGGCTATAAATCTTGCTGCTTGTGTTGTTCAGAGTGCACTGTACACCCTGAAATTCAGATTTTCCTCTTTTGAAATCCTGTTTGAACATCTTCCCTTGCTACTTCTGAGGGACTCTGGCAACCGCCCAGAGTACGAACAAACCCACCTCCAGTGTGGTTTCTAAAAGATTTGGTCAATGTAAAGTGAGAAAAATGTTATCTTTCTCTACATTCCTTTATACCTAGCTTAGAGAAAAATAGAAGTCATTTCCTTGTAGGAGCTATGGGATGAAACACTTGTTTAAGCAGATGGGGATGATAGATAAACAGGAAGCTCTGCTAATGGCAGGTAAACAGGAGGCTTTACTGGTTGGAATAGCATTACCCTGGGCCAGCATTGTTGAGCACACTCCTTAAGGGCAGATAAGCTGGAGACTCCTGGTCCTACCTCAGAGCCCCCAGGCGCTTTTTTTCTTTCTTCCCCATCATCTTCTAAGATGCACCAAATTCCCCACACTGTTTGAAATTACTTTTTTTAAAAAAATATTTAATTAATTTATTTATTTATTTGAGAGTGACAGACAGAGAGAGAAAGAGGGGGAGAGAGAGAGAGAGAGAGAGAGAGGGGGGAGGGAGAGAATGGGCACGTCAGGACCTCCAGCCACTGCTAACAAACTCCAGACACATGCGCCCCCTTGTGCATCTGGCTAACGTGGGTCCTGGGGAGCCAAGCCTCGAACCGGGGTCCTTAGGCATCACAGGCAAGTGCTTAACCGCTAAGCCATTTCTCCAGCCCTGAAATTACTTTTATGACTGTAACTGTCATATATGAATTGTGATTTATGGTTTAATCCCCATCCTATTTTGTTTTTCTATAAACATCATGTGGTTATTTCCAATAAAAGTTGACACTCTCAACAGTTCAAGGCTGCACTCTGAGATTCTGACTTCTGGGGTGCAGATCTGGTATACCAGACATTCTTCTTTTTCTTTGCCTCACATTCCATGAGTCAATGGTCTTACTTGTGCAACACCAGACCCTATAACATCTTGGGGGCTTGCCCTGGGTCCACATTTCAAGACCTCCCTCCCTGACTCTGGGGTGACTGAACTGGGGAAAGACCCCTAAGCTCGGTCTGAGACCAATTTATCCATCCACCAGATGCATATTCCTGGTTTTGGAGTTGGTAACAAGCTGTTGATGGGGAACTTTTGCCAAGGACTGCCAGCCCCCTCCTTTATTGGGTAAGAAAACTCTGGAGGTGATTTTTCCACTCTTCTTTTTTTCTAGTTTTCTGGTTTTGCATGCTTTTCTGAGTCAAAGAGGGAAGCTAGACGCAGCATTAATTCCCCTTGAGCCTCTCTGGCTCTATTTGGAGATTTCAAATGGAGGTCTGTTTCTGGTTCAGTTTTGGTTTGGCAGCTACATGGCAACATCAGGAGAGCCATTATTGCTAGCATGTTTGTGTTTGGTGTTGTGTTTATTTGTCTGGTCCTCATCTTTAAAGATATGGGTCCAAATCATTCTGTTGAAAAATCTCCTTTAAAACTGGTTAAGAATCACTTTAAAGATCTTTGGGGGGGGGGGAGGTAAACAAAATGAGCTAGGCCTATTATCCTAGTTAATTGGGAAGCTCAGACAGAAAGTTTCAATGTGATAAGTAAGGACTGAGGTTTGGTTTATGAGAGTAAGAAAGCTTTGCCTGGACTGGGCTAGAAGCAGTTTATGTGAGAGGCTTGCTGCTATGCCCATGTCCTGAGAGTTTGTGCAGGGTTGCATTGTGTAGAAATGGACTGGTGTGAGCAAAGAGATGTGGCACAGGAAAAATGAAATTCTTGGGCCCAAACTGCTATTGGACTATTGTAAGCTAATCCAATAAATACCCTTTTTAAATATAATTCATTCTAGTGTTTCTGTTCCTCTAGAGAACCCTGACTAATACAGATTGTGGTACCAAGAGTGGTACTAGAGAAACAGACTTGTAAGGATGGATTTCTCTAGTGGGCTTGTTGCTATCTGAGGCTGGCTCTCCAACTTCAGTGCTACTAAAGGTAATAAAGAAAATACTTTTACTGAAAATAAGAAGGACTCTAATAATCCATGGTGTGAATTGTTTAAAGAACTCTGTGAGATAGATGCATTTGGTGATTCTGAGTCATGCCTTGTAAACAGCAAGAAGTTTAATGACTCTGTATTTCAAATATTTGAATATTTGTGGAAAAGTAAGACAAATGATGATGTTGGTTGATTGCTTCTAGCATCTTCGGACAAACTATTGAGGGAACAACAGAAGCTCAGAAAGGAAAATTCCAAGCTTATCAGCCACATACATGATCTGAAGGTTGCTTTCTTTCTGTCTTTCTTTTTTTGAGGTAGGGTCTCACACTAGCCAATGCTGACCTGGAATTCACTATGTATTCTCAGTGTGGCCTTGAACTCATGGCAACCCTCCTACCTCTGCCTCCCAAGTGCTGGGATTAAAGGTGTGTGCCACAACACCCAGCTTGATCTGAAGGTTCCTAAGGGTAACCTGGAAGACAGTCTCCTCTCTAGCCAGAACAGGGCTCAAATTGCAGAAAACCAAACCCAAGTGATCATTGTAAGATTAGCTAACTTGCAATGTATGCTCAAATCCTACCCTTACCAGCAATCAGAAGTTAAAGTGAGGGCACTGATTGGAAAAGAGTGGGACCCTATGACTTGGGATGCTGATGTGTGGGAACCCTGAAGAATTTGGGGACATTGAACTCTCAGATTCTGAAGAAGTTGTTTTGCATGAGAATGTGATGTCCCCTTTCTTTTTTTAGTTTTTATTTATTTATTTGAAAGTGACAGAGAGAGAGGGGGGGGCAGATATATAGAGAGAATGGGTGCACCAGAGCTTCCAGCCACTGCAAACAAACGCCAGACATGTGCACCCCCTTGTGCATATGGCTAACAAGGGTCCTGGGGAGTCGAGCTTCGAACCGGGGTCCTCAGGCTTCACAGGCAAGCACTTAACCACTAAGCCATCTCTCCAGCCCTGATGTCCCCTTTCTTAGCAGCAACTGTATCTCCACCCCCACACCCTGAATTGTTCCATCCCCACCCTTGCCTGAGGGAATTAATCCTTCTTTGTCTGAGGAATCAGCAGGAGGTGCTGATGCTCTTCAGCACCCACCATCTTTGCATCTAGGCCTATAATCAGATGTAAGGCTTGGTAGGCCCCTAAAGTGTCAGGAGCCATAGAGCAAAAGCCTCTCCATTTTGCCTGGGCCTGCTTGGTCAGCAGACTGCTTACAGAATCTTATCTTTTGCAAAAGGCCAGGTTATGGTCAGGCTTCTGGGCACTAGGCAACCAAAAGTGCCTCTATCTTGAGTAATGACTCCATTTTGTGATAAGTTGTCTGTTCTGGAAAGTCACAAAGCCTGCAGCTGTTTGTTAAAGTCGTTAATCTTGTGGCCTTGGGCCTATGACCTTATCCTGTCAAAACAGAATTGTAGCAATACCTAAGCTACTGACAGACTCCCCTGTTCTGCTGTATAAAAGGCGCCCTGAGAAAAATAAAAATTGCAGCTTGATCAGACTCCTGTCTTGATGTCGGTTCCTTGTGTCTCTTGTCCCTTCCATTTCAGGTTCTCTAGGGTCCATGCTCCCGTTGAAGCCCCGCTGGCCGGGGCACTAAAGGTGTGATAGAAAGTGTGTCACAAGAGGTGAGGTATACCCATAGAGAACTTCAGGAGTTTTCTAACTTGTACAGGTAGAAGCCTAGGGAATATGTGCAGGAATGAATTTTAAGGGTGTTGGATGATGGAGGAAGGAACATAAGATTAAATCAGGCTGAATTTACTGAAATTGGCCCATTAAGCAGAGATTTTAGATTTAGCACTACAGTTCGTGCAGGTGGAAGAGGTGCCAAGAGTTTATTTGATTGGTTGGCTGAAGTGTGGATCCAAAGATGGCTTACTGTGAATGAGCTCAAGCTGCCTGATATCCTTAGCCATAATGATGATGAAGGGATTAAAAGTTTCACAGAGTTTAGAATGCTGGAGTGGATTTGCAATGTAAACTCATCTTTGCCTCCACAATGGAAGCATCCAGAAGATGTGCCCTTCACTAAGACTATAAGAAACAGATTTGTGAGAGGAGCATCAGCATACTTAAAGTGCCCAATCATTGGTCTTTTATGTAAAGAAGATGCCACAGTTGCTGCATTAGGTTGAAAAGCCAACCTGACTCCATTTTAACAGGAAGAGCCATTTTGATATAATGACTAGATTAAGTTTCTGTTTCTATAAGGGTCTGAGCTGTATGTCTGAGCTGGGGTCACAGATTGTTCCCTGGTTACTGTTCCAAGGATTGTTTATTCAAACAACTGGTCTGCCTCTGTCACCATACTTGCTTGCCTCTGAAAGCCCCCTCCCCTGTGATTTCTATGGTTTCATCCTATAAAAAGAGCCTGAGAAGCTGACTCTGGACTGCTATCTACATCCCTGCCATAGGGAGGCAGCCACCAGAATGGCTCTATTGTGCACAATTAAAAGCTTCCTTCAATTTGGCCATAATTTGTGGTCAGTGGTCTTTATTCTCATGAATTCTGGGCTAACATAGTGGAAGCCCCAGTGAGATGGAGACCCCAACCCAAATTCAAAAGCAATATCCTTCTCTCTGAGCCCCCAGGACTGAAGTGTTGCTCCCAGGGGGTGCGCACCTTGAAGATGTTCCAAGACCCCAAGGCATGCTTTCTGCTCCACAAACAGCTGAAATGAATGGCTGCACAAAAGTAAAACCAGTAAGCACCTGTCTGGGGAGGTCCCCAAGAGTAAATTATAGTAAGGCATTTCCTTCTATGACATCTGGTTCTGGTTCTGGTGGGATCCCTTCTGGGGACAGAGGGATGTATGACAGGGCACATTCACACTCCTGTCCAGGGCAATTCCAAGTCATTGCACTGCCCACCTTATTCAGGACAACTGCGGAACCCCCATTGTCCACTTGGTCCTGGTTCTAGGCAATAGCAAGACTGTCTACTTGGTTTTGGTTTGGGGGCCCAAATATCATTTGATTGTTGATTGTTATTTGTCCTTTTTTCTGTCTTTCATTTGTTCTTTTGTGTCTTGTTCTTCTGTTTAATGTTTGTTTTGTTCTTTTGTGCTTAACATTTTTGGATCCTTCTAGGAACTGCATCTCAAGTCACAAGTTGTCCTTAGGTGACCTGGACACCCTGAACACCCCAGGTAAATTAAAATTTTGCAATTAAAAATTGAAGTTGAGACTAATCATCTTTTGATTTGGAAAATTGAATATAATATCTGAAATTATACTTGAAGTAATTTTGAGGTTAGGGTTTGGTCTCCAGAGTTATAAATAGAATAAGAATTTAAAATGGGGATACATAACTTCTGAATGAATGAAGGAATGTGTTTGGAGGGATGTGTCTGGGGTCTATACAAAAAGTGCACTTGGAATTAATTTGTATATATACAAATGTATGTGTGGCTCACAGCCCTAAGGCTGCAAAATGATAATGGTAAATTCATTGTGGGGAATGTTCTGCACCAAGCTCACTGTCCTAGACTGCATTGCCAACTTTTACTGTTGAGTGTTCCCCAGAAGGAACACTGAAAATAATTAAAATCATAGGCAGGAAAAATAAAATCAAGATTCTCCAACTCTTAAAATGTTATAACATGACAGGATCAGAAAACTGCCTTGTAGCTCTGAGGGTAGTCCAAAATTATCCCTGGAATTTTAAGAAAAGGAAATAAAAGGGGGAGGTGGAGGGAGGAGAGGAAATGATGCTGTCCTGCTGTGTTCCTCAGGGGCAAAAGGTAGATTAAAATAAGTAAGTTCTGGGTCAATCTCAGGCAGATGCTAGAACCTGGGGAAAACTATCTTGCCCTCACATGCTGTGGCTGGGGCAGTTCTCCATAACAAAGTTAAATTAGGGGACTACACATGAACAGGCACCTGCAATGTGTCTCCTAATGCTTTCCCCTGAAGGGCTTAACTACAGATGGCCAGGTGGCCCTGGGAATAAGAGGAGGAGCTTAACCCACAAGCTTCAATGTTGGACAGAAAGACAAGAAGACACAGACCTCTCTGGAGTTTATGCTGTTCCAAGGAGAATCTCTGATGGCTCTAAGCTTCCCTGCCTTGCAGAGATGGTGGTGGTGGTGGTGGTGGGGGGGTGACAGGGAATCTTAGGATCCTGGCCCCAGTATGATGATGGGTGAGTCCCAAATTGCTACAAACAGATGGGGACTTCGTTTTTGTTTTTTGTTTTTTTTTTCTTAATTTTTTTTTTTTTTGGCTTTTCTTTTTTTTTGGCTGTTATTTAATTTATTTATTTGAGAGAGGGAAAGAATGGACATGCCAGGGCCTCCAGCCACTGCAAATGAGCTACAGATGCATGCACCCCCTTGTGCATCTGGCTTATGTAGGTCCTGGAGAATCAAACTGGGATCCTTTGGCTTGGCAGGCAAACACCTTAACCTTTAAGCCATCTCTCCAGCCCCAAATGGGGAATTTTTTTTTTTTTTTTTTTTTTGGTTTTTCGAGGTAGGGTCTCACTCTAGCCCTGGCTGACCTGGAATTCACTATGCAGTCTCAGGATGGCCTTGAACTCACAGAGATCCTCCTACCTCTGCCTCCGAAGTGCTGGGAATAAAGGTGTGCGCCACCACGCCCGGCTCCCAGATGGGGACTTCTTATAAGAAATTTGCAACTGTTTTTAAGTTTACTTTATCTCTCTATGTTTCTATGGGACCAGTAACAAACAACAGCCTCAAGATTTAAGTTTAATTTAGAAGTACTCAATAATGAGTTTGTCAGAAAATTTCTACTAATGTTCAAATCTGCTTTCATATTTTTTAAAAAAATATGTTTCAGGATATTCTGGGTAAATAATATAAATCAAATTTGTTCTACACTTCCATAAAGAGCTAATTCAAACAGCCCTTTGATGGGAAAAAAAAAACTTAAATGGTCATATAAACAGTTTTATGATAAGGATAATAAAAGCTTTTGTTGGTAATTATAAGATAAACTGACTAAAGAAATAAACTGGAGAGAAAACTTTACATGTTAGATATTAAATGTTTGATGAAACAGATTGTTACAGAGTGGTTACATAGATTGTAGAGTAAAAGTATGTAAATGAAGATATAACTAAACTTAAACAGAAGATTAAAGACAAAGTTGATTAAATCTTAAAGTACTTGAAAACTTACAGATTTATCAAGATATAAAATGACTATTAACTTGGAACTTACATCAGATTAACAAAGGATGGTCCTACATCTTGGCAAGTGGCTATGGGTTGTAAACATAAAACTTCAACTCACTGATGTTAATCTGGTCATGATAATGGTTGTGAAAGACTGACTTTAGAGTACCCAACTAAATTAGCTAGGTTCCTCTACTTGTCCACCTTTTAACTAAATCTTAAGGTTAAAATTGGCTCATTAATATTTAATTTTCTTCCAAGGTTATTATATCTCTAAGACTTTGCCACAAGAAATCTTGCAGAGGTAGTATTTACCCTTTTCCTATTTTATAAGGCAAACAGACCACATTTGGAGACAACAAACAGCATTTATCTATCATACACTGGGGAACTATTCCTCAATTCTCCCAACAATCACAGTCTTAATACTTTAGATTTAACTTATGTCATTATGGAGTAACTTCACCAAAGTGCTGCAGGCAAAATTATAGAGTTTATTAAGATTTAAATACTTATAGATTGTGTCATAAAGTTTTGTGTATATTTAAATTTACTGTAGTTCTATAAAATTAATTTGGAGAAGATTAAAAATACTTCTTTCTGTGCCAAAAATACTCATTGGAGAAGAGACAGCCTCTTCAGCAAATGGTGTTTTGAAAACTGGATATATATCTGCAGGAGGATGAAAATAGATTCTTCTCTCTCGCCATGCACAAGAATTAAGTCCAAATGGATTAAAGACCTTAACATCAGACCTGAAACTCTGAAACTGCTAGAGGAAAAAGTAGGGGAAACCCTTCAACATATTGGTCTTGGCAAAGACTTTCTGAATACAACTCCAATTGCTCAGGCAATAAAACCACAGATTAATCACTGGGACCTCATGAAATTACAAAGATTTTGCACTGCAAAGGACACAGTGAAAAAAGCAAAGAGGCAACCTACAGAATGGGAAAAAATCTTCGCCAGCTATATATCTGATAGAGGATTAATATCTAGGATATACAAAGAACTCAAAAAGTTAACTAATAAGGAATCAAACAAGCCAATCAAAAAATGGGCTATGGAGCTAAATAGAGAGTTCTCAAAGGAAGAAATATGAATGGCATATAAGCATCTAAAAAAATGTTCTACGTCACTAGTCATCAGGGAAATGCATAATAAAAGTACACTGAGATTCCATCTCACTCCTGTCAGATTGGCCACCATCATGAAAACAAATGATCATAAATGTTGGCGGGGATGTGGAAAAAAAGGAACCCTTCTACACTGCTGGTGGGAATGCAATCTGGTCCAGCCATTGTGGAAAACAGTGTGGAGGTTCCTAAAACAGCTAAAGATTGATCTACCATATGACCCAGCTATAGCGCTCCTAGGCATATATCCAAAGGACTCATCTCATTTCCTTAGAAGTACATGCTCAGCCATGTTTATTGCTGCTCAATTTATAATAGCTGGGAAATGGAACCAGCCTAGATGTCCCTCAACAGATGAATGGATAATGAAGATGTGGCATATTTATACAATGGAGTTCTACTCAGCGGTAAAGAAAAATGAAGTTATGAAATTTGCAGAAAAATGGATGGACCTGGAAAGTATAATACTAAGTGAGGTAACCCAGGCCCAGAAAGCCAAGCGCCACATGTTCTCTCTCATATGTGGATACTAGCTACAGATGATTGGGCTTCTGCGTGAGAATGAAAATACTTAGTAGCAGAGGCCAGTAAGGTAAAAAGGAGACATAAAGGGTAGAGAAAGGAAGGGAGGAGGATACTTAATAGGTTGATATTGTATATATGTAATTACAATGATTGTAATGGGGAGGTAATATGATGGAGAATGGAATTTCAAATGGGAAAGTGTGGGGGTGGGGAGGGAGGGAATTACCATGGGATATATTTTATAATCATGGAAAATGTTAATAAAAAATTTTTAATTAAAAAAAAAAAAAGGGCTGGAGAGATGGCTTAGTGGTTAAGCGCTTGCCTGTGAAGCCTAAGGACCCCGGTTCGAGGCTCGGTTCCCCAGGTCCCACGTTAGCCAGATGCACAAGGGGGCGCACGCGTGTGGAGTTCGTTTGCAGAGGCTGGAGGCCCTGGCGCGCCCATTCTCTCTCTCTCCCTCTATCTGTCTTTCTCTCTCTGTCTGTCACTCTCAAATAAATAAATAAATAAATAATTTTTAAAAATTAAAAAAAAAAAAAGAGGAAGAAACTACAGGGCTGGATTAATGGTCAAGGCTTTTGCCTGGGAAGCCCAAGGACGCAGGTTCAATTCCGCAGAATCCGCATTAGCCAGATGCACAAGGTGGCACATGTTTCTGGAGTTCATTTGCAGTGGTTGGAGGCTCTGGTGCACCCATTTCTCTCTCTCAAGTAAGTAAATAAAAATAAAATATTTAAAAAAAAATACTTCTGTCTGACTCAGCAGTTAAAGGTGCTTGTTTGCAAAGCCAGATACACATAGTGGAGCATACATTTGGAGATTGCAATGACAAATGGCCCTGGCATGCCCATTCCCTCTTTTTCATGAGACTGGTCTCTTTTTTTAATTAGATCATAGCAGTTTAGATCAGTTCCTCTATGGTGTGTATGTTAAATATATCTGAATTAACTTCAGAAACTGACTTAGACATTGTGTGGACACCTTATTTAGCTTTTTTTTAAAATTTTTTATTTATTTATTTGAGAGCGACAGACACAGAGAGAAAGACAGATAGAGGAAGAGAGAGAGAATGCGCGTGCCAGGGCCTCCAGCCTCTGTAAATGAACTCCAGATGCGTACGCCCCCTTGTGCATCTGGCTAACATGGGACCTGGGGAACCGAGCCTCGAACCGGGGTCCTTAGGCTTCACAGGTAAGCGCTTAACCGCTAAGCCATCTCTCCAGCCCACCTTATTTAGCTTTTAAAAGTGCTAAATCTCCTCCTAATATCTATCTATCTATCTATCTATCTATCTATCTATCTATCTATCTATCTATCTATCTATCTATGTATCATCTAGAGAGAAGGATGTCCTCTTTCTGATGAATTTTAAAACTTGTAAAGTTTGAGGGGACTTCCGGCCAAGATGGCGACCGCCTAGCTGCACTCCAGATACCAGGGAGAAAAAGATAGATGCAGATCCTATGGAGAGAGCTGCCCCAACATACCTCAAAAGGGGCCCAACTGAAACTAAGGACAATTGGTGAAACAAGCAAGGGTGATGTTTTCCTGTGAACAGGATATCAGCACAAAGGGGAAGGAGAACGACACAGAGAAAAATCAACTCCTACCAAATCACAGAGCCAGAGCCTCAGAGGCCCCCAACACCTCAGCACTGAAGCAGACCAAAAATGAACCCAACATGGCTCAGGGAAATTTTGCAGAAGAGGGGGCGGAAAGAATGTCAGAGTCACATGTTGGGTCATGATTTGCAGAGACATTTATCATACCAATAACTGGGGACTAACTCCACAATGCACGACCCATTTACATCAACAAGGAAGGTCCAATGGGAGGGGGTAGATCATAGATGAGCCTAAACAATGGTACCAAACTGCCTGTATTTGCTGAAAAGAAAACTAATAAATAAAAATTTAAAAAAAAAAATTGTAAAGTTTTTCATGTCTTCATATTTAAGCCAAAAATACTACTACATAAGATACATTTCTTGTTTATTTGGAATTCTGTTAGCAGATATTTTGTTCATAAGTTTACTTTCTGTAACCTCATGTGCCTTAAATATGTGAATTCTACTTTTTGTAGACTTCTCCAGATATCAGAATATTGTAATCTGGCTTATGCAAAATCCATGAAGTTTGGCTATTGATAAGCAAAACTATTCAGCTGAACCAATGAGTAGTAATAGAATATAAAAGAAAATAAAAACTTTTATAACATTTCATTTGCTTAATGTTATTTTTGGCCAACCAGGTCATTGAAAAAAATAAAAACCTTGACAATTAACTAAAATTTTTCTTAATGTGTTTTTTATCTTAAAAAAAAATTAAAGGCTAGGGTAATTTTTATTTATTTACTTTTTGTTTGTTTTGTTTTTTTGAGGTAGGGTCTCACTGTAGCCCAGACTGACCTGGAATTCATTATGTAGTCTCAGCGTGGCCTCGAATTCATGGTGATCCTCCTACCTCTGCCTCCTGAGTGCTGGGATTAAAGGTGTGCGCCACTACACTCAGCTGTTTATTTACTTTTTTGAGGTGGGGGTCTCACTATAGCTCAGGATGACCAGGAACTCACTCTGTAGTAGTAGGCTGGCTTCAAGCTAAGAGTGATCCTACCTCTCCCTTCCAAATGCTCTGATTAAAGTCATGCACCACTACACCTAGCTAAAACTCTGCAATTTTAAGATGGTTCCTGTCTTGTTCATGCTGGTTTTGTTGAATGGTTATGACTGAGGTTATTATTTAAGTCTTATAAAAAAGTAGCGTAGTCATTGTGATTTTGTTTTTAGGAAACAGAAATCTCCCCATATCCTAGAGAAAACTGCTGTATACAATGTTAATATAGTTTGTCTAAGCTTTTTCTTTTTGTTGTTTGTTTTTTCAAGGTAGGGTCTCACTCTTGCCCAGGCTAACCTGGAATTCACTTTGTATTCTCAGGATGGCCCTAAACTTACAGCAATCCTCCTGCCTCTGCTTCCCAAGTGCTAGGATTAAAGGTGTGCACCACCATGCCTGGCTAGTTTGTCTAAGCTTTACACAGCAGTCATAAATAATTCTTTAATTAAGCCATAAAATTGTTCAATGGTAAAAGGTACTTATTTAAGAAATTACTTTGTGTCTATCATATTGTCTCTAATATATGTTAAAATCAGGCTAGGTTAACTCAACAATGACCAGGCTTGACTTTATTCTTCTGCTATGTGTAATCAATCTCAGTCAAGGTTTTATTTAAACAAGTTCATTCACTTACAGATATATTGATACTGAAGACATGTTTCCTGTCCTAGAAAAATAATCTTTTTTAATATATATTTTATTTATTTACTTGAGAGAAAGGGAGAGAGAGAGAGAGAGAGAGAGAGAGAGAGAGAGAGGGAGGGAGAGAGGGAGGGAGGGAGGGAGAAAATGGGCATGGTAAGGCCTCCAGCCACTGCAAATGGACTCTAGATGCATGCACCCCCTTGTGTATCTGGCTTATGTGGGTCCTGGAGAGTCGTGCCGGGATCCTTTGGCTTTGCAGGCAAACTCCTTAACTACTAAGCCATTTATGCAGCCCAGAAAAATAATCTTAAACTGCTGTTCTGTTCCAGTTTGGGAAGTAACTGGTACCTGCATAGGTATACAGTTTAGTAAAAGTTGTTTTTAAACACAGATGGCAAGTTTTATACTGTCTTATCTTTTCCAGACATATAATATCTAGGTTAAATCAATTGGCTGAAAGTCATTGATAAAAATAATTGATAAAATATTACTTTCAGGGATACTAAAATGTTCTGCTTGTACTTATACCTGACAGGTACTTAAAAGATAAAATGTATATATTTTCTATCTTCCAGATGTAGCTTGCACTGTCACCTGACAATTAAACTTAACTAATAATCAAAATGATTTTAAACTATTGTGTCATTCTCTGTCATGATCTGCTTTGCTAACCAGATACGTTCTGCACCTTTTTAACTAAATCTGTTTTGCTAATCAGATATGTATAGTTTCCCTGAGTGAATAATAACCATACATAGAAGCCAAAATCAATTGGAAACATCAGGGTTAAAAGGATAACCAATATTTTGGTTCCTGCTCCTAGGTCAGAAGGCCACAGGAGATGATGGGAAACTTGCTAACTTCTAGCCTCTGGTAAATCACCTGTCTTCTTGATCAGAGAGGGTATGGAGACCCAGAGATGAACTAAAAGTTGGTGTATCTGCAACAGGAACATCACATCAGAGGAACATCAGTCCTCCCAGCTTCCCAGCTTGGTCAGCATGGTCTTGACTTATCCTAGCAGATGACAATGCTGAGAGTCATGGAAATCCTCACAGGTCTCTAAGTCTCTCCTAGAGTGCCATTATTGACCTCCAAAATACACAGTTGACTTTGGCAGTCTACCTAGTCTTAATCACCCAGTAAGAAAGTCTAAGTACAAAGTATTGTGAAATAAACAAAGAATCAGACTAATAGTCTCCCTGTATGATGCTGGCTTACCATACTAAACTCTAACACTAACTCGTGCCTTATGCCTCTGCCTGTCCCTGATTAGTCAGCCACTGTTGCCTTTAAATAAAAATTCCAAAAATTGTCCTCACTTGTTATGTTCACCTGATAGTTATTGATTTGTATTAGTTTAATCTATCCTTGATATGTCTTATTAAAGGAGGTATATCACTAAGAACAGATCTCAGACCCCCATCCTAACACGTAAAAGCAATTTAGAATTCTAGCTATTTGTACTTGCTAATGTGGGTGGTGCTGGTTGTTTTAAGGTGTCTCTGCTCAGATTTATAGAGTTACCAGATTTGCCTACCATCGATGGTTCTCCCTTAAAATTTGTAACACATGGGGCCACATTCCCTCAGGAAATTGGGCCCATACCCATCAGCCAACAGGTACAGATTTGTCACACCAGAGTCAAGAGGGTGATGTCCTCAGCTGATTGTAGCAACTAACAGATTACCAGGAACCCAGAGGGTCCCCTCCAAGTCAAGCTCTGGAGGACACCTGCCCCTGACAAGGAGACTACAGCCCTACTCTAGTCACTCTGGAAGCTGACTAGTTGATCCATGGCAGAAGCTAGAGGAATTCAACATGAAATTTAAAAAAATGGACATGATGTACACTGTGCCTGGTTGAAAAAATTATATGTTAGAATACAAGGGATTGTGACTGGGAAGATAAGAGAAATGTAAAGTCATTATAAGAGTTAACTGCTGGGCTGGAGAGATGACTTAGCAGCTAAGGTGTTTGCCTGCAAAGCCACATGACCTTTGTTCAATTCCCCAGGACCCACATAAACCAAATGCGCAAGGGGTGCATTTGTCTGGAGTTCATTTGCAGTGGCAGGAGGCCTTGGAGCACCCATTCTCTCTCTCTCTCTTTCTCTCTCCCTCTCTCTGCTTCTTTCTCTCTCTCTCTCTCTCAAATAAATAAATATAAATAAAAGTTTTAAAAAAGTGTTAACTGCTAAGAAGCTGAACTTATCTCTGTTAGTAGCTGAAGGAATCCCAAAGAGGTAACTAGTATCAATCTTTGTTCAGTTGGTCCCCCTGGTTCACTCTTATCTC
The DNA here is from genome assembly GCF_020740685.1 of Jaculus jaculus. NCBI lineage: Eukaryota > Metazoa > Chordata > Mammalia > Rodentia > Dipodidae > Jaculus > Jaculus jaculus. The sequence goes on from NC_059115.1 coordinate 25,457,174, forward strand.
AGCTGCAGTGGGCCCTTTATTACTTTTTTTTATTACTTTTCTTACTTGCCCTAATAATTGGGTCAGGCATTCTCCAGGACATTACTAATTTTGTATCTGGACAGATGGAAATTACTAAAATACTTGCTCTTTGTAAACATTATCAACCAATACAGCCAATGGAAATAGAAATACCCTATCAAAGATTTGACAGGCATATGTAAGAGAAGGGGGGAATAAGGAGCTAACCTGACTCCATTTTAACAGTAAGAGCCATTTTGATATAATGACTAAGTTAAGTTTCTGTTTCTCTAAGTTTCTATGTCTGAGCTGGAGCCACAAATTGTCCCCAAGATTGTGTATTCATAACATTCTGGGAAGTAGTTTAACTCTGATGGCTGGTCTGCCACTGTCACCACACTTGCTTCTCTCTACACTTCTGCCTTAGGGAGGAAGCCGCCAGACTGGATCTATTGTGCACAATTAAAAGCTTGCTTCAATTATGCCATAATTTGTGGTCAGTAGTTGCTATTCCCACATATTCTGGGCTAACAGTTGATAGATGCAATTGGTCTAACTGGATCTCAGGGTAACAAGAGCCAAGTGGCAGTGCTCAATTGCCAAAGGTGGGTGAGCATGTTTATCATAATAGACAGTGTAGGCAAAACAATGCACATAAAGGCATGACTCATATGGTCTTCTGGCACTGGCTGATTAATCATGGTGTTCCCAAAAGTAAAATACATAAGAAACCTACTAAGTTCCTGCTTGATCTGTATAAGCAGGAAAGTTCCAGAGCAAAGAAACTAAGGGCCAGTTTGAATTATAGCAACAGAGAATCAAGTCTTCTAAATCATTTTCCACATTTGAGACAGTTTACAGATCCTGAGCCCTTTGAAGGGCTGGCAAGGTCCCCTCAAGGAAAGACCATCCTACAATCCCCAAAAGTTTCAATATTAAGCTTACTCCTATCCTTCCTCAAAGGGACCTGCAGCCTTTTGCTAGGGCAACTGTACACTGGGGAAAAGGAAATAATCAGACATTTCTGGGCCTACTAAACACTGGCTCTGAATTGCTATTTATTATAGGAGACCCCAAACAGCACTGTGGCCCTCCAGTTAAAGTAGGTGTCTAAGGAGGTCAGGTGATCAATGGAGTTTTGATAAATGTTAGACTGACAGTGGGTCACCAAACTCACCCTGTGGTTATTTCCCTAGTCCCCGAATGCATAATTGGGATAGATATACTTAGGAGTTGGCAGAACCCCCACATTGGTTCCATGACTTGTGGCGTGAGGGCTATTATGGTTGGAAAGGCCAAATGAAAGCCAATGAAGCTCCCCAAAATGGGAAAACAATAAATCCAAAACACTACCACATCCCTGGAATGACTGCAGAAATTAATGCCACTATAAAGGACTTGAAGGATGCAGGTCCCACCATGTCTCCCTTTAGCTCTCCTATTTGACCTGTTCAGAAGACAGATGGATCCTGGAGAATGACAGTGGATTACTGGAAACTTAATCAAGTAGTGACTCCAACTGCAGCTTCTGTATCAGATGTGGTTTCTTTACTTGGGCAGATTAATACATCTCCTGGTACCTGGTATGCAGCTATTGATCTTGTGAATGCTGTCTTCTCCATTCCTGTCCATAAGAATCACCAGAAGCAATTTGTTTTCAGCTGGCAAGATCAGAAGAACACCTGTACTGTTTTACCTAGAGGTTATATTAACTCTCTAGCCCTGTGTCATAGCTTAGTTCGCAGGGATCGGGATAGCTGTCTCTTCCATAAAGTATCACATAGTCCATTATATCAATGACATTTTGCTTATTGAATCAAATGAGCAGGAGGTGGAAACCACTCTGAAGTTGCTGGTACAGCATATGCACATCAGGAATGGGAAATAAATCCATCCAAATTCAAGGACCTTCCACCTCAGTGAAATTTCTAGGACTGCTGTAGTGTGGAGCATGCAGAGATATTCCTTCTAAGGTAAGGGATAAATTGTTGCATCTGGCCCCTTCTACCACTAAGAAAGAAGCACAATGTCTAGTGGGCCTATTTGGATTTTGGAGGCAGCACATTCTTCATTTTGGTGTCTTATTCCATCCTATATACCGAGTGGCTTGGAAAGCTACTAGTTTTCAGTGGGGTACAGAACAAGAGAAGGTTCTTCAAAATTATTCTCCCTTTGAGAGACAGCTCTTGGCCTGCTACTGGGTCTTAGTGGAAACTGAACATTTGACAATGGGCCATCAAGTTACTATGAGACCTGAGCTGCCCATTATGAGCTGGGTCTTATCTGACCCAGGAGGCCATCAAGTTGGTTGTGCACAGCAGCAGTCCATCATCTAGTGGAAGTGGTGTATCCATGATCGGGCTTGAGCAGGCCCTGAAGGCACAAGTAAGTTACACGAGGGATTTTCCCAGATGTGTATGGTTTCTACTACTGTTACAATGCCTTCTGTCTTCAGGCATGCACCTATGGAATCATGATGTGTTCCCTATGATCACTTGACTGAGAAGGAGAGGACTAGAGCATGGTTTACAGATGGTTTAGCATGTTATGTGGGAGATTCCCAGAAGTGGACAGCTGCAGCATTACAGCCCTTTCTGGGACAACTCTGAAGGAATGTGTGAAGGGAAGTCTTCACAATGGACAGAACTTTGGGAAGTGCACATGGTTGTGCACTTTGCTTGGAAGGATAAATGGCCAGATGTGCAGTTATACACTGATTCATGGGTCTGTGGCCAATGGTTGGCTGGATAGTCCAGGTTTAGAAGGATAACAGTTGCAAAATTGGTGAGGAGGACATTTGGAGAAGGTGTATGTGGATAAAACTCTCTGAATGGGCAAAGGATATAAAGATACCAGTGTCCCATGTTAATGCTCATCAGAAGGTGACCTTATCAGAGGATGACTTTAATAATCAAGTAGATAAGCTGACCTGTTTTGTGGATAGTGGTCAACCTCTTTCCTCAGCCATCCCTTTCATTGCCCAATGTGCCCATGAACAGAGTGACCATGGTGGCAAGGATGAAGGTAATGCATGGTGCCAACAACATGGACTTCAACTAAGGCTGACCTGGCTTCAGCTGCTGCTGAATGCCAAATTTGCCAGCAGCAGAGACCAACTCTGAGCTCCTGATATAGTAGCATTCCTCAGAGTGACCAGCCAGCAACTTGGTGGCAGGTTGACTATACTGGACCACTTCCATCATGGAAAAGCCAACATTTTGTCCTTGCTGGAATAGACACTTATTCTGGGTATGCATTTGATTTTCCTGCACATAGTGCTTCTGCCAAAACTACCATCTGTGGGCTTACAGAATGCCTTATCCACCATCATGGTATTCCACACAGCATTGCTTCTGACCAAGGAACTCACTTCACAACCGAGGAAGTACGGCAGTGGGCTCATGATCATGGAATTCACTTGTCTTAACATGTGTCCCACCACCCAGAAGCAGCTGGCTTGATGTAATGTTGGAACGGCCTTTTAAAGATACAGTTATGGTGACAACTAGGTGCCAATAGCTTGGAGGGCTGGAGGAGTATCCTCCAACAGGCTGTATATGCCCTGAATCAGCATATATGGTGCTGTTTCTCCTATAGCCTGGATCCAAAGGCCCAGGAATCAAGGAGTAGAAATGGGAATGGTCCCACCTACCATCACCCCAAATGACCATTTAGCCAAATTTTTGCTTCCTGTTCTGCGACCTTAAGCTCTGCTGGCCTAGAGGTCTTGGTGTCAGTGCTTTTGCCAGGAGGCACAAAGAACATTCCATTGAACTGGATGCTAAGACTGCCCCCTGGCTACTTTGTATTCCTGATAACCTCCAGTCAACAGTCTAAGAAAGGACTTCCAGTGTTAGCAGGGGTGATTGATACAGACTGCCAGGAGGAAATCAGAATGCTCCTCTACAATGGAGGTAAGGAAGAGTATGTCTGGAATGCAGCAGATCCTTTAAGGTGTCTCCATACGCTAATTAGGCATCATAAAGCAATCTTGTACATCCAATCCCCTTAGGACCCTCTTCCCACCCTCAATTTCTTATAAACTTATTTCTCTGGCAATAAACCAAGTTGTTCACTGAAACTATCTCCCAAGAGCGATTTTTTTTTTCTTTCGTCATGCATGCAAAACCTTGGTCTCCATGGTTGCCTGGACTCCTTGGGTGACCACAGTGAGTCCAAGAACCCAGGAACCCACATACCATGTTAGGTAGAATTATGAGCTTGTTACTGTTTTCATTTGGAAATTAAGTATGATGTAAGGAGATATGGTTTTGTGTCAAGTTGATAAGGGATGGACTTGTGGTGGTTAAGGTGTTGTCAACTTGATCTGTTTAGTAATCCACAGAGATCCCTTTTGGGTTGGTCTTTGAGGTTACTTCCTGTGGGTCTCTGGGTCTTCCAGGGCCCAGCTGCTGTTTTCCAGGCAATTGTGGTGCTGAGTGCACAAAAGAAAAGACTTTCAGGAGACAGTTTCTGTGAACAGCTCCCTTTAATCAATAGGGAAATGGGTTTATAAGCAATTGAGGGTCCTAAGGGGATTGGATGCACAAGGTTGCTTGCTGATGCCTAATTAGTATATGGGGACATACATTCCAGCACATAGGCAATGGTATATAGTTAGTATAGGGGGATGAGCTGGGCAAAACTTTCTGGCTGATACCATATAAAGAGTTTCCTTGGCAACTGGGCAGAGATCACAGGGCTATGGTAAAAACGTAAGTCCTATCTGAATGTCCAGGTATCCCATGCTTGGAGAAGGAATGGTCTTACTTCCTGCTGATCTTGGGGTTCAAGATTTTGTCTGGGGTCCAGGCTCTCTGCAACCCCCAAGAATGGGGAGAGAATCCTGACTCATTGCAACACCTAAAAATGAGGGGAGGAGCTCTCCTGTTGGTCTGGTCCTCAAGATATGACTGACAGTTCAAGCTGCTGAGACCTCTCCATAGCCTGGGGCAGTCATGTCAGACAGCTTAGGTTTGCTTTAAACCAGGGCCCTGCCTATGTCTAACAACTTTCAGGATGGACTAACTGAAGGAAGAAGTCCTTCCCCCAAAGTGAGCCCTTCCCCCAGAGTGGGCAGCCCCTCTCAGATGGGAACTTGATATAAGGAAGCTCTGGGTGAAAAGAACCCCCTTCCTTTCACTTGGCTGCCAGAGCTGCTTGCTATTTTCCAGTGGGGACTGAAGGCCAGTGCAGAATGAAGACCAGTGTCAAGTGAAGACCTGCATAGATTGAAGACCAGCAGCTCCTACAGGCCTTCAGTGCTTGATTGGGACTGCTGAAGCATCTGGCTATGTGGACTGAGCAGCTACCAGATTCCTTGATTGTCAGGCCTGCAATTGCTGTTGGATTACCATAAACTAATCCAATAAGTTCCCTTTTGAATATAATTCAGTCCAGCAGTTCTGTTACTCTAGAGAACCCTGAATAATATACCTCCCTAACCTTATATAAAGGACAAACATCTGCTTGAGGGGAGACCTTCTGACCTTCTCTGCCTGCGAGTCATGCATTGAACTCCAGTGATGTACCCTCCATGAGTGGTAACTTATATTGTGGTCAGCCTTTTGGTGATACAGCTGCCTTATTCATGCTGTCTTTGGGCTGGAGAGATGGCTTAGTGGTTAAGGTACATGCTTGTAAAGCCTAAAGACCCAGGTTCAATTCTCCAGTACCCACATAAGACATCAGATGCAAAAGGCAACACATGACTGGAGTATGTTTGCAGTGGCTAGAAACCCTGGCATGCCCATTATCTCTCTTTCTATCTTTCTCTCTCAAAATAAATAAATAAATAAAATTATCTTTTAAACCATGAAAACCTTCAAATATTATCACAACAAAAGGAGTATACTTATAGAAATACAACTTAAGAGAATGTTCCATGTGCTGCTGAAAAGAATGTATATTCTGCACCATTTGGGTGAAATGTCATGTACATATCTGTTTGGCCCATTTGTTCTATGACCTCATTTAATCCAGATGCATATATGTTTATTTTTTGCTGGGAAGACCTGTCCATTAATGACAGTGGGGTGTTGAAGTCACCTACTACAACTGTGTTTGGTGTTATCTGTGACCTTAGTTCTAATAGCGTTTGATGAAATTTGGAGCCCCATGTTAGGCACATGTATATTTAGGACTGTCATATCCTCCTGTTGGAGTGTTCCTTTAGTCAAAATAAAGTGACCTTCCTTATCGTTCCTAACTAATGCTGGTCTGAAGTCTACTCTGTCAGATATTAGGATAGTGACTCCTGATTGTTTTCTAGGCCCATTTGCTTGAAACACCATTTTCCAACCTTTTACCTTAAGATAGTGACCATATTTTGTAGAAAGGTGAGTTTCTTGGAGTCACCAAATAGAAGGAAACCACTTTTTAATACAGTCTGTAAACCTGTGTCTTTTGGTTGGGGCATTGAGGCCGTGGGTATTAAGAGTTATTAATGAAAGGTGTGTGTTTATTTTTGCTATTTTTCTTGTTATGTTGTTCATCTGGTTTTACCTTTGCTCTCTTGTATTATCTAGTATTTGAGAGTGGTTTGTTTTTTCCAGGTACCCTATATGTGTGCTTTTTTCCTCCTCTTCAGCATGGAGGATCCTGTCAAGTATTTTCTGTAGAGCTGGTTTTGTCTTCAAATATTCCTTTAGCCTGCTTTTCTTGTGGATGTCTTTATTTCTCCAACTATTTGAATGGATAGCTTTGCAGGATAAAATAACCTTTGCTGACAATTGTTATCTTTCCAAACGTGGAATACATCTTTCCAGGCCCATCTTGTTCCCCCCTCCTGCAAAGTAGGTTTTACTCTAGTCAAGGCTCACCTGGAATTCACTATGTAGTATCAAGGTGGCCTCAAACTCACAGTGATCCTTCTACCTCAGCTTCCCAAGTGCTAGGATTAAAGGCATGCACACCACACCCAACCCTTTCTGGTTTTTAAAGTTTGTGTTGAATAATCTGCTGTTATCCTGATGGACTTGCCTTTGTATTTGACTTGATTTTTCTCTAACTGCTTTCAATATATTTCTTTGGTTTGTGTGCTTAGTAGTTTAATTATAATATGGTGAGGAGAGGTTCTTTCCAAGTTTTATCTGTTAGGTGTTCTAAAGACTTCCTGTATCTTCATTGGCATCTTTTTCCCAATATGAGGGAAGTTTTCTTCTGTGATTTTGTTCAAAGTGTCTACTATGCCATTGGGGTAAAATTCTTCTCCTTCTACTATACTCTGAATTCTTGTGTCTTGCATTGATGTCCTTATTTCATAAAATTGTTTTCTGTGTCTTCTTTGATTCCTTTGATTTCTTCCTTGATTTGTTTGAGCATATTTATAATCACTCTTTTGAAATCTTTCTCAGGAGTTTCCTCTAAATCAATCTTACTGGAGGTCATTTCTGATGGATTTTTAATTTTCGGTGAATTTATATTGTCTTGATTTTTTGTGTTTCTTGTATTATAATGTAGAGATTTTTGCATGTTGGATTAATTTAATGCTTAGGTTTTTTAATCATCTGAAGTATTATTAGATGTATCAATCATTTTGACATTTTATATATATATCTTCAGGGTAGGAACTTAATGTGCTAAGTGTGGCTCTTAAAAGACTCCCATAGTAACCACAAAAGTGACCCTAGGTGTTGGGTTTGTCTATTATGAGAGTATTCTAGCAAAATGGGTGGAACAAATTATAGGCAAATTCTAAAATTTATCTGTACAATATATACATTCAGTGAAAACCAGCACAGAGTATTTGTGCAAGAGTAGGCATTATGACAAAAGATCCTCTAACAAAGTCAAAATCCCAAAGGATATGTGTTGCCCCACACCCTTAATCCTATCAACTGGGAGGCTGAGATTTCTGGTCTGTAGATGGTTCCAAGGTCAACTTGTGACTGAGACCCTGCCCCAATGAATGACAGAAAAGGAAACAAAGGCACTATAAAACATGAAGCAACAAATGACAAGCCCAAAATATAGCTTACTTATGAATGGCAAATCTGACCATCCATCAGATTTAACACATAATTTACCCTGACATGGAAGGTGCAATTATCACTTCCAATGCAAGGCTAGATACCAGGGTTTTTTGGTGGGTACTGACCTGCTGTAAGCCCAGTTGCCTTTTGGGATGGCTTTCATCTCAGTTATGTTGTGTGCTAGTTTGGGTCCCTCTTTGCTCTGCTTTGGGTTCAGGTAGGCTGGATGGATTGGTGGGTCACTTCTCTGATAGCCTGTGCTGGGTTCTCTGTAGGTGAGCTCCCTTCCCCAGGGTTCTGGTGCTTGCTGTTGCTTTCACTGGTAGTGGGGGGAGGGTAGGCTGTGGATGGTGGCTGAAGTTCTCTTGCTGATCCTTGCAAGCCTCTTCCTCACGAGCTGCTCTACTGGTCCCTGCTGCACTCCCCTTCATGTTTCTTGAGTTTATGAGCAGGCTGGTGTGAGTAGAAAATCCCCTCACCTAGCTTTTCCTGTGGCTCAGGCTGAGCCTAGCAGCTGTGGCCACATGGACCTGGTGCTGCTGGAGCCATTTCTGCCTCCTTCTGTGTCTCTAGATGCTCTGGATCTCTCCTAATTCTCTGCTGTGTTTGATAATTTCTTATACACCTTCACTTTTTAGTAGAAGAGTATCTGTTGCTGCTTTCTTTTTTGCTTTTTCTCCCCTAGGCTGCTTTGCTGTGGCTCCTATACCACCATCTTAACAAACCTACAGCCAACATAATACTAAGTGGAGAAAAATTTGAAGCTTTTCCACTAAAATTAGGAGCAAAACAAGGGCGTCAAGTGTCCCCACTTTTATTTAATGTAGTACTGGAAGTCTTAGCCATAGCAATAAGGCAAGTGACACACATAAAAGAAAAACAACTTGGAAAGGAAGACATCAACTTATCATTATTTGCAGATGATCTAATTCTATACATAAAGGACCTTAAAGACTCTACTAGCATACTGTTAGAGCTTATAGCAAACACTTACAGCAATGTAGCAGGATACAAAACAAACACACAGAAATCAGTACCCTTCCTATATGCTAACAGTAAACATGCTGAGGATGAAATTAAAGAATCACTCCCATTCACAATTGCATCTAAATAAATAAATAAATAAATAAAGTACCTTGGAATAAACCTACCCAAGAAAGTGAAAGATCTCTACAATGAAAACTTTAAAACACTCAGGATCAAAATTGCAGAAGACATGGTATTCTTCATGTAAATAGAAAAACAATCCAAAAAGAACAAAAAAACCTCAAATATCTAAAACAATTTTAAGCAACAAAAATAAGGCTGGTAGTACCATGATACCTGATTTTAACTTATACTACAGAGCCATAGTAACAAAAACAGCATGGTACTGGCACAAAAACAGACATGCAGACCAATGGAACAGAATAGTAGACCCAGATGTAAGTCCAGGTAGCTAAAGCTATCTGATTTTTGACAAAAATGTCAAAAATACTCACTGGAGAAAAGACAGCCTCTTCAGCAAATGGTGCTGGGATACCTGGATATGTATCTGTAGAAGGAAGAAAATAGATCCTTATCTCTCTCCATGTACAAGTCCAACTGGATCAAAGACCTTAACATCAGACCTAAAACTGAAACTGCTAGAGGGAAAAGTAGAGGACACTGTCAACATACTGGCTTTGGCAAAGACTTGCTGCATACAACCCCATTGCTCAGGAAGTAAAATCACGGATCAACCAGTAGGGCCTCATGAAATTTTAAAGCTTTTGTATGGTGCAGTACACTGTGAATAGAGCAAAGAGGCAACCTACAGAATGGGAGAAAATCTTTGCCAGCTATACAACTGACAGAGGATTGATATCCAAGATACACAAACTACTCAAAATAAAAAACTAAATCAAATAACCCAATTAAAATGGGCAATGGGAACTGGATGTGGTGGCACATGCCTTTAATCCTAGCACTTGGGAGGCAGAGGTAGGAGGATTGCCGTGAGTTTGAGGCCACCCTGAGACTCCATAGTGAATTCCAGGTCAGCCTGAGCTAGAGTGAGACCCTACCTCACCCCCCCCCTCAAAAAAGGCAATGGAACTATGTAGAGAGTTCTCAACAGAAGAAATACAGATGCATATAAACATCAAAAGAGTGTTCTACATCCCTAACCATCAGGTAAATGCAGATTAAAACTACACTGAGATTCTATGTCACTCCTGTCAGAATGGCTACAATCATGAAAACAAATGACCATAAATTCTGGTGAGGATGTGGAAAAAGAGAAGCCCTTGTATACTGTTGGTGGGAATGCAATCAGGTCCAGCCACTGTGGAAATCAGTGTGGAAGTTGCTGAGACAGCTCAAAATAGATTTACCATATGACCCAGCTATACCACTCCTAGGTGTATATCCTACAGACTAATCTCACTACCTTAGAGATACTTGCTCAACCATGTTTATTGCTGCTCTATTCACAATAGCTAGGAAATAGAATCAGCCTAGGTGGCCCTCAACTGATGAGTGGATAATAAAAATGTGGCACATTTACACAGTTCTACTCAGTGGTAAAGAAAAATAAATTTATGAAATTTGCAGGAAGATGGATGGATCTGGAACAGATTATACTTAGTGAGGTAACCTAGGCCCAGAAATACAAACATCACATGGTCTTTGTCATATGTGGATCCTTGCTACGAATGATTGGATTTCTATGTGAATAGGAAGAAAACTCCATAGCAGAGGCCAATAAGCTAAAAAGGAGATATAAAGGGAATAGTAAAGGAGGGAAGAGGGAGTAAATAGAATGGTATTGTATATATGTGAGTAGAAGAACAGATTAATGGGGTGAAAAGGCCTAAGTGAGGTCAGGGGAAGAGACTGAGTAAAGGGAAGGTGGAGGGAGGACTAATCAAAATCTAAGAGGACATAAATGAGTTATAGGGAAACCTGCTCTTTTGGACAATGGAACACTCAGAAGTCATAGATTGTTACTAGAAAATTTTCAGTGCCAGGGACTGATACCTTCCAGTGAGTTGTTGACCAGGGAGGTTGCTGATACCCCCAAAACATTACAGGGCATTGCTGAGGTTCTTGGTTTCCCACCAGGAATAGATGGTAAGACTCTATTGCTGAAGACTTCACATATTTGGGTTGAAAGTTAACTGAGAAATCCTGCTGGAGCTGAGCTGAACACCTCATCCATGTAGATCAGCTGACAGGAAGCTGTAAAAAGTTACATTTCATGCACTTCAATGGGAGAAAGAGAAATCACCAGTGAAGATATTCAACAGTGGACCCTGCAAGCCTTAAATTTGGCCAGCCAGGCCAAATGAGCCAACAGGTGCATAGCATGTCTACTATGGGGAAAACCAACTTCTCTCTAATTAGATTGGAGGCCTTCTCCATGGGAGGTAATACATCACTGATACTGAAAACCTACAAAAGGGGTAGTCATGAGCCTTAGGGTTGTAACGTCTGTTGGTGTCTAGCTAAATTTATATATTGTGTTCACCAAACTGCCCTGTAAGCATGTATCTTAATTTTCATATTCATATATTAATGTTTCTCTCACTTTTCTTTTGAGAAACTTCTCTTTTAAGATGGCAGTGACCTTTGGATGACTCAGAAGGCACCATGGTGCTGAGTAGAAGTGACAGAGGAGTGCTCAGCTCTTAAATATCTGTATCACACCTTCTAAGGCTCAGGGTCCATTGTGGAAGAGGTGACACAAAGAATGTAAGAGCCAAAGGAAGTGTAGGACTCTTTACAATGTGCTCCTCAAATGGCCTGAATATCCATGACCTTGCAGTGCCTGACACTACCTACACAAGACAATCATAATAGAAGGAAAAGATGATGACATCAAAATAAGTGAGACTGATTGAGATGGGGAAGGGCTATGAGGGAGCATGGAGTTTCAAAGGGGAAAGTGGGGGTAGGGAAGGAATTACCATGGGTTGTTGTCTACAATTTTGGAAGTTGTCAATAAAAAAGTAAACTATAAAAAATACAACTACTTTATTTGTATAAGCAACAAGGGAATTCATGGCAAGATTTAATGAAAACATTTTTGTCTGTTTTGATTTTAATATATATACTTTGTAAGGAAAGTAAAGGAGAAAGCACACCAGATGTAATTTCAACAGGCAGAGACTGTTTATTGAAACATAGCAAGGGGCTGCAGCCTTCCTGCAGGATGGAGGCCGAAGCCCTGTACTGGAGACAGGTTGAAGCAGTGAAGTGACCGTAAACCTCTTCTCGGGCTTGAGGTTGCAATGGCATAATTACAACTAAGCAGACTTCAATAGCATTTAAAAAGAAGAAAAAGAGCCATATGTTATGAATACATAAAATGCATAATAAAAATTGTGTGAGGAGCTGGAGAGATGGCTCATTGGTTAAGGTGCTTGCCTGCAAAACATAATCACCTGGGTTTGATTCCACAGTACCCACATAAAGCCAGATGCACAATGGATCACATGCATCTGGAGTTTGTGTAGTGAGGGGCCCTGGCATGCCCATTCTCTCTGTCTTTCTCTGCTCACAAATAAATTAAAAAAGTTTTTTTGAAATTATGGGAAATGAAAAACTCCCTGATGATCACAGGAAAATAGAATCTGATAGTATGTCATAAATCATAGGTTATCTGTAGGTGTGAAGTTCATAGGGAATAAGAGAGCAGGGGATTGGCCCAAGAGTGGGATTGGTTTATGTATATCATTTCACTGCATTCTTCATCTTTGCAGTGAAGTACCTGGAACAGGCTGGCCTTAGGAAGACACTGATGTTATTGAAGAAGCTTAAAATTAAAAAATTCTGCTTTCAAGATGTGATAGTACCTGTGGCTTAAGCTAGTGACTTGGATTGCCCTGAAGAAGGCTGAGTGGCTTTTACTTGAGTACCCAACTATAGGAATTAACCACCTGCATACCAGAGAACCATTTCTAGTCAGGAAGTCTGCCTGCGCACACACATAGCCTTAGAATGGCCCCTCATTGTACCACTATGCTCTGGTATTTGCTTGGTATGGGCTGTTACCTTCAACTTGTTTGGAAGTTGCTTACAGGATGTGTCTATCCTACGTGTTGGTTGAAGTGGGAGGGTGCCTGGGCTATCCATCTGGATTTCAGCCTAGGGGACATGTGGAACACTTGATCAGGTACCTCCTTTTCCTGGCAAGCTGAGGAGTCCTGAAGGTGCAGTGTGTATGTAGCCTCAGTGAATGTGCCTCTGATACAAGTTTGGATCATTTCATCTTTTCTTCGTTTCTCTAATCAGCAGATTTGAGCTTGTAGCATTGGTGCCTTACTCTGCTATAGGTTTTTGTCTTTCAAGAAGCAAGGCTTTGCAAAGGAGCACATGAGTAGTATGGCATATTGCTGTGCCCACCCGGGATGGGCAGCTACACTGTCAAATCACCAACAGGTGTTGCGGCTGGTCTGAGCTCATCTCTGTGCCAGCACTGCTCACACCTGGCCAGCACTTCTAGGGTGTAAGTGATGGCTGGGTACGCAAGACCTTCATACCTAACAGGTCTGAGCCTCGGGTGCTCTTGTCCAGGTAAGTTTGTGTTTTCTCTCTTCAACTACTCCTCAGCTGATCATGGAAGTATGAGACGTGCTCCCAAAAGTCATGAATCTTATATTCCTGACTCCCTCACTGTCCAGTGGAAACTTTCTCTTCCTTAGGCAATAGTTCTGGGGGCAGGCAGAATTAGAACAACTGGAGACCTGAAAAAAGGGCAGGAAAGTTTGCACTTGCTAGAAATCCAAGATGATCTGACTTCTTATCTCTTTTGCCTAGTTTTATTTTCCACAAAAAGTCAGGACCCCTCATAGGAGGGAGGTCTTTCATAGGATTAAAACATTGTGGTTCGTCAAGTTCAGCCCCTGGAACTTGGTGCCAGAGCTAATCACTTCCTGAGACAGGTCCTAGTCCTAATCAACCAGCTGTCCCTTTGGTTCACCTGGGACAAAAGACTGCCCACCACCCTAAGGTTATAACAACATTTACAAGGGGAGGGCAGCTTCTGTCTCTCTGATCTCCTGGGAACTTTCCTCAGCCCAGGCCCTAGCCCAGGCCCAGCTGGGATGACGCCCTAGCCCTTACTCTCCTCATGGGTTCTTTTATTTTTTTTAACTGAGGTTCATGATGAGCTTACTCCTCATGGGTTCTTTATCCCCTCCAGCTCCCCACATCCCTACATCCCCACATGGCAGAAGCACCTTGAACTTTCTTTTCTCTTTTCTTTCCATGTTTTTTTCCTCAGATCTGTATCTGGTCATATGGACTCCTGTGCTACACGCAGTCCACATGGGTTTTTTAGCTCCACATGGTGTCCTTCTCTTCTCCCCACTTTATTTCCCCTTATTTCACAGCCTTCCCCATTCTTCACTCCTTTGTAAAATCTGAATTAAATATGGTATTTTATTTATTTTTAAAATTTTTTTGTTTATTTTTATTTATTAATTTGAAAGCAACAGACAGAGAGAGAGAAAGAGGCAGATAGAGATAGAGAATGGGCACGCCAGGGCCTCCAGCCTCTGCAAATGAACTCCAAATGTGTACGCCCCCTTGTGCATCTGGCTAATGTGGGTCCTGTGGAATCAAGCCTTGAACCGAGGTCCTTAGGCTTCACAGGCAAGCACTTAACTGCTAAGCCATCTCTCCAGCCCAAATATGGTTTTTTAAAAATCATTCTCAGCCACAGATTGTTACTAGAAAATTTTCAATGCCAGGGATGGGATGATACCTTCCAGTGAGTTCTTGGCCAGGGACGTCCCTGTTGCCTCCAAAACATTATAGGCTATTGCCAAGACCCTTGGCTCCCCTTGAGAAACAGATGGCAAGACCCTATTGCTGAAGACTTCACGTTCCTGAACAGCAAAGTCACTGATAAATCAAGCTGGTGCTGAGCAGAAAACCTTCTCCCTATAGACCAGCCAACTGAACGCTGGAAAAAGCTGCACTGCATTCAGCCCTATGGGAGACAGAAGTCATCAGCAGTGAAAACAGTGGACACTGGGAGCCTCAAGTTTGGCCAGACAGGCCAAATGACCGAACAGGTTAAATAGTGGCATGTCTGCTCTGGGGGAAATAAATTACTCTAATTGGACTGAAGGTCTGCTCTATAGGAGGGAATATGTGCCTGGTACTGAAAACTTAATTAAAAGCCTACGGCAGGGGAGTTCATGAGCCTTAGGGGTATAAAGTCTGCTCTTGTCTGGATAAATGCATATATTATTCTCACCAAATTGCTGTGAAAGCACTACACTTAATTTTCATATTCATATATTAATGCTACTTTCACTTTTTGTTAGAGAACCTTTTCTTTTCAGATGGTGATGTCCACTGGGATGACCAAAAAGGCAACATAGTGCTGAGAAGAAGGGATGGAGGAGTGTCCAGCACTGAAACATCTTCATCATACCCTCTAAGGCTCAGGGTACATTGCAGAAGAGGTGGTGGGAAGAATGTAAGAGCCAAAGGAAGGGTACCACTCCTTACAATGCAACTGTCCAGACAGAAATTTGCCTTGATGTCCATGACCTCGCAGCGCCTAACAATATCCACACAAGACCCTCATAATAGGAGAAAAAGATGTTGACATCAAATTAAAAGAGAGACTAATGGAGAGAGGGGGGATATGATGAAGAGCAGAATTGTGAAGGGGAAAGTGGGGGAAGGGAGGGAAATATCATGGTTTATTGTCTATAAGTATAGCACTTAAGTATACACACACATACACACACACACACACACACATATATTAAAAGAAAATAAGATGGGCTTTGGAGAGATGGCTTAGTGGTTAAGGAACTTGCCTGTGAAGCCTAAGGACCCAGGTTCAATTCCCCAGTACCTACTTATGCCAGATGCACAAGGTGGCACATGCATTTGGAGTTGATTTACAATGGCTAGAGGCCCTGGTGTGTCCATTCTCTCTCTCTCCAATAAATAAATAATATTAATAAAAACATTCTCATGAATCTAGCATTGCCAATTCTTTGGTTCATTTGCATATATGAACACAGGGCTTGGGGTTTCATGAAGCACCCTAGAACCCTAATTTTCCCATTACAGTTCTAATGACCTGGAAGCATTTTGCCATGGTGGTACCATCTAGAATGAGAACCATCAGACTTCCTAAGCTCAAAATTTATGCAGATGGGAAGTACACATATCACATTTAGAAAGGGAGAAAACAACTGTGTTTTTGGCTCAAATCCTTTTGTACCTATGGGGAAATAAAGTTCTACACTGAGAAATGAAAACAGATAGTGCAACTTGAAGGCACAGTGCCCCAACCCCTTGAATCTACCGTGAACGTGGTGGTCTACAGAAAGGGTGTCAAGAGCCTGCCTCTTTCCCACTGGAACCACACTCACTGATAGTTTGGGGCTGACTGGAACAAGAATTACAAGAAATTTAAACTATGTAGCTGCCTGATCATGCCACATATGCATCTATAACCTTGTTTGCTTGTAGAAGAAAAAGTTAAAAAGTCCCGATTGCCTAAACTCAGTGCTGACGCCCTTACAGAGAGACCTGAGTGTCTGTCCACTAGTGTGAATAAATCTTCCTCTCCTCTGTCAGAACTGTTCTGAGTCTCCTTCTGTCAGGAAATTCCTGCAACAATAGGTACGGCTTTCTGTCGGTATGAACTACACTTTAGAGTACTCTAAAATATCACTATGGCCCGGATGCAGGCTGCACCCTAGGGATTATCACCTTTGTGTAAGGACTCTGACAATACTTTTGTCTGGCCTCCTGCTGGTCTCACTTCTCTATGACTTGGAAGATGTCAAATCTTGGAGATTCATCCTAAATCTCAGAATAAACCTCTTGTTACTGTACTGGCATTACTGCTACTGATTATATTAGTTACTTTTCTCTTGTTGCTATAACAAAATACTTGACAAAAGTAATTTAAGGCAGGACACTTTATTTTGGTTCACATTTTGTGGATATAGTCCATCATGGTGGACTCAATAAAGAGGGTTCATGTGGTAGAAAGACCCTCGGTGACGTGGAAGAATGGAAGCATTCTGGTGCTGTCTAGCCATCTAGGGGTTTGGGTTTAGATTTTTTCCTTAGGAAGGACAAAGAATTGGATGCCTCAGGACAGATAGAAAGAGGCACAGAGAAAACCAAGGTTTATTATAAAGAAACTGGTTTATTATAAAGAAAAGCTTCCATGGTTCAAAGACTCCTGTGAGCATCTCATTCCATTGTCTTATTTTTGATCTGCTTCTTGTTCCCCACAGTGATGCAGCCTCCAGTATTTGGCAAACACAGGGAGGATAGGCTTGTTCTCAGTAAGACCTTGAAGCCAACTGAAGACATTCTCTGAGAACAGTGCTTTTACTAGGAGGCTCCAGTGGTAAGTCTGGAAGCTGGGAATTGTTTTGTGGAAAACAAAATCCAGTTTTCTTCCAACAGTAGCTGGTAGACAGTCAGTTTTCACAATTTACATGGTCCATGGTTAAAAAATCATTGAGTAGCCAGAGTTCCTGTGTGGAGACTAGGAGAGAAGTTAAGCTTTCTTCAGTGTTCCCCAAGTTGGCTCATTGGGCCGCTTGGTGGAGTGAGAGCCGGAGCATGTTTAAGGTGGTGAAAACTGTTTTTATGCCTTTCATTTCATTACTCATTATCATTCATGTTTGGTACTGTTTTAGGAGGCATATGCCCAATTGTTCTAGGAACATTAAAAGAAAACAGCTCTTTGGGCTCTGTTTCAGACAAGCATAGATTGAGCTAGTGCATTGTGGGAAGGCTGAGAGTGCCCTGTCAACTCTCACATTTTGTGAATGAGGACCTGAGCAAACGGCTTCACATATTCTTTCCTTCTTCACCTCCTTCTTCTTTTTTTTTTTTTTTTTTTTTGAGATAGGATCTTGCTCTAGCCCAGGCTGACCTGGAATTTACTACGTAGTCTCAGGCTGACCTTGAACTCGGAGCAATCTTCCTACCTCTGTCTCCTGAGTGCTGGGACTAAAGGCATCTATGTACCACCATACCCAGCCTGCGTTCTTCTCCTCCTCCTCCTTCTTGTTCCTTTTTTTTAATGAGAAAGAGAGAGAATTGGTCTTCCAGGGTCTCCAGCCACTGCAATCCAACTCCAGATGTATGCGCCACCTTGTGTGGATGCCTAACCTTGCACTTGCGTCACCCTGTGTGTCTGTCTTACATGGTACCTGGGGAGTCAAACATGGGTTCTTAGGCTTCACAGACAAGCTAGCCTTCCTGTATTACTTTTCTCATCCACCAAATATCTAGCAGAAGCATCTTCAGGGAGGAATTATTTTGAACACAGTTTAAGCGGGCTCAGTGTGTGGTTCCTTGAGTCCATGCACTTGAGCAGAACATCTTGCTGGCAGCATGTTGTGGAGGCTGATCCTCACTGCTTGGTGTACAGAAAAGAGAATGGGGTAAACTAGAGATGCATTATTATCTCCAAAGGCATGTCTCCAAGGCTCATCCTCTAAACTCCCTTCCCTTCCCAAACTGGTACACTTCACTGAGCCACTCCCCACAGTGACCCAGACAATCTGATCCCTAGAGCTCCCCCTTGACTGGTTTCCTCCAACTCACGAGCACCCCAATGCCCCCACCAGCATGGCATAAAAACCGGTCTGCCTTTAGACTCATGTTCTTTTTTATCCCTTTCAACCCCAGGTGCATATACTTCTGTCTCAGCTTTCTCTGCTCATAATGGGCCTTCTCTCTCTCTCTCTCTCTCCCTCCCTCTCTCTCTCTCTCTCTCTCTTCCATTTCTCTATCCCTCCCTCTCTAATTCTCTTTCTTGCCCACTCAGCCTACAAGCTGCTTGCCTACAACCCTGTGCCTGCCTACCAGCCAGGTTCACTCTCATGCTGAGGCCCCTGGGCCAATTGCCTGGCATGCACCACCACAACCTGTGTCTTGCCAGTCACCCATGCACAGACTCCCACCACCCACAAGCACCCAGGGTACGTGCCACTGAGTTCTAGCTAGCTCCTTTCCTTCCATTCCTGTAAGGCTATAGCACTGCTTCAAATTGGAGGGCCTTCCCCTGTCTCAAAAGCACCACCCCAAAATTTGGGGCAAAATAATGAAGTACTTTGATTCATAACATATAACATCTGTTCTCTAACCCTCCTTCTTGGACCTTCCACCAAAATACGTAACACCAATGACCTGCTTCCTTCTGCTAGGCCCCTCCTCTGAAACTTTCCATAATTCTTCAAAATAGCAATCTCACCTGAGGACCATGAACATAAAACATAAGCTTTTAGGGAACATTAGCATTACAAACTTAAAATATAACCCTTGAAGTGAGGACATTTTCTTCTGTGGAAGCTCTCATTGTTAGATTAAGGGGAATAAGTTCCTGAATATGAATGTATCTTTGTTATATCACTTCCAAACTTCTTTCTTCAGGTACAAATCTGTAAGACACACCTGTCTTCAGTGTGGACTGTTAGGAGCTGTACCCACCAAACATCAGCCTGTCAGCGCGGGCTGCTGTGTCTGACTCCTTTTGGAGTTGCTTACACTGACCTCAGAAATATAAATTTACCATCAAGTAGTGGACATATATTGTCACCATGTCTTCATCTTTCTCATTACTGGTGTTCTCATTCCTTGATTCTCTAAAGTAGGCTTAAGCTGTAAAGTATTGCTTTCATTATTCTTGAAGTCTGCATATAAAATCTAGATGTGTTTCAGAGGGTCATTAAGCTGATTTTTCCCTGGATCTCCAGAAAGCAGGGTGAATTGTGAGCAAAGAATGACTTAATTCTTCTGCTTGCTTACCTCAGGTGAACTGCTACCTCCTCTTGTCTTGGAGGGCAACTCCTTTGTAAACTCTCGCCTCCCCCATGGAGTCTGAGGTTTGTGCCTTTTGTCCTCTGCCATTGCCTATAACATACTCACCGCAGCTTGTCTGTACACATTCTGACTCAAGATCCCCTCCTACCTCTAGGAGGGCAGGTCGGAGCTGGAAGATCCTGTGTGTGTTAATATGGTGTGTGGCATTCTAGTGTATGATCTCAAATAAATAAGTAACAAATGTTCTCATGACTTTTAGCACATTGCAAGAAAGAGGTTGTGCAGATGTAGGCGTAGCCACATTTAAGTGTGCCACCTTTTCCTTAAATGCACTGAGCTTCAAGTCAGTAACAAGCTGGACACATAAGAGATTCAAGGAGGTTTTGATAGGTAGAGCAACCTGACTACCAAATGTCTCTTTTCCTGAAGTTTCTAGAGTGTTCTCTGTCCTGTTTGTGTGTCTCAAGGGGCTGAGCATATTACTGATTGTGGCAGACCAAATGCTTCACAGCTTGCATAGGATTTCCCTTTACAGTTACAAATCCATGTTCCCTCCTTCTGATTCTTTGGTGGGTATGCCTTTTTGCAGAGATTTATTTGGGTGAAGGAATGGGGATGTGAGGAGCTCTCTTGAGGTCCTACCTCTACTGTGACTAATCCACTTTAGTACTTTTAAGTTCCCCCAATGTTCTGCATGTGTGTCTGGCAGTTTGTCAAGTATGATGTCCTTCAAAGGACAGCCATTTTCCTTTGACATAGGCTTGAGGCTAGACAATTGTCTTCACAAGCTCATGTTCATGACTTGACTTTCTTATCCTCAGCACATGTGGCAAGTCTGTAGACCTTTCAGAGTAGTATTTCTGGCAGAACTTGGAGTCATTTGGGTATATACTCAAGAGTGAGAATAGCTGGGTCATGTGGCAGTTCTATTTGTAGCTTTCTGAGGTTATCATGTGGATTTCCATAGCAGTTGCACCAATTTACCCAACAGTGAATTAGGGTTTCCCTTTCCCCACATTCTTGCCAACATTTGTTGTCACTTGCTGTCTTGGTATAGCCATTCTGACATGTGAGGTAGAATCTGTTTGTATTTGTATTTTTCAAATAGTTAAGGTTGTTCAACACTAAAAATATTTATTGGAGGCTGGAGAGATGGCTTAGCGGTTAAGCGCTTGCCTGTGAAGCCTAAGGACCCCGGTTCGAGGCTCGGTTCCCCAGGTCCCACGTTAACCAGATGCACAAGGGGGCGCACGCGTCTGGAGTTCGTTTGCAGAGGCTGGAAGCCCTGGCGTGCCCATTCTCTCTCTCTCCCTCTATCTGTCTTTCTCTCTGTGTCTGTTGCTCTCAAATAAATAAATAAATAAATAAATAAATAAAAATTATTAAAAAAATATTTATTGGGGCTGGAGAGATGGTTTAGGGGTTAAGGCACTTGCCTGCAAACCCAAAGGACCCAGGTTTAATTCTCCAGAACCCACGTAAGCCAGATGCACAAGGTGGCACATGCATCTGGAGTGGATTTGCAGTGCCTGGAGGCCCTGGTGTGCCCATTTTCTCTCTCTCTCTTAAATAAATAAATAAAAATAAAATATTTCTTTGAGAACTATTCAGTTTATCAGACATTTGTTAATTTTCTTTTTTAGTTTTAATGTTTGCAGTTTGATATGTGTTCTAAATGTTAACCTTGAAGGGGAGAAATACCCACTGCTCAGAGTGACTAAAGCTAGTCCTACTGACTACACCTGAAACAGGTGTAGAATGTTGCCCAAATGTCCCTCCATAGGGACTATCTGGTCACTTATCTCTCAACTCTATCTGCTCTTATCTTTTGTAGCTTCCCCCTCCAGGAACCACTGGCTAACAATAACTCCTCAGGGAAGGATAGGGCCTCATGAATCCCTCTTCCATCCACGATGGTGTGTTAGTGCCATGAGGTTCATATCATGGCCAGAGCCTTTGGAATGGTGCAGGTGAGGTAGTTCATTACCCAGCTGCTCTAGGGAGGTATTCATTCCAGTTAAAGCTCAAAATGATTCCTCTGTGTATTAACAACATAGGCAGTGTTTGTTGGGGCCCTAACCCTCCTGAGTCCTTCTCAGATTCCTATATCCATGGTACTGAGAGCTCAGATAATTAACCTTTCCCAAGGGCTCCCTTTGCTGTGAAGAGGACCCAATGTGTGTATCAATAGCAGATCTCAACTCTAGCATTGTCTGTCTTCCTGGTCTCATGTTGACCTGCATATATGTTTGCTGTGATCTTGAGAAGTGCAGCTTTCTGTGGCAATAGCCATGCTTTTCCTGGTGATTCATCTGAGGGCAAATGGAAGGACTTGTTCAACTAGAAAATGTTCGCTTCATACTTTCTCATGATGGAGAATAAATATCTAGAGCTTTTTTAGTCATGATTATAATTACAATAGCAAATGCCTATGGTAGATGCCACAAGTCATTTTTTATGATTAGTGTAGGGCTATTTTCTCACACAGTGCTCTATGACAAAGTTGCTGGGGTTGTCTTGATACTGTACCCTCTCACTTTTCAATCTCACTGTCCTCCTGTGTTAAGTACTGACCCAAGACTGTTATTTCCAAATGACATGAGTACTGTAGTACTCAGGATGGACAGGAAAAGAACCCTGGGTATTCTCCCTGTGCTACTTAGTTTCCTCAAAGCACATTATTTGGAAGGCTAGAATGTAGGTTTGAGTTATTTTGGATGCATTGGATGTTGAGACTCCTTCCTGGATGGAGTGTTTCTTGGAGCTTTTATATTCATAAGGTGCTTCTTTATGTGAATCCTCTTGTGACTGAACAGAGTGGACTCATTAAACATCTATGGCAGACACTGAACTTGTCTGATTTCTCACTTGTGTGGGTACGCTGATGTGTCTGGAAATCTGAGGACTTTGTCAGCTCCTTCTTGCAGGAAATACATTGGAAAGGTCTCTTCCTTGTGTATATTCTCTGGATAATGAGCTGGGATTTATAAATAAAGCTTTTCTTATCCACCCTACATTCATATAATGCTGGTCCAGCTGCTTCTTGGCCAACAGGATGAACTATTGATTCCATAGCTAGATTCAGTTTTATCATAACTTGTGTACCCAGATCCTGGAGGGTGTCTGACCTGTCTGAGCAAGCGAACCCTCTGAAGTTCACATGCCAAATCTTGGGGATTGTGGTTTTGCTTCTGGGTGGGTTTCTTGGGTGGTAAAGATGGTGATGTATTTATTCTTTCTTTTACTCACTTAAAACACCAAGATTGCAGCCATATGTAGCACAAAATGTTCCATCAGTCTGACAAGGTCTTTTAGAAGCTGGAGTCCAAGTAACAACTACCTAAACACATCTATTCAGTTGCATGAGAGTTCATCTTCAGAATTTTCTGAAGTTTTCTGGCCTGTAAGGTCCATGTTTCTGAGATCTGCTATCATGAGAATCATGTTTGACTAGAAAACAGGGAATGCTCCGTTCCCCACTGCAAGTGTCACAAGCAGTTTTCTTTAACCTGGAGAGCTGGATGAGCTCCCTTCTTCACATGGCAAGGTGCACAGGAGTTTATATAACATGCTCATGATGAGTTAAGGCTCTGGAGTACAGCCTGAAGGAGGGTCTGCAGTGTGGGCTCCATGCAGACAACTGATGGACCAGAGACTCAGAACCATCCAGAACTGTCCAGATCTCAGGACAGCCAGAGCACTCATCTCTAGAGCGTGTGCTGCCAGCCAGGGAAGAAACTGACTGGATGCTAATGAGAGGGTTCCCAAGTGTCGGTTAACTTGGTTAAATAGCTGGGAGTGCTTCAGGAGTGAGTGTCAGGACTTCCCTCACCTTTTACTGTTTTTCATTCAGAGATCTTGACACAGTTTGGAAATGATTCACCAAATGTTCTGAATGTTTCTTTTAAGACATGATGGGCAAGAATTGCCTTCTTCATCAGAGCTGAGATATTAGTATTCAAATAGTGCTGTATATAGACTCTTGCTTGTCCTTTGGGTCTTAAAATACCCCCTCTGTGCTTAAATGGTGGTTATTCCTGGTGGAATGCATAATCTAGAGCACCCAAGGGTCCTAGCTCAGAATGTTGTCCAGTGTCCAGTACAGTACCACACCAAGAGACACTTGGTTATCATTTATTTTTTCATTGATAATTCCATGAAGGGCAATTTATTACCTGGAGTCCACCACCTTCTTGGCATCTCAGTTCCAGAGACTCAATCTAATGCAGACCAAAATAAACTGCTTGTAGTAGGATGTCTGCACTGGGAACAGTACCCTAACTGACCCTCAGACCACCTTGCCCTGATGGAACTGAGGAAGTGCCTGAATTTGGACAGCATAGAAAACCAATCACTTCTTTTATGATTAGCAAGGAACAGCCACCTTGCTGGTTTATTGGGCTCTGGCCACACACCTGGACTGCTTCTGTGTCCTAGATATTGTGAATAGAGCAGCAATGAACATGAACAAGTTCTATAGTAAAGTGTAGAATCCTTACAGTATATGCCCAAGAGGTATAACTGTGTTAGATGTCTACCCACTTTTGTGTTTGGAGACATGTAAATTCTGACTTCTAAGAACTACATCATAGGAAAAGCAATTGTTCAGGCTTTGTGTCAATTGTGTGTGTGGGGGGGCTGCTGGTGCATAGGGGAAAGGGTCTTCTTCTTGGGTCAACTGTGCTGATCTGACATGAGGCAGAAATAGACTAGCCAGCTCCAAGCATATGGATGTGTCATCTTTGCAATTTGAGTATGATCATGGGAGCATGTGAGTCAAGCTTATTATCCAAGGTGATGAGCATGACTATATAGATTGTTGAGAGAAAGGAATCACAACCTTTCTTCTGAGGAAGCTTCCATTGTCACTTCATTCAGGGGACTATGTTTCAGAACATGAACTTGTCTGTCTATATCTCTTCAAAATTATTTGGTATGAAATGTCAGTCTCACAGGAATCATGAGTTGCTCCCGAGACTGGAGCTGCTTATCTGCTATCACGGGGCTGAAGATCTCTGCAAGCTCACCTTGTGCTTCCAATTATGGGTTACACTCTCCCAGAGAGCTTGGACTTTCAAGCTGGTGCATGCGTTTCTATTCCTCTGACATTCTTACCTTTCCTTTTCCCAGAGTAAACTTTCTCCAAGCGAACTGCTTATTTGAAGGCAGCTTCTACAGAGCCATCTTGACACTGTAGGGTGTCAGGCTGTGGTAATCTCCAGCTTCACCTCCTTGAATAGCTTTCTCTAGCATTATCCAGGCAGGAGCTATCCCTTGGATGTCCAGCAGTGCATGTACTTTCTTTGCTTTTGGAAATAGAGCACTCTAGGATCATAACATTTTCTGTCTTTGGGGGTTACTGATGTCTTTTACCCAAATCTCCCTGAAAAGTGTTGAAATTTGAGACCATTCTCACATTATTAGGGAAAAGTTGCCTTGTGATTTGTATGAGGGCTTGTGTACTGAGGGCATTGCCCTTATCCTTGAAAGTGATTCCAATGACTGTGGCATCCCAGGCTAGGCAGAACTAAAGAAGCCATTTTCTTTGTGATTTGTATGAAGGCAGTGTCCTGAGGGCTGTCCCTGTCCCTGAAAAGGATGTTGTTTGCTATAGTATCCAGGCTAAGCATAACTAAAGAAACCATTTCCTTTTTGACCCAGTAAACTTCAGAGAGGGCGGGATAGGGGCCTGACACCTGGGAGCTAATGTTAATATATATTTAGGTGACCCACATTGTAGAGTGTCTTGGATTCTATTTCTCTTCCTTTGAGCTTTCAAGAAAAATATGGACTCTTCTGAGGTACGCTTCATCTTGTAAGGACTTGGCCTTTAAATCATTTAAATGTGGCCAGGTTGTTTCTCAGAAAAAGGTTGATAGTCAGGGCAGCACATTGGACTTTAATCCTGAGGAGGTAAGGATAGAAAGCAGACTGCGCAGTAGCTCTGCCTTTCTGCTCAATGACTTTGGTTGTCATCGGATGTTGCTGTCCTAGGAAGTCTGTGTGTAAAATTTGGGAGTGACTAAGACCATGGAGACCACTCTGAGGCAAAGATGGAAGCTTTTATTTGGGTAAAAGCACAAGCTGCCAGGACTGACTCTCAAGAGTGGAGCATAGTCAACTTTGAGATTATAGCTAGTGGGCTGTATAGAGCTCTTCAGTTGGGGGAAATGAGGAAGGGAAAAGAACTCCTTCACATAGCTAGGGTGTGAGACCAGAAGTGGCCAGGTGGGAGATAAGGGACAGGAAACCTAGCCTGGGGCATTGTTAGGCAAGGAAGGGATGATGGCTGGGCAGTTTCTTGAGGACTGTGGATGACCCACTTTCTTGTTTCTGTTGCCCTCCTGCTGTCCTCCCTGCTGTCCTCGGTGACTCCATTTTGGGAAGCCCATCTTGACCTAATACTAGGGACTGTGTTCTTTACCCTTTTGTACTAAATGTTTCTGCCTAAAAGGTGTTTTTGGAGATGTGCTTCAATCAGAAATGCTTCAGACCTTGGTCCCACCTGAATGGACTTGCCTAGAAATTGTTCAGCCAAGATTTGCATATGGCTGCTTAACCCTTCAGAAGTATTATAGACCTGAGCCTTCAGCAGGAAGGTTGCAGCCAGTTACCCTCAACTTTCCATTCTGATGGCCATGGCACCTCCACTAATTCCACAAAAGGAATGAGGTCATTTCCACCTAGGCAATTTTGTCAAGTATCCCACATTGCTAGCCATGACTAGAGGAACAGATTTCTGAACCAGATCTTGCCTCCTGGTATGTACTCCAGATATTTTCCCTTAGAAAACCTGTTTGTACTAAGCTGGACTCAATTGGCTGTCAGCGCTGTATACAGAGGTTCATCATGACAGCCCAGCATTGAAGAGTAAATGCTTCTGGTTTCGTTTCATTCTTGCAGCTCTTAGCTGACATCTCATCCGTAGCCTTTTAAAAAGAACATGTTCAGGCTACTTTCACTTTGGCTATTCTTCTTCACTAACTGTGCCCTTCCCTTGATCCTGCTTCTGGTGGATGGCATTGGGGATGGCCTTCATCCTTTATAGAAGGCAAAGAAAGCCTTAGTCAAAATTACTTGGGAGGACTCACGTGCTTTGGGTGCATGGTATCTCAAAGATTCCTAGGTCATAGACAACATGTATATCCTATACAGTTTCTTCTCCTTGTATAAAATTTCCAAACTGCCTTTCAAATGTGTATACTTTTGTAGCTTTTGGAATTAAATTGAACACACTTATAATCTTACATGTTAGAAACTTTTAAATATCTTTTTTGTTTTGTTCTATGTAACTTGCATTTTTCTATGATAATCATAGCGAAATAGCACTTAGTACTAACATTTTCTTTGAATTAAATCAGAGAAAAAATCCCTTTGAACCAACTCCAGGAAGCTGAGAGGAAGAAGTGACTGTAGAAAAGTAGAGTGAAAGAATAGAGACAGTCAGTGCCTGGAGCTGCCCAACTATGCCTGTATGTGGGTCAGCACTTCTGGATACCTCAAATCAATGAAATAAACACACCTCAGGATGTTTTTGTCAGAAAATATTGTCAAGGATTGCTCAGCACTCCATCCACCCCACTGAGGGAGGTTAATCTGTTTTCTGTAAATTAAACTGTACCTTTGTACACAGGGATGAGCTGCCTTTGTCCCTTTTGGAGTTCATAACCTTCATGTTGTCATTAGATGAATTGTAGCATGATCCATTTCATTTGTGGTATTAAGCTTCAATCTAGGGCCTCATAATACTAGGTCAGTGTTTTACTATTGAGTTATATTCCAGCCAACATTGCTGCTTTTTGTTTTGGGAATATCTTATTAAGTTACCTAAGCTGGCTTTGAACTCATTTTGAAGTTAAAGCTTGCCTTGAACTTGCAATCCTACTTTAATAATCTTTGAAAACACTGGGACAACTGGTCTGTGTCATCAGACATAGATCTCTGTTTTCATTTTTAGAAAGTTTCTAGAAAAGTATTTTTCCTTCTTTGCATTTTTGTAGTGTTTCCTGAAAACTGTTTAGGCCTTGTGTTTTTTGTCATTTTACATTTTAATGCCCTAATTTAATTTATTATGGCAATTAAAAATATTTATTTATTTGAGAGAAAGAGGGAGGGAGATAGAGAGAGAATGGGTGCACCAGGGCTTCCAGCTACTGCAAATGAACTCCAGATGCATGCACCACCTGGAACATCTGGCTTTATGTGGGTACTTGGGAATTGAACCTGGGTCCTTTGGCTTTAACAACAAGTGCCTTAACTGCTAAGCATCTCTCCAACCCTATTATGGCAATTTTTGAATAGTGATAACCTTGATGTCGGGAGGAGTGTCCTGAGGGTCTGGGGCAGCAGATGTGATGCCTTCTACAGCTGCTTCCATACAAGGGGTTTGAGATGCTATCAAGGTTCTAGCCTCCCTAGCAAGTCCCCATCTTCTAGGAGGATGACATGCTGCTGAGCCTTCCTTTTAGCTGCAAAGAGAAAGGATATGTCTCCCTGCAACTGCACCAGGAATGTGTAAGTTTCTATAGCTGAAAACAGACACACCCCTTGGGGTGGCCTTAATCTTGTCCTTTAAGACCAGGTTTGACAAAGCTTTGTCTGGGAATGGGGTGTCTGAAGTACTGAGACTGAATAGCGGAAGACTAGATGTTTGAAAACATTGTCCAGCTGCATTCATAGCAGCCTAATCCTTACTCAAGAAAAGCTGGAGGTATTGCAAAGCCCTTTGTGTGCATTTTGCCAATATGTGGTCTGTGTGGGTTTTGTGTGCTCTTCATTCTGCCAACACCTCAAGGTCCTGGGTGTTAATTATGCAGCCTACAGCTGATAGGCCGCTTTTCTGTCCCCTCCCCTGGATTGTTTACATCAGGATGTCCCAAGTTACATGGTAGGAACAGATGATCCTTGCAGGAATAGATTTCTGTACTTAATTTTTCAGAGAGGTTTGTGGTGGGTACAGAATCATAGAAATTCACTCACATGAAATGAAATAATATCGGTAGAATCCATAGTTCTAGAAGCTTCTCTATTCTCTTTTGATGCCATTGATATATCTGGGGAGTATGTTGATCATGTTCCTGTCAGCATCATACCCTCTTAGCAAGAAAAGCTCAGTTATCTCAAGTGTAAGAGCAAGAGTGTAAAGTCATTTTGTAATAGTTTGAATGCATGTTTCCCAATAAAGTCAGAAGTTTTATTAAGGCTTTTGGGGTTTCCAGCTATTTGGATGGAGGAGGTGTCACTGGGTAGATCCTGGGGCCCAGCCCTAAGGTGTTTGTTAACAGGGACAGATCTAAATTCCAGCCTAAGATATGTACAGTGCTTGAGCTCTGCCTGGGGTTCTGGAATGTGCTTGCTTGTGTTGGTGGTGGTTGCTTTCCTCTCTGAGTGTGGACCTGTGCAAAGATGCCAGCTTCTTCTACCATCATGGAACTTCCCTTGGATCTGTAAGCTTCAAATAAATTCCATTATTCCAATGAACTGTGCCTGGTTAATGCCCCTTCCCCCCATGACTGTGCCTGGCTTAAAAGTTTGTCCCAGCAATGTGAATCTGACTGCTACATTATTGGTACCAGAAGTGGGATCGAGTTGCTGAGGTGTATCTGACCATGTGGATTTCTCTTTTGGAATTTTGTTTTGGAGGAATGGGCATGGACTTGGTGCTTGCAAGATGCCTTC
Source organism: Jaculus jaculus (assembly GCF_020740685.1). Taxonomy (NCBI): domain Eukaryota; kingdom Metazoa; phylum Chordata; class Mammalia; order Rodentia; family Dipodidae; genus Jaculus; species Jaculus jaculus. The sequence goes on from NC_059115.1 coordinate 25,486,615, forward strand.
TGGAATGGTAAGCCAAGTATTCTGACGAGAGTTTGAGAATGCTAAGCACAGAGAGAATTGGATTTAGAGGCTTGGCTGATGAACTTTCTAAGGGGAAGGAAAGATTACAGAAAATTATGTTGGAACTGGGATATTAGTATAAGGGCTGGCTGTGTTCTTCTCCCCATGCCAAGAGAGTTTGATCAAAGTTAAATTTGTAATGGACTAATGTGCTTGGCTAAAGATGTGGGACTGAGAAATTTAAGATTTAAAGTTGTAAAAACTCAAACAAGTTTAAAATTTACTAACAGAGAGACTGGTTTTAGGTTACTCAATCTACCATTGTCAAACACATAAGCAGTCTTAAGGAAGGTGGCCCAACTACTTTAACATTAAAACAGTGGAGGGCTGGAGAGATGGCTTAACGGTTAAGTGCTTGCCTGTGAAGCCTAAGGACCCCGGTTCAAGGCTCGGTTCCCCAGGACCCTCGTTAGCCAGATGCACAAGGAGGCGCACACGTCTGGAGTTCGTTTACAGAGGCTGGAAGCCCTGGTGCGCCCATTCTCTCTCTCTCCTTCTATCTGTCTTTCTCTCTATGTCTGTCGCTCTCAAATAAATAAATAAAAAATATAAAAAAATTAAAAAAATATTTAAAACAGTGGAAAGAATGCCTGAGGTGATTCCATCCCAGAAAGACTAAATGGTACGAATGTAAACTCTTTTGAAAGGAGTTGACTGAAAGGAAGGAACCTGCTCTCCAAGGTCACAATTTATTTTGTCCCTAGTTAAGACTATGGCTATGCTTTGCACTCCTAGTATGGGTTTTGGAAGCATGAAAAATGTGTGGAGTGGGTCATGAAGTGCACATGGTTCAGGAGCCACTGCTGGACATGGCATGAGGCAGGGCATAATGACCCTGGTGAAGCCATTGGAAGATGGACTGTGATTTGCATGGAGACCTGAAGATTTTTTGGATATGCCAGAACTATGAAAATGCTACCATGAAATGCTGTTGGCTTAGGATAAAGTTTCTCTGGCCACTCAGCCCAACTGTAGTGGCAGAATTGGAAAGTCTGGAGACTGTCAGTCACTGGTTATATCAGACTTGAACTGCAGATGTTTGATATTTACTTGATGGTTATCGAGTTTTCATTGGTCCAGTCTCTCCTTGTTATGCCTTATAGCAATTGAAATATTTACCCTGTGCCATGACATGTTGAAAGTATATAACTTGTTTTGATTTTATAGGATTCACAATTAAGAGACATTTTTTTTTAATTTTTAATTTTTTTTGTTTTTTTGTTTTTTTTGTTTTTCAAGGTAGGGTCTTGCTCTAGCCCAGGTTGACCTGGAATTCACTATGGAGTCTCAGCGTGGCCTAGAACTCACTACAATCCTCCTACCCCTGCCTCCAGAGTGCTGGGGTTAAAGGTGTGCACCACCATACCCGGCAAGAGGCAGTTTTAAATCTCAGATGAGACATGGGACTTTGGAACTATTTTAAGTTGGTAAAGACTATGTGGACCTTTTGAAGTTGGACTGAATACAATTTACAATGTGAGATGGTCATAAATATATTGGGGTCAGGGGCAGAATGTGGTAGTTTAAATGGATGTCCTCCAATAGATTCAGGAGTTTTATTAAAGCTTCTGAAGTTTTCAGCTACCTGGCTGGAGAGAGAGGATGCCAATGGGTGCATCATGGGGTCCAGCCCTAAGGTGTATATTACTGGGGACAGATCTGAACTTTACCCTAAGATATGTACAGTGCTTGATCTCTGCCTGTGGTTCCTGTAGTGTGCTTGGTTGTGTTGATGGTATTTGCTTCTCTGTGTGGACCTGTGAAAGGGGGCCAGCTGCTTCTGCCATTATGGAAATGCCTCTGGATCTATAAGTTTCAAATAAGTTCTCTCCCTCCCATCACTTCCTGGTTTGAAAGTTCATCCCAGCAATGCGATGCTGACTGTAACACATTTCCATCAGTACACAGGAAGGCTTTCACTGCCAAGCTCAAGGCTGGAGCCGGAGCCAGCGCCCTCTCACACAGTCAGGCCGCTGCTGGGCTTGCTCTTCAGGCCTAGGACATCTTAGATGTGTTCTATGGAGAAGGGATTCAGATGTGATTCAGAAGTGATTCATGAACTGTGGTGTGGGACACATAAATGTTTTGCCCTTTGGGTTGCTTTGTTGACCTTCATCTCAGAGAACAGAGCCCTGGCCTACTGGGATATGTGGCTCCCCTATGGTCTTAGCCTGTTTAGGGTAGAGGAGAATGTGCTCTGCTATTTTTGTCAGTCCTTGGAAAAGTGACACTATGAAACATTTCCCCATCTTTTGCTGCCTGAAATAACTTAGAAGTAATTGAGTCATATCTCTTCACTGGCAGTGGAGTCCAGTGAGGATGTTATGTGGGCCTATAAACTACTGTACAAAATCTTTTGTAAATTTTGATAGTGTGTCTTTCATGGTAATTATGTCTGTACATTTCAGTAATGTTAATGATTTTCTCAACTGTCTGCTGTGGTCCTGTAAGAATGCTGCACTGCTTGTGTTGCCTTGAGTTTATACTTTTTTTTCTTGGTTTTTTTTTTTTTTTTTGAGGTAGGGTCTCGCTCTAGCTCAGGCTGACCTGGAATTCACTCTGCCTCGAACTCTTGGCAAATCCTTCTACCTCTGCCTCCCAAGTGCTGAGATTAAAGGCGTGTGCCACCACACCCAGCTGTTTTTTTTGTTTTTTTTTTTTTTTTTTTTTTTTTTGAGGTAGGGTTTCACTGTAGTCCAGGCTGACCTGGAATACACTATGTAGTCTCAGGTTGGCCTTAAACTCATAGCGATCCTCCGACCTCTGCCACCCATGAGCTAGGATTAAAGGCGTGCATCACCATGCCCGGCTTTGAGTTTATTCTTGACTCAGGTTCCCAGCAAGGCAACAGGAATGACCTGACAATCACTTGAAATGGAATTTTGAAGAGGTCCTGCATGAATTCACCTTTTGCTGTAATAGATGAACCCCATGACAAATGCTATGGGGAGCAAAGCGCTGTGTTTCATGAAGAAGTGTCAGGCAGTGGCATGGCTGCTTCTTACTGTCTCCTATACTTGTCACCTTCCAGCTGCCTTTGGTTTGTGGTGGCTTTTTAGCATTTTAGCTTTACTGAGACTCCACCTCAGGGCCTTTCTGAATGGCTGACCCTTCAGCCCCCCTTCCCACCTAGACTTCCCCTCCCTGTTCCCCTTTCTCAGTTCAGCTTCCATTTTCATTAGAATGGCTGCCTAGACAATTCAGGGTACACTCATCTGACAGCACCCCATTTTTTTCTGTAACTCTTCACTGCCATGTTGCACAATGTGCTGGCATTTTAAGGGGCCACGGATCTGCCTAAGGTATTTGGTTACATTGTTTGGAAATGTTCTTAGGGTAATTAGAAAGGAGATAGTGAACAGCTATCAGGGAAGAAAGAGATATGACTTTAGGGGGCAATGCCACTCTGGTCACTTGTTAAGGTTGGAACAGCATCTTGGATAGTCAGGAACAGTGTGCTTGAGATGAGGAGATTCTGGAAGTTGACAATCAACTATTAGCCACATTTCTTCAATTTTTCACCTACCCTAAGGCATTAAATCCCCAGCACTGCCAATCTATCTGGTGTTCCCTTTTAGCAGAAATGAAACAAGTGTGGTGTTGGCTGCAGCAGGAAATGCCCTGATGCTATTTTCTGTGTGTGTATGGGGGGGATTTGCCCCTCTTGAAAGGAGTCATTACACTTCTGCCAAATACTTGGGTATTTGAATGTATTTCCTCTAATTTTGAGGTTCAAGATATCACTGTAAATTACATCTAATCTTCAGGTCTGAATCTTCCTCTGCATAGGCCTCTTTCTATTGAAGGTTTCCAATTTTATATTTACCTCCTGTAATAGGAAAATAATTATGAAACTTATAAAAGAGAGGCAATAGATTTTTATGGCGATGTTTGTCCTGTTTCAAATTTAAAATAAGAGAACACAATTGATGTTTTTTACTTCCTTCTGGGATATTGCAAGAATGTGGCACTACTTTTATTACCTCTGATTTTATTCTTGATTTGGAGATTCCCATAAAAACTCTGGTCATGAAGGCTTCCCTGTGAAATATAAGGGAACAAGGGTCTTCATTGAGCTTTAAGTTAAATGCTTAATAAGACCAATTTCTTGTGATTACAGTGGGGCAGGGAAGGTGTGTGAAACAGGCCTCAGATACTGGCATCACTACTACTGCTCCTTCCACAGATCTGTTTCCTGGACTTGTCTTTGAATAGACTTCTGCTTCCATTGGCTCATTGTGGCTTTTTAGCATTAGAGATGGGATTCCTCTTGGCCATTCAAGATGCCCTCTGTTTTTACCTTTATTACCCTTGTGACTATAGTTGTCTCCCTAGGCCATTCAGAACATTGCACATTAGTCAGGTAATTAAACAACCTAAATTCACTTGCCCCTCAATTTACCCTTGTCACATGGGGTCATAAAGACCTCAGTCAGTTTGCATGTGGGGAGAGGGCTTCTGGATACTCCTACTCCCTCTGTTCTTAAATTTTTTCTGCCCCTTCTTCTGCAGTAACCCTCATGGGTCTCCCTAATGAACAGCTTGCTGTGTGTATGTGGGGGGGGGGGAGTGTAACCCATTTCTAATCCTGGGACTTACTACTAGCCTGGGTTCATGTTTCTACAGTATACTTCTGACTGGACCATCCCAGGAGAAAGTTTTTTATGGTGCTGATTCATGTTGTCTTTAGTTATATGTAATCCCTCCTCCTTTTCCCCTTCTTCCCCAAAGATCTTTCCATCATATATATAATTTTAGAGAGAGCTAGAGTGAAAGAAAGACAGAGAGGGGGGGGGAGAGAATTCGTGTGCCAGGGCCTCAGGCACTGCAATTGAACCATGCTTGTGCTACCTAGTGTGTATGTGCGACCTTGCATTTGTATCACCTTGTGAACCGGGCTTACATGGGACCTGGAGAGTCGAATATGGGTCCTTAGGCTTTGCAGGCAGGTGCCTTAATCACTAAGCCCATCTGCACCCCTCTACATTTTGTCTGTTATCTATCCTGTGAATCCTTTCATCCTTATCTAACCTTTTTCTTAATATATTTGCCACAGGTTGACCTAGAACAAATTCTGTAGCCCAGGCTGGCCTCAAACTCATGGTGATCCTTCTACCTCAGGCTCTTGAGTGCTGGGATTAAAGGGGTGCACCACCATACCCAATTTTAATTGGTTTTTAACTTTTTTATGTGGGGCCTGGGGATCTGACTCAGGTACTCATATTTGTATGACCAGTGCTTTATCCACCAAGCCATCGCCTCAGTCTATTCTTTTGAAATGTGAAGTGCTTCAACTGAATTCAGGTTACAGATAATGTTTTAAGTGCTAAATATAACATAATGAGTATAGCAAGTGACTTATATTCAGTAGTCTGTTTCATTGGCAGAGAAAACTTGCTGAATGGTTATGATAGGTGTTAATCTCTTTGACAGGCCTACTACTTAATTGTGTAGCTATAATTTTAGGTCAGCATGCTCTCCTATGTATTCTGCTCTACTGACCAAGGAACACAGCAGTTGCAGACAAACACAAATGACAGAGCCACTCAAACAGGGCTCCTGATGGGTGCTCAGGTAGCTCAGATATAAGTGCTGAGCAGATCCAGCCGTTCATCAGAAGGTGCTGGTGGGTTTTTCGGTGCCCTGCAGTATAGTTCTCAGTCCAAAGTCAGCAGAGGAGGCGACAGCTGGGATGAGGAACTTCTGGAAAGAATGCCCAGAATTCTTCCTTGGGTTTCACTCTGAGAGTGCTGTGTGTCCACTTGGGGAGTTGCAAGGCTCTTCTCATGGGGAGTGTAACACCTGGCTGACTACCAATCCATACTCTGTCTGAACTGGCTCTTCCTTGCCCTGGGGAACTGGTTCATAAGCTCTTAGGATCTGTCAATGAGGGAGGCAGGGGGCCACCATGAGAGCTCTTAGAGTTCACTTCATACTAGGCTCAGTGGTATTTTTCTGTGTACTACTGTGAATAAAAACAAGTGAGTCCTATTTCCATTATGGCTAAAATGCAGTCATACCCAGCAGCCCTGTAGCAGAGGCTACAGTGAGAAAGACTGCTTCCTATCAAGGCAGATCTAGCTATTGGCCACCACTGAAGGTCCAGTTGGTGGGTAATGGAAACTGATACTGATCTCTCAATTTTGCACCATTCAAGGAAACCAACCATTTAACTGGTGATAGGTTTACAATGCTGGGGCTCTCCTTTCATAGAGAGGCCAGTAATTTTCCCTTCCCTTCTATCAGGGCTCTTAATAGTACACAAAAGAAAGTTAGTTAACAAAAGAAAGTTAGTAAACAAAAGAAAAGACTTTATCTTCCCCATTCTTCACTTCCAAAGGAAAACAAATTCAACAGGCAGAAACCAATAGTTTTTCTTAACTTTACCCCTTCTCATCTCTGGCTGCCCCTTTAAAATCTCAGGTTCAGCCACACTCAAAGGCAGCAGTTCCCTTTTCCTGCTCAGGAGAGCTATTGGCCCCTCATGGCTCTTTGCCCTAATAAATGATATCTGCTGCTGAAGGTGAGTTTTGCTCTTTGTTTTATTTTTCATATTGCTCTAGTTAATTCCAAGTTCCAACCCACTGGCCTCACCCACAGCCTTAGCCTGTGGACCCCAGTAAGTGAGATGTGGCGGGGAGTGCAGGACCACGGGAGCCCTGGTCACATCAACAGTCGGCTTTACTTGTGCTTTTCTCAACTGTAGTTTGATTCCTTGAGGGTCTTTTGTTAATTCTTACAGAGGTTTTGAAAAAGGAAATTCTTAGAAAGCCTGTTCATTCTGAAAGCTTCTTAAATGCTTTAGGACAAAGAATTATGAGCATCCTGAATATATATATATGGTCAGGACAAAATGGAGTCACAGCAGGAGGCCGACAGAGACACAAGGAAGCAGGTCCTCCACATTCCTCTAGGAACCACCAACCATCACCCCTTCCTTGCCTGGCGATGCCCAGGTCTAGGTTTCCTGCCCAAGCTGACTGCTCTGCTCTTCAGAGTCAGTTCTGGCAGCTTGTGTTTGTCCCCTGAAGAAAAGCTTCCATCTTTGCTGTGGTCTCTGTGGCCTTGGTCACTCCTGAACCTTTTTTTTTTTTTTGAGGTAGGATCTCACTCTGGCCTAGGCTGACCTGGAATTCACTATGCTGTCTCAGGGTGGCCTTGAACTCATGGTGATCCTCCTACCTTTACCTCCCAAGTACTGGGATTAAAGACATGAACTATCGTGCACAGCCAAGCATCCTGTATTTTTGTCTACTCTGTACTCATTGCTTCTCTTTCTGATACCAGCACTGCCCTGGTCTTCCTCTGCCTGTGGTTTATTACCAGTTTTTTTACATCAGAGTTGACTTTGTTGTCTTATAATGGAATGCAGATGGTTGAAGAAGGGCAAGCAAGCAAGGTTTATTGAAAATAAAGGCAAAGGAAAGCACGTTGTAAGGGAAAAAGGTTCAGAAAAATTGTGTAGCCAGTGTGGCACTCTGGTCCGAAGCAAGTCTATCCTTGGCCCATATGGACCTGGTGACATGGGTGGTTCTGAATCTCCTGTTTTGCTTATACCTCAGGACCACCCTCCTTGATGTTGCTAGTTAGGTCTGTACTGGGTCAGAACTTTGACTCTTGTGAACCTGATTTGGTGATTTTTGTCTTATGTTTGTCTCAGCCAGTTCAGGCTATTGTAACAAAAGGCCATATATGGAGTGGTTTATACACAACAAATGATTTCTCTGAGTCCTGGGAGCTACAATCTAGGATCATCGTAAGAGTACGGTCAGGTTCTGGTGGGAACTCGCTTCTGGGCTGCAGCGTTCTGCTTTCTTATTGTATCTTCAAGTGGATAACAGAGATGAAGAAAGGGGTCTCATGTCATTTACAAGGACACTAATTCCATTCATGAAGGTGTTAGTGTAAGGTTTGAGAGTGACTAAGACCACACAGAAACACTAAGCTTTTATTCAGGAAAAGCACAAGTTGCCAGGACGGACTCTCAAGAGCAGAGCACAGCCAACCTGAGATTCCAGACAGTGGGCTTTATAGGACTCTTCAGTTGGGGGAAGGTGAGGAAGGGAAAATTTGACCAAAAAAAGTTTCTTTAGGGGAGATCTAAGATAGCCAGGGTGTGACACCAGAACAGTGACCAGGTGACTTACAAGATAAGGGAACAGGAAATCATGACATGGGGGGCAGTGTTAGACAAGGAAGGGATAATGGCTGGGCAGTTTCTTGAGGACTGTGGATGGCCCACTTCCTTGTGTTCATTGCCATCCTGCTGTCTTTGGTGACTCCATTTTGGGGAGCCCATCCTGACCTAACAGTTAGGTTCAGAATTTAAGAACCACTGAGACAGTTTCTTTTTGGGCTCAAAGTTTTCTTAATGCCAACAGGGAGTGTCAGGGTTCAGAGCAAAGGAAGTGTGGAGAGAGCTCTGAACTGCCTAGTATGAGGAAGAAAAGGTTTTAAAGACTTCTGGTGGAGAAGTAGAAGGAAAGAATCTTACAGTACTTTTATGGCATGTCTGGCACACACAGTATGGGTGTCTGCTTCTCATAGGGTGAAATCTCAATGGAGCCATACCACCCCAAAATCTTTGGAAGGTAAGCTTTGTTCTCTTGTTTTGGGTCTACAGGTGCTAGCTCTGAGGGAAGAGTTGGTTCCTCACACTCAGATACAGAAGGGCCTAAGAATTACCATAACAGAAGGTGTGATTCTAGCATCCCAGACCTAACCTGACTTTATTTACAAGGAGGGGTAAAACAATTCATTGAAACCTCAACTTCCATAATAGAAGAAAGCTTCTGGGAGTTAGAGCAGGGCAGGGGGCGTGAATGTAGAGGCTTTTTAAATCTTTACCGAAGGGACCGCCTTCACGCCTCAGTCACCTCCCAAAGGCCCCTCCACCTACTACCTCGATCACAATGGGGGTCCAGCTTGGATATGTGGTTTTGAGGACAGCACAAGAATCCAGCTCATGTTGATACAGATTAGAAGCAATGTAGCTTTTTTTTCTTTTTTTTCTAGGTAGGGTCTCACTCTGGTCCAGGCTGACCTGGAATTAACTCTGTCATCTCAGGGTGGCCTCGAACAATGTAGCTTTTTTGTAGGTAGTCAGAGGCATGAGTCCAAAGGACGAACTGCCATCTGATCCAAGATGGCAATAAGGAACAATAAGGAACAGCTTGCTGATTCTTCCTCCTTAACTTTTTCAGACTTGCACTCTTCTTGGGCAGGTCCTTTTTATATCAGGCTCCTCCAGGGCCCAGTGACCAATCAAGATCTTTCACAGACATTTGGACTTTGTGATAATACTCATTCTAACTGGATGCCTAATTTATGGACCTGAACCAACCTTCCATCCGCATGAAATTTCTTGATTTCCTCCCCTCTTCCCAGCAGAGGAAATTCCTCTTGGCTTGGGAGCTTGTCTGATTTTTTCCTTCATACCTCAACTCCCCTACACTCTTTCATAATTTACCCTTCTCTGTGTCTGCCTTTCTCAATTCTTTGCTTAATGTGGACAAGACCATGGAAGTCACAGACTTAATGGCTCGGAGGATTCTTTGAGAACCCCTGGCTTGGGAATTCTAAATCACCCAGAGCTCAGCCTCTCTCTCACATCATTATGGAAATCCAATCCCATATCAATAGTAGTATTATGAAACCCAAATCACAAGTGGCAAACTATCACTTCCAGATTCCTGGGCAACACCAACTACTGGGTTTGAAGATAGGATGGGGCGTTAGCCTGAAGATGCTGCAAGTCCTTACGCAGCACAGAGTGGATCTTGTTGCAGTGAAGCCACTTACAGGGCAGAGGAATAGGACACAGTTGGAGGACATAATTTATGATATATTTTTTGAGGTCTTAGACCTAACTGCCTTTGAGGCTCCCCAAACTCCCTGCTAAGTGAGTTAGTGTTTTTTTTTTTTTTTTCTTCATTTAAACCAGTTTCAGATGGTTTTCGTCCCTCTGCGTCTGGAATAGCCTTTTAAAAGTGCTTATTTTTTTCCCCCATCTCTGTTGTTGGAAAATACTCTCCCACACAGGAGTACTGTACACTTTAACATGGGCTATGTAAACTCTACACAAAAAGCATACACACTGGTGGAGTTGGACTCTCAACGTCTTCATTCAGTCAAGCTGTTTCACCATTTGAAAGTGGTTAAATTGGTCTCTGGGACTGAAATTGTGCAATAAAGTTCTAGGAAGATAACATACATGTCCTGTGATGTGGTGCAGGAGGATGCCACTATCTTCAAAGTAGTCTCATGAAAAATAAAAGCTGATTTGGATTAAGCCTCTGAATTGAAGTAGAGATTACATGAAGTATAGGGAGGCTGCTGTTGGTGTACTTGCCAGGCTATGGAAGCTCTTCTCCAGAGTTGCCTGTGGCCAAAAGCAGGCTGTTAGTAGGCGAGGTTCAATGCTGAGCCCCACTCAGTAGCGCATAGGACTGACCAGGAATCTGAACCATTCAGCAAAGAAAAATCCGCTCGGTAGTGCCAGAGCGCCCACTGGTGGAAGATTTAAAATACTCTCCAGCGCATTTCTGCCTATCCTGTTTCTCCCCACACTCTCAACCTACCACCTTCCCGTGCTTTCACGCCTGCTATCAGAAACTCTGTCCTGAGACAAACATGTTATAAGACAGGGATGCAACCGCTGCATTTGTAGTAAGAAAAGTTGTGTGTTAGCTCACCCAACTCAACAAATTATAAGGAAATTTAAGAGCCATACGAGAAGTGGTTCTTGCATATATCCTGATAAAAAAAAGGCCAACCATAAAAGGACATTAATGAAACATTGGGGACATTAAAGGGACTAGAGATTTGGTGATATAGAACTGTTGTGCATGTATTTTTTTAAGCCCTTGCTTTAAGATATGCACAACAAATTTATAGATAGAATGATGTAATTCTAGAATTTGCTTTTACATAACACAGCAGTGGGTTAGGTAAGAATAGAAATTGAGGCCAGGCATGGTGGTGCACGCCTTTAATCCCAGCACTTGGGAGGCAGAGATAGATAAAAGGATGGCTTTGAGTTCAAGGCCACCCTGAGACTAGAGTGAATTTGAGAACTTGAGGTCAGCCTGGGCTAGAGTGAGATCCTAGCTCAAAAAACAAAACAAAAAAAGAATAGAAATTGGAGGGCTGGAGAGATGGCTTAGGAGTTAAGATGTGTGTCTGCAAAGCCAAAGGACCCAGGTTTGATTCCCCAGGACCCATGTAAGCCAGATACACAAGGTACTGCATGAAGCTGGAGTTCATTTGCAGTGGCTGGAGGCCCCGGGGCATCCATTCTCTCTCTTTCTCCCTCCGTCACCCTCTCTCTCTCAAATAAATAAATAAAAATAAGAAACAAATGTTAAAAATCTGTAAAAAAGAATAGAACTTGGAATAAGAAATGTGCTGGTACTTGTTGAAGCTGATGGATACTCCAGATTACACTGTTCTTTTACTGTGAGTATTGAAGGTTGGCAGCAACTCTTAGTTATTTTTCATACTCTGTTGACCTTTCTCTGTGACCTTTCTTTAAATATACGTTAAGCTGCTGCTACTGCTGCTAGTACTTTTTTGAGCTTCCTTATTTGCCAAAGTTACATCCTGGGGACTTTTTCTAGTCAAGTGCTAGGTTTAGTGTAGAAGTCTCTGGGAGGAGAGGGTCTAGTGTTCCCTGGAAACCTTTGACAATGGCTTTGTGTTGAGTCTCTTCATCTTCTGCTGAGCCATCAACCACGGAGTAGCAGGGGACATCTCCCCACACTCGCCTGACCCTGTGCAAGACAGCAGCATTGCACGGGTCTTTCCGAGCGATCCCTCCACGCACACCACTGAGCAAGAAGCGTCCGCTCGAGCTTGAGGAGAAGGTGGAGAGGCGCAGCAGCCTGCGCTGTCACACAGGACCCGCGTGCTGTGGGCAGAGCTGAGGTCAGCCACCTTTCAGCAAGTTTAACGACTCATGGAAACGTCACAGCTGGGGCAACTGAGGGTAGAACGTGACATTTCTTTCAGGAAATGTATCTTGTGCAGAAGTTATCTCAATGTTATTGACATAAGCTTTGGTAATTAAGAGAATCTAGTCCCAGCATTAGGGCCATACAAAGTTTTCTATAATCAACATATGATGCTACATTGTTACACTGACTAGGGGCCAGGGATGAGACTCAGTGATGTAGCGCTTATCTTGCATATGCAACACCCTGGGTTCAATTCTCAGACTTGAAAGTAAAACACATTGATCGTATAAAGTATTTTTTAAAATATTTTATTTTTGTTTATTTAACAGAGAAAGAGGGAGAGAGAGACAGAGACAGAGAGAGAGAGAATGGGCATGCCAGGGCCTCCAGCCACTGCAAATGAACTACAGACTGTACGCCTCCTTGTACATCTGGCTAACGTAGGTTCCGGGGAATCAAACTTGGGTCCTTTGGCTTTGCAGGCAAACTCCTTAACTGCCAAGCTATCCCTCCAGCCCTGTATTAAGTATTTTTAACTCACCCATCCCTGTTTATTGCATAGGTTTGTGAAGAGCTTTTAGAATCATTTTGCATATTTGAGTGAGACAAGTATGGTCTTACCACCATTTCTTATGTGGCGCTATGACCTATGTCCCTGCCCACCTGCCAGCTACACCAGGGCCTTCAAAATTTTTGTCAGTTACATATGTTAATTCTGCCTCTGACCTTTATAAACCTTGTGCAGAATCTGTTTTCATCACAATCTCCTTTGAAGGGTGGATATGTACCTTGTAGCTCATTTCTATATTTTTATTTCTTTAAAGAACAGATAAGCTAGCAGTTGAACTAGCTTTTTTCAGTAAATAGAACATCCTTTCCTGAACCCGAGTGCTGCCTTACTTTATGGTACTCCACTGAAGTTTTAAATTTCATGGTAAGTCCCAAAGGAAAGAAAAAAGTACCATAGATAAACAAATCAAAACATGATACCTGTAACAGACAGCTTCAGGTTCGCTGAGATGAACTTCCAGACCGAGCACAGTTATGGAGGAAGGGATTTATTGAAGCTTACAAATCCAGGGGAAGTTCCATAATAGCATAAGAAGCTGGCCTGCCTTCCCAGGACCAAGCAGAGAGATAGAAGTACAAGCCAAAAGCCAAAAGCCAAAAGCGACAGCACACTTCAGGAACTCCTGCTAGGCACACTTTGAATATCTTTAGATTGAAATCTGAAACCCACCACCACACCTCAAGATCAACCCAGTGACACTGCCTCCAGCCAGGTGGCTGCAGATACAAACTACAAACAATGAAAAAATGAATATATTGGGGGCCATCTATTCAAACTACCACAATACCTAAAGCTTTTACTGTTGAAACATCCTAGGTAAAATAGGCTTATTAAACTGAGTACTATCCTGATTATATTAGTAAACTTTTCATTGCTAGGACAAAATACTTGACAAAAAATCAGTTTACAGAAAAAAGGATTTATTTCAGGTTATAGTTCCATCATGGCAGGGGAGAGAGATCAGTAGAAGCTAGCCACATTCAGTTCAACAATAAGGAAATAGATCAAAACAATGAATGCTGATGCTCAGTTTCCTCTCTCCTTTTCTTCTTATTTTATTTAAGGTTTTTTTTGACAACTTCCATAATTATAGACAATAAACCATGGTAATTCCCTTACCCTCCAATTTCCCCTTTGCAACTCCACTCTCCATCATACCCCTTCCCTCTCTCAATCAGTCTCTCTTTTATTTTGATGTCATCATCTTTTCTTTCTATTATGATGGTCTTGGATATCCAGGCCATTTTCTGTCTGGAGGAGTGCATTGTAAGGAGTGCTCTCTCCTTTTCATGCAGTTCAGAACACAGTTAAAGTTGGTCTTAGCTGGGCGTGGTGGTGCATGCCTTTAATCCCAGCACTTGGGAGGCAGAGGTAGGAGGATTGCCATGAGTTCAAAGCCACCCTGAGATGACAGAGTTAATTCCAGGTCAGCCTGGACCGTGGTGAGACCCTACCTCAAAAAGCCAAAAAAAAAAAAAAGGTTGGTTTCCTTACCTCAATTAACCTAACCATAAGTATGCCTGAGGCTAACCTAGTCCAAGATAATCCCTCACAGGTGGTTTGGGATCAGTCAATATGAGCCATCACACTGACTTAACACCTTCTGTTTTGTCAAATGTAGTAATGTTTGCAAAGTAAGTTAACTTTACCTTGCTGTAGATGTAAATAAACATGCATACATAGTCCATAGTCAATGCAATTACTTTGAATACTATAAATTTATATGATCGCTTTCTAGTGACTGCAGTACATGTAAATTTGTGAACACTTTCCTCCTTACTCTGAATTACTTTTTTAGAAATTAAAAAAACTATTTTGATTAATTATCCTGAACTGTTGCTGGTCTCAAGCACATCTGTGTTGGACATAGGCAGAGCCCTGGGTTAAAGCAAACCTAAGCTGTCTGACATGAAGGCCCCTGCCTATGGAGAGGTTGCAGCAGCCTGAACCATCGGTCATATCTCTGGAACCAGACTGAAAGGGGAGCTCCTCCCCCTAATCTCAGGGGTTGCAGTTAGCCAGGATCTTTCCCCCATTCTTGAGGGTCTCAGTGAGCCTGGACCTCTGGACAAAATCTCAGATCAGCAGGAAGTAAGGCCGCTCCCTCTCCAATCATAGGATACCTGGACATTCAGATAAGACTGAGGCTTTGCCCATAACTTGTGGCCTTTGGCCAGTTGCCTAGGAAACTCCTTATATGGCATCAGTCAGTCCCTTTGCAAAGCCCATACCCCTGTACCATTGCCTACATGCTGGAATGTATGTCCCCATATGCTAATTAGGCATTAGTAACCAACCTTGTACATCCAATCCCCTTAGGACCCTCAACTGCCTATAAACCATTTCCTTGACAATAAACGAGGCTGTTCAACGAAACTGTCTCCCAAGAGTGATTTTCATGTGCTCACCACCACAGTTGCCTGGGACACCTTGGGAAACTGTAGCCAGCCCAAAGACCCAGGAACCCACAGCTGGTGCCTGATCAGGGACCCTATGCAATGGGACAGGATAGGTGAGTGCTCTCCCAGAGGGTCTTGGAGGTATCGGACCATGTGGCCTTGCCTCCATGCTTTTGAGGGCTGTCAGGTTTCTCTTTTTCCTCCTTTATTTTTGGTTTGCACCATCGTGAGGGACCAGACACTATGAACTGGCAACTGAGGTCTTTTGGCTGAGGCCACTTTTCGGTATTGACTACAGGTCAGCCATCCTCTTTCTGGACCCTGGCAGCCAATTAGCTTTTGGCAGAAACCTCCTATTTCTCTCCCACACAAAAATCCAGTAACACATCAACCTCTTAAAAGCCTGTAGGGCAGGTCACTGGTCCAGTCTTTTTCTATCACCAATTATATTGTCTCCTACCAAGAAGTATCACAGATTGGTAGATTATGGGTGCTCCTAAAAGTTAAGGGAATTAAGCTCTCCCAAAGGGAGGACAGTTCCTTTTAGAAATAAGTCCTCCAGATTGCCCCCTGGATGATTGGACCTGCACAGCTCATCAGGCTAGGAAACAAAAAGTTCAGTAAGAAAAATTTCCCTCACTCCCTTTCATCTCCTTTCAAGTTTCTCCACTAGAGCAGTGGCGAAATTGCAAGCCGGCTTTGCAAGCACTCCAAAGCTTCTCAGGCCAGGTGGTGGGCTCATGCGTGCTCAGACAACGGCACCTCGCTTGGCCTGCTCAGGTGCCATGTCTCTGCCTCTTTCTCCAGTGGCACCCCCACAGTGGTCCCAGGGACCCCTCTTTTCCCAGCAACACCCTGGGGACTCCCTCCTTTCCCAGGGACCCCCAACAGTCCCAGGGCCCCCCCTCCCTTCTTTCCCCTTCAGGTAGCCGGTCTTGGGCTGGTGGGCTGGCAGTCATCTTAGCCATTATCTGCACGCACTCCAGACCCAGACCAGACCTGGGTAAGTGCCTGGGAGGAGGGTGGGGCTGACCTGAAGGGGTTGATGTGAGCCCCACGCATCCTCCACAGCTTAGGCATCATAAAACAGCAAGCAAGAAAGAGGTCACATTTAACTAAAGCCTATGGTGAACTGAAGTTTTACATAAACAATGCCATACTTTGTTACATGACATAAATATAAATACTGAGTTTACATTCTAGGTCAGCTTCAACTTTCATAGAGGATTATTGAAAACAACAAAATTATCTCTGAGGTGGTGACATAATTTGTCAGGTATTTAAAAAAAAAGATTGTAATATCCTGTTACTTAAAAGGAGGAGGCAACTGACCTGACTTCTAGGCCAATCTGCCTCAAGATAGAAACAAAATTTGCCTTAGTTACTCCTAATAAAATCATTTCCAAGTGTTAGAGCTACTGACATAAAATTGTCTTTTATCTAGACTACTTGCTTGGCAGTGAGTAATAAGATTAATCAATTTGGTTTAGTTTCTCTTAATAGTCTTATTAAAAAGATGGTTAGGGGCTGGAGAGATGGCTTAGCGGTTAAGCGCTTGCCTGTGAAGCCTAAGGACCCCGGTTCGAGGCTCGGTTCCCCAGGTCCCACGTTAGCCAGATGCACAAGGGGGCGCATGCATCTGGAGTTCGTTTGCAGAGGCTGGAAGCCCTGGCGCGCCCATTCTCTCTCTCTCTCTCTATCTGTCTTTCTCTCTGTGTCTGTCGCTCTCAAATAAATAAATTAATTAATTTTTAAAAAAGATGGTCAATTTTGGTATGAGATGAGTTGATTGAAGGAACTGGAAAGGAATTTTTCAATGTTGGATACAGAATGCTCGTTAAACATGCGTTTTGAGTGGTACTTAGATCAAAATGTTAAATTATGTGGATAAAGATATGCATGTGTAGGAAAGAATTTTTAGGTTAAACTTACACACCTAAAGGCAGAGTCTAAAGTTAGAGATTTTTCAACTGTTTCCAAACTCTTAAGGAACAAAAGACTAATTTTCAGGCTAAAATATATTGGGATAGCTTGCTTAAGCTTTATCAAATTTAAGTCAAGGGTTATATTAGAATTTAGCTGGCTGTTTTGGCTCAAAAAGATAAGATTCTGTTCTATTATATGTAAAGTAACTATCTCACTTCTGGCATCTTAAGTCCAGTGCTTATAATGAAATTAACTCTTTAAGACATATTTCCTACCTTGGGGTACAGCCTCATGCTCAAACAATGATTGTCATCTGAGAAAAATAATTTCAAGTTCTGTGGTTCTGTTTCCAATATTCTCTGGGTAATTGGCACCCACACAGGTATCTAAATTAATCAAAGATGTTTTCAATCACAGGAGCTAAGACTTTATACTGTCTTACTTGCCCTTTTCTGACAATTTCTAGGTTAAATTAATTTTTTTGTAAATTAATTGGTATTGTTTTCAAGTCTGGTAATAGGTTCTGCCTGTACTTATAGCTATTAGATTGTTAAAGTGTAAGATATGCCTACTTTCTATGCCTTAGATATGGCTTATGCTGCCACAGGACAACAAAAATTTAAAAGGTTGAATGAAATGATTTTAGAGGCTCTTGTGTTATTCTTTAAATCATTTCAGTAGTCAAATGTGATCTGTATGTACATACATCCAGGCTGGTATAACTTACTTTCTAAGTGTATTAATTACCTATGTAGAAGCCAAAGCAAATTGGAATCATCAGAGCAAAATGGGCCAATATTTTGGCCTGTGCTCCCAGGTCATGAGGCTACTGGAGATGATGGGACACTTCTACACTGGCCCTCTGGTAAGTCACCTGTCTTCCTGAGCAAGGAGGATACAGAGTCCCAAACAAAATTGGTATACAGTCTGAAACAGAAGAGTCACAATTATGGAGCAATTAGTCCCCCTGTCTTCCCAAAGAAGAAAAAACTACTTTGCCAGGATGGCCCTGACTCATCCTAACAAACAGAAAACACCAGTAAGCTATGGGACTACTACTGGGTCCCTAAAGTCTCTTTGGAGAGCCACAAGTGACCTCAAAAATTAATCTTTAGTTAAATTTTGGCTATCTGCATGGCCTTAAACACTCAGAGAAAAATGTGTAACCAGACATTAAAAATACCTTAAATATATAAATGGTCTATTAAGTAATACAACAAGAGCTTTCCAAGAGGGGAAACAAACAAGACCTTAAGACATTTTCCCCCATAGTTCTAATTCTATAATAATAAAAAAGAACAACTATAGATGTCAAAAGGGTTATTTTCAAATCTAAGAATATATAAGTAAGTTCTGAAACCAAAAATATATATTTCCATAACTGGGACCACTTGTGTTAAGACACCCACTCTCCTATGGTGTGAAGGGCTAACCACCCCATCCATAAATATTTCCTCTCCATCTTGTTGTTCCTCAGGCTTGATTATTTCACAGGTGTATCTCTACAAGAAAAAAGCGGCCTACAAACTCCACCTGCACCAACCAAAAAAGATTTTCATCCCTCTGCTGGTGGGCCTCAGTGTGACATTGTCTCTGGGTGCAACTGGTGACCAACAGCCTTGAATCTTTCTAGAGACAACTGAACTCTCTTGTGGGTGTAGCATTTCAAAACTGTCTAGCCTTATATCTCATTACTGAACTTGGGGGGATATATGTGGTCTTGGGAGAAGAATGTTGTTTTTTTGTTAATGAATCAAATGTTGTTGAACAAGATGTTAAAACTCTCAAAAAACCC
The DNA here is from genome assembly GCF_020740685.1 of Jaculus jaculus. NCBI lineage: Eukaryota > Metazoa > Chordata > Mammalia > Rodentia > Dipodidae > Jaculus > Jaculus jaculus. The sequence continues at coordinate 25,505,320 of NC_059115.1, forward strand.
TAGAAGGAGCTGCTTGCCCACTACTATCCTGAGGACCCCATCACCTGGTTAGTCACTTGGTTACTCCCCTGCCTTTGTACCCTCCTTGCTATAGGAACCCTATTACTTGTAGCCCCCTGCCTCATCAAATTTCTCAGACAACAAATAAGTGCTATTGCTAAGGTTGCTACTAATCAGGTTGTCATGCACCATCTAGCCCTATCTGAGTCTATGACAGACTATAACGATTTCACTCAATATGATGACACCTCCCCATTATAAAAACAAAGGGGAAGCTGTGGGACACAGGCAGGGCCCTGGGTTAAAGCAACCTAAGCTTTCTGACACAAAGGTCCCAGGCTATGGAGAGGTTGTAGCAGCCTGAACCACTGGTCATATCTCAGTCATATCTTGGGGACCAGACTGGCAGCCCCCAATTCTTGAGGGTTGTATTTAGCCAGGATCCTTCCCCCATTCTTGGGGGTCTCAGTGAGCCTGGATCCCTGGACAAAATCTCAGACCCCAAGATAGGCAGGAAGTAGGGCCACTCCCTTTCCAATCACAGGATACCTAGACATTCAGTTAAGACTTAGGCTTTGCCAATAACCCTGTGGCCTTTGCCCAGTTGCCTAGGAAACTCCTTATATGGTATTAGCTAGCACCTTTGCAAAGCCCATCCCCTTGTACCATTGCCTACCTGCTGGAATGAATGTCCCCATAGGCTAGTTAGGCATCAGCAAGTAACCTTGTACATCCAATCCCCTTAGGACCCTCAACTGCTTATTAACCCATTTCCCTGACAATAAACAGAGATCTGTTCACTGAAACTGTCTCCTGAGAGTGATTCTCGTGTGCTCACTACCATGGTTGTCTGTGATGCCTTGGAGGAACTGCTGCCGGCCCAAGGACCTATGAACCCACACATCTGCCCAACATTAGAAAGCTAGTACTCGGGAGATGGGAGTTGGTGTAAGGAAGTCTGGTTTATACAGGTGTGGTGGTTTGAATAGAATAGATGGCCCCCAATATATTCAGTTGTTTATTTGTTTTGACTATCATAGAAATGCAAACACTTTTGGAAAGAGTTGACTGGAGAAGGAACCTGCTTTTCAAGGCTATGATTTATTTTGTCTGTGAATTAAGACTATGGCTGTGCCCTGCACACCTGGTATTGGTTTCAGAAGCATGAAAAATGCAAGGAGTGGTCATGAATTGCACATGGTCCCAGGAGCTGCTGCTGAGATGTGGCATGAGGCAGGGCATGATGCCCTGATAGGCTGAAAGAGCCTTTGAAAGATGGACCATGGTTTGCATGAAGACCTCAAGATGTTTTGGATATACCAGGACTATGCAAGCGCTACTATAGAGCGCACTGTTGGCCTGAGATGGAAGTGTTCCCTGACTACTCTGCCCAGCTGGAGGGGCAGAATTGGAAAATCTGGAGACTGTCAGTCTTTGGTTTTATTGGACTTGAACTTCAGAAGTTTGATGTTTGTTTGATGATGGTTGAGTTTGCATTGTTTTAGTCTCTCCTTGCTATGCCTTATACCAGTTGAAAATGTTTACTCTGTACCTTTATATGTTAAAAATGTTTAACTTGTTTGATTTTATAGGTCTTAATATCTTAAATTCGTCAAGACTGTGGGGTCCTTTGAAATTGAACTGAGTACAATTTACAATGTTTGATGGTTATAAATCTTTTGGGGGCCAGGGGTGGAATGTGTTGGTTTGAATAGAATATATGGCTCCCAATATATTCAGTTGTTTATTTGTTTGTAGTTTGTATTCTGCAGCCACCTGGCTGGAGGCAAGGTCACTGGGTGGATCTTTAGGTGTGATGGTGAGTTTCAGATTTCAATCTAAAGATATGCAAAGTGTACCTAGCTGGGGTTCCTGAAGTGTGCTGTGCGGTGTGGCTTTTGGCTTGTGCTCTCTCTCTGCTTGGTCCTGTGAAGGCGGGCCAGCTTCTTCTGCCATTTATGGAACTTCCCCTGGATCTGTAGGCTTCAATAAATATCCCTTCCTCCATAACTGTGCCTGGTCTGGAAGTTCATCTCAGTGAACCTGAAGCTGTCTGCTACAACAGGAGATCAGCAGCCTAAAAAATGGGCAGCAGCTATTATTCCTGAAACAAAGAGCATTTTCCAGAGCTCAGGTACACCAAAGGGGCTTTATGGGGAGAAAGAGATATACAGAGGAAATCGGCAGCAGACTCCATGTTGCTCGGGGTAGGGTCTTTGTCATCCAGGGCCTGCCTTTCTCTTCTGGAGTGTCTTTGACATAGCAACTAACTCTTAGACCAGTCCCTATAATTCTCCAGATAAATATATTATTTCCTTTCAGGTTACACAAGGTTCCACTTCTAATTAAAGAACCAGGTTAGCCAGTCCTTTGACCACACTTTGATGTCATCTGAAGGCCATCAATATTGCAGGCTCTGGTAAGCTAAGGATGACTTGATTTGAGCATCTTAGGACCCATATTCATCTAGCTCCTTTCCCTGAAATAGTTGACTGAGCCATTCAAAAATGGTGTCTTAACATGCAACACTTGGAAAGTAGAAAAACAACTTTGTAAGGGATAGTTTACAACATAGAGCTAACCTAAAGTAATGCAATGTAAGATACAATAGCGTTACCTTATCCCTGTCACAGTTCCCACTCTTCTCCATTTCATTCCTGTAGGAAGGCTTCTTTAGTCCAAAGTTATAAAACACTTCCATATTCCTCTTGTAAACTGGTTCCAAATGACCAAAAACTACATGGTCAGGGTCACTGCAGCAACAACCTCACTTTGGTCCCAATTTTCTGTAGGAGCTACCTGCTTGTTGCTGGGGCAAAACTCCCTACCAGAAGCAGCTTGTGGGGGTGGTTGGTTTGGTTTACAGTCTCAAGGGGAAGTTTCAGTAGGTTGGAGAAAAGAAGCAACGAGGGCATCACATGTGTCATAGCAACAGGAAGTAAGGAGTATGAATGAACTAGCTCTCAAATATCGAGTAGAGCTGGACTAATAACCCTCAAGGTGTACTCCCTGAGGGACAGACCTTCTCTAGCAAGACTCCTTCTCCTCTGGCAAGGCTCTTCCTCTCAAAGGCTCTACAACCTTCCCAAATTTCCACCAGCTGGGGAAAAGTATTCAAATATGTGAGGCTATGGAGGCTATTCATATTCAAACTTACACAGAGGGAAAAACACAGACTGGTTTGTTTGACTAACCCAAGTATTCATGTTACATTCCCAAGCATTACAATGATATTATATATGGCACACATACACACAGTGTATATATTTATCTATATATATCAAGAATATATAAGCACCTACATACTGCTGTTATATGTATGATAAACTCCAGATCCTTGGACCAGGGCCTTTCCTATACTGGTATTATTGAATTTCTCTGTTTCTGTGTTTCCTCACCAAGATGAGCACTAGGAAACATGAAGGACCATGTATCTCCTCAGAGGAGAATCTAGTGATTATGATGCAGTTCCTGGTTTCTTCTCAGGGTTGTGCCTCAACACTTGGGAGCGAGGAATAATTCTACCTGGGGTTCATTAGTGGATCCTCACAGTCATGTACTGATTCAGGTTTGTTTGAAATCCAGCAACGGGCCACTTTGGTAGTGAACTGCCCCCAAGTAACTCCATTTTGTCCTCAGTGACTCCAGTTTCACACTTCACTCGGCTTCTCTCCCACCTCCACAAAACCGTATCCTGGCTAAGAGAACATTTTTATCCAGTTACACCTGCTGCACCAGGAAGTCTGTTTTCTGTGCATCTGGAAGGTTCATTGTTTTTGCTTAATTGTAACTTCTGGGTCCAGGCCTCAGCCCCCAGTTTTTGTTACTGTTTAACTGTAATTAATATTAGCTAATTTACACCTAAAGGACTTTTTTTTTTTTTTTTTTTTTGGTTTTTTGAGGTAGGTCTAGCCCAAGCTGACCTGGAATTCACTATGGAGTCTCAGGGTGGCCTCTAACTCACACTGATCCTCCTACCTCTGCCTCCTGAGTGCTGGGATTAAAGGCGTGCTCCACCATGCCCAGCTTTACACCTAAAGGTCTTTTTTTTGGACCTTCAATGTGTGCTGTTGCTGTCTGTGACTAGGGTGGGTGAAACATTTTGGAGGCCCCAGTGAGATTTCCAACCAGGCAATCAGACCTCACTATGGGTCTCCAGGGCTTGGTGAATTATTAAAGGGGTGGTGGCCCCTTATATGGTCTAGGGTCCCCTGACTCTCACACCAGTGCAGGAGAGTCCTGGGATGGCTTCTAAGCTTCTGGATACCACAACTGATCAAGTCCTTTTTCTCTTCCTAGGAGGTAAGTTCTGCTAATTCTGTTTTGATCTGATGTTAGGTAACAGGAGTGAAATTCTGGAAGGGATTCTTCTGTGGAATCTTCTAAAGATTTAAGACTTCGAGAAGATTCTGGTAGGGAAGTTATTGATTCAAACCCTTTCTCCCTGGGTGGCTGAATGAATGAATGAGTAGTCCAGTATACCCATCCCTATTGGTCACATACTGGACTGCAGGATCTGCAGTCAGAGCTGATCTCTGGCAAATGCCACAGAGTCTGATTGGGCAGGAGCCTGTGGTCCTGTGGCAATGCCTGCTGGCCCTCCTTAGAGGGAACACTGAGCTCAAAATTTTGCTTTTGTTACCCATTATGCTCCTGACATCCAAAAATCATCTCCAGAAATTTGAAGGTTTCACTGGTATGAACACTTCTCCACTTCTAGAAGTGGCCCAAAAGGTATTTAACAATTGGGGTGTTGAGAGGCAAAAACAACAACAACAACAAAAACCTGGCAGCCCAGACTGCAGACCTGCTGGCAAGTAACAAGCTAAAATCATGCTCACTGCCTTCCAGTTGGCTTGCTCCAGGCCACAGATCAGCCCAGTCCAGAAAAAAAGGAAACCTCAGCAAGAAAAACCTGGGAGAGTAGGGAGGACCCAATTGGGAAAAGATCAATGTGCTTACTGTAAACAAAAGGGATATTGGAAAAATGAATGTCCCAGCCACCCCAAAAAGGTCCTAACCCTTCAAGCCACCATAGAGTTAGATAAGTCAGACTGAAGGGGCCAAGGCTCCACTCTTAAACCTCTGGGAGCCCTTGGTCACAGCATCTGTAGGAGACCATTCACCTCAATTTCAGGTGGACAGTGGGGCAGAGTACTTACTGATAAAGACCCCATTGTAACCATTCTCCTAAAATCTTTTTATTCAGGGGGCAACTGTCTCAGTCAGAGACAACCACCTCATGCCTGAGCACATCAACCTGGGCAACAAATGACCCTTTCCTTTTTAGTGGTTTTGGACTGTCCCTTACATTTTCTGGGCTACCATCTTCTCTGTGAACTGGGTACCCCTTCACTTTTATGACTCAAGAGACTGAAATTTATTTTTCACCTGCACACCATTTTGCTTAGTCACTCCCCTGTCTGAAGAATATCTACTAGTTTCTTCTGAGTCTTCAAGTCCCTAAGTCCAGGGACCTGATCAGTGGCTCATCATCTGCCTGTAGTGTTAAGTCTCCTGGCCATGGTTACACCAATCCAAGTCTGGTAATACCCTGTGATCCAAAAAGCCAGACTGGGAGTTGCCCTGCATATCAAGAGACTATTAAAAGCTAACATTCTCAGGCTGGAGAGATGGCTTAGTGGTTAAAGCACTTGCCTGCGAAGCCTAAGGACTCATGTTCAACTCTCCAGGTCCCACATAAGCCAGATGCACAAAGCTACACAAGCACACAAGGCCACACATGTGCAACATAAGGTGGCACATGAGTCTGGAATTCAATTGCAGTGGCTAGAAGCCCTGGCACACCAATTCTCTCTCTCTCTCTCTCTCTCTCTCTCTCTCTCTCTCTCTCTCTCTCTCCCTTTCTCCTTTACACACACTCTTGCTCTCTCACATAAGAGAAAAAAAGGCCAGGGGTGGAGGGATGGCTTAGCAGTTAAGGCATTTGCCTTCAAAGTCAAAGGACCCAGGTTTGATTCCCCAGGACCCATGTTAGCCAGATGCACAAGGGGGTGCATGTGTCTGGAGTTCGTTTGCAGTGGCTGGAGGCCCTGGGACACCCATTATCTCTTTCTCTCTCTCTCCCTCTTTCTCTGTCAAATAAATAAATAAATAAATATTTTCAAAAAGGAAAAAGGCCAGTCTGTTGGGCTTGCCTCAACAACAACAATAACAACAACAACAACAACAAAAATCTAACATTTTCACCCTGTGCCAGTCTGCCTAGAATATTTTCTTTTTTACTGGTATACCAACAGACTAACTGGTTCAAGATCCCTGAGAGGTCAATAAATAGATGGACAGAGACCATTCATCCCAGAGTCCAAAATTCCTACACTTGACGCAGTCTTCTTCCAACTGACCAAGTCCACACTGTCTTAGATCTAAAAGATCTAAGCCCATATTTGCCTTCTAATGGATGGACCCAGCACCTTGTGACACCAGGTGATTAACCTGGACTTGGTTGCCCCAGGGTTCAAAAACTCCCTCAGGTTTGGGGAAGCCCTTCAAAAGGATTTGACAGGCTTCAGTACTTCTCACCCTAGTCTACCCTGCTCCAGCCACCTCCCTGTGAGACACCAGAGATCTGCTCCAGCTACTCCAGAGCCTGGGGTACTGGGTCTCTGCAAGAAAAGCTCAACTCTGCCAGACAGACGTCTCCTACGTGGGATACAAATTCTCACAAGTTAAGAGGACCCTTGCTGTGGCCTGAGAGAAAGCCATCCTCAAATCCTCATGCTCCAGGCCCACAAACCAGGTAGGCAAATTCCTGGGGGCAGTGGGATACTGTCAGTTTGGGGATGCAAATTTTGCTGAGATAGCAAGGTCCCTTTATCCAGCCCCAAAACTGGACTGAGGTGGAGGAGCAAGGTTTCCTAGACCTAAAACAGGCTCTGAGCCCCCACCTCTGGCTTTGCCTGACATCATAAAACCATTTCACCTTTATATCTGCAAGGCCTGGGGCATTGCCAAAGGAGTGCTTACTTAGGCTCTGGGACCTTGGCCCAGTCCTGCTTGTGGGCCATAGCAGCTACCACCCTGTTGGTAAAGGAAGCTGACAAACTTTGGGCCAGCACTTAACCCTTATGGTCCTTCATTCAGTAGAGACCCTCCTTCAGGGAGCAAATGGCTTATAAATGTCAAATGCTGGCATCACCCAGTATCAGAAGAGTCTTCTCCTTGATCAGCCCTGTTTTACCTTCACAGCTATTCAGAGCCTCAACCCGGTAACACTGCTGCCTGATGACAATCTGGAGGTGCCCCTACATGACAGTGAATATCTGCTGACGGCATCCCAGGCCAGTTGCCTGTACCTACAAGACACCCCTTACCTGAGGCAGATGTCAGCTTGTTCCCAGATGGAAGCAGCCTTGTAATGAATGGGACTTAAGGGCCCAATATAACCTCCTGCCTCCTTAGGATAATGAGTCAATTCTTTGACTCTGCCCCGAGACCAGTGGGGAATGAACTGCCCCAAGTAACTGCCTTTTGTTCTTGCTGACTCCATTTTCACACTTCACTCAGCTGCTCTCCTGCCTCCACAAAACCGTATCCCAGCTAACAGAACATTCTTATCCACTTACACCTGCTGCCCTGGGAAATTGTTTTGTGTGGTTCCAGAGGTTTTTGCTTAACTGTAACTTCTGGTACCTGACCCTGGATCCCTAGTTTGATATTGCTTAACTGTAATTCATAATATCTGATCTACACCTGGTATGATGTAATTGTGGACTTTGGCTTTATTTACCCTACAATAGTAACTTTCTTTGAGGTTGAGAGTTTTCCCAGGCATTAGCCTACTCTCAACAGCCAGCAGTAAAGGACTCTTAATTTGGCCTCAGATGGTGGTGCTGCTCTGTGACTCACACGGGCACAATAGTGGCAGTGGTCAAAGTCAGGCTTATTTAATTTGGCTGTTATCTTGCCAGACATAGGACAGAAAAAAAATTAATACCTTCACGGTAACCTATCTTGTCTTTGTGAGTAATTGTTAAGGTCTTCTATGGCTGTGTAAATCCAGCTAGGCTCTAAAGAAGAGCTAAAATTACCTTCCTGTGGTTTGACTTACTTTAACTCTGATGTGAAGGTCCCAGGACTTTATTCCTATGGGCCTCAAAAAGTATGGGCTGTTAATCACACAGTACATGGGCCCATCTACTTCTCCAGCTGGTCTTATGCCTAGATACTTCCAGATCTTCAGGACCACCTTTTCTCCAAGATGAAAGGAGCAAAGCAGTCCATCACTGCATAGACAAACCTAGAGAGTCATCTGAGGTAAGGTAGGCAATATTTGCCCCAACTGCATCATTTCTCTTTAATCCAGCTTCATTTTCTAAGTCACGTGGTATAGCATCTAACATAAAGTCTAGGTAAGTTTTTCTTTATGCAATTTTTTTGAGGCAGGGTCTGACTGTAGCCCAGGCTGACCGGGAACTCACTTTGTGGATCAGGCTGCTGCCCTTGAGCTCACGGATTGACCCTACCTTAGCTTGCTGGGATTAAAGGTGTGTACCACCACCCTATAAATCTTAAAATGGCTGAATTTAAGCCCACTTCAGGATGCTACTCTAAGGTGAATAGGAATAGTCTTGTCCCACTTCAAATGACTCTCTTGACAGACTTCTGGGGTCTTTACCCCTACACCCACTTTTGTTGAGATAGGGTCTCTTAGCCTAGGCTGACCTGGGACTCACTTTGTAGTACCAGGCTGGCCTCAGTCTCACAGGGACCCTCCTACCTCTGTCTCCTGAGTGCTGCAATCAAAGGTATGTGCCACCTCACCCAGCTCCTAGGGTCTCTTAAGGCAGGACTTATAGTTTCACCTCAGTTGCCTACTCAATTGTTAAGGGGATATGCTTCGACCCAACCAGAGAAAGCACCCCCAATACTACTACTTAAAATCATCTGTTTTAAGAATTTAAAGGAAGTCTACTTTCTTTTCTTTCTTTCTTTCTTTCTTTCTTTCTTTCTTTCTTTCTTTCTTTCTTTCTTTCTTTCTTTCTCTCTTTCTTCTTCTTCTTCTTTTTTTTTAGGTATGGTCTTGTTCTAGCCCAGGCTGACCTGGAATTCACTATGTAGTCTCAGGGTGGCTTCAAACTCATGGCGATCCTTCCACCTCTCCTCCCAAGTGCTGGGATTAAAGATGTGTGCGACCACACCTTGCTACTTTCTGGTTTTCAAATAGACGCATTCTTTGATATTGTATCCCTTCGAAGTTGGGTTCTTCTGTGTTTGGGGTTCTACCTAGTATGTGAGTGATATCCTTGTGTAATACTTTTGCAAAGTCTTTTAAATGTGTGAATCTTTCAAGTAAGGCCGTATTAAGTCTCTTCCTTAGTATGTCCCTTTAGTTTAGTGTGTTTTAAAATTGTATACACCAAGGCTTCATGGAGTAAAATAATCCAGGATCATTAGTTTCTCAGTGGATCAGAATCTGTACCAATGAAACCTTATTCTCAGGATGGCCACCATCTTATTCTGTGTGATGAGGTATAAATTGAGGCAAGTTTATGCCCAGCATCACAGCTTCAGTGAACTTCATGGCTTCAGTTGCTTATTCAGCACCTGCCTGGTTCCTCTGGATTCTTTTAGTGCCCTGGGCATGATAATGGCCACTTACATGAGAAGGTAAGTGCCTCAAGCCAAGCCAGAATTTTCACTGGCTGTTTGGTGTCTGATTCCTGAGTTAATCACAATCTTTTTTTCCATATATCTCCATATGTGTGAACTGTCATGAACACCTAGACTCAGTGAAGTATTTGCTGGTTTCCCTTATGGCAGCTGCAGAGCTCCAATAAGTGCACTTCTACTCTTCATCTAGAGGCCTGGCTGGAAGAGCTATGTGACCTTTTCCAAAATCTTAACAGTGTGATGCTTCCCTGTGAAGCTGCTCTCATGCACACACAGTTTTCAATCAGCAGCTGAAGGGGCTGGTCTGACAAATCTAACCTTCTGGAATAAACTGCATCAAAAGTGACTAAGCAGTTATGTTCCAGTTTGGTCCTGATGATGGGTGGCTAGGTTCAGAAGCTATGGCAGTCTGCATGCCAATCTTTTGGGCTGTCCAGTAAAATAGACTAATATTTAACCTACTGTCCTTTTTTATGTGCACCCATAAGATAGAGAGAGAGAGAGAATCGGCATGCTAGGGCCTCCAGCTGCTGCAATCAAACTCCAGACACCTTTGCTACCCTTGAATTTAACTTTGGGAGGTTACATCTATTTAGAACTTTGCTCATCTTTTTTTAAGTTATGCAGCTTTTGGAAATATAACCTTTCAAAGTATTCTTTAATGATGTTTGGGATTTCACTGGGGCCTGTTGTAACTGACACTGGAGAGAGCTCTGAGAGGGATTAGAGGTCCCAGGCCAGTAACTCTCAAGTCTTGAGCTCTTGTTCATATTAGCAAAGAACTGAAGCGTGCAGACTCAGAAAAGGATAAAATGTAAGATTTATTTTAGGGAGAGTTGAGATCATAGGGGAAGAAAGTAGGAATGTGCCCAAGCTGGGAGAAGTGTCCCTCATTTGCAGGCAGGTGACTGGAAAATCTCTGCTGGGGAAGAAGCCTCTAGGGCAAAGAGTCTCTCCCAGGTGACTCAGGTCCACGTACATGAATCAGGCATCCAACTAGAATGAGTGCCAACAGGTCCAGCTGTGGAGTAAGGATCTTGATTGGTAGATGGGCTCCCAGGAGGCTGACTCAGGAAGGGCTGATGAGAAGCTTGAGAGAAGTAGCGGAGGCCATTGCTGAGGAAGGGTTAGGAGGCTGCTACTGCTTCTAGCCATCTTGGTTGGAAGACTTGAGTTTTAATCTCACTGGGCAGAGTGGCTTCTTAGGGCCAGTCTGTAGCTAATCACTTATTAGAGAAAGCTGTCTTGTTCCTAATCCATATCATTAGTCCCTTTTTGTATCTAATTTTTTAAATTTGTTTTGTTAGTTCGGCTAAGGGTCTACAACCGTACTTTTTTAGAGCACCAACTGCTTATTTGGCTAATTCTGTATTGTTCTTTTAGTGTCTATGTCACTAATCTCTGCCCTGATGTCTATTATTTCCTGCTGTCTACTGAGTTTGGTATTGGCTTGTTTTTCTAGAGCTTTGATGTGTATCATTAGGTTGTTTATTTGAGATATATCTAACTACTTGATATGGGTGCTTACAGCTCTACCTCTTAGGAATGCCTTGGCTGTATCCCAGAGGACTTGACAGGGCATATTATCATTTTAGTTTGTTTCTAGGAAGTTAAAATTTTTCTCCTTGAGTTCTTCAATAACCCAAGTGTGTTCAGTTTCCAAGAGTTTGTTTAGTTTCTGTATTCTGTCTTCTATTTTTTTTTTGTTTGTTTTTTGATGTACTTCTTGCTCTCTAGCACAGGCTAACAAGGAATTTACTATGAAGTCTCAGGGTGGTCTTCAATTTATAGCAATCCACTTACCTCTGCCTCCCGAGTGCTGGGATTAAAGGTGTGCACCACCATGGCTGGCTTTTAATTATTTTCTCTATATACACAAGTGTGGCCTCCAGCCACTGCAAACGAACTCCAGATGCATGTGCCCCCTTGTGCATCTGGCTTATATGGGTCCTGAAGAATTGAACCAGGAAGCTTTTGTTTTGCAGGCAAATGCCTTAACTGCTAAGCCATCTTTCCAGTCCATTGTCTTATGAGTTTTATGAATGAAATTCACCTACCATAAGATAGCATTCAGAAAGTTTTTTTTATAGCTTAACATTTTAGGAGGGAGAGCTTTAAAATAAGGGAAGCTTAAGGGAAGGAAGGATGGAAGATACAACTTTTGCCCAAGGAGGCAAAATGCAGTTTGAGAAGCCCTGAACTTAGGAGAATAAAGAATTGTAGAGCTCGTGCCCAGTGAGGTAAGAGGGGGTTTCAAAAGCTCACCTCAAGACTCATGTTGGAGTTTTGTTTTGATGTGAACCCCATGGATGGGTGCCTGTTCTAGCCAGTTAAGTCCTGACGTAAAGTGTCTGGAATTAAGACTTCTGGTATAGGACAATATTCCTAGAAATCTTAATTCTCTAGGATGGTCCTTCTTGGAACAGAGTGTGGAAGGAGTCCTGAAGTGTGCAGAGATAAGGAAAGGCCAGACTCTTCTGACCTGTAGTAAAGTGTAGTGACCTAGATTTCCCCTATAGACCGAAGGATAATTCCTGTGTTTAGCCAAGAGAGAGCTATTCACTTTGGGGCCCTGTCACCCTAAACTGCCTCACTATGTGGTCTTTTATGTATTTTAGTGTTGTTTTATGAATTTATGAACCCCAGCATTCTGTGCCTATGTGTTGACAACTGTGACATCTTCTTGTAGGGTCACTTCCTTTATTAATATGGTGCGTCCCTTTTATTATTTATTAATTAATATGGAGTGTCCCCTTTTATTATTTATTTATTAATATGGAGTGCCCCCTTTTATTATTTATTTATTAATATGGAGTGCCCATTTTTATTATTTATTATTAATGTAGAGTACCCCCTTTTATCTTTTTCTGATTAGTTTTGATTTGAGTCTATTTTTTCTTATGTAAGTATAGCCACTCCTGCCTGCAGGTTCCATGTTCTTTGTATGTTAATTTCATCCTTTGATACTCAGTTTTAGAACACCTTTGCTGGCTAGAAGAGCTTAATGGAGACAGCACATAGTTGGGTCTTAGTTTTGAAGCCAGTTATTGGAGAATTAAGGCCATTTACATTTAGTGTTATAATAGAAAGAGGCTTGTTATTACCTAATACTTTGTTGGGTCATGTTCTGATTGGTTGAATTAGTGGCATTTCTTTCCCTTTACCCCTGAGTTTGTTCATTTGTTATGTGAGGCATAATTGATTACCATTTCTTCTTTGTTCATTTGCTTCTGTTTTGAGAGGGATCCTATTGTGTGTTCTCACAGATGAGGCTGTCCTTCTCCCCTCCCACTCCACTTCCCCCTCCTCCTTCTTCTTCCTTGTACAATTGTTTCCAGAGTTGGTTGGGTTGACATGTATTACTTTAGTTTGTGTTAGTCTTAAAATATCCTTATTCTTCAAATTCTAACAGATAACTGCTGAGTATAGCATTCTCATTTGATAATTACTTACTGTCAGAGATTGGAATATATTGTTTCACTCTTTTCAGGCTTTCAGGGTTGCTGATGAAAGATTATTCTGATATTCTTGTCTTTGTATGTGAATTGGTGTTTTCCCCTCACAGCTTTCTTTCTTTGTTTTTTGACATTGTTGCTATGATGTGTCCTGCAGAGGTCCTTCTCTGGTCATATCTGTTTGAAGTTCTGGTTGCCTCTTGTGTTTGGAAGTCGACTTCTTTCCCTAGGTTTGGAGGGTTTTCTCTTGAGATTCCATCAAACAATGCATCATCTCCTTTGGCACTTAGCTCCTTCTTCTACCCCTTGTAGTCTTGAGTTTATTTAAGAGTTCTTGAAAATATTCCCCTTTATTTTCTTTTTTTTTTTTTTTTTTTTTTTTGTTTTTCAAGGTAAGGTCTCTCTCTAGTTCAGGCTGACCTGGAATTCACTATGTAGTCTCAGGGTGGCCTTGAACTCTCAGAGGTCCTCTGCCTCCCAAGTGCTGGGATTAAAGGCATTCACCACCACACCTGGATTTTAATTATTTTCTTGTGTTGTATGAAAGGAGAGAAGGTTAGCACTACCCTTGACAAGGATAGAAGAGACCCTTGGGCCTTACAACATGCATACGGTTAATTATTTTCTATATATACGAGTGTGTATATATTATCTTGACCCTTCTCCATACCTGAAATTCATTCTTCTGCATGATCCTGTTTATTAGTAGTACATTCTGATGTGGTGTTTCTTTTTTTGGAGGGGGGGGGATTGAGGTAGGGTCTCACTGTAGCCCTGGCTGACATGGACTTCACTATGGAATCTCAGGGTGGCCTTGAACTCACAGCAATCCTACTATCTCTGCCTCCCGAATTCTGGGATTAAAGGCATGCACCACCACACCCAGCTCAATGTGGTGTTCTTATTTGATTGACCATTGCTCTCATTTCTATAAGAGAGAGAGAGAGAGAGAGAGAGAGAGAGAGAGAGAGAGAGAGAGAGAATGGGTGTACCAGGGCCTCTAACCCCTGCAAACGAACTCCAGATGCATACACCACCTAGTGAATCTGGATTTACATGGGTACTGGAGAGTCAAATCTGGGTCCTTTGGCTTTGAAGGCAAGTGACTTAACTGCCATCCCTCCAGTCCTTTCTTTGATTATTTCACCACTCCAATCCTTTGATGAATTTTCCTCTAATTTACTCACTATTTTATTCACTTTGGAGACGATCTTGTCAAGGTATTTTATATATACACACACACACACACACACACACACACACACACACACACACACACATATCTTACTCGTCTAATTACTTGCAGTGTCTACATGGTTGATAACTATTTCTAGAAAGAGAGCTCTAAGACATTCAGTTCTCTTGTTTTCAACTCCCCTCCAGGGGTTTGAGAGGTTGGGAGTGTATGGTGGCTTTTTGTCCATCACTTTTTGTGTTTATTGTGTTGTGTCCTGGGTATTTGTGGAAATGGAAGTTCTCTCTTGCCTCTTTACTTGTCCCCATCCCAACCATTCTTTTTTTAAAATTATTTATTTTAAGAGGAACTTCCATGATTATAAACAATATCCCATGGTAATTGCCTCTCTCCCCCACTTTCCCCTTTGAAACTCCATTCTCCATGATACCCTCTCCTCCTCTCAATTAATCTCTCTTTTATTTTGATGTCAAGATCTTTGCCTCCTATTATGACGGTGTTGGGTAGGTAATGTCAGGCACTGTGAGGTCATGAATATCCAGGCCATTTTGTGTCTGGAGGAGAACATTGTAAGGAGTCCTACCCTTCCTTTGACTCTTACTTTCTTTCCGCCACCTCTTTTGCAACAGACCCTGAGCCTTGGGAGGTGTGATAGAGATATTGCAGTGCTGAGCACTCCTGTCACTACTTCCCAGCACCATGATGCCTTCTGAGTCATCCCAAGGTCACTGCCATCTGAAAAGAGAAGGTTCTCTACCCAAAGTGAGAATAGTAATAATATAAGGTATGAATTCAGGAGGCAGAGATAGTAGGATTGCTGTGAGTTCAAGGCCACCCTGAGATTCCATAGTGAATTCCATGTCAGCCAGGGCTACGGTGAGACCTTACCTCAACCCCCCCCTCCAAAAAAAAGAGAAGTGCTTACAGGGCAGTTTGATGAGTATAGTATATATATTTAGCAAGACAACAGCAGATGTTACACCCCTAGGGCTCATGACTATCCCTGTTTTAAGTCTACAGTATCAGGGATGTATTTCCTCCCATGGAGTGGGACTTTAGTCCAATTAGAGGGCAGTTGGTTTCCACCATGACAGATGTGCCACTATTGCACCCATTAGCTCATTTGGCCTGGCTGGCAAAATATAAGGCTTGCAGTGACCACTGTGGAGTATCTTCACTGGTGATTTCTCTCTCTCCCATTGAACTGTGTGCAGAATGGCTTCTTCCAGCTTTCTGTCAGCTGGTCTACATGGAGCTCAGTTCCAGCAGGATTTTTCAGTGGCCTTGCAGCCCAAGTAATGTGGTGTCTTCAGCAAAAGGGTCTTACCTTCTATTCCTGATGGGAAACCAATGGCCTCAGCAATGGGGGCATCAGGGACTTCCCTGGCCAGCAACTCACTGGAAGGTATTCCATCCCTGGCTCTGAAAATTTTCTAGTAACAATTCATGGCTTCTGAGTGTTCCATTGTCCAAAAAAGTAGATTTCCATATGATTTATTTATATCCTCTTAGATTTTGATTAGCCCTCCCTCCACCTTTCCTTTATTCAATCTCTTCCTCTGACCTCACTTCGGCCTTTTCACTCCCATTAATCTATTCTTCTATTTTCATATGTACAATACCATCCTATTAAGTACCCCTCTCCCTTCCTTCCTCTTCCCTTTATATCTCTTCTCTAGCTTAATGGCCTTTGCTACTGAGTTTTCTTCCTACTCACACAGAAATCCAATCATCTGTAGCTAGGATCCACATATAAGGGAGAATATCGGATGCTTGGCTTTCTGGGCCTGGGTTACCTCACTTAGTATAACCCTTTCCAGATCCATCCATTTTCCTGCAAATTTCATAACTTCATTTTTCTTTACCACTGAGTAGAACTTCATTGTATAGATGTGCCATATCTTCATTATTCACGCATCAGTTGAGGGATATCTAGGCTGGTTCCATTTCCCAGATATTGTGAATTGAGCAGCAATAAACATGGTTGAACAAATATCTCTAAGGTAATGAGATGAGTCCATAGGATATATGCCTAGAAGTGCTATAGCTGGGTCATATGGGAGATCTATTTTTTGCTATCTTAGGAGCCTCCACACTGATTTCCACAATGGCTAGGCAAGATTGCATTCCCACCAACAGTGTAGAAGGGTTTCTCTTTTTCCACATCCTCACCAGCATTTATGGTCATTTGTTTTCATGATGATAGTCAATCTAACAGGAGTGAGATGGAATCTCAATGTAGTTTTAATCTGCATTCCCCTGATGTCTAGGGATGTAGAACATTTTTTTAGATGCATATATGCCATCTGTATTTCTTCTTTTGAGAATTCTCTATTTAGTTCCATAGCCCATTTTTAATTGGCTTGTTTGATTTCTTATTATTTTTTTTGAATTCTTTGTATATCCTAGATATTAATCCTCTATCACATGTATATCTGGCAAATTTTTTCCCCTTTTTTTTGTAGGTTGCCTCTTTGCTTTATTCACAGTATCTTTTGCCATACAAAATCTTTGTAATTTCATGAGATCCCAGTGGTTAATCTATCGTTTTATTGCCTGAGCAGTTGGGGTTATATTCAGAAAGTCTTTGTCAAAACCAATATGTTGACGGGTTTCCCCTACTTTTTCCTGTAGCAGTTTCAGAGTTTCAGGTCTTATGTTAAGGTCTTTAATCCATTTGGATTTAATTCTTGTGCATGGAGAGAGATAATGATCTACCTTCATTCTTCTACAGATACATATCTAGTTTTCCCAGCACCATTTTTTGAAGAGGCTGTCTTTTCTCCAATGAGTAGTTTGGGCATTTTTATTGAATATCATGTGACTATAGCTAGTGTCTCTTTTCTCTTTCTTTTGGTCAGATTTACTAAGGGCTTATCAATCTTATTTATCCTTTCAAAGAACCAAATCTTTGTTTCATTGATTCTTTGGATTTTGTTTTGGTTTCTATTTCATTAATTTCTGCCCTAATCTTTATTATTTCTTTCCTTAGTTTCTGCTCTAATCTTTATTATTTCTTCCCATCTACTGATTTTTGGTTTTTCTTGTTCTTCTTTTTCCAAGACTTTAAGGTGAAGCATTAGGTCATTTACTTGAGACTTTTCTAATTTCTTAATATAGGCAGTTAAAGCTATATATTTCCCTCTTAGGACTGCCTTCATTGTGTCCCAAAGGTTTTGGTATGTTGTGTTCTCATTATCATTTGACTCTATGAATTTTTTGGCTTACTTCTTGATTACTTCATTGACCCATTCATCATTTAGTAGTGTATTGTTTAGTTTCCCTGATTTTGTGTATGCTCTATAGCTTTTCTTGCTATTGATTTGTAGCTTGATTCCATTGTGGTCAGATAGAATTCAAGGAATTATTTCAATTTTCCTGTATTTGTTAAGATTTGCTTTGTGTCTTAATATACTATCTGTTTTAGAGAATTTTCCATGTGCTGCTGAAAACAATGTGTATTCTGCAGCATTTGGATGAAATATCCTGTGTATATCTGTTAGGTCCATTTGTAATATGACCTCATTTAATCCAGATGCTTCTCTGTTTATTTTTTGCCGGGATAATCTGTCAATTGATGAGAGTAGGGTATTGAAGTCACCCACCACAACTTGGTATAATCTGTGACTTTAGTTCTAATAGCCTTTGTTTGATGAAGTTGGGAGCCCCCTGTTAGGTGCATATATGTTTAGAATTGTAATGTCCTCCTGTTGGAGTATGCCTTTAATCAATATAAAGTGACCTTCCTTATCTTTCCTAAATAATGTTGGACTGAAGTCTACCTTGTCAGATATTAGGATAGCAACCCTGCTTGTTTTCTAGGTTCATTCACTTGAAACACTGTTTTCCAACCTTTCACCATAAGATAGTGTCCGTCCTTTGTAGAAAGGTGAGTTTCTTAGAGACAACAAATTGAAGGATCCTATGGTTTAACCCAGTCTGCAAACCTATGTCTTTTGGTTGGGATACTGAGGCTGTTGATATCAAGAGATATTATTGAAGGGTGTGTTTTAATTTTTTCCATTTTTTTTTGTAGTTCTTCCCATTTTACCTTTGATTTCTTGTATTAACTAATATTTGAGTATGGCTTGCTTTTTCCAGGTTCCTTATATGTGTGCTTTTCTTTCTCTTCAGCATGGAGGACTCTTTCAAGTATTTTTTGTAGAGCTGGTTTTGTTTTCAAATATTCCTTTAGCCTGCTTTTGTTGTGGAATGTCATTTATCCATCTATTTGAATGGATAACTTTGCAGGTTAAAGTAACCTTGGTTGACAGGTGTTACCTTTCAGAACTTGGAATACATCACTGTAAGCCCTTCTGGAATTTAAAGTTTGTGTTGAGTAATCTGCTGTGATACTGATGGGCTTGCCTTTGTATGTAACTTGATTTTTCTCTCTTAACAGCTTTCAATATATTTTCGTTGGTTTGTACGTTTGGTCATTTGATTATAATATGGCGAGGAATGGTTCTTTCCAGGTTTTGTCTGGTTGGTGTTCTAAAGGATTCCTATATCTGCTTTCACATCTCTTTCCCAATTTGGGGGAAGTTTTCTTCTATGATTTTGTTGAAAATGCCTACTATGCCTTTAGAGTGAAATTCTTCTTTTACTATACCCTGAATTCTTATGTTTGATTTTTTCATAGTGTCCTGAATATCTTGAAATTCCCATTCATACTTTCCTATTAGTTTGTCCTTCTCTTTGTTGGACTGTATTATCGCTGCCTCCTGGTATTCCAGTTTAGATATTCTGTCTTCTCCTTCATCCATTCTACTGGTGAGATTTTCTACAGATTTTTTTTTTATTTCATTGACTGTTCTTTATTGCTAGTAATTCTGACTGGCTTTTCCTTATTATTTTTTTTCCTTATTTATGTCGTGTATTGACCTCCTTATTTCATTAAATTGGTTTCCTTTGATTTCCTCTTTCATTCCTTTGATTTCTTCTTTGAATTCTTTGAGCATATTTGTAATCATTCTTTTGAAATCTTTCTCAGGCATTTCCTCTAAATCATTCTCACTGGAGGTCATTTCTGATGCATTAATACTTTTTGGTCGATTTATAATGTCTTGGTTTTTGGTATTTCTTGTGTTACAATGTACATATTTTTGCATCTTGGATTATTTTAATGCTTGAATTTTCTAGTTAGCTGAAGTATTATTAGATGTATCAATCAATCTGATGTTATATATCTTCAAGGTAGGAGCTTAATGTGCTACGTGTGGCTCTTATGACTCTCCAAGTATCTACAAAAGTGACCCTAGATGTTGGGTCTGCCTGCTATGAGAGTATTCAAGTAGGCTGAGTGGGACAAAATACAGGCAGATTCTAAAATTTAACTAAACAATGTATGCATTCAATATAAAACAGAGTTTGACGTTTGCCTTGTTCAGATCTTATATTGGCTGAATATTTCTTTGCTATGCCCAGTGCCATCTTTTGTAGTGTGAATGTGTCATTATGTTTTCTTGTGGGTTTTTTTTTTTTTTTTTTGGTTTATTTTTGCTATTATGGCTCAGTTAAAAGACTTGGGACTATGGGGATATTTGAACATCATTAGGATTGATAAAAAGTATGGGGACTTTTAAAATTAGACTGAATGTAATATACTGTACATCATATATGGTTATCAGTGTATGGGGGCCTGAGGCAGAATGTGGTAGTTTGATTTAGGTGTCCCCCATAGGCTTAGAATTCAGAACACCTAAGCTTATTAGAGATGGTTAGTTCTTCCGATAAACCCAAGAGGGTTATGTCCTCCCCACAGAAGATTTGCTGCTGGATTACTTACCATGCTTGTTCCCAGACCCAACTCTGTTTACCTGTTGTCCAAACTCAGGAGGGTCAGAGTAGGTGGAAAGAAAGTCAAATTTATTACAATACAAATGAGAAAATGGTGGGGAGAGGGAGCTATTGTCTCTCAAATAGAGGTCATCATCCAGCACTCAAGTACATGAAAGGGCTTTTATGGAGCGGAAAGGAGGAAAGGGTACAATGGGCAGAAGGCACACAGAAGCTCTGTGATCCAGGAATGTGTTATCTGTTGGAATATCTTGAAGCAATGACCTTTTTCTCATGGGACGATCCCTGTAATTCTTTCGTCAAACACATTATTTCCTGCACATTACATGTTGTTCCATTTCAGAGAACCAGATCATCAGGTTTTTGGTCTGTACTTTGACGCTATCTGAAGACCATCAAGTGTTCTAGTCTATAAACTTGGGGATGACTATAGGAGGGCTTGGGGCCTATGCTTAGTTAGTTCCTTTCCCAGAAATAGTTGACTGAGCAGTTGATGTCTCTGTCATTCAGGCATTGTTTTCTTTAGAATCTGCAATGCTGGGCAAAGAGGTGTTGCAGCCCGGTTCACATTGCTGGTAGAAATCACCCAACCAAGAGCAGCTTCTGGGAAAAAGAGATTTATTTTGGCTTACAGGCTTGAGGGGAAGCTCCACGATGGCAGAGGAAAACGATGGCATGAGCAGAGGGTGGACATCACCCCCTGGCCAACGTAAGATGGACCCCAGCAACAGGAGGGTGTGCCAAACACTGGCATGGGGAAACTGGCTATAAAGCCCATAAGCCCGCCCCCAACAATACACTCCCTCCAGGAGGCATTAATTCCCAAATATCCATCAGCCAGGATCCTAGCATTCAGAACACCTAAGTTTATGGGGCACATCTGAATCAAACCACCACATTCCGCCCCTGACCCCCATAAACTGATATCCATACATGATGTAAAATACAATGCATCCAGTCTCATTTTAAAAGTCCCCATAGTTTTTATCAATCCCAGTGATGTTCATACATCCCCATAGTCCAGGATCTTTTAACTGAACCATAATACCAAAATATAACCTCAAAAAACCCAGAATGGCACAGAATAAATATTCACACTGCAATAGATGGCATTGGGCATAGCAAAGAAACATTCAACCAATACAAGATATAAACAACCAGGGCAAATATCAAACTCTGTAGCTTCAAGTCCAACAACTCTAGCCAGTGACAAATCTTCAAGTCTGATAATTCTAGCCAGCAACAAGTCTCTGGCATTCCAATTCCGCCCCTCCAGCTAAGCTACTCACAGTCCTGGGAAACTTCATCGGGGCCGGCAGCTCCTTGGCAGCCATCTCATGGTCCCGGCATCTTCATTGGGTCTCCACTGCAAGCCATGGTTCATCTTCATGGTCCCATGGGGTCTCTATGCAGGCAACCAGCAAACCTGCTTCACACTGCCCATGGCCATTTCCAAAACACAGGACCGTGTTGCAAACTCAATGACCCTCTTTCCAGCATTTCTTATACTCCAGAATACCAGGTAGGGTGCCAATTTGTTAATCCAGGGGGAATAAAGCAGACTTTGAAGAACAGGACACTCCTTGAGCACCCAGGCCCCTTCAAGAGAGTCTACATTCTTCTTGTTGCCCCAGTGCAGGTCAGCTAGCCCAGTCTCAAAGGTTGTAATCTCTCAGTTGCAGCTGAACAGGCAGCAGTTCACCCAAAGATTTTTCTTTCTGTGCCATATCCCTCTGCACACACCAGTTCATTTCTATGCAAAGCAACCCTGCACAACTTCTCAGGACATGGGCATAAGAGCAACCTTCTCACACAAACTGCTAGCCCATTCTAGGCAAAGCTTTTTCTCACCCTCATAAGCCAAACCTCACAGTCAATAGTTCTTACTGCATTCAGGTCTTGCAGCTCAGACCAGAATAGTCCATCAGGTTGTACTTACAGCACTGCAAGGCATCTCTTAGGCCAAGACTTCAAATCCTTCCACATTCCTCTTGAAAATCAGCTCCAAAAGGCCAAAGCCACACAGTCAGGTGTCTTGCAGCAATCCCACTTCTCAGTACCACTTTACTGTTGCAGCCCGGTTCACATTGCTGGTAGAAATCACCCAACCAAGAGCAGCTTCTGGGAAAAAGAGATTTATTTTGGCTTACAGGCTTGAGGGGAAGCTCCATGATGGCAGGGGAAAACGATGGCATGAGCAGAGGGTGGACATCACCCCCTGGCCAACGTAAGATGGACCCCAGCAACAGGAGGATGTGCCAAACACTGGCATGAGGAAACTGGCTATAAAGCCCATAAGCCCGCCCCCAACAATACACTCCCTCCAGGAGGCATTAATTCCCAAATATCCATCAGCTGGGAACTTAGCATTCAGAACACCTAAGTTTATGGGGGACACCTGAATCAAACCACCATCAGAGGGAATACAAAACAATGAACAAATCACTTTACAAGGGCAATCTAAAACAGGGTGGGGGTGCTAGAGAGATGGATTAGTGGTTAAGGCATTTGCCTGGAAAGCCAAAGGATCCAGATTCAATTCTCCAGAACCCATGTAAGCCAGATGTACAATGGGATGCATGTGTCTGGAGTTAATTTGCAGTGGTTGGAGGCCCTGATGTGCCCATTTTCTACCTGCCTCTTTCTCCTTCCTTCTCTCTCCCTCTCAAATAAATAAATGAAAAAAAATATATTAAAATAGGATAGGCACCCCCAGAGTCTATTGGGTATTTGATTTAAACAAAAGATGATGATATCAAAATGAAAGAGAGACCAACAGAGAGAGGGAGAGGATATGATAAATAGTGGAGTTGTAAAGAGGAAAGTGGGGGAGGTTTATTGTCTGTAAGTAAAGAAGTTGTCAATAATGATGATGATGATGATAATAATAATAATAATAATGTCCACAGTAACTGGCCCTCCTGCCCCTCAGGCGTAGTACGAGGAACCTCCAGTTGTGAAGAACACAGAAAGAAGCTGCTGTTGCAACACCTCGTCTTTTAAAAATGCTGTCTTATTTTTTCTTTGTAATACCGCCTTTTTTTCTAATGTTCATTAGGATTTTTACTGTATTGCTTTTTTTTTTTTTTTGTTTTATTCCCCTTCATATAGTCATCTAACTTAATGTTTTGTTTTTTTTTTTTAAATTTGGGAGCAATATTACTTTCCTTAGTTTCCTTTTATTCCTGCCCCTCAGTCTGTGTTTTCTCTTCTTTCACCCCTCTCTACATTTAATAGTGCTATGGATTGAATGTAAAATGTCCCCCATGGGCTCCTGAATTTGAGCACTTGATCTCCAGCTGGTGGCACTGTTTGGGAATGGTTGAGGAGCCTTTAAGAGGCATAGCCTTGCTGAAGGAAGTGGGTCACTGTAGGCTGGCTTTGAGATTTTATAGCCCAGCCTCACTTCCTTTTCACCCTCTGCTTCCTGATTGTGGCTGCAATGTGACAAGCCAGCCTTTGGCTCCTGCTGTCATACCTTCCTCACCATGAGGAAATGTATCCCCTTGAAAATGTCAGCCAGAATGAGTCCTTTCTTTCCTTAAGCTTCTGGCTTCTGTCTCAGTTCCAACGTGATCTCTCAGTGTCCTATGACTACAGCCTGTGCTGTCTTTGGCAATAGGGTCTTACTATTTAGTTCTGGTTACTCTATATTTTAACTTCTGTTTTCTTGTTAACTACAAATAGTCATTTATAGGCATTCTGATTCAAGCTTTAGTGTCTCTTGATGCCTTTCATATCTGCACCTTCATTTGTCTTTACATTGCAATTTCTTTAGCTCTGTTTTCTAGCCCACTGTTTCCCTCAACCTTATCTCAACTGCTGCTTAACTCATTCTCCTAGTCCTGCAGTTCAGGGAACCAGACTTAAGACACTTCAGATCCTTCAGCTTCATCTCCATCTCCATTTTATCCTAGCTCTTTCTGTAGTCAGTTGTTAAAAAAAATATATCTTATTTATTTGAGAGAGAAAGAACAAACTCAGAAAGTCAGAAAGAGAGAGAGAGAGATAGGGAGAGAATGAGTGTGCCAGGGCCTGTAACTACTGCAAATGAACTCCAGACGCATGTGCCATCTTGTGCATCTGGCTTACATGGGGAATCAAACCTGGGTCCTTTGACTTTGCAGGCAAGTGCCTTAACCACTAAGAAATTTCTCCTACCCAGTAGTCAGAGGATTTTTGTTGTTGTTGTTGTTGTTGTTGTTGTTCATTTGTTTTTCTTTTTTTAGTTCATGCAGGTGCAAATGACATCTTGGCCATCACCAAGGATAGACTGCTAACCAAAGCTTTAGAGACTCTGGTTCCATCCCATCATAGAAACTGAGCATGGGCCTTGGTACTGTGCACAGGATATGGCTGTGTAACTTGCCTTATTTGGTAGGAGTGGGTCTTGTTAGGCTTCTAAATGTTGATTCTCTCAAGATTCTCCTAGGCCACATGTGGCACCAGTTGACCCGGAAAGTATCAGGTAGAAACCAGAGCTTGCCATGGGACAGTGTCAGAAGTTCCTCTCCCAGAGTCACTCCTCACAGTCATCCACAGAGCACTCATGCTGCTGCCTCAGAAGCTCGGGTAGGACCTGTCACCACCTGGAGCAGGTCCAGGAGCTTGCCCTCTATTAAAGCTCATTCTTGGTGTTGGAGACATTGCTCAGTGGTTAAAGGCACTTGCTCCATAGGTCTGCTGACCTGGGATCAGATCCCCAGCAACTATACAGCTGGTCACAAAGTGGCCCACTCGTCTGTAATCCTAAAATGCTTAGAACAATGAGTCAGGAAAATCCTAAAGCTCATGGTCCAGCTAGTCTGGCCTTCCTAGTGGCAAATAACAAAAGAGATCCTATTCCAAAGCAGAAGGAGAGGCTCAATTACCACATGATGAGACAGGAAACCAGCAGATCAACAAGGCTGCCCTCTGATCTTCACAAATGCCCATGCACACAGATAGATACAGATGAAAAAGGCCTTATCCTCACAGATGCCAAAGTTGTTTGCAATATCATCACTGATAGTTGCCAAGTTCCCACAACAGACATGCCAGTTATAGGAGGGAAACCTAAAATATTATTTCCTATCAATTATTTATTTCCTATCATTTATTTATTTATTATCAAATTCATATTTAGTTTATTTACTTTACCAATTTGGAGGTCACTTTTGCCATAGGCAATGTTCCCAGTAATGCTGTCTATAGATCACCTTTGCAGTTTATCAGGTAGAGATTTTATTTATTTACTTTCTAAGGAAGGGTATATTTCAGCCTAGAGTTTGGGAGATGCTGTCCATCATGGCAGGAAAGGCAAAGCAGCAGTTGTGTGAGGCTGTACGTCCCCTTGCATTTGAAGTTGAGAAGCAGCAATGGATGAATCCAGATCTTTCAGATATTTAACCACATGTCAAATTCACATCATGCAGAAAGGGCATCAGCTATGCTCTGCTGAGGCCTCATGCTGCAAGGTCTTTCAATGGAGGCGGGGATGTGAGTGAGAGTTACCACATGGTGAGATAGGAAATCTGAGACTGAGGAGAGGTGATCTTGTCATTTTATAACAACCTGTTCTCATTGGAGCTAATTTAGTCTCTTTCTGAGGGCAGTGCAAGCAATGAGCTTCCAGAAGTTTCTACCTCATAATGGACCTATAACTTCTGATGATACCTCTTTAGACAAGGAGGCTATTTGAATGGGAAGGAAACATACCAGGCTTCACTAACTCCAAAAATCCCCCTTCAGTGTGGAGCAGAGAGAAGTGCTTAGGAGGATCTGTGATTTTCAAACTGCTATGATAATGAGTGCACTCTCCTGAGAATGAACATGCATATGACTCGCAAGCTTGTGAGTAGCAGCTGGTATGCACTGGTTTGATTTTCTCCTGAGATTAGTCACTAGGGTCTTTGGAAATGCCTTTTGTCAGTAGACTAATTGCCTAAACCATCAGGGGTCATGGTTTTTCCTTTGAACTCAAGCCATTATGAGGCATCTTGTGCAGCTCATGCTCTGTTCTGCTCTAAGAACTCATACTGTGTGGAACAGTGGCTTTCTACCTGTGCCTTTCCGCGAGTGACTTCATTTTACAAGGTAGCAGGTTGCTGAACTTTGAGTACAAGTGATGAGTTAGAATGACTCTACATTCTGCTGTGTAAGTGAACCACCACCACTTGTCCAGCCAAATCCACAAGGCACAAATGTGTAGCTTACTCATTCATGCAAGTAAAAAAGTACCACCTATGAATTTGTCAAAGATGATCTAAAAATGTGGGTATATAGCAATGTCAAAACTATACCAAGCAAATCAGGCAAGTGAACTTTTGGAACCAAGAAATATGTAACTGCCTCATCAGGACACAATACTGATCTGGCCTCTGACCATCTGGTATATACTTCGGGAGACAGATGGCAGGTACTGAGCATCTGACTTCCCACAGGCATCAGCTTAACATGGTCCTCATAAGTGCTTCGCCGTATCCTGCCTCCAGCAAAGCCTCTCAACCCCTGGTAGCCATTCTGTAGCACACACACACATAAGCACCATTGTGTGATGTATAATGTGATCTGAGAGTAGTTAAGAGTAGATGAAAAGAATGTGTGAATGGTAGTGGCCACACAATCATGGGAAATTAGCATTGCTTAGAAAATCACTACAACAAGACTGATAGAACATGCAAATGTAGTGTTATGATATAAATATGAATGTTGTGGAAAGACGAATGTATCTGACTTTGAATATAATATGCTCATGAAAACTTTAGAGAAAAGAAAACTATCTCTAGAAACAGGGGTCAGTGATTTATATTCTAAGGAAGCCATAGAAATCATACAATTTGAAGAATACTTAGGAAAACACTAAGGAAAATGAGACTTAGGGAATTGTGGGGCAATACCAAGAAAGCCAATATTAAGATAATTGGGGTTCTAAAAACATAAGAGAGAGAATTATGCAGAATGATAGTTGAAGAAATGAGATTCATTAAAGTTTCCAAGTTTGGAAAAAGACAAGGATATCTAGGTCTAAGAAGCTTGGTAAAACCCAAGTCAGATAAACCTATGGAAAACTACAGTAAAGAACCTTTTGGACGGTGGAGTCATAAAGACAGAGGAGGGCTGGAGAGATGGCTTAATGGTTAAGCACTTGCCTGTGAAGCTTAAGAACCCCGGTTCGAGGCTCGATTCCCCAGGACCCATGTTAGCCAGATGTACAAGGGGGTGCACGTGTCTGGAGTTCGTTGCAGTGGCTAGAGGCCCTGTTGCACCCATTCTTTCTCTCTCTCTCTCTGCCTCTTCTTCTCTCTGTCATTCTCAAATAAATAAACAACAAAAAAAATCTTTTAAAAAAGACAGAGAACAATGCAGTCATACAGAGAAAAGTAGACAATAGTAAATTGATTTAAATGATTAGACACCAGAAATTTCAGAAGTCAAAGAGAAGAAAACATATTAGTGTTGAAAGAACTGACTGCCAACCAGATTTCCAAACCCAGTAAAATTGTCCTTCAAAGTGAAAGATGTTATGCCAGATGTGGTGGCACATACTTTAATCTCAGCACTTGGGAGGCAGAGGTAGGAGGATCACTGTGAGTTCAAGGCCATTCTGGGACTACAGAGTGAGTTTCAGGTCAGCTTGGGCTAGAGTGAGACCCTACCTCTAAAAACCAAAATAAAACAAAGTGAAAGACATTATAGATAAAAATTTAAGAGATTTGTTGTTAGTACTTTCACAATACAAGAAATGCTAGAGTATGTTCCTTTAGGCTGAAGGGAAGTCATATTGAGAAAAACTTGAATTTTCAGGGAGGAATGAAGGACCTTATTGGGAATGAGAAATATTTGGGAAATTTAATTTTTTAAAAAATATTTCATTTTTACTTATTTATTTGAGAGAAAGAATAAGGCAGAGGAAGAGAGAGAGCAAGAAAGAAAGAAAGGGCATACTTGGGCCTCCAGCTATTGCATTTGCCACCTTGTGCATCTGGCGTGTGTGGGTCCTGGGGAATCCAACCGAGGTACTTTGGCTTTGCAGGCAAGCACCTTAACCACTAAGCAATCTCTCCAGTCCAGAAGTTTAATTTTTAATTGACATCAAATGGTAAATATTAAAGAAAACTTTCCTTAATTTTCTTAAAACAAATTAATGTTTAAAGTAAAAATTGTACCATTGTCTTGACGAGAATTAGAACATGTCAATATATATGTGATGACTAAAGCAAATTGTGATCTTTTGTCTCTGAGCCATAAATTAGCAGTCAAGGTTCTAGTCCTGGGTTCTAGTCCCTTAGACTGACTTTCTATTGTGTTTGCACTAGATGTGTTTTTTCACCATTGCATCTTCCATGGTTCTCAAGACAACTGTAGAATGCTAGGGGTATCACTCTGAACATTTCTCGAAGTTCTTCCAGGAAGCACCGAGGGGTCCTAGAGCAGTTTAGTATTAGCTGCCTTTATTCGACAGTCTAAAATCCAGGAATTTAGCTTGACTCAACACTGCCATCTAGTGTGTGAACGTGAAATAGCAGCGGTTGGAGGAAGGCATCCCTTTGACAGGTTTTTGTTGGTGTACTTTATTTCTTATCCTTTTACAATAATAAATAATGTTATAGTAATTGTTGGTGTCCTTTCTTATCCTGTTAACCCCACTGTATCATGAAAAGACTCAAGTTATCAGAAACTAGATCAAACTAGCTTTGGCTATGCCACTGTAACTTGTTTGGAAAGGTAGACATGAGGTCAGGTAGGATTTGTATAGATCTCAGGTTGAGGAGGAGACACGGAAGGAGAGCCAATGGGAGGATTATAGTTAGAGGCCAGCCTCAGGGACATCCTGGATGGGATCAGGCCTGACCTTGGCCACTTCCTGGTTGTGTGCTTAGGCTTGGTGCCTCATACTTAACATAGGGCATAGGGCTAATAATGGTACTACTCTCTCTACGTAAAAAACATATATTTACCAGGAGAGAGAGAAAATGGGTGCACCAGGGCCTTTAGCTACTGCAAAAACAAAATGAAACAAAACTCCAGATGCATGTACCACTTTGTGTAGCCTGCTTTACATGGGTACTAGGGAATTGAACCCAGGTAGTTAGGGTTTGTAAGAAAGCACCTAAATTGCTGAACTATCTCTCTGGAATCCCCCCCTTTTTAAAAAATAAGTACCTGATCTAGAGAATATTTCCTTGTGTATGGTGTGTACACATAATCATATGTGCCATGGTATACACATGGAGGTCAGAGGACAACCTAGGGTATTGGTCTGTTCCTTCCACTTCCCTTCTGCCTTGTTTGAAACAGGGTTTCTCTTGCTGTTTTCCATGGTGACTGTGCTAGTCCACAGTTCTACCAACTGTGAATACGTGTTCCTTGTTCCTGTCACTCTCACCTGTGGTTGTTGTGAAGGTTTTCTCCCATTCTGTGGGGTGTCTGTTGACTTAGTTGATGGCTCACTTAGCTATGTAATAGTTTTGTAGTTTCATGAGATACTGTTGGTTGAATTCTTGTCTTATTCCATGGGCCACTGGAGTCTTATTCAGGAAATCTTTGCCTACACATGTATCTAGGAATGTTTTTCCTACTTTTCCCTCTTGCTTTAGATTCAGGTCTTACATTGAGTTCTTTGATCCATTTGGAATTGATTATTGTGAAGTGTGAGAGAAGAGTCTAGATCTTTTTTTTTTTTCCTTTTTAAAGAGAGAATTGTTGTGCCAGGGCCTCAGCCACACTGCAATGGAACTCCAGATGCTTGAGCCACCTAGTGGGCATGCGCGACCTTGCACGTGTCTCACCTTCCGGCATCTGGCTTAAGTGGGAGCTGGACAGTTGAACATTGGGTCCTTAGGCTTTGCAGGCAAGTGCCTTGACTTTTAAGCCATCTCTTCAGCCCTAAATCCATTCTTCTACATGTGGTTACTCCAGTTTCTTCAGCACCATTTGTTGATAATGCTTGTTTTTTTTCCTTCAGTATGGGCTTTTGACTGCTTTGTCAAAGATCATGTGACTGTAGTTACTAGGACCTATATCTGGATCTTCTATTTCACTGCTCTATGTATCAATGCTGTTCTTATTACTATGACTTTGTAGCATATCTTGAAATCAAGTTGATGATACCACCAGCTGTAGTCCTTTTGTCAAGGATATATTTTGGCTCTCTGAGACCTTTGGTACCTCATATGAATTTTAAGAGTATGTTTTCTATTTATGTGAGAAATGATGCTGGAATTTGGATTGGATTTTCATTGACCATTTTCATGTCACTAATTCCTCAAATCTATGAGCATTCGGAGGAAGTGGTGAAAGAATATGAGTGCTTTGATTCTGGGGAACTCAAACCAAGCTGCCTCCTGGGCTCATCCTTCTTGGGGCCTGGGAAGGTGTGGAGCCTCCTGTCGAAGGCTGTCTTTACTTCTTCCTCCTAGACATGGGGAGGGCAGAAGCTGGAAGAGAATTTCTCATCTGGGAAACAATCAAGTATACACCACATATTCCTTGTGTTATCTTTAACAAGCATTATAAATTTTAAGAAATGACCATTTAGAAGAGCAACCCTTGCTGGCCACAAAATATATGCATGGACTCAGGGCTAGAAGCTATTCTTTGAGACACCACAAGCTCACACACGTGTTTCCTGGAAGTGCTCTGTTCTGAAAATGCAGAGACCATAAATGTAGACCTGATTCTGTCCAGGCTTCACAGTGACTGAGGCCCATGGGGCGTAGTGACCATATCTGTATCTGGAAAGGTGGGGATTTGGGCTCATTTACTCCTTTGAGCATTCAAAGAAAGTGATCGGCCCTCTTCCCAAAGGACAAGCCTGGTCACACCATCATTGTGTGCATGTTCTGGGCTTCTGGATTCCACAGACACCATCACTGGACAGGGCAGCATTTCCAGAGCTTGTCTTAGTACTCATCTGCAGCATACCAATTTTTCTTGAGGAGCTGAGATTTGCCCCATCAGGGAGATGCACAGAACTGTTTTTAACCTGTTAGGGAGCAATGACATAATTTACTGCCAAGAAAGTGTATTTAAAGCTAACATCCTCCTACATGCAAGGAGCAAACATCTGGGAACAGCACACACACCAGACTCTTGGGTCCTCTGTGGGAGCCTCGGGGGCTTCCTACTTGGATGGAGTTTGAAGTCTGAAAACCCATAAAAGGTACAGCTTGGTGACTCTAATTTGTGTGGGAGGATGAACAAGAAGAGCTTACCTCTGTCTGTTAAAACAGAAAGAAAAATCCCACCTTCCTAACAGAATCATAGTAAAAATGAAGTGAGGCAGTGTTTGTGCAGGCCTTGGCATTGTCTACCCTCCTTTCTAGCACATATGTTCCTCTTCATGTCTGCAAGAACTATGATCCCCAGGTTCTTTCATGCTTGGCTAAGTGGTTTGGGTATTCTTACTACTTATGTTCTGAACACATGTGTTGCTTATGAGTTTCCTGTGTTTACTTCCAACCTTGACTCTCAGCTCCCATTCCATAATCATGTAGTTAGCCTCAGGATAGGTATTTTCCCAGGGAACGGATTTCAATTGCTCTGGCCTAATGACCAGACAATCTCTTCTTTTGAAAAGGAAATGCTGCTTTCTATAGGGAGTTTCTCTGACCCTGCTTCTCCCTCTTAGAGGATTCCTCCACCCTGCTTCCTCCTCTCAGAGGACCCCCACCCTGCTTCCTCCTCTCAGAGGATCCCCCACAGTGCTCCCTCCTCTCAGACGATCTCAGACCCTGCTTCCTCCTCTCAGAGGAACCCCCGACACTGGTTCCTCCCCACAGAGGACCCCTCCCCACAATGCTTCCTCTTCTCAGAGGATCTCAGACCCTGCTTCCTCCTACAAGAGGAAAGGATATGCAATCCAGAATCCTTCTTCAATATAAGGTGCTTGCCTGGGGAGCCTGAGGACCCATGTTAGACTCTCCACATCCTACTTAAGCCAGATGCACAAAGGTGAGGCAAGTGCAAGGTCACACATGACAACTAGGTGGCACAAGAGTCTGGAGTTTGAATACTCTCTCTTTAAATAAAAATATAAAAACTTCTTTTTCCTTGTTTAGAAATTCTCCAGGAGTAGACAGTTGAGCCTAACATGGGCTGTTAAAGGTCATTCCCAAGAATTTCCAATAATTGGTTATAAAAAACAATAAAGGCCAAGCATCCAGCTGCAGTAACTAGATATCAGCCTGATGTTGGCATTCTATAATAAGAGCTGGGCAGAGGAGACCGGTAGTGGTTAAGGAAGCTTCCAGTAAAAGCAAGAGTGCGCTAACATAGCATTTGAGCTGAGAGAATCAAAGATAGTTTTGGGCTTTTTCTAAGCCTTTGAACCAAGGTGTGGCAGGTGTAACCATGGACATTTCAACGTCAGTTTAAACTAGCTTATACAAACTTGGAAAAGAGCTTGTGTAATCAGGAACCTATTGCATTAGTCTGCATCTATGGTGTCAAACCACATGTTGATTCATCCTTCCATATAATTTCCTTGTGTTTTTGTTTCAGCTGGAGAGGCCAGCACTCACCTGGTCTTTCTACCTAAATATCTGGAGCCATCCTTACTCATGTCATGCTTCTGTCCATACATGGACCAGTCCTTCTGTTCCTACCAATCCACCATTTCCCTAGGCATCCCCTTTCTCTATTTCAACCCCCTAATCCAGCTTCATATAGCTACCATCTTTTCACTGGATTACCTTTAGAGTTTACTAACTGGGACTGGAGAGGTGGCTTAGCAGTTAAGGTGCTTGCCTGCAAAGCCTAAGGACCCATATCCCATGTAAGACAGACACAAGGGCACACATGTGCACAAGGTGGCACACATGTCTGGAGTTTGATTACAGTAGCTGGAGGCCTGGCTGGCAAATTCTCTCCTTTCTCTCTCTCTCTCTCTCTCTCTCTTGCTCTCTCACACTAGAAAAAAAAAATAGGCCAGTCTGTTGGGCTTGCCTCACAAAAGAAAAAAGAGCTTACTAACTGGAATATTGTCTATGATCTTATACCCCTGTGTCACAGTGGTAAATAATTAACACCTGATTATGGCATTTCTCTGCATAAATTTTTTCTGATACTTGTTACTCAGTATCACATGGCACATAAAATCTCCCATTTCTTTTTTAGCTATTTGTGTATATATACATATTTGTATTGAAGGGAGGGAACAGAAAATAAAGCATCCCTTATTCTAGGCCCTATTCTGTGGCAGCTTCTTGTTCCATAGGTTTAAGAAAATAAAACTTGCTTGGGAAAATTCAGGTGTAGCTGCTTTATGCACTGTGCTGGGCAGAAGAGATGAAGTTTATAGTGTGAAGGCCCCTCATGCCCTCCGTCTTGCCTCAGACTATGTCCTGGAACCCTGGAGTGGAGAAAGTGCCACTTTCATTCCTGCTTCTTGGGATTGTTGACTGCCATGCAGTGGTAGAGAATGACAAGGAAGAAAAGCAACACAGCCAGCATGTTGGTGAAGATGATGAGCTGAACGTCTATGATCATCCTGACCACCTCCCTTCAATTCTGGAGCTACCTGCGTACAGACGCCAAGTAGCTCATGGCATTTTACACAGGTGCTAGGGATCAACCTCAGGTTCTCATTCTTGTACAGCAAGCACTCTTAGCTGTTGAGTCACCTCCCCAGTCCTCCTCTGCTCCCTTTACATATAAAGAAACCAGGTCTCCCTGGTGACACACATCCCTAGGAACTCTCATCTCCTAGTTCTGAGACCCATGTCCTTTCAGGGCTGTTGAAAGGAGGGCACTTGGTAAACTACATGCAACACTGAGCAGAGTACATTTAACATGCTTTTGTACAGTTGGCCTATGGGGAGTTTGCCGCTACAATGTCCCTGCATGTTCCATTCTCAGATACTAATTTTCTCCTAAGAAAGATGGCAGTTGCCCTTGTTACCCCTCCTCACACAGAAGGGATTTTCTCTTTTTCCAGAAAAGATGCGTGTAACGAGCCTCAGCCTATCCTGGCATGAGGAGGAGTGGAGGTGGATGTGATCCTGCCATGTTTAGGACTGTGGGCTGAGCATGGGCAACCACCCTGGTTTTCATTCTTCCCTGAGCTCCACTGCCCACAAGATAGGTTCTTACACCTGCTGCTGCTTGTGGGTCACCTCAGTGGCAGACTAGTCCTGTGGAGTATTGTACTTGCTGCACAGGGTCAGTGCCTGTGTGACAGGATTTATGACTATGTGAAATAGCGTTATGGCTGCACTTTAGAGCTATGCCTCTCAGTCCAGTTGTTTGAGCAATGAAGTTGGTGTGTTTAACTCCATCTATGACTTCTGAGTCACCACTCAGTTGATGTCAAATTTGGGACTGGATTAAGAGTTGAGGAAGTTCTATTATTACTGTTATCATGTTCCATTGGCCAAGAACTTAAGAGACACAAATTCTAGTAAGATCAAGGTTTGGGGTTAGCCAAAGGCAAGACCTCAGATTTGAGAGCAGTAACAGTGGGTGGGTCACAGAGCTAATGCATTCAGCAGCTGCTCACATTTGGCCAGGCTGATTGTAGCTCTGTGCAGCTCTGTGGTCGACCTGAGCTGACCTGAACCTGTGAAGACATTCTCTTGGCGAAGTGTGAGTGCCACAAAGGTTACGGGAAGACTAACTCTGAGTCTTTGGTTAAGGCTCTATTCCAAATAGGCAAATCTTTTCCACATGGTCAAGTAGATGTTAGTAGGCATCCCTGTTTTTATTGTTTCTTAGTCAAATCTGCTGGCCAGGATTTTAATGTGAAAAGTCAGCTATGTTTGAGATAATTTCTGTAGACTTCACACAAGTCTCATGAAGGAGCCCTGACCAGCTGCCCTAACTCAGCTCCTACTTATTCTGCTTACACTTGTATGCAGCAAGAACCATGCTGGGAGCCAAGGGAAACAGCATTTAGTTTTAATGCGAGGTTTTTGCTTACATCTCAATTTAAACAATGAATTCTGAGATAATTGAGGCCTATTTGAAGAAGACTGGGCAGTAGACAATACCATGGAGTTATCCATATTTATTACATATAATATTTATACATGGAAATTCTTTTTTTTTTTAAAAAAAAGATGCCTCCTAAACTGTGTAAGGATGATAAGACATATTTGTCATCAATTATAATGGAAAATTCCTTGGGTGGCTGGTCTCTGCATCAGTGTGAAATATTAGGAGATTCATTGTAAGCATTCACGTAAACTATATCTTGTTAGATATCATAGCAATGATGACATTCATAACACTAACAATAGTAATAAAGGTACTAATAATAGAATCAGTTAAATGGGATGCAATATGGTTCAATGACTCATTTTATTACTAGTCCCCAAGAAGAAAGAGAAAAGGCATTATCATAATATGGAAATAGCATTTGGGCCAAAAATCTTCAACAGCTATTCCTAAAACATATTGGATAGCAGATGTTAAAGTTTCATTATAGAGCTTAATTATAAAGTGTAAGAAGAAATAAATCAAATTTTAGTGATACAGAATAACATGTTCACATGTAGGCCAGTGTATAAAACATAGTTACCTATAAAAATCCAGAAAATATTTGCATAGTCCTAAACTACATACATATATTCCCAAACAATAAGGCTATTTGAAAGCAAAACACCCAACATAAACTAACACTAGTACTGAGAACCACTAAGAGTACTACTACTGATAATGCCATTGAATATTGTGCTCAATGTACCAAGCTAAGCACTTAAACAGAAGGAAGAAAATGGGTAGAAATAAAGTAAGAATTTAGAGGGTTTTAGAGATGGCTCAGCAGTTAAAGGTGCTTGCTTGCAAAGCCTGCCCACCTGGGTTCAATACCCTGACTACTCATGGAAAGCCAGATGGACATTCATTTGCAGTAGCAAGAGAACCTGAGATGCCAATAAACACATGCAAATAGGTAAATTTAAAAAATTGAATATAAGGATGTGGCAATTCAATATTTTCAATAATTATTTCTAAATCTTTATCAGTTAATTTCCCATGGGTTCTCTTGGTATCAATCGCAGAAATATAGCTAGTTACAGAAACCAGAAGTGTTCAAAAAGACATATAAATGGCAAGTCATTAACATAGAATGAACGAACATATGTATAGCACCAAGATAAGACACACAAAATTAAGTGTGAGAAATGCAGGGGACATCTATGAGCTGTCTTGTGGCAATGAGGCTATCTATGTAAACATAACATATACCTGTCTTTGTCATCTTTTCTTTCTTAGCATATCAAAAGTGAAAATCACTGCCCATGTATTAGATCAACCACAAAATAAAATCAGAAGTAATGCCTGCCATTTAAATCAAGGTGAAAAAACTGTTATATAAATAAATTATTTAATCTTATTTTAAAGTAATTACTTAAATTTAGGAAGTGTTCAAAGGTCAAACAAAAAGAAAAGTTGGGGGCTGGAGAGATGGATTAGCAGTTAAGTGCTTGTCTGTGAAGCCTAAGGACCCCAGTTCAAGGCTTGATTCCCCAGAACCCATGTTAGCCAGATGTACAAGGGGGTGCATGCATCTGGAGTTTGTTTGCAGTGGCTGGAAGCCCCAACACACCCATTCTCTCTCTGCCTCTTTCTCTGTCTGTCACTCTCAAATAAAAATAAACAAAAAAAATTTTTTAAAAAGAGAAAAGGTTGGGGGCTGAAGTGATGATAGTTTGATGATTAAAGGCACTTGTTTGCAAAGCATAAAGGTTTGGGTTCAATTCCCCATTATCTATGTAAAGCCAGATGCACAAAGTGGCATCTGAGTCTTGAGTTTGTTTTTGTAGTGATGAGAGGCCCTGGTGTACCCCTTCTCTTTCTCTCTCTGATTGCAAATCAAAATATTTCAAAAGGGCAAGGTAAGTGATGGTGATGTATGGAAGACTAACACTGACCCTAGAATGGAAGAGAGACAACAGGCCTGACTGTGATCAAAAGAAAGAGCTGCCTGCAAGCGTGACCCTGGGCTGGTAAGTAGTTACGCTCAGGCAACGCCCTGTGCATAGTAGAGAATCTCACTGTGCTGACTGCACTCAGTGTGATCTGTGCCCAGCCTGCTTTCCTTCCAGGAGTCTGCAGTGTTGGAGCATACCAGGCACAGGGGACTCCTGTGTCAGCCGCCAGCCAAAACTCTGCTCACCAGTCTCTAATGAGTGTCCCTGGTTGATGTGTTTTGCTTACCTTGTCACAGCTCATTGCTGCAGGAATAAGCCAGCAGTACAGTGTGACACTCCCACAGGAGGACTGCCGGGAGTATGGGCCTGGCTTCCTTTGGCCGTCATCACAGGTGCTTTTTCCTTTTGCAGGCTGTATGTGGTGTTCTCTCACTGTGACAGATCATAGCCATGTGTAACTTTGTGGGGAGGCCTGTGAATTCTTGTATGTAGGGCACCATCAAAACCAGCAGTGGTCATGGGAATCTCTACACAGGTGGAGACTTGAAGGAAAAAAAAAATCAAGAAATGTGATTTGTAAAAGGTAGGTAGCTGGGTGTGGTGGTGCAGACCTTTGATCCCAGCACTCAGGAAGCTGAGGTAGGAGGATTGCGGTGAGTTCCAGGCCAGCCTGAGACTACATAGTGAATTCCAGGTCAGCCTGGGCTAGATGAAACCCTACCTCAAAAAAAAAAAAAAAAAAAAAAAAGGTAGGTAAAATAAGGTTTTAAGGGAAGTCAAATGATCTTTGAATGATTCAGAACAACATTAAGATTAAAAACATAACTAGTTTATGAAAGCTAAACAGGATACCTGACCAGAGGTACTGCCTGACTGAAGCTGTGGATGCATATTATTGTTTTAAAGGCTAGTTTTTAGATTATAAGCTTTATAACATAGATACCAGAGAAATACCATATCATGTGTGGATGAATTATGCACCCCAAAAGATTGGCCTGAAACCTATAAATGTGACCTTATTTGGTAATGCCAGTGCCTCTGCAGATATAATCAAGCTAGGAGGAGGACTTGGGAAATTAGAATGGGCTCCAAATCCATTATGACTATGGTCCTTATAAGAAGTAGGAAATTTGGATGGAAAGACACAAGATGTATGAGAGAAGGCTAGTTTAAGGCAGGGAGAGATTGAAATCAAGTGCACAAGACTGCCAGCAGCCACCAGAAGTGAAATGTTCAAGAGAAGGGCTTCCCCCCCCCCCACTCCTCCTCTCTATGCCCAGAGCTCTCAGAGTGCATGATCCTATTCTTGGTGTTTGGACTCAGCCTCCAAACTGAGGAGATTTACTTCTATTCACCTAGACTGAAGGACTAATGCACACACATGCAGGTGTCTACACATACTCACTGTGGGAAGCCCCCTGTTGTGAATTTATCTTAACTTTGAAGATGCCTAGTGAGTACTGCTCTGCTTTGTGAGCTAAGGAGGAACAATGATAAAACAGAAGCCAAACCACTCACCTTTGCACATCAGGCAAACTAGTATTAGGCTAAGAAATAGGCCATGATATAAGTTAGATTTAGGTTTATGCAAAAGGCTCCAGATCTGACTAGAGGGAATTAAACTATCCAGGTTTTTGCAGGTTCATGTACAAGAGCCAGATGGCAGCCCAGCTATACATGTTAAGTATTTAAAAGGTGTTGCAGCCGTGTTCACATTGCTGGCAGAAATCACCTGACCAAGAGCAGCTTGTGGGAAAAAAAGGGTTTATTTTGGCTTATAGACTCAAGGTGAAGCTCCATGATGGCAGGGGGAAATGATGGCATGAGCAGAGGCATCACCCCCTGGCCAACATGAGATGGACAAAAGCAACAGGAGAGTGTGCCAAACACTAGCAAGGAGAAACTGGCTATAACACCCATAAGCCTGACCCCAACAATACACCACCTCCAGGAGGGTTTAATTCCCAAATTGCCATCAGCTGGAGATAACATACAGTCAGGACACCTAAGTTTATGGGGGATACCCGAATCAAACCACCACAAAAGGTTTTTACTTAATTTTCTTGTTTGGTAAATTCATTCCTGTATACTTTCACGATAATGTGCTAAAACATGACAATGTATGGCTTGATATGTCTGAATGCCAGCCAAATGCCAGTGTTGGCCAACTTTAATTATTATACATATATAAATTTTAAAATAATGAGCTGGCAGTGTATAGATGAATAACAGTCAGTGTACATGGTATAAATTGCCAGAGAACTTTCCATTCAATCTGCTTTCTTTGCCTTCAACTTAGCTGGGGGCTGACTATGCTTTCTTAATACTGACTTTCACATGGTCTGTGTTCTACTAACAGAAATGACCTAAACACATTACAGGACATGCAAGATACTTTTTAAATTCATACATTTTTAAATAAAATAAATAAAAAGCTGAAAATATTAACAATTATAATGCAAACTATTTATGGATACAAAATGTTTAACTTTGAATTATTTAAATGCAAAAAATATTTGAGCTAGAATTGAATCTCATTAAAATTTAAAAATGTAAAACTAACTGCAGATCTAGCATTTAACATCAAGCCAGCTGCTATAGCAGAGTCAGTACATGTTACCTCTAAACAAATACATAAAGAGCTTGGAGCAAGTTCACTTGTTGAATGTTGAAAAATGCTCCTCAGTCAATGAAGGTAACTGCAAAAAGACCTCCTCACTAGTTTGTGACTGTCTTTGGGACACAGTGAAAAGCAGGAACATGAGTGTCCTTCAGCACTGGGGGTAAATGTTGATGATTGTTATGTGAGGGGTTGACAGTTACTCTTCTTATCCAAGCTCTTCTTCAGCTCAAAGCTTCTGGAACCTGTGAAGCTGATTTTAAACAGCAACCTATTTTCCACCAACCCTAAAGCTAAGAATGCCATCAGATAGAATCAGAAACCTACAGCGAAGGTGTTCCTCAACAAACCTTCATCATGTGTAGGAACCTTTTGTTCAGAGGTCCTCAAGCAGGAGATGGGAATGGTCTCCTTGGTTGTGAGAAAGGGTATTTAGAGTAATGGGTTATACCAACTGTGGACACTGAGTTCTAGAGACAGAGGTTCACATGCATTCTGTAAATAAATGTGTGTACACTGTGTTTGTGGCGTTTGAGGTCCCTCAGATGGCAGGACCTGTGCAAGGGGGTCCTTGTGTGGTTATAAAGGTGGGCCTGGTGGGTTTGACAGGGGTTGCATGACTTTCCTAGGGAGATAGTAAAGAAATGTCTTCCCTGAGTGAGGAGGATGAAGATAGGCCAAAGAAATATTGTAACAAGTCTAGCTTGGCAAAATCAGTGGAGTTTATTAGGCATGGTGACTCAAGGGCAGCTGTACCCCCCCCCAAAAAAAAAAACCATTGCTTATACCTCAGCTCAATGGCAGAATCACAAATCTGGGTTCAGAGTGCTACCCAGCATTAGAGCAGTAGAGGCCCCGCAGGCTTAGGCAACATCAGGAACAAACAAAGTCCCTGCTGCAGTCAACCTTTCATTGCTGCTAGAAAACACCTGACCAAAAGCAACTTGTGGGGAAGAAAAGAATTTACTTTGGCTTACAGACTTGAGGGAAAGCCCCATGATGGCAGGGGAAAAGATGGCATGAGCAGAGGGTGGAAATCACCTCCTGGCCAACCTCAGATGGACAATAGAAACAGGAGAGTGTGCCAAACAATGGCAAGGGGAAACTGGCTATAACACCCCTATGCCCATCCCCAACAATACACTTCCTCCAGGAGTGTTTAATTCCCAAATCTCCATCAGCTGGGAACATGACATTCAGAACACCTAAGTTTATGGGGGACACATGAATCAAACAACCAGAGTCAGACTCTGGGACAGTTCTGTGTTCATGTGTGTTCCATTCCTACTCTTATCAGGCATTCAGTAGGTATCAGCAAACATGGTCCTGCTGTAGGAAGGATGGGCTTTTTTTTTTTTTTTTTTTTTTTTTTGCTGTAGTCTGGCACATGGAATAGCTGAATGGTATCGTTCTGCAAGCAATGATTCTAGCTGGTCCTATATCCCACAGAGCCTGTGGCTACTGATAGAAGTCACCTAGAGAGAGAGAGGCCTTCATGGCTATGCAGTCTGAATTCATGCCTTTATAGAAGCACAATAAAATCCTATGGGTCTTGCACCTGGCTTTGAGACCTCTGCACCCTGATCCAGGACAATTCTCTACCATAATCAAAGCTGATTATCAAATGCTCTAAGACTGAGGACAGAACTCTTTTTTTATGAGCAACTTTCTTGGTTGCTACTGTTTCTCCAAAGCAGGATGAACACAGTGTCTTTTAGCGATTACCCCAGCTCTGGAACGTAGAAGTCAGGATTAATATTTTGCAGGATATGTATGGTTAGGAGGGTGGAGATTTATGTCTTAAGCAACATGACTGCCATGGTTAGTTTTGTGTCCCTTCAAAATTCATACTGAAATGATCCCCAAAGCAGCAGTGTCAGGATGTTGGGAAGCTTTACAGGGATCTATTCTTATGAATCAGATCCATTGCCTTATTCAAGGACTTTAGGGCATTCTACTCTTCTGCTCTCTGCCATGTGAGGATGCAGTATTTATTCCCTTGGCAAGATGAAGTACAAAGATGCCATTTTGGAAGCAGAGGTAGACATAGTAGCAGCTGTGGCCTCGGTCTTTCAGTTCTAGCCTTCAGAAATGATCAATGTTCCATTATTTGTAAATTATTCAGCCTCAGGCATATTGTCACAGAAGGAATGGACTATCTTTAGCTCACATGAGGGCAGAACAGTCTATGAATATTGGGCAAATCCTTTTAGAATGTATTCATAGTCTACTAGTTTCCACCAGCTTCAAAGCTAAGAATGTTATCAGATAGCATCAAAAACCTAAGATGGCTTAGCATTTGAAGAACTTGCCTGCAAAGCCTAAGGGCCCATGTTCAACTCTCAAGGTCCCATAAGCCAAATGCAGAAGGTGACACAAGTGTGCAAGGTTGCACATGTACACCAAGTGGTGCACATGTCTGGGGTTTGATTGCAGTGGCTAGAGGTCTTGGCACACCAATTCTCACCCCCCCATAAAAGTTACAAAAAAAAAAAAAACTAGCAAAGGTGTTCCCACTTTGCTGTAAGCCACCAATATATTTGAAAGTATATTGATTTATGCCTTGCTTTGTTTTGTTACTACTAAGGTCAAGAAACTTATCTTGGCACATGGTATTTGGGGGTAAGATGAACCTGTGTTCCCAGGCTACTGTCACTCATATTTCACTCTAGAATAAATGACCTTTTACTTCATTATGAGTGAGAAATACTTTGACATCTCACTTCTTCTTCCTGCATACTATGTCTTGCTTTTCCATTTTCACCATATGAGTTGCTTTAAGCCTCAGTGCCTTTCTTCCTTTCCAGTGACACATAACTCTCATCTGCTTACAGCAAGTCATATCTCCTTGTGCTTGAATTGGCATGATCATGGTCATTACCTGTCTAGAACACAAAGTACTTTCCCTGGGAGTCGCTGTCTTTAGAAGATAAGGTCTAGGGTAAATAAAAACAGGGTTTAAGCCAAATTTTCACAAGATGCTTGAACTGTTGTTGAGGCGATTGTCAGTTTTCTCTTCTGCTGCTACAGACTATACTATAAGCAAAGAAGCCAGAGCAGGAGGCCTAGAAAACCTGATTTCCAGGTTTGGCCTTGGCCTCTACTTCAGAGGATGGCTCTAATAAACAGCAACACTGTACCCAACCAGCTTTGTCAAAGTGTTCCTTCTCTTCATGCCCACATGTTCTGGACTTAGTAGTTCACGGTGATTGCTAGACCATCTTGATATTGGAGCACATATTCAGTAAACTATAAGTGACATAAAAAAGGTCTGACCATATATGCAGCAAATTATCAGTGATTGAGCAATTCATTTCAAGAGCTCAACTCTTTTGTTTTTGGGTAATTCTCAAGTCATTTTCCTGTATTTCAGGAGAACGGCAGGCACAGTACTTTTCTGCCAGGCACAACATGATTATCCTATGCTATCTTAGAATAGAGATAACCTTGCCTGGTAGCCAAGGCAACCAAATAACAATCTCAT
Organism: Jaculus jaculus; assembly: GCF_020740685.1. Lineage (NCBI taxonomy): Eukaryota > Metazoa > Chordata > Mammalia > Rodentia > Dipodidae > Jaculus > Jaculus jaculus. The sequence goes on from NC_059115.1 coordinate 25,548,359, forward strand.
GATATCCAGGTCTATGGTGATAGTCTCAGAGAATTCCTAGTAGGCGGTGGAGAGGGTTACAGGATCCTCACCTGGGTGTTTAGCCTTTATTCCCTGTTGCCCATTCTAGCTGCAGATGATCTTGGGAGATGCTTGTGCATATAAAAAGTGGGTAGTTAGGGCCGGAGCGATGACTTAGCAGTTAAGTGCTTGCCTGTGAAGCCTAAGGACCACACTTTGACACTGGATTTCCCAGGACCCATGTAAGCCAAGGTGGCACATAAATCTGAAGTTTGTTTGCAGTGGCTGGAGGCCTTGGCATGCACATTCTCTCTCTAACTACCTGCCTCTTTCTCTCTGTCACTCTCAAATAAATGAATAAAAATAAACAAAAGAATTTTTTAAAAGTGGATAGTTAAATGAAAGTGAATACTATACTGCAGCTTTCCTGAGGTCATCACTCATGATGAGGCAATACTTTACGGTAGTACAACTCTGTGGGGGTTACCCACTGTCTTATACATAAACCTTAACACATGCTTCTGTAAATAATGCAATAAACTCACTGGTCCAAAAAGCTGGACCTTTTTTAAAATTTCTGTTTTTTTTTCTAAAAGCTGGATCCTTATGGGATCCTTACCATGGTCTGTTGCTGCTGCCCTATCTGAAGTAAACAGACATTTGTTCACGTCTCCCCAGAAAAAGTTAATGCAACAAATTGTCACCCTATGAGGAGCATGACAGAACCCAAGATAAACCTGACAAGAGTAATTATTGGACCCTTGCTTTGGGTAATAAGACCTGCAATCGAGGTAGAACTGTCTTGAGGGTAGAGCATCCTTGAGCGCAACTCTGACATGACTGTCCTCCATGTGTTGTACTGTGGGGTTTTTCTTTCTTGCTGAGTTGGCAGTTTACGTGGGCTTAACCGTGGGTAGTAAGACATGCAACTAAACCCATACTACCTGGAGATGGAGCATCCATAGATTCAAAGGTGTCTATTTTCTTCCATGTGGTATGAAAATGCATGACTTCTTGATGAGTAGAGCCTACCATAAGAGTATGGAGATGTCCTGAACGTGGTTGATGTGGTAGAGAATACATTCAGTTTCCAAGAGTAAAGAGTACGGGTAACGGCTGCTGGGAAGGTACCGTGGCAGTGGTACGGCTGCTACTTTGTATAAGACATGCAACTAAGGCCAAGATGGCTGCTTAGAAGGGACTTGCTGGTGTAAGGGAGGAACTACAATGAGAAGAGGACATGCAGGCAGCAGTCTCCATGTTAGATTATAGTCTGGTGGGTAAATTGAATAAAAGAGAGAAGGAGACAGTGGTGTTGGCTTGCCATTTCTTATGAATGGGGGACCAGAAGGAAAAGAGACTACAAATTAGATCTATGCTAAAGAGCCCCTCCTGGGATCCAAAAACATAGAACCCATGTCAAGAACCACACAGTAAGGAGAGAAAGAAAAGTAGAAGTGATAGAATGCAACCCTCAAGTCTGACATTCAGCATAATTGAAGCAAACAAATCCACGTGTCAGCTTACAGATAGGGGCCATAATAGTGGCTGGACCAGGAAACCATTATAGTCAAAAGAATATTCTGCCACTGAAGTCTTTGAATTAGGAAGGACTGTTAAGTAAAAAGGAAAAGAACTTCTCAAAGTCAGGCCTGTGAGGCTGTGGAACATGGGGGCAGATAAAAACCAGTCTGAATGCTGATGAAGCAGAGAAACTGAGTAATAGCAGTGTTCACCCTCCTTGAAACAAATGATACATAATCCTGAAACAGTAGGAGGGAAAGCATACCGAGTGGACTGGCTCATAGGAGTCATCCATTATCACTGGTGGAAGTTTCCATGAACATCCGGAACTAGAAGATAGTAGAGAAAAGACAATGTTACTGAAGGAAGTAGACAGGAAAGAAGCAGTGTTTGACGCCCAGGTCACCAGGCTGTATAGCACTGAAGTCAACTCAGAGGGAACCTCAGAACTGGCATGACACTTTATTGGCCCATACTGGAGGCTCATGGTGGGGCACAATCTTTACAAGATGGGGGAGGCACTGTCAGGTATGAATGACAAATACTGGGAATGTATATCAGGTTTGTGACATGCTAAAGCAGTCAAGATGAGAGAAAGGAAAATCAGACAAAGAGACATATTTGGGTCACTCAAAGACCAATGTGGCAAGATTTATATTAAGCTGGATTTCTTAGGGGAAAAATGACACAAGGAGAAATGTGCCAGTGAGCTTCTGGAAGCTTTAAAGCCCAAACAACAGCTCATGGGAGACATGAGTGATAACACAGTGCAGCTGGAAAAGACTAAACTTGTTGCAGGGTTGATATTTATCCCCCAGGCAAGTCCTATACACTTCTCTCCTGTAAGAAAGTGTGGTGGGGATAGATATTGCTCATTCAGCTGAGGTCTTTTCAGTATCCAAGGGTGGCTGACGCAGTATAGCCACAGCCCTCAGTCACAGCCCTGGCCCAGAGACTGTTGTACTTGAGGAGACAAGTCAGGCAGAAGGTATTAGAGGACCCTGCTCGGGATGGGCAAAACAGATGAGCTGGTTGCACTGAGACATCCAGGGATGCAGATATGCATGGTAGTACATCAGGATGAAGAAGCAAAAGGGCTCAGGGTGGATGGCTGCATTGTAGAGAGATTAAAAGATAGTGACTCCACCCATGCTTTTGCACTCAGCATTGCTCTTGATATAAACAACGGAATCTTTTATGCTCTGTTGGACCTTGCCAATGTTTTCTTGTAGTATTAATTTAGCTGATAAGTCCTGAGACCAATTGACATTTGCTCAGAGCAGCCAGTGAGTGGGCCTTCAGAGATCTTGTCCATCCTCTGTAAAAGGTTTCATTACATACGTGGTATAATGAAAACCTCTGAGTGTCTTACAGAAGCAGAGGGTGGGCTATCTTTGCTGGTGTCCGTTAGTGTTAGCAGTCCCTTACTGGTGGCCTTCCATTGAACAGTGCACAGGCATACACATCAGTATCTGCCCCTAGGAGCTTTCATAAACCCATAGCCAAGGATGCTGAGAGAGGGAACAATTTATGAATTGTTTTTGTTGAGTGAGAATCCATCCCCCCAGTGTGTCATCTTAACTTTGCAGCAATTGTTGTCCTCCTGGAAAAGGGTAGATACATTTGGCCCCCTACCAGCTGATCAATTTGGAGTCATCCTGACAGCTAAATGTCTATGTCATAACTCAGCAACTCAGTCTTTGGGTGGCCACAAAATCATAGTGCAAATCTAGATCTATATAATGAAAAAAACTGAAAGAAGAACAACACAATTGAATGAGGTGGAAATGCCTAATGAGGTGGCAGAGGATTTAAGACAAAGAATGGTCTAGTTAGCATTGCTCTCAATGATCTAAGAATAATACTTACAAACTACCTGGGAGCCTCCAAATTCATTCATCAACATGAATGTAAACATACCAAGAGAATTGAAACATGTGCTTCAAATCTTCCAATGGAACCACTGACTTTTTCAGTGCACAGAAAATAACTGGAGGAGTTGTGGAAAGGCAGCTATCTTCTACTGATGGTACTGGGTCTGAGGCTGGGTTTCTTTGCTTGTGGTGTGATTCTCATTCTCCTGGAAGTTACTATGTGGTAGTGGAAAATGCATTGTATGGCCAGAACTCTGGAAGATACTGGAATGGATAAGAAAAGGGATTATGCGATCCTCTATGTAAATTTGTTTCATGTGTAGGGAATCAACAGACTAGAAAGGAGAAAAAGGCTCCTTTTAGGCTGCTAAAGTGGATGTGTAGCTCACAATTGTAATCCCAGCGCTGAGAAGGCTGGGGTGGGAGATTGACCATGAGTTTCAGGTTTCCCTGGGCTACAGTGAGAACCTCTTTCAATAAAACAACATTAAAACCCAGCTTTGCTATTTCCACAGGACAAGGATTGTCACATTCACTTGTTTTTCCCTTCATATTTCTACTCAAATGTACCCCACTGAGAAACCCACTCTGAATACCACTGTTGTAGTCAGGTTCGCATCACTGGTAGAAATCATCTAACCAAGAGCAGCTAGTGGGAAAAAAGAGGTTTATTTGGTTTACAGACTTGAGGGGAAGCTCCATGATGGCAAGGGAAAACAATACTGTGAGCAGAGGGTGGACATCACCTCCTGGCCAACATCAGGTAGAGAACAGGAACAGGAGACTGTGCCAAACACTGGCAAGGGGAAGCTGGCTATAACACCCATAAGCCCACCCTCAACAATACAGTGCCTCCAGGAGGCTTTAATTTCCAATTGTTATTAGCTGGGGAGACTAGTATTCAGAATACCTAAGTTTATGGGGGACACCTGAATCAAACCACCAAAGCCATATATATGAAAAAAATTCCATCTCTCCTGGTCACTCTGCAAACACTACTTAGCTTTTACTTATGTGGAGATCTGCTAATGAAAAAACAGAAACAAAACAAAAACCTCACCAATGCCGTATGTCTGTCTCTATTAGTAGAATGCAGGCTCCATGGCAGAGCAGGATCTTTTTGTTGTTGTCTTCACCGCTGCATGCTTAATATTCAACAGGGCCTGTAATTTAGTAAACGTTCATGAATAGTTTTGAATAAATGAGTGGAATATGTTGGATTGAGACTTAAATTACACCATCCTGCAGGTGTTACCCACAATACCCACACCACTATCCTTGTTTCTTTGTTTACAGTATCATTTTCCTCCTTTGCCTGCAATTCTTTGATCATTGTTATTTTGCTAATCTACAATCCTTCCCCTACTTCTACAAGTGGGAGCTTTTTACTTTTTGAAAGCATACTCTGGACTCAAGGAATACATAAAGGGTTATGTGTAAGAAAACTGGTCAGACTTTTTGAGCTGTGTGGTTGGCGGGGCTCGGATCGTGAAAGTATTTGCATGGTGGTCTTGGGTTGGGAGGAATAGCACCACACCCAGCATACTGCTGGGAAACATGCAAGGACTTGACACAGGTTAGCTTTTGATCCTTTCAGGGCAGGGTGGGGAGTGGGTATGTGAGTAGATCCTAGCAGAAACCAGATGACATGTTTAAAGTATGACCAGGGCTGGAGAGATGGCTTAGTGGTTAAGGTGTGTGGTGGTTTGATTCAGGTGTCTCCCATGAACTTAGGTATTCTCAGTCCTAGGCTCCCCAACTGATGGCAATGGAAATTAAAACCTTCTGGAGGCAGTGGGTTGTTGGGGGTGGACTTATGGATTTTATAGCCAGTTTCCCCTTGTCAGTGTTTGAAACACTCTCCTGTTCCTGTTGTCCACCTTGGGTTGGCCAGGGGGTAATGTCCGCCCTCTCCTCATGCTATCATTTCCCTTTGCCATTGTGGAGATTCCCCTCAAGTCTGTAAACCAAAATAAACCTTTTATCCCATGAGATGCTCTTGGTTGTGTAATTTCTTCCAGCAATGCGAACTTGACTGCACCAATAAAGTGGTACTGAGGAGTGGGATTGCTGTTAGACAGCTGACTGTGCGGCTTTGGCCTTTAGGAGCTCATTTTCAAGAGGAATGTGGGAGGACTTGAAACCTTTGCCTAAGAGATGCCTTGCAGTGCTGTAAGTACAGCTTGATGGACTAATCTGGTCAGAGTTAAAAGACATGAACATAGTAAGAACTATGGACTGTGAAGTTTGGCTTATGAAGGTGAGAAAGAGCTTTGCTTGGACTGGGCTAGAAGCAGTTTGTATGACAAGCTTGCTGGTATATACATGTCTTGAGAATTTGTGCAGGGTTACATTGCATAGAAATGGACTGGTGTGAGAAGAAGGATATGGCACAGAAATAAAATCTGGGCTGGAACTGCTGCCCATCCAGCTCCAATTGAGAGACCACAATCTTTGAGATTGGGCCAGCTGACCTGCACTGGGGAAACAGGAAGAATGTAGACTCTTTTGAAGGGGCCTGAGTGCTCAAGGAATGTCCTGTTCTTCAAAGTCTGCTTTATTTCCCCCTGGATTAACAGATTGGCACCCTATCTAGTATTATGGAATACAAGAAATGCAGGAAAGAGAGGGTCATTGAGTTTGGAATGCTGTCTTGTGTTTTGGAAACGACCATGGGCAGTGTGAAGCCGGTTTGCTGGAGGCCTGTGTGTAGACTTGATGGAACTGGGAGTATAAACCGTGTGTTGCATTGGAGACCCAGTGGAGATGCTGGGACCCTGAGATGACTGCTGAGGAAAGCTGATGGCCCCAGATGAAGTTCTCCAAGACTGTGTATAGCCTAGCTGGAGAGGCAGAATTGGAACTCTAGAGTATTGTTGCTGGTTAGGATTATTGGACTTAGAGAGATGTGTTATTGACTAGAGTTGTTGGACTTGGAGCTACAGAGTTTTATGTTTTCCCTGTTTAAATCTTGTATTGGTTGAATATGTCTTTGCTATGCCCAATTCTATCTTTTGCAGTGTGAATGTTATGTGTTCTGGGGGGATTTTTTTGGTATTATGCCTCAGTTAAAAGACCTTGGATTATGGGATGTTTGAACATCATTAGGATTGATAAAAACTATGGGGACTCTTAAAGGTGGACTGAATACATTGCTTTTTACATCATAGATGATTATCAGTTTATGGGGGCCAGGGGTAGAATGTGGTGGTTTGATTCAGGTGTCCCCCATAAACTAAGGTGTTCTGAATGCTAGGCTCCCCAACTGATGGCAGTTGGAAATTAAAGCCTCCTGGTGACAATGTGTTGTTGGGGTGGGCTTCCATTATAGCTAGTTTCTCCTTGCCAGTATTTGGCACACTCTTTTGTTCCTATTGTCCACATGATGTTGGCCAGGGGGTGATGTCTACCGTCTGCTCATGCCATTTTCCCTGTGCCATTGCGCAGCTTCCCCTCGAGTCCGTAAGCTAAAATAAACCTGTTTTTTTCCCCCACAATCTGCTCTTTGTTGGGTGATTTCTACCAGCAATGCAGACCTGATTACAACAAGGTGCTTACCTGTGAAGCCTAAGGACTCATGTTCAACCCCTCCAGGTCCCACTTAAGCCAGATGCACAAGGTGATACAGGCACAAGTTCTCACATGTGCACAAGGTGGCACATGCTTCTAGAGTTCAATCGCAGTGTCTGGAGGCCCTGGTGTGCCAAATATCTCTCTTTCCCACTCTTGTTCTCTTTCTCTGTCTATCCCATAAAATAGAAAATTGTGACCAAGGAGATTTGAATCAAATTGCCAGTGGAGAGATGACTACCAGAATGCAGAGACAAGCTATAGTAGAAGAGAATGCCTCCAATAACTTGTAGGTAGGAGCATTCCCTGGAACTGCTTCTAAAGCCCTGGAGTGGGAGCTGGGGCCCTATGACTGGGTTTTTGTAAAATTCTCTAAGGTAAGTTACTTAAACACAATTGTAAGACCTCTGTTTCTCCACTGGCTCTGCCTCCATTCTCTGCGTGGGGTTGGAGTACTCCGAGTCTAGGGAAACAAACTGGATGTTCTTGTGAACACTAGCCCTGCCTTGAACAGTAACAGTTATCATAGACATTGCTATTTAGGGGGATGGTTTGTAGTAGTCCTCTTGTTACCTTCAGAGGCAACTCACCCAAGAAGATACCAGATAAGATACCAGTTTGTGAAACCATGGACTGTATTGCTATATGAATGTGCCTTATAGAGTCTAGCTAACAAAAATATGTGGGCACAGAAGGAGAAAGTAAACTTGAGATGTGCATAGCTACAACATAGTTTTGAAAATTATGCAAACATAAATACTATAAATAGGATGTTCAGTTTGTACTGATCCCCTATCTCTACTCCAGTTACAAATGAAATACTTGGATAGAATATTTTTTTATATTTTTGTTTTTGTTTTGTTTTTATTTGTTTATTGGAGAGCAGCAGAGAGACAGAAAGAGGCAGATAGAGAGAGAGAATGGGCATACCAGGGCCTCCAGCCACTGCAAACAAACTCCAGATACAGGTGCCCCCTTGTGCATCTGGCTTGCGTGGGTCCTGGAGAATTGAGCCTCGAACCAGGGTTCCCAGGCTTCACAGGCAAGCACTTAACTGCTAAGCCATCTCTCCAGCCTTTGGACAGAAATTCTATCTCACACTATTTCTATATGTTTGACATGTTAATCATGCATTGCTTACAATGACTAAACAGTTAAAAAATACCAAATTAATTTTCTGTTTTCTCTGTTCAAAGTATTATAAAGTTCATCAAGATTTATTTATTTGTGAGTGAGAAAGAAAGAGGCAGATAGAGAGAGAGAATGGGCACGCGAGGGCCTCCAGCCACTGCAAACGATCTCCAGATGCATGTGCCCCCTTGTGCATCTGGCTAACGTGGGTCCTGGGGAGTCAAGCTTCCAACTGGGGTCCTTCAGCTTCACAGGCAAGCGCTTAACCACTAAGCCATCTCTCCAGCCCAAGATTTTTATATGACAGTGACAAATGGATAAAAGTTAGCACTGGGGAGGTGCATATGAATTTGTGAAGTTTGTAAACTTTTTAATTTTGAAAGTTGAGATTTCTAAGTCTCTATTTTTATACCTACTTTTATATTTGCAATTTTGTCTTCTTTTTCTTAAGGATGGTTCAAAAGTTGTGTGAAACTCTCCACAAAACTTGTTCTGCCCCTAGCCATGGTGCTAGGTTCAGATGCAGACTATACAACATGAATGAACTTGATGGTGAAGAAGCTGGAGGAATATATGCCTTGACCTTTTTTCTGCCTTCTTCTGATCTCCAAATCTAAGTGGCAGTCTGGGTAAAAAAGCCAAGTATCTGTCCATGGAGTCCAGTTTCTGGCCATAAAACAGGATAACAAAGGAACAATGGAACAAATCCTACACAGTGGACTTGCCACACACAGTTTTCTGTTGGACTAATTGTTGGTGCTGCAGGAGCCTACACCCCTCACTCCTCCCTTTGGAAATGGCTTGACTCAATAATTGGTGAGTTCAGGGGAAGGAACTGAGCATAGAAGGACCAGTGCCTTCAGGTCTCTTCACTGGGACATGCTTATGAAGAGGTTGCCATGTTGCCCAGTTACTCAGCTGTATCCAAGGATGATCATGATAATAAACACTGATATTGTGAATAATTGTTAGGATATGGCACAGTCCTTTTACCTTACAACCTTTTTAAAGATAATTGTTCTGGCATGAAGAGATGGCTCAAGTGGGTAAAAGTGCTTGCCACACAAATATGACAACCTGAGTTCAAAGCCCCAGAACCCACGTAAAGCTGATACATTAGTGCAAATATCTGTAATCCCAGTGTGCCTATGGTGAGATGGGAGACAGAGACAAGAGAAGGCCTGGACACTTGTGGGCCAGTCAGCTTGATGTAAAGTGGAGAGCAACAAAAGACCTTACCTCAAATAGGTGGAAGACATGGACTGGCCCTCAAGGTTGTCCTTTGACTCCCATAGATGTGCCATGGCACCATGAGCTTCTCTCTCAAAGGATAAAAAAGATCATTGATCCATTAATATATTTATGTTAAACCATTTTTAGATTCCTTACAAATCTCAGTTCTTATCTATCATTGCAGATATGCAAATTACTCCTGCTTTTAAAGAAACTCTGTGAATTACTGACAAATGTCATTGACAATGATGAGTTTTCATTTTATTTGCGAAGTTTCTAAGTCCTAAATTATCACTTCCTTTTCAGCTTCCTGAATGAATATTTACCATGATTAATAAAGAGTAGGAGACTTCCATTTTCCCATTAAACGTAGTACATAATCCTCCATAAGACTAGGATTGAGGCTGGAAGAAATAGAGTGACTCATTCTTTGATTTCTAAGAGAACGACTACAGCTAAGTTGGTAGTTTTCCAAGTAGACACATCTCTTGGAGACAAATTAAAAACAGCAGCAGCAATAGGAAAAACTAGGGCTGTTCGGCTGGAATGGGGCTGGGGTGAAGGCACGCTGATGACACGTTGAGCACAGAAGCAGCTGCCCAGACTTCCATAGGACAAGCCTAGAGACCTCCAGGGACCCACTACATGATTGCTTCTAGGAGTTTGCTATAAATGATTATTCAAAATCCTTAGGTGATGCATGCACAAGTTTCCAATTACTTTGTTAGAGGTGTCAAGGACCTAAATCCTCAGGGATGACACTGGGGGAAGGGTTTAGAGGAGCAAGGGGCAGTTGTCTTGGGACAAGTCACACAAAGAGGTGCCAACTGGAACCAAGTAATCAGGACAGGGCCAGTGTTAACACCTCTCACATGATAGATGATGTTGATGCCAGTGGTGAAAGGACCACACTTTGAGTAGCAAATTCTAGGTATCCCAAAGGCATGTTCCATGTCTCAGGATCAGCACTGTCTGCATTGAGGTGGTGCGCTGCAGCTTGATCCACTATTTGTCTCTAGAATGTGAGGAAAGCTTGAGAAATTTGTAGTTGGTTGCACTCTGCTCCAAAGGGTATACTGCAAAGTTAAGAATGCAACGACTTTTTATATCACATCACAGAAGTAAGGATTAAATAGCAAGGCTCTAAATGATATTCTTTTTCTAGTTTTATAAATGTAAACTAGCTGTTCCCTTTCTATTTTTACAATAGAATTAAGATTTCAAAGAAAGAGTCTGGGAATGGTTCAGTGGATCTAGTGCTTGGCATGCAAACATGAGGACCTGAATTTGTATCCCCAGTATGCACATGAAAGGCCAGGCATGGTAGCACATCCATTATTGGGAATACAGAGACAAAAGGATCCTTAGGGCTTGTTGGCTAGTTAGTGTAACTGAATATATCGGCTCCAGGTTAAGTAAGAGACCTTGTCTAAAAAAATAAGGCAAAGGGCTGGAGAGATGGCTCAGCAGATAAGACACTTGCTTGTAAAGCCTAAGGACACAAGTTTGATTCCTCAGTACCCATGTAAGCCAGATGCACAAAGTGGTACATGCATCTGGAGTTCGTTTGCAATGGCTGGAGGCCCTGGCATGCCAATGCTTTCTTTTGATGACTCTCTCTCTCTCTGTATCTCTCTGCTTGCAAATAAATAAATAAATAAATAAATAAGATGAATAGCAATGAGGAAAGACACCCAGTGTTGACCTCTGGCTTCCACCCACACATACGCAGGAGCATGCCCTCATGTACACATGCACATATTTTATCACATGTGGTCACACCATGCACAGTACACGTCTCCACCCATGGAAAAATAGATTTAGATGTATGATCCTGAAATACCAGTGTGTACGGCTTCAGACATACCCAGTAGGAATCTCATTTTAATGAGGTCTTTAATGATTTGTGATCACAGCAAAGGTTGTCTCTGCAGTGTGGTCAGCTTCCTATGCAGGAGGTTCTGAGAAGTCTTGGCTTTAGTCCAAGCTACATGGACAGAGCAAGCAGGTGTTTGACTGTCTTGAGACCAGTGCTGAGCAAGCTTCTAACTGTTATGGGCAGCAAAGGCCTCCTGGCTCATTTGTTCTCTTTATTGTTCAGTTTGTCAGTGTATGGCACTGTCTTTGAGTTCCCCAATGTTGTCTTTTCTGCTTGCTCCTCCGTTCCCCACACTCCCGGTTCACATTACCATCAAGTATCTGTCATCCATGACTCCCATGTGTTGCTTTTTTAATAACACAAGTGTGGTGGTTTGATTCAGGTGTCCCCCATAAACTTAGGTGTTCAGAATGCTAGGTTCCCAGCTGATGGAGATTTGGGAATTAACGCCTCCTGGAAGGAGTGTATTGTTGGGGGCGGGCTTATGGGCTTTATAGCCAGTTTCCCCATGCCAGTGTTTGGCACACCCTCCTGTTGCTGTGTCCCAACTTATGTTGGACAGGGGGTGATGTCCACCCTCTGCTCATGCCATTGTTTTCCCCTGCCATCGTGGAGCTTCCCCTCGAGCCTTTAAGCCAAAATAAACCTCTTTTTCCCACAAGCTGCTCTTGGTTGGGTGATTTCTACCAGCAATGTGAACCGGACTGCAACAACAAGGTATGCCTCTTCCCCACTGGACTGTGAGTCCTTTCTTCTCCTTTCATTTTCCCACAGCATTAGCAATGCCATGGCAACATTTAATCCCTAGTGGGGGCGGGGTGGGGCTGGGAAGGCAATCAATGCAGGTGTCCTTGAGAAAGACAACAAAGACTTTACCTGATAAGGCAAGAGATAAAGAAGCAGTGTTCTCAGCCAGTGCCTTCCAAATGCTCATCTGTACAGGTTACCAAGAGAGCTGCCGGCTGGGATTCAGGTGACCAAATGAGGCCACATCTTATAACAGATGATTCTAGCGCTACTAGAGAAAAAACCACACTGTGAGTAAATTCTAAAGTTAGGAGCATATTACATTCATTGCTATATTGAGATCATATGTGCCTGCTCCAGGAAATAAATTAATGAGAGCTCAAGTTTTCACTGTAATCCTGCAAAATATGTTTTATGAAAGTACATAATATATTTTGATCACAATCTCCTCCCATTACTTTCTTTGGTGCCCCATCCTCCATATCAGTTAAACATAACCCCATTTTTTTTTCCAAGTAGTTCTTCTAGTTTGATGTCTTGATTTTTTTTTTTAAACCTTTCTCCATCATCCATGACAACAAGTGAATGTACTCTACATTGTGCAGGTAACGATGGCCACTGTGAGGCCATGAATGTAGTGGCCACTTCATGTGCAGTAGACAGAGTTCTAAAGCACTCCTCTTCATCCTCTGGCTCTTGTATTATTCCTAACACCTCTTCCTCAACATTTCTTAGTCCTTGGTGGGTGTGATAAATGTGTCTTATTTGGTGATAGGAATTTAGATGTTATTTCTTCTTAGCCCTTCAATGAGTCTTGAGTCTCCCCAGTAGTTAGTGCTATAAAAAAGAAGTGTTTTTGACAAAGTGACCACAGCAGTAGTCTATGGAGATAAACCTAAATATTTAGAGAGCAATTTAATGAGAACAACATATACTTTTAGCCAAACAGTAGTAGTAGCTTCTCCTTTAAGGCCTATGACCTTTCCAACCACTGGCTTCTGACTAAGTTTTTAGTACCTAGCATGAATTTGTGGAATGGGCCTCAAATCCAATCAGCAGTAGTTGGTTACCCCAATGACAGTCATGCCTTTACGGCATCAGTGAACACATATTGGCTGACTAGTCAGTTGTTTGTTTTTTTTTTTTTTTATCCCAGAAATGTAGGCATATCCTCAGTTCAGTCTAAATAATCATGTTTCCAGTACTTCCAGTGCACTGAGTCCAGATAATAGTAGGTGTCAGGGGTTGTGGAAAAAACATGAGTAGGCCTCAGAAGGTCAGCTTTAACAGAGGCAGCAGCTGTGACCAGTCTTTAACACTTGGTCAGATTCTACTCCAATGCCAGGTCTGCTTGCTGTGTAGCTCTGCTATTATCTGTCTATATCTACCTACCACATACTTACCTATTACCTATCTATATCTCTATCTCTATCTAATCACCATCTATCTAGGTGTCTATCTGTAGTTTTCAGTTATGGTTTTGATGAGGAAAACCATGCTTAGTATTCACAAACTGAGCAAAGCACATTGTTAGAACATTAGCACACACCTACTCAAATCATGTACTTTTCAATGTTTATTGATTCATTTAATGGAAAGGGGACATATTCTGAAATCTAATCTTCAGTTTGAGCCTCTGGAAGGTAATTAGATTTTAGGGTGGGGTACGCGTGAGTGGGCTTAGTGCCCAGCTTTCCCTTCCCTATGAGAAGACCATTGAGAAGTCAGTCTATGATGCCTGGGCCTGCCCAAGCAAATCTGCTGGCACTCTGAGCTTGCATTTTACAGCTTCAGAGCTGTGAGGATACAACAACCTGGGCAGCATGTAAGCAACAGAAGTTTGCCTCTGTTTTAGCAGCCTAAGGCAATGTCATGTGGATTTGCATGTCTCACCAAGAAAACAAAGTATCTGACTTTATTTACACATCAAAAGAACATGATTACTTATTATATTTCCCAAAGGGTGTTAAATAGAATAGAGTATCAAAACTCTAAGAAATTTTTAAAAAATCCATTTCATCATAGAACTCAAGTCAGAATTTGAGGCTTTCCAGCTTCATAGACTCCCACTCCCCCATACTGTGTTACATCTCTAAGATGCTTTCTGGAGACAGAAGTGCCTGCTCTCACCAAGGACCAGCTAGTTGCTATTCTCTAAAACAACTTGCATTAAATGGAGAAATAGAGAAAGTGACCCACCTCATTCCATTAGAGTAGTATAGTCTTGATTACCAAATTATATAAGGATAATACTTAAAGAACAAACTATAGACCAATATTGTTACATAATTAATTCTAAGATTCAATATGTAAATTGAACAGTATATATGTATACATAGATCATTAGTAAGCAGGGTTGATACCAGGAATTAAACAGAATTCTACATGGGAAAATTTTATTTAGATAATATACTAGATTATGGTTTTAAAAGAGAAAAAATAGTTCAAGTTTTGTAAATTAATGTAACTACAAAAAATTAAAGCAATTTATGGATAGAGAATTACCTTAAACTGAGCATCTCTCAGAAACCCATGGTAAATATTGGGCTTTTTAAATGATGAAGAATGGCTTATGTGTCTCATAACATTCTTTTAAATGCTAATCTTTTGTCTGCAAGAAAAAATAAGGTAGTGATTTCTGGGTAAGATGTTGGATTAAAAAACTGCATCCATGTGACATGGTGAGAAAGAGGATAACAAAAATAGACTGTTGCAGTCAGGTTCGCATTGCTGTAGAAATCACCCAACCAAGAGCAGCTTGTGGGAAAAAGAGGTTTATTTTGGCTTATAGGCTCAAGGGGAAGCTCCACGATGGCAGGGGGAAACGATGGCATCAGCAGAGAGTGGTCATCACCCCCTGGCCAACAGCAACAAGAGAGTGTGCCAAACACTGGCTTGGGGAAAACTGGCTATAATACCCATAAGCCTGCCCCCAGCTCCCTCCAGGAGGCGTTAATTCCCAAATCTCCATCAGCTGGGAACCTAGCATTCAGAAAACGTAAGTTTATGGGGAACACATGAATCAAACTACCACACAGACTATTCCAGAGAGGGAGATAAAAGGAGAGAGGGAGGAGGGACAAAGAAAAGGAGTTGCACAGCTAAAGCACATCTGAAAAGTGCAGAGAAATAGAAGGGAGAGTCAGTGAGAAGTGGCCACACAGCACCAACTGCATGGCTCCTGGGTGAGGAGAGAAGCAGAAGCCTCCCAGGATAGCCAGGTGGCAGTGGCGAAACGAGGTTTGCAGCCTACTCCATGCTGCAGTGGTCTTGTTTGCATACTTCAATGGATAAAATGGCAGATGAAAAATGCAAAATTTACTCATAAATTGATCAATTATTACAAAGAGAATAAAAACAAAAGACAAATTTAGCAAGAAAATCAAGGTGGCTAGCCCATTTAGTGCTGCAAAGCACTACATGAGCTACTGGGGGAAAGTGGCCAGCAATGTTGTGAGCAATCAGGGGTCACAGCTACTCAAAAGCAACCACCTGACAAGACATATGCACCTGTGCAATGGTGTCACACAGCCTTGGTGGGTAACCAATGGCTTTCTGACTGGCCAAGAGATCTACTCAGTGGAAAGGAACCCATGGTTGGAACTAGGAACCAGATCAGAATTCCATAGAGACCAAGATTACGGTCTCCAGTGACAATCTCCCATTAGTCTTTGGCCAAAAGTGGGGCAACATCCATCAAAACCTCCCCAAATTAACAATGCTTATCCCATTTAACTATAATTATTTCATTCTATGTTGCAGAATCTGTTCTTCTTTCTCAGAAGGTAATGAGAACTGAGGAGATAAACCATTGCTCACACTTCAGCCAAAACCCAGGTGAAACCATAGAGAACTTGGTGAGATGAACAAGAGTACTGTTTCCATGGCAAGCCTGACAATCTGCACCAGGGCGAAGAAGTCAGATGCTGAGGGTACTCAACACATACCAAAGCAGAAATCCAAAGGTTCCTTATAACTCATCATTGAAGTAGATTTAAAACACACTCACCATGGCTCAGGGAATTTTGCAGAAGAGGGGCCTGAAAGATTTTAAGAGCCAAGATCAAGAGGGTATATCCAGAGGCATTCCCTCCTGCCCCCCATGACTGACTTCGGCTCTTACAATGTGTAACCCACAACCCATGGGGAATCCAGAAACTCCATTGAGGTGGACCCTCAAATGATTAAGGGCAGGGAGGAGGGAAATGATGGTACCATCACATGATGTGTCTACACAAGGCATTTTATCAATAAAAAAATTTTAATTCAAAAAGGGCTTGGAAAAAATTAAATGTTGTAAATGAGAAATCAAATGAATATAAAAAATATAGTAGAGACTTCCCCGTATAAGATGTCTGCATGGGAGTCACACCAAACCAGCTTAGGGAGGAATTTAAACAAAACCACAGGAAATATACTTTTCTTCTGAAAATTGAAGGTGTATAGGCTTTTATCAGCCACTGCAGAGAAACAGGAGAGACCAAGATCTACCAGTAAAGGAGGAAACCAGCCAGAATCCCAAGGAGGTGTGCAGATCCATGCACCCGCCTGGCCTGGCACACAGCTTCAGCAGCAAAGACCAAACAGGAGGATTTTCCAGCCTCATCAGACCTGAAGTGGAGACAGCTAAGGACATACTGAAAGGGATACAGGTGGGACCAGCTGAGCAGTTCCAGTACAACTCCAGGTGTTCTGCACTCTCCCTTCCCCCAACTGTCAGAACCGTGACCCTCTTAAAAACACATTCAATGCCAGTAGCAGGACATCTAGCACAGCTGACCAGAGGACCAGCTCCACAGCACAATGGGGATCGAGGTGGGTACTCAGCATTGATGAGATTGGAAGCCACCTCAAAAGTTAACAAGGCCAACTGACAAACAAGCAGGTACATAGGGTACCTCTGTAAAGTGGGTACAAAAAAGCCTGCACTGGAAGTGCTAATCTCTCTTTCCATGTCAGGGCAGATTATGGTTGGCTTTACCATTCTCAATTAAGCTGTATTTGGGGGTTGACTATTGTTGCTTTTGATGCTTTCAGATTAATAGGGCCTTTGTCTTTTTCTTCTGTCATTATTGGGGGCAGGGTCTGATTCAGACCCAAGCTGACCTTGAATCCATTTCAGAACATAAATCTTAATCTCCCAGTTGACAAGATTAAGGGTGTAGAGCAACACACACCCTTAGGGATTTTGGCTTTATAAGGTTATCTGTTTGTTTCAATTCCCACACTTGCATACTTGGTGCTGGTTTTTAATTGAATTTTAATTGAATCAGTTGAATTTTAGAATTTTGCCAGTAAATTGCCCCACCCAGCCTACTAGGATACTTGAATATCAGGAAAACTCAACACTAGTATTACTTCTGTGGTTGCACTGGAGTACACAGCTACACTTGGCACCTTAAGCTCCTCCTCTGAAAGTGCATATAGTTGGGTTTCCAAGTCTAAGAGCACCACAGATAATTAGAAAACCCAAGCATCAAATCAACTCAGGATGCAAAATTGCTACATTATAATATAAGAAACACAAAGAATTAAGACAATACAACCCTACCAAAAACTATAGATCCATCAGAAATTATCTCTCCCCAATGAGACTGTTTTAGATGAAATGCTTGACAAAGATTTTTTTAAAAAGACTTTATCTATCCTCAAAAAAAAAAAATCAAAGGAATCAAAGAAGAAAACAAAGGAATTAAAGAAGAAAACAAACTCCTGAAGGAATTCCAAGAAAACACAGGAAACCAGTTTAGTGAAATAATGAGGTCATTACAAGAAATGAGTAAAGAAATAGAAATACTGAAGAAAATATAGGCAGAAATTCTAGCACTGAAAAACACAATTAGTAAAATAAAAAACTCTGTGGAAAGTCTCACCAGTAGAATGGATGAAGGAGAGAACACAATATCTAAAGTAGACGATCAGGTGTCAGATTTAATACAGTCCAACAAAGAGAAAGATAAGCTAATAGGAAGGTATGAATAAGAATTTCAAGACATTCAGGACACTATGAAAAGATAAAACATAAGAATTTAGGGTATAGTAGAAGAAGAATTTCAATCTAGATGCATAGTAGGCATTTTCAACAAAATCATAAAAGAAAATTTTATCCAAGTTGGAAAAGAAATGCCAATGCAGATACAGGAAGCTTTTAGAACACCAAACAGACAAAACCTGAAAGAACCTCTTCTTGCCATGTTATAATTAAGCTACTAAACACACAAACCAAAGAAAACATATTGAAAGCAGTTAGAGAGAAAAGGCAAGTCACCTATAAAGGCAAGCCAATCAGGATAACAGCAGATTATACAACACAAACTTTAAAAGCCAGAAGGGCTTGGAATAATGTATTCCAAGTTCTGAAAGATAACCGCTGTCAACAAAGATTACTTTATGCTGCAAAGCTACCTATCCAAATTGAAAGAGAAATAAGGATACAACAAAAACAGGGTAAAGGAATTTATGACAACTAAGCAAGCTCTCCAGAAATTACTTAAAGGAATCATTCATGCTGAAGAGAAAGCAAAGCACACACACGAGGAGACAGGAAAAAATAAACCATTCTCAAACAGCACTTAAAACATGAGAGTAAAGGGAAATCAGGAAGCCCTACAAAAGAAGAATGGAAAGAATAAACAAATACTTTTCAATAATAACTCTTAATATCAATGGCCTCAATGACCCAACTAAAAGACACAGACTTTCACACTGGATTAGAAGGCAGGATCCTGCTGTTTGTTGCTTCCAGGAAACTTATCTCCAATAAAAGATAGACACTGTCACCGGGCATGGTGGTACACACCTTTTATCCCAGCACTCAGGAGGCAGAGGTAGGAGGACTGACATGAGTTTGAGGCCACCATGAGAATTCAGAGTGAATTCCAGGTCAGCTTGGGCTACAGTGAGACCCTACTTCAAAAAAAAAAAAAAAAAAGATAGACAGTGTCTTAGGGTGAAAGGATGAAAAATGGTATTTCAGGCAAATGGGCCTAGGAAACAAGCAGGGGTTACTATCCTAATATCTGACAGAATAGACATCAAACCAACATTAGTGAAGAAAGATAAAGAAGGTCACTTTATGCTGATTAAAGGAACACTCCAACAGGAGGATATTGCAATCCTAAACATATATACACCTAAATGGGAGCTTCCAATTTCATCAAACACTATTAGACTTACAGTCACAGATAACACCAAACACAGTTGCAATGAATGACTTCAACACCCCATTCTCATCAATTGACAGATCATCCCAGCAAAAAATAAAGAGAGAGAGATCTGGATTAAATGATCATGGAGCAGATGGATAGAACAGATATCTACAGAACATTCCATCAAAACATTGCAGAATATACATTTTTCTCAGCAGCACATGGAACATTCTCCAAAATAGATCTTATATTAGGACACAGCAAATCTTAACAAATACAGGAAAATTGATATAATCCCTCATACTCTATCTGACCACAGTGAGATTAAAATACAGATCAGCAACAAGAAAAACTACAGAGCATACAGAAATTCACTGAGACTAAACAGTGTGCTATTGAATAAGGAATGGGTCATTGAAGAAATCGAAAGGAAATCAACAAATTCATAGCATCAAATGATGATGATGACAATGCAACATACCAAAACCTTTGGGACACAATGAAGGCAATCCTAATAGGGAAATTTATAGCTCTAAGAGCCCATATTAAGAAATTAGAAAGTTCACAAGTAAACAATTTAATGCTTCACCTTAAGGCTTTGGAAAAAGAAGAACAAGACAAACCAAAAATCAGTATATGGGAAGAAATAATAAAGATTAGTGCAGAAATTAATAAAATAGAAATAAAAAAATCCAAAGAATTAATGAAATGAAGAGTTGGTTTTTGAAATGATAAACAAGATTGATAAACCCTTAGCAAATCTGACTAGAAGAAAGACAGAAGAGACAAAAATTAATAAAATTAGAGATGAAAAAGGCACCATTACAACAGATACCAAAGAAATTCAGAAAACTACAAGGACATACTTTAAGACTATATATGCCTCTAAATTTGAAAGTCTGAAAGAAATGGATGATTTCCTTGATTCATATAACCAACCAAAACTAAATCAAGATGAGATAAAACATTTAAATAGACCTATAACAATTAAGGAGGTCCAAGCAGTTATACAAAGTCTCCCAACTAAAAAAAGTCTAGGCCCAGATGGATTCACTGGTTTATTTTACCAGACCTTCATGGAAGAACTAACACTACTGCTTCTCAAACTTTTCCATAAAATAGAAAAGGAAAGAATTCTACTGAACTCCTTCTGTGAAGCCAGCATCACACTGATACCAAAACCAGACAAAGAGAAAACAACAACAAAAAATTACAGACCAATCTCCCTCATGAACATAGATTCAAAAACTCTCAGCAAAATATTGGCAAACAGAATACGAGAATATATGAGAAAGATTATTCACCCTGACCAAATAGGCTTTATCCCAGAGATATAGGGATGGTTCAACATATGCAAATCAATAAATGTAATATACCATATAAATGGGCTGAAGGACAAAAATCCCAAGATCTCAATAGATGAAGAAAAGGCATTCAATAAAATCCAACATCCCTTCATGGTAAAAATCCTACAGAAACTGGGAATAGAAGGAATGTATCTCAACATAATAAAAGCTATTTATGATAAACCTGCAGCCAACATAATACTAAACAGGGAAAAACTTGAAGCTTTGCCACCAAATTCAGGAGCTATACAAGGGTCTCCACTGTCCTCACTTTTATTTAATATTGTACTAGAAGTCTCAGCTATAGCAACAAGGCAAGAGACACTCACAAAAGGGATACAAATTGGAAAGGAAGAGACCAAATTATCATTATTTGCAGATGATATAATTCTATACATATAGGGCCCTAAAGACTCTACCAGCAAACTGTTACAGCTGATAAAACACTTTTAGCAACATAGCAGGATACAAAATAAACACACAGAAATCAGTAGCTTTTCTGTATACTAACAACAAACATACAGAGGATGAAATCAGAGTGTTGCTCCCATTCACAATTGCTTTTAAAAAGTAAATAAATAAAGTACCTTGGAATAAACTTAACTAAGGAAGTGAAGGATCTCTACAGTGAGAACCTTAAAACACTCAAATGAGAAATTGCAGAAGGCACTAGGAAATGGAAAGACATCCCATGTTCTTGGATTGGAAGAATCAATATTGTGAAAATGTCAATCTTACCAAAAGCAATCTACACATTTAGTGCAATCCCCATTAAAACTCCAATGGCATTTTTCACAGAAACAGAAAAAAAAAATCCTAAAATTCATTTGGAAGCACATAAAAACCTCAAATAGCCAAAACAACTTTGATCAACAAAAATAAGGCTGATGGTATCATCATACCCAATTTTAAGCAATACTACAAAGCCATAGTAACAAAAACAGCGTGGTACTGACACAAAGAAAGGCATGTAGATCAGTGGAACAGAATATAGGACCCAGATTTTAATCCAGGTAGCTATATCCATCTGATTTTTGACAAAAAAAAGGCCAAAAAATTCACTGGAGAAAAGACAACCTCTTCAACATGTGGTGCTGGGAAAACTGTATATTTACATGTAGAAGGACAAAAATAGTTCCTTATCTTTCTCCATGTACAAGAATCAAGTCCAAATGGAACAGGGAACTTAATATCAGATTTAAAACTCTGAAACTGCTAGAGGAAAATGTAGGGGAAACCCTTCAACATATTGACATAAGTAATGACTTTCTGAATATAACCCCAATTGGTCAGGAAAAAAAAAAAAGAAAAAAAAAAGAAAACCACTAATCAACCACTGGGACGTCATGAAATTACAAAGTTTTTGTACAGCAAAGGACACTGTGAATAGAGCAAAGAGACAACCTACAGAGTGGTGGACAATCTTTGTCAGCTGTACATCTGACAGAGGATTAATATCCAGAATATGAAAGAACTCAAGAAAATAAGAAATTTAAAAATCCAATTAAAAATGGGCTATGAAATTAAATGGAGAGTTCTCAACAGAAGAAATGCAGATGGCATACAGACATCAAAAAAAGTGTTCTACATCCTTCGCCATCAGGGAAATGCAAATTAAAACTACTTTGAGATTCCATCTCACTCCTGCCAGAATGGCTATCATCAAGAAAACAAATGACAATAAATGTTGATGAGGATGTGGAAAAAGGGGAATCCTACTGCAGTGTTGGTGGGAATATAATCTGGTACAGGCATTGTGGAAATTACTGTGGAGGTTCTTGAAACTGCTAAAAATAAATTTACTATATGACCCAGCTATAAGCACTCCTAGGCATATATCCTAATGACTTTTCTCACTACCTTACAGATACTTGCACAACCATGTTTATTGCTGCTCTATTCACAATAACTAGGAAATGGAACCAGCCTAGATGTCCCAGAATAAATGAATGGACAATAAAGATGTGGTACATTTGCAGATGGAGCTCTATTCAGTGATAAAGAAAAATGAAATTATGACATTTGCAGATGGTTGGAGCTGGAAAGAATTATACTAAATGAAATAACCCAGGTCCAGAAAGCCAAAAGTTGCATGTTCTCTCTCATATGTGGATTCTAGATACAAATGTTTAGACTTGTGTGTGAGCTAGAACCAAAAATTGGTAGCAGAGGCCAGTAACCTAGAAAAAGACTATAAGGGAGGGAGGAGAAAGAAGGACTTTAAGGGATGGTATTGTAATTAGAAGAACAGATTACAGGAAGTGGAATGGCCTATGTGAGGCCAGGGGAAGAGACTGAGCAAGAGAAGGGTGGGGGGAGGGGAGGATCAATCAAAATTCAAGGTATTCTGAATAGGACATAGTTAAGCGTGCTTTTTTGGTTAATGGCACATCCAGAAGCCATAGATTGTCACTAGAAAATTTCCAGTGCCAGGGATGGGATACCTTCCATTGAGTTGTTGGCCAGGGAAGTCCGTGATGCATCCAAAACATTACAGGCTATTGCCAAGGCCCATGAGTAACAAATGGTAAGACCCTATTGCTGAAGACTTCACATACCTGGGTGGCAAAGTCACTGAGCAATCAAGCTGGGGCTGAGCTAAAAAAACCTTCTCCCTGTAGACCAGCCAACTGAAAGCTGGAAAAAGCTGCACTGCTTGCAGCCCTATGGGAGGCAGAAGTCATCAGTGGTGAAAACAGTGGATACTGGAAGCCTCAAGTTTGCTCAGACAGGCCAAATGACTGAATGGGTACAATAGTGGCATGTCTGCTCTGGAGGAAACCAACTGCTCTCTAATTGGACTGGAGATCCACTCTATGGGAAGGATACATGCCTGGTACTGAAACCTAATCAAAAGCCTATAGCAGGGATGTCATGAGCCATAGGGGTATAAAGCCTGCTCTTGTCTCACTAAATGCATGTATTATTCTCAGCAAACTACCCTGAAGGCATTACACTTCATGTTCATATTCATATATTACTGCTACTCTCATCTTTGGTTAGAGAAGCTTCTCTTTTCTGATGGCAGTGGCCACTGAGATGACCCAAAAAGCTACACAGTACAGAAAAGAAGTGACAGAGGAGTATGCAGCACTAGTTTTTCATTTTTAACTGTGTTTTTCAGGCCAGCTGTTCTGCATGTTTCCAGTTGATTCTCCTTTCATTGCCTACATTCTTTCCCTAGTGATGCTGGGATTACAGACACTAGAGACATAGTGTCCAGCTTTACATGTGATATGGGGATCTGAACATAAGCACTCATGCTTATGTAGCACTTTATCTACTAAACTATTTCCCCAGCCATAACAGGATATTTTATAGATAAACACAAACTAAGGCAACTCATGGCTACCAAGCTGGTATTGCAGAAGAAACTTGAACCCTAAATACAGGAGGAAAGACAGTCTCAATCACAAGTGTGCAGGCAAGCATAAATACCATGAAAGGAATAGATAAATGGAGAACTGAAAGGATTCCATGTCCATCACAGTAAGCCAGTAAACTTCTAATATGAATAAGGGAAAAAAGAACAAATATGTAAATATACTTAAATATAGAAATCACATGTGCTTATCTCTATTGAGACAAAAGAAACATTTGACAAAGTCCAATATGTCTTTATGTTTAAAGTACTGGAAAGAATTGGAATACATGGAACATACCTCAAAATAATAAAGGCTTTATATGACAAAACCACAGCCAACATTATATTAATTGGAGAAAAATGGAGACCATTTCCTCTAAAATCAGGAATGAGACAAGGATGCCCAATCTCACCACTTCTATTTAATATCATGGCTGAAGTCCTAGCTAGAGCTACAGGACACAAAGATAACATAAAGCAATAAAAGTAGAAAAGGAAGAAGTCAAACTACCTCTATTTTCAGATGGCATGATTTTATACATAAAAGGCTCAATAGAATCTACAAAAAAAACTCCTAGAGATAATAAATATTTTCAGCAAAGATGAAGGATACAAAATCAGAACACAAAAATAGCTTTAATATACAACAATTTTAAACTTGCAGAGAAAAATCAAGAAAACCTTCCATTCCCAGTAGTTAACAAAAAATTAAATACCTAGGAATAAGCCTAATCAAAAATGTGAAAGATCTGTACAATGAAATGTTAAGACACTAAAAACAGAAATCAAAGAAGACACCACATGATGAAAAGGCCTTCATGCTCCTGAATTGGCAGAATTAACATTGTCAAAATGGCTATCCTACCAAAAATAATCTCTAGATGCATTGCAATTCTCATAAAATTCTATTATGTTCCTCACAGAGCTCAAAAATAAGTCCAGAAAATTCCTATGGAACCACAAAAGACCACAACTAGGCAAAGCAATCCTAAGGAAAAGAGCATATCAGGAGATCACAATATCTGATTTGAAGCTATGTTTTAAGGCAATAGTAATCAAGATAGCATGGTACGGGCATGAAAACAGACATACAGATCAATGGACTAAAATAGATTATCCAGAAATAAAGTCACAGTGCTTTGGCCATCTAATCTTTGACAAGTAGACCATAAGTAGTGCGAAAAAGATAGCTTATTCAACAAATAGTGCTAGCCATACAGGGTATCCACCTGAAGAATAAAATTAGATCGATACCACTCTCCCTGTAGAAATACAAAGTCAAAATGGATCAAGGTCCTTAATCTAAAACCAGAAACACAGAAAGTGCTAGAGGAAATAGGATATAGACATAGCAAGAACTTCCTGAACAGACCTCCAATAGCACAAGAATTAGCCCCAAGAACTAAAGAATGAGACTACATGAAATAAAAAAGTTTCTGCACTGCAAAAGAAACCGTCACCAAAATGAACAGTCTATAAAATTGGAGAAAATCTTTCCCACCTATACTTCAGATGGGGGTTAATAATCAAAGTTTATAAGTAACTTCAAAAGTAAAACACCCCCAAAAATTAAATTGCCAATCACCAAATGGGCTAAAGAACTGAACAAACAGTTCACCAAAGAACAACACATGAATGACAAATACTTAAGAAATGTTCAACCTCCCTAGCCATCAAGGAAGTGCAAATCAAAACAACTCTGAGATATCATCTTGCCCAAGTCAGAATGGCTAGCATCAAGCAAACAGACAACAAATGCTGGAGAAGATTCCAGGAAAGAGGAACTCTTATGCACTGATGGTGGGAATGCAAACTAGCACAGCTATGGTGGAAATCAGAATAAAGATTTCTCAAAAGTGAGAAACAGAACACCCACAGGACCTAGTCATACCACGCCTGAGCTTATACCCCAAGGACCCTACACTCTACTGCAGAGATACTTGTATACCCTTGTATATTAAAGCTCTACTTACAAAAGCTAAGAATTGCAATCAGCCTATATGCCCAGTGAAAGGTGAATGAATAATGTATATTTGGTACATATACATAATGAAATTCTATTCAGAAGTACAAAAAAACAAAATTATGAAATTTGAAGGAAAGTGGATGGATCTAGAAAGAATCATATTAAATTAAGTGGCTTAAACTCAGAAAGACCAAAATCACATGTTCTCTCTGATATGCTGGTCTTAGTGTTTTCTCTCTCTCTTGATATATATATATGTAGTGTGAAAAGTCTGTAACCATTAGAACTATAACCCAAAGGAAATAGAAAACAGAAAGATGGGTTGGAAGCAGGGGATGGATATGTAAAAACAGTAGGAAGAAAAATATAGCGGGAGGGGATAGAGGTAGAATGGGTGTGGGGTAGGAAATAAATAAATAGGAAAGAACATGGGTTGGAGAGATGGCTGAGAGGTTAAGGCAACTCCCTGTGAACCCAGGTTTGATTCCCCAGAACCTGCATAAGTTAGGTGCACTTGGTGTCACATGCATCTGGAGTTCGTTCACAGTGGCTAGATGCCTTGGCACACCCATTCTCATCCCCTTCCCCCCCTCTCATAAATGAATAAAAAAAAGAAAAAGAACAAACAATCCAACCAACCAGAAAACAACCAACAAAATTATACAAATTAGTACTTTTCTTTCAATAATAATCCTAAAAGTAAATTGTTTTATCTATCTACTAGAATAAATTAGAAAACAAGATTCAAGCTACATACACATGGTGGTACACACTTTTAATCCCAGCATTTGGGAGGCAGACATAGGAGTATTGCTATGAGTTTGAGGCCAGCATGGGACTACACAGTGAGATTCATGCCATCCCTGGCTAGAGTGAATCTCTACCTCAAGAAAAAATGCCACCACCTCAAGAAAAAAAAAAAAAAAGGATTCAACTATTTATTGTCTGTAAGAAAAACATTTAATTGACAATGGCACTCAAAAACTGAGTGAAAACATGGAAGTCAACAGTGGAGCTCTCAATTTCAAAAAACAAATACCAATGGACATAAAAGGACAGATGGATTCTGATGCAGTAACAGTGGGTAACTTCAATATCCCACTCTTATTAATAGATAGGTCCTTATTAATGGACAGGCCACCTAGACTAAACATTGGTATACTTTGGAGTGTATCTTCTCCATGGGACTTAGAAGATATTTAATCTACCACATACAGAATATACATTCTTACTAGAAATCCATGGACCTTTCTCTACATAAATCACATTTCAGGCCATAAAGAAATTCTTAACAAACAGAAAAGAACTAAAATAATTTATGTCTTATCAGATCACACAGAAATAAAATTAGAAATCAGTAGTTAAAAAAAAAACTTAATAAATTCTTGGAGATTGACAATACATTCTTGGATGACCAGTGAGGATTTGAAGAAATAAGGAGTAAGGGCTGGAGAGATGGCTCAGCAGTTAAGCACTTGCCTGTGAAGCTTAAGGACCCTGGTTCGAGGCTCGATTCCCCAGGAGCCACATTAGCCAGATGCACAAGGGGGTGCACACATCTGGAGTTTGTTTGCAGTAGCTAGAAGCCCTGGTGTGCCCATTCTCTTCCTCTCTCCCTCCCTCTTTCTCTGTCACTCTCAAATAAATAAATAATAATAAAAATTTAAAAAAAAGAAATAAGGCGTAAGTTAAAAAGTTCCTAGAACTGAATGAAAACACACCATATCAGAACCTTAGATCTAAGGGTAGAGTTTATGACTGCTTACATTCAAAAACCAGTACGATCTCAAGTAAAGAACATAATAATATACCCAAAAGTCTTAGAAAAGTATAAGTTAACCCTAAAAGCAGTGCACAGAAGGAAATATATAAACATCAGGGCAGAAATTAATGAAATGGAGATTGTGATGGTTAATCTCTGGTTGCCAATTTAACAGGATTTAGCATCACCATGGAAAGAAGTCTCTGGTCTTGTCTGTGAGGGGTTTTCCACATTAGATCAGTTGAGGTGGGAAGACCCACCCTAACTCTGGGCAGCATGTCTCATGCACTGAGTTCTCAAACTATTTAAAAAGGAGAAAGCTAGAAGAGCATTCATTGTACTCTCTACTTTCTCTGCTGATATTGACAATGTGCTGTTGGGATATCTGTTCCTGCCACGTTTTCCCTCCTTTCTTTCCTTCAGCTGCTTCTGGATGGGTAATTTGTCCCAGCAATGAGTTGACTAACACAGTGACTAAAACAGCAAAAGAATTAACCAAAAAGTTGATTCTTTGAAAAAAAAATCTGGGGCTAAAAAGATGGCTTAGCAGTTAAGGCGCTTGCCTGTGAAGCCTAAGGACCCATGTTCAACTCTCCAGATCCCATGTTAGACACACAAAGGTGAGGGACACACAAGGTTGCATTTGACCACTAGGTGGCACAAGCATCTAGAGTTCGATTTCAGTGGCTGAGGCCCTGGCACATTAATGCTCAATCTCTCCTCTCTCTGTCTCTCTCACTCCCTGGCAAAAAAAAAAAAAAAAAAAAAAAAAAAAAAAAAAAAAAAAAGACACTTAGCCAAACTAAGAAAAAGGAAATAATAAGACACAAAAATGTAGAGATGAAAGGGGGGGGGTATATTGCTTATTATGCTATATACTAACAAAATTCAGAAGATCACTAATTATATTTAGAAAACCTAGACAATCAAAAAGAAATGGATAGGTTTAAAGGGATAAAATTAAATCTAATGAGCATTAGTGACTTAAGCAGATCTAAAACAAGCAAGAAGATTGAAGCAGTTATAAAGTCCAAGTGCAGCCCATTCAGCTGCAATTGTATGAGAGATTACAACTTTTGAGATTGGGACAGCTGACCTGCATTGAGACAAGGGAAAGAATGCAGTCTTTTGAAAGGGCCTGACTGCTGAAGGAGTCTTGTTTCTCAAAGTCTGCTTTATCGGGCTGGAGAGATGGCTTAGCAGTTAAGCGCTTGCCTATGAAGCCTAAGGACCCCGGTTCGAGGCTCGGTTCCCCAGGTCCCACATTAGCCAGATGCACAAGGGGGCGTACGCGTCTGGAGTTTGTTTGCAGAGGCTGGAAGCCCTGGCGCGCCCATTCTCTCTCTCTCCCTCTGTCTTTCTATCTGTGTCTGTCGCTCTCAAATAAATAAATAAAAAAATTTTTTAAAAGTCTGCTTTATTACTGAGTCCCCCCCACTGTGATTAACAAAATGGCACTCCACCTGGCATTACAGAGTATGAAAAATGCAAGAGAGGGTCATTGAATTTGCAACATGGTCTTGTATTTTAGAAATGGCCATGGGCATTTTGTAGCAGGTTTATTGCAGGCCAGCATGGAGACCCAATGGAGCCATGAGGATGAAATGTGGGTTGCAGTGGAGACCCAGTGAAGATGCTGGTACCACAAGATGGCTGCTAATGAGAGCTGCCGGCCCTAGATGAGGTTTTCCAGGACTGTGAGTAGCCTAGTTGTGGGGGGGGGGGGAGAGGGGCGGAGGGTGGTGGTGGTGTAATTGGAATTCCAGAGACTTGTGGCTGGTTAGAATTATCAGACTTGGAATTTGTCACTAACTAGAGTTGTTGGACTTGGAGCTAGAGAGTATGATGTTTGCCCTGTTTAAATCTTGTATTGGTTTAATATTTCTTTGCTACGCCTCCCCCCAAAAAAGTCCAAGTGCAGACAGAAGAGAAATTCATTGCTGAACTTGATTACCCACCTGAGGTAAAATGTAAGACTCTATTGCTGAATACACTACATGTTGCAAACACAGAACATCAAGAGATCCAGCTAGAATTGGGAAGGAAGGCAGTTCCCAAATGCTTAGCTGTGTAGTCCTGGGGGAAAGTGGCCAAAGACATTGTAAGCAAGCAGGGAACACTGATACACAAAAGCAACCAGCCTGACAAGACATACACACCTGTAAAATGGTGCCACACAGCCTTGGTGGGTAACCAATGGCTTTCTGATTGGCTAAGAGATCCACTCAGTGGCAAGGAATCCATAGCTGGAATTGGGAACCAAATCAGAATGCTATGGAGAACAGGGTTATGGTCGCCAATGACAAGTTCATACTGGTTTTTGAAGCCCAAAGAGGTGTCACAGCCATCAAAATCTCTCTAAATTAACAATTCTTAACCCCTTTAACATATGCTGATCTCTCTCCATTGGGTAATCTATTTTTCAGAAGGCAGTGAGAATCAAGGACAACTAAGAATCTGTCAACAAGACAAGAGAAGACAGCTGACTCTGGCAAGAGATAAACCAACCCACATGTATCAGCCAGTGCCCAGGTGAAACTACAGAGGAACTGGTAAAGTGAGCAAAAGTGCTGCTTTCATGGAGAGACTGACAACCTGCACCTGGGTGAAGGAGTCAGCTACTGAAGATACTTAACGTACACCAAAGCAAAAATCCAGAAGCTCCCAAGAGTTCAACACTAAAGTAGACTTAAAACGCACTAACCCAGAGCCCAGGGAGTTTTATGGAAAAGGGATCAGAAATATTGTAAGAGCCACAGACTGGGAGGGTGTATCTAAAGGCATTCTCCTACCCCCACAATGACTGCTGCTTTCACCCACAACCCCATGGAGAATATCAGCCATCTCACTGAGGAGGGCCCTCAGTGGATGGGGGCAGGGAGGAGGGAAATAATGCCAACACATGATGTGTCCACAGAAAGTATATAATTAATAATAATTTTAAAAAGAAAATTCCCAGCTGAATTCTATTAAAGTTTTATAAAGCTAACACAAATGATTTTCCAAGGGTTCCACAAAACAGAAAAGAAAGGAAGACTGAAGGGATGGCTTAGTGGTGAGGGCACTTGCCTGCAAAGCCAGAGGACTAAGGTTCAATTCTGCAGGACCCACATAAGCCAGATGCACAAGGTAGCACATACATCAGGAGTTTGTTTGTAGCAGCTAAAGACCCTGGTGAGCCCATTCTATCTCTCTCTCTGTCTGTCAAATAAGTAAAATAAATAAATAAAAATTTAAAAAGAGAAAGAAAGGAATACTACCAAGCTCATTATCCTGATATCAAAACTGGAGAAGACACTGAAAACAATAAAGCCCTTAAAGCAAAACCACAAATGTTCCCCCAAACCATAAAGCAATTTCTCTGCTGAACACAGATGCAAAAATTGTCCATTAAAATACTTGCAAACTAAATTCATACATATCAAGAAGATAATACACAATGATCAACTTGCTTGCATTCTAGGGAAGGAAGCAAGGTTGCTTTAATGTGTGCCAACAAGTAAATGCAATAAAGCACATAAGCAGATGGTAGGGTAGGAATCATGCAATCATCTCAACAGACACAAAAAAGGCCTTGATGAAGGCCAACCTTCTTTCATAGTAAAAGTTCTGAAGAAGCCAGGAATAGAAAGAACATACCTCAGTACAATAAAGGATAAACAGTCAAATATATAGCTAACATTATATGCTAAATGGAGAAAAACAAAGCACCTTTATTCAATGTAGCATTTAAGTCTCAGCTAGAGTGATAAGAGAAATAAGGGGGTACAAATAGAATGAAAGAAAATCTTTCTGTGATCCTATACTAAAAAGATCCTAATGACTCTACTGGAAAACTAAAATCTCATAAACACTTTTAGCAAACAGGAATACAGAATCAGCATGCAACAAATTAATAATTTTTCTATCAATAATGAACTTGTCAAGAGAGAAATCAGATGAGATGGAGAGATGGCTTAGTAGTTAAAGTTCTTGCCTGCAAAGCCAAAGGACCTTGGTTCGATTCCCCAGGACTCATGTAAGCAAGATGCACAAGGCAGTGCACACATCTGGAGTTCATTTGCAGTAGCTGGAGGCCCTGGTGCACCCATTTTCTCCCCCTCTCTTTCTCCTTCTCTCAAATAAATAAATAAAAATATTTTTTAAAAAGGGAAGAAAAAAAAAAACCTCTCACTCACAATAGCTTTAATAAACTAGGAATAGGGGCTGAGGAGATGGCTCATCAGAGAAAGGCACTTAATTGAAAAGTCTGCTGACTCAGGTTAGATTCCTCAGTCCCATTTAAAGCTAGACCTAACAGGGCACATGCATCTGGAGTTATTTGCAGCAGCAAGAGGACTTGTCATGCCTCTTTTTCTCTCTCTCAGAAGGTGAAAGACCTCTACAAGAAAAGTTATAAGACAGTGAAGAAGAAATTGAAGATACTAGAAGATAGAAAATGCTCCCATGTTCATGGATTGGCAGAATACTGTGAAAACATCTCCATTTCTAAAAGTCATTGAGTTAATGCAGCACCTTCAGAATTCCAGCACCACTCTTTACAGAAGTAGTCAGCACAAATGACCCCTAGTTACCAAAGCAATCCTAAGCCGAAAGAGCAGGGCTTGAAGTATCACACCACCTGCTATACTACAGAACCATAGGAACAAAGTAGCATGGTGCTGACACAGAAACAGTTATGGGAATCACTGCAGTAGAATAGGGGACCCAGAAACATATCCATACAGCCACAGCCACCGAACTTTTAACAAAAATTCTTCAGTAATGCTTGTAAGACAAATGAAGACATAATCTCAGAATGGACTGTTGTGAGAATTTCAATCGAATATGATTTAAATCCCTTTTCTGGTAAAAATAATATGAAGTTAGATGCTTTTGAAAAATACTGCTTCAAGCCTTAGAGCAAGCAGCTCATGGTGTTCACCATGGAATGGAAGCTTATTTTTAAATTAAATTTAACATTAAAGACTATTTTGATGTCAAGATAGAGCAGGACTTCTAAAACTACATTAAGAAGCACAAAATCTAAAGATAAATTCTTATTCTTTATGAATTTCCAAGAGAGTCTATTTTCTTAGAGTGAAACAAAGGATATATCTGGTCATTTACATAAAATTCAAATGTCCAGTAAATACTGACAAAGACATAGCATTTCATTAGTGATATCATTTCATTAGTAACCAGAGAGACTCAAATGAAGACAGCCTGGAGCTTCTTCAAGTTTGGTACTGCCAAATATTATGTAGTTTCCAATTCTTCTGTCT
The DNA here is from genome assembly GCF_020740685.1 of Jaculus jaculus. NCBI lineage: Eukaryota > Metazoa > Chordata > Mammalia > Rodentia > Dipodidae > Jaculus > Jaculus jaculus. Next base: position 25,581,167 of record NC_059115.1, read on the forward strand.
TCACCAACTCCTGTCAGGTTGCTACCATAACACAGCTGCCACCTGGTGGAGTCCTTTCCACAGAGGCTCTCCACTTCCACTGGTCAGCACAGGCCCCACGGCAATGTTGGGCCTTGTCAGGGTTCATCCACGTACATACACCGTGGTGTTGTACAACCCCCTTTGGGAACTGTGGGCTCGTGAGTACAAAGGCTATGTGTGGTTTCCCAGGAGGAGAAAATTCGCCTTGCTTTTATTATGCGTGTGAAGACATGCAAATGGTTCAGATCATGAAATCTGTAAGAAGGGTTTCTCCATGAGCTAAGCCCCTCACAGACTGGAAGCTGAGTCATTACCAAGCTATGGTTGAAATGTTAGGTGAATGAGGCACATACATTTGGTTGACTAACTAGGCTTGGAAAATGAATGATAATCTTCAAAGGCAAGCTTCTCAGGACGTTGACATAGAGCGAGCTGCTGGACACTATTTGGGCATCTAGCACACAACTGGCATGTCTTAAAAGAGCTAGTGAGGGCTGGAGAGATGGCTTAGCGGTTAAGCGCTTGCCTGTGAAGCCTAAGGACCCCGGTTCGAGGCTCGGTTCCCCAGGTCCCACGTTAGCCAGATGCACAAGGGGGCGCACGCGTCTGGAGTTCGTTTGCAGAGGCTGGTAGCCCTGGCGCGCCCATTCTCTCTCTCCCTCTATCTGTCTTTCTCTCTGTGTCTGTCACTCTCAAATAAATAAATTAATAAAATTATAAAAAAAAAAAAAGAGCTAGTGAATATGGCTTCCTGTTCTCACCACCTGAGCAGAACTCTATGCTTTCCCCCAAGAAGCTCAGGAAGGTGCACTCATGTACAGCACTTTGCTCTCCTTTCTCCAGTCCTGTCAAGGGGACTGCCACTAGGGGTGTGTGAGGAGCTAAGTTAAAACTAAAGCAGTATAAAATATATATATATATATATATTATAAATATAAAATAAAATATTGTTTCACTTTAGTATTTTGGTAAAATAGCTTTCGCCTAAGTTGAAATTTTCTTGTCTTTCAATTGGGTTTTTGAAAAAAAAAAGTTTGCATGTGTGTGTCTCACGTGTGACTAAACCCAGACCAAGAGGATTTGCAAGCCAGTACCTTTAAATACTGAGCCATCTCCCCAGCCACATGCACTTTATTTCAAACCTCACAGAACACCTTTTATAATAAATGGAAACCTTGTTACTGTTGACACTTTATGTAGAAGTGATTTTTCTCTCAGAGATGAGGCTGAAACACAAGAAATAAGAGATTGTGATCACCAATGTGCAGGCAAATTTGAAAATTAGATAAAAATGCTACAAATACATTGTTTATATGTACAGAAAAGTGCTCTTCAATATGGGAAGTAACAATTCTTACTTTGGGGACAAACATTAATGACAAATTATAATTTGTTACAAATGTGCCTTGTGATCAATTTTAGGAGGATTCTGAGGCCAGCAGCCTGGGGGTGACTAGGTAGACTGTGTTGAAGACAGAAAGAGAAGTCAAAGAGCTGACTGCCACAGCACCCTTTTCTGGCAGAAAGAGCCATTTACTTACGTAAGAGCCTAACTCTGCTTTCAAACCTTGTTGGGATGTGTATAGCTACAATTTTTAGCATCAAAATTGAACACATCAAGCCTCTAAGTACAAAAAAAGATTTCAATTAATTTCATGTTGAATGAAAAATTTTGAATATTTTAAATGCATTGGCAAACTAATTATATTGAATGTCACTGTTTCCTTTTATTGACATTGGCTTGTTACATTTCTTTTAAAAAAATATTTGTAAGCAGAGGGAAGAGACAGTTGCTAAAGACACCAGATACATGTGCCACTTTGTGCATCTGGCATTACATGGGTACTATGGAATCAAACTCTGTAGACAAGTGCCTTAACTGCTGAGCCATTTCTCTAGCCCTCATGTTACATTTCTCCAACACTGCAGTAGAATAATTTCTTGGCATGTCATCTCACCTCAACTAAGACGTGTGAGGTCCTTAAGAAGTCAACTGGGTTTGAGACCAGCCTACGGCCTACAGAGTGAATTACAGGTCAGCTTGGGCTAGAGTGAGACTCTACTTTGAAAATAATAAACAAAGTCAACTGGGGGCTAGAACAATGGCTCAGTTGGTAAAGTGCTGCCCAGGCAAACATGAGGACCTGGGTTCAGATCCCCAGCACCCATGTAAAATACCGTATGCCTATTATCGTAGCACTGGGGAGGCAGGCAGGGAATATCTGGGGCTCACTGGTTAGCTAAATCCATTCAATGACAGACCCTGTTTCAAAGAATAAGGTGCAGTCGTGGAGGAAGACACATAATAGACATTGACCTCTGGCCTACATAGAGAATGTCATACTGCAAAGGGCTTAACAGACACGAGGTAGTATTATGATATTCCTGCCAAACACTGTCCTGTACATTTCATTCCTCAAATAAACCTGCTCTTCCAGGTTCCCTTAATCCTTAAGTTTTCTTGGTAAGTGTGGAATGCTGACTGCTGTCTCCTAGCTACATGGCTGCTACCCCATTCCTGCCTGTCTCTAGTTAGGTGTGGCAGTCCACACCTAAAGCAGACCCAGCTTCAGACTCCTAGAGTCTTATTGCATCCATCTGCCAAGGGGATTTCAGAAAAATCCTCCAGGGAATGACAGCTTCAGTGATGACTAATTAGCCAAACTGCTACATGTAGACCACTCACATTTCAGGGGCTGCCAATACTCACTTCCTTTCCCTCTACTCTGTAGGACATGGGGGAGAGGAAGTTAGGGGCATTTTTGAAATAGCCTCCTATTACTTAATTTTGTGGAATCAGGTGCAGTGACTGTTAACTTGGTCACCAATGGTGCAACCACATTTCCCTAGCCTTGTGGACTGAGTGCTGGGAAGACCCTGACCCAAGTCCTTTCCCTTCTTAGGAGGCCATACATGCACCGAGGAAGTGCCCATGGGCAGCTCTGTAGAGAGGGTGATCACTGTGTTCAAGTCAGCACCTCTTGTGATTTAAGTCAAAGTACCTCAGGCACTGGTAGTGCCACGTTGACAGTTGTCTCCCACAGCTTCCTTCTGTGTTGGCCTAAGTAGCTGGTGCCAAACATGCCCTGGTGTAGAACTCAAGCACCTGTACTGTGTAGAAAGATGTCTTTAGGTGCTTAAGAAATATGTTATGTTACAGAGCAACCTGGTTAGTATGTGAATGTGAGACCAGATAAAATCTTAAGAGTTGCTTTATTTAACAAAACTTACGCCAACTTTTCTAACTATATACAAAAGTGTTTCAAAATCAGAGCAGCAGACACAAACTTCACAGAGGGGCTCTAACAATGCTTGACTGCTGTACAATGTTGTTTTCTGCTCATTCACAGATTCAAGTCAATCTAGAGGGAAGGAACTTTTGAGGGTTAATACATTGTTTAGCTAACAGTGCTTGGCCCATGATAGGGGCTTATAAAATGTTTTGGACTGGAGATAAAAATTTGAATAAAATATAATCTATTAAGAGAACATTTAAATCAGTGGCTTTAAATTTTTACTTCACTTGTTTATATTATAAACATAACAAGTTTCTTTCATTTTTTGGTTGACCAAAGTAAGAAAAACTACTTTAAAAAATAAATTTAAAATAATTTTATTAGTAATAGTATTATTACCAAAATGTAGAGAACCTTCAAAATCAACAGTACAGAAATACACAATGCATTCTGCTCTTCTCTCTCTGGGTTCACTAGATGGCTCCTCTCTCAGCACTCACCTACACGTTAACAACTTGTTCTGAAGATCTGCATGGGGAAGACAAGTCACTTTCTGCTCCCATGTTTATGGCTGCCAGGAACCCTTTGAATGTCTTACCAGGTCTTCTAATTCTGAAAATCCTCCAAACTTTTGCTACATATCCTACTCACAAAATTCAGCTCCACACAGGTTACATTTTAATAATACTTGAAAACACAGCTGAGCAGCTGCAGAGTAAATATTCCATGTTGACACCTAATAATTTCACTCATTCTGGGGCCAGCTCTCACACTGGTCATTCAGGAAAGTGCTACTGAGCTGTGAGGTACAGAAGGAAAAATAAAAGTAACACAAAAACCAGGGAACCCCACAGCCTTCCTTCCTTTTGCCACACTTTAGATATTCTGCATGCTGGAGGGGTGCCAGGCTACAACGTGGACCAAAATGCACAATGGTCCTCTCTACGTAGTGAAGTGTTACAGATTCCATCTGCTAACAAGCACCAATGCACGATAAAATGCCACAATGAAATGACCTAGAGGTTGTCTATTCCTGTTTGCTCATATAAAATCACCCCACCCACTACTGAGCTTTCATTATCTAAAAATGAGATGAAACCATTGTAAAAATGTACTTCCAAAATAAAATTTCTAGAATATAAAAATGTTTTATATTTTCCCAGATCACATTTTATAAATTAGGAAATCAGAAAATTAGTTGATAGAATTTGCAAATGGTAAAAAAATATTTATGTGTACACACATATACATACACATATAAAAATGCCAAGTTTTAAATTTGAAAAAAATTAACCAATTAACATAACTATCATGCACTGAATAATATCCAACAAATTCTGAGTTATCTATGAGAGCCAACTTGACAGTACAATCCTAAAGACAGGATAATCTAAGACTTCCTGTGTGAAAACTCAGTTGATTAGAAGTCATTGGTATCACTCTCAGATCTAACATCTCTCCTCCAGTACCACCACCAAATCCCCCAAGGAAAGCCTTGAGGAGGGCAGGCTGTGCTCTGTACGCATATCAGTGCCCTGCTGTCTGGGCAAGGGAAAACTAAAGTCCAGTCCTGTGTGCCCTTGCCCAGAGATCAACCTTCCCAGAAAGTCCTGCTTGTGTGGCAGGCAGGTTTCTAACATGCATCAAGGTGTGTCCTAGGTCAGTGAGCCCTGACACCCTGGTAGAGTGAAGTACTACCAGCGGAAGGGGAGCAAGAGGACACCGTGTTGATGTTTAGGACAGGTTAGAAGCAAACTGTGCCTGTGCCAGAAACCATGGAAGGTGAGGATCTCCCATAAGTTAAAGACAAGTAAGGCTTTTCTTCCATTCTGTTGACTCCTGCCAATTGTCCCAAATCAGGCATTTTAACAGAAAAAGCTATAACTTTGAAATTGTTTTTCTCCTGACTCCTGTTGTTGAATCAGGATCATCACACTTTTCAAACAGCCAAGGTTTTCATGGTCTCTAGAATACTGCTGAGGATTGTGGAGTGAGAACAGGTGAGCACAGCTTATTATCAAATGTATGATAACCAACAAAATAAAAAACATAACTTCTGAAGGAGTTAAAGGAAAAACTAAGTGGATGTGCATCAACATGTAGGTTTAGTTCTTCAACAACATTTGTCTAAGGAGCAAGTGTGAGGCATTTGAAACCTGTCCCTCAAATGCACTGTGAAAGATTCATGTCTACTCAGAAAACTGGTGCAGTGTGTGGAAAGGCTTCAGATCCCACTAGAGATCTGTTGAGAGCTTCACATTTATTCACCAGAAAAACATGAGCAACCATCCATGTGCATAGTTACTGGGCCTTATACACCTCTCCTGGTACCACCAGAGCTCAGGGAGGGGGCTCTCCACATTCCTAAGTCTACACCACTTCTGCCTCAGAGTGTACAGGGGCAACCCCAAGCTAGAAAAACTAAAACAATCTGGGTTTCAAAGACCAATGTACTTATTTGCCCTTGGAAGAAAGCACATCCCAGTCTCTAGTTGCCTCTATCAAATGTCGCTGGCCATGACTCATCCACTCTTCCTGGTCTTCATAGAGCCGGCCACAGAACCAGCACTTAAATATACACTGTGAAGAGTCCTCCGGCAGCGAGTCCACCACCTGGTAGTTGTTCTTATGAACCTTCTTCAGCTTCATTTTCAGCATCATCTGCCTCTTCATCTGGTTGGCTTCCTCTACATTCTGGCAGGTGAGCCTCATGTGGTGCCGCCGGATGCCCAGCTGGCACCTTGTCCTCTCTGACAAGACGACTTTGAGCACATTGCCTTTGTACTTGTTGATCACCTTCATCACGTTGGTCACTTCTGGTGAGTCAACGTCTGGGTGATTTAGCACAATGACTGGCTGGTTCCGACGGGGACATTTAATCAACTGATCAGGTTTAGCCGCTATCAGTCGAAGCTGTCTTGCTACCTGAAAAATGGAAGGCTCCTTGAGACAGCGGCTGGGATCGGCCTGCATCTTGCTTTTCTTCTTGGCTGAGCTAACCTGCTTGGCTTTATTCTTGCTTGCAGTGAGACCTCTGCAGAGCAACCTCCCTTGCTTGCTGAAGTCACTGCCTCCAGGCTGCCTACCACACACAGGGCTCATTTTCTTGGTGAGATCTTCTTTTCTTGGTTTAGATCGAAGAGATGTCTCCAGACCTGGGGACATGTCTATTGGCTCACTTTCACTTGTCAAAGGCTGCAGGTCTGGGGCCGTCTGTCTCACAGGGCTGAATGGAATTGGTTGTGGTACCTGTGCTTCCCTGCAAGGTATGTTGACAGGGGTGTCACAGGTAGCCTCAATGATGTGGGCATCTTCAGAAGAGTTAAGAACCCTCAACACAGCCCCTTTGGGGATCAGCACTGGAGTGGCAACATGAGTCTTTCTGGTCACCCTGCCTTCCATTTTCCTATCACCACCACTGGCAAGCTGTGGATAGATCTGTGGCTTGATAAGCTGTCCACTGCCAGTGACACCTCCCTCATTCTGAGGTTTTTGGAGAGGACCCACAGAGGGGCCCGGGCCAGTCAGTGACACATTAATTTCCTGAATTCCTTCAGGGGTTGCTTTTGAGGCTGGCTTTGGGGCTTGCCCTATGGAACGGCGATGAGCACTGTTTGCAGACACAGAGGAAGGCTTGCCGCAAGATTCAATCAACTGAGCTATCTTTTTGCGCAACAGTTCAATTGACTTTATTTTGGTCGTTGAACTATTCCACTTAATGCTTTCTGGGACGTTTTCAGATCCAGAGCTCAGAGAAAATACAGATGAGATGACAGGGCCATCACAAGTGTTACTAGTCCTTTCGGGAGTCTTCAGTTGCACAGGCTGATCCCTAAACTGTTGAGACCTAAGCCCATCTTCTGTTATATTTATATGTAAATACTCATTTTTATGTACAGAGGAAACATGCTTTATGCTGGACACTCTGTTTTCTGCTATCTGGTTACCTTCCAGTTTCCTTTGAGGGGAAACTATCTTTTCAGAAATACTGATCTTACTCCTGGATTCTATAGGTAACAGGCCCTTTTCTCCAGAGTGTGAAATGGTCACAGGTGACATAGGCAGAGGAGGAAGCTGCTGTGGGTCACTGGGCAAATTTCTTCTATCTTCAGCAAAGGAAAGAGCAGCTCTACACGGGAAAGGGCTGGGTACAGTTCCAGCACCACCATGAACACCGCTTTTCTCTCCAGAGCTTGAAGAACAACCTTTGAAGGCAACTGGGGGAAGAGCAGCTCGCGGTGCATATACACTATGGGTTTTCTGCAAATCTTTACCCATGTCAGAACCAAGAAAGGATTCTCTCTGGTTGTATATGCCAGAGTTTGACATGAAAACATCGTAAGACCTTACCCACTTGACATGTTTAAGCTGTTTCTGAACTGAAGACTGAAGATGATCAACACCCACAAAGTCTCCAACATTCCCTTCAATTGTAAGTGGCTTTCTTTTTTCTGCAGGAAATACATTTTTTTGTTCATCTAAGCCCTGGTCATTAGTCCTAGGCTCAGAATTACCTCCATCCCCACTGCCAGCTTCAAGGCGAATGTTTTCTTCCAGGGGGAATAGTTTCAGGACTAGTTGCTGGGTGCCATTGACGACCTTTACGTCTATCAACTGGGCTAGGCAGTTCGTGGGAACAACCAGTTCTGACGGTGCCACAACAGTCAGTGGCACTCCTGGCTGGACAGGCTCCTTTGCAGGGGACAGCACTTCCACCTCAACATTCTTGTTCCCCAACAGACTCAGCTCATGTGGCTCAGATAGTGTCATTTTATTTGGAATACACACGACATCTTTTTGGTATTCCTTTACTTCAGGTAACAACATGATATTATGTGTTCTGTCTTTGTTTGTTTGGAGAGAGAACATTGAGAGCTGATCTGACAACTTACTATGAAATGTAGTCCTTGCATTGGGAGTCTTCAAAAGCTCCATGTTTTGCTTTGAGATGTTTATTCTTTTTGGCTCCAGCTTGGCAACAGTTTTGAGTGGTCGTTTAGCACCAGCCCTCTCATGGACCCTCCTCCTGTGCTTCACAATGTAATCATTTCTAATAGCACCATAGTCACAATACTCACACCGATAAGGGAATACACCTGTATGCTTCACCAAATGCCTCTGAAACTCCCCTTTTGTGTATGAAATGTAGCTGCAGTGAGTACAGATGAACTTAATTTCTTCATGTTGAAGTGTGTGCTTTTTGTACTGCAGGGGGTCCTTTGTGGAAAAACGACATTTATCACAATAGTATTTGCCTGGCTTAAAGTTCCTTACTTTAAATTTGTTATTGACAGGACCTGAGATAGTTTCAGTTTCATTTCTAACATGAGTGACACTGGGGTTATTAACAAAATGAAACTGGGCAGGAGCCGGGTGAAGGCTGCACTTGAAGCACACATACTTGTCTTCCTTTTGGCTCTGCCCAGTACCCTTCTTCAAATCTTGGGGTGGTATCTTGTGAACACTTTTGCACTGCACACACGTAGCAATGGTCATTGGGCCAGTTTCTGCCTCTGAGCCTTGGTACAAAAGGGTTTGTGTTTCTTGTCTGTCTGGCCGAGTTGCTCTATTAGAATTAGGTGGTTTGGGTGACATAGTCAAGGAACTGGGTCCGCTACTCACTTGTGTAGTGTACAATTGTTCTCCAATGTCCTTCATCTTCTTTATCTGTGTTTCAACCACAAGCTGAATGAAACCCAGAAAGATTTTACATGATCAAATCCTTTGGAAGCATGCTTCACCATACTTTTGATTGGTAGAGGAGTGGCAGATACTTCCTGGGTAAATACTTAATAATCATTCTGTTGTATGATCCAAAATATTAGTGCATTTATCTCTTTGACATTCCAGATCACACTATAGGGGGGGAAAAAAACAGAAAGTATGGTCAGTACAGAAACTCAAGGCTTTGTTAAACCACTACAAACTTAGCAGTGTTGAATGGCTCTGGGAATTCTGTGCTGTTATCTCAACAGATTATGTGTAGTAACATAAAACATATCTGAGTTGGCAAGCCTAAATTAACAACATTTTATAACTCAATAGCCAGAAATCACTCCTTTAGACAAACTGTGAAGAAAGGACACTGGAAGACAGTACGAACACTCAGCCTTGTCTTTGATGAATGGAGGTTATTTTTAAGTGACCACTGAGCACATTCTAGCAGTCTTATGTTTCATAAGACATTGTCAGGTCAGACTTTTTTTTCTTTTTTTGAGGCAAGCCCAACAGACTGGCCTTGTTTTTCATGAGAGAGCAAGAATGGGGGGCGGGGGGGGGGGGAAGGAGGGAGAGGGAGGGAGAAAGTAGGAGGCGGAGAAGAGAATTGGAGTGCAACGTCTTCAGCCACTGTAATCAAACTCCAGACATATGCGCCATCTTGTGTACATGTATGACCTTGGGCTCTTTCGTCACTTTCTATGTCTGGCTTACGTGGGACCTGGAGAATTGAACATGGGCCCTCAGGCTTTGTAGGCAGGCACCTTAACTGCTAAGCCATCTCTCCAGGCCCCCAGCTCAGTTTTTGATCCAAGTGATAAGAGCCAGAGTTTTGGCTCAAATGTGCGCTTCCACATTAAAGGTTATGATGAGCTCAGATGCCAACTATGATGGTTAATCTTGTCAACCTGTTGGCATTTAGAACCACAGTGCAAATAAACCTCTACACTTGTCTGTGAGGGGCTTTACAGATACGCTATTTGATGAAGGAAGATCCACCCTAAATGTGGGTAGTACCATACCATGGGCTATGGTACTGGACTATATAAAAATGAGAAAGTAGGGCTAGAGAGATGGCTTAGTGGTTAAGGTGCCTGCTTGCAAAGCCTAAGGACCCATGTTGTACTCTCCAGATTCCTCATTAGCCACATGCACAAAAGTGAGATAAATGCAGGTCACATAAGCCCACTAGGCAGAACAAGCGTCTGGTGTCTGATTTCAGTGGCTGAGGCCTTGCCTCTCCAATTCTCTCTCTTCCACTCCTCTCTCGCTCTCTAAAACTGAAAAAAAAAAAAAAAAAAAAAAAAAGGAAAGAGAAAGCATGCTGAATAGCAGCACTCTTTGCTATCTGCTTCCTGACTCTAGACTGAATGTGACTGGCTGCTTTAAGCTCTTCCTTTCTGCCATGATGGGCTGTATCCCCTCAGCTAGAAACTGAAGTAAACCTTCCCTCTTCCTTCAGTTGCATTTGTCAGGTATTTGTCACAGCAATAAGAAGAGTGAACCCAATTCTTCCTCATACACTCAGTTTGTTTCCACAAGTCCTGACAAGCCAGTGATACTGGTGATATTAAAGAATACAAATTATTCTTTTAACATCTTCATGTGCCAGGCATTATTCTAAGTGCTGGAAGGCAATGATCACAAGCAAATTCTCCGCCACTCTAAGTATCCATTCGCTGGCTTGTGGAGTGAATGTTGTATTTAGTTGTTATATGGTGGAATGAAAACTGGGAAAGAATGCCAAAAGGCAAGGCATGGGACAAGGAGTGTGCACATGAGGTTGTGTGGCTGAAGTTTGGATGAAAGGTGATCCAGGAGAGGCCTCTTGATAGTAAGTCACATTTGCATAGACATCTAGAGCAGCTGAGGAGTACTATGGGTACCTGAGAAAAGGAAGCATCAAGAAGGAGAAGGGAGAAGGCCAAAGTCTGGGAGAGGTGGGTCTGGTGTACCAGGGCAAGGAGTGTGAGATGCAGACATGGTCAGAGAGAATGGCCAAGGAAAGATCTTGACACAGTATCACAGAAAGGTGGCTTCTCTTCCTGGACAGAGAACCAGGTAAGAGCCTAGAGAACAGGCATGATATGCTCTGATCTACATTTTAACAACAGCCTGAGCTGCTCCAAGAGGAAAAGTGTCTACAGGGGAGTGATGGCGGCTATGGACCACAATGGCTTGGACTGGGGCTAGAGATGTGACCAATGTTTCCTATAGTGAGTCTAAAATAGTCACATTGTTACACAGGGGCTAACTGCTATATAATAAATAAAAATAAAGAACAAAGGACTGTGGCTATAAACAGGACATGTGAATGCTCTGAACTGACAAGATGGGCATAGGCAGAGACCAGAATTTTTTACTCTCTGTACTCATTATGGTGACAACAGTTAGATCCTTCAGTGGAGTCACTAGGATACAATTTTCTAATTTGTAAATTCTGAATATATAGAACTAGGAGCCAAACAACATTATTCTTGTTTGGAATCTGCCAGAGGCCTTTCTTTCATGACTTAAGAAAAAAAAAATCGCATCATATAAGCTTCCCAGGTTTTCACCTGGCAAGTGAAATTGTGGACATTCGTTTTATGTCCTCCCACACAGCTGCTGCAATGATGTAAACTTTAGAGTGTAAGAAAATATCTGGAGTTTTCAAGCCCTTCTCTATAAGGCAAGTGGTACAAAGACACTTAGGAAGTATGTTTGATGGTGGACAGGAATAGAAGGGAGAACCAGTAGCTTTCTCTACTCAAGAACTATCAGCACAACAGCCACACAAAGCTGTTGAGGCCCCTAAGGCCTCTGAAGAAACAGCAGCCACATAGTCAGATCTGACATAAACACCTGCCTTAAAATGTAGCTCTGAAAACAATGGGAAAACCTTTATTAAAGAGAAACTCTTTTCTTCTTCATATGAACCATGGCCATTGTTGTAGACAATTTAATGTTGCTAGAATAAACATCCAAACCAGGAACAGTTTAGAGGAGGAAGGGACTTATTTTAAGCTTATAAATCCAGGGGGCCGTTCTATCGTTGGTGGCAGAAGCTGTTCCCATACCTTGAAGCACAGAGAAAGAATCAAACAGCTAGCCAGCTAACACCAAAAGCAACAAACACAAATTATAGCAAGCAGGATACCAGGCAGAGCTCAAACCTCTCCATATACCTTTGGGCTGGAAATCAGATCTTCCCCTAAACACATCTTAGGGCTGGACCCCAGGATCCACCCCCCAGTGATACCTCCTTCAGTCATGTTATAAGCTTTAATAAACACCTGAGTTTATGGGGGTCATTTAAACTACCAGTTATTTCTCTCCAACCAATTTCCAGCCTGCAATCATACCTTGCTGCTATCTACAAACTCCACTGGATCTGCCCTTCCAAGAGTGCCAGTACCCAGACACCAGGCAGACAGAGGCCTCAGAGTTTTTAGGGTACTACTTATCCCCATCACATTCAAGCATATCCCTATGCTAAGGGATTGTGGCTTTAAACAGGACATGTCAATGCTCTAAACTGACAAGATGGGCATAGGCAGAGACCAGAATTTTTCACTCTCTGTACTCATTTGTAAACTAGCTTTAGTGAAGGGAGACAGAAGTGATACTCAAAAGTTTTGCCATGCACCAAGTGACCCATGTGAACCCACCTGAACCTACCACTAGGTGAATTTTATGCCTAGCCTGACACTGTCAGTCCCTGAAGTTAGACTTCATCATCTGTACATACTACTGTCCTCAAAATGCTCACTCAGCATTCTTACCTGGAATCTCACACAGACACAGCTAGGACCTTAGAAAACTACGTATGCAGGCGCATAAGTCAGTGCATGGGGCTCATGTCTCAAAACTTGAGAATCCTCTAAACCAGTTAAAACACACATTCCCTGGCAACATCAAGTGTCAGGGGTAGGGAGGAGATGAGACCTGTGGACTGTAACAAGTGTCAGGTGACTGATGAAATGCCAGCATTTCCATTGCTAAGTAGCTTCTTTAACCCACCTCCAAACATCAAAGCTCCCCCCACCAGCAGAATTTAAATCGTTTTCACTGTGAACATTTGCCCTTAAAATGAAATGGAAAGGAGATTAGCTGTAACTCATCTTTTTCTACCCTGACACAAAAGCAACAAAACTAAAGGGCTCACTTTTGGCAGGCCCATCAGGGATGTGCACACCCTCTTCTCTTATACTGTTTTACCGCAGTCCCAGGTTTCCAGTTCTTGACAAAGATTTCCCTTCCAATCTCTATGGAAACATCTGCTTCTACCTAACAGCTTCTTATCTCTTAACGTGGGTGAGGGGGAATTAACTTTAACCTATCTTCCACCACAACTTACTTATCAACCATTTCAACAGACCACCTCATATGCACATTAATCCTAAGTAAATCTTTAAAGATCCATGTGGAAAGACTCCTCTATTGAAGAATCACCCCATCCAGGATTACATTTGCACATTTTCACATTTTTCCCCCAAGATTCAAGAATGAAGGAAGAGGTTTTTACCACTTTTTCTCCAAGACTTTCAAAATATGGAGCTTGCATTCCTTATAAAACTTTAAATAGATCAGACAGCAAGGTCACGACCATCAGCAAAAAAGCACAGGGCAACTTGCAGGAGAGTCTCCAACCATCAGGCCAGCTCTGTGTGCAGAGGAGCACAGTCCTCTTGGAACTATCACTTCAGTGAACAGATGCTAACTGGATTCCAAAGCAGTTATCAGCACATTGACAACAGCATAAGGAAAGCATGTATTTAATACACCTGGTCACAGTATGTTGCAGTGTAGCCTTGCCGACCTTTATAGGCAGAACCTTCACATCATCTGGCACAAACTACATTTATATTAAATGATCTTCCCAGGTACCTCCTTGAATACAGTACACCATACAGTATGGTTTATGTTTGTGACTGGCTACATGGCTGACTGAGCTCCTGCTTACACCTGCCCAACATCACAGAGATAATATAGCGCAGCCTGGGAAAAAGATCACAACTCACAATCAGAAGTATGCCTTCTACTGAATGCATACTCCATTTGCACTGTCATGAAGCAGGATATCTAGGCCGTGAGTGAATTATGTCAGCATTTGACAGTGCTTTCTGTGCTTCTAAATAATTCTCACTGTAATGCTATAGCGCTGCCACTTCCCACAGCCAGTAGAACCAATGTGAGGTTTCTTAAGTGAGAGTTCTCTTTGACCTTTGTAATTTCTGCACAGTAGAAAGTAGCTCAGATATAACACACAAAGACAAAGGCAAATGGAAGCAGCAGTGTGGGGGGATGGCAATGGCCTCAAGACTTGGATGTTTAGGTGAGCACTGCACATGATGCAGCCCACACAACTAAGCAGTACCATCCCCCTTGCATGCAAAGCCCTCCATGTTGCTCACAGCCAAATCTAACCATCTATAAAGCTGAGTCCTCTTGGCAAGTCACTATTTAATGGGTTGAAGACCAAGAATGAGATAAGACATGACAGACTGAGGGCTATCCTTGGGTGCACTTGATGGCAAGGACGCCCACAGGTCAGAGTTCCTCTAGTACCTTTGCAACTACCTCTGCATCTGAGCGCTTAGTACAAGAAATAATATTTTAAAATCTTTTTCAGGTAGCTTAGGACGGCTCTCAAGGACAAAGAAATACATAGTACTGTCAACTTCGTGGCACAGTTAAGATTTCTGTTTTAAAAAAATATTTTGAATTTACTTATTTGAGAGAGAAAGAGGCAGCTAGATTGATATAGAGACAGAGAGAGGGAGGAAGGGAGGGAGGGAGGGAGGGAGGGAGACTGGGTGCACCAGGGCCTCTATCCACTGCAAAGGAACTCCAGCTGTATGTGCCACTTTGTGCATCTGGCTTACAAGGGTACTGGAAAATTCAACAAGAGTTCTTAGGCTTCAAAGTGCCTTAACTATGAAGCCATCTCTCCAGGCCCACAATAAGATTTCTATTGATGTCTGTTTCCTATAAATTACTTACCAGCATATAGTGAACTTTGTAATGTACAGCCAAAGCCAAAGATGACTGTTATGCACCAAGAGAGATAGCCTCACATGTTACAATCCTATTCTCTTCAGGGGATATGGGGGAACGGGACAAGGACAATTATCTGCATGCACGAATACAATCTGCACTATCATGACATCACAACAGCACATGAAGATCCATCACAAGTCAGGGTGGCGCTTCTTTTCTTTAATTTTGAGCTTAGTTGCCTTGACTTCTTAAACAATGACTGTGGGAACACAAGGGAAAAATTGCAGAGGCTGGAAGAAGCCAGTTCATTGGTATCAAAACCTACTAAGGACATTCATGGCTGAATATGTCCTTATTAAAAGAGAACATCTGACTTTCAAATACTGGAAATGACTGTTTGTTTGTCAATGCATTAGTAGAGATATAAGTGCAACATCACATTTAAATCTCCAGCGTATGTAAACATTAGTTTTATATGTATTTTCTCTTCTTTTCTTGTGTGTAAATGTGGTGTTTATATACTAAGTATGCACACATGTACAGAAGCACAATGTACTCTGTTGCTTTTCTGTACTGTCTCCTTGAGACAGACTCTCAGTGAGCCTGAGCTCTGTTCATGGTCAAGCGATCAGCAAGCCCACATGATTATTGTCTCTGATCCCCTCAAAATTGGGGTTACAGGCAAGTATGGCACACCTGGTTATTTATGTGGGTACAGGGAAAGTGGTCTTACTTGCTGAGACCCCATTACAGAGTTTAGGTGGTGGTGCCAATATTCAGGTAGGACAGTTAACAGTGCCTATTCCAGGTCAGTGTGAGAAATTGATAACATAACATGCTCAGGTACGTAATGGCATGCCAGAAGTTATAAACATGTTACTTTCCATTATTGATGAGGAAATTAGGCCAAGCATAGTCAGAGGGGCTGAAATACAGGTTTCTTAGCTGCTTGACAACAGCCATTTCCAGAATATAGGCTGAACCTCATCTTATACTTTTGAAGGTTGTAAAACCTAAAAGATTCCTCCCTCCTTCTGTCTTACCCACCACCTGTGAGCAAAAGGGCTCTAATCACCACAGCATGAAAGCACAATGTAGATGTTTTTTTTGCAATCTTTGGGCTGACGTGTCAGTAAAGTAACCAGCCAACCTTTTCTTCATCGTTTCTATTAAAGCTCCACCACTCTGTATTGGCCCTCAGCCAGTGAATGTGTCCCTAGTAGACATCAATGTGAAAAGAAAAAGTGGCTGGCCAATTACATTACACAATTTTTGTGCGTGACAGATGTACAGCGAAGCCAGTCTTAGCTGACTGAATTCTTTCTGGGTGGGGAGACAAGCTTTAGCAGCTCTTTGAATGTGTCCTGACCCCAAACCCTCCCTTTCACTTTGGCTTCCTCTGTAAGGGTTACTGGGGTAGGGATACTGCTGCTGCTCCCATAAAGAGCGAAGAGATCCACTGGAAGGCTGGCTCTGACTCTTCACAGCTGGGTCTTCAGGGAAGTGAATTTTCTCTACTCACAGCTAGGAACATCAACAGGCTTAGGACTGTCCAGCTTAAAGGATGATCTGAAGAAACTGTATGTAAAGGCCTAAGCCCAATGGCACAGCCACCCACAAGCTGTATCTGTATGTTTGTTCCTTTACACTTGTCTAATTAGCAACTCCAAGTGACCCAACTTAATACAATTTGACCCCAGAAAGCTCAGTAGTATGAAAGAGAATGACTGGAACAGAAAACAACCAACATTAGATATAAAAATGACATTCTCTGCCAGGAGGACAATCTGTTGGAAGAAACCACTACCCTGGTAAGAACTTCATGCCTATAAGTTGCAATCTAACGATGGGAAAACACATGTTAAACAGGCAACACTAATGGACCATGCAATCTCTATGCCAAACTGCCTGGCACTCTAAAACTACTGAACTGTAAGCTTTTCACTATCATGAGGACAGAAAGTACCTCCAAATGTTGCTGACAAACAACTTGTTTATGGTCTTTGGTGTCCTTTGGTATTCTGAACCTAAGTGAATTGGTTGAGTATCAGAATGGGATAAGCAGACTGTAAGTGGCTAAACCTTCAGTGA
Source organism: Jaculus jaculus (assembly GCF_020740685.1). NCBI lineage: Eukaryota > Metazoa > Chordata > Mammalia > Rodentia > Dipodidae > Jaculus > Jaculus jaculus. The sequence goes on from NC_059115.1 coordinate 25,598,215, forward strand.
ATGCAGCTTAGAGGAAAAGAGATCAATGACCTTGGGCAGCCAAGGACAAGGGTCAAAGCAAGGCCTTTGGCTTCCTCACTAGCTGTGTGTCCCCCCCCCCCCCCAATTAAACACAGTAGTCTTTTTCTTTTCTTTTTCTTTTTTTGAGGCAGTCTCACTCTAGCCCAGGATGACCTAAAAATCACAGCAAATCCTCCTACCTCCACCTCTCGAATGCCAGGATTATAGGCGTGAGCCCCCTTGCCTGGCTTGATTTCAGACGTTTAACCTAGCTTAGCCTGAGTGTTCTCAGTTTAAATGGGAATAACAACCATTGCCGTAAAAAAAAAAAAAAAAAAAAAAAAAAGAGAGAACAAATAGGGAAAAATTTATATGGAAGTAGCAAGTAACTTTATGCTTGGTACAAAGTAAGTAGATGTTTTTTTCAAGAAATGTCAACATATTTTTACAAGACACTTTTAAATGTAGAAGAGACTAGTAAGTCCTGAGAAGCAGAAACTGGGAAACTTAACTAAAGAGCCAGCGGAGATAAAGGTCTCCACTGAGAGGACTTGTCTGGAGGCTGGAAGCACCTGACACTTTCCCCCACAGGATTTTTAGGGGAGAATGTGGCACAATAAGCACGTCAATGAATTTACTTTAGAAAACAAAGAACAGATTTTATTACCTGCTTTCCCCAACAGTTTATGAGCAAAGAAAAAGATCATACCTAGAGTCCTTGAAGCTTAATGTTTGTATTTTTAAATGGTAAACTGAAAAAAAATTAAGGAATAAATATATTTACTAGCATTAATTATAGTGTGTGTATGAGTAAGGACTATTACAAGCAATGTCACAAAAAATTCTGTTTTGATACATACCAAATACTTCAGGACTCTAAGGTAATAAATATGAAAAGCATACAGATTTTTGCATTTCTCTCCCTTTTGGACTTAAAATCTAAAATTTTGTAGAAGAAATAGACAAAGAGTTTAATGAAGGAGAGAAGAAACATCTCCCCCTACTTTGGGGGGAGGTGTCCTTGCTACATTAAGGCAAAGCTGTAAGGAAATGCCTATGTTTAAAGGAAGACCCTAGAACTGCAGGTAACCCCAATGCAGCTGGAATTACCTGAAGGTTTTAAAAATGACAATGCCTGGAAGCCACTCCTCAGACTGGGATTTAAGTGGAGGCAGGGCAGAGCACAGTTCGGACTTCTAAGGCTTTGTAAGTGACTCTAATATGTAGTTGGGCTGCAAGCCACCTGAATCACTGGAGAATACAAGAAGGGTATGAAAAACATCACCATGCACAGCCCTTTGTCCTGCAAGTAGGGATGGGCCAAGGTTCTACACTTCCCCAGCAATGAGACCCTGGAAACATCAGAGGTGCTCTAAGGTTTATGGTGACAGTATCTCCTTTGTAGACCCTCAGCAATATTCTTGAATGCTGATGGCAGTGCCTGGCATGGCCAAGGATGGTGAGCACAGCTGGGTCCCTGCATGGGATACTGTCCTTAAGGAATCTAATGGGATCCAGGTCAAGTAAATGGGCTGATCAGTGAGGCCCTCCCTATCAAGAAACTGAGCAGGGCTTGCTTGTCCCACTTTATAGTTTCTTGCTCCCAGTCAGGGAGGAAGGGTGTTCTTAAGTTACTTGGATACTCCTCAAATCAAACCTTCAATTACCTGCTGCTTTCAAGAAGAAAGGCCCCGGGTTGGTATATTCAGAGGTGGAGAATGGGGGAAACCAGCATTCAGTCATGACTCCATGCTGTTACCCTACTGTGTCAGCTGTGAGCTGACCTCGGTCAGGATCCCAGGCTTCAGGAGCTTTTCCTGCCAGAGCCACCAGGCACAGGGGTCAAGTGGTAAGTCTCCAGAGCTCGCCTTCCCTCTCAGGCATGGAGGGCCATGGGTCTCAGGCCTTGGTCCCTGGTGTGGGCTTCTGTGCTCAGGCACAGAGGCTGTACAGACAGGCCTGCAACAGAAGGGAGACACCTGTGTTTATGTGCTAGAGCAGCAGTGTGGTTTTCCAGATACCTATCTTGTAGAAAATAAAAAGAATTCTAGGTTTTCCCAGAAGTGCTTCTCAGGCATTGGCACATGGAAGTCACTTCAGAATCTCAGAAAACTTGAGGATTCATGCTAAGTAGATGGCTTCTTTCTTGGGGTAGGGCTCAGGCATATGGATTTAAACTCCTTTCCAGAAGATCTGGGGCTTCCCACCCTTCCTCCCATCCTATAAAGGGAATGTCTGGGTAAATGATCTCTAGCTGCTTTTCTTCCAAGGAAGAACCCTGGAAACTGCAATTAGCTGGTCTGGCACCAGAGCTACAAAATACCTAAGGCTGTAGGCAAGCCTGGGGAAGTGCTCCTCGAGATCACCCTGCTTATCCCAAGCAGCAGCAGAGTGGCTGAAAGGATGCCCAAGTGAGTGAAAGAAATGACAGCCTTCACAGTGACAATAATTAATGCACTCTTTTTCCCTCCTCATGGCAGACACTTCCTCAGACCCTCCCACTGAAAGACACACAGACCAGGAGATAAGCTCGGCCTTTTCCAAGCCGCCATTTTAAACATCTACCCTGGTTTAGCACAGCACCTACAGGAGGAAGCCCGGCAAACAAAGCCCGGTCTCTTTGTTTCCCTCTGCTTTTAAGAAGTCATAAGCATAAGAGGACTGAATACATCAGTCTACGCAGGGTATGGCATCAGGCCTTAAAACAGACACTGTTTTAAATGAATGTATCCTTAGTCAAAGATAATGTCAACTGAAAAATCTGAATACCTCACTTATACTCAAAGTACGTAACCACCTTTTCTGAACTCCCGTAGAACCTTTGCCAAGTATCTGTGTCTTGTGGTCATGGACTGAGTAGAAATTAGAATCGTGACTGAGGTCCAGAGACACCTTCCCAGATTAGCTCTCTGCTGTACTGTAGTCCAGTAGTGCGAGCTGCTGGAGACAACGTTTTCTTCCAACGTGATTTCAAGCCTACACTTGAGGGGCGATGTTTTAAGGACTCAAACACCACACTGAGTTTAGGTGGGTATGATGTTATTAAACAGGACCAAATGCTCCAGATTTCAATGTTACTTTGATGCACTGTTTGATAAAGTATTTTTTTAAATATCAGAAGAAGTTTAGAGTACGCTAAATACTGGACAAATATATACGGCGCTCGATATTTTCTACTCTCCTTGGGCTTTCCCTTTTTGGTTAATGAATTGCTTCATTCTTTTATGTTTGCCCTGGTCTTTAAGTGCCCACCCTCCCATCAGGCGAGATGAAAAGCACAGGCTGGGATGAGGCGGTCCCACAAAGGGTGACATTAGCATCTGGAACAATTCAAAGCTGCCTCCTCCACGGAGAGGAGAGGCGGCTCAGCCCAGCCCAGTAGGCCCTCCGAGGACGAGGCCAGGGAAACCCGCTCGACACTCCGAAGGAAGACAATGCCAGTGTTTCTCAAGTTCACGGTGGGCACGCTCACACGGGGCACACGGATCCACGGCGAGGCCACGTCGCGCCGCGTGCGCTGGCAGGAGGCGGGGCGGCGAGGCGGCATCGTGGCGTCCCGGGAGACGAGGTCGGTCCCCTGGGGTGCCCGGGGTTACCTTCCAACTACTGGAAACCAAAAGAGCGTCAGGCTGCCTCGGAGGCCCGGAGGAGGCTTTAAAAATGGCCTCCTTACGACACTTCCTGCTCGCGCCGGTCGGTAGGATCCTTGGAGCGATGCATCATTTAAACGGTTGGGGGCGGGGACCGGCGGCCGCGCACAATCGGTGCCCGAGGCGCCGGCCACGCCGCGCACAAAGGCCGGTGGGCGGGGGCGCGCCCACCCGGGCCTCGCGTCGCCCACGCCGCCCGTCCCGGCGGCTCCCCCGGGCTGTCACCGCGGCGGGAGGCCGCGCGCGCCCCGACCCCGCGCCCGCCGTGAGCCTCGCCCCGGGCTCGCCCCGCCGGCCTGGGCCCCACCCGCCGGGAGCCGCCGCCCCGATCGCGCCCCGCGCCCGCCCGCCCGCCCGCGCGGCCACTCACCCAGCCCGCCGCTCCGGGGCCGCGGTCCCCACGGACAGGCGTGAACTCCGCCGGCTGCCGGCCGCAGACCACCGCCGCCGCCGCCGCCGCCGCCGCGCCCGCTGTAGGTCCCTACCCGGGGGGCGGAGCCGGCCGGCGGCGCGCGTGCGCAGTGCGGCGCGACTGCAGCGGCGAGGCCGGCGTCCGAGGTCCCTGAGGCTGCGCCTGGTCCACGGACAGAGCTCAAGAGGCCGCCGTGCCTGATTCGCCCACCCTGTTTTGAGGTTAGGGCTCGACCCAAAGCATACGCACCCACAGCGCGCCAGGGCCACTGGCAGCACCCCAGTCCGCTAGCAAGCCGCTTCCCCAGTGAAAGGAGGCCTAAGGCTTTGGGCCTGCCTGGCACTGCTCAGGGGTCTGGGTGCCTGCCCTCGTGGAGCCGGTAGACCTGCAGCGGGTGCCCGAAGCAAGGGGAAAGGGGCCTCAAGTCTTTAGTCTTCATGTACCCTGGAGAGCAGGCAGCCGCGAAGCCTTGAGTTCGAATTCCACTCCTGCACATGCTAGCTGCTGGACCTTGCAAGGTGGGAAGTTTGACTCTCTCATCTCCGTGTTTTCATTTCTGAAGATGGGGAGGATAATTTTTGAGACCCAAAACCGATCTGCAGATGCTGTCAACCACTTTTATTGTTGGCGTTTCTTCCTGTCTTCTAGATTCCAATAACGTTTCCAGGTACCCCTCACCACCACCACAAATGTACATCCCTCTGAAGAAAGACCTGTCTCAAATAGTCTCACTGTGAGAGAACAGGTAAATCATACATATGGCTACGGTCCCCATAACCAGTGACACTGATGCCCAGCCCCACAAAATAAAACTGCTTCCCAGCAACAGCCATGGTAAAACCAGTGAAGTGTCACTGGGAAGTGCAGATACACCATGACAGACAAAGGTTTCTTTAAAGCTCTGGAAGGAGGAAGAGGTCAGGCTGGCCCTTCTCTTGGTGGTATCTGTCAGTGTACTTGGATAACAGGCAGGAGCCTGGGAAGCCTGGACAGGTGACATTCAGGACGAGCAGTCAGCCACCAGGCAGAACCTCAGCCCTTGAGAGCAGAAGCTGGGCAGAAAGTCTGACCAGAGAGCAGGTCCTTCCCCTGCTCTGTGAAGTAATCCTCTTGACCTTGTCCTGATAAGGGAGCTGCCCCTGCCCCTGTACTTTCTTCAGGGCTCAGAGAAGGGAAAGACCTTCTCTTAGAACAAAAAAAAAAAGGATACAGAGTTTAAAGTCTCCCTTAAGAGTAGGTGGGGATAGGCAGGACAATTTGAACTGGCCACTGCTAGAAAACCTGTAATGTCAAAAGGAACCAAAGCTTGTTTCCCAAGCTTTAGCCCACACTGTTGTGCCTCTGTGCATTATCCACACATGCATCACAGCCCTGACCTCTTTGGTCACACAGAATCAATGGAAGGTTTACCTAGACATTTTCCTGGAGTTTTAGCAGTTATGGTGTTTATAACTTGTAACCCTGCTCCCTAGGCTGCCTGAACCTCTATTTTCTCCTGTAGAATTCGGTTAGCAATAGGAAAGTAAGTTGAGCCTGTCACAGTCCCTGGAAGATAAGAGGAGACCAAAAGTTGACTCTTGTACTTCCAAAAAATCCAAATGCATTGAGATTAAAGAGTTCGCAGAGGGTTTAGAAACTGGATGTTTACAGCCTGAAAGAAAGCCAAGCAGGGATATGAACCAATCTTGCAGAAACATTGAAGGTTAAAGCAATGCTCCCCAAAAGTCCTTTGATGGAAGGATTCATCCCGAAATGCAAGCCACCACACATGTCCTGTGTTTCAGTGCCAGCAAGTCCTCTTCCCCACCTTCCAGCACGGTTTGCCAAGTTCTTTCACTTTTCATGGATCCTTGTGGTACACTGAACTATGTTCTCCAGAAAAATATAGGTTGAAGATCTAAGCCCTGGTTTCTGTGAATGTGGCCTCATTTAGAAATTCAGCCACATTCAGATGTGGTCATTAGGATTGGTCCTTGCCCCACACTACACGTGTTCTTGGAAGAAGAGAAAGAAAAAGAGGTGGCAGGTGAAAACCCAGAGAGATACAGGGAGAAGTCAGCATTAAAGAGGCAGAGGTTGGGGGTACAGAAATGGCTAGGTGATCACAAACTGGGGAAGACAAGGAAGAACAGCCCTCTCCATCTCGTGCACTCTGGACATTCTAGAGGAAGCATGGCTGTGCTGATAGCTTGATTGCAGACATCTAGCTTCAAGAAATGTGTAACATGGTTTTGTTTGTAATGACAGCCCTTAAGAGCAAATAGATTCTCTGTTATGACTGCCTCAGCTGTAGAAGGGAAGATTAGAGTAAGACAGCCTTGACTGTAAGCCCTGGTGGGCTCCTGTCCTGTTACCGCAGCACTCTTTCCTCCAGAGTCTACTGAGCTGCAGGCCGGGACAAGGCCAGGGTGAGAACCAGACCATGTGGGCTCTCAGGGAGCAATCACTTTATTGAGCATTGTAGGCCACAAGCTTACACAGGAATATAGGATTAATATTTAGCAGTGATAGATGCTGGGGGAAAGTGTGGTGTGGAAAGACAGCAAATGCAAAGCAGGAGTGGGCCTGTAGAAGGCTCCCGAGGGAGTTCAGAGTTCTCAAAGCATGGGGATGGAAAGGGCAGAGGGAGGGGCACATGCCAAGGCCCCCAGGACTGGAGTTGAGCATGTTTGGGGATGGGAGGAGAAATGTGGGTTTAGATCATTCAGGCACTTAACTGTGCCCATAGAGTCCTTTCTGGAATCCTGCCTCCTATCCTTAAGGATCCTGTGGACCACAGGGAGGCATCTATGAGCCTTTGCCAGTCGCTTCCTTCTACTTTACACCAGCCCTTATTTTATTTTATTTTATTTTATTTTATTTTATTTTATTTTATTTTATTTTATTTTATTTTATTTTATTTTATTTTATTTTATTTTATTTTTTAGTAGCCTCTAACACACTCAATTATTACTTGACTAATACCCACCCCACTGCCTCTTGGAAAGGGCCAAGTCGCTTGCGCCCAGGCCAGTATGGTCACACTTGTGTTCCTATACAGGGACCCACGATGGCAGCTCACAAATTTTCACAAATTTCGAGTATTTTCGAGCTTCCAAAGCTTGTCTATGAAATAGAAATAACCTTTTCGCTCCAACCTGGCACACTACAGACCCTGTACTCAAAGGCTGCTGTTCTCTTAAGTCATGGGGCACAGGGAAGGGAGCTCATCGCTTACACCTGTGTGACCTTGGGGGAGTTATTGCTGATCTCTGAGACGCTTCTCTCAGCTAGAACGAGCCAGTCTTAGGAGCAGCCAAACATGAAGGTTGCCCCGGAGCCAGTGCATAGATCACTTCCCAGCAGCTCTCTTCAGCTTCTCCTTCCTCCGCCAGCCGGGCGGTGCAGCCCCAGGCGCTAGTGGCGCGCAGAGGGGCCCGCGGGCGGCGCGAGCAGCACCGGGCATGCGCGGCGAGTGGACACGGAGGCAGCGCGCTGCAGTCCTGCGGGCGGCCGGTGGCGTCGCTGCGGGGCCGGCCCTGGCTGCGCTACTGTAGAGCTCTACGACAGGCCGCCTGGCTCTGGGACTCCTTGCGCCTGGCGCTTTGGGAATAGAGTCGGGGATGCGCTGCAGCTGCGGGGCTTGCTTACTGCGGGAGCGCGAGCGTCAGAAGTTCGGCTCGCTGCGCAAGGACGCCATTTGGCTGGACACCAAGCAATGCGCGCTGCCGCCTTGGGGGTCAGCTACAGGAAGACCATCTGCTTGGTTTCTAGAAGCCCCAGCTCTACCAGTGCCTGGCACCCAGCACGCTGGGCTTTCAGAGCCCAAATGTCCAGAGCCATCAGCCTCCCTGGTCTACACTTAAGACTATGCAGAGCCTGGTGGGGACAGGGCTCTTCCTCAGATTGTTTGCAATCTGACCAGACACTGGACAGGGGAAAGGAATTGGCGGAGACAAAAATCAGCGGATGAGGTCACTCATGGCTAGAGTCCCGTGACACAGGAGTGGGGAAAGCCTTGGCTGCAGATCTAGATCTAGGCTGCTTAGAGTTCATTTTCCAGCGTTCCTTCGCTTCATATCCACTCTGCAGCATGCACAATGGTACTTCCACAGTAGCGTGTGTATCAGTTCTTGGGGGGGGGGAGGGGGTCTTCAGTCCTCCACCAAGGGAACACCGTGGTCTCCCAGGACAGTTTACTGTCCCACTGCCTCTTCACCCTGTAGGTTCTCCTGCCTCCCGGCTTCCCTCTGCCCCATTCGATGCAAGGCTGGCTCTTCTGTTGCCTTCCATGAGCCATCTTCCTCCTTAATCTCCAAGTGACCTCCTCAGAGCCCCCCCCCACACTTCTCACATGACCATTTAGTCTCTGCTGTCATTCTGTGTTTTGTCTTTTCTGTTTTCATTATCCTCCACTACAAAATAAGCCATCATCTGTCTTCTTTACCCTTATACCCACCTGCAGTGAGCCTGTAACTTAATAGGTATCTAAGAGTCTAGTTACCCTTTATTAATTAAAAAGAAAAATTACAGCTGTGATTTGAGTCACACTTGCAGGACCTGGTGTGGATGTGAGCACTGAGCCATTCCTCTATTTCGTCATCTCTAGAATGTCTTGGCTGAAGCAACTGGAAATTATGGAGGAAATGGTAGCATCTGTTCTATAAGGTTGCTATAATATGAAGATGACTGAACTTTTGTAGAAGACAAGGATATTCACAGCTAAACGTGGACCAGCCACTGCATCAATTAGAATTGTCTGTGTGATGCTGCAGTAATAAACGTTCCCCAAATCTTAGTTGCTTCATGTCTGTTTTCACTTACACATTCATGATGGGCTGAACAAAGCCTTATTCCTTGATATCTTTAGTGGAAAGACCAGACTAATAAAGCAGCCAGCTGATGTGTGGCCAGTTTGCAGGGCAGGGAGAAGAAGAGCTTGTTTTAATCAGAAGCACCAAATTACACATTCAGTTGGTCAAAGCCAGTCACATGACCACACCTAGCCACAAAGGCCAGAGGAGTTCCATCTTACCATTGCCTTGAGGAATGAAACTGTGTCCTAGACGACAGTTCTTGTAATTGGCATCAGTCATTCTTACAGTCTTTGTTTAGGCATACTATAAGGTGCATACATATCATGAGTACCAAAACTCTAGGAAGCTAGAATAGACATCTGAATAGAATTTTTTTCTTGCTCCTGTATGTAGCCCAACATTCTTTAATTGAATTATTATATTTATTTAGGGAAGTACAGAACCAAGGAATGACACCCGCTTGGCTTGAAAGCTCATGTGGTGGGCCTGGTAAAACCATAGAGAGGACAGAATAGAAAGCACAAAGAGCTGCTGCCATGTGTAGAAGGAGATCATGTGGAAAGTAAGGGCTAGGGGCTCATCAGCCTAGGTGAGCCACATTGAGGAGAAATTCACCAGAAGCAGTGTTATCCTCAGTGACCACCAAGGAGAACCAAACACGTATGCAAGGGCAAGGAGCTTTATTTCGGGCTAAGCTCCGTATCTTGACTTCACCAATGCAGTGGATCCATACAAGAACCCCAAGTAGTGGGAGGGTAGGTTTTTTTGGTTTTTTTTTTTTTTTTGGTTTTTCCAGGTAGGGTCTCACTCTGGCTCAGGCTGACCTGGAATTCACTATGTAATCTCAGGGTGGCCTCGAACTCTCGGCAATCCTCCTACCTCTGCCTCCCGAGTGCTGGGATTAAAGGCGTGCACCACCACGCCTGGAAAGGGTAGGGTTTTTATAGGGATTTGAACACAGAAGAAGGGGATGGGTACATGATTGGTTGATTTAAACAGTAACTGCACTTGTACTCTTCTGATTGGCTTGGGATTTTGGCCAGCAAAGTTGGGGGCAGGAGCTAGGGGAACTCTAGGCAGAAGAGGTAATCTCCATTGTGATTGGCTAAGCAAGCAGCCGTACCATTTGTATGCTTTCCCTTGGCCGGGGCAGAAAGGCAGAAGGGACAGGTCTCGGGCATGTCCTGGGCATGTCTAGGGGTGACTCAGGACCTTGGGAGGGTATGTTTCCTGACCTTATGTCAGAACAGTTGCCTTCTGCTTAAGCGGGAACCTGAGACTTAAGCCTAGCCAGGGCAGTGCCCTACTGAATCTCTTCATGGCCTCAGTTTAGTTTCTGGGTCTTTCAGCAGGAGGTTCAGGAGAGTTCAGGTAGTGCAGAGCCCAACATTCTTGTGTGTCTAAAGAATGTACTATTGGTGAACAGGTCTTGATGTTTGTTGTTTTCTCTTAAAACATCTACATGGTCCAAAGACCATGTTGATTGTTGTAGTCAGTTATGTGTCGCCAGTAGTGAACACCCAACCAAGAGAAGCTTGTGGGAGGAAAGGGCTTATTTTGGCTTACAGATCTCATGATGGCACAGGAAAATAATGACACGTGCAGAGGGTGGATATTGTCTCCTGGCCAACATCAGAGGAATAGCAGGAGGAGAGTGTGCCAAACACTGGCAAGGGAAAGCTGGCTATCACACCTATAAGCCCACCCCCGATAGTATGCTACCTTCAAGAGGCTCCAATTCCCAAATTGCTATCAGCTGAGGACCTAGCATTCAGAAGTTTAGGGGACACCTGAATTAAATCACCACATTCCATCCCTCGGCCCTATAAACTGATAACCATCCATGATACATGCATTCAGTCCAACTTTCAAAGTCCCACAGTTTTTATCAATCCTCATGATGTTCAAACAGTCCCATAGTCCAAGGTCATTTACCTAAGTCATAGTACCAAAAACAAAACAACAACAAAAATACCTAATGGCTCAGAATAAACATTCACACTGCAAATGATAACATTGGGCACAGCAAAAAAATATCGAGCCAATACACGATTTAAAACAGACAGGGCAAACATCAAACTCTATAGCTCCAAGTCCCACAACTCTAACCAGTGAGAAGTCTCCAAGTCTGGTAATTATAATCGTGACAAGTCTCTGAAGTTTCAATTCTGCCTCTTCAGCTAGGCTACTCAGAGTCCTGGAAAACTTCATCCAGTACCAGCAGCCCCCTTTGTAGCCATCCCATAGTCCTGGCATCTCCACTGGGTCTCTACTGCAACCCACAGTTCATTATCATGGCTCCACTGGCCTCCACAAAGATAATCCAACAAGCTTGCTTTACAATGCCCATGGCCATTTCCAAAATAAAAACTGTGTTGCAAATCCAATGACCCTTTCTTTCATGCATTTGTCCATAGTACCAGATGGGCTACCAACTTGTTAATCCAGGGGGGAATAAAGTAGACTTTGAAGAGAAGACATTGCTTCAGCATTTAGGCCCCTTCAAAAAGAGTCTGCATGCTTCCTGTTGTCCCAGTGCAGATAAATTGGCCCAATTTCAATAGTTGTAATCTCTCAAACACTTGCAGCTGAATGTGCAGCAGTTTCAGCCCTAAGATTTCATTTCTTTCTATGCCACATCCCTCTGCTCACACCAGTCCATTTCTTCATGATGAAACTCTACACAAGTTTTCAGGACATGGGCATAACAGCAAACCTCTCACACAAAATGCTTCTAGGTCAGTCCAGGCAAAGCTCTTTCTCACCCTCATAAGCCAAACCTGTCCATACTTCCTTTATTATTTTTTAAAATTAAATTAAATTAAATTTTTTATCTTTTCACAATTTTTATTAACATTTTCCATGACTATAAAAAATATCCCATAGTAATGCCCTCCCCCCCCACACTTTCCCCTTTGAAATTCCATTCTCCATCATATTACCTCCCCATCTCAATCATTCTACTTACATATGTACAATACCAACCTATTAAGTACCCTCCTCCCTTCTTTTCTCTTCCCTTTATATCTCCTTTTTAACTTACTGGCCTCAGCTACAAAGTATTTTCCTTCTCACACAGAATTTTTTGAATTATATTATTATTATTTTTTATTACTTATGGACATACTTAGTATGTAAACAGCACATGTTGGTACCATCCTATCCCTCATCCCTGTCACCCCTCCAAAGGGACTCTCCTCATTGTGTATGCCAGTCATACCCATGTGGCTTGTGGCTCTTGCATTGTGAGGGCAGCAGTCGGTTAGGGGGAAAAGGCAATGTCCCTGTACATAATGTCCAAACTTATGGCTCTAACAATCTTTCTGCCCTGTCTTCCAAGAAATTCCAAGCCATGCTGGGTTTGTTTTAAGTCTACTTCAGTGATGTGCTCTTAGGAGCCTCTGGGTCTCTGTTTTGGTAGGTGTTGAGTGGCTTCAGTGTCTTTCTCCTTCACCCTTGTGCTTATATAAGGTTCACCAAGAAAGTCATTTCTCTCCTCAGGTCCTGCTTCTGTCTGAAAAAGAGAAGCAGATTTTCCAACAGAGAGTGAAGTCAGCACAGATTAAATGGAACAACCATTATTAGTTTAGAGAGAATTTAATGTGTATAGACCTTCTTGTAGCCCAAGATTAGTGGGAGCTTGATATTGGAAAGCAAACTCATTGTCTGGATGTGATTCTGATTTGTTTCCAGTTCCAGATATGGGTTATTTTCCACTGAGTGGATCTTTTAGTCAATCCAAGAGCAGTCGGTTAACCACCATGGCTGTGTGCCACTATTGCACTTGTGTAAGCATCACGTTAGGTTGTTTGCTTCTGAGCAGCTTAGACCTCAAGTTGCTTGGACAGATGTTGGCTACTTTTACCCCCATAGCTCATGTAGCACCTTCTAGCACTAGATGGGCTAACTATCTGGGAACTGGCTCTCTTCCAGATTTCAGCCATGTCTCTCCATGTTCCATACCAAAAGCAAATGGTCTCTTTGGCAGTAGGGTCTTACCATTAACCTCTGGTGGGTAATCAAGTGCTCTGATGGAAGTCTGTGTTGTTTTGTGAAACCTTGTAGGTCTCTGATCCACAGCTTATTGTGGGTGTTAACCACATCCTGATACTGGGAGATATAGACCAGCACCAAGGGAAAAGAAAGAAAGAAAGAAAGAAAGAAAGAAAGAAAGAAAGAAAGGAAGGAAGGAAGAAAGAAAGAAAGAAAGAAAGAAAGAAAGAAAGAAAGAAAGAAAGAAAGAAAAGAACAGGAGAGAGCCCTTTGATTCAGGTGCTCCTCTAAGGTCCTGTTGGGGCCATACTTCTTATTGCATTTAGGTCTTTCAACTCTGACCAGAATGGTCCATCAAGCTGTACTTACAGCACTGCAAGGTGTTTCTTAGGCCAAGGTTTCAAACCTCTCCATATTTCTTCCTCAAATCAATTCCAAATGATCAAAGCCACACAGTCAAGTTTCTAGCAACAATGACACCCCACTATCAGGATCAATTTAACTCTTGCAGTCAGCTTTTCATTGCTGGCAGAGAACACTCAACCAAGAGCAGCATGTTGGACAAAAGGGTTTATTTTGGCTTACAGACTCAAGCGAAGCTCCATGATGGCAGGGGAAAATGATGACATGAACAGAGAGTGGACGTAATCTCCAGGCCAACATCAGATGAACAATAGCAGCAGGAAAGTGTGCCAAATACTGGCAAGGGAAAGGTAGCCATAACACCTATAAGCCAACCTCCAACAATACACTATCTCCAGGAGGCTCCAATTCTCAAATTGCTACCAGCTCAGGACCTAGCATTCAGAGCACATAAATTTATGAGGTACACATGAATCAAACCACCACAAGCATGTTCACCTTTTGTGCCATGAACTCCTAGTATAATTTTCTGATGTACTGAACTCCTAGTATAATCTGGAAAATTATTTATTGAATAATTTGTGGACTAGCTGACAAATACACCTTTTTTTTTTTTTTTTTTTGAGGTAGGGTCTCACTCTAGCTCAGGCTGACCTGGAACTCACTATGTAGTCTCAGGGTGGCCTTGAACTCAGTGTGATCCTTCTACCTCTGCCTCCCAAGTGCTGGGATTAAAGGCATGCACCACCACGCCCGGCTAAATATACCTTATTGGTACTATGTATGCTAACAACATATACTTGTATGTTAACCTGCGTGTACATGTGTGTGTGTAGCTCCTAAAATAAGATTCCAGAGCTCTCATTTCCCATAATTTAGCAATGAATATTAAGTCCTTGCACAAAGTAGCTTAGTTCCTGGGATTTAAAAATATATATATTAGAAAATTTAACTTTAATATTTTATTTTTACTTGAGAGAGAGAGCAAGAGAATGAGAATGAATGGGTGCATCAGGGTCTGCCTCTAGCAACTGCAATTGCACCCCAGATACATGCAAGTGAGTCTAGCTTATGTGGGTACTGGGAAATCTAGCCTGGGTCCTTAGGCTTCACAGGCAAGTGCTTTTATTGCTAAGCCATCTCTCCGGTCCTTTAAAATGTTTTTATTGAGAATTTTGATGTATGAGCATACAGTTATTTGATCATGTTTCCATCTCTTTATCTGTCCCTTCTCTCCCACCCATATCCCCTGAGGACCCTCCTCTTTCAAGGCAGCCCTTCCTCTGTTTTGTTGTCTCATTCCTTTTGTCCTTTTCCATCCTCCATGTTAAAATATTGGTTGACTCACAACCATGCTGCTCCTTGGGGGTATCATTAAACACTATGGGTCATAACCAGTCAGTTCTTGTCTTCAGGATAGTGCCTGAAAATATGCCTATGCAAATGGTTGCTCTTACATTCTTTCTGCCCCCCTTTTGCAATGATTTCTTTTTTCTTCTTTTTTGGGGGGTTTTTCGAGGAAAGGTCTCACTCTAGCTCAGGCTGACCTGGAATTCACTCTGTAGTCTCAGGGTGGCCTCAAACTCATGGCTATCCTCCTACCTTTGCCTCACTGATTAAAGGTGTGTGCCACCACATCTGGCTTTGCAATGTTTTCTGAGCCTTGGAAGGAATGGTAGAAATATTCTTTAATATTGAGCTCTTGACAGTCTTTTATTTTCTCCATTGATGAGTTTTGACACACCTCAGTATCTACCACCTTCTCTATAGAGACAGTTTTTTGGCTGGCAGTGAGAGCAGCATCATATTCTTTCTGTGACTACTTCTGCAATGTTTCTGAGTCCTGCTGGGTATGACAAAGATGACTTGTCCAGTTCTAAGCCCTGGTATTTCTATTCTTGTAATTTTTATGAGTCTTGGGTTAGGTTAAAAAAAAAAAGGTTCTGGTAAAATGCACACTTAGAAAGCTGTTCTATGAACATAACATCTCTCTTTAGCCCAAGGACAATGGAAACTTCTCTGTGGGATCTATGACTTTCCAAGCCATATTTTGACTGGGTTCTC
Source organism: Jaculus jaculus (assembly GCF_020740685.1). NCBI lineage: Eukaryota > Metazoa > Chordata > Mammalia > Rodentia > Dipodidae > Jaculus > Jaculus jaculus. The sequence goes on from NC_059115.1 coordinate 25,613,493, forward strand.
AGTACCAGGCATGAGTTACATCCTCCTGACTGTATGGGCAAGCCAGGGTCACTTGCTGTTGCAAATGAACTCTAGAAGCATGGGACTCTTATCCAATCAGAAAATAGTTGATTAGTCTATAACTTGTGTGCCATTATTGTACCATGGGTACAGCTTGCCTGGCTGGTTGATTTTGTAGCTTGCAGGATCGACTGCATGTTCATACTGCAGTAACTTTTCTCTCCCAGGGGCTCATGTAGCACCTTCCAGTACTATTGCAGCCATCTGGCAGGGAGGTGGCTCCCACCTCAGTTCTTCCTTGATTTGTCATTGTCCTGTGACTGCAACCTGTGGTATATTTAGCAATAGCATAAAAAAAAAAGTCTTAACATCTTCTGGTGTGTAATGAAGCTCTCTGAAATGACAAAACAATGGCCTCCATTGTTTTGTAGTTTGCATGGGCCTCCTTGATACACTGTTGGGGAGGTATGGTGGCTTGATTCAGGTGTTCCCCCATAAACATAGGTGTTCTGAATGCCAAGTTCCCAGTTGATGGAGATTTGTGGATTAATGCCTCTTGGAGGCAGTGTTGGGGGCAGGCTTATGGGTATTATAGCCAGTTTGCCCTTGCCAGTGTTTGACACACTATCCTGTTACTGTTGACCACCTGATATTGGTAAGGAGATTATATCCACCCTCTGCTCATGCCATCATTTTCCCCTGCTATCATGGAACTTCCCTTCGAGTCTGTATGCCAAAATAACCCTTTATTTTCCCCCATAATCTGCTCTTGGTCAAGAATTTTCTGCCAGTAATATGAACCTGACTGCAAAAATAAATTTGGTACCAGAGAGTGATGTCATTACTGCTTGCAACCTGATTGTGTGGCTTTGGCCTTTTGGAGCTGATTTTCAAGAGGAATGTGGATGAACTTAAAATGTTGGCCTAAGATATACCTTGCAGTGCTGTAAGTACAGCCTGATGGACTATTCTGGTCAGAGTTGAAAGACCTGAATGCAATAAGAACTATGGAGTGTGAGGTTTGGCTTATGATGGTGAGAAAGAGCTTTGCCTGGACTGGACTAGAAGCAGTTTGTGTGAGAGGCTTGTTGTTATGCCCGTGTGATGAGTATTTGTTCAGGATTGCATTGTATAGAAAGGGACTAATGTGAGCAAAGGGATATGGCACAGAAAGGAGTCTTTGGTCTGAAACTTCTGCTTGTTCAGCTGCAATTGTATGAGAAATTGCAACCACTGAGATTGGGCCAGCTGTTCTGCATTGGGACAACAGAAAGCATGCAGAATCTTTTGAAGGGGCCTGAATGCTGAAGGAGGGTCCTGTTTTTGAAAGTCTGTTTTATTTTCCCTGGATTAACAAGTTGGCACCCTTCCTTGTATTATGGAGTATAAGAAATACCATAAAGAAAGGGTCATTAAATTAGCGACATGGTCTTGTGGTTTGGAAATGGCCATGGGCAGTGTGAAGCAGGTTTGCTGGATGCCTGCATGGAGACCAGATGGATCAATGAAAATTGACTGTGGGTTGCAGTGGAGACCCAGCCGTGATGCGGGGACCACAAGGTGACTGCTAAGGAGAGCATCTGGCCCCACATGAAGTTTTTCAGGACTATGAGTAGCTGAGCTACTAGGTGTGGAATTGGGACTCCAGAGACTTGTTGCTGGTTAGAATTATTGGACTTTGAGATTTGTCATTGACTATAGTTGTTGGACTTGGAGCTATAGATTTGATTTGACTCCGGGACCTCCCTACCCATGAACTCACTGGAAAAAAAAAAAAATAGAATTATAAAAACATACACAAGTGGCCAAGAACAGAGGAGAAGGTATGCAAGATCATTTGTAGTAAGGAAATAAAAATTATAGCCACTCTTCAAACTCCTTTAGATTTAAATCTTCTATTGGTTAAATATTTCTTTACTATTGCTGGTGCCATCTTTTGCAGTATATGTTTATTCTGTGCCATTATGATTTTTTTGGGGGGGGTATTATGGACTGAATGTGTTACATTTTAAATCATACATGGTAATCAGTTTATGGGGGCCAAGGGTAGAATGTGGTGGTTTGATTCATGTGTCCTCCATAAACTTAGGTATTCTGAATGCTAGGTTCACAGCTGATGGAAATTTGGGAACTAATGTCTCCTGGAGGCAATGTATTGTTGACGGCAGGCTTATGTGTATTATAGCCAGTTTTTCCCTTGTTAGTGTTTGGCATACTCTCCTGTTGCTGTTGTGTTGATGATGTTGATGTTGGTGAGGAGGTGATGTCCACCCTTTTCTCATGCCATTGTTTGCCCCTGGCATCATGGAGCTTCCCCTTAGGTCTATAAGGCAAAATAAACCTTTTAACCCACAAGCTGCTCTTGGTCAAGTGTTTTCTGCCAGTGATGTGAACCTGACTGCAACAAGAGGTGACCCATCTCCAGCACTGGGATTCACCAGCAACAACTCATGTCTTCAGAGTTTTCCTCATCCCAGCAGAATTCCTGGGCATTTAGAGTCTGGAAAACTTGAGAGGGAAGGCCACAGACTTGAAAGGTGATAGAGCCTGGAAAAGGACCTAGAGGTGAAAGATGCTCTGTAATAAGTTTGGGATTTGTTGATCGCAGTCTCTTAGGAATCAGGTTATGTGTTTGTCTTTTTATTCCTTAGTAAGGACTTTGCTCCAATCTCTTCCTTGGTACACAGCCTCTCAAAATAAAAGATTACCTTCTAGTCTTGCTTGTAGCTAGGTATGATTACATGACCAAATTCTAGACAATTGTAAATGAATAGATTCAGAGTATCCTTAAAGGAATAGACAAATAATTTTTATTCTTTTCTCCACTCTACTGGCTAGAATAAAGGCATAAAGGGTGATAGGTGGATCTGGAACAGCCATCATGGACCATGACGTGAATGTCACTTGGCACATAGCAGATCAAAAACAGAAGGGGACTGGGGTTCTGCTAACCACAGAGCTGCTATGATTTATGTTGATGGGAGCTTTCCACACATTATTCCCTGTGGAAATTTGAATGGAAGTCTCCCAATACATTCAGGAGTTTATTAATGCTTATAATTTAGATCTCCAGCTGTCTGATGGATGAGGTGTCACTGTGGGTGGATCCTAAGATCCAGACCTAAGGTGTGTTTGGGGAAATACAGTCTAAAGATATGCAAAGTGCTTGAGGTTTGACTGGAGTTCCTGAAGTGTGCTTGTTATTTATGGTGCTGGCTTGGATCTATGAAAGGGTGTCAATTTCTTCTGCCATTATGGAACTTTCCTAAATCAATAAGCTTCAATAAATATCATTCCTCTTATAACTGTGCTTGTTGGAAGTTCATCCCAGCAACCTGAGGCTTTCTACTACACTTTCTCAATAAACTTGCTAGAGGGAAATAAACTGATATTTTGTACTTTCTGTCACCAAAAAAGCCCCTGAATATGTATGGATTGGGTGCTATTTGGGAATGGGCAAAACATGAGCCAATGGGATATAAAAAGAGAGCAGTATGAATTGAAGATCTATGAACTCCAATAATTCATCACAAGCAAAAACTCCAAGGGACAAGTGTGAGAATGAGTCTTTTACCCTGCCCAACCTCTTGAAAAGCTTCTCAGAAATAAAGTGAGGGCCACTGTGTCTCATGCTACAAGAAGGATGCTCCTGCCATCTTCATTTGGATTCAAAGTAGAGAATGATGTATCTTCTCACTTCCTTTAAAACAACCTCGAGTGCAATGGATATCTACAGGGTTTGTCAGGATCTGATGAATATATTCAGTATTGTCAGGACTAGTCTTATGAGAGGGGGAAAAATTGCATTTTGAAAACACACACACACAGGAGATATCTTGTTGGAAATTTCTAGAAGCCAGTGATGTGAAAATCCCTCTAATCCTGTTCACATCCATTGTTTCTATATTTGTTGTCAGATCAGCAGAATCATCTGCGTTCCCCTTTCTCTTACACAGTGCTAAGGTATGTTTCATGGTGTATGTGTTTTATCCTCTTATCTACCTTAAAACCACTTCCCTTTTCTCAAGCAAACCTTGTACTACCTCAAACAAATGTTAATTATCTAGTACTTAAAAAATATTGTGTATGTTTGAGGCTTACAGCACCATGATGTATGACACATATAGATAAGAAAATGGCTATAACAGTGAAAGAAATTAACAGATTTATCATTTCAAATGCTTGCTTTTTGGTGATAAGAGCTGTTAAAATTTACTTATTTAATAAAAATCTCCAATACAGCCAGGTGTGGTGGCGCACACCTTTAATCACAGCACTTGGGAGGCAGAGGTAGGAGGATTGCCATGAGTTCAAGGCCACCCTGAGACTACATAGTGAATTCCAGGTCAGCCTGAGCTGCAGTGAAACCCTACCTTGAAGAAGAAAAAGAAGCTGCTTACTTCCATATATCCAAGTGGAGGGGAAAACTGCAGCAAACACCAGCACCAGCAAACGCCACAAAGCAGCAAGCAGGGACCCCACCAGAGCTCAGACTGCTGTACACCTCTGGGCTGGAATCAGAGCATCCCCCAAATACACCTTTGTGCTAGATCCCAGGGTCCATGTCTGGTGATATTTCCTCCAACAAGTGGCTAGAGATGAAAGTTACAAGTTTTGTTGTTGTTTTCTGAGGTAGGGTCTTGATCTAGCCCAAGCTGACCTGGAATTCACTATATCATCTCAGGGTGGCCTTGAACTCATGGCAATCCTAGTACCTCTGCCTACCAAGTGCTGGGATTAAAGGCATGCACCACCACGCCCAGCAAAGTTACAAGTTTCAATGAAACACCTGAGTCTATATGGGACATACATTCATATTCAAACCACCACAGAGAGAAAGAGAGGCAGAGAATGTATGCCAGGGCCTCCTGCTGCTATAAACAAACTCCAGACAAAAGTGCCACTTTGTGCATATGGCTTTACGGGGATACTGGAGAATCAAAGCTGGGTTGTGAGGCTTTACAAGCAAGAACTTTTATCCACTGAGTCATCTCTCCAGTCCAGTTGTATATCTTTTTATGTTATTTATTTATTATTGACAACTTCCATAATTGTAAACAATATCTCATGGTAATTCCCTCCCTCCCCTGACTTTCCCCTTTGAAACTCCACTGTCCATCATATCCCCTCTCCCTCTCAATCAGTCTCTCTTTTATTTTGATGTCATGATCTTTTCCTTCTATTATGCTGGTTATGTGTAGGTCGTGTCAGGCATTGTGAGGTCATGGATATCCAGGCCATTTTGTGTCTGGAGGAGCACATTATAAGGAGTCCTACCCTTCCTTTAGCTCTTGCATTCTATCTGCCACCTCTTCCACAATGGACTTTGAGCCTTGGAAGGTGTAATAGAGATATTTCAGTGCTGAGCACTCCTCTGTCACTTCTTCTTAGCACCATGGTGCCTTCTGAGTCATCCCAAGGTCACTGCTATCTGAGAACAGAAGGTTCTCTAACCAAAAGTGAGAGTGGCATTAATATATGGATATGAACATTAAGAGAAATGCTTACTGAGAAGATTGGTGATCGCAGTACATTTAGCCAGACACCAGCAGATATTACACCCCTAAGGCTCATGACTACCCCTGTTGTAGGTTTTCAGTATCAGGGTGTATTCCCTCCCATGAAGCAGGCCTCCTCCAGTCTAATTAGAGAGAGGTTGGTTTTCCCCATAACAGACATACCACTATTGTACCTGTTGGCTCATTTGGCCTGGCTGGCGAAATTTAAGACTTGCAGTGTCCATTGTTGAGTATCTTCACTGGTGATTTCTCTTTCCCATTAAACTTCATGCAGTGTAGCTTTTTCCAGCTTTATGTCAACTGGTCTACATGGAGGAGGTTTTCAGCTCAGTTCCAGTAGGAACTCAGTGACCCTGTAGCCTAAGTACATGGTGTCTTCAGCAATAGGATCTTACCATCTATTCCTGGTGGGAAACCAAGTTCTTATAATGTTTTGGGGGTATCAGGGACCTCTCTGGCCAGCAACTCATTGGAACATATCCTATCCCTGGCACTAAAAATTATCTAGTAACAATCTGTGGCTTCTGAGTGTTTTGTCCAAAAAACTAAGTTTCCATATGATTTATTTATATCCTCTTAGATTTTGATTAGCCCTCCCTCCACCTTTCCTTTACTCAATCTCTTCCCTGACCTCACTTAGGCCTTAAGACCTCACTTATCCCCATGAATCCATTCTTCTATTTACATATATACAATACCATTTTATTAGGTCCCCCCTCCCATCCTTTATATCCCCTTTCTAGCTTTTTGGCCTCTGCTAACGAATTTTATTCCTACTCACATAGAAGTTCAATCATTTGTAGCTAGGATCCACATATGAGAGAGAACATGTGACATTTGGCTTTCTGGGCCTGGGTTACCTCACTAAGTATAATACTTTCCAGATCCATCCATTTTCCTACAAATTGCATAAATTCATTTTTATTTTCTGCTGAGTAGAACTCCATTGTGTAAATGTGCCACATCTTCATTATCCACTCATCAGTTGGGGGACATCTAGGCTGGTTCTGTTTCCTAGATACTGCAAATACAGCAGCAATAAACGTGGTTGAGCAAGTATCTCTAAGGTAGTGAGATGAGTCCTTAAGATATATACCTAGGAGTGGTATATCTGGGTCATGTGGCAGATCTATTTTTAGCTGTCTCAGGAACCTCCGCACTGATTTCCACAATGGCTGGACCAGATTGCATTCCCACCAACAGTGTAAAAGGGTGTCTTTTTATTTTGATAAATATCTCTCTTAGGTATTTTGCCCACTTTTCAGTTAGTTTGTTTCTATTATTGAGTTGCAAGTATACCTGAAAAATCTTATATTAATAAATTCTATATAAGATATGTTTCCAAAATCAAAATGTTTTTATTATTTAATTCTTTTTTTTTTTTGATTTTTAGCCCAGGCTGACCTGAAATTCACTCTGTAGTCTTAGGGTAGCCTAGAACTCATGGTGATCCTCCTACTTCTGCCTTCCAAATGCTGGGATTAAGGGCATGCAACACCATGCCTGCTTGTTATTTAATTCTTTTGAGAGAAACATATAGAGAGAGGAGAGAGAGAGAATGGGAAAACCAGGGTTCGTTGCCCCAGCAAACAAACACCAGTATGCGTGTGCCACTTTGTGCATCTGGGTTTACATGGGTACTGGTGGTGGTTTGACTCAAGATCCCTCATAAACTTAGATGTTCTGAATGCTATATTCCCAGCTGATGGGGATTTGGGAATTAATTCCTCCTGGAGGGAGTATATTGTTGGGGGTGGGCTTATGGCTGTTATGGTCAGTTTCCCCATTCCAGTGTTTGGCACACTCTCCTGTTCCTGTTGTCTACATCATGTGGGCCAGGGGGTGATGTCCACCCTCTGCTCATGCCATCATTTTCCCCTGCCATCGTAGATCTCCCCATCAATCCTGTAACCCAAAATAAACCTCTTTTTCCTAGAAGCTGCTCTTGTTTTGGTGATTTCTACCAGTAATGTGAACCTGACTGCAAAAGTAAATTGGCACCAAGGAGTGGGATTGCTGCTAGACACCTGACTATGTGGCTTTGGCCTTTTGTAGTGGATTTTCAAGAGGAATGTGGAAGGATTTGAAACCTTGGCCTAAGAGATTCTTTGTAGTGCTGTAAGTACAGCTTGGTGGACTCTTCTGGTCAGGGTTGAAAGACCTGAATGCAGTAAGAACTATGGACATGAGATTTGGCTTATGAGGTTGAGAAAGAGCTTTGCCTGGACTGGGCTAGAAGCAGTTTGTGTGAGAGGCTTGCTGTTATGCCTGTGTCTTGAGAAGTTGTGCAGGGTTGCTTTGCATAGAAATGAGCTGGTGTGAGTATACAGACATGGCACAGGAAAAAAAAAGAAAAATTTTTGGGTGAACTGCTGTCTGTTCAGCTGCAATTGAGAGACCACAACCTTTCAGGTTGGGCCAGCTGACCTGCACTGGGGCTACAGGGAGAATGTAGACTCTTTTGAAGGGGCTGAGTGCTAAAGGAGTGTCCTGCTCTTCAAAGTCTGCTTTATCTCCCTCCCCCCCCCCCCAAATTGGCATCCTACCTGGTGTTGTGGCATATAAGAAATGCAGGAAAGAGAGAGTCATTGAGTTTGCAAAATGGTCTTGTGTTTTGGAAATGGCCATGGGCAGTGTGTAGCATGTTTGCTGGATGCCTGCATGGAGACCCGATGGAGCCATGAGGATGATCCATGGATTGCAGTGCAGACCCAGTGGAGATGCCGGGATCACAAGATGGCTGCTAAGGAAAGCTGCTGGCCCCAGATGAAGTTTTCTAGGACTGTAAGTAGCCTAGCTGGAGGGGCAGAATTGGAATGTCAGAGTCTTGTTGCTGGTTAGAATTATCAGAATTCAAGATTTGTCACTGGCTAGAGTTGTTGAACTTGAAGCTACAGAGTTTGATGTTTGCCCTAATTGTTTTAAATCTTGCATTGGTTGAATATTTCTTTGCTATGGTGAATGCCATCTTTTGCAGTGTGAATATTTATTCTGTGCCATTATGGGGTTTTTGAAGTTATTTTTGGTATTATGGCTCAGTTAAAAGATCTTGGACTATTGGGATGTTTGAACATCATTAGGATTGATAAAAACTATGGGAACTTTTAAAGTTGGACTGAATGCATTGCATTTTATATCATGTTTGGTTATCAGCTTATGGGGGCCAGGGTCTGAATGTGGTAGTTTGATTCAACTGTCCCCCATAAACTTAGGTGTTCTGAATGCTAGGTTCCCAGCTGATGGAGATTTGGGAATTAATGCCTCCTGGAGGCAGTCTATTGTTGGGGGTGGGATTATGGATGCTATAGCCACTTTCCCCATTGCCAGTGTTTGGTACACTCTCCTGTTGCTATTGTCCACCTGATGTTGGTCAGGCGGTGATGTCCACCCTCTGCTCATGCCATTGTTTTCTCCTTCCATCGTGGAACTTCCCCTTGAGCTTGTAAGCCAAAATAAACCTCCTTTTCCCACAAGATACTCTTGGTTGTGTGATTTCTACCAACAATGCAAACCTGACTGCAACAGTACTAGAGAATCAAACCAAGGCTGTGAAGCATTGAAAGCAAGGGTCTTAGACCACTGAGTGATTTCTCCAGCCTAGACATGTGTTTTCAAAGTATTTATTCATTTATTTGTGCATATGCATGTATGCACACATGTGTTTGTAAATGTATGGATGAGAAAGGGTCTCTTTCTGCTGCAAATGAATTCCAGAAACATGGGGGTAGGCATTGGGGAATCGAACCTAAGCAGGTTGACTTTGCAAAGCAAGCACCTTTTTTTTTTTTTTTTTTTTTTTTTGAGGTAGGGTCTCATTCTAGCCCAGGCTGACTTGGGATTCACTATGGAGTCTCAGGGTGGCCTTGAACTCATGGTGATCCTTCTATCTCTGCCTTCTGAGTCTGAGTGCTGGAATTAAAGGGGTACACCACCATACCTGGTGAAAGCAAGCACCTTTAACCACTGAGCAATCTCCTCAGCCCATAGACGTGGCTTTTTTAAAATAAGTTTCCACTCTGTAGGTTGATTTTTCATTTTGGTGGTGGTCAATTTGGCCATGCAGAAGCTATTCAGTGTGATATTGCTGTAATTTTTATTTATTTACTTACTTTTTTACCACTGGGAAGATAATGCTACAATAAGCATCTGTGATGGTTTATCTTTGTTGTTAGCTTGACTGTGCTTAGGAGACATGCACTTTTGGTCATGTCCTGGAAGGGGTTTTCAGAGAGGTTTCATGAAGGAGGACCCACCCTGAATGGGGGTGGCGCAATCCCAGGGGTTAGACGACTGGCATTTATGAAAGAGGAAAAAGGACAACTATGTCATCAACCATCTCATGACCCTCTGCTGTGCTTCTGCCATGATGATACCCTTTCAAACCATAAGCCAATAAAAACCCTCCTCTTTACATTGCTTTTTGTCAGGTATTTGGCCACAGATATAAGAAAATCAATGACTACAATACCTTTTACCCATTCATGTGCCTACTGAAGTAGGCTTCAGTAAATATGCTTTTATTTTCTCAAAAGTAATTTTATAGAGTAAATTTCCAGAAGTGAAATGGCAAGAGGATACATATATTTTTATTTTACTGGATTTTTGCCAGATTAATTTGCAAATGGTTATAGTGAATCTAGTGCCTTGTGTTGTGACAAGTTTGTTAAAATTTATCATCCTGCTCAATCCTCTCCCCTCAACTTGTCTCCTGACCTGTTTGACACCTGTGGGATGAGAAGCAGTTAACTCATTGTTACTATAATGGGTGTGCCCCATATTGTTGTAAATGTGAACTTCTGTCTAATGCCCAGGAACATCAGACTTTCTTCTTCTGACTACTTTTACCCTTGGACTGTGTTTAACTGGGGCTGTTTGTCATCATCGTTTGAATTTAAGGGAGCTATTTTATATGTGGTATAAATGGGAGCCATTTACCTGACTTTATGCTTCAGATATTCTCCACAGTCCATTTTTTGCTTTCTGACTTTTCTTATCATCTCTTACACTGAATTTTAAATATTTATAGTCAACCTTTCATTTTCTTTTCTTACTTTCCTGTCTTGTTGATGACATTTTTTTTTCTGATACATACACCACTACTCAAATGCCAGACGTGTGTCATGAAGTATTTTTCTAGGTTTTCTTCTACATTTATATCATCTATCTATCTATCTATCTATCTATCTATCTATCTATCTATCTATCATCTCTTTATCTATCTCTCTAATCATCTATCAATATAACTTCTATCTAATCTATCATCTATCTATGTCTATCACCCATCCATCTAATCTATTAATCTATCTATCATCTATCAATCTATGTATCATATCTTTTGTAATGCTGGGGAATCAAACTCACAGCCTCACTGCTGTACCATTGAGTTACACTCACATTGCCTATTTTTTTTTTTTATTTTTAACTTTAAATATGTAATTGTTAGGCTAGAGAGGTGGCTTAGCAGTTAAGGTGCTTGCCTGTGAAGTCTAAGGACACATGTTCTACTCCCCAGATCCCATGTAAGCCAAATGCACAAGGTGATGCATGTGCAATATTGCACATGCACATAAGTTGGCACAAGCATCTGGAATTGGATTGCAGTGGCTAGAAGCACTCACACACCAATTCTCTCTCTCTCATAAAAATATGTAATTTTCATGAAATTATCTCTACATAGATTAAGGGAAAGCTTTCCTTTCTCACTCCCCTTTTGAAGTTTGATCTTCCAGATATGTCCAACTGATGCACCCTTCTCCCACTGGAACTGCCTATATCACATCCTCAGTTTCCTATTTGTGGATTTCCCACTACTTTTTGGTTACAGTAGCTTTATGTTTTAAAAAAAATCCTCTAAGTGGCCCCCACCCCACTCTCTCACATTTTTATACCAGTATTTTCTTGAGTATTCTTTGGCATTTATTCTTCATATCAAACATATGCCAGTGAACAGAGTTGGGCTGATTTGACTAGGCATCTTCAATTACTGCTGCAATAGTTCCCATCTTTAAGGTGTCTTAGAATACTGTGCAGTCTTTGGAAGCAGCCCCCAGGGACACTGCTGAGGACAGGCAGGTTGTGAAATTCTCTGCACAGTGTAACAGGCCAACCTGGGGCTTTCTGTTCAACCAAGACCCCATTTTTCTCTAAGCCGTGAGGCCTTATGTGCCCCGCCCCAGCTGTTTTATCCCTCAGTAAGCCTGTACTTAAGTGTCAGAAATGGTGGTGTCTTCTCCCTTCTGGGATTGAATCCCTGTTCCATCGTTAGTACACTGTGGACACTTGGGACACTTTAGTGAACAGAACAGACAATGATATCTGTCCTCCTAAACTTAATGCTGTGGAAAGGAGAGTCAGTGAGTGTAAAACAGACAAAATAACTTATAGAGAGTGTCGGGCTGGGTGACCACTGTCCCTATTTGCCTGGAGTAAGGGCCTTCGCAGGTCATAAGAGTTTCAGTGCTGAAGATGGGAGAAACTCAGGCAACTGGTGATAAATAGGTTATGCTAGAAAAGACCTGTGTTTTTGAGAAGGAAACATGAGAGAAGGGAAAGGGGTTATATAGATTGTCTATATGAATATAAATGTGTATGTGTGAAAGTGAGACAGAAAAGGACAGAATCAGGACACTTTACTGGTTGGGGAAAAGTCATCTTGCTGGCACTGTTGTCTGTGTGGGTCTATGAGTCTGGATGGCTTGTACTAGCCTGTGAAGTAGCTCATTATAGCAGCACATATTTATACTTATTTCTGTATGTTGTTGTTTGAATATGAAATATCCCCCACAATATTGTGTTTGGACATTTGGTCTCCAGCTGGAGGCACTATTTTGAAAGGTTGTGGGAATTTTAGGACATGGAGCCTTTCTGGAGAAAGTGTTACTGAAGATAAGTCTTGAGGTCCTATAGTCTGGCCCCACATTCTGTCCTTTCTCCATGACTACACATGAAACAATGTGACCAGCTGCTTCACATGCCTGCCACCCTGCTGTCTCCAAACAGTGATGGGTTACATTCCTTCTTAATTGTCATTTAAAACAAGCCCTTCCTTCCTTAAATTGCTTCTTTTCAGGTATTTGGCCACAGCAAGTGTTGGGCCCTGAAAGGCCTAGGTGTGAGGCCTAGTGGAACTTCCTGAGCCTAGCTAAAGTTTGGCGACCTGTCTCTGGCCAGCTATGACTCAGCAAGATGCCTAATGGCTTCTTGCCTGCCACCTCTGCATAGGAGTTGGAATTATCATTTCAATAGTCACAGTTTACTATTGGCCCTTACCTCTCCCCTCCCCCCAGCCCCCCCATCCTAAAATCCCCACATTCGTCCCTAACATTATATAGGCACCTGCTTACAACAATAAAGCGAGTTCCTGTGAGTTCCTGCTTCCACAAGACTCCGGACTCAGTGTGATTTTTCTCCGGTGACTAGGAGAGATTCTGGGTTGTCCGACGTCCACCCTCTTCCTTAACCCCTTGGGAGGAACCAGCAGGCCTGGTCCGTCCTCAGCACTACCTGCCTGCCGGCAGAACCCGGCATCTGGCACCTAATATGCGGCTCTGAGAACCCGGCAAACTAGTGCCCAGGAGAGGCATTCATTGAGGAGGTCAATCAGTGTGCGGGTGAGTGTACCCTCATAAGTTATGAGGCAGCCTTCATATTTAATGTGCAAAACTTTGCTTCTATAACTTGTGCTTTCTTGTCAACATCTCTTCATTCTCTTTCTCTTTCCTTTCACTTCCTGTTCCCCGGCAGCTTTTGTATTTCTAAACGGGTCCTAGCAAGCTACATCTGTGGCTTTTGTATTTCTGAAGGGTTGTGCTTCTCTCTCTCTCTCTCTGCTTGGGCCTGTGAAGGCAGGCCAGCTTTCTCTGCCATTATGGAACTTCCCCTTGCTCTGTAAGCTTCAATGAATATCCCTTCCTCCATAACTGTACCTGGTCTGGAAGTTTATCTCAGCAAACCTAAAGCTGTCTGATAAATGGACTGAAATAAACCTGACCATGTGGATGTTGATCTTTTGGAACCTTTGTTTTGGAGGAACAGACATGGACTTGGTGCTTGCACCTGAAGGTGTCTTCTGGAATGGTAAGCCAAATTTTATGGACTATTCTGATGAGAATCTGATAATGCTAAATGCAGACAGCATTAAACTTCAAGGCTTGGCTTATGAGCTTTCTAAGGGAAAGGAAAGATTGCAGGGGACTTTGTTGGAACTGGGCTACTGGCATAAGGACTGGCTACATCCTGCTGCCCAGGCCCAAAGAGTTTAATCAAGGTTAAATTTGTAATGGACTGATATACTTAGCTAGAGATATTGTACTGAGAGATTTAAGATTTTCGTTGTTGTTGTTGTTTTAGTTTTTCAAGGTAGGGTTTCACTCTATCCCAGGCTGACCTGGAATTCCCTATGGAGCCTCAGGGTGGCCTAAAACTCATGGTAATCCTCCTACCTCTGCCTCCCAAGTGCTGGGATTAAAGGCGTGCATCACCACGCCCAGCTGAGATTTAAGATTTTAAGCTAAAAAATCTCAAGCAAGTTAAAGTTCCAGGCACTGAGACTAATTTTAGGTAATAGTGGTTCAATTTGCATTGTTTTAGTCTCTTCTTGTATGCCTTATACCAATTAAAAGTGTTTACTCTGTGCCTTTATATGTTAGAAGTGTTTAACTTGTTTAATTTTACAGGTCTTAATATCTTAAATTGGTCAAGACTGTGGGGACCTTTAAAATTAAACTGAGTACAATTTATGTATAATATATGATGGTTATTAATCCATTGGGAGCCAGGGACAAAATGTGGTAATTTAAATAGATGATCCCTAATAATTCCAGTATAGACGTGGGGTACATTCATCCTTCCTTCTGTACTTTTTACACAACTGATCCTAGTGCTCAACGCTGCCTGCCTCCTGGAATGGTTTATGTTTGTGGAGGCGGGATGGCCTATGACTTTCTGCCCACCAATTGGATGGGCCTTTATGCCCCAGCCACCTTAATCCCAGATGTAGATATCATTCCTGGAGGCTAGATTCCCTGGCTGAGGTAGTCCTACAAAACAGGAGGGGGACTAGACCTACTAACGGCCAAAAAGGGAGGCATATGCTTGTTTTTACAGGAAAAATGCTGCTTTTATGCCAATAAATTGGGAATTGTCCAGGAAAAGATTAAGAGGCTCCAGGAAGACTTGGAGAGGAGGCGACAGGACCCCCCAGGACAGCCCACTGTGGACGGGCTTACATGGCTCCTTACCCTACCTCCTCACTTATCTTAGGCCCCTCCTTCCCCTCCTCCTTATCCTCACTGTTGGGCCTTGTATGATTAACAAAATTACACAATTTATTCACTAGCGGCTAGAGGAAATAAAACTTCATCAAGTCAAAATAAATTATCACGGCTGACAACTCAGGAATTAAGTTAAGCAGATGACCCACTGCCACCTCCCCTGCCCTCCATGTGACCAATGACGGGTAAGATCTCAGACTGACTGAGACAGCCTAAGACAGGCCATGGAGTGGGTTCTCAGTGAGCTAAACACATGGTACCCAATGACAGGTAAGATCCTCAGAGGGGGACAACCTCAGACAGGGGCCATGGTGACTAATGCTCTTATAAACACAAAAGGGGAAGATGGGCCCTGAAACGCCCAGGTGTGAGGCCTAGTGGAACTTCCTGAGCCTAGCTAAAGTTTGGCGACCTGTCTTTGGCTAGCTATGACTCAGCAAGACGCCTAAAGGCTTCTTGCCTGCCACCTCCACATAGGAGTTGGAATTATCATTTCAATAGTCACAGTTTACTTACCACTCCCTCCCCATCCTAAAATCCCTGCCTTCATCCCCAACATTATATAGGCACCTGCTTACAACAATAAAGCGAGTTTCTGTGAGTTCCTGCTTTCACAAGATTCCCACTCAGTGTGGTTTTTCTCTGGTTCCCTTTGGGGGGAACCAGCTGGCCTGGTCCCTCCTCAGCACCACCTGCCCACTGGGGCAGAGCCCAGCAGCAAGTAACTAGTACACAATACTTATCTGTACTAAATTAGGCATGAGCTTATTCTGATATCTCTAACTCTAATGCAGCTCACATGGCTCATTCTAGCCTTGCCATCTTTGTTTATCTGCAACATCTCTTATCAATAGCAAGAAGCCTCTTCTCCCCATCCATCATTTACTGATGTCCAATCTCAAATCCCAGAATACCTGCATACAAAGACTCCCACCATAAACGGCTTTACTAGTTAGGCACAATGCATATGCTCTCTTGTTTTTGTTTTTAGCATTATAGTGTACACTCATGCCTGCAGTACTTAGGCCAGCATCCCTGTCTCCTACTGACTTGCCAATATCTTATTGATGATTTAAAAAATGTTTATTTATTTATTTGAGAGCGACAGAGAAAGATATATATAGAGAAAGAATGGGTGCAGAAGGGCCTCTAGCCACTGCAAATGAACTCCAGACACATGTGCCACTTTGTGCATCTGGCTAATATGGGTACTGGAAAGTGAACCCAGGTCATTAGGCTCTGGAGGCAAGTGGCTTAATATCTGAGACATCTTTCTAGTCCCTCATTTTTTAAAATAACTGATGTCATATCTACTTTATGAAAAAGAGTATGGAAGTGTTCTCTTCTTGGAATCTTTTTGTTATTGCTATTGCTATATTATTTGTTATTTTTAAAATGTTCATAGGACCCACTTTGGTCTAGAGCTTTTGTGGCCAAACTTCTAATTTCCATGAAACACAAAATGCTGTTCAGCCCTCTATTTCTTCCTATGTTAGTTTGTATCTATCAAGTCATATTTCTCAACTTCCCTGGATTAAAAATGTTTCTGATATTCCATCAGTGCCTGCATAATGTTTTATTTTCTTTCAAGGTAGGGTCTTGCTCTAGCCCAGGCTTATCTATGATTCACTATGTTGTATCAGGCTATCCTGAAACTCACAGTGATCCTCCTACCTCTGCTGTGAGTGCTGGGATTAAAGGTGTGTGCCACCACTCCTGCCTTTAAAAAACAATTTACTGGCAACCTTAATATATAAATATATTGCAAATTGGTCATATTTTAATATAGTTATCCTCTTATGTCCTGTCTTCCCTTTCCCTATTCCACTGGAGGCCTCTTCTGTGGGGGTGTTGGCAGTCACTGTGGGGTTGTAGATCTACCAGTCAGTTCCTCTTGGGGTATGCATGACTTCTCAAAGGTGGCTCTTACATTCTTTCTACCCCATTTCCCATAATATTCCTGGAGCCTTTATTCCCTATTAGTAGTTTGTAAATGTGTTACTTATAGTTTGGAGCACTCCAACTAGTTGTTTTTATCTTTTCTCCTCTTTCCTTTTCTTCTTTCTTTCTTTCTTTTTTTTTTTTTTTTGAGAGATAGAGATAGAGATAGATAGATAGATAGATAGATAGAGAGAGAGAGAGAGAGAGAGAGAGAGAGAATTGGCATGCCAGAACTTCAGCCACTACAATCCAATTCCAGACGCTTTGCCACCTAGTGGGCATGTGCAACCTTGCTCTTGCCTCACTATTTTGCATCTGGCATAGTGGGATCTCGAGAGTCAAACATGGGTCCTTAGGCTTCACAGGCAAGTGCCTTAACTGTTAAGCCATCTCTCCTTGTTAATTTTTTTAATCTTTACAAAGTGCAATCTGTTGACTGTGCTGGCTTTTCTCATTTTCTATTCTTTTGTTTTCTTCTTTTTATTCTTTTTCCTTCCTTTGAGCTTGATTTATGCTTTTCTTTATGAGTCATGATGGAAACTAAGATACTTAACTTTAGGACTTTCTTTGTGAATTTAAAACTATTAAGCTTCAAATGCTTAAATTTCAAAGTTGCCACATCCTTTAAATTTTAGAATATGGCACTTAATTCCCATTTTGAGATATTTTTAAAAATTCTCATTGTTTTCTTCTTTAAATATGAGTAATATGGAAATGTCTTCCTTAATTTCTACATAGCTGAAGATTTTTCTAGATACTTGTTATTGACTTTTAATTTAAATCTTAATATTTTTGTTTTGCTCAGAGAATATGTTTTGTCTGTACTTTAAGTTTTATTGAGATTTGTTTAAGTCTCAAGAGATGGTCCTTCTTGGTTCTATGTAGACTAGGAACATATGTGTATTTTACAACTTTTAATTTTTGCTTGTGTGTATGAAAGAGAGGATGAGAGAGAGAGAGAGATAGAGAGAGTGTGTGTGTCTGGTATGTGTGTATATGTACCCTGGGTGTACCCTATGTGCTTGTCTGCAGTGGGGCATTTGCCTGTGATAACTGGAGCAGAACTTCTTTTAATGCATTGCTCTTTTGCCCATTTTGTTTGAGCAGGAGTCTTTGACAGATACCTGACCTTATGTTTTTCACTAGCCTGTATAATTCCGTCGTCTCTGCTCCCCTTGGCAGGACCGAGGTACAGATGTGTGTGATGCTGTTTATATGGGCCAGAACGATTCAAACTTGGATGGTTTCAGGCCCCGTCAGGCTTTCATGTTTGTTTGTGCAGAAAGCACACATATGTTGAGCCATTTCTTCAGCCCTGTCTTTCTGTTTTTATAAACTAGTTGGGTAAATGACAATTAGATCTAGTTGGTTGATAGTGTGTTAAAATTTTCTATATGATTATTCATTTTTTTTCTTACCCTCTCAGTTTCTGACAGCTGTGTGTTAAGATTTAACAATATCATTATGGTTTTGCCTTTTTTTTCCTTTCATAGTTTTCAGTATTTTGCTTCTAAATATCTGTTAACTTAAATAGTATCATGCTGACTTTTTATGGTTTAAATATCTTATCTTTCTCATGATATTAAGTATACTTCTCTGTGTAGTTTTCAACATCCTGCATCTCTCATTTATGTTTTAACTTTTTTTTTCTGGTTTGCAGCTTCTCTTTGTTTTTTTTTTTTTTCAGATTGGAAGCTTCCCTTCAAGCTCATAGCTGTTCATATTTAAAGAATAGGGCATAAATAGGCAGATCGAGACATGGTTGTGTGTTGGTGTGGTTTCCCTGCAGCCTGTTAGAGGGGCGATCAAACTCTTGCTGGGGACCTGTCATCTGTCAGTAGTTGTTGCAGAAGTCTCTGAGGTGTTTTTTTTTTTTTTTGTGTGTGTATGTGTGTGTGTGTGTGATTCTACTATTCTTCTCAGGAGCCTAGTGTTTAAGAGGGGTAAGAGTTGAGCTGTTTGAAATAACACATTCACTAAGGCCCATTTTCCAGTAAGAGTTTACCTTGCATTTTCAGCAGTCTTATGTGCCTTATTTGGAATATTTCTTGGGGTTTTATTCTCTTAGTGGTCATTGCTAGACTGGCTCAGTCAACCTCTGGTTCCTGGGGAGGAATGCTGACTGTAACGGGCTCTCATATGACTGTGGATGAAATCTGCCCTTTTAGCCTCAGCAGCTTTACTGGCATTTCAGGGCAAACTGTAATGCTACTTCCCAGATCTTTCCAGACTTTTGGGTTTGGAAATCAGCCTTTTTTTTTTTTTTTTTTTTTTTTTTTTTAATGAATTTACTTCTAGGAGGTTAACATTGATAATTCCACCTGGCCAGTCATGAAAGCAAGACAATTAGCAAGAAGGGGTATCTTCAGTTAAAGGATGTAAGTTTCCTTTCTGGGTGTGAATTGTTTATGACATTTGCTCATACATGTTAGGTTGTTTAATTGCCTTTTGGTTCGGTCTACTTTTTAAAACATTTCCAATTTTGGTGTGATGAACCCGTCAATATTTCCCTTGAGGATTTTATATTTTCCTCTTGTTTAAGAATTCTTTCCTTCTGGGTATGGTGGCACACATCTTTAAATCCAAGAGAGGTAGAAGGATCACCATGAGTTCAAGGCCACTCTGAGCCTACATGGTGAATTCCAGGCCAGCTTGGGTTAGAGTAAGACCCTACCTTGAAACACTAAAAAAAAGAAAAAAAATTCCTTATCTCCAAATCGTAAAAGTTATTAAATGAAACGCAGAACTATACATGGACTTATGAAATCATCACTATGATCAGGTAATAAATATATCTATTGCCTCCAGAACTTACTTCCTGCTCCTCTCTCCTTTTGTGCTAGAGTATTTAACATGAGGCCTATGCTGAATTCATTTTTATGTGTGCTACATTACTGCTGACTATAGGCACTGTGCAGATTTCTAGAAACATGAGCTTGTGTGGTATAGCAAGCTTCATGACCATTAAGCAACTCCTTATTCCCTCCTTCTAATGCCTGGAAGCCATTTACTCTCTGCTTCTATAAATATAGCTATTTTAAATCCAATTTACAGTATTTTTGTGTGTGTGTGTGACTTAATTCAAATTCACTTAGCATAACGTTCAGAAATTTTATCCCAGATTGTTGCAAATGGCAGGATTTCCTTCTTTGTTAAGATTGAATAGTACTTTCTTATATGTATATATGTAACGCATTTTCTTTATCCATTGGTTAGCATTTAGGCTGGTTTCATACCTTGGCTATAGTGATTAGTGCTGTGATAAAAATGGGGATGTAGCTAGCTCTTCTAAATCCTGATTTCATTTCTTTTGGAGAGGATCCTAGAGTGGGATTGTTGAACTTATAGAAGTTCTATTTATTTATTTATTTTTGTAGGGATTATACTGTTTACTATAATGACTGGATATCTGACATGTCTATCACCTGGGTTCTGTTTGCCTATATGCTTGCTAACTCTCATCTTTTTTGTTTTGATAATGAATGGCAAGTACAGGAAAGTATTCAGTGTCACTAACTACCAGGGAAATGAAAATAAAAGAGCTGTCATTACACAACTGGCACGATGGCTATTACTCATTTTTCCTGGGTGGTTCTAAGCTCCCAATCACAAGGATTATATCTTTTTCATATCCCCAGAAGTTACAGTGCTCATCTGTTAATAATTGTTCTAGAAATTTTTCTTAACTATGTCCTAAGTATGATTTTAAGTGTTCCAAGTGCAATAGGGCATGGACAAAAGAAAATTACATTCTTCAGCAGCACTCAGTTATGGAGAACATTATAGCATTTAGCATTTAATTGTATACTTGTTTTCATTTAAGTTAGAATATCTATAAACACAAGCTTTTTGAAATTATATCTATATACAATATAGGCTATTTAAAAATTGTGTGTATGTGATGATGACTATACTTGACAATGGAGTAAAATTGATTTTCTATAGTAATTAGAATAGATTTAATTAATTATAGGTATGATGTAGTTATTCAAACACACACATTCATCAGGAGGAGAAATGAAATAAGTTGTGGAAAATCTAAAAATGTTTTAAGGACATCTTAAAAGCCATTTCAAAGGAGTTTCCTTATAGTATTTAATGTTGATTCCCTCTCACCAGCACTCAGTGATATGTTGAGATGGAAACAGAAGAGTGATGACAAACCAACGCCTATTTTCTATTTATTTGAACACTTACTTCTCTGCCTCTCACATGTTCACACCTATATTTTGAGCATCTACAATAGTGCCTAGTAGTTAAATACACATGCAGTGTGCAAAAAAATGCTTTGACATGGCTATATTGAATGTAAAGCAGATCTAGATTGAGAACAGGGGCTTTGTCATTTAAAATAACTCTGAAATGCACTGAGGTTGTGATCAGATAAACCTAAAATTCCATTACCCCAGCGGTTGGGGAAATGGCCTGCAAGCCTCAGTTCAATTCATTAGCCACCCACATAAAACTGGATGGGCATTTATTTCCAGGAGTAACAGACCCTGGCATGCATGCATGCTCATACATAGGCAAATAAATAAATAAACATTAAAACAAAATTCCACTACTCCATTGAGTCCAGATAGCAAATAACACTTTCTAGCTGAGAATGAGATAGTGATTGAAAGGGGATAAAACACTGTTTTATGGGCATGCCAAACCCACTGAATTTTCAATAGCAGACCCAATAAAGCAGACAGAGAATAGGGGAATTATATGTGAGAACCTTGGTTGTAGTCACAATGTCACTGTAAGATTTTGACCAATGAGAAACAGTTTGTTCAATAATAAAACTCATTAGGAGTATCTGCATCTCCACTCCTTTATAGAACTATTGTCAGAATCAAATAATTATAAATATTATATGCTATTCTTGAATAATCTACTGCAAGCAAAATGTCCTTATTATAACCAACACTGAAAAAAGTGAGCACAGGAAAGTTGCTGTGGCTGGTGTGGAGTGAGACACTTGCCTCCTTTAAAATAACTTGCTGTGGACTGGAGGGATGGCTTAGTGGTTAAGGCTTTTGCCTACAAAGCCAAAGGAGCCAGGTTTGATTCCCCAGGACCTACATTAGCCAGATGCACAAGGGGTCACATGTGTCTGGAGTTCGTTTGCAGTGGCTGGAGGCCCTGGCACACCCATTTTCTCTCTCTCTTTCCCTCTTTCTCTGTCAAATAAACAAATAAATGAAAATACTTAAAAATAACTTGCTGACTAGCAAGTTAGTGGACAACTTCCTAAGTAAGTACTTTCTGTGTCTGCCACAAGACTTCTTCTAGGGCAGTTCTAGTCAATGACTTTACAAAGAAGAGCCACATGGGGCTATGACCATTGCTGTCAATGTGACACTAATTATGGACATCCTAGCTCTTCATTTCACCATGGAATGGTCAAAAATTTTTAGAACTGTGGCTCTGGTGTATTTGGAGTTTCCTGCTCTTTTCCCTTTCTTCTCCTCTCATAAATGGTGGCCTGAGGGTCTCCATACCACCTATGCTCATCTCCTCCTTACTGACCTTTAGAAGGGGCTTTTATTGATGTTCCTGATCTGACCTAAGGCAGCACTTCTCTCTGGCCTTGCACAGGACAGTGCTGGAGCTAGTGCTTATGGGGTGATACCAGGAGGTCTTCCAAGAGAGCTTGCTACCTGCTGTGATAAAGAGACAATGCCTTTTCACTATATTTTCTTGCCTTTCCATTCTGTTTCCTACCAATTACGTAAATATCCCATGAATTTTACATGTGGGATGTGGCAGTATTTGTAGTCATGGGGGACTTCTCATTTCAGCGCTACCTGCATTCTTACTATACTAAAGAATTTAAGGTGACTCTCTCTGTTTCTCCCCTCCCTTCTCCTAGCTTTTCAACTCCACTTTAAAAGCCCCAGGGTAGAGAGGAGTGTGCCTGGGAGGATGCATCAACACAGAGCCTGGCAGAGAGGGCTGCAGCTGGACTCGCTTCTTACTGAGACCAATAACTTCTAAAAACCCCCTCACTATGAGAAAAGACTACATCAGGTGTGTGCTGTAGACACAGAGTACTTCTTTCTTTCTTTTCTCGCTCCCCGCCCCCCTGCCCACTCGCTGCCTATATTTTCAGGCAGAGTCTCAGTGCAACCCAAGCTGACCTGGAATTTATTCCATAGTTCAGGCTGGCCTCAAGCTCACTGTGCTCCTCCTACTTCAGCCTCTAGAGTGCCGGGATTACAGATGTGAACCTCTGTGACTGGCTCAGTTAATTCTTTTTAAAAAATATTTATTTATTTATTTATTTGTTTATTTATGTGTGTGTGTGTGAGAGAGAGAGAGAGAGGGAGGGAGATATAGAGGGAGTGTATGGGTGAGCCAGGTTCTCCTGCTGCTGCAAATGAACTTCAGACATAGGTGCCACTTTGAGTATCTGGGTACTAGGGAATCAAACCTAGGCTATCAGGCTTTGCAAGCAAGTGCCTTAAACCACTGGCCATCTCCTCGGACCCCTTTTATGGAGATAGTTCTTTGTCACCTTTGAATGTAAGTCTGTCATCAAAATTGTTTAAAACATTTCACTTTCATTCAGGTGAATGCTTGCCTTAAGAGTTTGCTACTAAGAGTTTGCTAGTTCCATGTTGCTTAAGGTCACTGCACACAGAGTTGGGTGGGTCTGTGGATACTGTACCCCACAGTTAATGCATTTCTGTGATTAGGTTACTATTTACCAGTTCCTAATACCACATTTCTTCCCTACAATTGAATTTCTGGGATTGGAGAACTACTTACAAACATCTTCAGTATACAGAGTCATCTATCATCATCAGAGCTGAGCAAGGCCAAGCCCTTCTGAATTAAGAAAATGAATCCAATGTCCTGCCATGGTTTGGAATTCCTGTGCAGCTGAGGCTTCATGTACTAACTGCACACATTTGAGCAGTAACTACTTGCCAGCTTTGCTAGTTGTCTCTAATGTGACTGTGATGACCATGACCATGCTGATAGGTTTTTGCTGTTGTTTAGAAAATAGTTCTCAAAGCTTGGGTTTTATTTTTGCAAGTCATAAAGATTTCTTCTACGGGGTAAGCTTTTTCCAATGGACTCACAATTCCCTTTCCAGAATATGTTTCACTGAAGAGCCAAAAGCTTCCCGTGAAGACACAGACAATAATCTTTTGAAATTCATGCAGACTGATTCAAGTATTGTGTCCATTGAGCTGGGGTGGAAACAAGGCCTGGCTACCAAGATGGGAAGTGTCTGGCCCGACTGAGTGGCTGAGTGAGGTAGCACTGTCTCTGGTGTACCCCAGCTTTATCTTTCCCATCCATTAGGATAATAGGAAAATACTTGTAGTGTTCAATGATATCTATCTTTCACAGAATCAAACTTCTGAAACACAAAAAGGAAAGTTAATGATTTTAACACACAAGATGTCTGTAACACACAGCTAAACTAAGGCATTTTACTCAGGGAAGGGTGAGCTAACTTCACAAGGAATTTCAGAGATTGATATTTTGTTAGTGTTGTTGCTTTGAGACAGGGTCTCACTTTGTAGCCCAGGCTGGGCTTGAGCTTGTGTAGCTCAAATAGGTGGATTAACTTTCTCAGAGTTACATAGCACCATAGCTAGTGGCTTGGAGCCAAAAATTGAGCCTCATTTTAAAAAACATTTTATTGACAATTTTCATACACATACATAATATATTTTGATCATAATCTCATCCTGTTACTTTCTTTTGTTCTCTCTCCCTCATGCCCTTTCCACTGAAGCCCTTCTTCTTTCCAACTAATCCCTCTACTATTTTAATATATATGGGCCCAATACTGTGCAGGAAATGACAGATGCTATGAGGTCATGAATGCAATGGTCACCTCATTTCTAGATGTCTTGGAGCCTCATTTTTAAAAATAAGTGTCTGTGCTTTCTATTATATAACTTTGCTCATGGCTCATGACCACTAATGTCCTAACAGAGTAGGGTAACACTGATGTCGCCTGAAGGGAGGGAGTGCTCCTTGTATTCTGATTAAGCTTTGTCTGCCTACGGTGCCCTAGGTGCAGACATAGGGAAGAGGCCCAGGCCTGGACACAGGGAATGAGGATAATGAGGGCCAGTCTTCGGGGAGAGTCCCTTCCCTGGGGTTGTAGGAGGCTGCTAGGAAGATGGCTGAGCCATTACCTCCCTCCTTCCTGCTGGGTGGAGCATGTGAAGAATGTGAACTATACCGGGGAAGACTGAAGGAGGGACATGTATTGGCTGAGCAAGTGAGTTTCTGACATTAATGAGTCCTCTTATTGCCTCAATTTTTGTTCTTGGCATGATCCTTTGACTTGGGCATTATTTTACATTGGACTTAAGCCTATACATGGCTTGTCCCTCTGAGCCTTTAACTGGATTGGAAGCAGAGTTTTCAACCAGGTAACCCATGTTTTAGCCTGTCTTCAGCCACTTAGGCTGCTGTAACAAAATGCTGTAGACTTAGCAGTAGTGTGAAGCTACCCAAGTTGTGCATTATATCCCAAGGCGGGAAGTCCCAGCTCACGGTAGATTCTGAGAGTGGGAGGCTCCAATTTTCATTGCTTGCTGTAATATTACATGGTGGAAAGGGGGCTCTCTGTGGAGTCATTGACCAGGGTTTTACACTCATGACCTAATGCCCCATAGGACTCACCTCTTCATATCTTTACATTGTGGTTAGGATTTCAACATGGGAAATCTAGGGAGACACACATGTAGACCACTGAATCACCCACTATCTGATGCTAAGAAAACATGACTATATGATTTCCTGGTTGTCCCATGGGGGTATTAATTGCTCTTCTATAGTGGGGTCATCACAAATGAAGGCACAATGGAGTTAAAATATCTGCACTCAAAACTGAGCTGTCCTATCACCCACCCACTAGACTGCATGACCTGGAGCCAGCTTCTTGATATGTTTCTTCCTATGTGAACTGTGATGGTGACATTGGGACTGTCTCTGAGATTTGCTGTGAGGTATAGTGAGGAATGTGCCTAGACAGCACTGGAAGAGTGTGTTTCAGCACACAGTCAGTGTGTGGTAAAATTTATCACTGTTTCTTCTTTATATGTTTGCCAAGAACATCAAGGACAGAGATGAATGCTGGAAGAGTTTATAGACTTATTGTAGCCTTTAGGAAAAACAGGAGTTTCTGAACCTTGCTTCCAATTATAAACTCAGGACAGGGTTTTCTTCACACTTGACCTAACAAGAAGTGATGAATGCAAGAAAACTTTCTGTGAAGAATGCTTCCACAACACTGGTTCACAGTGAACTGTTACTTCTCACGCAGCACCTAATACACTATAAGCTCTGTGTCACATATTCTTCAACCTTCAGAGTCCAGGCTGTTTTCAAGCAGGTGTGGGTCATCTGCATTTTGTCCTGACATTATGTGAGAGTATATGAAAGGCTGAGATATTTGTTGAAGATATTGAACTCCAGTATTTCCATTTACTCAACATTAATGTGCCTCAGTTTTTCTGTATGTTAAATGGAGATGTCAGGAGCACCTGATAACAGGATGGCTCTCAGTGCATACTATGCTTGTGCATACTTTGTGTGTATAAATGTTCAGCAAATATATGAAAAGGAAGCTAATGTTTGGGTCTGCAAAGAAAATAAAATTAGGGACTGATACATAAAGGCATGTCTTAGAATTGGGATCCCTAGTGGATCCTGGCTTGGCAATAAGTAGCACAGCTCATTTGGAAGCTGCAGGTGGGGATCTATAGATGGCTTTAGTTAACACCTCATTTCCACAGCAGCCAATGAATGGCTGCTGATCTGATGAGATGCTGTTACCATGTAATTACAGAGTTACTCAGCTTCTTCTATTATCAGTGGACCAAAACATGGTATGCTGGAAACAAAGCTGGGGTGTTGTTGCAGGCTCAGTGTCTCCCCTAAGTAGGGCTCAACAGTGGTCCTTTCCAGACTTCTTCAAGGACCAAGTGAGAGAACAAATTTAAAATCCTCTGGCACAGGGACCCACATATAGGAAGCCCAAGAACTTCCATTTTCTGTATTCAGAAAGGAAAAGAGGGTCTTGGAAGATGTCTCAGTGAAGATGTCTTGGTGAATAAAGTGCTTGCCATGCAAGCATGAGCTTAGTTCAGATCCCCAGAACATTATATAAAAATACTGGGCATGGTGAAGAGAATCTGCTATCCCAGCATTGGGAAGGCAGAAACAGAAGATCTCTAGGGCTTGCTAATCTAGCTGAATTGGGGAGCTCAAGTGAGAGACTCTCTACTTCACAAATAAGGTGGTCAGTGATGAAGAAGACACCTGATGTTGACCTCTGGCTTCCTCATGCACACATGTGCATGAACACACATACAAGCATGAATATACTCATGCACACCATGCACATCCCTAAATAAACAAAAAAAAAATCTATTTATCTCCTAGCTATGGAACCCACACATGGGAGGCCTTAGAGCATCCATTTCCAATATTCAGAAAAGAGAAGAAGCCCATGACCACAAACTTTCCTTACAAAGAGAAAGCCCACACAGAAGATATAGGAGAATAAGGGGACCCTGAGTGGGTGAATCCACTCATTGTAGGTATCTGGATGGATTGTCATCTACTTCCTGAAAGGACACACTAATTATCACAAGACATAAGAACTATAATTTATTGTGGGATTCTCATACCTCACATCTGTTCTGACTGTTCTAAATTCATTAGGCTGTCCATCCTCCCCACAGATGAATTGGCCACTTGTCTGTTTAGTTTTGATGCAATACCTTCTGTACATATCTGTATATGGCCAATATATGTGTTAACTTTTGCCCATGCAGTTTATTCATCCTTGGCTATAGGAAAGGCTGGTGAACTAACCCCATTGGCCCCTTACTGATGTTGGCCATTCTCAGGTCTCATGTGCTTCTTAAAATCAGATCTGGGTCATAGACTGGATGTGAGCTGGACTTTTCATACAGCTCAATAATAGGACTGGCCATAAGTGCCTGCCAAAAGGAGACAGAAACAGAGACAGTGAGAAAGAAAAAGAAGAAGGAGGAGGAGGAGGAAAAGGAGAAGAAGAAGGGGAAGAAGAGATGGTGAGTGAGCATGTGCGAGAGGACACACCAGGACCTCACTGAAAATGAACTCCAGACACATGCACCACTTTGTGCATCCAGCTTTACATGGGTAATGAGGAATTGAACTGAGGTCACCATGCTTTGCAAGTAAGCACCTTTAACTACTGAGCTGCCTCTATCCCAAGGATGTCACCCAGGCTGGCTTGAAGTTCTGATCCTCCTGCCTCTGCTTCTTCAGCTACCTGTGTGTGCTACCACCATGACTGGTGTGTGTACATGTGCATGTGTGTGCATGTGCATGTGCATGTGCGTGTGTGTGTGTGTGTGTGTGTGTGTGTGTGTGTGTGTGTCAGGGTTTTACTCTAGCCTAGTCTGACTTGAACTCACTCTATAGCCCAGGACCATTCTTGAACTTAGGCCAATCGCCATACCATAACCTTTGCAGTGCTGGGATTAAAGTTGTGAGCCACTGTGCCTAGCTAGCACTCTTGCAACTCTTATGACAGTCACCATTTCAGTGTCTACTGAAGAATAGCAGCTATCTGTGGAAGGCTTGAGACTGCTGATTTGTGAGGGCCTGCATCACCAAGGGCCAGAGTTGGAGTGGATGAAACAATAGAAATTCATTTTGTTTGGAGCACATATTGAAAGATGCCTATTCATTGCATTTAAGAACAAGGCTACAGGGTGTAGACTGTGCCTCATTCTAATAAGCTCCATGTCCCTGTTACACATTCATCACTGTGCAGCTGAGTAAAATGCAACACTTCATGAGAACAGCTCACATCACATTGGCAGTTCATAGGTTGTTGGCTTAGGTATTCCTAAACATTAAACTTCCAAGTGTCCATCTTGTTTTCAGTCCTTGCAGCTTAGCTGGACGCTAGTAACCTGAGTCACTACAAGTAAGCCTATTGACCTATGAATCTTATTTTTCTACAGTTAGAACACATTGATTTCTGAGCTGGAGATATGGCTCAGCTGTTAAAAGCACTTGCTTGGGGCTGGAGAAATGGCTTAGAGGTTAAGGTGCTTGCCTGTGAAGCCTAAGGACCCATATTTCATTCTCCAGATCCCACATTAGCCAGTTGCATAAAGGTGAGGCAAGCACAAGGTCACACATGCCCACTAGGTGGCACAAGCATCTGGAATTCAGTTGCATGGCTAAGGGCCTGGTGTCCCAATTTTCCCTCTCTCTCCCTCCCTTTCTCTATCTCTGTCTATAAAATAAAATAATAAAATAAAATACAATTTTTTAAAAGCACTTGTAAATCATGATAGTCTGGGTTTGATTTGGCAGTACAATGTAAAGCCAGGCACACAAAGTGGCACATACATCTGGTATTTGTTTGCTGTGGCAAGAGCCCTGGTGTGCCCATTCCACTCCCTCCCTCCCTCTTCCTCCTTCCCTTCCTTCCTCTCTCTCTGTCTCAGTTTGCAAATAAATAAATAAATAAAATATGCTAAAAAAGAAAAAGTTGATTCTTTATTGTCTCCTCATATAAACCTCAACGACTTCACATGAAGGTTACTCAGAGTACTTGCTATCAAGTAATTATTAACTATGCACTGCTATGATCACATCACAGGGCACACAGCATGTAAACCACATAAGATACAGTCTGCTTATATTTTTACATGAACAGTTTTACACAAGTAATTACCCAGTGAATTTGTTTCAGACCAATTAACACCAATTTGTAAACAATAAAATTTATATGTTAGTACATTACCTTATTTTATACTTGTACTTTAAAGTGTTTAAGGTGAAATGCAATTATTTCATTATGTGAAGGATTATAGGCAACAGGAAGCTAGTGGCTTGTTGGTTTAGACAGGACATTGATGATGGTGACACACTAAATTTGGCTTCAGCATAGTTATGATCAGTTTGAGTCTTGAAAAAGCAAGCTGGACTGATCAGCCAGAGTTCCAGTTTGGATCTTTTGGCAAATGTTTCTGCCTTTCCCATCTAGAATGGCCTGCCATCTAGCAGATGGTGCTGTAACTGTGTCCTCTTTCTCTGTTCTTGTTTATGGTGTGTGTCCATGGATGAGTGTGGGTGCATGGGGTCATAGCACTTTTGTGAAGGTCAACTTTATGGTGTCAGGCACTGACTTCTACCTCATTTTTTTCTGAGGCACAATCTTTCATTGTTCAACATTATGTTCATCAGGTTAGCTGGGCCTTGAGCCTTGGGGAAATCCTCCTGTCTCCACTGCTCATCTTTCTAGGATTACAGAAGCCTACCATAGCTTCCACATTCTATGTGGGTTCTGGGAATCTGAACTCAGATACTCAGCCTTGCATGGCAAGCACTTTATCTACTGAGCCATCTACCAAGCCCCCATGTTATTTTTTCTTAATGAACCATCTTCACCTAAGCATTTGATCATTGGTTCTAGATTAAGGCTGGAATGCCATCCCTCTCTACCCCCACATTCAGCTTTTTGGTCACTTTTCTCTATGTTTCACATATTGCTGCTTTCTACTTTGTTCCTCTATTTGCTAAGCCTGGGAGAGTAGGCATTGCTTTCTTTAGCTCTCTCCTTTGTCTTAATACAGAATTTTCCATGAGCCAATCTGCCAAGTTTGGTGATGAGGCCAATATATGAATCTCCTTAGTACAAAATTTTGAGAGGAGTTCTAATGACTTCCAGATCAGATTGTAGAGGTGCTGGGGCTCAATGGAGATAGACACCTCTCTCCAGACACGAGACATGGGTGGAATACAACCTGAACACCAGTGAGCTAGCTGCTACCATCCTGCATCTCTGAGATGATCTCCTTCTGCCATTCTCCCTTTACTTTTTCTTTTTTTATAGTTGAAATAACAGCATTTCAGCTATTAGCTTAAGGCTCATCCTTCCCTAAGTATCTCTGTAAAGACCATGTCTCCAAATATAGTTACATTCTGAGGTTCAAGTGCTTAAGGCTTCAACTTGTGATTTTAGGGGAGGGAGGAACATATCCTAACACCTGCCAGTAGTTAAAACTGACATCTGTAGATATTAGAAGGGAATCACTGAATTATAGAGACCAAGACTTTAGGAGCATTTTCACTGAGGAAATTAAAGCCCAGAGAAGTGAAGGGAACTGCCTGAGGTCACATCCTTAGTAGAAGGTGACTCAGAACTGACTTCTTCCCTCCCTCCCTCCCTATTTCTTCATTCGTCAAAGAAGGGCCAGAGAACAGCCTCTGTGCTCTCCCACTTCTGCCTCTATGTCTTCTGCCACTTACTTTTCTGAGCCTCATTTTCTCTGGACTTAAGTCAGGAATGATCACTACTCAAAAAGTTGGTAAGGACTAAAAATAAGGTAATGCACACAGATGAGGTGGGGCTTATCTGTATCTAGTGATCTTGTTGTATGCATCCAGTGGTCAGTTTATAGAATTATTACTATTTTAAAATTTATTTATTTATTTAAAGAGAGGTTGAAAGAGAATGAGCATGCCAGGGTCTCTGCCACTGCAAATAACCTACAGATGCATGTGCTACTTTGTGGTGTCTGCCTTTATGTAGATGGTGGGCAGTTGAACATGAGAAATCAGGCTTTACAATAAGTGCCTTTAAACATTGAGTAATCTTTCCAGCTCCATATGCAACCATTAATAACCATTAATTAATGCTTTAACTGATTATTATTATTATTGTTATTATTTGCAGTACTGGGACTGAACCTATGGATTCACACATTAGTCAAGTTCTGTAACACTGACTCATACACTCAGCCAGTTTTACTTTTTATTTTGAGATAGGGTATAACTCAGTTTTCCAGGCTGGTCTTGAACTTTTAATGCTTCTACTTCAGCCTCCTGAATGTCTGGGATTATATCTCTGCCCATCTGGCCTGGCAGCTGACTGATTTCATCAGCACGCTGCCTTCTATCCGCAGACCTGTGCTGAAGATGGGCAATCAGCCTAGCACTGAATGCTATGCCCAGTCCTTCTCTCCATGAGGAAGCCAGCCCTATGGATGACAGATGCTAGCAGACTTCAGAAATGTCTGCAGTGGGAGCTCAGCACAGGGAGGAAAAAGGGTGGGTGTCAGCATGAGTTCCAAAGAACCCTCTGCAAGGCAGGATATAGGTTCCTCTTGCAGAACAATCTCCTCTAAGAGATATGGGAAGATGAGGACACACAGTGGCTGGAGGAGCTGCTGGCCAGGTGGGTTGAACACAGAATGGTTTGTGTGGGGATGTTTGTGGAAGGGGCTGGAAAGGTCCCATTGCACCCTCCTCTCTGACAGTTTCTTTTCTCCCATACTGTGATCACTGGAATATGGAGAGAACATAGCAACATCCCCTAACCTCTGCTTAGTTGTCCCTTCTAGGCTTGGAAAGGGACACAGTTTGGTTGCACCCACCTTGGTTCCTCTGAGTCCTGTCCCTAGGACAAACTGATGATTCCTTTCCAGGAAGCGGATTTTCACATTGTAGACTTTGTTCCCATAAAACACCACCAAAACATAAGGTTCTGCATTGGATTTTGTGGAACAATCTCGAACCAAAAAAGTACCATCCTGAAGCAAAAGAAGTAACAGTTATCTTTTCAAGTATGCAAGGACACTGCCTTGTTGTGGAGACCATGATGATGCTAGTGTAGGATTTTGAAATTGGACCAACTTTTGGCAAGCTAGTTGCCCTATCAATGTAGTTCAATAAGCTTGTATTGAGTGTCTGTTGTGGCATGTATAGGAAGTGTGCCCTCCAAAGACTTGTGTGTGGAAGGCTTGATTGCCAGCTGGTGGTAGTCAGAGATGATTAGATCACAAGAGTGCTAATGTTATCAGCGTATTACCTATTCAAAGTGGAATGGGCTATCGGTAGGAAAACCCTAGTTATAAGCATTAAGTCACTGCAGGTGAGCCTTTGAAGGGTGTTTCTTGGAGGTAGGCCCTTTCTTTCTCATTGCTTCCTGGCTACCAGGAGGTGAGCAGCTTTCTTTTGCCACAGCTTTCAGCCATGATGCTTTTGCTTTGCCACAAATCTAAAAGCAATGGAGCCAGTTGACCACAGACTGAAAGCTCTGTAACCATAGCCAAAATAAGTCCTTCATTTATAAAGTTATTTGTATCAGGTATTTTGTCACAGCAATGAAAGCCTGGCAGTTGTGGGTTCTCTGCAGATTTGGCTCTTGGTTTTTTTTGGACTTCATTCACTCATTTTATTAGATAATACTCTTACTGCGATCTGAGAAGTATACTAGGTGGACCATACCCCCCTTCTGCCAAATCTTTCTTCACTGGCCTAAGTATTACACCCACCACTTTAGTATGACTTTCATGGCCGACTCATTAGCTAGTCCTTGTCTTCTAAGTCCAACAAAGCCAGTTTCTGAAAGACTCCAACTTTGGGGCTCTGTCAGCTTTTACACATTATCTTCCTTCTGCATGGGAAGCCCTCCTTCTGCTCTCTGCGTGTCAGGAGCCATAGAGCAAAAGCCTCTCCATTTTTCCTGGGCCTGCTCATAAACTGACTCATTACTCAGAAAGCTGGTCCATCCAGCTTTCTGCTAGGTACTTCTGGAACCGATCAGCAGGCTGCTTACTGAATCATATCTTTTGAAAAAGGCCAGTTTATGGTCAGGATGTGAAACCTGGTACAGTCAGGATGTTAAGCCAGTTAGGCAAGATTAGATGAACACCTAATTACATCCCCTCTAGGTTTCCTGACAACTCCTTGCCCTGGCCACGTCCCCTTCCCCCTACAACTCCTTGCCCTGACCACATCCCCTTCCCCCTACAACCCTATATAAACCTACATGTAAGAATAAACTCTCAGGGCCATGACAAACATCTAGCATGGTCTCCTTGTGTCTGTTTGCCTTATTTAATTCAGGTTGATTTTCACCTTGTTTCTTTGTTCGACTCCCCGCTGGCTGGGGCAAATGGCGCCCGAACGTGAGACCTGAGGTACGAAGAAAGACCTGAATGTCGCTCAAAGTGGACGGCTGTCCCAGCCATTAGACCACCACCCCACTGGAGGGGTGAGTGAAGGTCTGCATAGAGGTCACTACAGGCAATACACCTGTAAAACAGACCTGCACCACGATCGATGCAGAAAAGCCCGCCTGTGAAACTGATCCATTTGAGGTAAGCGATGAATTTTAGGCAATTAAAGTAAAGACTATTGAGTCATTTTTTTCAAGGCACAAGAACTGCGGGACTTCCTTTTTACACTTCTCTTCCTCCTTTTACTTTCGTTTGGCGCCATTGCATGGAATTGCAACATAGCAACAGGGCAATTGAAGTCTTTTGGTCAGGGCTACCCTCTGGCATTGGCTGAAGGCCCCTAGCTCCCTGTGCGAATCCCGACAGCCTATTCGGGCATTGGCAAAGACCTCCTATCTAGCCTCTCTTCCTATCAACAAAACTGGGTATGCAACAGCCAGTAAATGCTCTTAGAGCGGCTGCCAGTTCTTAAAATTGCGGTCAGGCCCATCAGGGAACCCCCCCCCCCCTGCCAGTTCTCCAACCGGGAACGTTGCCTTCTGGTCTTGTCGTTTCTCCTCTTTCCTTTTCTATCATGGGACAGACCCTATGTAAGCATAAATTGTTGAAAGGCTTACAACCTCTCTCAAGGCATAAGGAATACAGGTTAAAGAAAAAAAAAGATTTAAAAAAGAGTAAAAAGGAGCTAATTGCCATAGTAAAAGATATTTTAAAAACACAAGGAATTGAGATTGCTTCAAGTGCTTTTTGATTTTATCAGGAGGATTTGTTCTTTTTATGTGTGTGTATATGTGTTTATGTGTGCTCATTGTGCTTGCTAGTTGTGTCATGTTTGTGACTGTTTGTAACTAAAGAGATGAGACGGACGCAGGTGACATTCCTTTCTCTTCTAGAGAACCATTTCAAGGAAATCAAAGACCTAAGCATAGAAATTAAAAAGGAAAAGTTAAATGTCTTTTACAGGAGTGAATTTGCCAGATATTTATTCTAGCTCAACTTCACCTTACATAGAGGATCATTAAATACAACAAAACTTCCTCTAAACAGGTAACTTATAACTTGTCAGATGATATATATATATATATATATATATATATATATATATATATATATATATATATGAATGATTGTAATGTCCTGTTACTTAAAAGGAGGAGGTAACTGATCTGACTTCTGAGCCAGCCTGCCTCAAGATAACAACACAATTTGCCTTAGCTACTCCTAATAAAATCATTCCCAAGTGTGTTATTGGTATTAATGATATAAAATTGTATTAAGGCTGCTTTCTTTTTAGTAATAGGATTAATCAATTTGGTGTAACTTCTTAATAGTCTTATAAGAAAGATAATCACTTCTCAGCCTTTTGGCTAAGATCAAGTGTAGTATCTGTTCTTATCAGTTTAATATCTGATATGTCCTCTATCTGAGGACAATATATTAAATGGCTTTTTGGAGCTTGGAGTTGGAATAGGAGCTTACTCCATCCACTCCACACATCGACCTGGTATTGCAGTACTTCCAGAAATTCCCTTGGGGGAATAAAAAAAAGAAAAGATAATTAATGATGGGGTGAGATGAATTGATTGAAGGAACTGAAAAAGAATTTTTCAATGTTGGGACATAGAATGCTCGTTAAAAATGCTTTTTGAGTGGTACTGATAATTTTAAAGTATGTGGATACAGATGTGCGTATGTAGGAAAGAATTTTCAGGCTAAATCTAAACGCCATGCCTAAAGTTAGAGATTCTTCAACTGTTTACAGATTCTTAAGGATACTCTAAAAGTTTTATATAGGGACATAGTCTTAATCTAAATTCACCTTACATTAGACACAGGTGATGCCTATGTTAGGTGGGTCACAAAGTCATAAGTACAGATGTAATTGGAGGTTTAGCCAGGTTAAACATAGACAAGAGTCTATCACCTTGTGTTTTGCAAATGGATAAATTTGCGATGTAATAACAAACAACTTCGGAATAGGAAAGACATGTCAGGATGCTTATCTCTCTGCTCTGTAATTTCATTTTGCTCTTGCTTTCCAACATATGCTACTTAAGTTCATGGAAAGCTGGGCTCTGAAAAAAATAAAACAGGTGGAACCCCCTTTATCTCAAACCCCATGCAAATTTAAGCCATGTGTCCCCCATACTTTGACTAGAGACAAAAATGGCCAGTTGTCTCTTGACAAGGAAAAAGGAATACAGCATATAACTGTGGTTCTCTTTAGTTCATCTCTTATGAACACCTAAAGTCACATCTGTTAGATAAAGTCTCTCACTAGACAAAATGTTAAATAGATAAACTGAGTCTTATGATAAGACCTCACTCATTAACAGGTCACTGATGCTAATTTGTTATGATTTAAGGGTTATAAAACTGGCTTTAAGACTCTCTCAGTAAAGTAAATTAGGTTCCTCTTTTCATCAAGGTTTTACTTATTCTAAAGATAAAGACTCACATAGAAATGGTTAATTTCCAAAGGTAAAGTACTCCTACCTAAAGACATTGTGACTTTACAGATAGCTTCTGTCTTATTTATGCTAATTTTATTAAATGGTCATAACTAAGTTTAATCACTTAGGTTTAAGTGATTTAATTTCAGTAATAATAACTTTCATCTTCCTGGAATTTGTTGTGATAGCTTACTTAAACTTTATCAAATTTAAGTCATGGGTAAAACATAAAATTGTTTTATGTTTATAAAAATTTCTGTGGTACATAAAAATCAATAGCTATCAAGTTTAAACCAAAATCATTGGTTGTCAAATAATGTTTTTTCTTTCAAAAATTTTATCAAGGGTTATATTAATATTTAGCTAGCTATTTTGGCTCAGGAAAGACCAAATTCTACTCTATTGTATGTAAAGTAACTCTCTCAATTTTTGCATCTTAAGTTCAGTGCTTAGAACAAAATTAACTCTTAAGACATATTTCCTACTTTAGGGTACAGCCTCATGCTCAAACAATGGTTCTCATCTAAAATATACATATATATAAAATTCAAGCTCCATGGTTCTGTTTCCAATGTTTTCTGGGTAATGTGTACCCACACAGGTATCTAAACTAATCAAAGATGTTTTCACACAGGTGCTAAGACCTTATACTGTCTTACTTGTTCTTTTCTGATAATTTCTAGGTTAAATTAATTAAATTTATAAATCAATTGGTACTATTTTCTTTTTTTTTTTTTTTGGTACTATTTTCAAGACTGGTAACAGGTTCTGCCTATATTTATAAATGTTAGATATTTAAAATGTGAGATGTGCCTACTTCCTATGCCTCAGATAAATGCCTTATGCTGCCACAGTACAACAAAAATTTTAAAGATATGACAGAATGATTTTAGAAGCCCTTGTGCCATTCTTTAACTAAGTCTAGTTCAGTAATCAAATGTGCTCTGTATGTACATACGTCCAAGCTGATGTAGCTTCCTTTCTGATTGTGTCAATCACCTATGTATAAGCCAAAGCCAACTGGAATCATTAGGGTAAAAAGTGTCAATATTTTGGCCTGTACTCCCATGTCATGAGGCCACTGGAGATGATGGGACCCTTCTACACTGGCCCTCTGGTAAGTCACCTGTCTTCTTGAGCAGGGAGGATATGGAGACCCAAACAAAATTGGTGTACATTCTAAAACAGGAGAGTCACAATTGAGGAATAATCAGCCCTCCTGACTTCCCAAAGAAGGGAAAATTACTTGGCCAGCATGGCCCTGACTCATCCTAACAGGCAAGACACCAGTAAACTATGGGGCTACTCCTGTGTCCCTAAAGTCTCTTTGGAGAGCCATTAATGACCTCTAAAATTAATCCTTAATTAACTTTTGGTTATCTGCATGGTCTTAAACACTCAGAGAGAAATCTGTAACCAAAGATTAAAAAAAACAAAAACAAACAAACAAAAAACCCTTAAGCTGGGTGTGGTGGTGCACGCCTTTAATCCCAGCACTTGGGAGGCAGAGGTAGGAGGATCACCATGAGTTCAAGGCCACCTTGAGACTACAGAGTTAATTCCAGGTCACTCCTCGCCCTGACCATGTCCCCTTCCCCCTACAACTCTATATAAACCTACATGTAAGAATAAACTCTCGAGGCTGTGACAAACATCTAGCATGATCTCCTTCTTGTGTCTGTTTTCCTTGTTTCATTCAGGTTGATTTTCACCTCGCTTCTTTGTTCGACTCCCCACTGGCCGGGGCATCCCCAGATATTCCTAGGAACCTATCACTGCTCACATGTTTCCTCTGCTTCTTGGAGCTCAAAACTTGTTCTACAGAGAGTAGAAGCCACTGCAGGCTGTGTATAGGAGATGCTAATTTAATAGATTGGGTCTTTGTGAGGAGCTGTCAATGCAATATTAAGGTGTCTAAACAGGCATATGACAGAGACTCATACCAAAGTGAGTGGAGGGAGGGAGAAATACAGCCTGGCAATATAGTGGTCTAAGTGGAGTTAAGGGAGGGAGATGGAGGAGAGAGAGGTGCGAAGAGGGTTAATAAAAACTAAAGATGTTATAAATATTTCACATGGACACATACCTCCTTGTTAGCTACTTTAAGAAATACAAGTTGAAAAGAGAGAGCATTTGGGCAGAAGTACCCTGTGAGGGTAGATAATGCTGTGCTCAGAAGCCATAGGTTGTTAGAAATAGAAAACTTTCAATACCAAGAGTAAGATACCTCCTAGTGGTTGTTGGACAGGGAAGGCCCAGAGGCTCCCAGAACAATACAGGCTCTTGGTTACCCATCAGAACTAGGTGGTAAGACCCTATTGCTGAAGAAACAACATGCTTTAGTTATAAGACACTGAGAAATCAAGCTAGACGTGAGCTAGAAGCCTTCTTTCTGCTATCTAGCTTCAATAGTGTTGGAAAGTTCTATGCAGCCTGCTGGGGGTTGGGTGGAGAAAATTAATTGGTGTCTTCTCTAGCAGTGGACCAAGTTTCTCTTTTTACATGGTAGTGATGTATAGGAAGACTCATAACTCATCAAAGCACTGAGAAGCAGTGACAGTAGAGTGTTCAGTACTATATGAGACATCTCAATTATACCCTCCAATGGTGCAGGGACTATAGTGGAAGAGGTAGCAGAAAGAATGTAAAAGGCAAAGGATGGGGAGTTGTGCTTTGGAATACTATGTGGTTGTTGTATTCATGATCTCACAGTGTCTGTTATCTGCACAAGAGTTACAGAATATTGGGCCTATTAACAGATTGCATAGATGATGGAGGAGGGCAAAAAAATGGCCATCAAAATAGTATAGGGGAGCCGGGTGTGGTGGCGCACGCCTTTAATCCCAGCACTCAGGAGGCAGTGGTAGGAGGATTGCCATAAGTTCGAGGCCACCCTGAGACTTCATAGTGAATTCCAGGTCAGCCTGGGCTAGAGTGAGACCCTACCTCAAAAAACCAAAAAAAAAAAAAAAAAATAGTATAGGGACTAGAAAAGAAGATGGGGCTCAGTGGAGGTGGTGGGATATGGGGTCCAAAGAAGAGTACTGGGAAGGGGGTATGTACATTTTTTAATAAAGTTTTTATATTTTATTTTTTATTTATTCAAGAGAGAAGAGAAAGAGAGAGAGAAAGGGAGAGGGAAAAAGAAAAAGAGAGGGAGAAAGAGAGAGAGAGAGAGAAGGAAAGAGAGAGAATTGGCATGCCAGGGCTTTAGCAACAGCAAATAAACTCCAGATGCATGCTCTACCTTGTGCATCTAACTCTATGTGGGTACTGAGGAATCAGACCTGGGTCCTTTGGTTTTGTAGGCAAGCACCTTAACTACTAACCCATCTCTCCATCCTGAAAAGTTTTTTTGTTTTTTTCTTTTTGGTTGTTGTTTTGTTTTGTTTTTCAAGGTAAGGTCTCACTCTAGCCCAGGCTGACCTGGAATTCACTATGTAGTCTCAGAGTGGCCTTGAACTCATGACAATCCTCCTACCTCTGTCTCCCAAATGCTGGGATTAAAGGTGTGTGCCATCACACTTGGCCCAATAAGGCTTTTTAAAAAATTTATTTATTTTTTTATTTTTATTAAAAATTTTTTTTGTTTATTTTTGTTTATTTATTTGAGAGCAACAGACAGACAGAGAGAAAGAGGCATATATATATATATATAGAGAGAGAGAGAGAGAGAATGGGTGCACCAGGGCCTCCAGCCACTGCAAGCGAACTCCAGACACATGTGCCCCCTTGTGCATCTGGCTAACATGGGTTCTGGGGAATCGAGCCTCAAACCGGGGTCCTTAGGCTTCACAGGCAAGCACTGAACTGCTAAACCATCTCTCCAGCCTGGCTTTTTTATTTAAAACATTTAAATTTAATTTTCATAAAAATATACAGCTTGGATGAGATCAAGGCAATGGCAAGTCAGGAAGAAGAGACAGGCTAATTTGAGTTGCCCGATTATGGAGGAAAACTAGAGTTTCAGTGTTATAGAAGGCAGATGGAAGACAGCAAAGGTTTTGGGACATGGGCCAGACATAACCAGGTATACCTCAGGGATTATTTTAGGATGGAGATTTGAGGTTGAAAGACTAAATTCCCTGAATACACACTGTAAGTTTTCACCTCAGGGTTACATTGTGGCATTCACATAATGGAAGATTCTGAGAAAACTGCCTATAATTGTGTGGACAAATGTATTAGTGGTTATAAATCACATAAAAAAATCAATACCATAGAATCAGACAGAGGAAGGGGCAGTCTTGGGGGTAAGGCACTAGCAAGCCACCCATGTTCTCCAAGCCAATGAAATGGCAGCTGGAGGCAGCTAGTGCTTTGTGAAATGTGCATTGATCATAAACACAGGCTTTGCTGCTTTTCATGTTGTAACAAGACCTTGGCTTCAGTCTCATCTAGGAAATAAGATAATTCCACTGATTCCTAATGGGTCAAGATACATGTTAATCTCCACTTCTTATGTAACAGATTACCACAAAGTTACTGGTTTAAAACACAAAGTTATCTTTTTATAGTTTTGGTGGTAAGAAGTCCAATTGGATTGTACTGACTATATCTAGCAGAGGGAATCTATGTTGGTGACTTTGCCAGCTTCTATAGGCCCCCAGAATCCCTGATTTTTGTCTTCCCTATCACCCAAATCTCTGCTTCCATTATCATATCTCTTCTTTAATTCTGACACTCCCTCTTATAAGTACCCCTGTGATAACATTGAGAAACCACATAGCTCAGGATAACTTTCTTATCCCCAGGTCCCAAGCTTAGTAACATCTGCAAAGTATTTTTTTTTAATGAAATGACATATTTACAAGCTTTAGAGATTAGAATTTTTTGTGTATGGTAGGGAGTCATCATAATTATGTTGATCAGAGAAGTTTATGTGTAATCTAATTTATTTTTTACATCAATTCTGAGTTTTATTTAAGGATATTAGAAACTTGTTCATTCTTTTTTTTTTCATTCAACAATAGCCATTATACTGTCTTTTTTTTTTTTTTTTTTTAAGTAAGGTCTTGTTGTAGCCCACATTGATCTGGAATTCATTAGGTAGTCTCAGGGTGGCCTCAAACTCACAGCTATCCTCCTACCTTTGCCTCCAAAGTGGTGGGATTAAAGACATGTGCCACCATGCCCGGCTCCATCTGTGATTTTTTTAAGCAACCTAGTGTAGGTCTGTACCTCTAGTCAGTCAGTAATTAGTTCTTTGTGATGAAGGCTATGGTCATCATTTGCCTTACTTACACATATTCTCTTTCCTTTCTGCTTTTGGTCACATGGTAGGGTTTACTTCTCCATCACCTGTGAAGTTAGATTTGGTCCTGTGAATTTGGTCAATGCAGAGGTACAGTATGTGATTGTGAGAAGAGGCATAGTGTGAATTGAGGAGCATACAATGGAAATAGTATCTTCCATAGACTGGATATTATCTTGAACATGGTGTGCCAGCAAGAAAATCTATGATAAATGACTGAAGGCTTGGGGCTGTTTGTTACTGCAGCATAACCTGCCATATATATCCTGAAGATAAGGGGCCTCCTGGTCACAGGCCTACCTCACACCCCCCAGGTTATGCTTCCTGAAGATAAGGGGGACTCCTGGTCACAGGTCTACCTCACACCCCCCAGGTTATGCTTCCTGAAGATAAGGGGACTCCTGGTCACAGGCCTACCTCACACCCCCCAGGTTATGCCTCCTGTAACTGACCAACAAATCTATTTGCAAGTTCTTTTTTTTTTTTAACTTTTATGGCTGTAACTCACATGTAAATTGTGATTTATGGCTTAATTCACATCCTGTTTCTTTTTTATCAAAGTTGAACACTTTTACCAGTTCAGGGCTTCATTCAAAATCTAAAATGGAGCCCTGGTATACCAGACTATCCTTTTTTCCCTTTTCTATCTTTTTTTATATTTTATATTTGTTTATTTACTTATTTGACAGAGAGAAAGAGGAAGAGAGACACACACACACAGAGAGAGAGAGAGAGAGAGAGAGGGAGAGAGAGAGAGAGAGAATGGTCACATGCCAGGGCTCCAGCCACTGCAAACAAACTCCAGAAGTGTGCGTCCCCTCGTGCATCTGGCTTATGTGGGTCCTGGGCAATTGAACTTGGGTCCTTTGGCTTTGCAGACAAACACCTTAACTGCTAAGCCATCCCTCCAGCCCCCTTTTCTCTCTCTGTCTTTTTTAGAACCCAATATAACTTTGCCTCACATTGCGTGAGTCAATGGTCTTGCGCAACACTGGACCCCATAACAATGTGAGACCAAAAGACCCAACTTGGGCAGACCTTAGTAAAGAGAGAACTCTGAAGAGAGGAAGACACTGTCCATTGTGACCTCTGTATCTCAGATTCCATACGTGATTTTCAAGAAATCTATAGGTAGCCTTATTTAGGAACTTGGGAAAGGCACTTAGCTGATCAGTGGCACAACCAAGCTTAGATCAGAAACTTCATTTTCAATCCTTTTTTTTTTCAACTGCAACTTCTTCAGCCCTGTGTAATTCAGGGTGACATGGGGTTCACTACACCAGAGCAGGCTTCTATGACATCCTGTGATTCAGGAGCAGACAAACATAAAATAACTAAAATCAACTAAAATAACTAAAATAGCTAAAAATAAAATAAATTAACTAAATAAAATAACTACAGAACAATGTAGAAGCTTACCTCGCTCTCCTTCATTAAAGCCTCTTCCACTGCCGTGCGACGGTATGCTCCAACGCACCGTTCATTCTGCTGTATAGCCTATTGTTGAATTAGGAATATTTGAGGAGCACCAGGAAGTATTAGTTGTGGACTAATTAATTCAGATTTTAGCCCAAGCACAGAGTAATTGACAGATACTCAGCACATAGCATTCTGTCCTAGAACCTGGACATGCCCACTGATCTGGGGAGAAAATAGACACAGACATAGTAACTGCAGCTGGGTTTTCTGAGGTTGGCAGACATGAAAGAATTTGTTATGCTTGAGAGTGACCAGAATCTGTGTGCCTTTAGTTAGGAAAGGCCCATTGGATCACTTTCAGGATGGACTGAGCCCCTCATAATTAGGGTGGGTCTTCCCAACTCAGTTAATCTAATCTAGAAAATTCCTCACAGACAAGACCAGTGATTTGTTTCCATAGTGAGTCTAAATCCTGTCAAGTTGACAACCAGAGATAAACCATCACAACTACTTTTTCTGTTCAGATGATTCATGATCATATTCTTTTGATTTATAAAAGCCATCCTAAGAGTAGAAGGAAGGACCATCAGGGAGGTGTATCAAGTGTGGAGATCTGTGCCTGTTCTAACTCACTCCACATTGTGGTGAACAGTGGTTTTCAGGCTGTGCCTTGGGTGACTTCATTTTACAAACAGTGGTGACTTCATTTAGAGTGCAGATGCAGAGGCAGGATTCTACTTCTTCTCTGTGCACATAGACACCACCCTTGTCCAGCACCACAAATGAGAACAAACTGATACGTAATGTATGCCTACAAGTAAAATGGTACACCTATGAACTTACCAAGGTAGATTGAGAGCATATGGACACATGGGCATATTAAAACCATGTCAAAGAAACAAGGTCCTAGAACTTGTCCAACACACCAGACAAAGGCAGCACCCTCATCTTGATCTCATTTTGACTCAGAAGAGGAGAGAACACTTAACACTGTGATGCTGGTGGGCTGCACTGACATGTCATCTGACCATCTGGTGCTTGTTTCACTAGACAACAGTCAGAGAACTCCCAACTATCCCAAGAGCTTCAGCTCAGCAACTCTCTACTGCTTGAGGCTTATTCAATTTCTATCCATCTGTCTGTCAGAATGGAGCCTGTACTTGAGCCTGATCCTAAGCAGGTAGCTTGCCTTTATGGCTGGACCTTGTAGCTTGGTTTGAGGCTTTGTGCTCCATAGTTTTCAACAGCTCTCCCACTGGGAGAGCTCAATATCTTATCTACCCACCTGCAGTGATTCGCTTGGCATTTGTATCAGCTCTCTGCTTCTGCCTTCATAAAGACCTCTTAGAGGGCTGGAGAGATGGCTTAGCGGTTAAGCGCTTGTCTGTGAAGCCTAAGGACCCCGGTTCGAGGCTCGGTTCCCCAGGTCCCACGTTAGCCAGATGCACAAGGGGGCGCATGCGTCTGGAGTTCGTTTGCAGTGGCTGGAAGCCCTGGCGCGCCCATTCTCTCTCTCTCCGTCTATCTGTCTTTCTCTCTCTATCTGTCACTATCAAATAAATAAATAAAAAATGAACAAAAAATATTAAAAAAAAAAAGACCTCTTAGAACTCTAGGGGCCATTTTAACCCCTTCGTAGCCTGTCTATAAGCTACAAATATACACAAATGTGTTGTCTATGTTTCTGCCACAGCAGGCTCATAATATTTTGGACCTGCAGCTCCTTCACTTGGTTCCCAGATTATGGATTCAGGCCCTTTCTTATCCACTGTCTGAAACCATCCCTGTACTGCTTCTGTGAAGCATGCATGACAGATAGTATTAACCTTAGTTATAAATGGACAGAAGAGGCTCAGAAAGTCAAGATGTGCCACAGGCTTGTAAGAATCAGGGACATAGCATTCTGTTTTGGTTCTTCATTGGAGTTTCTGGTCCTCCCAGCACTGACCCTGTGGTTGGGTTGCCCGTGTTATATTTTCCTCTAATTTGTTATCTTAATGTTAATGGAAGAGAATGTTTGAGCCAGTTGAGTAAGCATAGAGGGAGGACAAGAAGGGGTACCCAGCACAGGGCT
The DNA here is from genome assembly GCF_020740685.1 of Jaculus jaculus. Lineage (NCBI taxonomy): Eukaryota > Metazoa > Chordata > Mammalia > Rodentia > Dipodidae > Jaculus > Jaculus jaculus. Next base: position 25,658,425 of record NC_059115.1, read on the forward strand.
TGGAGAGAGAGAATGAGAGAGAGAGAGAGAGAGAGAGATAGAGAGAGAGAGAGGACAAAATGGGGTAACCAGTACAGAGAGAGACAGGACAAAATGGGGTACCCAGTACAGGGCTCGCCCTTGCTGTGTGTGCATCTGCTAGAAGGCATGGCAGGAAGTGTTAGGTGGGAGTTAGCTTCCACCTGCCACATGGTATTCAAATATGTTCCACATGCCTGTCACTGGGTAGAACAGGTTGTCTGGAGCTAGGGTAGAGGAACGCAAAAGACTGCAAAGAGGACAAGGGAAATTGTGTGGGGGAGTGGTAACAGAAATGTGCTTCTTGACTCAGGGTAGTAGCTTACCTGGTGTCTTCAACTGCTGAAACATACAGATAGTATTGAAAAGCAGTTAAGTAGCTCTTTTAGGCAGTTAGGGTGACTGGGTCCCTGAAAAGGCAAGAAAGTTTATACTTGCCAGAGATCAAAGGATGATCTGACTTTTTATCTCTTGCCTAGTTCCCTAGACCTGTTTTTCCACAAACAACCTGGCCCCCTTCTGGGAGGGAGATCTTTCTTAAGATTTAAATCTAATGCTAACATTGTGGTTGGTCAAATGCATGCAAACATGCACGTGTGTGTGTATGTGCATGCGTGCACACATGCACACACATGTGCACATGTGTATGTAACATTTTGTTTATTCATTTGTTTGTCAATGGGCACGTAGATATTTTCTAACTTTATAGGCCATTGTACATAATATTATGAGCATGAGTGTACAAAAATATTTTCCACTTGCTGCTTTCATTTTTTTTTAGGGATATACTCAGGAATGAATGTGGAAATTACCTTTCATGTTACTTTCTGCCTGTGACATGTAAAACTGCTTTTAATAATTTTTATTTAGAGTAGTGAAACAAGGTCAACTTGTAAAATATTTAGTAAATATCACTATTGATAGTGCTTGGCTATGTCACAAATCATAGGATTTATTAAACTGTTGAAAATAGGAAAATACCAAACTAGTCTAAACTTTTCTCATGCCTGTGAGAAACCTGGGCTGTGGTGAGGGTCTGGTCTTGGGTGGACAATGAGCCCAAGGATCCCAAGGCTTATGGAAATAGCACAGTGAAGGAATTCAGGTGCATGAGAATGGAAAATAAATGAAGCATGTGCAGAGATTGCCAAGACTCTAAATGAAGAATATGATATCATGTAGAGAATCCTGTAGAAAATAATACAAAGACAGCAAAAGATCTTTGAGATAGTGTAGAAATGATGTAGAATTGATGTAAGAGATGCTATATGCTGTGCCTCTCCATATAAACCTTGGCAAGCTCTGGAGCAGGACACCAGAATCAAGGATCTGGAATGGGGCCAGAAACATCCTCTTTGGTGCTTCACATGAAGCTTTTACTAAGTAGTATCACAGTGATGGATGCTTCAGTGTGTGCAGGCTACGAGGAAAGCTCATACTCCTTTACAGGAAAGTGTACAAATGGAGCTGATTTAAGAAGAGAGAGAAAATGGAAGAAGGATAAAGAAGAACACATCTATTAGCCATCTCAGCCATCTCCAGCTCTCCTCTGGCTCAGGGACCATAAACTCTAGCACACTGACAATAACAGGGCCATGAGGATGCTCAACTGCAGTGAACATGTGATATGTGGATGTTTTGATGGAAAACAAATTACAATATGCAAATTCTAGTTAATCTTTTGTGATACCATTCAACAAACACATGTCTAGATATGACTACTTTTTTGAATAATGAACGAAAGTATCTCAAGAATCTAGAAATACACAAGTTGAAGAATCCAGTGAAAGAATAATAAAATGTGATGCAAGAAAATATTTTATAAATACGAAAGCCCAATTATTTGTTACTGGAAGGGAAATAATTAGTGTCCTCACCTTAGTCTCCTTTGGGCATTACTTAATAAAACTTGCTGCAGATGCTAAGTACAGTGAAGTGTTTGCAGATATCTGTCTCACCTTTCCATCAGACCTCCAGGGGGCAGGTTTTCCATGGCTTGTGTTTTCATAGGACAGCATACTTTGAGGGGGGCTGTGGCTGGCTGGAGAATGGCATCTCTGAGGAGGACAGGATTTCACAGTGCCTGGAGGGTCTGGAAAGGAAGAAGTCACACTTCAATGCACACTATCCTCTTCTCCGTGACTACAGTACCTCCTGATGAAGCAGTGTTCCCTTGCTCCAGCGTCCGCCCCATCCCCACTCTCTCCAAAGGAGACCCAGAGTAATTGCTTAAAAATGTATTAATTTTAACTCAGGAAAGTGAAGTAAAAAAAGAATTAATTAGGAAATAAAATACCACTTAAAAACTTAAGATATTAACTAAAAAATAAAATATCACAATTTTAACCTGATTGAAGGACAGGCAAGCTTTTGATAATTCAGGCTAGGGTATGTTATTAAGCTTGTCATTTCGTGGGACCTAGAGGTAGTATTTGTTGCCATTCATAAATGTATACTTTGCATGTGTAAATGAGAACTTGGACATGCTTGTACCTGCCACTGTAACATAGTAGCAAGCCAGTAGACTTTTCTCAATCCCACAGTCTCATGGGATTGGTGGTGTCACTTGTAAGTGTAATTTAGAAATATCATATAATGGCATATTCTTATGGTTTGAATAGTAAATGTTCTTCAAAGCACATGTATGCAGCACTACTGAGAGGTGATAGACATTTTAGGAGGTGGAGTCTCATTGGAGGAAGTTCAGGTCTTTGAAGGAATATGGGACCCCAGATGTTTTCTCTCTGTTAGGTCAGGACAAAATTGAGTCACAGAAGACAGAGATGTAAGGAAGTGGGTTATCCATATTCCTCAAGGAACTGCCCAGCCATTATCCCTTCCTTGCCTAACAATGCCCCAGGTCTAGCTTTCCTGCCCCCTTATCTCCCACCTGGTCACTTCTGGTCTCACCTTATGGCAATATAAAGAACAAAGGAGTTCCTTCCCTTCCTTCCCTTCCCCCAACTGAAGAGATCTATATAGCCCACTATCTGTAATCTCAAAGTTGACTGCTCTGCTCTTGAGAGTCAGTCCTGGCAGCTCATGTTTTTCCATGAATAAAAGCTTCCATCTTTGCCTCAGAGTGGTTTTTGGGGTCTTGGTCACTTCTGAACCTTACATCTAGTGCCCTGACTTGGATAGGAAGGCTTCCAGTTGCCCTCTTGGGCAGCCAGACCTCCCTTTCCCCTGACCAGACCTCTAAGCTGTCATTCAATCCTCTGAAGGCTTCCGACCATCCCTGCCTGATATAGCTCTCACACCCTCCACAATTCAGCCTCACTGTTCTTCCCTTTTCCATCTCCTCCCTCCTTCTTGGTAAGTGTCCCTCTCAGGTTGGCCTGCTTTCGGGTTTCATTGCCCCTTGTGGAAGCTGTGTCAGCGCACCAGGCTATACCCCTAGGCCGCTAGGCCCCAACCCCAGGTCTCTAGAAAGACGCACCCTCTAAACCTCGGTTCTATTGCTCTCTGGTGTACAGCACCCTAAGGGACACCTTCTGGTTTGGTTGTACCATCTCGGGACCCCCAACCCCCTCCCTCCTTTCCCTCTTGTTGGAGACGAGGAGATGAGCCCTGAACAGACCTTTGCCCTGAGATAACCTCTGTCCTGAGCAATTTCTGCCCTGAGCAACTTCTGACCTTTCCTCATCCCCCCACCCTGCCATACCTAACTGATTCCATCCCCCCACCCCGCCACACCTAACTAATTAACACCCTGACTGGCAACTGCAGAGAAGTGAGAACTGTACCGTGAATTTTTGGAATAACTGCAAACTGTCCTAGGCCAAAGGCCAAGAAGATTCTGTAACTTTCCACCACCTGCCTCCTCCAGCCCCCCACCTCACCCAAAACCCTAACCCTAACCCTAACCCTTAAAAAGGCCACTGTGGCTCAATAAAATTGGACTCTTGACAAGTGTACATTTGCTTGAGTCTCTTCCTCTCTCTCGCCCATCTTATTTCAGGTTAGGGCCCTCCTCGCCCCCATGAATAACTAGGTCCCGCGGGACGGGACACGTGGCGCCCAACGTGGGGCTCGAGGCATGGACCCCTACTGGACGGAGACCCCTAATTCAGCGACCTCCGGAGGATTTGTTAAGTGGTCACCGCTTCTCCGCCCAAGAAGATGACAAGACCTGGTAAGTTTTCCCTCTTCATTCCGTCCCATCGAGATGGGCCATTCATTGTCTAAAGAGGCTTCTTTCATAAAGGATTTAAAAGCCTCTCTCAGAGAGTGAGGAATATGGGTAAAGAAAAAGGATCTTATACAGTTTTTTATTTTTGTTGATAAGACATGTCCATGGTTGATGATTGATGGACCTAATATTCATCCCAAAAAGTGGCAAAGAGTAGGTAGAGAATTAAATCAGAAACTCACTGAGGAAGGCAATGATGCACTATCCCCAACTATTTTCTCTTTCTGGGGCTTAATTCGAGACATTGTCGAGGAAGCAAATAATGACTCTGGTAAACGCCACCTTCTCTCTGTGGCCGAATATTGTCTCTTGTCTTCACAGCCTGGCTCCCGCTGCCCTTCGCATCCCCCCTTTCGAGCTTCAGACTCCTTTTCTCTCGCTGATGTTTCTGACTCTCATACTTCTGACCCTTCGAATCTTCCCCAACTTTACCCTCCACTACCCCCAATTGACATTTCTAACCCCCCCCCCATAACCAATCACCTCACCTAATCAATCCTGTTCTAAAGAAGCAACCTACCACTAAACCTCAGCCTCCTCCTACTGGTCCCTCATCCTCTTCCTCCCCTCCAGATGACCCTCTCGATACTGGCGATGCAACCACCTTAGAAGGTGAGGCCGCCCGTTGTTACAATCCTGATTGGCCACTCCTCGCCCCCGCTGTCCCAACTCTTTCCCCCCAAACTCTCCCCTCTGCTCCTCTTTTGACCTTGCCCTCTTTTCCTATTGTTCCACCTAGTTCCCTTTCTGAGACCAAGCTTCGCCTCTCCTCTCAAGTTCGAGATCTCACTGAAATTCTCCAACTTCAAAAACAACTTTCTCGTCTCTCTGCTCGCTGTTCTGCCGAACTCCCCCCTCCCCTACCCCAGCCCCTTCACCCCTTGTCTTCTCCTTGTTTGGCTTTTCCTGTTCTCCGCTCACAAACTAGACATGCTCCTGATCGGAGATCTGGGTCTGACCCCCTCGGGCCTTCCTCCTCTGTCCTTAATCGCGATGCCCCATCCTCTTCATGCCATCTCCCCGCAGTTTCTGTTCCCTTGCCTTCCTCTGATGAGGATGATTCTCAAAGTGAAAATAAAAATGAGGAGGAAGAAAGTCAGAGTAAACCATGCCACAATATGCCCACCACAGGCCAAGATAGTCAAGGTGAGGAGACTGTTTATCGCTGACTCCGCTTTAAAAACCTAGAAAAACTTAACTCAGCAGTCAAGGACTATGGACCTAATGCCCCTTTTACCCTTTCCTTATTGGAAAGCCTTGGCGGGGGAGGTTATCTGACTCCTAATGAGTGGCTCACCGTTGTACAGTCGGTCTTAAATAGAGGACAATTCCTTTCATGGCAGGCTGATTGGGTTGACCGCTGTAGGACTCTGGCTAAGGAATACCAGACCCTGTCTCAGTTACTCCAAAAACAACACGGACAGGTCTTGGCTATGACTCACATTTTTCCTAAGGGCCATTGCTCCTCCTGCACACCAGGCAGATAAAATAACCTGGAAAAATAATTCCCCTGTCTGGGTAGATCAATGGCCCCTTCCTCAACATAAGTTAACAGCAGCCATACAGTTGGTGCAGGAACAATTAGTGGCTGGTCATATTGAACCCTCCACCTCCCCCTGGAATACACCCATCTTTGTTATACAAAAAAAAGGGGGAAATGGAGATTACTCCAAGATCTAAGAGAAATTAACAAGACCATGGTTCCGATGGGGGCCCTTCAGCCTGGCCTCCCGTCACCAGTAGCCATTCCTAAGGGCTATACTAAATTAGTCATAGATCTTAAAGATTGCTTCTTTTGCATTCCCCTCCACCCAGAGGATTGCAAACGTTTTGCCTTCAGCCTCCCTATTGTTAATTGTATCGGTCCATCTCCCTGCTTCCAATGGAAAGTTTTGCCGCAGGGGATGGCCAATAGCCCTACCCTCTGTCAAAAATTTGTCACCCAAGCAGTAGATCCCTTTCGGCTTAAATATCCTAATTTATATATCATTCATTACATGGATGATATTTTATTAGCAGGCCCAGAGACAACAAAATTATATGAGGTGGGACAAGAATTAATCCTTATACTCCAAAAATTCGGACTACAAATAGCCCCAGAGAAGGTTCAAATCCATCCTCCCCACCTTTTCCTTGGATTTGAATTACACTCCAATAAAATCCTATCTCAAAAAATCCAGTTAAGAAAAGATTCTTTAAAAACACTTAACGATTTCCAGCGGCTCTTGGGGGACATTAATTGGTTACGACCTTATTTAAAATTAACTACTGGAGAACTTAAACCCTTGTTTGATATTTTGCGAGGGGATTCTGACCCTTCCTCGGCTCGAGAGCTTACTACAGAGGCTAAAAATTCCTTACAAATCGTTAAAAAGGCCATTCAGGCACAAAAGATTGGATACTTCTCTCCCACCTCCCCATTATGGTTACTTATTCTCCCTACAACTTTTACACCCACCGGTCTTTTATGGCAAACTAAGCCTTTATATTGGATCCATTTACCTGCTACCCCCCAAAAAATTCTGCCCACCTACCCCTCCCTGGTTGCCCAGGTTTTAAAACTTGGGAGAGAAAGTTCTCTTAAACTTTTTGGAAAAGACCCAGACACCATTAGTGTGCCTTATAGCGCCTCTCAGGTTCAATGGCTAGTACAGTTTTCTGATGAATGGGCTGTTGATTGTGTTTCCTTCCAAGGCAAAATAGATAATCATTATCCTTCAGACAGACTAATTCAATTCCTTTATAGACAGTCCATTGTTTTCCCAAAACAGACTAAAAGCTCTCCCATTCCTGGAGCTATGTTAGTTTTTACTGATGGTTCTTCATCTGGAATTGCAGCCTTTAACATCAATGGAAAAATCTCCAAGGTCCAAACTAAACTTTCTTCGGCACAGCTTGTGGAATTGGTTGCTGTTATACAGGTGTTTGAGACTCTCGCCAATCACCCAGTTAACCTTTATACTGACAGCGCCTATGTAACCAGCTCAGTCCCTTTGCTAGAGATGGTCCCTTATATCCATCCCTCTACCAATGCTTCCCCTCTTTTTGCTAAACTTCAGCAACTAATCCTGGCCAGAACTCACTCCTTCTTTGTAGGACATATTCGAGCACATTCTGGTCTTCCTGGACTCTTAAGTAAAGGAAATGACCTTGTGGATCAGGCAACTCAAAATAGTTCTGTTGTCCTAACTGGCATGGTCGCCCCACCTGACCCCATATCCCAGGCACAAGAGACACATCAGTTACACCATCTTAATGCCCAAACTCTCCGACAGATGTTTTCTATCACCCGAGAACAGGCCCGACAGATAGTCCGCCAGTGCCAGGGCTGTATAACATTTTTGCCTGAGCCACACTTGGGAGTTAATCCTCATGGTCTTACACCAGGGGAATTATGGCAAATGGATGTCACCCATTATTTGCCTTTTGGCAAATTAAAATATATTCATGTGTCTATAGATACCTTTAGTGGATTTATTTGTGCTTCCCTTCAGACGGGAGAAGCTACTAAAAATGTTATTAATCATATATTTGCTTGCTCTGCCTTTATGCCATTGCCAAAAGTCATCAAAACAGACAATGGCCCTGGGTATACCAGCACTAGCTTTAAACAATTCTGTGCTCAATTAAAAATAAAACATCTTACTGGTATTCCCTATAATCCACAGGGACAAGGTATAGTAGAAAGAGCACATCAAACTCTTAAAAACATGCTCTTTAAGTTACAACATTCTGGGGGAATATTATACTGCCCAGCAAGAAACCCGAAAACATTATTAAACCATGCCCTGCTTGTCTTAAATTTCTTAACTTTAGATAAAGAAGGCAAAGCTGCAGCAGATAGGTTCTGGCACCCCTCCACATCAAATAATTATGCTCAAGCTCTATGGAAGGACCCAATAACCCACAAGTGGTCTGGCCCAGATCCTGTGTTAATCTGGGGGAAAGGACATGCTTGCATATATGACTCTAAAGAACAAAATGCTAGATGGCTCCCAGAGAGGCTAATAAAATTGATTAATTCTCCCAGGGAAATCCCTGAGAAAGATTTTAATTGTGCTTAATTACAGAAAGATGCTCGGCCTTGCCATTCTCTCATTTCTAATTGCAGCCCGGCTGGTGGTAAGTGCCCCCTCCCCTTATCAAATTTATAACTACACTAGGATCATTGAAAACCAGGCCGGAGATATTGTTAACTCTAGCTCTTCAGTCGGACCCCAGCCCCAATGGCCTGATCTAGAAATAGATCTCTGTGCCCTTGCCCTTGGAGCACATCCTGATTGGGGTCTTGAGGAGGTATTCTGGCCTCGGCCCAAAGGTTTAGCACCTGAACTTCCTGCATGCAACCCCAGTTTCGCTGGCTGTAGAAACGATGTCGAAAAAAGTCTCCTTCACGGCCTGCAGGGTTTTTATGTCTGCCCGGGAGCCCACCGAGATAAATCCCTCAATTATAAGTGCGGGTGGGCTAATGACTATTTTTGTGCCTCCTGGGGTTGCAAAACTACTGGGGACGCCTATTGGAAGCCTTCTTCCTCCTGGGACTACATTACTGTCAAACGAAAGTGGAAACATCCTCAGGCGACACCTAACCATTCCCCCCAGGATGTAAGACGACTCTGTAATACTGCCCACTCCTCTACAGGTGGATGGTGCAACCCCCTGTTAATTCAATTCACCCCTCGGGCCAAACAACAAGATTGGACCAGTCGGGGATTTGAATGGGGGCTCAGAGTCTATCAAGAAGGAAAAGATATTGGACTTACTTTTAGAATCAGATTACTTAAGTCTATTCCCAATAAAAATTCTGCAGCCATGGGACCAAACCCCGTCTTACTTAAGCCAGCCAGACCCAAATTAACTATTGGGTTTACCACACCCCCTACAGTCACTCAGTTATTTCAAAAATATACCTTGTTCCAACCCACCATCCCTGAGGGACCCCCAAGTTCGGCTGATCTCATTGTTTCTTTAGTAAACGCCTCCCTAGAAGCTATTCATAATACTAGCAATCCTGATTATCAAGAATGCTGGATTTGCTTTTCTCCTACACCTCCCTTTTATGAGGGTGTTGTGATGCTTATGGCCCCTATATTCACCAATGATACAGATGGCCTATCCTGGCATGCTGCCCCAGATGGAGGCCTTACTCTTAGTTCCATTTCAGGTATTGGACTCTGTCTTGTTGGCCCTAAAATGTTGCCCCCCCCCCCCATTCACTCATATCGGTCTGTAATCAGACTGCTATTGTCAATGAAACTTCCACCTATACTAAAGCCCCTAATAACACCTACTTTGCTTGCTCCTCGGGTCTGACTCCTTTTATAGTCAATAAGGATTTTATTAATAATAAAGATTACTGCGTTGTAGTTATTGTGCTACCGCGATTCCTTGTCCATAATCCAGAAGAATTTTTATCCACTCTGGATCAGGGTATCTCCATCAGACAAAAAAGAGAGCCTTTAACTGCTATTACCCTGACTGTGCTCCTGGGGCTTAGTGCTGCAGGGGCCGGGACAGGTGTTGCCTCAATGGTTACCTCCCATCAACATTTTTCACATCTCAGTGCCTTAGTGGATAGAGATCTCAGCCTCATACAGGAGGGAATACAAGATCTTAAAGATTCATTAGCTTCCCTTTCTGAGGTAGTTCTTCAAAATCGGAGAGGATTAGATCTAGTCTTCCTTAAAGAAGGGGGACTCTGTGTAGCCCTCAAAGAAGAATGCTGTTTCTACTCAGATAAGACTGGGCTAGTACAAAATAGCCTTGATAAAGTTAAAAGAAATCTAGAGGATAGAAAAAGGGCTCGAGAACAACAAGAATCTTGGTATAAAAATTGGCTTTCCACATCTCCCTGGCTAACTACTTTGCTTCCTAGTCTTTTAGGCCCTTTTGTTGGATTCCTTTTGCTTATCTCCTTTGGCCCCTGGGCCTTCAGACGACTAACCAGTTTCATTAAGAGTCAGGTAGATTCTACAATCAAGCCAGTGGAAGTCCATTACCATCGCCTCGCCACAGAAGAAACATTTGCCGCTGACCCACCAAAAGAACAAGACAACCCCCCATCTCGACCCTTAGACTTTACCTTCCTGCAAAGATCCCCCCATCTCGACCCTTAGACTTTACCTCCCTGCAAAGATCCACCCTGGGGTGGAAATTTTGGTCCCGCCCCTCCGAATAATAACTCAGGTCTCCGCGACCCCTCATACTAATTGGCTACCAAACATATTTCCTCCAGGATCCTTATGGGGCTTTGATGGTCTTGTTGAGAGCAAAATGCGTTACATTTCCACAAAGTGAGTGGTCTGGTAAGTCAGCGATGGAACGGGTGGCTAAGTCTCGACCCGCCTAAGACAGGACGACCTCACCGAGAGGAGGCCGATCCAATGACAGGTAAGGGTCCAGCACTGCCCTTCTAACAGGCTCAGACCCCATTTGTGCCCCTTGTTCTAAGGTCAATCCAAATGACTTTATCTAAATCAATGACCTATGAGTAACAGCGCTCAACCTACTCTGGGGAATGCTCGCTCGCCTCTCTGATGTCAGGTTGCTCCTCTGGATCCATTTCTACTCTTAAACAAAAATAATCGGCCACCAAAACAAGCCCTTCTTTGGGACATCATTAAGGGGTCACAGTAACCTCCCTATCCTGGTCCTTGTATACAGAAGAGGGGGAGATGTTGGAGACGAGGAGATGAGCCCTGAACAGACCTTTGCCCTGAGATAACCTCTGTCCTGAGCAATTTCTGCCCTGAGCAACTTCTGACCTTTCCTCATCCCCCCACCCTGCCATACCTAACTGATTCCATCCCCCCACCCCGCCACACCTAACTAATTAACACCCTGCCTGGCAACTGCAGAGAAGTGAGAACTGTACCGTGAATTTTTGGAATAACTGCAAACTGTCCTAGGCCAAAGGCCAAGAAGATTCTGTAACTTTCCACCACCTGCCTCCTCCAGCCCCCCCCCCCACCCAAGACCCTAACCCTAACCCTAACCCTTAAAAAGGCCACTGTGGCTCAATAAAATTGGACTCTTGACAAGTGTACATTTGCTTGAGTCTCTTCCTCTCTCTCGCCCATCTTATTTCAGGTTAGGGCCCTCCTTGCCCCCATGAATAACTAGGTCCCACGGGACGGGACACCCTCTCCCTCCTGAGCTCTCATCTCCCACTGCCAGCGGCTTTCACCATCGGGAGCACAGTCGCCCTCCTTGCTCACTAACAGGCTAAAAAGCCAACAGTTGCAACCTGTACGACCTCTGCCCAAGTGGGAGGTGCAGGCTCTGTTCACCCTGGTGGGCCAGGAGGTCATATTAGTGTTCTGTGTAAACCCAGCTTAAGCTCCAGTTTATTTTCTTCTCATCCTTGTTTTGTTCTTTTCCTGTCTCCTTAAATACTTAAAGCCTCTATGACTCCTGGGCATCTTATCTTTCTCTGCAACTCTGCTTGGCCACATCCATAAGCTGGACAATGGATCCAAGTTTTCACTGATTTAAAACAAACTTCTGCCAACATACAGGCAAATGGTCTAAAATACCCTATTTTTACTCTGCATGCACAGCCTTCTCTCTGCTGTACCTGCTCTTCTCACCAGGTCCTTCTCAAAAATGCACTCTCACTCAACCCCCTCCCCCATACTCATCCTCACCCTCTGCTTTTGACCTGGACGTAGAGGGAGGACCTCACCCCAACAGCTCCTCTGACTCCTCCAGCAACCTCAGCCTCTCCTGACACCCTGCCTGATAACAAGGTTTGATTTCAGTCTCCGGAGTTGTAAATAAAATATAAATTTAAAATGGGAATGTATAACTTCTGAATGAATGAATGTATGAAAGGGAATGATTGTTTAGAGTGAATATGAGAAGTGCACTTAAAATGAAATGTGTGTGTGAGTGTGTATGGGGCTCACAGCCTTAAGGTTGCAGAATGATTTCTGTTCTGAGCACTGCCATTTCATTGTGGGGATGTTTTCCACCAAGCCCACTGTATGAGATGACATAGCCAATTTTTACTGTTGAGTGTCCCCCAAAAGGAACACTACAGGTAACTAAGATCATAGGAAAAAATGCAAGATTCTCCTACTCTTAATGAGTTGTAAAATGGCTGGATTGGAAAGCAGCCTATAGCACCAAGGAAAGACCAAAACTCTCCCTGGAATTTTAGGAAAAAAACAAAAGAAAGAAAAGGCTTTTTCTTAGCTTCCCTGCCTTACAGAGCCAGGGGCTACAAGCACGGCGACTCTCAGGATCCTGGCCCCAGCATGATGATGAATGAATGCCAAGTCACTATAGACAGATGAGGACTTCTTATAAGGAATTTGTAACTATTTAACATTTACTCTTTCTTCTCATGGTTCTATGGAACTACTAACACACAATAGCTTCATGATTTATATTTAAATTTAGAAGTACTTGATACTAAATTTGTAAAAAATTTTCTAAAATTTCTAATAATGTTTATATCTGCTTTCATATTTAAAATTGTGTTTCAGGAAAGTTATAAGAAACGAAGATCCAAAATCTTTATGTTTATTCTGCATAAGTAGTATAAGTCAAATCTGTTCTACTCTTTCAAAAAAGTTATTTTGAAAGGCCTTTAGAAGTGAAAAAATGGTCATATTAAGCACTGTGAAGATAGTGGTTTGTACAGTTGTATCATATATTACTCATTTTTAACAATAAGAATTTCATAAGAAACCACTGGATGTTTTGTTGAAGTCAAGATAGTCTATATTAAGCAGCTCTCTTCTGTAAGTGTATACATGTCAAAGGGCAGGAATTGTTTGAGCTTGATGTAATCCTCACAAAAATTTTTGCTAGCTTCTGACGAATTTACCTTATTTAACTATGTTAAATGTAACTTTCTGTAATGATGGAAATATTCTTGTTTTCCAAGCTATCTAAAATGGTAAGTACTACCAATGTGAACCTAGTGTCTATTAGGCACTGAAAATATGATATGTGAAACCCAGTAATTATCTTAATAAAAACTTAAATAAAGTAAAAAAAAAGTGTTTTGGTAAGGACAGTAAAAAGATTTTTTGGTAGTTATGAGATGGACTGACTGAAAAAGATAAACTGGAGAGAAAACTTTACAGAGTGGTTACATGGATTGTAAAGGAAAAGTATATAGATGAAGGTATGAGTTAAGTATGTAGATAAAGATATGAGTAAGGTTAAATAGAAGGTTAAAGACAAAGTACTGAATCAGATTACAGACTTCTTGAGTAATAAAATGACTATTAGCCTAGGGCTTGCATTAGACTAACAAAGCATGGCCCTGGGTGGTAGCAGGTTGCTATGGTATTCAGGTTGTAAACTTAACTTTCACTTATTAATGTTAATGTGGTCATAATAATGGCTATGAAAGACTGAGTTTAGAGTACCCAACCAAGTTAACTGGGTTCCTCTATTTGTCAACCTTTTAACTAAGTCTTAGTTAAAATTCACTCATTAATATTCTCTCCTAAAGTTATTATATCTAAAAACCTGCCTCAAAAAAATCTCACAGAGGAACTATATACTCCCCCCACCCACATTTTATAAGGTAAATAGACCAAATTTGAAACATTAAGTAGCATTTATCTGTCACACACTTGAAAACTATTTACTTCATGATGACCAATAAAAAAATTCTAAACAAAGTTATATTGTGATTTTAAGATGTAATTTCTCAATTCCTCCAACAATCAGTCTTAATACTTTAGTTATGTCAGTACTGAAAAAGTTTACTCAATTATCACAGGCAGAATTTTAGAGTTGGTTAAAATTTGATTAGTTATAGATTGTGTCATAAAATTTTGTGTAAGAGATTAAAAATTTTTCATTTTGGCTCAGCAGTTAAAGGTGCTTATTTATAAAGCCAGATGCACATAGTGGAGCATACATTTGGAAATTGTTTGCAATAATAAGTGGCCCTGGCATGCCCATTCACTCTCTTTTGCATGGGACATGTCTCCTTTTTATTAGATCATGGCAGTTTAATCAGTTCCTCTATTGGGTATGTTAAATATAACTAAATTAATTTCAAAAACTGACCTATACATTAGCTGGGCATCTTATTTAGCTTTTTTTTTTTTCGAGGTAGGATCTCACTTTGGCTCAGGCTGACCTGGAATTCACTCTGTAGCCTCAGGGTGGCCTCGAACTCTCTGTGATACTCCTACCTCTGCCTCCCAAGTGCACACCTGGCTTTATGTAGCTTTCAAGAGTGCTAAATCTTCTCAAAAAAAAAAAAAATATGTATATGTATGTATCTCAATTCTGATAAGCTTAAAAATTATATAATTTTTCATGTCTTCATATTTATTTATTTATTTTTAATTTTTATTAACATTTTCCATGATTATAAAATATATCCCATGGTAATTCCCACCCTCCCCACCCCCACACTTTCCCATTTGAAATTCCATTCTCCATCATATTACCTCCCCATTACAATCATTGTAATTATATATATACAATATCAACCTATTAAGTATCCTCCCCTCTTCCTTTCTCTACCCTTATGTCTTCATATTTAAACCAAAATGTTACTACATAATATAGATTTCTTGTTTATTTTCAATTCTGTTAGCAGATCTTTTGTTCATAGTTTACTCTCTGGAGCCTCATGTGCCTTAAATATGTAAACTCTACTTTTTGCTAATATTAGACTTTTCCAGATGTCAGAATATTAGAATATAGTAATTGGGTTTATACAAAGTCCATGATGTTTGGCTATCATTAAGCATGCATCACCATGCCTGGCTAAAATTGCAATTTTAAGATGTTTCTTGTCTTGTTCATGTGGGTTTTGCTAGATTATCACTGAGGCTATACTCTAAGTCTTATGAAAAGTGACTTATTGTGAAAATATACTGTACACAATGTTAATATAGTTTGTCTATATTTCTTTTTTTTAAAATTTTTATTAACATTTTCCATGATTATAAAATATATCCCATGGTAATTCCGTCCCTCCCCACCCCCACACTTTCCCATTTGAAATTCCATTCTCCATCATATTACCTCCCCATTACAATCATTGTAATTACATATATACAATATCAACCTATTAAGTATCCTCCTTCCTTCCTTTCTCTTCCCTTTATGTCTCCTTTTTACCTTACTGCCCTCTGCTACTAAGTATTTTCATTCTTACGCAGAAGCCCAACCAATCATCTGTAGCTAGGATCCACATGAGAGAGAACATGTGGCACTTGGCTTTCTGGGCCTGGGTTACCTCACTTAGTATAATGCTTTCCAGGTCCATCCATTTTTCTGCAAATTTCATAACTTCATTTTTCTTTACCGCTGAGTAGAACTCCATTGTATAAATGTGCCACATCTTCATTAACCACTCATCAGTTGAGGGACATCTAGGCTGGTTCCATTTCCCAGCTATTATAAATTGAACAGCAATAAACATGGTTGAGCACGTACTTCTAAGGAAATGAGATGAGTCCTTTGGATATATGCCTAGGAGTGCTATAGCTGGGACATATGGTAGATCAATCTTTAGCTGTTTTAGGAACCTCCACACTGTTTTCCACAATGGCTGGACCAGATTGCATTCCCACCAGCAGTGTAGAAGGGTCCCTTTTTTTTCCACATCCCTGCCAACATTTATGATCATTTGTTTTCATGATGGTGGCCAATCTGACAGGAGTGACATGGAATGTCAATGTAGTTTTAATCTGCATTTCCCTGATGACTAGTGACATAGAACATTTTTTTACATGCTTATATGCCATTCGTATTTCTTCCTTTGAGAAGGCTCTATTTAGCTTCATAGCCCATTTTTTGATTGGCTTGTTTGATTCCTTATTATTTAACTTTTTGAGTTCTTTGTATATCCTAGATATTAACCCTCTATCAGATATATAGCTGGCGAGGATTTTGCCTCTTTGCTTTTCTCACTGTGTCCTTTGCAGTGCAAAATCTTTGTAATTTCATGAGGTCCCAGTGATTAATCTGTGGTTTAATTGCCTGAGCAACTGGGGTTGTATTCAAAAAGTCTTTACCAAGACCAATATGTTGAAGGGTTTCCCCTACTTTTTCCTCTAGCAGTTTCAGAGTTTGAGGTCTGATGTTAAGGTCTTTAATCCATTTGGACTTAATTCTTGTACATGGAGAGAGAGAAGAATCTATTTTCATCCTTCTGCAGATATATATCCAGTTTTCAAAACACCATTTGCTGAAGAGGCTGTCTCTTCTCCAATGAGTATTTTTGGCATTTTTATCGAATATCAGGTGGCTATAGCTACTTGGGCTTACATTTGGGTCCTCTATTCTGTTCCACTGATCTACATGTCTGTTTTCGTGCCAGTACCATGATGTTTTTATTACTATGGCTCTGTAGTATAGGTTAAAATCAGGTATGGTGATACCACCAGCCTCTTTTTTGTTGCTCAGTATTATTTTAGGTATTCGAGGTTTTTTTGTGATTCCAAATGAATTTTTGGATTGTTTTTTCTATTTCCACGAAGAAAGCTTTTGGAATTTTGATAGGGATTGCATTAAATGTGTAGATTGCTTTAGGTAAGATTGCCATTTTCACAATATTGATTCTTCCAATTCAGGAACAAGGGATGTTTCTCCACTTTCTAGTGTCTTCTGCAATTTCTCGCATGAGTGTTATAAAGTTCTCATTGTAGAGATGCTTTACTTCCTTGGTTAGGTTTATTCCAAGGTACTTTATTTTTTTTTAGATGCAATTGTGAATGGGAGTGATTCTCTGATTTCATCCTTTGTGTTTTTGTTGTTAGCATATATGAAGGCTACTGATTTCTGTGTATTAATTTTGTATCCTGCTACATGGCTGTAGGTTTTGATCAGCTCTAACAGTTTGCTAGTAGAGTCTTTAGGGTCCTTTATGTATAGAATCATGTCATCTGCAAATAATGATAACTTGATCTATTCCTTTCCAATTTGTATCCCTTTTATGTGTGTCTCTTGCCTTATTGCTATGGCTAAGCCTTCCAGAACTATATTAAATAAAAGTGGGGACAGTGGACACCCTTGTCTTGTTCCTGATTTTAGTGGAGAAGCTTCCCATTTTTCCCCATTTAGTAATGTCTTGGCTGTAGGCTTGTCGTAAATAGCCTTTATTATATTGAGATATGTTCCTTCTATTCCCAGTCTCTGTAGGACTTTTATCATGAAGGGATGTTGGGTTTTGTCAAATGTTTTCTCTGTGTCTAATGAGATGATCACGTGATTTTTGTCCTTCAACCTGTTTATGTAATGTATTACATTTATAGATTTGCGTATGTTGAACCATCCCTGCATCTCTGGGATAAAGCCTACTTGGTTAGGGTGAATGATCTTTTTGATATACTCTTGTATTCTGTTTGCCAATATTTTGTTGAGAATTTTTGAATCTATGTTCATGAGGGAGATTGGTCTGTAATTTTCTTTTTTTGTTCTCTCTTTGCCTGGTTTTGGTATCAGGGTGATGCTGGCCTCATAGAAGGAGTTTGGTAGAATTCCTTCTTTTTCTATTTCCTGAAGAGCTTAAGAAGCAATGGTGTTAGCTCTTCCTTCAAGGTCTGCTAAAATTCAGCAGTGAATCCATCCGGGCCTGAGCTTTTTTTAGTTGGGAGATTATTGATAACTGTTCAGATCTCCATGTTTGTTGTAGGTCTATTTAAGTGATTAATCTCATTTTGATTTATTTTAGGTAGGTCATATAGATCAAGGAAATCATCCATTTCTTTCAGATTTTCATACTTTGTGGAGTATATGCTTTTATAGTATGTCCCTATGATTTTTTGAATTTCTCTGGAATCTGTTGTGATGTTACCTTGTTCATCTCTGATTTTATTAATTTGTATCTCTTTTCTCTTTCTTTTGGTCAGATTTGCCAAGGGTTTATCAATCTTGTTTATCCTTTCAAAGAACCAACTCTTTGTTTCATTAATTCTTTGGATTGTTCTTTTTGATTCTATTTCATTAATTTCTTCCCTAATCTTTATTATTTCTTCCCATCTACTGATTTTTGGTTTGCCTTGTTCTTCTTTTTCCAAGGCTTTAAGGTGAAGCATTAGGTCGTTCACTGGTGACCTTTCTAATTTCTTAATATAGGCACTTAAGGCTATAAATTTACCTCTTAGAACTGCCTTCATTGTGTCCCAGAGATTTTGGTATGTTGTGTTCTCATTATGGTTTGACTCTATAAATTTTTATTTCCTTCTTGATTTTTTCATTGACCCATTCATCATTTAGTAGTGTATTGTTTATTTTCCATGATTTTTGTATGCTCTGTAGACTTTCTTGCTACTGATTTGTAGTTTAATTCCATTGTGCTCAGATAAAATGCAAGGAATTATTTCAATTTTCCTGAATTTGTTAAGACTTGCTTTGTGTCCTAATATATGGTCTATTTTAGAGAATGTTCCATGTGCTGCTGAAAAGAAAGTATATTCTGCAGCATTTGGATGAAATGTCCTGTGTATATCTGTTAGGTCCATTCCTTCTATGACCTCATTTAATACAGGTTCCTCTTTGTTTATTTTTTCACAGAATGACCTGTCAATTGATGAGAGTGAGGTGTTAAAGTCACCCACCACCACTGTGTTTGTGTTATCTGTGACCTTAGTTCTAATAGTGTTTGTTTGATGAATTGGGAGTCTCCATGTTAGGTGCATATATGTTTAGGGTTGTAATGTCTTCCTGTTGGAGTGTGCTCTTAATCAATATAAAGTAACCTTCCTTATCTTTCTTGACCAACGTTGGGCTAAAGTCTACCTTGTCTGATATTAGGATAGCAACCCCTGCTTGTTTTCTAGGCCCATTTGCTTGAAACACCATCTTCCAACCTTTCACCCTAAGATAATGTCCATCCTTTGTAGAAAGGTGAGTTTCTTGGAGACAACAAATTGTGGGATCTTGCTTTTTAACCCAGTCTGAAAACCTATGTCTTTTTGCTGGGGCATTGATGCCGTTGATATTAAGAGATATTATTGAAAGGTGTGTATTTATGTTTGCCTTTTTTTTTTGTTGTTGTTGTTGTTCTGGTTCTACCAGTGCTCTCTTCTGTTAACTAGTATTTGAGTATTGCTTGTTTTTTTCTAGGTTCCTGATATGTGTGCTTTTCCTTTTCTTCAGCATGGAGGATTCTATCAAGTATTTTCTGTAGAGCTGGTTTTGTCTTCAAATACTCCATTAACCTGCTTTTGTCATGGAATGTCCTTATTTCTCTGTCTATTTTAATGGATAACTTTGCAGGATAAAGTAACCTTGGTTGACAGTTGTTATCTTTCAGAACTTGGAATATATCACTCCAAACCCTTCTGGCTTTAAAAGTTTGTGTTGAATAATCTGCTGTAATCCTGATGGGCTTGCTTTTGTAGGTAACTTGATTTTTCTCTCTAACTGCTTTCAATATTTTTTCTTTGGTGTGTGTGTTTGGAAGTTTGATTATAATATGGTGAGGAGAGGTTTTTTCTGGGTTTTGTCTGGCTGGGGTTCTAAAGGCTTCCTGTATCTGCATTGGCACCTCTTTCCCAATTTGGGGGAAATTTTCTTCTATGATTTTGTTGAAGACGCCTACTATGCCTTTGGAGTGGAATTCTTCTTCTTCTACTATGCCCTGAATTCTTTTTTTTTTTTTTTTTTTTTTTAGCACTTAAGAACTTTGGGATTTATTTAAACAGCAAAGTTATCAATCTGAACAGGAGGGGAAAAGGAAAAAAATTTAAAATCCACAGGAAGATGCCCCCCCAGCACCCCAAATCAGCACAAAGCGCTGGTTGTATCGTCCCATAGCAGAGTGGTTCGGCAGCCCAGAGACATGGCGTCGGTTCCACGTGGGTGTATCCTTTAAATTCCTGCAGTGTGAACAAAATATCCCTTGACATATTCATCAAACTCCCCTCCCCAGTTGGCTTTCCAAAGAAGAAAGCTCACAACGGTGAGTTTTGACAGCGCTGCGATGTGGAATGTCTACGTAGGTCACCATGGTCCCGGAGGGAGGACAGCAGCATCCACCCAGCAGAGCCTCCGCACTGGGGCTGCCGTCTGCAGCAGCCACCCTGTGCACACTGCAGTGGGAGCTGTCAGCTAGCCGGGCGCCGACTGACAGCACAAAGGCACAAGTGAGTCCCTGTCCAGACCGTTCACGTCCGTGCCAACTTGCTTAGTGTTCTAGGACATTGAGGGTGAGCCATGAGCTTATCCTCCAGCGAACATCTGAGAGAATGATGGAAAATGCTCATTACAAAGTGTTTCCAGGTTTGGTAACCTTTAAAAATTGCTGGCTTTTATAAAAATGTCTTTCAGTAGATCAGTGAATCTATAAATGGTGGGATTTCACCACAGACTGCATGTAAAACAGAGGTGTGGCTCATGGAAAGGAGCCATTGACACTGCTACAGGTCATGATTTCAGGGTCTCATGATAAATGCTTTGGCTAAGGCTGCATAGTTATGGGTGCCCACTCAGATGACGTGGCGCAAGGGTAGGAGCTGGTAGCAACAAGCGGTTCTCAAGACTTCTCCTCCTTGTTAACTTCGGAAATTCTGTCGATAGATTTCAGGATTTCAGCAACAAGATTCAGTGTTTCTGCTCCAGACACCAGCTGCTTTATGGATGAGTGTGCATTGTTCATGACAATGCGGAGGTTCTGCAAGGCCACTTCCGTGTTCTGTTTCACCACTGTAAGGCTGGTGCCCTGGCCTGCACGCAAGGCTTCATTTTCCCTCTTGCAGCTGGAGACCTGTGCCTGGAGCAAGCTTACTTCCTGTTTCAGCTTTACCACATGATTTTCTGCCTTTATAGCCCGTTTAGTCATTAGTTCGAGGTTCTGCTCGACTTGCTGGACCACCGACTCCAGGTCATGGAAGTCACTCTCCTCCTTGATCATCTTTGCTTCCAACTTCCGCTCCAGTGTCCTCACCATTTCTGTTTGAGTTTCAGAGAAGCTCTGAACCTCATTCAGCTTTCTTCTTAGTTTAGAATTTTCGTCTTTTAGCTGCAGCGTCCGCGGGTGTCAGTCTCCCGAGGATTCTCCGTGTGCTGCAAAGTCTGCACCTGGACTCCTGGCTGGAGATGCCGGGGAAACATGCGAGTTGGTGTCACTAATGGTCCATGGGGGCAAAGACTCGGGTCCTGCAAGCTCCGATGTGTTGGAGAAAAAGGAAAGGTATGTGTCACAGGGTGACGTGCTGCCTGTGACCCTGGAGGAGTGAGTCTGTTCCACGGTAGATGGCATGTAGGCTCCATCCCACCCATCCTCCTCTTCCTCCTCTTCCAGGTCACCGGCTCCTGTTGGGTCTTCAAAAAATGGCTGCTGATAATCCAGGCCATATCCCATGGTCTGAGAGGTTGGAGAACTGTGGACTAGTCCCAATGGGTGCCTTGATGCTTCCTTCGGATAAGTCCTACTGTTGGTTGACGTGTCTTCTTTCGACAGGCTAAGGTTCTTGGTTTTTAGAAACTCTTTAAAGGAGAATGGATTAGCCTCTTCAAGGTCTTCCGGTTTGTCATCTCCAAAACGTGTCTCGTGGGCTCCTGATGGACTTTGCTTTGTACATTTTCCCTTTCCATAGCCAAAATCGTCGGGAACGACGAGGCTCCGAGTCCGGGACAGCGGGGGCGCGCCAGGGCGGCGCGCGTAGCCTGACATCGCCGCGCCCGCTAGCCCGGCGCCGGCTCCATGACCCCCTGCCGCCCTGAATTCTTATATTGGATCTTTTCATAGTATCCCGAATATCTTGAAATTCCCACTCATACTTTTCTGTAAGTTTGTCTTTCTCTTTGTTGGACTGTATGAGATCTGCCACCTGGTCTTCTAGCTTAGATATTCTGTCCTCTCCCTCATCCATCCTACTGGTGAGATTTTCTACAGAGTTTTTTATTTCATTGACTGTGTTCTTCATTGCTAGTAATTCTGACTGGTTTTTCTTTTTTTTTTTAATTTTTTTTTTTGTTGTTGTTATTTTTGTTTATTTACTTGAGAGAGACAGAGAGGGACAGAAAGAGGCAGATAGAGAGAGGGAGAGAGAATGGGCATGCCAGGGCCTCCAGCCACTGCAAACGAACTCCAGACGCATGTGCCCCCTGTGCATCTGGCTAACATGGGTCCTGGGGAGTCAAGTCTTGAACCAGGGTCCTTAGGCTTCACAGGCAAGTGCTTAACTGCTAAGCCATCTCTCCAGCCCTTGTTTTTCTTTATTATTTCTATTTCCTTATTTATGTCTTGTATTGCCTTCTTTATTTCATTAAATTGGTGTCCTGCGTCTTCTTTGATTCCTTTGATTTCCTCTTTGATTTCTTCTTTGATTGTTTTGATTTTTTCTTTGACCTCTTTAAACATATTTATAATCATTCTTTTGAACTCTTTCTCAGGCATTTCCTCTAACTCGTTCTCACTGGAGGATATTTCTGATGCATTAATACTTTTAGGTGGATTTATATTGTCTTGCTTTTTAGTGTTTCTTGTGTTATAATGTATGTATTTTTGCATCTTGGATTCAGTTAATGCTTGGATTTTCTAGCTAGCTGGGTATTCTTAGCTGTATCAATTGATTAGATGTAATATATTTTCAGTGTAGGAGCTTAAGGTGTTAGGTGTGGTTCTTAAGACTCTCAGAGTATCTACAAAGATGTTCTTAGGGGTTGAGTTTCCCTGCTATAGGAGTATTCAAGCAGGCTGAGTCAAATAAAATGCAGGTAGATTCTAAAATTTAACTAAACACTGTACACATTCAATCAAAAACAGCCCCAAGTATGTATGCAAGAGTAGTTATTATAACGACCAGATCCTCTATCAATAAAGAGGTTAAGATTTCTCATTTGTTGCGGGATCCAAGTCAGCTTGCGACCAAGTGAGACCCTTCCCTGGTGCAATCCCAGTTACCTTGGATGATTTTGGTCTCAGTCAAGTTGCTGCCTGGTCGTCGGGCTGCTGTTCTGATTTCTGGAGCTGGGCACTGGCTTTTCTTGTGGGGCAAACCGAGCCTGGCAAGTGTGGCCCTGCAGATCAGCACTCCTGCTGCTGGAACTGCTGCTGCTCAAGCTGCGGCTTCTGGGTCTGTAGCCGCTGCTGCTGAATGTGCTGCTGCTGGACCCACTGCTGCTGCTGCCTCTGCTGCTGCTGTAGCTGCCACTGCTGGAGCCACCACTCCCACTGAAGCTTCTGCTGCTGGGTCTGCCGCTGCTGCCGCGACTGGAGCTGCTATTGCTGGGTCCGCTGTTACCGGTGCCGGAGCCACTGATGTTGCTGCCAAACTCTGCTCCTGCTTGGGTCATGCTGTTGGCTCAAGTTGGCGTGGCCGGGTCCCAGGACCACTGCTCTGTTTGCCGGAGCTGGGCTCAGGCGGTGGGGGAGGGGAGGGATCTGCAGGTGCTCTGGTTCTCTCGCTGTTCCACGTGTTCTTCTACCTCACGGTCTGCTCCTCAGTTGCTCACTGCTGCTCTCTCTTCATGTTTCCTGAGTTGCGGAGAGTGCAGGTGTGAGTGGAAGCTCCCCCACCTGGCTTTTCCTGGTTGGCGGAGCTACTGGAGCCGCTTTTGCCGGCCTGTGCGGGCTCTGGATGCTCTGGATCTCTCCTACTTCTCTGTTGCCACTTCAATTTCCTATACACCTTACTTTTTAGTAAAAGTTTGTATTTTGCTGAGTTTTTTTGGTCTTTTTCCCCCTAGGCTGCTTTGGCGTGGTACCTACACTGCCATCTCAACCAGAAGTCCCCTGTCTATATTTCTTTAGTTAAGTCTTAAAATTGTTCAGTGGTAAAAAGTACTTATTTAAAAATTTCTTTGTGTCTGTCATATTGTCTCTAATGCATGTTAAAGTCAGGCTTGCGTACTGAGGCAACAGGAAGAATGTAGACTCTTTTGAAGGGGCCTGAGTGCTCAAGGAGTGTCCTGTTCTTCAAAGTCTGCTCTATTCTTCCCTGGATTAACAAATTGCTACCCTTCCTGGTATCACGGAATATAAGAAATGCAGGAGAGGGTCACTGAGTTTGCAACATGGTCTTGTGTTTTGGAAATGGCCATGGGCAGTGTGAGGCAGGTTTGCTAGATGCCTGCATGGAGACCCGATGGTGGCATGAGGAGGAACTGTGGGCTGCAGTGAATACCCAGTGGAGATTCCAGGACCACAAGATGGCTGCCAAGTAGAGCTGCTGGTTGCAGATGAAGTTTTCCAGGACTGTGAGTAGCCTACCTGGAGGGGTGGAATTGGAACTCCAGAGACTAACAAGTTAGAATTATCAGACTTGAAGACTTGTCACTGACTAGAATTGTTGTAGTTGGAGCTATGGAGTTTGATGTCTGCCCTGTTTAAATTTTGTATTGGTTGAATATTTCTTTGCTATGCCCAATGCCATCTTTTACAGTCTGAGTGTTTATTCTGTGCCATTATAGTTTTTTGGGTTTTTTTTTTTTTTTGGTATTATGGCTCAGTTAAAGGACCTTGGACTATTGGACTGTTTAAACATCATTAGGATTGATAAAAACTATGGGGACTTTTAAAGATGTAGTGAATGCATTGCATTTTATCTCATGGATGGTTATTAGTTTATGGGGGCCATGGGTAGAATGTGGTGGTTTGATTCAGGTGTCATCCATAAACTTAAGTGTTCTAAATGCTAGGTTCCCAGTTGATGGTGATTTGGGAATTAAAGCCTGCTGGAGGCAGTATATTGTTGGGGGTGGGCTTATGGGGGTTATAGCCAGCTTCTCCTTGCCAGTGTTTGAAACACTCTCCTGGTTAGCAGCTTAACAAAAATCTTGAAAGAATGGCCTCCTTTTGACTCAGCACTTTTTTTTGGATGGAAAAAGCATTGGCAAACATTAAATATCATTTAAATTTTCTTTCTTTATTTTGCTTCTTGACATCAAAAACTGGACCTCTAAGATTACCAAGAAGAACAAGCAGTATGCCATATACTTTGAAAGTTCTATTTTAATAGCACCAATGCTTGTTTTTTTTGTTTTTTTTTTTTTACTGAGCCCAAGGACTTTTTTCTTTCTCCCCCCCTTCTTTCCTTCTTTCTTTCCACCATTTCTTCCTTCCTTCCTTTCTTCTTTCTTTTTATCTTTATTTCTTCTCTCTTTCACAGTTCTGAGGATTGAACCTAGGGCCTAACATGCCGGAGTCCAGCCCTGGCTTGAAGGAGGGTCCCCGAAGAGAGGTGTGAAAGGGAGCGGCGAAATAACGACTCGAAGTCAAGTTCTGGTGCAAGCTGACAGGCTAATGCTGAAGGCAGCTGAGTTTTTCTATCTTTTTCTTTCTCTCTTTTTCTCTTCCTGCCACAGCTCTTAGCCTCAGTCTTTTATTTTCTGATCACGTCATGCAAGAACAAACTTCAAGAAAGGTACAATTTCACAGAATTCATAGAAACTTTTTGTTATTCCTTATCATCAAACAATCCCATAATTATTCACCTCAAGTAAAGTCATCAGGCCCCTGTAATGATTAACTGTTTTTACATTTTCCCCATGTATGTGCGGTCAAGCACTTGTGATTTCCTGGACTTCTACTTTCAATTACTTTATTAAAGGTGAGAGGCAAAACAACCACAAATGGGGCTTCCCATCATTAATCACTGATCCAGCAGATCCATTTATCCTTTAATTATTTATTTTGAAGTTTCCTTTTTATGTCCCTCCAGTACTTAGACTTTGGTCCCCCCTTGAACTATTTCTGACTTCGGTTGTTTTTCTGTAAGGATTCCTGGTAAAGAGTCAATTGCAATTGCCACCATTTAGAAAAATTAGTCATATAACAATGTTTACGTTGTTCCAGGAGGTTCATTGTTTCCTCCTAAGTTTACTGTACTCCACGCCTGACTTTCTTTAAGGCCTATAAAGAAAACAATTATCTTTGACCCATTTTCTTGTTTTTCCAATTCTATGCCAGAGCCTCTTTCAGGTACATTGACCAACACTTTACCGACAACAATTTTTACTGGAAAAGTAAACTTAGAGATTGGGACACCAAGTGAAAGACAGAGAAAGACAAACATTATATAGAAAACCACATATTTCTGTGGTGTAGAGAGCCAAAGATTTTTCTATAGAGGGGCCACATCGGACTTCAAGGAAGAGACAGCTGGGCTGGAACTGTGTCAAGCAGCTCTTCAGCGCTCGATTCCTCATGATCCTGAAATGGCATGCTTGCCGTCTCCGGCACTAACACATTTTAGGTAAGTGTTCGTCCACTGAATTATATCAGTGGAAGATATAACTGTTTATTTTGAGACAGGGCCTCACTCTAAGTTGCTAAATTGGTCTTGAATTCACTCTGTAGTCCAGGAAGGTTTGAATGTGTGATTCGCCTACTAAGTATCTAGGACTGTAAACATATTCCACAATCTTTGTGCTAAAAACTGATCATTTACAGTTTAAATTGCATTTATCTTGCTGTTAATTGCATACATCTTAACATCAGGAATAAAGCTAAACATGTTCCTCATAAAATTTTATTTGATAAATAATAAAGCTTAACTTTGAAATGCTTCAGATTCTTAGAGCATTTAAGCTTTTAGTATTGTTTGAAAGAGAATGTGAGGTTCATCTTCTTAAAATTCAAGCATTTCTTGAAATTTAAAGTATTAAAGTAACTAACAGGAGAATAATTTTGAAATGTAGACCTCCCAAAATAATATAAGAAACAGGGAATAAAGAAGACATAAATTAGTTATATGGTAGTAAGATAGCTAAAAAGTCACCACAAAGTAGGGTAGGTGACACATAAAATAATACAAAACAGATTCAAATATTAGTAATCATACTAAATATTAAAGGTGCAAACTCAGCATTCAAAAATCAGATGTGGATTGCTTTAAAAATTCCATACTTGTGGTAACTATATATCTTAATGACTTAATGCACAGAGAGGTCACATGTAGGGCAGATGATGTATACCTGGAAAATTCTGGGAGAGGCCAACACAGTTGCCCACACCAGCATAGAAGAAAACTGACTTTAAAGATCCTTGTAAGTTATATACAGCAGTGTGTAGAAGCTTATTTAATTGGCAGTTATTATCTTTTCATCATGGTTTGAAACAGCAGGGACGTACTTGAGAGGAAAATAACCATCTCTAGCACTTCCTATTGCTTTGTTTTTGCATAATGGTCTTCAGTGATTATGAATTTCTCAGGATATTATGGCAACTGATGTGTTATTTTTCAACTCTGTATGTCTTGATTAAATATTTTAAAAGACCCTTACAAAAAGATCATTTGAAAACAATTATGCATTTGCAGACTTGTAATTACCTTCTAATAGCTGGGATAATGCATCTGACCAAAAGCAGCTGATGGCAGGAAGGTTTTTATTTTGGTTTGCAGGGGAAGCTTCATGATGGCAGGGGAAGGCATGGCATGAGCAGAGGCTGTAAGTCACCTCTGCCACAGCAGGTGTAAAACTGCAGCAGGAAAGTATGCTAAACTCTGTCAAGGGGGAGCTGGCTATGACACTCCTAGGTCTGTTCCCAACAACACACATACTCCAGCAAGGCTTCACCTCCCAAATTGCCACCAGCCAGAGACCAAACATTCATAACTTGTAGGAGAAGCATAGCCAGGGGGGCCCTGGAAGGAGGCCCTGAGATTGCAGCACATGTCATGGCTACTTCCCCTGTGAGTCAACCTAAACCCAGCCTAAACACCTGACACTGCTGATGCAGGAAATGAGCCAATGAAAAAGGGACAACACAATGCCAAACAACGAAAGGACCAATGGGAAGCAGGGAGGGGGTATATAATGATGTCTGTTTTCCTCAATAAAGGAGTGTGCTTTCAGCTTCTCACCTGACTCCCAGAGGCTGTGTTGTTGACTCTGCACCTTCTTAGCCCCACCCACAAGGGCTTTTGCGGAGGTGGGGTGGGGGGGGGGGTGGGGGGGTGGAGGAATCCAGCAACAAGCACCCATGAGTTTATGGAGGACATCTTTTTTTTTCTCAGTTTTTATTAACATTTTCCAAGATTATAAAAAATATCCCATGGTAATACCCCCCCCAAATTTCCCCTTTGAAATTCCATTCTCCATCATATACCCTCCCCATCTCAATCAGTCTCTCTTTTATTTTGATGTCATCTTATTTGAACCACCATACAGTCTGTTCAGAGAGTTAAAACAAAAACAGAAGCAACTTTGCCACAGAGTTTTCTTCTGAGGGCCTGCTTGGCTTTTGTTAGATGAATGCATGGATGGATGGATGAATGAATGAAACATTCTGAGCATATGTTCCACTATAAGTAATTGATTTTATTCCAAAATAATGGAAATAGCTAAGCTTGCAAGGTACTTAGTACAATAAGTATAATCTGGTGAAGTAGCACTATCCTGCATGGAAAAGTAAGGGTGCTAGCAATGAAGAGACTGGCCCCATGCTAATGGAGGAGCACTATGTTAGGGTCTACACTTGGAGAGGCAAGGGAAAGTAAAGAAATCATTCTGGTATCAAATATTACTAGGATTTTAAAATGTTCTGGAGCCAGATGGTTTAGCATAATACTTTTAGAAGATTTTAACTTACCCTCACATATAGTTCAAACATTAATTTTATAGGAAAAAAGCCAGATGGCTAGATGTATATTTTAGAAGGGAAATACTTATAGAAACTAAAACTAAAGATAGTAAACAAACATTCTACCCTTCCAAACTTGTTACTGTCTTGGAGTATCATCAAACGTTTATGGGCACTGCTCCAACATCTAGTGTGTGTGTGTGTGTGTGTGTTTGCCTATGTGATCCCTTTTCTTGAGTTCTTTACAGTTTACCTTGAATTTTTTTGTCCGAGAATTGAGCCAGTTATATTAGTTATTGGACTATACAGAATAACTGGACTCTCTCAACAGTGTTTTCTTATCTGGAAGATAAAGGTAATGATATCTATGTCCACAGAGATGCAGACCTCTCTCTTCTACAGTAGTGTCCACCCACTCTTGAGGCATTCAGTTTAGACTCAGTGGCTGGAAAGCACTCCTGAGACTGGGAGTCAATAGGTAGTGAGGTCATGGGTGTTTTCTGTTCTGCATATCTCACATTGGAAAGGCTGATCAACTTCTGTTTACACAATGAACATCTGCTCACGAGGTTGATGCAGTGGCACTGCCATTATTAAGCACTAGTCAGTAGAAGGGTGTATGTCTATATCTTTAGGGTCCAGCCCAACTTGGGGTATAAACCATATGTTTTGTTGGTGTCTATTGATTGAGAGAAGAATTAAAGGAAGCCAAAACATCTCTCTCCTGTCCACTCTGGGCTTCTTAAGGAACATGGCTTCCTGTGAGATGAGCTGAGGGTGCTGGTGACCTGCTCATACCTTTGGCTTTACCCATCCCTTCTCTAGTACTTGCGTTCAGTCTGTAATTCCTCTGTGCCAAAGTTGTGTGTGATTTTATCTTTCAGATTAAGGCTATGGATTCTGCTTCTTTACCCCTGCAACGTATTTTCACCCCTACCTCAAGCCGTTTCTGGCTCTGTTTAGCCCCTGGACTTTCCAAAATGGACACTCCAAACCTTTTCATCTTCATATGCCAAGACCTGGCTATCAGTACTTCTGTTCCTAAAATTTGAGTCCCAGTGATGGATGCTTTTCAAGCACAGGGCAGAAGTGAAATGAGGCATGAGAAAAAGAGAGAAGCAGTTCTGAAATTTACTGAGGTCAGTTAGGGAAGCAAAAAGAAGAGGAATGTAGAAAAGTTGGAAGGATATTGAAATGTGAGCATGACTGACTATATCAAGCAGAAGGCTATATGCATGCATGCTGCTGGGTGTGCATTGTATTGATGTTACTATGCAGTTATATTTAAATGTTAATATGTGGGTTATTATTTAAATGTTATGGGGACCAGGTTCAGTAGAGCTTCTTACCTACACCACTGTTCCCCTTGGAGACTACTGCTCTAGCGCTAAACCCTCCCTTTTGGCTCAACAGAGACCTGAACACAGACTCTCTCTGGCACCTAGAGCAATCAAAAGGGCAGGTAGGACAAGTAACCCACCTTGAGCAGGCACATGTACTTACATGCTGCTGTGAACATGTGCAAAACCACAATATTCATCTGATTTTCAATGTTACAATCACTGTGAGAGCTCAGTTCTATTTTAACACTTTTTCTTGAGATGGATCTATATTATACCCAACAGATTGGGAAAAACGGGAGGCTAAAAACAACTAGGATAAAATATTCTACAGAGCATGAGGGCAGAAGGTATCACAAATGGTTGGTAACTTCTCAGCCTTTTTGCTAAGATCAAGTGTAGAATATGTTTTTATCAGATACTATGAAATTGATAGCGCTTTGAGAATACATCTGAAGTAGTTAATATCCTAAGACCCAGAAATTTCTTTTAGAAAGAGAAGTGATCCTACTGCACACATGGGGACATATGCACAGAAATATGCACAAAATAATAATGTGCTTAAGAGGTCTCACTAAGAGTTAAAATGGAAAATTATTGTTGTGAGAGACTGTCCTCTGAGAAAAACAGCAATTAGCCTCTTCATCAGAAGCAGCTGTGACTGCTCATGGGCAAATCTTGAAATTGGACCTGCTGACTTCACCCCATAGAGGGAGGGGGATGGGAAAGTTGTCAGAACCTCACCTGAGAGCTCAGATTACCCCTGTGACAGTTTTATGCAATAACACATGAGGTTTTATGGTTTCAGGGGAAGTAGAGTATGCAGTTATGGGGAACTCATCATCCATGCTGGAATGAGCCTTTTGATGCTTTGGGGTCATCCATAGTCTTGTAAGTCACCCCTCAGCCATGCTCTGTAAGGAAGCCCAATGAACTCACTGGCTCTCCAGAGTAAACTTTGGTGGAACCATCATTTAGTCTGCCAGGGTGCCCTACTTTTTGGGAGAAAGTGCTTACCAGCATCTCCCCAGAAAAAAATGTCATGGAATAATGGTGAAAATTAAAATGATGTCACATTAACCTAATATAATATTATAAATCAACGTAAATGAGATAATGTCACCTATATACATCAGCTCAGGTTCACAAGCAGTAAGGCAAGTGTAGGAATCTCAGAGGGTTGACTTACCCATGTACTTCATGGTCCTTACTTTGTCCTGCATACTGTGCCTATTTGGTGTGCCTGAAGAGCTACAAAAAATATTAGAATGGTTATAATGTCAGCACTCCCCATGGCAGGTAAAATTCCACTTACAGGCAAGACTAATGTCCTAAACTCACATTTATAAATCCTTCCTATTTTGCTGAATATGTTAGAAGAATTGTTACTTTTCTAAAGCAACTGAGGCTGGCTTTTCCCTCCTTTCTCAGTACTGGCAAATGGGACATGCAATAAATAGGCTGCTCATGTCAGCTCTTCCCTTGCTGTTTCCATGAGAACATATCATAATTCTTCACTTTGTTAAACTTGGAGTTTAGCCTTGCCTTAGAGCCACACTCATAAATACTAATATTTGTTTCTTTGAGGCTCATATTCTATGGAAACTATTTGCTGATTGAGAGTCAGCTATAGCCTAGAAGAATATTATACACATTTCTGTCCTTGAAATGTGAGCTACGTAAGAAAACAGTGTGGGGTATTATAAGATTCCATAAAGAAAAGAAGTGGTAAATGTATAATAGAAGTAAATCAAAGCAGCAAACTAAGCACACATGTAGTATTAACAAGACTATGCATCAATGGCTGTACCTTGCACCTAGCTCTAATTTTCTGGTTCACTTTTTATTGTGGCCTGTACTGTCAACATGAGCCCCAGGAGCTAACTGAATTAAATGTAATTACACAGGCCATGCTCTGTTCCAAGGACTGTGCTATTGACTAAAGTCTGTGGGCTAATTAAATAAAACTTGACCATTTTCTAGCACCAGTGAAATCAGCCGAGTATGTATCTGCCTTTTGTTAGCCTCACAAAAGCTGGAGCCTTAAAGCTTGCTTTGCTAGTGAGAATGTTAGTAATCCGTCAGACAGCCACACAATCTGGCATCTCTAGTTAAACCTCTGATATCCAAGCTTTTTTATTCAAAGCCAGGATGCCTTTATTAGGAGCTTGTGTACAATTTTGTTAAATGTCTGGTAAAACCATAAAAAGTCACATTTCTCTCCTCTAACTTTATGGAAATTCTAACAGGGGAGAAATATTCTAGGTTCAAAATACATCATTTTTAAGGATAGAAGCAAAAACTCAAAGCAACTCAAACTTAGATTAAAAAGACAGTTCATGAACTTCACAAGTATATGCTGAACATTTACTAGATGTGAGGTGTGCTGTGGGGACTACAACATGATGGGACATGGTTTCTGCTCTGGGGGAGTGTGGCTTATGTGGCAAATAAATGCTCGTGCATAGTGATGATGTGATGATGCATGCCACAGGGAGGGTGGGCATAGCATCAGTTTTCATGGTAGTGAAAGCTCATTAACACATGGAGTAGCTATGGCTTTCAGGAAAGGCATCTAGGTGAGGTGCTAAGCAAACTGACCCCAAATGGTGGAAAGGATGAGGTAAAGTATGTTTCGAGGCAGGTAGAACAACATGTGTGAAGGCTCAGAGACAAGAAATAATGGGCTATTCTACAAGAACCCATGAAATAGCTCCACAAGGATGATGTAAAAGTTCTCAAAGCCATTAGAAGTCTGTGGTAAGAGTTGATGGTGGCTGGTCTGCACTAAAATATGGGGAAATGAAGATGCAAGACATGCATGATTTGGAGATAGAATTTTGTGAGTTAGGAATGGTCTAGATTGGGAATTAGGGAGATAGCTCAATGGAGAAAGTGCCTGCTGTGCAATTCTGAGTAACTATGTTTGGATCCACAGGTCCAATGCTGGAATCTGTGGCAGGCTTCTTTATGCATCTATGGTGAGAAGGGAGGTATACGTAGCAGAAATCTCTGGAATCTTTGTGGAGCATCACAGTGAACAACAATGAGAAACCCTGCTTCAAAATGAAGTGGAAGATGAGGACCAACTCTAAAGTTGTCTTCTGACTTCCACATGTGATTTGTAGCACACATATGCCACCCAGCACCCACACTCAGGTGTATGCACACTAAATCTAATTGGAAGAAAGAAATGGGTTGACTAGGAAGGGTGACACTGGGAGAGAGATCTCCTTTGGCTGGGCTGAGAAACTCTGCAGAATATTGTTGGAATGGGAATGATAGTGGAATGTAAAGTTCATATTTCAACATGATTGGTTTGTGATGCCTGGGATGTCTCTAAGGAAAAGGGCCTACTGAGGAACTGGATATGAAGATCTGGAGCCAAGCAAGATACCTGAGGCAGGGGATGGAGATTTGAGACTCAACATAGGGCTAACATTTTGGCATTTTTGTTTGTGTATGGGGGCATTGTGGTATGCGTATGTGGTGTGGTATGTGTGTGGTATATCCATGTGTATGTGGAGATGTGTGTT
Source organism: Jaculus jaculus (assembly GCF_020740685.1). NCBI lineage: Eukaryota > Metazoa > Chordata > Mammalia > Rodentia > Dipodidae > Jaculus > Jaculus jaculus. The sequence continues at coordinate 25,691,971 of NC_059115.1, forward strand.
CCCTGTGCACATATGTGGAGGTCAGAGGAGAAGATTGAGTGTTATCTGTTATCACTGATCCACTGTGTTTGGTTGAAACAGTCTCCCATCAAACCTAGACCTGAAGTTTTTCTGCTTAGAACGAGTGACCAGTGAACTGTAGCAATTCTCCAAGTTCTGCTCTCCACAGGACTGGGATTACAGGCATGTGTGGCATGCCCAGCTGTATGAATGGGTGCCGAGGAATCATACTCGGGCTGAATCATGCTCTCATTTTTTAAAATTTACATAATGTTAAGCTTTTAATTAGATAAAAATGAACAAAGAAAGTACTCAGGCACACCATTTATATAGTAACACTAAATAAGGACATAAATTTTGTTTGTTTTTGTTTTTCAAGGTAAGGTCTCATTCTAGCCCAGGCTGACTTGGAATTACTATTTAGTCTCAGGGTGGCCTTGAACTCACAGTGATCCTTTCCTCTGCCTTCCAAGTGCTGGGATAAAGGCGTGCACCACGCCGGCTAGGATGTGTTAATTTAAATCCACTACATTACTTAGCTGGTTTTCATAACAGCATTTAGGCACACCATTAATAATGGTATTTATTTGTAAAATATGTTTAAGACTGGTTGGTAATTTAGTTTTGCTTTGGGTTTCTTAAAACTGAGACAAGAACTAGTCATGAGTTCACAGAGAACATTTATGGGAATTGTGACTCTAGTTCACTGGCATCGCCCTTCAAAACTGCAAATATGTATGCATGTAATTTAAGCCTATCATTTGGATTATTAAGATGCATCCTCATTTCTTTAAAGACATTTTTTAAGACGGGGCCTCATGTATCCAGGGCTGGCCTTGAACTCACTATGTAGCTAAAAATGACCTTCAACTTCTGATCCTCCTGCTTCCTGAGTGCGGGCATGACAGGAGTGTGCGGCCATACTTGGGTTATGTGGCGCTGAAGGTCAAACCCAGGCTTCATGGCCAGCCTATAAATAAACGGTTCTTGACTGCTATTATGGACATGATATATTCAATCCAACGCTTGGGGCTGGTGGCTGATTTCACAGGACTGTTCAATTCTGTCTGATTGAGAATCAAAAATCAATGGCGACACAGCCATCCTAATCAGTCCTTCAAGGATACGGTACAGCTTCCAGCGTGCTGGTTATCCCTGCTCTCCTCCTTGCACACTGTCACTTAACACTTACCTCTCTTTTACAGAAACAAAAAAATATTTAAGTTCACCAAAATTATGAAGTCAGTTTGTACAGAGCTGAATTAAGAGTACTTTGACATTTGTTGTCACAAAGACCCTTTCATGATGGATACTTCCTTCATTCTGGGTCAAGGCGTGTTAACACAGGAAGAATAGATTCCCAAATGCAGAGTCTTGCGTTAGGAAGTATCCAGACGAGTGTGCATGCGCATGCTGCAAAGCCGCCTTGTTGGGCTGCAATGTGCTGCTGCTCCACGTGGTCCGGAAGTCCTTGCTGAGAGAGGGTCTGGAGAGGGCAATGCCAGCTCCAGGATGAGTTGTTGAAGATTGGTTTTTCATGCATCATTTTCTTTTCTCTTTGTCTGCTACATCCATGGCAACCTCGCCTGTGTAGCAAAGATGCCTCTACACTGGAAGAGAGCTGAGGACAGAGGGCCAGCACTCCTCGGAGGGATGCCCCTGGTGACCCCTTGGCAGTCAGTTACTGTAATGGTTCCTGCTGCCCATAAGAAGTCACAAAGACCTGATTGCTGGCGCCCATGGGCTGTTTTCTGCGCTCTGTTTCTTTTCTGCTTCCTTCTAGTTGTTTGTCTAAGAACAGCTAATTCAACACTTACTAGTAATCATGTACGCAATCAGAGTACAAGAAACAATCTAAGCATTGAATGTGCCCCTCCTATAATTAGGGCAATGGAGGGAATGTATAACTCTACTAAGAATAAAAAATTAACTTTAGGACAATTGTTTGATGGTGTAGAGCAAAAACAGCTTATGATGTTTGAGAATGATACTGAGCCTGAGAATATGAAAGTAGAAATGTTGATCGGTAATGTTCATAAAAAGCATAACAGTTCTGCAGAAAAGGAGTTGCAAAACTTAGGCATTCCCACCAGGAAACTTCCTGGGGGATATGTTCAGTACTTGATCAAGGGCAGATGGTGGACACCACCGAAGTGGACTCCTAGAGCGGGAAACTACTTAGTTCCACTCCCCTATGAGGGAGGATATGATAAATTCGGTAATAGATGGGTGAATTATGAAGGAAAAAGGAGGTTATGGCATTCTCTTCCATTTATGGGAACGCTTAGCAAGGAAGTGTAAGCCTTGGTGTTTATACAATAAACAAGTAAGAAGGGAATTTCTGAAAAGTATTACACCAGCCTTAAAATATTGGTGGTCTTTTGGATGGAAACACTTTTATAATGAATATGAGGATCATATAAATGATTTAATAAGTGGAAAAAAGATGGTTTGGGGCATGACAGTCCTTGGGGTATAAGAAATAAGTAACCTGTTATTCACCTTACACCTTTTGCCCTAGTTTCTGTTCGTATAATGCTGTGGTCAATGGTGCGAGACGTGCTTCTCAGAAAATGGGTACATTTCCTGCCTGATAAATACTGCATGTATAGAATAGAACAATACTTAAGATTGTTTAGATTAATAATTCTTGAGATCACTTGTTCAATCTGTATAAAACCTTAATGAAAACTTCAGTAAATCGCAGCAGCATATTCAACTTAGAGTGTGTCTGTCTGTCATTTCCTCGCCGAATCCCGAGTTCTCCTTGAGCCTTCGCCCTTGTTCTCCCTTGGTCCTGATCTCCCCGAGAGTCAGTCCGCGGCATTTGTCCAGTTCTACCAAGATTGCAACTCTATTTTTGTTTTGAAAACCTCTTTTTATCAAATACAGAAGAATGGGCTTGATTCCAAGCTTCAAACATGGTTAAGATCTCAAGCAGATGCTGTAAAGTCCTACGTTAGGAATAGCACTGGCCCTTGTCCTGAAGGATTTGCTGCCATCTTCCTATTTCCTGTTTCAATTATATCTGGTGGCAACTGATCATCACTTTACAATCATCTGGGATGCAGTCGGCTCCAGGGAGGCCCCGCTGGCAGGTCTCGGTGGTCCAGGGGGCGACCACTCGCAGCCAGGCTATGGTACCCAAGCCGCCGCACTACAGCCTTCCCGCGGCACCTCGCTTCCGCCTCCTGACTGACCGAGCCCTCATGATCTCACTTTTGTGCAGCAACTCCTGTTACCTGCTGAGCTAGCTGTCTCCCCAGCCCCATGGTTGACGGTAACACTGAGATGCCCGAGATTGTCTAGGCCTTCATTTGACTGAGGAGACCTCAGATGAACCCTGAGGAAAGTTAACATTTAGGGTTGTTTTGGGAGAGAACTCCAAGAGAGGACTTGGGACAAGTAGCCAGGTAACAAATGAGTGGATGGATGCAAGAGTGGCATGTCTGTTATGGGGGAAACAACCACTCTCTAATTGGACTGGAGGTCCGCTCCACAGGAGGTAATACATGCCCAGTACCGAAAACCTAGTCAGAAGCCAATGGTGGGGAAGTCATGAGACCTAGGGGAGTAATGCGTGCTGTTGTCTGGCTAAATGCATATATTATGCTCACCAATCTTCTTTGTAAGTACTTTTCTTAATGTTCATACCCTTATATTAATGTGACTCTCACTTTTGGTTAAGAAGCTTCTCTTTTCAGATGGTGGTGACCTGTGGGATGACCCAAAAGGCTCTGAGTTCTGAGAAGAAGTGACAGAGAAGTGTTCAGCACTGATATATCTCTATTACATCTTCCAAGGCTCAGGGTCCATTTTGGAACATGTGGCAAAAAGAATGTAAGAGCTAATGGAAGGGTTGGACTGCTTACAATCTTCCAGACCTTGCAGTGCCTAGTACTACCTACACAAGACCCTCATAATAGGAGGAAAAGATCATCATCTTATCATAATAAAAGAGGGACTAATAGACATGAGGATGGAATATGATAGAGGGTAGATTTATGAAGGGGAAAGTCAGGGTATGGAGGGAATCATCATGGTTTCTTGTGTACGATTATGGAAGTTGTCAAGAAAATGTTTTTTAAGGGCTGGAGATATGGCTTAGTGGTTAAGCACTTGCCTGTGAAGCCTAAGAACCCTGGTTCGAGGCTTGATTCCCCAGGACCCATGTTAACCAAATGCACGAGGGGCTGCACAGGTCTGGAGTTCGTTTGCAGTGGCTGGAAGCCTTGGCGTGCCCATCCCCCACCATCTGCCTCTTTACTTCCCTCTATCTCACTCTCAAATAAATAAATAAAAAACAAAAAAATATAAAAAAAGAAAATGTTTTTAAAAATGTATTTTGTTTATTTATTTGAGGGAAAGAGACAGACAGACAGGAACATGCTACCTGGTGCATCTGGTTTACGTGGGTACTGGGGAATTGAAGCTGGGTCCCTAGGCTTTGTGGGTAAGTGCCTTAACTACTAAACCAGCTTTCCATCACCCCAAAAACTTTAAAAAAAATAAAAATTAGACTTTAACAAATTAAACAGTGCTGGGGAGTTGGCTCAGCAGTTAAAGGTGCTTGTTTGTAAAGCCTGTTGGTCCAGGTTTGATTCCCCAGCACCCACAGAGTATGTATGTGTTGCAGTTAGCTTCACATTGTTGGCACAAACCACGTGACCAAAAGCAGTTTGTGGAAGGAAAGGATTTATTTTGGCTTACAGACTCAAGAAGAAGCTCCATGATGACAGGGAAAACAATGGCATGAGCAAAGGCTGGACATCACCTCCTTGCTGACAGCAGCAGCTCTTAAGTGTGTCAAACACTGGCCAGGGGAAGCTTGCTGTAACACCTATACGCCCACATTCAACAATTCACTGCATCCAGGAGGCTCCAATCCACAAATTGCCACCAGCTGGATACCTAGCACTCAGAACACAGGAGTTTATGAGAGACACCTGGTTCAAATCACCACAGCATGTGTCTGGAGTTTTTCTCCAGCAGGAAGAGGCCCTGGCCTGCTCATACTTTCAATCTCTCTCTCTTTTTCTCTTGCTCACTCTCATAAATAAGTAAATAAACAAACAAACAAATAAATAAGGCAAAACCGCATCAGACAACTAACTACAGCAGGTGCAAGTCTGACTGAAAAGCTAATTATCTTTTTGTTAAAATATGACAAATTTTTTTCTTACTAGAAAGTAACATTAAGAAAGTATATTTAGGGCTGGAGAGATTGCTTAGTGGTTAAGGTGCTTGCCTGCAAAGCCCAGGAACCCAGGTTCAATTCCCCAGGACCCATATAAGCCAGGTGCACAAGGTGGTATATGAGTCTACAGTTCATTTGCAGTGTCTGGAGGCTCTGACATGCCCATTCTTTCAAAGCTAGGCATGGTGGTGTGTTCCTTTAATCCCAGTACTTGGGAGGCAGAGGTAGGAGGATCGCCATGAGTTCAAGGCCACCCTGAGACTACATGGTTAATTTCATATCAGCCTGGGCTAGAGTGAGACCCTACCTTGAAAAATCAACAACAACAAAATTGAAAGTAATATTAAGAAAGCATAGTTAGGGCTGAAGAGATGGCTTAGTGGTTAAGGTGCTTGACTATAAAGCCTAAGGACCCAGGTTTGATTCCCCCGAATGCACGTAAGCCAAATACACAAGGTGGCACATGCATCTGGAGTTCATTTGCAGTGGCTAGAGGCCCTGGTGTGCCCATCCTCTCCATCTCTCTCTCCCTCATAAGTAAATAAAAATAAAGTAGTTTTCAAAGGAGCATATTTAGGTGTGACGTTGGGTTGTAGGGTCAAATTGGGATTTAAATAGCCAACAGCCTAATAAGAGCTATTAAACAATGGCTCCAATATCCTGGGCCACAAACTGAGAACAATTACAGGAGGTACAAAATACAAGGGAAGACAGTCAGTGTTGCAGTGACCTTCTCATTACTGGGACAAAACATTCAACAAGAGCAGCTCATGGGAGTAGCTTATAGTTTTGAGGGAAGCTTCATCATAGTGGGATAGCATGGTGGATCAGACATCACATCCCATCACATCGTCTGCTAGAAGTCATCTGAGTGAGCTCAACCTGAAAAGTGGGGTGGACTGATGAACCTGCAGGTCCATGCTCAGTGACACCTCCTCCAGCATGGCTCCACCTCCCGAAGGCTCTACAACCTTCTGAAATTGCTACTAGTTGGGGACCAAGTATTCAAAACACATGAGGCTATGGGTGAAATTTCACCTTCAAACCACCACAGTGAGGCAGGAGAGTGGAATGGAGATGACCTGGTGGTTTTGAGAGCATCATAATACAATCTGATATTAAATAGGCTCTTGCTATATTTCTGGCTCTGATTTAAACTTCCTATGCAAGACAATGATATTGTCCAAGTGACATTGTTCATTGGTGATAGCTTCGGGTAGTTTGAGTCCTAAAAACTGCTCTATTCTGCTACAAAAGTGGCACACTCGCAGTGAACATCTATTACATTTTAATGATGGGAAGGCATCATATAGTCCAACAGTTTTCTCCTAAAAGCTACTCTCTTACACTTCTAACATCAGTAATGAACAGGTACTATGACATTCCAATAGCTTCCTCCTAACAACTTCTCTATTCTACTACTAACATCACTGATGGGAAGGCACTATGGGAGTCCAATAATTCCCTCCTAAAAGCTACTCTATTTCACTTCTAACATCAGCAATGAGCAGGCATCATGACAGTCCAATAGTTCTCTCCTGAGAATTACTCTCTTCTAGTACTAATGTCAGCAACAGGCAGGCACCATAACAGTGCAATAGCTCACTTGTAACAACTACTCCATTCCACTCCTAACATCAGTGATGGGCAGACACCATGAGAACTATTGTTGGTGGGCAGCATCATTAGAATCAAGTCATCATAGCTGCAGGTGAAGTAGACTGGTGATTAGAATATGTAAATGTCTTTTCATAAGGGACATATGGCCACTGGAAGGCACTTGAGAAGTCTGTACAGCAGAGTGTGAGGAGACAGGGTGTGAACTGAGGTAAGAGTCATTGGCCAGAGTTGGACAGTGAGTGCCGTATGACCCTAGCTTTTGAGGTCCTTGGCTTTGAGTATAGTGACTTGGGTCAAGGAATGAGTTCCTTCAACTTCTCAGGTGTGTGTACATATGTCACAATCACCTGATCAGGTGAGTAGTAATTCAGAAAGTGACTAGAAACTTTAATGTGGTTGGTCATGAACTCCAATTGGTTAGCCAACTCTTTTCCCCAGATTGTCAGCATCCCTCTTGCTCAGTTAATATTCAATTCCTTAAATTTCTATGCATCACACACATTTAAATTGGTGAAATAACATGATTTGATTCAATCACAGATGGAATTCACAGGTTTTCCTTGAGCCCTACTACTGGGCCTCAGAACCAAAGGTTAAAGATTGTTTTCTCTCAGAAGTCTTGTTTGTCATTGTCTGAGATGGCACATGGCCTATCAACCACTCAGGGTGATAGTCCTGGCTCCTTGCCTTGTAATGGCAGGTGGACCTTCCTGAGCATTTTGGTTCTGCACTGTCTGAGATGCTGTTAGTTTCATCTGTTGATGAGAAACTGGAAGATATGGCATTACTTTTGTTATATTGACCAGTGTAAATGATTGAGGATACCAGAATCCCACAGGGACTTCTATCATCTCACCCAAGTAACCTCTGATTATTATTATAGGGGCTGCTGATGGCCACTGAATATTTACAGTCTAGAGTACATGAATTAATTTCCCAGAAATACAGGATACTGCGTCAGAAGATACTTAAGGGTCATTCTAGATGAATTAGATTAGTGTAAAAGACTCCTGCCTTATTCCTATTCATTCACTCATGGAATAATTTATTTGTATCTTCCAACAAGTATTTGATGGATACTGTCTATGGAACCAGCTCTCTGCCAGCATACGGAGTTAATGTGAAGAAGGCAGATGTGGGTACATTCAAATGAAGGGAGGCAGCAAGTAAGTATGCAAGCAGACCAGTTATATTTCTGCAGACAGAATAAGAGACATAAAGAAAGTAATGTATGCTTTGGTATGCAAGGTCAATATGTGTGGCTAAAGCAGGGCTTCTGAGAGGCGACCTCTGGGCTGATAAGAGTTTAACCAAAGGACTGCTCTGGATGCTGTTGGCACTGGGGATGCCCAGTGCTTGAGCAAGCCCCTTTGTTCTCTTTCCCATTCTGTGGTATGGTAGGTAAGCTTCTGATATAGACCATCACTTTCCAACTGGTTACAACCAGGAACACATTTTTCTCAGTGTTCTCTCCTCTATTGCTGCATTTTGAAAAGTTGTGTCAAGCTTACACACTAGTGTTACTTAGTGATAGTACATGGTGCTGTTCCCATTCTTTCTGTCCTTATCATCACAGGTAGGTTTAACTAGCTATCTAGAACTGCCAAGAACACCAGGTGGCACTGCAGAATGACGCCCACAGCGCACTCTCTCTGTTGTGCGCAGTTGTGCAGCTGAGGAAGCGTGCAGACCCTCCCTGTCCTGCCTTATCTTTGGTTGCTGCTCTGTGACTGCACAAAGCTGGTCATACACCGGACACCTTTGTTTGAAGAATCCGGGCTACATGAAATGTGGTTTCAGTTAGTCCCTGGCCCATTAATCATCCCACAAAATTATTTCTTGTCTCCAGCAGCTACTCAGCCAGGACAGCTGCTCTTCTGTAGTTTAACAATGTCGCATTGTTGCATTGATAGCTAGTGAAGCCTGATGCAACAATACCTGAATGCCTTTGTATGCTACGCTCTGCTGTAGGGAAAGGCATGGCTCCCATGCCTTCATTTTATTTCACATTATGCAGAATTGCCAACAAATCCTCAGTCCTCTATCAGAGCTTCTTGGGAATTTACAGACTCAGACAAACCCCCTTTCAAGTTTAACTTCCTCATCACATAGAGAAAAGCTGATCTGAGACCCACAGAACAAATGCAACCCAAGCCAAAATCTCACAGAGTTGGTTACAGGTCTCTGGAATACTGATGCAACATTCCTTAATTAATCCACATTGTCTCTTGCTAACTCACTGTGCTATGGGAAGGCCCTTTGAATGTTATTCTATCTTTATCCACTAATGGGAACTGGATTTTAAAGGTGGGCACTGAAGTACTGCCTGCTCGGCATCTTGCTACTTAGGGATGCATGCAGCATCTAAAATAATGTCGCACCTGTGTGTGTGTGTGTGTGTGTGTGAGAGAGAGAGAGAGAGAGAGAGAGAGAGAGAGAGAGAGAGGGAGGGAGGGAGGGAGAGAGCAAGTGAGTGAGTTTGAAGGCAGAGGAAAACCAAGGGTTTTTTTTTTAGAGGAATGGGACAGCAATATTTTTCCAAAGTGGCAGAGGGTGACATTGTGGCTTCTTTTGGTTAGTGGTCTATGGCTAATAAAAGACCATTATCCTATTCCTGATTTAAACTACACTTTAAAAAGATATTTATTTATTTATTTGAGAGAAGCAGAGAGAAGCAAATAGAGAGAATGGGCACATCAAGGCCTCTAGACACTTCAAATTCCAGATCATGTGTCACCTTGTGCATCTGGCTTACGTGGGTACAGGGGATTCAAACCTGGTCCTTTGGCTTTGCCAGCAAGTGCCTTAACCTCTAAGCCATTTCTCCAGCCCTAAACTACACTTCTGAGTCCAGATGACGCTGGAGTAGCCTATGTGGTCTTCATTCCATCTGGATGACATCATCATTAATGCTGCCCATATAGCCCAGGCTTCAGAACTGTCTTTTCATGAAATGAATGATTGGCTCTACAGATCTAGAAACACAATTTAGCATTTGGGCAAGAAAACCAATGTAAACCACTTACCTTTTTCTGCTCCAAGGACCTGTATTGAATAAAAGCATAATAATGTTGAGTAGCTTCTGGGGATAGAGAATTTAACCTAATACTATGTATATTGGGAATATTTAGTTAGTAGAATTTAAGAAAATTGTTAGACTAGACTTTTTTGTTTGTCTGTTTTCTCAAGATAGGTTCTCACTGTAGCTCAGGATGACCTGGGATTCACTATGCAGACTCAGGGTGGCCTCAAACTCACAGTGATCCTCCTACCTTGGACTGCTGAGTGCTGGGATTAAAGGCATGTGCCACCACACCTGGCCCCTAGAATAAGTAGACTTAAAGGGCTCTATAAGTAATTCTGTAAAAGACAATAAAAATCAAAGTTTTATTTTCTTTGTGTAGTCTAACAAATATTTAGCCTGCTGATGGTGTTATAAATTGCTTTGACTTCTGGAAAGCAACTTATAGTTATCCAAAGCCTTGGAAATATCTTTCTTCTCATTCCAGCAATTGCTTCAATGAGACATGTTTTATAAGAAACAACCTGAAATCTAGACAAAGCTTCATGTAGAAAAATGTTCATTACATCATTATTTACAGTGTTGAATCATTGGGAGCAGTCTACAGGTCTATCTAACAACTGTTCATTTTGGTGTTGTGTTTAGTCACTGAAATATTGTGATGGAATTAAACATATTTATGTAGTGAATGAAGAAGAATGTATTATAGCTGGGCTGGCAAGAGGGTCAGCAGTTAAAGGTGCTTGCAAAGCCTGTTAGCCTGGATTCAGTTCCCCAGTACCCAAGTAAAGCCAGATATACAATGCGGCACATGCATCTGAAGTTCATTTGCCTTGACATGCCCATCTTTCTCTCTGTCTCTCCCAAATAAATAAAAGTATATTTTTAAAAAGAATATGTTATAGCTATGTTTCAATGTCACGTAAAGTATAAGATCAAAACTGGGTCCATGATATATGTACATGATGATTGGTTTGTTTTAAATATGTGTGCATATACAAAATCCAGGCTTAAAGACATATAACATACTATTAATATAGGTCATATTTAAGTTATGAGGCTATGATTAATTTTTCTTTATTCTTGAGAATTATTTATTTAAAATGAGCAGAAAATTTATGATTTTTTTGTATTTTAGTTACTTGAAAGAGAGAGAAAGAGACCCACATATATATATGGGGGGGGAGGGTATGCCAGGGCCTCTAGCCACTGCAAATGAACTCCAGAGGTATGTGCCACTTTGTGTATTTGACTTTACATGGGTACTGGGGAATCAAACCTGGGTCCCTTGGCTTTGAAGGCAAGCACCTTAACCACTAAGTCATCTCTCTGGCCCTACATTATTATTTTTAAACATAGCTACTACTCTTCCCAAGCATTTCCTTTCTCTTTCCTTCTTAAAAGCAGTAGAGGGGCTGGAGAGATGGCTTAGCAGTTAAGCACTTGCCTATGAAGCCTAAGGACCCCGGTTCGAGGCTTGATTCCCCAGGACCCATGTTAGCCAGATGCACAAGGGGGTGCATGCATCTGGAGTTCATTTGCAGAGGCTGGAAGCCCTGGAGTACCCATTCTTTCTCTCTCTCGCTGCCTCTTTCTCTTTCTCTCTCTCAAATAGATATATAAAAATGAACAACAACAAAAAAAAGAAAAGCAGTAGAATTCATGGATGTAAAAATCTACATGTTTATTGTTTTTGCAACCTGAGCACACCACATTCCATTTTACTTGAGACAGATTGTCGCTATATAGTCCAGGCTCATCTCGAACTCACAATCCTCCAACTTCAACCTCCTGAATGCTGGGTTTACTGGTGTGCACCACCACACCTAGCTCTACTCTTAAAGAAGCAAAAACCTACAGTAGGGATAGCATTTCAACCGCTAATAATTTTCAGAAGTCTATTTCATACATTCCTCAGATGGAGTGCTAAGATATTAACCAAAGGATGGAAAAGGTCCACGGATGGTCTAGAGAGATGCATGAGCCTCCTGTATGTTTTCACTATAGTATGTGCATATATTCTGTGGGGATGAAGAAGGTTTATTATACACTTCATCACATTTTCAAAGAGGTCTGAAGTCAAAGGAATGTTAGAGATCATTGGTTGACAGAGGAGGTTCACAGAAGTGACTACATTTGCCCAGGTTCCCATAATTACCCTGAGGCTAAGCTGACCCGAGCACAGCTTTCCTGATTTATGTTGGCTTCATAGATAGGAAACCTTTAGCAGAACTTTACTCAGAGAAGCATCCTGTGTCTTGTGAGCAGCTAGCCAAATCTGAAAGTCCTTTTGTTTTAAAGATCATGGCATCCCCAGGGTTCTTAGAAAGAAGATGTACTTATTACAGATAGCAAATCAAAGCAAATCTATAGGCCAAGTCAAAAGGGTAGTGAATCCATTGTAAGGAGTGGTTTGGAGGGCTCCCCTCTGAGTCTTCTCTAGGACTTTGAACCAGGCAGTTAGTTCAAAGTGCTCAATCAGATGCTCTGGGCATTCTAGGGCTTGTCAAAGGAAAGGGGAAGCAGGCTGAGCTTTAGTACTGGTGAGCAGCCCTACTTCTGGGAGAGCAGTTTTTTTTTTTTTTTATTTCATTAAGGCCCATCTCATTTTTGCTTGAGGGCTCTGAATTTAAAATCACAGAGAACTAGAAAACTGCAGTTAAATCTCTACTTTTTCTATTTTAACTTTTTTTTTTGCTACTAGAAAAAAAAAAACATTCAAATGGGACAGCAATGCTTCCTTTATCCTCTCCTTCCCCTTTCCCTCTTTCACCTCCTCTTTTCTTTTTATTATCTTAGCTTGGACTGTCTCTGTATTTTTCAAGGCAGAGTCATGGCTGTGAAGGGCAGATTTGGACTGTGGGGTTTCAGAAAACAGCTCCATCTTCTACCAGCTGTGGGAACTTGGACAGTTTGCTCTCTCCTCAGGGCTCCCTTTTCCTTAGGGCTTTGTGAGAATAAAACAAGACTGAGTTTCTACTTAGACACCTTCTGAGTGCATGTGGTTTGAGTTGGGCCTGTTAGCCATCGTTTCTGATAGGATAGATCCTATGCCACAGACATTGTTAAGTATATGCTTCAGGTACCCACTAGTGTGGCATTTGCCTTTCCAGGTGGGTTTTCATAATGGAGAAATGGCTTTGAATTGCAGCCCAGACAAAAATAGGAAAAGATTTTGGCAAAATATAAGAATATGTTTTTCTGTTAAACCTTCTTTTTAGATGATGAAGCCCACCAAAGTTGCAAAGAGAACAAAGAGCCATGCACACTCCCTGCTGTGGGGTACCTCACTTCTCCAGAGATTGTTGGCATTGGCAAGGACTGTTCTCCACTGAGACTGACCATGGGTTATCGACTCAAAGTCATCTTGAGTGACAGCCAAACTCTACCTGATACACATAAGCCCAGGCTTCAGGGAGAGGCCAGAGTTCTGGGGGCAGGCAGCTTTGGCTCGTGGGTCTCCCAGCAGCAGAGCATCATGGCAGGCTTGCTGCTTCCTGGCAGCACACAGCACTCCACAGCTCCCAGAGGGGCTCCCCACCATCTAGCAGTGTTTGTGACATTCCCCTTGACCTCATCACTTTGAAGACCACATGTGTTAGAGGTAACAAATGTCTTGCTTGACTGATAAACCAGAAATATGACTTGTGATTTTAGCATTCTCATACAGCCAGCAAATAGGAATGAAGGAAAGGAAGAGAGACAGAGAGAGAGAGAGAGAGAGAGAGAGGGAGAAAGAAATGAAGGAAATCAGTTTCTGTGGTTTTAGATGTAAGGATATACTTCAAAGACAAGAACAGAAGATTGGGCCCACAAATATCCTATCATAGAGTAAGGAGGAGTTCATAAGGTTCCACTCTCAGGATTTATATGCAATTAATGGTCTCTGGAGGAGGGAGAGATATTTTCTTCAGTAGTGTAGCCACAGATAAAGTGCTCATGTTCCTGTATACAACTCCTTATCCAGGCTTCTGTAAGCACCTCTAATGTAATGCACTGGGTCATTTAAAACAAAACTACAACTACAAAATGACATACTTGAAAATACCACAGGGTCTACTTTAGAAAAGGAAGGGGGCTTGTGGATAGTAGAGGGGACAAAAGAGAGTAACAGAGGTGAAAATGGTCAAAATATATCTAATATATATACATATATACATATATACACACATATATATATATATATCTACTATATATGTATGTATGTATCTATCTATCTATCTCTCTCTCTATATATACACATATATATGTGCATGGAAACATAATGAAAACCATAATGTATATTTAATATATACTAAAAACACCAAAACCTCCACAGTTAAAGAAAAATCAGAGTCCCATAGTAGTCCAATGAGAGTAAGGCATAGGCTTTTCATGAGTCACAGGCCTTCTATCTTTCAGAATTTAACAACATAACCTGCCTTCATGTTAGCTATTGGTCCTGCCCACTTATACATTTATTTGACTTCACAATTTTGCAAGAAATATACCTATCTCTAATTTATGGCAGTAGAAACAGGAATTTGGATGGGTGGGGGCACCTGCTAATGTGCACAAGAACAAGGGTGGCAAAGCAGGTATAAGCCTAGACTTGTGTGACTCTAAACCTTTTCCTCCCTCTGTGATCCTCAGCACATGTGGTGAAGGACAGATAACATGGTGTGCTACCATGTCCAGCATCTGGTCTCTGCAGTGCTGGGACCTGGAAGCCATCCACATGGATCTATTCCTCATCGTACCAGATAACTCTGGGATCTGGAGTTTAGCTTGTTTCATTTTAGGTTCTTACATTTGAAGTTGGGACAATAAAACATATTGAGTAGAGATACTGTGAGAAATCAGTGTGATAAAGTCTTTGAAGCAAACATAATCTTGCCCCTGGGAACACAATGCACAAAAATTTCCCTTTTGTTTTCCAGGACTAAATAGCTACTTACCTCACTGTAGCTCTTTAAGCTCATCTGTCTGTAAGTAAAAGAAATATGGTATCAATTAAATGCAATTTATCATAATAATGATAAAATTAGTCTGGGGCCAGGTGTGGTGGTGCACACTTTTAATTCCAGCACTTGGGAGGCTGAGGTAAGAGGCTCGCCATGAGTTCGAGGCCACCATAAGACTACATAGTGAATTCCAGATCAACCTGGGCTATAGTGAGACCCTACCTTGAAAAACAAGCAAACAAAAACTTAGTCTGACCCTTTGATTATATTTCATTACCAGGTTAACAGCACATAGACCATGCTGGACATAAGCAGGGCCCTGGGTTAAAGCAAACCTAAGTTGTCTGGCACAAAGTCCCCTGGCAGTAGCCTGAACTGCTGCTGGTCATATCTTGGGGACCAGACCAGCAGGGGAGCTCCTCCCCCATTTTGGGGGGTTGCAGTGAGCCAGGATCCATCCCCATTCTTGGGGATCACAGTGAGCCTGGACCCCTGGACAAAATCTTGGACCCAGAGATTGGCAGGAAGTAAGGCCACTCCCTCTCCAAGCATGGGATACCTGGACTTTCAGATAAGACTTAGGCTTTGCCCATACCCCTGTGGCCTTCGGCCAGTTGCCTACGAAACTTCTTATATGGTACCAGCCAGCCCCTGTGTGAAGCCCATCCCCCTGTACCCTATACCTTCCCTCTGCCATTGCCTATGTGCTGGAATGAATGTCCCCATATGCTAATTAGGCATCAGAAATATCCTTGTACATCCAATCCCCTTAGAACTGTCTTTTCACCCTCAACTGCTTATAAACCCATTTCCCTGACAATAAACCAAGAGCTGTTCATGGAAACTATCTCCTGAAAGTCTTTACTTTCGCGCTCACCACCCCGGTTGCCTGGGTGCCTTTGAGGGGGACTCAGCTGGCCTGGAGGAAGGACTTAGGAACCCACAAGTCCCCTATGATATTTATCACTATTCTAGAAATCTAAACCAGGTTATTTTTCTCATAATTTTTTTAAGGAAAAAGAAGAAACTATAGGCAAGTATCAAAGGTTGTGAATGCAGGAGCACCATGCATTTGATTCTGCCTTTATGAGAATGTGAAAGGTAGCATTTCTCTTGACCCTTGCTTGTCCACATCAAGTTTCATTAGCCTGACTTTTTTTTTTTTTTTTTTTTTGGTTTTTCAAGGTAGGGTCTCACTCTGGTCCAGGCTGACCTGGAATTAACTATGTACTCTCAGGGTGGCCTTGAACTCATGGCAATCCTCCTACCTCTGCCTCCCGAGTACTGGGATTAAAGGCATGCGCCACCACGCCCGGCTCATTAGCCTGACTTTAAATCCTTTAGGTTTTTGCTTTGAAAAAAAAATGTGAGGAGTTTTATACATGAACTTGTCAGATGCATTGGGATTCCTGGAAGGCAAGTGTAAGAGAAAGAATGTTGAGCATGAAAAGAGATCTGAGACAGAATCTGAGCAGAAGGGACAGAGTCCACCATGGAATCGATTAAATAGTCACCAGGTGAGTCTCAAGAGCACCAAACTTGTCATAATACAGATAAGTCAGGTGTCTTCTTGAGCCCTCCTCTTTTTTTCTGCACATGCAGAATTGTAACAGCACTATTCATCTTGGAGGATTATTGGGAGCATTACTAGAGATAATAAAAGAAAATCTGTTGGCATTCAGCAAGCATATTATTAGGATGTAGCCAAAGACTGGTGAGGAAACAATAAAGGAAGGAGGGTGAGGTGTACTATATTCATCTACCTGGGTTTGTTAATTGGAGTGGTAGGATAGCAAGAGAAGATAATTCGGTGTGGGTGCATGAATATGATGTAATTGTATAATACATATGCATGAAATGTCATAATGAATTCAGTTATATATAATAACATATAGTAATAGAAATCATGGATAAAAAGAGATAAGAATGCTAGGAAGTTAAGACTGCAATGCCAATTTTAGCAAAAAACTGGATCTAGCAGTTAAGTTTAGTCTGTATGAGGCAAGATGGCTCACCTTGGATGCCCAGCGCTTAGCTGTCACCTCCTGATCTCAGGTGTCTAAGGAAACTGCATGAGATTCTTCAGATTTTAACATCCTACCTAAGCCTTTCTGAGATAGCACCTCAGCTCTCTCACTTGCTTTTTAGTTGGGCACCTGAGAAAGTTGAAAGTTGGGAGTAGTGAAATAGAATACACACCTATCCTATTAATTATTTTGTGGTTAAACTGAGATTATCTCATTGCTGTTAATGCTTGAGTCTGGCATAGTAGGGATGCTGAAGGTATGGCTTAACTTAAAATATGTAAGTGACTTTAGGCTTGTAATTTTAAGTTCTAATACTCAAGAATTGTTCACTTCTGACTGTAGAGTTTAAGCTGTGTAAGAGAATCTAGATTTACAAATTTGCTTTATTAGATTTAAAAGAGGGGGTTAAGGAAATTTTCCTTGCTAGGATCTTAACCTTCCCAGACAGCATGAGACATACTTGAAAATCATATGTGTTCGAAGGCATTTCAAATATCTAAGTAGATTTAGCTGCTTGTAAGCAAATCCTGTCTCTAAAGTTCCTCAGCCTTTCCTGTTTGTTGAGTTTGTTCACATTTGTAGAAAAAGAAAGGTAGCTAACCCCCCGATGTATAGGAGAGTAATGCACCTCATAAATTGAAATCTGTGGCTCCAGGAAAGGTCACGTTGGGCATCTGTCATTTTAATAAATTAATTGTTTTTAATTTTGTTTATTTTATTTATTTATATGAAAGTGACACAGAGAGAGAAAGAGGCAGAGAGAGAGAGAGAGAGAGAGAGAGAGAGAGAGAGAGAGAGAGAGAATGGGCGTGTGCCAGGGCCTCCAGCCACTGCAAACGAACTCCAGACACATGTGCCCACTTGTGCATCTGGCTAACATGGGCCCTGGGAAATTGAGCCTTGAACTGGGGTCCTTAGGCTTCACAGGCAAACTCTTAACCACTAAGCCATCTCTCCAGCCCCTTAATAAATTAAAATTTTATAGGAGCCCCTGGGACTCTCTGAAGTCCTTTCTGTGAGGACCAGGGTGGGACACTCTGGTGTCTGGATGGTTCTTTGTCACCACGGGCTCACAGAGAGCCTCTTTGCATTCCTCTATTTGGTGTGCTAGAGATAGTCAAGAAAATGCCCATTAAGTACACAAGAAAATTCCTACATTTTTCTCTCCATATAATAGGTGCTAAGTGTAAATATACATATATTGCTATGAACTTCTCAAAGCTTGTTTAGTTTTTGCTTGGCCTTTTAAATTTTATTTTCATTTATTTTTGACAATTTCATACAAGTGTATAGTGTGTCTTGATCATATTCAGCCCATATTACCCTCTCTTATATTCTTCCCCATCCCCCTAAAATAGCTTCTTCTCAACTAAACTAATTCCCTTCCTACATACATGTCTTTTGTTCGGTTGGTTGTTTTTCTTCACTTTTTATCTTTTTTTTTTAATGACCTGAGCTACAAAAGTGTTCCTAGAAGCTTCATGTGCCTACTTCCTCACAAGTCACCCTGTTGTGGGACCCAGAGCCTTCAGTACCTGCCAGGCTGACTTTATTGGTTTGAGATGAATGGCTACAGTACTATCCTACCCTCTGCCATAGCATGGTTTATTTATTGAAAACAAATTATATTCACAATATTTTGCAAAGTGACACAACATTCACAGTTCTGATGAAACAGTTTGGTAGGAGGCAGGGCTTTGCATATTACCAAATAGGGTTGTACAATAAGGAACTCCTCATAGCACAATAACTAATGGCCATTTTCAAGGGAAGTATACTTAAAATGGTTTATAATTTTATTAAAACATCCTTACAACACTTTTGCGTAAAATATGAATACTTTGAGACAGTTTGCTATGGAAAATATAGCATTGTAACTGTTCTTGAGGTGCGATGGGAGCTGGATTGCGTTAGCCACTTTTTTCTCCTTTTTTAAATTGATTAATTTATATATTTGCAAGCACACACAGATAGAAGAGAGACAGACAGAGAGAAGGCACACCATGGCCTCCAGCTGCTGCAAACAGACTTGAAATGCATGTGCATCTGGCTTTACATCAGTACTGGGGAACTGAACTCCTGTCATTAGGCTCTGCAGGCAAGCACCTCAACTGCTAGGCCAGCTACTTTTAATCTTGCTGTGACAAATTATATGACAAAAGCAAGCTGAAGAAGGAAGGCTTTTTGGTTCACAGTTTAGGGGTACAGTCCATCATGAAAATAAAAGCATGGCAGAAGAATGAGCTAGTGACATTGCATCTAGTCGGAAGGTAAGTCACCAGTGCTCTTTTTGGTTTAGTTTTAAATGAATTGAATATGAATCCTTGTTTGCTTATCTATGGGCTCTTCTGCCCTTAGTGTGCTAAACTTCCTCTTACAACTTCATTACCCCTTATAAAATGGAAAAATTTATATTAAGGAAGAGGGTCAATCAATGCTCTAGTGAAAACATAGGCAGGAAGCTGTTGGGAATGAAAAGACTCTTCATGTCAGCAAAGCACTTTAAGGGCCACACTGCACACAGCTTCAGATGCAGCCTTTTGCTTTGACACAGTTATTGAGCAACCCTGCACTACTACGTGATTCAGAGGGATCTTTTGTCTTCTCTACCCAGTTTCTCCTAATGGCAGTGTCTTGAAAACCACCACCACCACAATAAAAATACTAATGATGATAATTATAATAATAGATAATAAAAAGTCTTACTCTGAAATCTATAGTGTCTATTTGTAAGTGTGAATTGCTACATCTTCACAACCCATACTTGCTTTCCTTTAAAGGACCATGTTTTTAAAAATATTCTATTTATTATTTATATGTGAGAAGAGAGAGAAAGAGAGAAAGAGAGAGAATGGGTATGCTATGGCCTTTTGTTACTGCAAACAAACTCCAGACACATGTGCCACTTTGTGCATCTGGATTTATGTGGGTACTGAGGAATTGAATCAGAGATGTCAGGCTTTGAATGCAAGTACCTTGAACTGCTGAGCCATCTCTCCAGCCCAAGGACCATGTTTTAAATTTTTCATATCTATAAAGATTTCTTTTCACTCCACAAATCATCAGAGTAGATGTTTGCCACTTAGACTGCTTCTAGGCATTTCCAGCCTTTTGACATTGTGACTTAATGTTGTCATCTACAAAGTTGACACCGTGAACCCTGAATTGAGTTATAAAAACATCACAAAAATTCTCATACTGTTTAAGTACATTTATGATTTTGTGCTGGGAAGCATGCATAATTATCCTGGGCTGCAAGTGGCCCATGACCCGTGGGTTCGATATGCTTGGTGAGTGTGATGCCAGTACTGCTGGTTGAAAAGGGAAATCTGTAGTCAGGCATGTGGGTGCTTTGTGTCCTAAAATTGTATTTTGGCTGAATCCCATACCTTGACCCATTGAGTTCTCTGAAGCTTGAAGGACACATCATGGCACAATGAGCTCTGCCTGCCATCAGTATAAAGGGGGTAGTAATACTGCCTTCCTCACATTGTGTTTGGACACAGAAACCTCCCTGCAAGGCCTGGGGATATAGCTAAGTGCTTGTCTAGCATACAAGCATACATGAGACCATAGGTTAATAGTTAACACTGGCAAACAAAAAAAGATTCCAGACAGGGCCAAGTGGGTAGTTAACTTAGGAAATGTTGATTACTGTGGTTATTACTCAGGATGATGCTACTTGGTGTATGAACATTTGTATTAAAATTATAATGGAGGGGCTGGAGAGATGGCTTAGCTGTTAAGATGCTTGCCTGCAAAGTCTTAGGACCCGTGTTAAATTTCCCAGTATCCATGTAAGCCAGATGCACACGGTGGTACATATGTCTGGAGTTCGTTTGTAGAAGCTAGAGATCCTGCTGTGCCCATTCTTTCTCTCTTTTGTCCTCTCAAGTCAATAAGCAAATAAATAAAAATAAAATTTAAAAAATTACAATGCCATCAAGGCATTACTCTTTGAATTACCTTCCAGGTTATCTCAGGGGATGTGTTATCTGAATGTGGTGGTTGGATGGGTTGGGGAGATGGCTCAGAGGTTAAAGTTGCTTGCTTGAATATGATGGTTTGAATGTCCCAAATGCCATTCTAACACCTGCTATCTTCTTTTCTAACATAGAGAAACTTCCCCAGGTTCACTAATTTTGTTTGGAGCTGCCTGGATTGCAGTTATTTATGGCTCTGCCATAAGTGTCTCTTTCCCTGTCTCTGTCTCTGTCTCTGTCTCTGCATGTGTGTGTGTGTGTGTGTGTGCGTGTGCGCAGGTTGTGTGATATGGTGTGTGCACATCTGTGTACAGCTGCACTGGGGCCAGAGACCATCAGTGTCCTCCTTATTGCTCATCTTCTTTTCTTGAGGCAGAATCTCTCAGTGAACTAGATCTGCCATTGTTTTCAGTCAATGATTCTCCTGTCTCCATTCCTCACAAGACTGGGGTTACAGACATGGATGGCTGTTTATGTGGGTGCTGGATATTGAACTCAGGGAAAATAAGGCCCCCCCTTGGGCCCTTCTGCTTGTGTGGAAAGCATTTTTACCCACTAAGCCATCTCCATAGACCTATCTCTCTTTTAAGCAAATTTAAGTGAAAAAAAAGAGTCACAACATATAACAACATGGATATTGTCATAATAATATTCATAATATTGTTGCATTGATTGTTTTGAAAATATCCTACCAGAATTCCTCAAAACGAGAAGTTTTTCTTTTAGCCTTGAACTGCCATTGCATGATCTTAATGGCATTTTCCTGAAATAAAGTGCTTCCAGCCCAAGGGTGTTTTGTGTGGTCAGGCCTCAGCTGTAAGAGAGAAAGAAATGGCAGGTCGGTTGGAGACAAACACGCTGAAAGACAATAGCTGGGACCACTGCCACCACCCAGGGTGAGCAAAGGCGAGTGTCAGAGGCTGCAGCTGCTGGCTGTCTGCAATTGATGCCCTGGATCGTCAAAAGTTTCACAGCGTCTGCCTCAGGCGCTTCATTCCCAGTGCTGCTCAGAGCCGCTGGTGAAGGGAGGCCATCTCTGTTCTGTGTGGCCACTGCTGAAGTTCAGGCTCCAGTGTTTTCAGGGTAATAACCTCACGCAGCAGTTTACATGTGACCTGGGTCATCAGTGACGCTGTTGGCTGGCTATGAGAGCCCTGCTGAAAGTGCACGTGAAAGCACTAGTGCAACCCTCCCATGCATGGATGCTTGTCTAGTGTCCTCCAGGGCTTTGCCCATGTTTGCTCCCACTCTTAGCCCCTTCCTGAACTGCAGTGACTTGATATATCCTCTGGATGAGAAGTCACGTGTACTGAGCACCTTGGTGCCACCCAACCTAGGGCTGACAGAAGTAAGATCATGTTGCAGTCAGCTTCACATGCTGGTAGAAGACATCCGACCAAGTGGGATGGGTGGGAGGAAGGAGTTTATTTCAGCTTAGAGAGTCAAGGGGAAGCTCCATGATGGCAGGGGAAAATGATGGCATGAGAACTGGGTGGGCATCACCTCCTGACCAACATCAGGCGGACAACAGCAACAGGAAAGTATGCCAAACATTGGCAAGGTGAAGCTGGCTACAACACTCATGAGCCTTCCCCAAACAATACACTAACCCCAAACGGCCACCATCTGGGAACCTAGCATTCTAAACACAGAAGTTTATGGGGGATACCTGAATCAAACCACAACAGATAACATGTAATTACTCTTTGAAACTATTTGAGGTGAAAAGGTCTTGTCCAATTCTCACCATGTCTAAGAATGATTAAATAAATCTGAGCTAATTGTACAGATAAGCAACCCATCAACAGGGTCAACAGACAACCTACTGAGTGGGAGAGAAAATCTTCACCAGCTATACTTCCAACAAAGGTTTAATATCTACAGTTTACCAAGAACTCAAAAACCCAAGTGCTAGATAAAATAATCAAGCACCCCACTCCAAAAATAGAGCAGGGAATTGAACAGAGAATTCTCAAAGGAAGAAATATAAGTGGTCATTAAACACCTAAAGAGATGTTCAACAACTTTACTCATCAGGGAAATGAAAATTGAAATGACTATGAGACTCCATGTCACTCCACTGAGAATGGCAACCATCAAAAAATTAAATGACCTGAGACTACATAGTGAATTGCAGGTCAGTCTGGGCTACAGTGAAACCCTACCTCAAGAAAAAAACAAAAACAAAAACAAAAAACACCAAAAAAAGGTGTGAAAAAATTAAATGACACCCCATCCTGGAGGGGGTGTGGGGAAAGAAGAGCCCCCGTGCACTGCTGGTGGGAGTGTGCACTTGTACAGCCTCCATGGAAATCAGTGTGGAGATGCCTCAAAAGGCTGAAAATAGATCAACCGCTAGATCCAGCTGTACCTCTTCTGGGCACATATCCTAAAGATTTTACTATATACCACAGAGACACTTGCTCAACCATTTTTGTCACTACTCTATTCACAGTAGTCAGGAATTGGAATTAGCCCAGATGCCAGTCAACAAATGAATGGTTAATGGAGATATGGTACATATACACAATGGAATTCTACTCAGTGTTAAGGAAAAATGAAGCAATCAAATTTGCAGGGATTTGGAAAAAAATCATCGAGTGAGGTCACACAGGCCCAGAAAGACAAATGCTGCCTGTGCTCCCTCATCTGCTGGTCCTAACTGGGATCAATGGAGATGCAGGCAAATGGTGGTGAGCGCCAGTTATGGGCATAAAAACAGAGTGAGGTCAGGAGAGAGAAGAAATAGGGAGAGGGGAGAGAAGGAGTTACTAGATAGATTAGGGGAGGGACAACATATTGGAGACAGGAGGGGTTTGGAAAGGTAGGGGCATGGAAGGGAGGGAATTGCATAAAAGCTAAGACAGCATGAATGAGTTCCATGGAAACCCTCATTCTGACTAGCATTCTACAAGATACAACCATCAGTAAAGTTTAGACAGCAGGGAAGTAAAAGCTTAGCTTTATAAGAACCATGGACTCTGGCAGGTGAATCCCATGAGGTCCCTAAAACAATGTAGGTCATTGCCAAAACACTTGATTACCTGTCAGAGCTAAAAGGTAAGACTTCTGCTGAAGACACCACAAGCTGCGGTCACAGGACATGGAAGCACCATGCTGGAACTGAAAGGAAACTACCTACTCCTGGCTAGCTCTCATAGTGCTGAAGAGCCCTGTGGGAGCCCTGGAGGACAGCACTCACCAATAGCACGAATTACATGGGGGATCCTGCAGACTACAACATCAATCAGCCTGACAAGAAGCACACATTTGTGCAACAGTGGCATGCAACCTCTGTGGGTAACCAACTGTTCTCTGGTTGGACATGAGACCCACTCAGTGGGAGGGAACTCATATCTGGTACTGGAAACCAAATCAGAATCCCATGGTCAGGAAAGTGAGCCATCAGAGAGAAGCTCCCAGTGCTCTCTGGAGAAGAAGAGTGGACTTGAACTCCCACCCCCCAAATATCACATAACTTTGCATACCCCCTTTAACCAAAGCTACTCTCTCTCTTGGTTGGAGAATCTGTTTTATCTAATAGATAGCAGAGAAAATGTAGGAGAGCCAAGATCAATTGAAAAGTCAAGAAGACAGCTGACTGCCCACCATGAGACTTTCTACCTCTATCACATCTTCCATGATCCAGGAGAAATTGCAGAGGAAGTACAGATATGAGTATTGCTCTTACTACTAGTCTGATCACCAGCTTCAGGGTGATGGTGACAACCACAGTGATCAAACCAAACTTATCACAGCAGAATCCAGAGGCCACAGAGAACTCAACATCAAATCAGACTGTCAACAGGCCTGCCATGGCTCAGGGAGAAGGGGGGACAAAAAGATTGTAAGAGCCACAGTGTGTGTAGGAATAGCCTGAGACACAGTCCCCTCACCCCGCACCACTCCACAGGGACTGAATGAGGCCTTCATGCCCCGCACTGAATACTATAGTGCCAGTTAAGAGGGCCCTCCAGATAACCGGAGCTGGGGCAAGGGGATGAAAGAGTATAACCTGTTATATACAAAATAAAATTTTAAAAATGTGACCTAATCCACAGGGACCTCAGAAATCCAAGGTGCCCACAGGCAAAGACCTCAAAGCCCTATGTGGAAGCACAGAGGCTGGGATGATCTGGCTGTGGAGAGATTCTCTGGAAATCCTGGAGAAGGTTCTCAGATAATGGAAACCAAGTCAAGAACAGACAAGGTTTAGAGGTCTGTGGAGCTTCGGTGGTGATGCACACCTAGCATCCAGTTCCCTGTGGGTTTGTAGGCCTGGCTGCATGTAAACCACCTGTGGGAGACCCTTCAGAAATGTTCAGGTCCCACCTGAGACACATCTCAAAGAATTCTGACTATTGTAGTATAAGGTCAGGGTGAAGGCACACTAGAGTACACATCTTCTATCTGCAGAAAACAGGGTTTTAGGTTCCTAGTTGAACTGCATAGAGATGGAAGATGCTTGGCCATTGGTTTTATTTAGTGTGTGTGTGGTGTGTGCATCCATGTGTGCAGGTGTGTGCTTGCTGAGAGGAGGATGTTGGGTGTACTCTATTACTCTTCTACCTTGTTTTCCTGAGACAAAAATCTCTCCCTGAACCTGGAGATCAGTGGTTTTCAGTTAAACTGGCTGATTAGCAAACCCCAGAGGTCCAACTGTCCCCTTTAGCACTAGAGTTCTAGAAATACATGGCTATGCTGACTTTTCACATGGGTTCTGAGGATCAAACTCAGTTCCTCAGGCATGCAAAGCAAGTGCTCTTACTAGCTCAGCCAGCCATCTTCCCAGGCTTGTCATTGGTTTTCTCTCTTTCCTTCTTTTCTAGAAACTGTTCAGAAACCACACACCTCTTCACAAAAATTATCCAGCCCCAAAGACGTTACCTGCTTTGTATAAACAAGAGCTATAGCTCAGTTGCTACAGAGCTTTCTAAGATGACCAGCCAGTGGGGCTCAGGCTCAAGCTGGGGCCCAACATCCTGTTCTCTCAGCATAACAAAACAGAAAGATGCATTTAATACTTTTCTCATTATTGTGTCAAAATACCTAGCCCAAACAACTTAAGGGAGGAAGGATGTGTTCTGACTCATGGTTCAGGGAACAATCCAGAACGGTGGGAAAAGAAGAATGGCAGAAAGAATGCGAGCTGGCTGGTTACATGGCCTTGGCAGGAAGCAATGACTATAACTCTCAGTTCTCCCCTCCCTCCATCCACCCAGCGTCCCACTTCCTCCAGCTAGGCCCTCCTCGTTTGGTTCTGCAACATCCCAAAGCAGCTTTAAAACATTGGAGACCAAGTCTGCAAACACACAAGACTACGGTGACATCTGGCATCCAAACCATCACAAAAGATAAAACCCTCTTATCTCCACAACAGGCCCTGCCACCCACAGTATCTTCTTGGTCCTGGTTTTTATATGTTTACTTCTCTGTGCTTTGATCAGTCCTTAACACATTTCATTGGGAATTTTCTGGATGTTGCATTTTCTATTCCTGAGTCTAATGAGGGCGTAATCCTGTCATATCCTCTTTATTTGAAAGTGGAACTCAAAATGAAGCCATGCTAACAATTCTTCCTTAGGCTAGGCGTCTTTGGAAGCTGCAGAAGCAAATGAATACTTGGCCAGTTTCTACCACTGTGCATGCCAGGCACTTTGCCAAGGAAATGTGGACACTGAAATGAGAGACCTTTTGGGGTGGACCAGTCAGAGTAGAATCTGGGTGTATAATCAGGGTGAGAAATCATGCATTGAAAAAGACTCAAGGTCACTGTGCTCAATAAATGTAAAGTCCAGAAGGTGCCGGATCTTGTCTGATTTGGGAAACTAGACAGAGTTGGGCCTGGTTAGTGCTTGGGTGGGTGTTATAAATTGAGCTGTTAAGCACTTTGTGGGAATCATTCTGTTCGCATAGCCCACAAAGTATATGGTAGGAATTACAATATCCTTCCCCACTTGGGAAACACCTGGCCTCAGGAAAGGTCCACACAGTGATTTACAGGAGATACTATGGGAGTTTCTTCCCTTGTGATATGATCCTCAGAAGCCTGTTACCCTTGTAGTTAATGTGATCCCAAACCTCTGCAAACAAAAATTATTTTTTGCAAGCAGAGAGAGATAGAGAGAATGGGTGCCCCAGAGCCTCCAGACACTGCAAACTCCAGATCCATGCTCCACCTTGTGCATCTGGCTTTAGTGGGTACTGGGTAATTGAACTCTGGTGTCAGCCTTTGCAGGCAAGTGCCTTAGCTGTTAAGCCATCTCTCTAGCCCTGAGCATACATTTCTAACTATCCCTGACCGAATGAGGGCAAAGTTGCCCCTGGTTGAGAACCACTGCCATAAGTCTGCCATTTCATCAGACATGAAATCTAGATTTCTACCAGGCCTGCTTGGATGTAGACTGAAAACCCTCTTCTTCCCCATTTAGAGGCTATTGGAGAGGGGACTAGCCAGGAAGGAGAGTCCACTGGAGAGAGGATGCTTTTTGGAAGACCTTAGTTTGTGTGGAACTATAAAGGAAAAAAGATGAGGACACAACAACAGTCATGGAAACTCAAAATGGGCCTGAGAGCCTGAACATTGGCATTTCTGAAGTGTGAGTTCTACCTAGTCACACCTGTGTTTCTCAGACCTGTTGACTCAAGCTTTCTGCCAGAAAACACTGTTCATCCCTGGGCAGGAGAAGAAGGGGAGGCAAACTCTGTTCTGCCACCCACAAGAAGGCAATCTAGGAAATTCACACTCTCTTGAATAAAAATGTCTGTTCTGTCAGTCACATTTGTGATTTCAGTCACCTGCCAAGCTCCATACCCATCATGGGCTCTCAGTGCCAAAGGGTCAGCTGTTAAGTATGCTTGTCATGTCCTTCATGGCCCATCTTATGATAAAGAAACTGTGTTTTCTGGGAAGAATCAGACCACAGGTTATTAAGTCTATTTCCTCCCTAGGAGTAGTTATTCACCACCCATCGGCAGCCTTCAGAGAAAGAGTTTAATTGATTTCCCTGGTCTCTTCCTCAACATACCACTCTTCCTAGTCATTTTACCCCAAGTCTCACCTGGGCTCCCTCTGGGCTTCTAGACTCATCTCCGGTGGTACTGGGGGTAAGGGCTGGTGCTTCTTGAGGAGAGTGAGTGGTGGCCTGTGGGAAGAGTCACAGTCAAGGTGGAGTGAGTAGGGTCCTCAGATGCTCAATTCACACTGCCCTGCCCTGCCCAGGTCCTCAGCTCTGGGCTGGAAACTCCCCTGTGGGGACGCTCCTTGTTGGCAGTACAGAGCAGCCTGAACCCCTTGGGGAACTTTAACCTCAGTGAAGTCTCTCTTCCAGAGCAATGTGCTCGAGTGTCATAACTTATTAGTGTTCCACCCATCTTAGTTTTAGAAGCTCTGAGGAAAAGAGTAATAGCCTTCCACTTGTTCCGGATTGGAAGACTTGAGTTCTGAAAACTCCCTGAAGAAGCATGAGAAAGTTTAGCAGCCAGAGAAGCCTCATTCACGCACTATGTTCAGCCGTGCACGCACGCAGTTCTACAGCGTCGGCCCTGCAGTGGATGCTAGAGATGGGAAAGGACAAAGATACAGGAAGCCTTTCTGTGTGAGGCACTGACTGCCAGAGAGCATACAACATACAGTGGCTGAAGGATGCACCAGCCCAGGAAGAGGCTCAGTATCTGCAGCTCTGGCCTCCGTGTATATGTGTAAATATAGCGATATTCATATTATGTGTTATATGTAAGTGTATGCGCTTACATGACCACATAGATTTATATATTATAAGCCCTTGATTTAAATTATGTCAATAAAAATAATTTTAAAACTATGTTTCTCTCTGTATATACATATATAGGTATTATGTATGTATATAATTTCTGATTTATATGTGTTAAGTATCCCAGTTTCATATGAGTCTGGGCTAGCTAGGTGTATTCACATAGGGTGGTATATCAGATTTTTGTCTTTTCAAAAAAAGAGAGAAAGGGAAGGAATTGGAAAAAAAGCACATTTGTTAAGAAACAATGAGTGGAGACGACTTCCGGTCAAGATGGTGACCACCTAGCTGCACTACAGACAACAAGGAAAAAAAAAGGCAAGTATTCAAGGGAAATTAGGAACTTTTTATAAGATGGAGGGCACAGATTGGGGTAAAAGAGGGAAGCACACACCCCCGCGACCCACGCCCCTGCACCCAGCCTGCCGCGACCCGCTGCAACCCGCCGCATCGGGTGCGGCACAGCGCTCCGGTGCCCCGGCGGCCCCGCGCGCACCAAGCCCCACGCGCCCCAGCGGCCCCACGTGCCCCACGCCCGCGCACCCCCTGCCCGTTCCCCCACAGCGTGCCCCACGCTCCCTATCCACATGCGGCAGGCGCACCCCGAGCGCCCCGCGGCGTCCCGCACCCAGGGCGCCCAGGCGTGCCCCACGCCCCTGTGCACCCCGCGCGTCCCGAGCACGCCCCTGCATGCCCAGGCATGCCCCACGCCCCCCATGCCTCCCCCCGTGTGCCTCGCATCCCCCCCAGTGTCCCGCACCCCCCACGCGTCCAGCGCCCCAGCGTGCCTCAGCATGCCCCGCCCCCCCCTCCACGCCCCGCGACCCCTGCAACCCCCCCCCCCCCGCGCGTGCCCTGCTCCCCCGTGCATCCAGAGCACCGGCGTCCTGTGGAGTCCTGCACCCCAGTGTGCCCTGCGCCCCCTCCTCCCCGCACACTCCGTGCCCCCCTACATGCCCTGCACCCCTAGCCCCCAATGCACCGCAGCATCCCATGCATCCCGTGCCTCCCCCACGCTCCCCTGTGCCCCATGCCCCCCCCCACACGCCCCACGCCCCCCTGCGCCCCCCGGGTGCCCCGCGCCCCCACCGCACCCAGCACACCCCCCCGCGCGCCTGATTGCCTGGTGCCCTGGCACGCCCCGCGCCCCCCCCCACTGTGTGCCCCACTCGCTCCATACACCCCATCACACGCCCCCCGTCCGCCCACCTGCCCACGCACCCTCCGCACGTCCCGCGTGGCTGTGCTCTGATCGGGCACCCACCAGTCACGCCTTCCAGCCTGCTGCACTGAAGCTGAGACCTCCTACCTCGCCCTTGTTCTCTGATCCTGCGAGAAGACCAGCCACATGGTGGTCGGTTTGCAGGCCTGTGGGGGCCACCCCTGCTGTGAATAGGTGGCTGCCAGATCCCCTGCTGCTGTGCTCACGTCACTTGCCGCCGGTCAGCCTCTGCTTTGTCCTGATTCCGTACCCACATCATTTGCCTCTGCACTACAATTGCACGTGCAGCGGGCCCACTCCCACAGCAAGAGCCACACAAGTCCACACTGAGTCACTAGCACCAGTGCAGGTGCCATCCCCTACCTGTACATTGCCATCCATCCCCCACTCCCCTGAGGCGGGAGAGCACAGACTGTTTACAGACCCCAGTGTACCCAGCCAGAGTCTGGGCACCTTCAGGGCTTGCTACCTCAGTCCCTTTTCAAGCTCAAAGGCAGGCAGCTTAGGTGCATTACTGGGTGAGAATTCAGGCAACTTTGGTGCCCCTGTCAGGCTATAGGTAGGCGGCTTTGGCAAGAGTGAGCAAAAACCCAGGCTGCTTGCAACTGCCCCAGGCTTCCTTGGATTCGCATTAAGCTAGATCCCAGGCTGCTCCACCCACCTACCTGCCCATACACTGACATGGGTAGACCACAGCACAAAAGAAATAACACGAAAAATGAAAAGGAAGAAAATCCAGACAGATCACCCAGTCCAACAAGGATCACAACTAACCAAAACATAGAAGAGTGTTTAGGATCAGAACATCAAGTGGAAGCAATGAACAATGCAACCCTGACCAAACTACCGCTAGAACTGACAGGAAAGCTACAAAGGATAGATAATTGTATGGATGCTACCATCACTAAGCTAGAGCAATATGATAAGACACTGGAAGGAATTCAAAGAGAGCTAAGAGAGTTGAGGGAGAGTGAAAAAAAAGAGGACTTTAAAAATCAGCTGGCCACACTAAATGAAAACATAAAGAAATGCAAGGATGATTTCCAAGAATCATCAAGAAAATCAGAAAATGAGACAAAAAAGGAGCTGGACAAAGCGATGGAAGTGATACATAGGAAAGTGGTAGAAAATGCAAACTTAATTGAACAAGTCCAAAACTCACTAGAGGCTCTCAAGAATAGAGTCAGCGAAGTGGAAGATAGAAATTCTCATCTGGAAGACAGGGTGGAAGAAACAGTTCGAGACTCCAAAAATTTCAGTAAGTTCAAAAGTTCCTGTGAACAGAACATGAGAGAACTGTGGGATACACTTAAACGTCCTAATATCAGAATCATTGGAATACCAGAAGGAGAAGAATTTCAGACCAAAGGCATGGAGAACTTATTTAACACAATAATTGAAGAAAACTTCCCCCATCTCTTAAGAGAAAGGCCCATCAAGATTCATGAAGCAAACAGAACTCCTAACCGACTAGACCAAAGGAGAAACTCCCCAAGACATATTATCATTAAGACTCTAAACATTGACACCAAGGAAAAAATCATAAAAGCAGCTAGGGAAAAACAGCACACCACTTTCAAAGGAAACCCCATCAGAATTACTTCAGACTTCTCAATGGAAACCCTGAAAGCTAGAAGGGCCTGGAATGAAACTCTCCAAACTCTAAGAAATTATGGCTTCCAACCCAAACTACTCTACCCGGCAAAAGTCTCCCTTATAATAGATGTTGAAAGGAAAGCGTTCCATGACAAAACTCAGCTTTACAATTATATGAACACAAAACCAAACCTACAGAAAGTACTCCAGGAAATTCTCCACAGAGAAGAAACAAATAACCAAACACAAATGCCTACAAGAAGCAGAACACAGCAACCAAACCCAGAGTAGATAGAAAAAAAAAAAAAATTAAATTCCATGGAAATGCCAACATACCTCTACCACCACAACATTACAGGGATCAAATCAAATCTCATAGTCATCACCCTAAACATTAATGGCCTTAATTCACCCATCAAGAGACACAGGCTAACAGGGCAGATCAAAAAATTAGACCCCTCAATCTGCTGCCTTCAAGAAACCCACCTTATCACTAAAGACAGAAACCTCCTCAGGGTGAAAGGGTGGAAAACAATATTCCAAGCAAATGGGAATAAGAAACAAGCAGGTGTAGCTATATTAATATCAGATAAAGTTGACTTCAAACCAAAAACAATCAAAAGAGACAAAGAAGGCTACTTCCTACCTATAAAGGGAACAATCCATCAAGAGGATATTACGATCATAAATCTGTATGCACCAAACACAGGGGCACCACAGTTCATAAAACAAAACCTACTTGACAATAAAACAGAAATAACCACCAACACCATCATAGCTGGGGACTTCAACACACCATTATCAGTAATAGACAGATCATCCAAACAGAAGCTCAACAGGGAAGTAAGAGAGCTCAACAAAACCATAGAGCACTTAGACCTAACAGACATCTACAGAACTTTCCATCCCAAATCCACAGACTACACATTCTTCTCAGCAGCCCATGGAACATTCTCTAAACTAGACCATATACTGGGTCACAAAGATAGCCTCCACATATTTAGGAAAATCGACATAATTCCCTGCATGATATCAGATCATAATGCTATATTCCTAGAAATCAACAACAAAAAAACCAACAAGAACCCCAACGGCAACTAGAAACTGAATAGCACACTCTTAAACAATAAATGGATAGTGGATGAAATAAAAAATGAAATTGCAAAATTCCTGGAATTGAATGACAATGAGAACACATCATACCTAAACTTATGGGACACAATGAAGGCAGTCCTCAGGGGAAAATTCATAGCACTCAATGCCTTCATAAAAAAGACAGAAAGATCCCAAATTAATAGCCTAACCATCCACCTAAAGGCATTGGAAAAACAAGAAAAATCCAACCCAAAGAGCTCCAGAAGGAAGGAAATAATTAAAATCAGAGCAGAAATTAATGAATTGGAAACCAAGGAAACAATTAAGGCAATTGACAAAACAAAGAGCTGGTTCTTTGAAAAAATAAACAAGATTGACAAACCTCTGGCCAATTTGATCAAACAAAAAAAGGAGAGACTCCAAATTAACAAAATTCAAAATGAAAAAGGAGAGATCACAACAGACATCAGTGAAATCGGCAGAATCATCAGGACTTATTTCAAAAACCTCTACTCCACAAAACTGGAAAATGTGGAGGAGATGGATAAATTCCTGGATGCATATCATCTACCAAAGCTAAACTCAGAGCAGATCAACCACCTCAATGAACCCATCACACTCATGGAGATTGAAAAAGTAATAAAAAACCTCCCAAAAAAGAAGAGTCCAGGACCAGATGGATTCCCAGCCGAATTTTATCAAACCTTCATGGAAGAACTCAAACCAATCTTCTTAAAACTGTGCCACACAATTGAAGAACAGGGAAAGCTACCCAACTCCTTCTATGAAGCTAGTATCACCCTAATCCCAAAACCAGGCAGAGATGCCACAAGAAAAGAAAACTATCGGCCTATTTCCCTAATGAACATAGAAGCAAAGATCCTCAACAAAATACTTGCAAACCGAATCCAACAACACATCAAAAGCATTATCCACCTTGACCAAGTGGGATTTATCCCAGGAACACAAGGGTGGTTCAACATACGAAAATCTGTCAAGTAATACACCACATAAACAATCCTAAACATAAAAATCACATGATCATTTCGATAGATGCAGAAAAGGCCTTTGACAAGATACAACATCACTTCATGATCAAAACATTGGAGAGAATCGGCATGGCCAGTTCTCATCTTACCATAATAAAGGCAATATACAAAGCTCCAAAGGCCCAAATAATACTTAATGGAGAGAGACTGGAGGAATTCCCATTGAGATCAGGAACAAGACAGGGATGTCCTCTCTCACCTCTGCTTTTCAATATAGTTCTGGAAGTCCTAGCCCAAGCAATAAGGCAGGAGAAGGAGATAAAAGGGATATAATTTGGAAAGGAAGAAGTTAAGTTAGCTCTATTCGCTGATGACATGATTGTATATGTAAGAGACCCGAGAGATTCCATCCCAAAACTCCTGAAGGTGATTAAGTCCTATAGCAAAGTAGCAGGATACAAAATCAATGCACAAAAATCGGTAGCATTTCTGTATGCAAATGACAAAGACACAGAAAAAGAAATAAAGGACATAGTCCCATTTTCAATAGCAACAACAACAACAACAAAAATACCTTGGAATAATGTTAACCAAGGAAGTAAAAGAACTATACAACAAAAATCTAAAAACTCTCAAAAAAGAAATTGAGGAGGACTTGAAAAGATGGAAAGACCTCCCATGCTCCTGGATAGGCAGAATTAACATTGTGAAGATGACAATCCTACCAAAGGCAATATATAGATTTAACGCAATTCCAATTAAAATCCCTACAGTGTTCTTCACAGAGATAGAAAAAATGATCTCAAATTTCATATGGAAAGGCAGAAGGCCTTGCATATCCAAACATATCCACATCAAAAGAAATACCTCTGGTGGCATCACCATACCCGATATAAAGCTATATTACAAAGCCATAGTAATAAAAACAGCATGGTACTGGCATAAAAACAGGAGTATAGACCAATGGAATAGACTTGAGGTCCCGGATTTTGGGCCAAGCAACTATAGCTACTTGATATTCGACAAAGGCCCAAACAATATAGACTGGAAAAAAGATAGCATCTTCAACAAATGGTGCTGGACAAACTGGATAACCACATGCAGGAAACTAAAACTTGATCCACACATTTCACCATGCACTACACTCAAATCCAAATGGATCAAAGACCTCAACATAAGACCAGAAACTCGAAAACTACTGGAATAAAATGTAGGAAGTACATATAGGAATGGAAAAAGACTTCCTGAATAAAACCCCAGTGGCTCAAGTTCTTAAACAGTCACTCAACCATTGGGATCATATGAAGCTGAAGAGTTTCTTTACAGACAAGCATATAATAAGCAAAGCCTATAGAATACCCACAGAATGGGAGAAAATATTTTCAGGTTATCCAACTGATAGAGGCCTTATCTCTAGAATTTACAAAGAACTCAAAAGTCTAAACAATAAGAAGACAAATACCCCACTCACAAAATGGGGCACAGAGTTAAACAGGCAATTCACAGAGGAAGAGATACAAATGGCAAACACACACCTAAGAAAATGTTCATCATCCCTAATCATCAGAGAAATGCAAATTAAAACAACTATGATATTCCATCTTACCCCAATAAGGATAGCCAACATCAAAAGGTCAAATGAAAATAAATGCTGGCAAAGATGTAGAGAAGCAGGGACACTCATTCACTGTTGGTGGGAATGCAGGATGGTACAACCACTTTGGAAAGCAATATGGAGACTCCTGAAAAAGCTGACTATAGAAATACCAACAGACCCAGTTATACCATTACTGGGCATCTACCCTAAAACCTTCAAACCAGAAGCCAGAGAGATTTGCTCAACCATGTTTGTAGCAGCTCAATTTGTAATAGCTAAAAGCTGGAATCAACCCAGATGTCCATCATTAGAAGAATGGATAACCAAGATGTGGTATATCTACACAATGGAATTCTATACAGCAGTAAGAAAAAACAACATAAAGAAATTTGAGGAAAAATGGTTGAACCTGGAACAGATCATTCTCAGCAAACTTACCCAATCACAGAAAAAAAATCGACACATAGTCTCACTCATCTGCAACACCTAACCTGAATCTGCCCAAGATGCTTTACATACCCAGCAAGCACCTCATGGACTAGACAATAAGATGGATGGGAGGGCGGGGAGGGAATCAAAGGGTGGAAAACAGTAATCCGGACCCAAACGGCAATGGTACCATAAAATTCTACTTCCTAAAAGACAGACCAAATGGCTGAACCTTCACTAGACCCTTACAGGAAACACCTGAACCACAAGACACTGGAGAGGGTAGGATCAAGACTGACCTAAATCTCCTACATCTTCCCTCCCTCCCTCTCCCCCTCTCCCCTCTATCTCTCTCCTCTCTAACTCTTGTATATTAGTAATCTTTTTCCCCAATTTCTTAGTGCACACTGACCTGTAACCCCCACTTCCAGCTTGGGCCTACCCTCCACAATGAGCTTTTGATCAGAGAAACCTACAAGGTTTCCCAAAACAATGACAGACTTCTGTCAGAGTACTTGATGACCCACCAAAGGCCAGTGGTAAGACCCTATTGCTGAAGACTCCATACGCAGCTGACACGTAAAATGGAATGACATGGCTGGAAGCCAGGAGAGAGTCAGTCCCCAGACAGTCAGTGTGTCTAGTGCCAGAAGGCGCTACATAGGCGACTGGGGGAAATGACCAAGATCTGTCCAAGCAACACATTTTTAACCTAATTAGCAACAAATAACCGGATGTGATGCCCACACAAATGCAATAGTGGTACACAGCCATGGTGAGGAATCAATTGCTCTTGATTTGGCTAACTGATCCACTCAGTGGTACTAGACCCATAGCTGGAGCTGGGAAACAAGTCAGAACCATAACCAAACACAAGCCCACTCTACAATATCAAGCTACCATCAATCACGGGGTATAAGAGGGCCTAAACCTATCATACTGTCTATCAAAAAAGTAAGTGTTATCTCAATTTTCCGGGTGCTAACTTACTCTCCATTGGAGAATCTGCTTCTCTTTTCCAGATAGATGCAGATCCTAAGAAGAGAGCTGCCCCAACATACCTCAAAAGGGGCCCAACTGAAACTAAGGACAACTGGCGAAATAAGCAAGGGTGATGTTTTCCTGTGAACCGGATACCAGCACAAAGGGGAAGGAGATCAACGCAGAGAAAAATCAACTCCTACCAAATCAGAGAGCCAGAGCCTCAGAGGCCCCCAACACCTCAGCACTGAAGCAGACCAAAAATGAACCCAACATGGCTCAGGGAAATTTTGTGGAAGAGGGGGCAGAAAGAATGTCAGAGTCACATGTTGGGTCATGATTTGCAGAGACATTTATCATACCAATAACTGGGGGCTAACTCCACAATGCACGACCCATTTTCATTAACAAGGAGGGTCTAATGGGAGGGGGTAGATCACAGATGAGCCTAAATAATGGTACCAAACTGCCTGTATTTACTGAAAAGAAAACTAATAAATTAAATTAAAAAAAAAAAAAGAAACTATGAGTGGAGATATACTGACTAGCTAAGAAGGAATGAGTGGCTGGTTTCATGAATGAATGGTTTTGCTTAATCTTTTCCCCTGGCCAGTTTGATAAGGTCACCTATTTGTGTTTCTTTTCTCAGGTGTTGGCACAAATAAGTATATGGCAAAGCAAATATGATTCTCAAATGCCTTACTGAGGAGGTGACAAAGGTATCATCTGCAAAAGGAAAGAACCAGGAGTTAAACTGCTGCTGGGAAGGGCTAGTGGTTAACATCTTTCTGTTACCAATAGAAGTAAAAAAAAAAATGACTAAAAGTTTTAGAATTTAGTTTCCAAGTGATGATTAAGCCACATGTCACACTGTCCACATTTTTATGCTTTCAAAGAGCAACTAATGCATTTGAACATTTTCTCTTACCTTGTTCATGTTTGTGGATTTGGCCCCTAAAACACAAGAAGGAAAACCAGTGAATCTATGGACAAGGTTACCAAACACTGCTCTTACAATGCTCACCTGGAAATCATTCCTGTACCTAGTAATACTGATGATCCTGATTAATACTTATTAGCTACCTTGTACTATATGGAGCACTTTAATTTTGTGGTTTTGTCAAATGCTCACCCTCATTATGTTTAATGAATGTGGTGAGGTTAAATATCCCACCTACAGTCACCAGCTAGAAAAAGGTAGAATAACGACTTCATATGTGATGTGACTTTAGGTTCTGTTTTGAATTAAACTTTATTTATTTAAATATCTAATACTAAATATGGAAGGAATACATTATTAAGAAATGGGTGAAGATATAGGAAATACTATTTACTTATGTGCATTTAATTTTGTACACAGGTATATAATTCAAGCTCCTATCTAGTTCCTTCCTGGGCATTCTAAGCAAAGGAAAAGAACAAATAGGATTTTGAAGATGGAAGGGTTTCAAAGACTCCCCTAATTCAATGTGTTTACTTAAGGATGACAAAACTAAGAACCAACTAGGTGGAGCCATTTCTGAAAATCAGCTAACCTTAGTAACAGCCTGAGTGGTTGTAACACAGATACCCCTGACTTCTGTGAGGTTTTCTTCCATGTTCACTTTAACTCAAAGATGATTATTGAGCTGTGATTCTGAGGTGTGCCTGGCACTGGTGACAAAACAACAGATGTCGCACATGGCAAGCTTTCCCTCACCTGCTTTAGAATCTGGGGTGCACAGTGGTGAAGGTGACGCTGTATTCTCCCAAGGTGTGCCTCCATAAGTTGGTGGCATGCATTGAAAACATCCTGAAAAATGTGAAAATTTCAAGTGGCAAGTGGTTGATGTTAAAGAAATGCATGTGAGTATGAGTTAGTCTGGGTGTTATGGAAGGACCCCTTGGGGAAGCTATGTTTGCTTACCTATGGAAATGGGCTGTGGGAGAAGTCATGGGAAAGCTATGTCTGATGTTACTAGACAAATGGGTAATTATACAGAGTATATCTTCTTATCTGGGAAAGGAGTTTGGAAAAAAACCATTGTTATAAACTATGCTTTGGGCCTTCCTTCAGAGCCTCAAGGGCCTGTGGGAACTGGTTCCTGGCCCTTGACCTCATGTTATCAAGGCCTTTCCTACAGTTTGTGTCCTGTTGACCTTGTCTTCAGATATTTGTGGTAAAGGCCCAGCTATCCTCACACACTACAACACAGGGTAGACTGGTCTCGATGACTACAACAGCTCTCCAGGTGTAAAATTACTTCTACATGGACTAAAATGATATTCTCCACTTTCATTCATGAAAAACAGTTTTTAAAAGAACAGAATTGACTACTTTATATGAATTCCAACATTGAGTGCAAGCAGATACTGGATGTTCTTGGCTTTGTGCAAACAGGAAACCTAACCCATGACCTGCCTCACAGTAGCCAGTGAGTTACTGTTATGCTATTGGCTTGGGCCACAGGATGTTTGCTTAAGCCACCAAATACAAAATGATAAAATGAATTGCCGCTCATTTCATCCTTTCCTGATGTTACCTACAAGACTTCCTGGGCTTTGTCATGATGTTTGAATAGATAATTTTACCTGTGGAATTTGGTGCTGGCTTGCCAAGCATAGTTACCATAACATCTATTGAGGATATATGCAATTCACTGGAAAAAGATATTCAATAGGAACATGGAGTTCCTGCAATTCAATGGGAACATCCAATTTGTTGTTTGGATGTATCTATGCTGTGTACTTTAGCAGCTCTGAGTTTAGCAAAGGACATCTTCATTTTGTTCACTTTCTATTGAGCACAGGGAGGCAGACATAGATTCATTCTTCTACATTTGTATTGATGTAGGTTTATATTGATATTCCAAGAATAAAAGTGCTGTTCCTTTGTTATTTACATTGTGGTGACAGAGGATAGTTATTTACATTGCAATGACACAGATCACAAATGATGACAAGTGCTGTGAGGACAGCGGAGCAGGTCCAGGGGACAGTGGGGACATGGAGAATAATTCAGGCCTGATAATGTAAATCTGCTGAGGGGATGAAATGGGAGACCCCAGAAAAGCAAGGACAGATACCATGTTGGAATTTAGGGGAGATAAGGCCAGAGAGAGGATGGTGGAGATGGATGGGAGTCCAGATCACAGGGTTCTGGTGCACTGCAGTAAGAATATTCATTCCCTTAACCACAGGAATATTCTTGTTTAAGGAATTTAACACATTTGCCCTTTGAGAAAATTTTGAGTGTTACAGAACAGTACTGTGAGCTATTGACACTACATTGTAAAGGTCTCCAGAACTGACTCATTGCAAAAACTGAAACTTTGTTCCCTCTACCCATCACCTTCTCACCATCTCCCCTCCTTGCTTCTGCTCAGCACATGCTACTGTCTGTTG
Source organism: Jaculus jaculus (assembly GCF_020740685.1). NCBI lineage: Eukaryota > Metazoa > Chordata > Mammalia > Rodentia > Dipodidae > Jaculus > Jaculus jaculus. The sequence goes on from NC_059115.1 coordinate 25,731,828, forward strand.
TGGTGGGTGAGCTTGATTGTTTTCCAGTATGTCTGAGTGAGATCATGTAATGTTTCATCTAGGTCTGCTTGTTTCACCCAGTATAATGCTCTCCAGCCCCATTCATGTTGTCACAGTGGCAGGATTTCCTTCCTGTTAGGGATAAAGGGAGCTCCACTGTACGTACATATTACAGCTGCTTACTCCATTTTTCTGTCTATAGATGGCATCCTTATTTTGGTTCATATTGGTAATGTTACACTTAACATGGAGTGTAGATAGCTTTTCAAACTGCCAATTTCAGCTTCTTTGATGATGCCTAGAAGTGGGATTTCTGAATCCTTGACTGGCTCCAGTGTTAGTGTTTGGATGCACCGCCACACTGTTTGAGGACTGTGTCAAGTCGCATTCTCACCAGTAGTGGGCAAGGGTTTCTCCTTGTTACTTTAAATGAGGAAGTCTTTTGGCATCCTGCTCATGTTTCCTGTGTCTTTAATAATGTAAGGCTTTCTCAAGCATCATTTAGCGTTCTTCCCTCCTTTTAAAACTTCTGTAATACTTCTATCAATACTAGCAGCAAAAACATGTCTGAGGACTCCAGCCACAGCACACAATGTGCATTGGCACCACCCATACATGTTTCCACAAAGTAAGCCATGGTCCAGGTTAGCTTTAGGTATGTGACAGGTAAGAAAACTGGATCATGTAGGTAACATGCCAGAGAACCACTAGCTTTCATAGTAATTCAGATAAAATTCAAAAAATATCTTTTTCCCTCCATTCTTGGCCTTGTTTAATGAAGCAACAAGCCACACATTTGGAATAATTCAAAGAGGATAAGATTCTTCTTGAGTTTTTTTTTTTCCCATTGCTAGCAGTCAAATTCAGAGCTTTCCTAATGCTAAGAAAGTACTGAACTACTGAGCCAGATCCTCTGGATTCTGCTATTTATTGACTCAAGATCATAGCGGTGATGTTTGTGAAACAAGCTCATGGACTGAGGAAGGGAAAGCAGCTGATGGAAGAAGAGTGTTTATTTTGGCTTACAGTCTTGAGGGAAGCTCCATGATGTCAGGGGAAAGCATGGCACGAATAGAGGCTGGACATCACCTCTGCCAAGCAGGAGGAAAACAGCAGCAGGGGTTGGAGCCAACTAACACAAGCGAGGGGCTAAAACCCTCGAGGTCCACCACCAGCGGCACACCTCCTCCAGCAAGGTGCCTCCTCCCAAATCGCCATCAGCTGGGACCTAGCTTTCCAAGCACACGTGCTTGTGGGGGACACTCGATTCAAACCATCACATCCATTTTTAAAAACAGGTCATGTAGCTTTACACTTAAGTAATATCACAACAAAGATAATGAATGTCAACATATCCCTTCCTAGTGCGTGTCTAGTTATTTGTGATGTGTTGACCTCATTTCCCTCCAGTGTTTCCATGTCAGAAGTACCATGAAATATCATATCTTATAACCCCATGTTCAAGATGACATTGCTGCTTGAAACCTGGAACATGGAGTTATTTACACCATGGGGATAGCCAGAAGCTACAGAATCCAAGTCTGACTTACTGTTGAGCTGCTCAAGATTTAGGAGAGTTATGGAGAAAACACTGATGAAGTATTTTAGATACAGAAGTGTGGGGTATCTGTGGGCATCATTCTTTACATGAAGTGTAAACTTATAGCGCTGAAGTTGACTCAGCCAAGCCAGTGTTTCAACCAGAACAATGACTTGGCTGCAGATACAAGTGTTAGGTAAAAATCCATTGAGTCCTCATTTGTGATTCTCTAAGAATCACTTGGAACTAGGTGTGGTGGCACAGGCCTGTAATTCTAGGACTTAATGAGGTAGAGAATCACAAGTTCAAGGCCAGCTTGGGCTACATAGAAAGATCCTGCCTCAGAAAACAAAACAAAACAATAAATTAATTGGATCTATGGAATTTGGATGAAGAATATTACATCTTTCACTATTATTTTATAGTAGTATGTGTACTGTATATACCCTTATCAGTAATACATATAGTAATCACATCTGCATATGCATTGGGATACTATTCTTCAGAAAGCTAGCAGTTCAACACTTTCCACTGCCTGTGATAGTTTTGCTGCTATTACCAGAGCTAAGAAACTTAATACAAACTGTTATGCCTCTCTGAGCTTTTTGTGCCATCATTTGTGATTTTACAGTCTAGAAAACAAGATATGTAGGCACTAAGAACTTGTGTATTAGTAGAAGGGACAAAAATACATGAGTGGTCATAAATGAGACCTCTGAAATCATTCAAGTTGGATTCTAAGCCACCATCTGTAATTCACTGAGCAGCTTTGGACTGTCTTAGACATTTTGTTTTCAGTTTCCATGGCTGTTAAACTCAGCTCATGATGTCTAGTTTCTTGGGTGTCAGGATTCAATGCTATGTGATCTTGTTTTTCACTTAGCCTCCATCTCCTGTGTGGTAAATGCAGGCAATGCCATGTGCCTGTGAACTACAGCCATGCAGATCAACACACTCAGAAACAGGCCATCCTTTTAATGCTGTATAATTAGAGAAGTGGACAAAATTGGATAAAACTTGGCCTCAATCACAGGATGCACTGTGTCTAAGTGTTTTATGTCAGAGTGGACAGTTTTGTGTCACAGTGATTAATTATGGAAGCATTCCAAGTGGGGACGAGTGTCCACTTGGCAAAACCTGCTTGAGGAATACCTTCAAGTCTATTCAAATCTCAGAAATGAATTACAGCATTAAATTAGTGAAACATTCCTTGGGGGTGTCATGGAAGGGGTTGTAGGAGGTGATGGTCAGACGTGGGAGAGCCTGACAGCTCTAGCAGCGCCTCAAGGTCGTAACACTTCCATTAACAGCCTTCAGGATGGGATTAGTAAGGAATGGTGGGTAGAACATTCTGGAGAGGTGTTTTCTGCTGACCCAGGTGTGCCAGGGAATGGGGAAGAGTGGGCAAGAAGGGCGAAGTGCTGGGCAAAGACTAGCAGGGATGGCATGGGTTCATAAAGTAATGGGGACTGTGCAGTTCTGTTTTCTTAGACGTGATTTGAAGGTCCACTGAAGGGATGCAATGGGCCTGACTGTAGAAGCTTGGACAGAAATGGGGCCGGAGGTAGCCTGGGTCTCTTGACTTCCCTTGCTGCTCCTCATCTAAAGAGAACATAAGACCACAGTTCCATGGCATCACTAGGGATGCTTTCTGTGTACTGTGGACACAGGCTAGTGGAAGAATACAAGGCAGTATCTCCCATGCATCTGCGAAGTATGTGCTATAGGGAAAATATATTTATGAGATGTGGCCTCAGAATCAGGTTCCTGCTCACTTTTCTCAGTTCATAGACTTTGTATGCTAAAGCCATGAATTGGGCCCAGCTTGTAGGGAAGGCATCAGGAGAATGGATGTTCTAATTGTGGTGGGAGAAGGGTGAGGAGACAGATGGGGGAGAGCTTGGATAGGTTAATGCAGCTAAGCGCATCCTGCAGAGGGCTCACCATGTGTCCATACTGTGTCCTGGGATTTGTGTTGGTCATCACCTGGGAAGCGCATACCCTGTGCTGCAATGCAATTTCCTTCATTGTAAGTCTCACTGCTGGGAAGTGGTAAACCTGGGATTTGAACCCAGGCCCACGTGTATTTGACTCAGCAAGCTACCACATTTTAGAATCTTCTGAGTATAAAAAAATGAAGTTTTAGGGACTGGAGAGATGGCTAGCAGTTAAGTGCTTGCCTGTGAAGCCTAAGGACCCTGGTTCGAGGCTAGACTCTCCAGGACCCACGTTAGCCAGATGCACAAGGGGGTGCACGCGTCTGGAGTTTGTTTGCAGTGGCTGGAGGCACTGGTGCGCCCATTCTCAATCTATCTCTATCTGCCTCTTTCTTTCTCTGTCTGTCATTCTCAAATAATTTTTTAAAAAATGCAGTTTTATTTCCTGTGAGGATATAGTTTAACCCATTAATTCAATATCTCTTGGTCTGCGAAATCCTCTCTGGAGACACAAGTCTTCCCCCGGGTAGTATGCAGTTTTTGAGTTCCCTCAACTCTCCAACTACAGGGGTCAGCACACAGTGGACTCTTGCAGTCCTAAGATCTCACGTGACTCTGACATTCAGGCAATGACATAAAGTGGCTTTAGACACAGAGGTGCCCAGACGTAGCAGCTGTGGTCAACGGGGTGTGCTTCCCTCTTTCAGTGACCCGTCCTCTGGCTACACACATGCATAATACTTGTTATGGGACTTGAGATATGTGTGCACGTGTATATGTACGTCATGAAACTAGAAAGGGACCATGAGAGTGGAGGCAGAGATCTTAAGAGGGGGGTAATGAGATACATGTGATATGATAACAGAAGGAAGCATTTAGGGAAAGAAAGGGTCCAAAAAAGGGGCGATAGGAAGGGGGACAAATCAGAACAACAAGTGATGATGCTCATGTACAAAAATGATGTAATGAAATTTACTATTTTGTATTATAACTTAAAAAATTAATACAAAGTCTTATTAAAGAATGATTTTTACAGTTTATATCACCTTTTTTTTTAAAAGTTTTATTTATTTATTTGTGAGCGACAGATACAGAGAGAAAGACAGATAGAGGGAGAGAGAGAGAATGGGCGCGCCAGGGCTTCCAGCCTCTGCAAACGAACTCCAGACGCGTGCGACCCCTTGTGCATCTGGCTAACGTGGGACCTGGGGAACCGAGCCTCGAACCGGGGTCCTTAGGCTTCATAGGCAAGTGCTTAACCGCTAAGCCATCTCTCCAGCCCTATCACCTTTTTTTGAGGTAGGACCTGGCTCTAGTCTGGGCTAACTTGGAATTCACTATGCAGTCTCAGGCTGGTCTCAAACTCACTGCAATCCTCTTACCTCTGCCTCCAAAGTGTTGAGATTAAAGGCATGCACCACCACAACTGGCTTATACCACTGTTTTGATCCAAGCATATCAATGTTGGTGCTGCTTTTGAGCCATAGACTGTGACTAAATCCAATATGAAAGGGAACTGATCCTAATTTTTTTCTCATCACTTCTACAAGCTAGGGCTTTTATTTTTGTTAAGAATACCAAATTTCATTGTGATGTTTTCAGTGGCCATATTGGAGTGGGGTTGGGGAGGGAGCATGACACATCACTTTGCATCTTGGACACCAAACAGTTTGCATGTGTGGGGAACCAGATCAGGAGTTTTTAGAATAAATTTACACTGTGTAACAGCCATTATAAACAACACTACAGGAAGAAAACATGAGAACTAGGGGACATCACTGCAGAAAGTCAACTTGACACCCGGGACATCACTGCAGAAGTCATACTGACACCCAGGACATCACTGCAAGGAGTCATCCTGACACCCAGGAATCCCTGCAGGGAGTAAATGTCAGCACACATCTGTCCTCTGATTACTTGTTTCTTACCACCCCCGCCCCCTTGTACAAGACACTTCGTTGACTAAGCACAGAAAGACTTCATAGAAGACTTGGGCTGGAGCCAGGGTAGCATTAACAGTAACAATTAATCATCTCTGATTTGATTGCTTTGCCACCTGCATTGATATAAAAGCCAACCAGATTAAAGGCTTCTTGAGGATATCACTTACGATTCTAGCTTGCTGATTTTAAAGCTCATGTTTCTGAATATACTTGGTAATTTTCTGTATATAATTCTCTTTTTCTTTGGAGGGGACCTTATATTTCTCTATAAATTCATTCCTGACTAGAGTATGCCTTTCCCCTCAGAGGAAATTGGCTTCGAGCCAGCCCCTGCTGCATACCTAGGGTAAGGAGTCATGCAGTTGAGCTCACTGTATCTTCTGCTTCAGTGTTTGTAGAAGGCAAACCATGTCCTTTGAGTCCCACATTTGAGGCTGAGGACATGTTTGTCCTGCAAGGTTGAAGAGTTCGGATTCTCAGCATGTAAACGTATGCTGGGCAGTTGTGGCCAGCAGCATGCCCTAAATCCCAGTTAGGAACGCAGGGGCCAGCAATCTCTGGGATGAGCTGACTAGCTAGACGAGCTGAACCTGTGAGCTCTGGGTACAAGTGAGGGACTTTATATCAGTAACTAAAGAGGAGAGTAATCAAGACACTCGATGTCAAATCTGGCCTTCACACCCGTGCATCCACAGGGGCACCGTGCCCACATTCGAATGAACGTGCGCGCGCAAGCCCTGCACACCACGCGCGCGGCACGGGCACCCCACCGCTCTCCTGGGAAGGCGTCTCTGGGTCTGTCGTCGCACACAACTTGTGCCTTGCCGCTCGCTCTGCCACCAAACACACTCCGACGCACAGTGGGGATGAAAGCAAAAGTCCAACTTCAGGAAAGATAAGTTCTTTGAACTCTGATGCATTTTTTTTAAGATGAAATATACAGTAACATAAATCTGTAGCTGCTCAACTGATAAAAAATTTCACCATAAAATTCTTCCATTACTGAGTCAATGGATATTTTTTCTGTGATATTTGTGAGAATGAATAAGTTATCTGAGAATATGTTTGATCAAAATATAGAATTTTATAGTAAGCATATAAATCATTCAAACATTTTCCTGCATAATGCTTGTTCTCCAAAATTCCCATTAACATCCCACTTTTACCTTCCTTTTCTGTGTAGGTGCCCTAGTGCTCTGGAAGGCTCTAGAGAACCAGTATCACAAGAGTGTGGGCAAGGAAGATATACAGGCCCTAACTCCATGGAACAAGTCTACTGACTCCCCCCGACTTTTGTGAACCTTGTTTTCACTGAGCTTGCACTTCCACTGGAGTCTACTTTAAACAGCAGTGACATTTTTGTGTCTATGTGTTGCGGTTAGCTTTGTGATGCTGGGGAAAACATCTGACCAGAAGCAGTCTTTTCTCTATGCCATTCATCTTGATGTTTCTAAGAATGAAAATAGACCAGTTCATAGAACTTAGCTTTACTAAGCCATGTGCTGTTGCTCTTCTGGACCAAGGAGACTACTCCCTCATGTCATGCTGGGGCTCGGGCACAGGATGGAGACACAGAGATCTGTAAGGTTGTGCAGGCCCCAGATGAGCCATGAGTTGGGGAAGGGATCGGGTCCTCTCTACCACAACTGAAGTGAGCAGCATCAGGTCTGCAGGTCAACAACACATGCATTCAAGATTAGGTATCTTCGTGTTCAGGGGCTGTGTTTACTTGTCTTGGTCTGACCCCCCTACCTCCAGCTGTATGTCCTGGGTCCCCCTTTGTAGCCCACCCCTTCTTCAATTCACCATCAGCTTCATGGCCCCAAGCTGGCTGTGCTGGCCTCTTGTTTCTGGTGGAATGGGCCATTGGGAAGGCGAGCAGTGGGTGGGAGGGAGGTTCAACATTTGCTCCCCTGGCTCCTGTTAAGCCTTGGATCGTAAATGTCCCTCAAGACCCAGATGTTGGAGGCTAGGTCACCAGCCTATGTATGTACTCCTGGGAGATGGGGCCTAGTGGGAGGACGCTAGATCCCTGCATGTGTGCCTTTGAAAGGGACACTGACACCCTGGTCCCTTTTCTCCTTGCCACCATGATGTGAGCAGATTTTCCCCACCACACACTGCCTGTTCTGATGCCTTACCTGACCCCTCAAAATCAATGGGCCAGCTGACCGCGGGTGGAAACCCCTGAAATAGTCATTCTTTAAGTCTATTTTCCAGGCATTTTATCATAGCAACAGGATGCTAACTAACACATCCCTTGTTGGAAAGCCCTTCTGTGCTGATGCCCCCACCAGGTCTCTGCTCCTAGTGGTTTTCAGTAGCTCTACCCCATAGCTTTCGGCCTAGGGTGCCAACAGCCTCAATGATGCCCACCACAGCTTCTGCACCATTCTTCTTTGTTCTTCCCTTGTACCCACGCACTTCTGTAAATAGTTGCTTTGTAAATAGACTTTACTAAGTTATCCTAATTTGAGCGTGCCATCTGTTTCCTATTGGGACCTTAATTGCTACATTTTCTCATTACAAGAAAGGTGATGTTAGTAAGACATTATGGAATATGAACTATGAGCACTAAAGGTGAGTTTGTGGGTTCAGTTGTTAAGAAATGATAATGGAGAATTGCCATCTTTTCTACTAGACACTGAAGAGCAGATGGAGCACAGGGGAGCGGATGAGAAACTGGTTATGGACACAGGCCAATTAAACTTCCACTGATGGTGCTTCACTTGAGCCTTGAGCCTCCAGTACTGGGGACTGGTAGTTCCTTTCCAGTTTGTACCTGTGTCTTCATCTTCAAATTGAGTTGTTTTGCCTCAAGCTTTAAAACCTGCTTTCATATTAATTAACCAACATTCTAAAATTAGATTTCTATCTTGTGATTGTTCAGGGTGTATGCTTGTAGAAATAACATATATTTACAGCAATCCATATGCTTTGAAATAACTCCCTTCTCACAGTGTGAAACACTGAATATGAGTTTTCACAATGAATTTCTTTGTTAATAAAGTAAGGCAATAAAAAGACAAGGCATGCCTGACTGCGAAGTTAGACATTCATGTGTAAGTCAGTACATCACCTGGCATAAGACAGCTCACGAGTACAAGCAGAACACAAGGGCTTAATAGAAAAATCGATGCTCTCTCATATTTTAAACTTTTGTGACTTTACCTTTAAAGCATTGGCTTCTGATGTTCTTGGACTTGTCTACCTGGAGAAGACAATGTGGCACCATTAGCTCAAACTGATCATGGCGCCACCTACTGGCAACCACCCAAAGCTAAATACATATGCCTCGGGCCCCACCATTCTTAGATCTGCTTATATGCATGGCTGGTAATCAGTAAGTGCATCTATTACTGCTGCTGAATGGTACAGTGGCCTGAGTGGAATTTGGCATAAAAACTCGGGTTTGAAATCCCATATTATCTCTTATTGCCCTAAAGCTTTGGAAAGGACCCTTAGCATCTCAAGAGTTGCAGTTTTCGCTTCTTTATAATGGAAAATGTGTACATCCATGAGTGTCACTGGGCTCTCCTGAAGACCAGTGCCCATGATCAGCAGTGTGGAAGCCATCAAGCAGGTAGAGTGCAGTCTCAAATGAAAGTCGAAGTGGCTTTACCTCCATCACATGCTTGCCTATGAGATCACCATGAGCCTCCCAACCTCTGAGCCACAGCTTGTTCCCATGAAATGGAGGTAACAAGGATGTTGCTTCCTCATGAGGATGGGGGCTTAACATGAAGTACAGCATGATATATGTGCTAGAATGTTAGATGTCACGTGTCCCAGGGCAACTGCAGGTGTCATTATGAATGTTACTGCAGACATGTGCAAAGGGATTATCAGGGAGCTTAGGCAAAGGAGAGCTCAGAGCTACAGCTCAGCACTTTCTACTGCTCATAACGGGATCAGAGCTTGAGTGTGCAGCCTCCGCCCCACACACCCTTCAGCTCTGGTTTTCCTTTGCTTTCTGCTCTAGTGATAGACACCCCCAAGTAGCAGCCCTCACAGAGCCCTCATAGCTTAATCGACTCTGAAGGCTCCTTTCCCTCCATACTGTTACTGAGGTGAGAAATTTCAAGGTGAATTTTGGCAAGTACAAAGATTCAAATCACAGAAGGTAAGAAAATAAGGAAAGTATAAATTTTGTCAGTCAGTGTTCACATAAAATATGTCTAGTGTAGACAGTGAGAAGAGTCATGAGCTGCTCCTCACACCTCGCAGGCTCTAAGCTGAACCCTTCATCACTCATTCAACAAACTCCTTCAGTGCCTGTGAGGTAGGGGCCTGCCAGCACCAGGCACAGTTACGGTCTCTGGGGACAAGTTGGAGGACATCCGATCTCCTGATCAACAGAACACACTCTGGTAGGACAAGACCCATAACAAGCAGGTCAGCCGTAGATGGACACTGTGACACTCACAGCCAGATAAGGGAGGTTAAGGAAACATTCAATCTTTAAAGAGCCTTGAGGGCTGGAGAGATAGTTTAGCAATCAAGGTGCTGGCCTGTGACGCCTAAGGATTCAGGTTCGATTCCCTAGAACCTATGGAGCCCAGCTGCACATGGTGGCACAAGCACCTGGAGTTTGTCTGCAGTGACTATAGGCCCTGGTGCACTTATTCTCTCTCTGTATCTGCCTCTCTCTTTCTATATCAAAAATAAGTAAAAATATTTTTAAAAAGAAAGATTTTAAAAGAGCCTTGAAAAATGAACATTATCTTTCTCATTAAAAAAACTCTAGTTTTACAAACTATATGACTTTAAGGAAATTACTCACCCACTGAGTTTTCACCATCTTGCCTACAAAATGTCACAATGTTCTAATAAGAAGTAGGCAGACAACACAGAGAGTTGCCATCACCAGAATGGATCTGCTACAATAGGGCGACTTTGGCTCCCTTTCTTTCTCCTTTCCCTTCTCTAAGAAGAGGAGGAATAAGAATCCTTGCCTTTTTGCCATACCAGAACACAGATGCCCTCCCCATAAAAAACTCATGATAAAATATAAAATCCAATGAATAAGGTAAAGAGTGATCAAGGAAGATGACCTATGTTAACTTCTGGCTTCAGCAAGCATGCACACCCATACATGCTTGTGATCATACACATGTGACCACATATGTGGACACAATGCCACACAAACATACATCTGCCAAAAAAATAACAATGTACAAAACGAGTCTTCTATGAGTTGAAAATCCTCTGTGGTGTTTCTGGAAGGCAAACTGAAATAACTTTTCAGGAACTAAATTTTACAATATATACCTTAAACTTTTAAAGTGTTTTCAGGAACAGTTGAGTAAAATAAAAATTTCATAACAGTGCATGAAATAGCTACAAAATTATGCTTATTGGGCTGGTACAATGATTCAGTTGGAAAAGCACATGCTGTATACGTGTAAAGACTGAATTTGGACCCCAACATCCACATGAGTGCCGGGTGGGCATGGAAGCCTGCCTGTAATTCCAATGTTTGGGAGGCAAGATAGGGGATCTTGGGGCAAACTAGACTAGCCAAACTGAGACTCCTAGCTTCAAATGAGAGGCCCTGTCTCAACAATAAGGGGGAGAACAATCTGGCTTTTACGGGCATGTGCACACCTGTATCCATATACATGTGAACACACACATGCTGCACACATGTACACATGAACACACACAGTGATATACCAAAATGTTATACTTATGCATCCTTGTTTGTCAATGTGAAGGAAGAGGAGCCTAGGCATAAGAGTATATAACAAGGGTTCTTTATATGAAACATATTTGCATATAAAATAGTGACAGGAAATGCATCCAAATGTTATAATCAATAACCTTGCAATTCCCAGGTGATTTTACCTTTATTTTACATATTTCTATATCGAGAAAATTAAAAGTTATACAATATTTTATTAAAATTAAAATGTGTGTATGCATTTAGATTATTTTCATTTGTAAGATATTTTCATAAAATTGCTGTTCCTCCCATCAGTCTTTTAACCTTTTCCTGTCTCTACTTTTAGATGGGATTACAGAAACTCAGAAAGTTGTGTGGCTTGCTTTGTATTGCCCAGTTAGCAATTGGCCATGTTGGCCTGAGGATGTGGGCAATGTGATATGATATATTATCAGATTGATTTGAGTTTTAAGTTCTGGTTGTACAGATGCAATTAGTATTAGACAAGAGGTATGTGATTTCTTTAGCTTGATGCCTGGTTCACAGTAAGTTTGCAGCAAAAGTGAGCTATCCCTCCTTTCAGACTCTTCCATAGGACTATAAGTCCCACAAGCTTCCTTTGACCCCTGCTCAGCATCACGATGCTTTGAGGAAGGGGTGATGGGACAGCTGTCTGTGAACGACGTTGTGCTCTGCTCATTCCTCGTTCTCAGGGCCCATCCTTACTTACTTCTCGCTATCTCATCCCCACACTCCAGCTTTGCCTCTCAGTGGGAACAGAGGTCTTGGCATGTAAGAGAAGTGGTGTATCCATCATATCCTTGAAATAGCATGTATCTGTATGAAAAGAAAGCTGATGAACTCATAACCTCTTAAGCTGAACCTATGGATTCCACTCACTGAAGTTTGTAAAATCTTCACAGTCTACCCATTCAAGGAATACTCACAACACAGGCACAGGCAAGAACTTCCTCCTGTGCTTACAACATGAGGAAGCTGAGGTGCAAAGAGGAGAAACTGCTCCTGGAGTTTCAAGGTGGATTTGACCATCCTTTATTTTCTCATCCAGTGTTTGAGTTGTGCCATTCATTTGGTTTTTAATGTTATGTAAGCATGCACATATTTATGTCTGCACATATGCATACATGTAGTTGAGACAGTGTCTCACATTGTAGGTCAGCTACCCTGGAACTCACTATGTAGTTCAGGCTGGCCTCACGCTTGTGGCAATCCTCCTGTATCAGCCTCCATGTGATGGGATTATAGACCAGATATTTCACCCACTTTAAAACACTTTCCTAGAGCCTGCCAATGAACACTACCCTGTCTTGCTCTTCTCTCTTGTGTGCTTGGCATACTATATTAATTACATTTTTCTGCTGGTCTGTGTGTTTCTGCTTTGAGACTGAGGCCTTTCTCAGGGGACAATTATGTTATTCTTGCCTTTGGGTCCATGATCAATTCTAAGATCGTAACTGGCACTGTAGATATTCAGTAAATGTTTTTTAAGTAATGAACAGATTAGTATTATTTTTTAGTATTATTTTATTTGCTTGTTTTGTTTTTTGAGGTAGGGTCTCATTCTGGTCTCGGCTGACCTAGAATTAACTCTGTAGTCTCAGGATGGCCTTGAATTCATGGCAATCCTCTTAACACTGCCTCCCAAGTGCTGGGATTACAGGCATGCGCCACCACGCCTGGCTTTTATTATTTTTTGAGAGAGAGAGAATTGGCATGCCAGGGCCTCAGCTACTATAATCCAACTTGAGAAGCTTATGTTACCTAGTGAGCATGCTCAACCTTGTGCTTGCCTCACATTTGTGCATCTGGTTTACATGGGATCTACAGAGTAAAACCTGGGTCCTTAGGCTTTTCAGGCAAGCACCTTAATGACTAAACCATCTCTCCAGCCCCAGGTTAGTATTATTGATATTATTATTATTATTTTGAGATGGTGTCTCATTAAGTAGCCCAAGAAGGCCTTGAACTTTGGCTCCTCCTGAATCAGCTTCTTAAGAGCTGAAATTACAGGTATGTAACCACCATATTGTATCATCATTATCTTCAAGCTGATCCATTCTAAACAAATTTCTTCAGATTCATTTCCATGGTCCAGACCCTCAAAAATCATACACACTTCCCTTTTTCTTTTACAAAAATTTTTTTTATTTAACATTTGGAGGGCCTGGCGATGCCCTATGTGCCGCAGGTAGCGAAGGGCAAAGGTGGGTGTGAAGCTGCATCTTCCTCACTGCTGAGGAGTGGCGCAGATGCCAGTCCTGCAGGACAAATCCCCCATGTAAGCCTCCCCTTTCTCTCCACTCTTTAGCTTTAGTAAAGTGTTTCCCATAGACTTATGTGTTTGGATCAAGCCTCATACTCAGTCCCCAGCTAGTGGAGCCTTTCTGAGATGGAGCCTTGATCGATGAGTTGTATTGCTAAGGGTGGGCTTCGGGGTATAATAGCCTAGCTCCACGTGCCAGTGACAGCTAGCTCACCCTGCTTCCTCCCTGCTGCTGTGGAGATGAAGTGAATGGCTATCTGCTCCAGCCATACTTTTCCTGCCTTGTGAAACTTCCCCTAAAAACTAAGGCCTTTCCTTCCACAGGCTGGTTGTGGATGGGTGTTTTGTCCCAGTGAAGGGGGTAGAGTCAGGTAAAGGTAAAGTCAGGTGAAGGTAAAAAGGGCAGGATAGTTTTTCTTTTTCTTTTTTTTTAAATTTTATTTATTTATTTGAGAGCGACAGACACAGAGAGAAAGACAGATAGAGGGAGAGAGAGAGAGAATGGGCGCGCCAGGGCTTCCAGCCTCTGCAAACGAATTCCAGACGTGTGGGCCCCCTTGTGCATCTGGCTAACGTGGGACCTGGGGAACCGAGCCTCGAACCGGGGTCCTTAGGCTTCACAGGCAAGCGGTTAACTGCTAAGCCAGCCCAGTTTTTCTTATCTCTTGTCTGGTTCCAAGGAACTGGTTTTCCACAGTGAGGATCCCTCCTGGGAGGGAGGTCTTTCATAGGATTTAAACATGGTGGATGGTCAAGTTCAGCTCATCTCTTCCTGAGACAGCCCCTACTCCTAACCAACCAACTGGCCCTCTGGTTCACCTGGGCCAAGATAGCACACTACAGTTATCAATACCTTTGCAAGGGGAGGGAAGGCTCTCTGATCACTTAGGAACTTCCAGTTCTGGTTGAATTATTTCCTTGGCTGGGCCTGGGCTGACTAGTCAGAAGGGGCTTGGTCTAGGCCCTAGCCCAGTCCCAGCCAGGAGCCCCTCTCCCCAGCCCTTACTCTCTACAAGGGTTCTTTATCTCCTCCAGCTCCCCACATGGCAGGAGCTCCTTGGACTTCCTTTTCTCTTTTCTTTCCACACTTTTTTTCCCCAGATCCCTATATGATCACATGGACTCCTGAGCTACACATGGCCCACATGGGCTTTTGGGCTCCACGTAGTATACTTCTCCCCATTTTCTTTCCCTGTAAATCTCAGCCTTCCCCTTTCAGCACTCCTTCATAAAATCTGAATAAAGTGTGGTTATTTAAAAATCATTCTTGAATCTAGAATTTTCTTTCTTTTTTTTTTTTTTTTTGGTTTTTCAAGGTAGGGTCTCACTCTGGTCCAGGCTGACCTGGAATTAACTCTGTAGTCTCAGGGTGGCCTTGAACTCACGGTGATCCTCCTACCTCTGCCTCCCGAGTGCTGGGATTAAAGGCGTGCGCCATCACGCCCGGCGAATCTAGAATTTTCGATTCTTTGGTTTACAGATATAACTCAGGGTTTGGGATTCCAGGAAGCACCCCAGAACCCCAATTTCCCCATTACACCAACAATGAGAAGGTAACTGTTACACCTGCCATACAGACTCTAACTTAACATTTCCCTGAGGCCCACCTCCTCACCTGCCATGTCTGTCATACTCCTGAGCACTGGAACATGCCTAGGGCTCAAATAAAACACTGTCATGGCAGTGGCAGTGTTATAGCTACCTTTATGTTGCTGAGACAAAGCATCTGATCAAAAACAGCTGATAAGAGGAAGTGTTATAGCTACCTTTGTGTTGCTGAGACAAAGCATCTGATCAAAAACAGCTGATAAATGATTGTAATGGGGAGGTAATATGATGGAGAATGGAATTTCAAATGGGAAAGTGTGGGGGTGGGGAGGGAGGGAATTACCATGGGATATATTTTATAATCATGGAAAATGTTAATAAAAATTAAAAAAAAAAGAAAAAAAAGAAAAAAAAAACAGCTGATAAGAGGAAAGGGATTATTTTGGTTTAATGTCTTGAGGGTAAGTTTCAGCATGGCAGGATGCAGCAGACAGCTTCAGGTTTGCTGAGATGAACTTCCAGACCAGGTACAGTTATGGAGGAAGGGATTTTTATTGAAGCTTGCAGATCCAGGTGAAGCTCCATAATGGCAGAGGAAGTTGGCCTGCCTTCACAGGTCCAAGCAGAGAGAGAGAAGCACAAGCCAAAAAATAAAAAGCCACACAGCACAGCACACTTCAGGAATTCCAGCTAGGCACACTTTGCATATCTTTAGATTGAAATCTCAAACTCACCACCACACCTTAAGATCCACCCAGTGACACTGCCTCCAGCCAGGAGGCTGCAGATCCAAACTACAAGCTAATAAAACACTGAATATACTGGGGGTCATATATTCAAACTACCACACAGGAAAAAGATGGTAGAGCAGAAGCTGGAAATAACTTCTTGCCACTGCAGCTGGCAGAAAGCAGCAAGAGTGAGCTTTGCTCTGCCAACAGGGAGTAGGGCTATAATACCCCTAAGCCTGCCCCAACAACACACCTCCTCCAATAAGACTCCATCTCCAAAACTGTCGCCAGCTGGAGACCAAGCATTCAAAACACGTGAATCCACTGGGGACATCTAATTCAAACCACCATAGACAGTAAACAGGTATAGAGCTTGGTTCTGTGCTAGGTCCTCTGGTGAAAAATCAACATGCTAGCCATGCAGTTTTCAGATGATCTGGCTTACATTCTATCTCTACAAACCTTGTTCAGATAGAAAACATGAGTTCTAGAGACTTGCTCCAGTCTAGTAACACCTGAAGCAGGATTTTAAGTTATATTTGCTTAATTCAGAATCTTCACCCTTATTAATTATGTAATATTGCACATGGATGTGCAGAGCCCCCAATGTTACCTGCATATTCAGATTCCTTTATAGGCTTGGCTGGTAGAATTTTCATTAATGGCCATGCCTTTATCAGCTGAAGCTCCGGGTCTTCATAGTCATCATCACTGGGGCATTTTGCTCCATCCAGGGCTGTCACAAAGTTCCTTTTTTAAGTAGGTAGGACATTGAAGTGAGTCCAAAGAGAGGCAATGTTGATAGAAATTACAGGAGGTAGTGCTAAATAGGGAGTGCAGTGGATTCTTTAGCTTTGGGTAGAGAGTCTAGGGTTGGGGATCTTATACAGAAGTTTAATCCTTGTGACAGGAAGAACTCTAGGGATGTTCCCAAAATAATCCCAAGTCTCTGATCACTCAATAAAACACATATTGCTATAGTACTGTGAAGGAACAGTGGAGAGTGACAACCAGAAAAGAGACAATTCATTTGTATTCCTATCTACTACTATGAGGGGACAGTGCAAAGTGACAGCAAGAGGAGAAATATTTCATGTGTATAACTACATACTACTGTGAGGGAACAGTGTGCAGGGACAATCGGAGGAGAGACAATTCATGTGTATACCTGTATATTATTGTGAGAGGATAGTGCAGAGGGACAACCAGAGGAGAGATAACTCATACCTATATACCTATATGTGTAGTGATAGAACAATGCATACCTATATATTACTGTGATGGGTACAGTGCATAGGGACAAACAAGAAATAATTCATGTGTATATCCATGTAGTATTGTGAGGGGTCAGAAAAAAGGGACAACCAGACAAGAGATAATTTTTGTGTATACCTACATACTGCTCTGAGCAGACAGATCAGAGGGACATCCAGAGGATAGACAATTCATGTGTACGTCTAAGTACAACTATGAGGGTACAGAGCAGTGGGACTTCCAGAGGAGAGACAATTTATGTGTACACCTATATACTACTGTGACTGGACAGGGCAGAGGGACAATCAAAGGAGAGACAATTCATGTATACACCTATATTCTACTCTTAGGTTACTATGCAGAGGGATGTCCATAGAAGGGACAATTGATGTGTACACCTGTATACTACTCTTAGGGTACTGTGCAGAGGGACACCCATAGAAGGGACAATTCATGTGTATACTTGTGTACTACTATGAGGGAACAGTGCACAGGGATAACCAGGCGAGAGGCAATTTATGGGTATACCTATGTGCTCCTGTGAAGGGACAGAGTGGAGGGATAACCAAAGGAGAGACAATTCATGTGTATACCCATTGAGGCAGTTTAGGGTGACTTGACCCTTAAAGTAAAAAGTAAGAATGCCTTTCACCTTCTCTTGTTTTCTCCACTTTGCTGTAGATTAGGCAAGGATCTGGCTCCTTATCTGGCCCCTAAAGGAGTTATATGGATCTGTTTTCTTTAAACAACAAGAATCCCTTTCCTGGAAGGAGTACCACTTTCCTAAAACTAAGATTTAAATCTGATCCTGGCATTCTGATTCATTAAACTCAGCCCTAAACTTGGCATCATGGCTGGCCTCTTCTTGAGCCAGCCCCCTGAGCCCAGAACAATCAGGTCTGTCTCAAGCTTACCTTGGCCTCAGATGAAAGACCAGCACAATGGATTATAGATGGATGCTTACTATGTGGGCAGGCCTCTTCTGGCTGTTCATCTCTCCTGAACCTCAGGTCCCTGTTCTGGTAAGCCCCTGGGCTGAGATGAGGGGAAACCCCTGCTCCCATGTTGCTTCCCTATCCCCTGCTACCTTCCACAAGGCAGAAGCTCTCTGTACTCCCCCACACCCATTTGCATCTCTTAATCTAAGTGTTTTTATTTATTTATTTATTTTTAAACAGCCAACAATCTTTATTGTGCACTCCCCCACCCTTGTCCCGCTCCAAAGAGCACTAACGGGATACTTGTGCATGTGAAAATATTGTATAAAGTATTTAGAATGATCTCAAATTAATAAAAACAAAACCCACATATCTCAACATAGATGTTTTTTTTTAGGGGGCAGGGATAGAAAAATTCTGGCTTCTAGAACAAGAAGAGCAATGAACTCTGCACTCTTCAAGGTCTACTCCATTCCCACTGATTTGCAATTTCACATCATGGCAGAGAACCACATTTCTGTAATCACATTATAGGTTTCAAAATATGACTAATTCAAATACTAGTATCACTTGATTTGACAGTAAAAAATTGCATTTTTCTATTAATATATTCGTATTAGATGCAAACCCCATACTTCTAACATTCAAGATAGCTAGCTATCATATGGGTCCAAATGGAAATATTTCAAAATCAAGTAAAAGTTCATATTTACTCCAAAGTTGCTAAAATATTTATTATATGTTATAGATATCTGAAACATAAACCAAATATTTTTATTTTTAATGTAAAATCTAAGTGTTTTTAAGTTTTACTCTCTGGTCTATGAATTTTACTTCTTTAAGTTCATAAGTCAGGAATCTGGGATACCCTAAACTTATTGGTGCATTGGCAATGAGCCCCCAAGCTCCTGCCACACTGTGTACTGCTGTGAAGGGACAGAGCCGAGGAGCAACTAGAGGTGACACAATTCATGCAAAGTTTTGAACAAACTGTTTTAGACGCAGCAAAGATCACTCTACTGCTGCTATGCTGAATAGCACAGTCAGAGAAAGTCGGAGAAGGGATGAGCCACCAGCCTGGCCTGGCCTCCCTCTCCTCCTCTCTCAGTCTCTTTAACAACTACTGAATTTTGCTTCCTAATTGACTTGGGTAGGTTGTTTTACAACCCCAGACCCTCAGAGGGCATGGCTTTTTCTACTGTTCCCTACCACAGCAGATGTTAAAGGTAAAGAGGGGTCATAGGAGAAGCCCAATTGTTTCAGAGACAAATAAGGATGGACTTGCCAGGCCCCTTTGTGGAAGGATTACTGGGCGCCCCTCTGGCTCAATTCTTTTAAAGAAAGCCTGCACCTGCTTCTCACCCAAAGATTCCTGTTTTAATTCTTACTGGGCTGGATCTGATTACCCATGGCTTCCCAAGGAAGCCATGCTGGGGCCTTGAATGAGCTGAGTGAGGACGTTATCAAACACATTTAACAGTGCAGGATCCAGATAAAAGGGCTGTGCATGGGGAGACAGGAAGAAGACAAGAGCTTGATAACCCAAAGGAGAAAAGCTATCACCAGTCACAAAGCTGGAGTAAGACTTTTTGCATGGGTAAGTGCTATTCCATGAGGCCAGGCATTGCTGCTTCCTAGCCTGCCTTCTTAGTCTGGTCTTAGGAAGTGTCACTGCCTGAGCTTCCCTTCCCAGACCTATGTGATAGACACGGAGGTTACAGAGTTGCTTCTACCCCCTCCCAGTAAGAAAACCCAGACTCTAGTCTATAACATCTTCTCTTATGTTAATTTATAAGCCCCTCTTTACCAGGACAGGAGGAGACTGCCCTTCTCTTGAAGCTAACGATGCCCCCCCCCCCCCCGCAGGGAGCAAAAGCCCACTTCATTAAGATTGAGACAGCATGTATGGTTCCAGCATGATTTCTCATCTCCATGTGAAATAGACTGCTCAAAAGAACCCATGCAGCCTGGCCCTTATACCCAAAGCACTAATCTTCCCCACCACTCTCCCCAGAAGACCTTAAAAATCCTCCTTTCCTCTTCCTAGGCTACTCAAAGCCCCCTCCCAGGCTTTCTGTCTTTGCTCTGAGCCCCTCTAGCACCGTAATTGACATTAAATAAATGCCTTGGGTCCCAAATGAAATTATTTCCATGATTTTCTAAATTCTGAACCTCACAGCAAGTAAGCAGGGCTAGGATGTGAAGTTCTTGGATGTGAGCTATTGCTAACAGTGTTGCTTGCTTTGTAGCTACTCTGTTCTAGATCTGAACTGTGGTACCACCTTCTGACCACAGGGAGGCTACTTCCCACCTCTGTCTCAGATAGCTGGTGGTGTAGTAGATGACTAAGCCTAAGATCTGGTTTTTGTCAGCTGCCAAGAACTCCAGATGCATGTGCCACTTTGTGCATCTGGCTTTATGTTGGTACAAGGGAATTAAGCCTGGACAGTCAGGCTTTGCAAGAAAGCACCTTTAAACTCTGAGCCACCTCCCTAGCCCATTTTATTATTTCTATATCATTGAATATGTAGCATGATTCCAATGTGCTTTCATTTAAATTGTTATTATATTATGATATTATTACAAAATATCAATGTTTAAATACCAGTCTGATATTTAGGTCAGCTTCTTCATTTAAATTCCAAAACATGGAATTATAGGGCCACAATGGATATTTTTACATTGTTTAGTGAATGTTGTGAAATTGCCTTCAAGAAAGTTGATTTCAATTTAAAATGTCAACATGAGTTTCACAAAGTGCCTTTCTTAGAACACACCAGCATCATGTCTTGGTATCTTTACATAATGATCATTAGAATTAATTTTCATCTCCATTGTATAGCAGAGGCATTCAAAGACAATTTTATACCCAAAGATTGAAATGCAGTCTTCCTCTCCAGGAAAATATGCCATTTGGAAATTTCCCTTCTCTTTCCCCTTCTCCACTTTGTTTGTTTGTTTCTTTTAAGTTCATCTAGTGACATGACAAAAATCATGTACTTTGTAGATGTGAAAAACTGCCATGCTACTTAAGGAGTAGAGAACACTTACACCGTGTGGAACAGGTTTGTGCGCTGTCCGGTACTGGCCTGTCAACAAGAACAAACCACGTTATTGCAAACCCAGTGGCGGCTTAGAACACAGAAATGATGGGATCTTTGTTTTTTTCAGCAACCTTGAGTTCATCTCAATAGACTTTTTTTGAGTGAAGCTTTCAAAACCAAGCTGCACTTTCCCATGCTTGCCATTTATGCTTTGTTCTTGCAAAACTGAGGATGGGGAGGAGGAAACTCTAGCCCCAGGGCTGATGGAGTCAATGAACACTCCCCATATCAGTTTAAAATTTTCTCTGCAAGAGAGACTTACAACATCTGGTGTAGTGGCACACACCTGCAGCTCCAGCACTGGGAGAGGGGTTTCGAGACAGGAGGATCATGAGTTTGAAAACAGACTGGTCAATATAGAGAGGCCCTGTTGCAAGGAAAGAACCTGTAACATACAAAAAAAGGAGCTGGGTCCATAGAATAATTGCCTAGATTGACAAAGGCCCTGGGCTCAATCCCCAGCACCATGAGAAAACAAAACAAAAATAATAAGCAGTGAAAAGGTGGGAGAAATGATGCTACAAGACTGTGTAGCACCGACACCACACTCAAGGATCTCCCTCTACCCCTGCCATGCACACAGCATGAGGGATTTACCAAGCTCTGGCTACACATCTGTCTTGTCCAGTGGACTGAGTGCATTTTATGGGTACAGTGTAGCTCTACTCATGAATCTGTCCCTAGCTCTAGGCACGAATCCCATATCCAGAAATTGGACCACTGTATTTTGGTTGAGTCAATATAGTTCACCTGAAGTTTTTCAACTCTCAGCTCCCTCATTGGGACTCACAACTGGGTCTAGGTCATAAAGTCACCCATGCAGACCAGCTGGCCCAGAAGGAGGCAATATGTGAATACTCTAAGAGTCTGTTCCTTTGTTTGCTACTAATTCAACTTAATTTCAGTGTGGGCAACTGATCTTCTTGAGTGTGGTCATCTTACTGTTATCCCCATGGAGCTGTTTGGCCTCAGTCTCACCCAAGGCCATCATTTCAGTCTGAGGCTTTCTTGGATCCCAGATGTGCTTCATGCCCGCTCTCTGTCCACCTGTGCCCAACCCATCTGCAGCCTTCACCCCCTCACTTAACTTCCATTCAATGCTTAGTATCCATTTCTTTTTTTTTTAATATTTTATTTATTTATTTGAGAGCGACAGAGACAGAGAGAAAGCTAGATAGAGGGAGAGAGAGAGAGAATGGGCGCACCAGGGCTTCCAGCCTCTGCAAACAAACTCCAGACGCGTGCGCCCCCTTGTGCATCTGGCTAACGTGGGACCTGGGGAACCGAGCCTCGAACCGGGGTCCTTAGGCTTCACAGGCGAGCGCTTAACCGCTAAGCCATCTCTCCAGCCCTTAGTATCCATTTCTGATCTGGTGTCTCTGCTTTCCGAGGCCTCCCTCGATGATCACTCTAGGCTGCATTAGTCTCAGCAGTTGTCTTCTGTCTCACTCTGACACAAATAAAAACAGGCAGTGTCTCACGGAGCCTTGGTTGTGTATGTCCACTGACGCTCTAGAGAAGGAGTGTCTTATTTTTCATGTCCCAGATGATTTCTCTGTGCTGTCATCAATACAGAGTTTGCACACATAATTTTAAGCATAGTCTTAGAGCCATATATCCATTCATATCCCTTATTAACTATGCCAGTCTAAATTCTCTGAGTGGACCCCAAAGCCCGGCACCTTGGCCTCTTCACCCATTCTACTCCCTTACAATAAAATTTTTTTGTGACTCAAATTCCCCAGGTCCTCTGAGAGCTGTCTCAAACAGGCCCTGTATTCTGAGTTTCTGTCTTTGTCTTTGCATCGTCCAGTTCTACCAAGAATCCTAGCAAGTCAGTTTAGAATGAATCTTTCATCCTGCCTATCTGATCATGTGCCACATCTAATTGGGGTCCTTGTCCTCCAGGTGATATTTCCTCCCCTTGCCTGACTTCATCAAAAATCCTTTTGGGTCCTTTAGCAATTTTCTATCCACCAGCCCCACCCCAAGCCTAGGGTGTGGATTTTCATGTTCACATTATGTTTGGCATCTCTCTTCCACGACACATACCCATTGCTATAGGACCTCTGCCTCTCCTGCTGGCCCTGATGGTTGGCCTTGTGGTTCTTTAACAATACTGCAAATGATTTCCCTCTGAGTTCTAGCACAGCAGGGTCTTGTTAAGTCTTTGTAGCACACCACATACTTCTGTATGAGCGACTTAGAGCATCCTGCCCCACTGCCTAGAATGCTTTTTCCTTGGTTTTGACTGTGCTAAATCCTTCCTAGCTCTCAAATCCTGCCTGGAATACCATTTCTCTAGGGACTGTCCCTGGTCATCAGCCTTAACTAAGCCCTGGTTCCTCACACCTCAGAACTTAGGCTGGGAGTGCGGATGCCATTCTCTGTGAGCTCACCATACCTCATTTCCTTTTCCTGTGGTGGTTCAATCAGGGGACAATTTTTAGCTGCCTTGGCACTAGGAAGGCATGGCATGTGCTGTAGCTGCTTAGACATGGTGGGTGTGATGTATGCTATCTAGAATGGGCAATAACAGAGACAGAGGACCTCAAGGTCCTTAGGGATCATGAAAGTAATTGAGAGAAAATGACTAAAGGAAGGCCTCCTTTGATCCATCACATTGGGTTGTAAGAAATATATTAGTCCTATTTATAAATTTATTTATTTTTGAGTGTGTTAAACATGCATGTTTACCTGTGTGGGGGTGTGCATGTAAATGCCAGAAGATGATGTCACTTTCTTCTTAAGTGTTTTCCTCTTTATGTACTGAGGCAGGGTCCCTTATTTGAATCCAGAATTCACCAATTCAGCTAGTCTAGCCAGCCTGCTTGCGCTGGGATCCTGTCTTGAGTACTGGCATTACAGGAAGACTGTTACTGGTGTTGGACGTCTGAACTCCAGTGCTCATACTTGCACATGAACCTAAGCATCTTATCTGCTGAGCCATCTCCCCAGCTCCACCAACACTTGTAATTTATTCCTTGTTAGTTTGGGCTAATTAATATATCATCTTACAGTTTTCCATAACATAACATCCAAGAGCAAAGCCAATCAATGAATTTTATAGCTATGCCTGTCATGGAGATCAGCAGCACATGGTGATTGCACACTACACAGATACAGTTGTCAAATACAGCATGTGGCACAGTAGAAATACCCAGAACAGGGGTCAGGACCGAATTTCAAATACACCTTGGTCTCCTGTACTGCTGAGGGAGGTTGAACTTGATCTCCACTGTTAGAACTTGGGATTGACTAGAGCACCACGAGAAATACAAGAGGAAAGAAAGAGCCAGGAAGGCTATTTTTACTGGAGGGGCAACAGCTCTCCGGGATGAAACTGCTGCTACCTTTAAATGTGAGAGATATTGAAGACATAAAGGATGAGGGATGAGAAGGGTCTTTGGGAGTGAAGGATGGGGAGAGGGTAGACTAATCACCTGTCCAGGTTGCCTGATAACTCTTGAGGCCGGATCTTTGAGTTATGAGCTTGTTGTGTAACAGGCATCCCTTATCATGCTATGGTCCACTGAGGTCAGTGGTTCATTAACACTTCACCTACCACAATGGCTCACCTCAAATTCTGGTGGTCCTATGTCTTCCTGGCACTAAAACATAGGCTGGTAATGCTTGGATCTTGACTGGTCATCCAAAGCCCATGTAAGCTATTGAGAAATGATGGAATCTTTTTTTATTTTTATTTTTTTAATTTTTTTGTCTATTTTTTATTTATTTGAGAGTGACAGACACAGAGAGAAAGACAGATAGAGGGAGAGAGAGAATGGGCGCGCCAGGGCTTCCAGCCTCTGCAAACGAACTCCAGACGCGTGCGCCCCCTTGTGCATCTGGCTAACGTGGGACCTGGGGAACCGAGCCTCGAACCGGGGTCCTTAGGCTTCACAGGCAAGCGCTTAACCGCTAAGCCATCTCTCCAGCCCCAATGATGGAATCTTTAAAGGTGAGACTTAGTGGAAGGAAAGTAGGGTACTGTGGGTGTGCCCTTGGGAGGGATGCTGGGGCTCCAGGTCCTTGTCCTCTTGCTTCCCAGCTGCCATGAAGTGAGCAGCTTGCTTCACTGTGTACTCCTTGCCATCAGGCACTGTCTCAGCGCAGATTAAAGCAATGGAGCCAACAGACCATGGCCTAAGGCCTCTGAAACCACGAGCCCAAACAACCCTTTCCTCCTATTTGAATTATTATCTTACATATTCTGTCATGTGATGAAAAGCTCAACACAGTTGGTTTCATAGAGAGTTTCTAAACAGAGAAAGAGGGTTGTTTGATAGCTTTCCACCTGCAGTTCCCTT
Organism: Jaculus jaculus; assembly: GCF_020740685.1. NCBI lineage: Eukaryota > Metazoa > Chordata > Mammalia > Rodentia > Dipodidae > Jaculus > Jaculus jaculus. The sequence continues at coordinate 25,757,082 of NC_059115.1, forward strand.
GCTGGAGATTATAGGTATTTTGTGAGTCATTGTGGCAGAGAGTCGTTCATCACTCAGTGACACCAAACAGCTCCAGAGAGTGACTGACTTCTGTGTGCCCCTCGAGGAAACAACCCTTTATAAGAACTACATTCTTTTGAAAGTTACTTTAAAGAGGGATGTGGAGATGAATTATGGTGATGTGGAGCCCAGGGGTCTGCTGACAGACAGAAGGCAATTACCTCAGCCTACAGCCATCGATTTCAACACCTGTCTTCTTGTCTCCAGAGGCAGAGCTAAGGATGACAACAGCACATGGCCTTCAATCCAAGGTCCTTTGAACACAGCATTAGACTGATCTTATGTGTCAGAAAAATGAGTTATAAAAGGAAAGAAAGCAAAGTCTGGGCTGTGGGTGAGCCCAGGGGATTCAGTCTGCATGTGTATGTGTGTAGTATGTATGTGTGTGCACATATGAGGCCAGAAGAGGACATTGGGTGTCCTTCTCTATCACTCTCCCACCTTATTTCCTTGATTAATGGTATGTCATTTAATCCAGAACTCACTGTCTTACTGGTTGACTGGTAGGCCTCCTGGGTCTGTTCCTTTTAGCACTGGGGTTACAGGCATGGATGGCCATGCCTGGATTTTTACGTGGTGGTGGGGATTGAAGTCTGCTCCTCAAATTCTGGTCCTCATGCTTGCACAGTAATGTTCATACTCACTGAACAATATTCCCAGCTCCCTAAATTTGCTTTCATAAAGCTCCCCTGGTGGTATTCATTCACCCTGAAGTGTGAGAACCCGTGGCCTAGGAGATGAGAATTTGCCATGGCATATGGCTCACATAAGTCAGACAGAAAATCTCAGACTATTTTTACTTGAAAGCCTTCTCCGCACTCAGTTCTCTAGAGTTGCAGGTCCAAGGACAAGGATGTGCTTGTTGGTGTAGGAAGTCTGAAGTGACTTCATTTCCCCAGGAAGTAAAGTCTGCTAGCAGCTTTCTCACCCAGGTTCCCTAGGCAAGAATAACTTCCAATTTCATTTCAGTTATAGAAGAAGAATCTGGGGACTAAAGAGGAAATAGAAGCTCATGGTTGTCAATGTTGACTCTAGTGCCACAAGCCGCCATCCATTTGGACTTACTTAAAGTCCTGCTGAAAGCCCGGAGTGGTGGTGCAAGCCTTTAATTCCAGCACTCAAGAGGCAGAAGTAGGAGGATCGCTGAGTTTGAGACCACCCTGAGATGACATACTGAATTACAGGTCAGGCTGAGCTAGAGAGAGACCCTACCTCGAAAAAAAAATCATGCTGAAAACTGAGGGATCAGTGAATACCCTCTGCCCATCTCTAAGAATACCGTATCAGACACAGCTGGGTGTCTCCCTAGAGCCATTCTCCATCTCTTCACAGGTGCTAGACTCACTGGAGGCAAACTGAGCTCCTGGCCACACGTGCTATGTGTGACCAAGTTCTGGTCAATGCAATGTAGGTGGAGATTAACTCATAACTGTTAGGGACCTTTCTACAGTTGTTATACACCTTTTGTTTCTCCCTTTTCTTCCCTTACAGACATCATCATGTTAGGCTGAGGAGAGGGGAGAAGACCGATTTAGTCTATGAGGACTTCAGAAGCAGAGATGGGTTGACTACTTCTGAGTTTGATTTATGCAATTAAAAATGTCTCTCATGGTTAAGTTCTCATTGGGTTTCTAAGTCTTGCAATCTTGGTTTTACCTCCTAGGAAAGGTGCACTTTGGAGTAGCATAGAAGAGTCATTGATGAAAGCTGGAAGGAAGGAAGGAAGGAAAGAAAGAAAGAAGGAAGGAAGGAAGACATGTTGGCTGACAGGAAGATCTAGGTCCAGATTCCTGCCTATCATTTTATGAACGTGCTGCCTCAGGCAAAAACTGTCACTTATAAGCCTTGGTTAACTAACACGACCATGTAGAAGGGATTCAGCAGTATGTGCTCCAATAGTTGGTGAAAAGTTTCCATCAATCAGCAGGGTGCAGAGGTTCTGTGGCTCCCTGGCCCCATGCCCATTAACAAGATGCTTGGCTCTGTGTTGATTTTTCCAAGTTCAGCTTGGTGTTCAGGTCTTTCTTTTAGCCCAAGTCATTAGCACATTTCATCTTTGTAACGGGAATGTTCTCACGATTTGGTGCTAGTGTTTAAGTTCAATGTGTTCTTTTCCAGCATCCAACTTTGTTGGCATCCATCTGCTAACCCTTCACAGAGTCAAGACAGCTCTCTTTCAGCTGCTGATGCTCGGTCCTCTGCCAGTCCCTTATTTAAAAAATGGAGGCAGAGTTGTTTGGTGCACCACCCCAAGTGCATTGTGGGAGATCTTAGTTTTACTCTGCTGCTTTTCTGCCAACTTATCTAACATCTCTGGGGCTTGTCTACCTGTCTATACGGTCAGAATTTCAGTAAGGTTATAAAACACCTGCCACATGCTAGGGACTCATGTGTATGTGTTGGGGGGAGTGACATTCCAGTTTATTTGCTGACCCACAGCCCCAGTCTGATGCTATGTACTGTGGGTCCCAAATAGCTAGAGAAAACACTGATTGGGAGCTGTAGCACAGGGGCTGTGGAAAGTCTCTTCCCTTGTTTACTTCATTTCCTTGTTTGGAAAGCAAAGTACCATACCCCACTCTAGTGGAGTCTCAAGAACTTAGTTTCTTTCTTTCTTTTCTTTCTTTTTGTTTCTAAAACTCTGTATCAAAAGCTGGTTACAGTGTCTGTCATTTCAGAGACCAGCAGTCAGTTGGTTGAGTTGCAAAATGGAGGGGTGAATTAGTGGTGACAGACACCAGCCCTCTGTGCTCCTCAGAAACCCTGTGAGACATGCACACTGTGGCTGTAGGCCATGGACAGTAAGTAGCTTCTTGGTGGGGATGACATTGGTACTTGGATTTCTTTTTCTTTCATTAGATAACCAGCCAATGATTCTTTAAAGAATGTTCTAGAACTACCTGCATTGGATATATATTGTCAAAAATAATGCTTCCTTGGGGGCTGGGGAGCTTGCTTAGTGGTTAAATACACTTTCTTAAATTCTTTCAGCCTAGGTTCAATTCTCAGTACTTACATAAAGCCAGATGGTTTGTTTACAGCTGCAGGAGGTGTGACACACACACACACACACACACACACACACACACACACACACACACTCGTGAAGAAGTAAATATAAATAAATAATATCTCCTTGGTCTCACTAAAGCTAGCCAAAATATGAATTCTGGGGTGGGATTTACAATTTGCAATTTGTCCTGCTGTGATCCTAATGTTAACTGCATCTTGAAGATGATTGTAAAGCCTTCGGTTTGTCTATCTGGGGATGTTTTGACTCTCTGCCTTGTTCTTGCAATAATGTGGTAAATACCTTGCTCCAGCAGCTTCATTTGTTCCAGTCCACCAAACATTCCCAACATTTAGGGAAATACCAGGCAGATTTTAGTTTTGCAATGTCTAGAAATGGCCAGAAGGGGGCATGAGAGGCTCACATATTCTTTACCTGCCATCCTTCCTGTCATAATATCTTTACTATCTTTTTTTTTGTGAGTAAAAAACAAAACAAAACAAAAAATACTTCAATATTTTTTCCTTTCCTTAGAAAACTAGAAGGAAAAAAATCAAATGTCACTGGACAAAATAAAGTTTGTCTCTTTAATCAAATCAATCAGGATATATATTGGGCTTTTTATTATATGTGATAACTTAAGACAGAGGGATCCACTTTCTAAATAAGGTAATTTTCCCACTTTCATTCTTTATTCAGTGGAAGGTGAAAACTCACAAGCATATCTGCTTATCGTGTGGAAAATTTAGCTGCTCTCAGCCTCCAAGGGCAGTGAACTGACAATGTCTCAGGCTGACTGTCGGCTGGGCAGGTCTGGAGGATTTCTTTTCAGCATTTAGTTTTTTTAAAAAAAAGATTTTATTTTTATTTATTTACTTGAGAGAGAGAGAAAGAGGCAAATAGAGGGAGGGAAGGAGGGAGAAAGAGAGAGAATGAATGGAGCATCAGGATCTCCAGCTGCTGCAAATGAACTCCAGATGCATGTGACACCTTGTGCATCTGGCTTATGTGGGTCCTGGTGAATCAAACCTGGGTCCTTTGGCTTTGCAGGCAAGCACCTTAACCTCTAAGCCATCTCTCCAGCTCAATAATTCAGCTTTTGATGGATTTTTCTAGTATACAAAAATGTTTGCTGCTGCAGAAAAATTATAAGGCACAAATATGCATAATAGAAGAGAATAAAAATTATTGCAGTATCACCCCACCAGCACAACTGCTGTAAATATTTGATTATAGTCAAACCACACACATACACAGACATACAGGCATACACACACACACACACACACACACACACACAGATTCCCTCCCTCTTCATCCACAGACGCACATAGACACACACAGGAACACAGACAGAGAAACACAGAGACACACACACTAAGAGACGCTCACAGACACTCACATAGACATACACACTGACACACACAGAGACATGTACAGTCAGAGACACACATGAAGTTATAGATACAGAGTTACAGACACACAGTCACACATATACACACACCGTAGTGTGTATATCTGTTCACATTTTTTTCCTGCTTGCTTTTTCAGAAAATAGCTTTCTGTCCACAAATCCATGCCAACTAGCCAAGCTCTCACCTTGTCACTTTAAATGACTGCATGGCGTATTCTCACATGGATGACACACAGATGTCCAAATAATGTTGTGGCAAAATGTTGCAAGCTGCATGAAGACCCTACAATGCTGTGACTGCCCTAGACCTTCTCTGATACAGTCCTCCTCTCTCTCTTCGATGACAGTTGCAGTGGTTCTCAGTGTCCCCATGCTGGTGTCTTGAAATGGCATATGGATTTGGAAGGACATAGATTCATGTGAATATGGGCAAGCCTGGGCAGTTTTATTTCAAGTGACCTATTTTTGGGGTGTGTGTGATTTGCTTTGCTTTTCTCTCTCTCTTTTTTTCCTACAATGTCTAGGTCATCCATCTGCTAGTGTTTCTATTTCTGCCATGGAGGGAGCAAAAGAGCACAGCTAGCCACATCTGGCTACAGCCTCACTCATGTGACCTTCATGTTTCAGCCCATGTTTCAGATAGCAACCCTGTTGTTCTCTGAAACTATGCTCTTTAGAATTCCGTAGTTTCTTCCAGAACTCCTGTGCATGGTGGCAGAGGACGAGAGCTGGTCAGTAGGTGGTATGCGTGAGGACAACGACGCCAGACAGTGTGGAAGCATACACCTTGGAGGACTCACCCTCAGCCAGACCTGTTGGGGAATTTAGCAGGAGCGAATGCTGGGGAAAGGAGGGTTAGAACTGGGTGTCACACGCTATTTCGACTTTCACTTGGTGGCTTTGGTTTGGCTTTTCATGATTCTGTTCCAGGCCACGCTGGAACCTAAAGAGCCCTAAGGAGCCATTCTAGTGTAACTCTCATTCCTCTGGGCTAATAGTCAATTTTTCTGTCTCATCCCAGGCATCATCCCAGCTTTCTCATGTAGTTCTCTGGGACTTTCCCTGAAATAATACTTAAGATAAAGGACATACTTTTATTCAAACTTTAATGGGCTCCTTTTAAGTGCCAAGTGTTAGGAAATTAGCTCTGAAAGAGATACAGGAGAAATACTGAATGCAGTTTCTGAATCACTCATTTGCTTCATCCATATTTGAGGCCCTGGGGAGACCCACAATACAGAGTTTAGTTAATGATTATCAATGGTTGCCACAATCCATTTCACAGATAACTATGGCTTAGAGTGACAGGTCCTCTGTCCAAGGTAGCATAGATTTTTGGGACTGACAGGCCAGCTGTCCCCTGGGGGTAGATAAAGGGAAGGATTATAAGTAGCTAATGTCATGTTGAACAGCTGATGGTTATATCAGTGTTGCGCCCCTCCCGCCAGCAGGAAGAACAACAACAACAGGATTCTTCTCAAGCACACTTTATTGGGAGCTCCAGACTGAAAGAGAGAAGGACCCTGACCCTACAGAGCCCCAAGCTTATATACTAGTGGTCAGATGATTGTGCAGTGTCGTCTGATTGGCTTAAGTCTCATCAGCTGACTATGCATCACCCAATCGGGATAGGTGAGCAGCCATGTTAGGATAACATCATGTGCTCATGCACAGACAATTAGGATACAAAAGCAGTAAACAAGCTGACACAGCAAAGCCTGATAAAGCCAGCAAGGCTTCCCACAGTAGCTGACACAGCAAAGCCTGATAAAGCCAGCATGGCTTCCCACAGTTCCCCCTTTAAAAATTGTTTTGAACCTCAGGATACCCGATCCAGGACCAGCCCTCATGATGGCCAGTCCGATCAAGGGTAGAGCCCAAGACCAAAAGCCTGCTTCAGCACCTTCCCGAGTGCAATGGAAAAATCCCTTCAGGGTGCAAAGGCTGCTCATGCAGGAATGTAAGCCTTCCAAGGTGCAATGACAACAAGGTCACTTGGTGTGCAAAGGCCTTACAGTAAGCAGGGTGGAACTAACCATTTTGCAGGCTTGCCAGCCACACTTGTGGAGATGCTCCTTGATCCAAAGCTATAAGTGCCTGAACAATCTTTATGTTATCCTGGTGACGTTGTCGTCTGATTCGACAGATAAGCCAGAGACAGAACACCATACCACACAAAAGGGCTGCTCCAAACATAGCCACCCCCACCCATTCCTTAAAGAAAGAAAATGCAGAAGATAACCAAGAAGTAAAATCTCCCAAAGAGATTGGCTCCAAATGAGTTCCATTCAGCTGTACAATCTGGAACAGTAACTTCCGAGATAGCTGCTCTCCTTCACGCGTCCAGTTTCCTGCCAAAAATTTAGCTAGCTTGCGACTCTGATTAAAAGAAGCAGTAAAATTAAATTGTAAAGGAGTAATACACAAATGTTGATACTGAGACACACATCCAAGTTGTATTATTTTATATAATTCCTCTACTTGATTCTGCACCAAATCTACTCTTTGATTGACTAGATGAATACCAGCAAGAAGGTGTGTATTAATTGCTTCTTGTGTTTCTAATGCTGTAGAAGTCTTTTCTACTATATTATTAACAACTTCCACAGTTTGGGCCTGAGATGTCATGGCAATAGCAGCAGTAGTTGCTGCTGCAGCTGAAATGACGATGGCGGAAATGATTGCTGCAGTAATACCAAAATCTCTTTTATGACGAATAAGTCCTACTAAAGGAAAGGTATTTGGATCCGCCTCTACTGGAATGGGGACAAAAGTAGGTAATTTTACTATTAAAGCTAGATTAACTCTAGCATTCCAGCACTCTGCAAGCCAACATATGATATTTCTACAATCTATCAAAGAGATGTTAGTGCTAACATTTGCTGTCAGAAAAAAGAATGGAGCTTGTACACAAATTGAGGCTGGATTGAAGCTACTATTAATCTATTGGTGATTTTTATTTATGTCTTTAATATAAATTTTATCATTTATATTAACTCTAACTGCTGAAACATTCCATAATGCATGTTTAGTTCCCAATAATCCTGCTAAAGCTGACACATCTGCCATTGCACCAGCCTCATTGGACAGAAGCCATTTATACCAGGGCCAACCAGCACTATTACTAAGAGTATCATCTCCTTTACTTTTAAATTGGTAACGCCTTAATGGAGGGGTCATTTGAAATCCCTGTAAGATCTGTTTCTGGATTTTATCTGAACTCTGACATGGAGTAAAAATCGGAGGAAATGCATAATTAGGTTCACACCAGGGAGCACCTTTTACATTACTAGCATTTATCTTAAGATTGGGCTGTCTAGAAGGGACAGTCACTTCACTCTGTATCAATAATGTGGTAATATTAACATTTGTAACATTACCTCCCTCTCCTGACCCATTTTGTTTTTCCTTAGTAATCTGAGTTAAAGTTGCAAGTATTATACTCATATCAACTTTAGACTTTTCTAATGGGTCCTGCCAAGCACTAAGATTTTGTTTTTGTAATACAATACATGGGGGAGCTAGGTTCTTATTACCCTGGAAAAAACACAAAGTGCCATTCAGATGAAAAGAAGTTTGATTATAAATTGTTGGTGTTTGCATAGGATCCCTGATGCAAGGCATTTCCCCTTGGCAAGATGTGGAAAATAGAGTAGGTAAGACACTAGAATATGAATGAACTGGCATAGGGACAGGCCATGTTCTGGCCACAGCCCAAAACTGCATCTTAATTCCCTTTATCATCATCGGCAGGAACAGGCTCAGGATCATCAGTAGTAATACGGAGGTTGTCATTCCTTGTTGTCTCATGACGCACGATTCGAGTCAACCGCTCTGGCACCCAGATAGGATCAGCTTGGCCCTGTGGAAAAACACAAACAGCTCCCCTGGATCTGGCTATAACTGGATCCGGGCCTTTCCAGACATTTTCAAGTACATCCTTATATCCTATAGCTTCATGATATCTATTATTGGTATTAGGATCCTCAAAGACTGGATAAGCACTAGCCAGCTTTTTCCAAGTATCTGGTTTTATCAGACTACATCCGGACGAAGGACGTGCCCCAAACGGAAGTCGGCCATCTTGTTGTTTACATTTTTTACTCATAGAAGCATAAGCTGGAGGAGAAGCAAAGACGCCATCTTGTCTGGGTCTAGAACACTCCCGACCACATTCAGTCTCTACTTCCTCAAAATCCTGTTCTTCCTCTGGAGTTAATTCTTCTCCCTCAGATTCACTAGAACTTTCTATATATAAATTTGTAAGTTCCATTAAATCTGGATATAACTTAGGACCTGAATTTGGCCCTTCCTTTTGTGATTCATTTTTATTCTGCGCACTTTTATTCTGTTCTATTTGAAACCTAGGTTCTCTTTTTATTTTAACCTTTTTTTGTTTTCCCCTTTTACTTTCTTCAGACTCTGACATACTATCTTGATGATGTGCTAATATGCGTTGACCTTCCCTGATCACTTCTTCACAATGTTTGTCCTCCAAACAGGATCGCACCAAACGCCATAAGGGCTGTGTACCTGCGCGCAACTTTCGCGTTTCTGACTCACGGTCAATGTCTCTGCCTAATTTATCCCAGCAGGTCAAATTTAAACCTCCAGTCAGCTCAAACCAAGGCGCTATCATAGCCACTTCTTCCAAAAACCCTTTAAGAGTTTTATCTGAAATCTTAAGTCTACGTTGTGTTAGTACTTCCTGAAGTGGCTCCAAAAAGGTGGAGTGGTGTTGTCCCATTTTGCAACCTTATGTATGTTACTTAGAGATCAGTTACAGGCCAAAACTTATCATATAGCACCAGGGGAACTTACCGGTACCGCCGCTCCGTATGTTGAGTTCTGAATCCTCCCTCGGAAGTATCCTCAGGGGTCCTCTCAATTGGCCGTTTGTTGACAAGTTCCCGGGTTTCGGCACCACTTGTTGCGCCCCTCCCGCCAGCAGGAAGAACAACAACAACAGGATTCTTCTCAAGCACACTTTATTGGGAGCTCCAGACTGAAAGAGAGAAGGACCCTGACCCTACAGAGCCCCAAGCTTATATACTAGTGGTCAGATGATTGTGCAGTGTCGTCTGATTGGCTTAAGTCTCATCAGCTGACTATGCATCACCCAATCGGGATAGGTGAGCAGCCATGTTAGGATAACATCATGTGCTCATGCACAGACAATTAGGATACAAAAGCAGTAAACAAGCTGACACAGCAAAGCCTGATAAAGCCAGCAAGGCTTCCCACAGTAGCTGACACAGCAAAGCCTGATAAAGCCAGCATGGCTTCCCACATATCAGAGGAAACTGCCCCCAGAGGCTGCTTCCTTCTCTGTCTAGGCTGACCTGTATGGCTTGCTTATAATTCTGAACTATGGCTTCTGGGGCTGGGTGGGAAGAAACTGTAGCATCTGCTTGGTCTCTGTCTGGCCTTTCCTTCCTGGGGTACACCTTCTGAAAACCCAGTCATCTATAATGTGACAAGCCCAGCCCAAGCCAAGGGCTCGAGCCTTGTGGTTACCCAGGCTCTATTACCCACCACAGTGAAGGTGCCCCCAGCTGTCTGAGTCTTTGTCACAGAGGCCCAGACCCTGGGAGCCAGTGGAGACAGCACTGCCTAGTTCAAGGTCCACATTCCAGGACTTCAGAGACTGTGAGCTCCTTTAAGTGTTGCCATGTCTTCCTGAGATGCATGCAACAAAGAAAGAAAACCAGAAAAGAGTGGAAAGGACAGCAAATCAGCCATGTGGACCGCCCATCACTAGGAGGACACAGGGCTCATGACTCACCTCTGGCACTATTGAGGCGTGGCCATGACCTAGGGCAGGAAAGAGAAGAGAAGCAATGAGGGTGTCTGGTGGTAGGTCTCCTGTCCTCATCAACAGCCCTCCACTATTCTTCCCGTGAACTTTCTTCATGTTTGTACCACTGCAGCATTCAAGTGCCATTTTACAGAGCAGGTAAAAAAATAATAAAAGACATGAAGAAAAGCACACCACATTTGGGTAATTTTTCTGTACATATGTGTGTGTGTGTGTGAGGATGCTACATAACTTTAAGCATATAGGTGTTTACATAATGTCTTAATATAAGGGGCGGGGGAGGTGGTTCAATGGAAAGAGCACTTTCTGCACAAACACGAGGATCTCAGGTCAATCCCCTGAACCTATGTGAAGAGCTGGGTATGGCTATGCATGCCTGTAATCCCAGCACTATATGTGTGTGTTGAGGGCGGGACAGAGACAGGAGGATCACTGTGGCTCATTTGCCAACCAGACTGACTGAAAAATGACAGTCCCAGGTTCAACGAGAGACCCCACCTCAAGGAGACAATGAGGAAGACAGGTATTCTGCATGTGCATGCACCGGGTGTGCAGTTGCGCACGCCCACACACATAATACATACACATGCCACATAAGTCAAAAAAACAAACAAACTGAAGAATTTATAGGATATCAGTGTTGCAAATACATTTTTTCAATGTATTTAAATGTATATATTTCAATGCTTTTAAAACATGGCACTGTTGAGTTTAAGATTTTTGGAGGGGGATGCAAGTTCTTACTAGTTTTGACTATTGTAAATAATACACTGTTCATCTGCCATTGTCTTTTTAATCTCATTTCTGAGTATTTCTGTGGCCAGGCGTTAATGTTGGCATTAGAGGCTCCTTGTTGCATATTTCTTAGTTGTTTCCTGGATGCTGTATTTACTCCTATATCCCCTTGAAGGGGAAGTGACTGTCCACAGTGTGTAGTTCACTCCACATTTAAACGCCTTTGCTCTGCTACACACTAGGCCTCGCGTTCCTTATGTCACCTACTCCACAGCCGCTGAGTCTGAGTCGCTTTTTGTAGTTCTTTGGTAAATTACCCACACATGCTTTTCTGTTTTCCCAGAAAGTCTTTGCAGCATCACAATAGTCACCCCTGGACAGTATGCCCTCAGGAGCTTTTCCCTAGATTTTGGGCTCCAATCTGCAAAGTCCCTGGGGTCACGGAAAGCTCCAAAGGCTGCTGCTTCCGCGAGCCGGCTTGTTTGTGCCCTCAATCTCTGCTGGCTCTTGCCGCACACCTTTCCTCTGAGGCTCTCCAAGTGCGTCACAGGACGATTAATTGAGCATCACAACACACATGGGGTGTAAATATTTATGAGGTCTATTTGGAGGCTGGGATGTTGGGCGCACAATAGTTAAGCAGTGAGGTGTTGGTAACCTGGAGACCGCAGACCACGGCTCCACATTCAGTCCCTTCTGTTGCCTTTCCTTCGCAAACTTCCTCTCCCAAATGTGGAGTAATCGTAGACAGGAAACTGAGCACAAGGCTAGATAAATGGCCCAATCCAGGGAGCCACGAAGAGGCAATGACAGGATTTGCTATTAGCCTGTCTGCCCCTAAGCCATGTCTTCTGTCACAGTGCCTGTGGGAAGTGGCGAGCGAGTCACTCTCTGGAGTCCCCCAGCAGCTGCTGCCTCTGAGCCCTTGTAGTTAGCAATTGGCTCCCATTCAAATTGCCTGCGATTCTGCAAAAATTAACAGGAAATCGTCCAGCGAGGAACAACTCCTGTACCTGAGGCATGTGAGCTCTCTCTTGTCTTAAACACATGGCTTCTTCCCTGACATCCGGGCCTTTGGTTAAGTCTCAAAAGGCACCCCAGAGTTGCAGCTGGCGACATGTGAAACAGTGATGCTGTTTCCCTGACTGTGTCCAGTGAGCTTACTGTAAATGCAGCAAGCTGCGCCAGGGATGGACGACAGGGACTCCAGGGGAAGCAGGTTGTGAGGGTGAGCCTGGGCTTCTGAGCACAAGACAAGCGCTTCTGGAGATCCTCAGAAAAACCGAGTTTTACATTAACCTTCTTCTGACCTTGGTCTCTCCTGGATTGTAGTTCATGGAAGGGAGAACTGAGGCCTAGAGCTGCTACAGTGTTCTGTTTCAGACTTTGCTGAGGTTCCTCCACATCAAAACCCAGAAAAAAGTGGCAGGTGAGGAACCTGTATTGCTGACCATCTCTCTGGGCACTGACCTGGCTCTACTCTAGCTGGTAGGCATTTATTTGTAATAGGATTTGACCCATGTACACTTATTCACAACTTATTTTTATCCCAAATTCAGTATTTTCCTTTCACATTTATTTACTGGTTGATTATGAACATAATAATTAATTTCTTTTGAGTTAGTGTCTCTATCTAGCCCAGGCAGGCTTCAAGCTTACTATGTAGTCCAGGCTTGCCTCAAGCTTGCTATATAGCCCAGGCTTGCCTCAAGTGCTTTGGAGATCCTTCTGCTTTAGCCTCGCATCCCAAGTGTAGGGATTGCATCTTCCCTTCAATTTTAATTTTTGATGTACAAAAAGCTGTATGTAGTTAACGTGCCAAGCCTGGGGGGTTTAGAGATAGGAATAGATGGCGAAGGGGAAAAACACCACCTAGCATCACTTCTATGAGGAGGCCCAGTGGAAAGTAGCTGCCAGGGACTAGGGGTGAAAGTCAAGGAGTTCAAGAGTACAATATATTTGAAGAAAAGTAGTAATTAAAAAAAAATTCCCTCAGAAAATAGATAAAGTCATGTGCAGGTAATTTAAGAAAAGAATTCAGAATTAAACATCTGTATTTGCAATGACCCTTACATATTGAAAACCACAGGCATTGGAGGAGGGAACTTACGCCTGTGGTGAATGTGTTAATCTAAATCTTTTGCTGAGAGGATAGATCTTACATTGTGTGCCGAATCACATGCAAAAGTCATAGCTCATAGTGAAGGGAGGATAGCTTAGGGGACATTGGTCAGAGGTTTATGGTGTCGATTTTAGCAGGCAGGATTTTCTTTTTCCCACCTTTTAGACACAACTAAAACTTAGAGTAGTTAAGACACCCTCCTGAAGTGGCTCAGCAAGCAAATGGCAAAACCAGGTTTCTGCTCCAAGTCCCCTTATAGCTTGGAACTCAACAGACATAGTTATGAGTGTCTGAGATCTTCCTCCCAATTGCTAAGGCTGCTTGAGAGTGGCTTATCTGATCCTCTCACCTTGATGGGGCCCTGAATGATGGTGCATGTCTGTATGTCGTATCCTCAGGGAAGATGCACCCCATGGCTCTCTGTGTGCCAAGTGACTCAGAGGAAGCATCAGCGAACAGGGAGAGGGCTTGTTATTCCAGCTGAGCTTGCTGCTGTGAGCCAGAATGCTAAAAAAACAGTGTGTGCTGGGGGTACTGTCACCCCGCGGTGAGGGGGAGGGCACCTGGATGTCTTGGGTTTGTCCCGCTGGAGTGTGGACATCATCCTGACACTAGCAGCTGCTGACTGTCTGGAAAGCTCCAGTGTTAATGCTCTTTGCTTCCTGACAGTCCAGGGTGACGAATGAAAGATGCCACTGGTAAACTTCCTGAGGAAGTGATTTGCTTCCCATGCTCCCGCAAGGCCTGTGTTAGCATGCGGCCTCTTGCCAGGGAATCTCATGATGCTCCCTGGCTTCCCTCTGTCAGCAGCATCAATAACACTGCCATGAGCAAATGTGCCACAGCTGGATGGAGCACAAGTTTGGTGGTGGCCCACTGTTCCCCTTCACATCTGGGCCTGAGGGAAGCAGGTCTTCCTTCAGCTGCATTTCCAGTTTGTAAGACAAGTTTTACCACTATGGCAGGGGAGACCTCATAAAATGTGAAATGAAACCAGCCTACCCCCAATGTCTGTGGTTTTCAATATGTAAGGCTCATTGAAAATACAGATGTTGAATTCTGAAATATTTTTAATTTTTAATACTTCTAAATAATTTAATATATTTAATTATTTTTAATTTTTAAACAGCACTAGAGCAAACCTCCCTCCTTTCCTCTTCTGCTGCCTGGTAGAACTGGATGTGGGGCTTGTGTTCCTGTGTCCTGTTTATCCATAGAAACATGGTGTGGATGATCTGCTATTCTGGTACCATCAAGACGGGATTTGGACCTATCTCAAGGTTCAAGATTTTGGCATGGAGACTAACAAGTTATCATTCCCTAGAATTTAGTACCCAACGCTGGCACTTGATCTGAGTGATTTCACACTGCCAGCCTGCATTCTCCACCTGGCAAACTTCCACCAGCAATTCCTTTGGTACTTCCCTCCCCCGCTTTGTTTTGAGGTAGGGTCTTACTCTAGCCCAGGATGACCTGACACTCACTCTCTAGTCCCAGGCTGGCCTCAAACTCCTCCCTTTGCCTCTAAGGTGATGGGATTTAAGGCATGGGCCATCATGCCAGTCTGTTTCGTGCCATTTCTCATTTTAAGCCATGCTTCTAAAATTAAAAAGCTACTTTAGGATGTAATTTCATAGTCTCTGAAAGACAATTGATAATGTGTAAGAGTTACTAAATTTGTTGTAAATGCAGAGAATTAGGATCCAAATTTTCTAAATTTCTGTCTTCGATTTGAATGTGTCTACATCAGGAACTAAAAAAGTTACCAAAGTGATTTCACAAAAACACTAATGCTATTCCTGAGGGTGGCATTTTTATCTCTACATTGGGGCTTTTATAGAACTCTAGTGTCAAATGGGGCAT
This sequence comes from Jaculus jaculus, assembly GCF_020740685.1. Lineage (NCBI taxonomy): Eukaryota > Metazoa > Chordata > Mammalia > Rodentia > Dipodidae > Jaculus > Jaculus jaculus. The sequence continues at coordinate 25,772,104 of NC_059115.1, forward strand.
GAACTAATTAACATTAACTAATATTTTCATTTTGCAGATGTTCTGTTAGTCCCCTGGAAAGCTAAAGGTGCCTTGTATCACACCCAGTCTGACAGCGGGGCAAGTGTCTTCATCTCCTTCCATCAGAGGAGGAAGCTCCCACTAGAGGGCTGGGCTAAGGTTTGGGGGTGCCCAGAATACCGGGAGGGTGAGAACCGAAGGCTCAGTCAGCAGCTGGTGAGATGGTAAATGCAGCATGTCGTGTGGCTCATGGTGCACAGAGCAGTGTCTCAGGAACGTAGTGCATGCACATGGTTGGATGCAGAGGGAAGAACAGGGGCTGGTCACAGTGCAGGGAAAGAGGAAATGATAGATGGATTGGAGTGTGTGCTTTACTTCCCACATGGCATCAAAACTTATTTTCAGTCACCTGGGTATGTCCTTGGCACTTATGTGGTGGAATTCATATTATATTACTAGAAAACGAGCAAAGCTTGAATTGTCAGACCACCTCTTAAAGGGAGACTGCTGGAGCTTGGCCTATAAGCACAAGTGTTGAATAAATAGCAGTGAGGGTGTAGGTAAGAGAATACATGCCTTGTGCATATGCTGAGGTAAGCAGAGAGCAGGGGCACGCATGAGCATGTCAGTGAGAGAGGTGGAATGTCCACATGTAGTAGACCCTTCGTCCACATAGCTACACAAACACTCCAGATTCCCCTGGAAGAGTGCCTACATTTTCACTACAGAGTAGAGACTGGAGTTCATTGCCCAACCATATGTTACTTAGAAGATGATGAAATTTACCCCAAATTAACTCAGCCCCAAATTCCTGTTTGAAAAGTGAATAACGAGGCCCATTGCTTTTTACAGAGAACCCTGATGAGTTTCAAGAATGTTCCCCATTTCCTTATTTTATCACTTTGAGACAGGATCTCCTGTAGCCCAGGCTGGTCTTGAGTTTCTTATGTAGCCTAGGATAACCTTGGACTTCTAAACCTGCTGCTTCTACTTTCTGAGTGCTGGGATATAGGGGTGCACCACCACACAGTTTATGCCGTGCTAGGGATTCAGCCCAGGGCTTCTTGCATGCCAGGCAAGCACTCTACTACGAAGAAACACCCCGACCCTTCCTCTTTGATTGACACAGAAAACTGTCCCCATTATGAATATTTTGATATGTGTATATACTATATAATGTTCAAGTCCAGAATTATTCTCTTGCCTGGTTTACTTTCACAAAAATTGTTTGGGATATGCAGATACCTGCAGCTGTCTGGCTAGGCAGGGTGCGGCCCTGCTCCACCTCCCTTAGCCTGCCCCGTGAGGGGCCCATCTGAACTTCTTCCTCTCAATTCCTGTGTAACTTCTTCCACGCAACTCCTGTGTAACTTCTTGCTCTGATATCCTTAGTGACTCTAGAAAAGGCAATATGGTTATTAATATATGACTTATGCTGATAAGCTTCTGAGGACAGATAGCATGTCTGTGTGAGCTAGGGTAGCACTGCTGAATTTTAAAGGCTGGAAACAATAGTGGGCATCTTTTTTTTTTTTTTAAAAAATTGTTGTTGTTATATTTATTTCTTTATTTCTATAAGTGCGTGAGACAGACAAAGAAGCAGATACAGAGAGGGAGAGAGAATGGGCACGCCAGGGCCTCCAGCCACTGCAAATGAATTCTAGACATGTGCACCCCCTTGTGCATCTGGCTAACGTGGGTCCTGGGGAATCAAGCCTCGAACCAGCGTCCTTAGGCTTCACAGCCAAGTGCTTAACTGCTAAGCCATCTCTCCAGCCCCCCCTTTTTTAAAAAATATTTTTTGTTGTTATTTTTATTTATTTATTCATTTGAGAGTGACAGACAGAGAGAGAAAGGGGCAGATAGAGAGAGGGAGAGAGAATGGGAACAGAGGACATCTTGATGAGTGTTATAGCAGACAAGATAGCAGGATGCTTTGCCATACCCAGTTTAGCTGGAGCATTCTTCCACTGTGCTGTTACCACCTGTTTGAACTGCCCTGCAGGTAAGAGCTCTGTGCTACTCTCCTTGGAGTATGCTTCCACCCTTTCTTCCCTTTATCTTGCCCTTCCATTAAAATTCCTTCAGACATTGATCTAAACACCCCTGAGATTATTTGGCCCTGCACAGGGCTCTGGGAATAGCACAATCTTTAGCTTCCTGGGATATCAGCACCATGAAATCATCATGGGTGCTGACTGTATCCTCCACTTTCTCTGCTCCCCCCAGCAAATGTCAATGGGCACCTGCTACATTGGCGCTCCTTGTGAAATGAATGAAAGCTGGTACCACTAGATCCTGGCATTCTTTGTTGAACCCTCAGTGGAGGTCTCACTGGTAAGGTCCTTCACAAGGTCACCTCACCTGCATAGTAGGTTAGATACCAGAGCACAAAGTGACTCTTGGTATTGCTCAGCGATATTGACTCCCAGAGTAGCTATGACTAAGTGGGGAAACTAGAGAGGTTGGATGAGCAGACTGGCAGTTGTGCTTGCCAGCTCCTGGGCTCTCCTGGTCACGGGGACCCAGCAGGGGTTCTCCTAGTGCATAGAATAGAAGATAGCCCTGTCTCCTAAGAGTGAGGATTGCTTCTTGGAGCAAGAAATTGAAGCCACCTATTCTTTGTTCTCCAGAGCAAACTGCTGCTCCAGGTGTGGGGTAGGGAAAGGGGACTAAATCTTGAAAAGTGAAGATGAGAGTTGCATTAGAAGTTCAGATCTACTTTCTGGAACATGCATTAGTCAAGCCCTTCACCTTGTAGATGGGTCCTATGTCCCTGTACCCACAGGCCATGCATGTGGTTGGATGCCTTACAATATGCTGTATTCATCTTTTCATGTTTCTACCCCCACCCTCCCACCCCCACAACAGCCTGAGCATCCCGATGTGGGAGACGTGTCTTGTTCATCTTTAGCTTTCCCAGGGCTTAGCACAGCTAAGGAGGTTCATGCTAGGGGTTGGAAATCAATGTAGTGGAAGAGCCTCTGACTGCTCATTGCCTTTCATCTTCTCCTTCTCTCTGTTTAAGACCAGCTTCCCTCCAATCCATCTGTTGTCATTCAGGCGAAGAGCGTAGCAGGAATCAAGATCAGAAACCTCTTACTCCAGCTCTAAAGCTGGTACTGCCAGGATGGGGCTTCACCAGCAGTTCTCGGAGCCCATGAGCATCTGTCTGCATCACAGGAGTGCTGATTGAAACACAGATGACTGGGCTCAGCACTGGCATGTCTATAAGTTCTTCAGAGTTATTTCTAAGTTCCAGGGAATGCTTTCAGGAGCAACTGCTAGGAGGCATCACCATTGTCACAGATGTGGCTATGCTAACTGGGAGTGCAGTGCCTGTGTCCCTTCTTGACAACAGCAGCAGATCAGCCACTTTTAGGGGTAGAAAAACAAACACACGCACACACACTCACACTGTCCTCAGTTTCTGCAGGAAACTGGATCCAGAAACTCTGCCTCTACCTAAAATCCACAGACACTCAAGTATCTGATAACAAATGCTTTCATATTTGCATATAACCTACGCACCTTATAGGCACTTTAAGCCATGTGTAGATTACTTATGACAACTGATACAATATAAGCATGAAATTGACAGTTAATAAGACTTAGAGAATAATGACAAGAAAGAGTCTGCATGTGCTTAGTGACTGATTGGGAACTTGATTTACACTTTTGATTTGTGGCTGGTTGAAACCATGGATGTAGTACCCACAGAGATAGAGGACCAACAGTATCTCATATATAAGAGGGTTTTGTCACTAGAACTTAGGGCTGCCACTGGATTTGAAGTTATACTGAATTCCAACTCAGCTGTGATGACTTCCTAGCTCTGTGACCATGACTACAACATTATACCTCTCTAGACAGGCCTTTGTAAATGGGAATAAAGATGCATGCTTCAGAGCATGGCTGTGAGGGCTGAGTGCTTCTGCTGCAAGTTACTGCTTCATGACTGACTGAGTATAGCCTCAGCTGGAAACTACGGATTGGTATATTGGTGCTTCTGTTATGGGAAACAGCACAAGGAAAAAGTGGATGCCATGGATTGAGTGAGGCAAATGAGGCAAATGTCCTGGGAGGCTATAGACACATTCATCTCGCTACTGCAGACAGATCATGGATAATGGATGGAGGAATGATCTGTACTTTTCTTAGAAATTCTCCAGGGCTTATCATTTAAGTGGGCCACAACACTGCTTAGCAACTGACTTTATACTTTAAGAGGCCGACACACATTTGAGCTTGAAAGTGAGGAGTTAACACGTACACCTACCACCATGACCGCAGCAGCATGAAGCATGGGCTCCTTTTCATTACAGTAATAGTGACAGTTCTTCTATTTACCAGGCTATGATCAGCTGTGTAGCCTCAGGAAAGGCCTTTATCTTCTATAGATGTCTTCCTCTCATGTGAAAGGGATACTTACAATATGACTGGCAGAATCCAATGAGAGCTACCTATTAAGCTCTTGGGACAACTACCTCACACATAGTGAATACTCAGTGACTATCATTTATTTTTCAGCAATATTATAGAGGCCACTGTTGTGTTCTCTAAATACCACAGTACTATAGGTTTAAAGGAGTTAATTACAAAAAAGAGTCTATACTTTTTTCAAGTAACATTTCTGAAGTCCACAGCTGGACACAGTCTGGGCCCAGTGAGCTCATAACCTACAGTGAACTTTATCACCTAATGCTAGTGATTGTCATTCATATGGAGAATGAACAAGTCAGTTTAATAAATAGTAAGGTAAGAGATTAGCCCAAAATATGTTGCTTTTAGACATTTTAGTTTGATTAATGTGTTTCAAAAACTAATTTATATTCATATAATGCATCCATTATAAAATATGTGGTGGTATGGAGATTTGTATGAGTATGGGAATTTAAAAAATTTAGGGTTTATAAATGGTTTGGAACAGGTTGCAGAAACATCATCTGCTGCTCTTTTTAATATTTCTTGAGCATGCTATGACACATCCTGAAATAATTTGCTTTGGAAAAAACACTGCTTTCCTCTCTCTGTCTTTCCCACTCCAAAATGTAACTGTAAATATTACTTTGATGCATGTAATTGCTTCAGTCCTCTTCACTGGAAGGAAGGCTTCTAACCCTTCCATTTCTAATCTCTTACTTTTGTCAAGAAGTAAGAAAAACAGACTTAAAATGCATTATTCAAATGTATTTAATGTAAACATTAAATAAGTCTGAGAACAGCTACAAATTTTCCTTTCCTTAAAATGGTTTTGAAAACTTATATGTGTATTCTGCCTTGCAGGCCTCTGCGTAGGGGAAGTGCTTATTCTAGCATGGTTTAGGATCCAGGATGGCTGACAGTGTGGCACCGAGTGAGACAGGGAGGATGCATGGCACACTGATGGGAACTAAGTTGCAATGCCAAGATGGGTGATATTCATGGAGGTCTTTGAGTCCTGCTAGGAACAGAGGCTACCCCAGGAGAACTTGGTGGGGAGTCTTACAGAGTGTGGGGAATCTCCAGGAGGCTGCTTGAGTTTCAAACTCCTGTTCTGTCTTGTCTTCTGATTTGTGAGACTGTGAGTGGGACTGTAGCTGGATCCCCCATCTATTCCACCAGTTATCCCACGACAGAGAGACTGATGTCTGCCCACAGTGTCTCTCTTGAGCTGTTAGAGGCCTAGGTAGGTAGTAGAAGTGGTCCCAGATTTGCAAAGCTGCAAACGCTGGGCCCTGCAGCCCAAGTCAGTACCACACACCAACTGGCTGTCCAAACTACATCGGGTCCCTTCTTTCTATAAACTCTGAGCTCACTACTATTGATATAACTTAATGATATTAACATTCTCTCTCTCTCTGCACGCGATGGCCAGTTTGCCCTACAATTAAAATATTTGCCTTGTTAATAAACAAGTAAAATTTCAGTGTTAGTTTTTAGCAGGGAGAAGTTCTGGAATGTCTAATCACTGGATCCCTCTTTTGTTGTCCTTTTATTGCCCCTGGGATGAAAGAAAATAGATTATAGACAGGAAAATGCAAGAAGCTAGAGGGAAAAATTAATTAAGTGCATTCATTCATAGAAAAAGCCACTCAGTCATTAATGCCTCACACATAATTCTGAGTCTCTCTTTGCTTTTCCAGTGGGTTTTAACAACTGTGTTTAAATTAATCTAGTTACTTAAGTTGATTTTTCAGAGTGTGATTTTACAGGGGCAGGACTGTGGGGTGGAGGAAGTGCCCAGGTTAAGATAAGGATGTGGCATTCTCTTCCAAATCAGTACTGTGACCTTGGTGGCTTTCCTAGTTTACCGGAGCCCCAGCCTCTTATATGAGGAGAAGAACATCCAACTGTCAGCACACGGTTAATGGGAGGCTGCGAAGCTCTGGAGAGGACCATTACTGCCAGCCAGGAACAGTCTGGTTGCTTTTGCATGTTAGTAGAATTTGACAAAAGTCTAGCATGCATTATCCCACATAGGAAGGCAGACTATTTAGCAAGAGCAGTTCTGATCCAAGTAATATTTACTGAACTCTCATATAATTTAGGTACTTTGCTAAGACACTTTGCATAAAGAGATTAAATTATTTTAAATTGAGTTAATTTGTTAACATTCATTTAATACATTTACTATCATAAGCCATCATTGTTATGCATCCCTGGCTCATTTAATTAGCCCAATTTAACATACTCTCCTTTCTTTTGTAGACATTTCATGAGCTTTATCAAACACTTCCTGGGGACTTTTTTCATTCACATGTGTGCCTTGACAGCTAGCTTGTTAGAAGATCTAATCTAGGTGTCTCCTGGTCTCTCCACTTGGGCAAGCCTTACCCCTGTCTTGTTCATTGACATCTCTTGTCTTCCACTTTCTATTTAACAACAATGTCTGTTTCTGACCTCAACTTAATGGTACTTCCTTTGAGAATCTTGCTTGTCCTAGCAGACTGTCTCCTTTTAGCACTTGGTCAAGTTTTGATTTTACTTATAATTTGTAACTTGTATTATTGCCTCACAAGACCATTATGGCTGGCCTCCCCACCTTAGTAGATCCTAGAGTCTGGGTCTGTGCCTGACCCACAGTGGGCCTCTGTGGACATGCAGCAGTGCGTACAGGATCACAGGATATACCTCACGGTCACCGAGGCTCCCTTTCCACTTGATACTTTATCCTCATATTTTATGTGTATACCTCAGAATACCACATGATGAATAAAATTTGGCCTTAACATCCTTGACCTTGCAATGCCTAGAACTACCCTCATAAGACCCTCATAATAGGAGAATAGATGATGACATCAAAATAACAGAGAGGGGATATGAAGAAGTGTGGATTTGTGGGGAAGGAGAGGGGTAATCATGGTTTATTGTCTGTAAGTATGGAAGCTGTTAAAAAACAGGGCTGGAGAGAGGGCTTAGAGGTTAAGGCACTTGCCTGAAAGGCCTAAGAATGCATGTTCAAATCTCCAGGTCTCATGTAGCCAGGTGTAAAGTGACACACACATGCACTATCCCCAGTGCTATTGGCCAGATCAGTGTTTGTGCCTGCTGTGTATCTGGAAGTGGTCTCCATACATCAAGATCAAGGTCAAATGTGCCTTTCCTATGAATTTTTCTTCTTTGAATCCCATTAGTACTTCAGCATACTTTTGTTTTGTTGGGCATTTGTTCATGAATTCATGCATTCATTCATCTACACTCAGCAAATAGCTATTAGGGTTATTATGTCCCAGGAAGTAATTTAAAGGAGGCAGAGGAAGGCTGCACACAAAGCTTTCACTGTGCTGGGAGAAACAGGCCACCAATGAGCAAACTTTCTTCGTCATCCTGAACCAGGTGTGCCCACTGTGTGCTCACGTTCCCCTTCAGGAGTTCTTTCTGAGGGTAGGGCCTAGCCTAGGTCTCTTTCTCTCTTAGAACAGGCTAGTGTACCCTAGTGGGCTCTCAGGAATGCTTGTAAGCTCATTACTATGTGTGCAGATAAAAGAAAAGTGGTCTGCCAGCCAGTGATCATGCACACAATAATGTAGTTCTTCCTGCAGCACTGCCTCTATCCCTGTGACCAAGGCATCTGACTGGTCACTGCACCCCATATCATCTTCTGTTTGGGTTATGGGCATCATTTCTGAGCTCTGACAGCCCACACAACACTATTTACATGGTGTTGGCCCTTCTGTTTAGGGAGCTGGGAAAGACTCTGGGGAACTTCCTCTTTTTTCTTAGGCACTTCAAAAACCCAGGAACCTAGGAGCTCCATCTGACCTTTCTAGGTAATCAGCTTTGTACCTTTAAGGAAGGAGCTGGATTCCAATTTGCTTTCTGTTTCATTTTTCTAGCAACTCAGCAGCAAGGTGACATGCTTTGTACTCATCTCTGGTTAAGGTGTGCAAACAGGTGTCTGAGTGTTTAGATTTGGTTCCAGGTGAGCAGGCTGGTTGGTGGCAGAGCCATAGCTACATGCCATGTTGCCAGGTGTCAGTGTGGTGCTGAGGGAGCCAGGGTGTGTGTTTGCCACTCCTTAGGCCAGTGTAGAAGCACAGAAGGGATAGGGTCTGGAGAGGGAAAGAGGAGAATGGGGAGGAGGAATGCACACTACAGTGGGCTATTCAAAGTAGGATTTAACAAGTCAGACCAAGGGCCATCTGTCCAGATAGTAATTAGTTAAAGCCTGTTTGTTTTTAAAATATTTATGAAAGGCAAGGAGCATTATCAGGCTTTCTTCTTGCCAGGTCTCTCTCTAAATCATTCCTTGGAGTTCACATATCAGAGACACTAAAAACGACAATAAACAGCTCAGAACAGTCTCAGCCATCCCAGAAAATGTGTTAAAGAAAGCCCATCTCAATAGGCTGTTATTATTTTGCATTTAGTGTAAACTTTTCCTTGGAACGGGTTGGGCATTGAACTTGGAGATTTCAGTATTGTTTATTATAGTATTGTAAGTAGATGTGCATCAATTCACAAGGCCTCACATTTGGGTCCAGCTGAACTTCATGTAGGCCACCCAAGTGCTTCCCTTCCAGGTAGTAAAATAAATCAAATTTGCACTTTTAAACTGCTGGCCCATTAGCTTGTCCCTGAGATTCTGGTTAAGCGTTATTCAAGGAAGCCACACAAGCTATGTTATTGCACTACTGTATGCTCCAAAAAAGCTGGAGGTTCCCCAAGCATGCAAGGAGGTAGAGATTCAATGGCTCAACCAATGAACTGCCTTGTTCCATGTAAATAGCACACCTTCTCTTCCTGGCTACCTTCCCTGCCCTTCAAGTTCAATACGTGTGGCCAATGTTGGCTTTCATTGTCCCTTTTGCATCTCCTTCCTACATAATCCAGCACTGGGCAATGGAGTTTCTCTTGTTCTGTCACCAGCTTCCTTCTTGTGTTTTTCCTTCCTTGTGTTTCCTCTGGAACTTCCTTCTGCACACTCTCTTGTGGCTGGAAGGCACCATAGTGTCTGTGTATTTGGGGGTCTGTGCATAAGGCTATATTTGAAAAGGGATCTCTGATAACATAATTAAGCTGAGGACCTTATTGTGGTTGGAATGTGAACTGTCCCCCATAGGTTAACCTGTTTGAACAGGGTCCCCAGCTAGGGGTGAGGCTTGAAGTGGGAACTAGCTGGAGGAACAGATAATGTAGAGGTGCTGAAGTTTCTTAGCCAGACTCCATTTCCTGTCCTTGCTCTGTATTCTGACCAAAGACACAATGTGACCAGCCACTTCACTCTTATACTGTCATCATATTGGGCTGTATTCCTTCAAAGTTCAAACAAATAAACCCTTCTTCCTTAAAAGTTGCTTTCAGTTAGATATTAGGTCACAGTAATGAAAAAGGAAGCTAATATATAATTTATGGCAAAATCATCCTGGACTAAGTGAATGTGGGTCCTAAATCCAGTGAGAGAGAGGAGGGGTGGAGGGAGGGAGGGAGGGAGGAGAGGAAAGAAAATAAGAAGAAAGAGAAGGATGAGGAAAAGGAGAAAGAGGAAACATGGTCATGAAGATAGAGGCAGAGGTTAGAGGATGCTACCACAAGGCAAGGAACACTTGGAGCCACCAAAAGCTGGTAGCAACAAGAAGGATCCTCCCCAAGAGTCTGGGTAGGAGCATGGCCCAGCTTACACTTTATTTCCAAACTTCTGGTCTCTACAGTTGTGAGAGAATCCGTTTCTTGTTTAAAGACAAGTACTTTATCACCGTTTGCTAGGGAAGATCTGGAAGAATGATTGAACATGCATTCTATCCCAAGGGAATTTTTGGTGCATGAGATCTCCATCTGAACCTGGGCAGTGCAGCAGAGGCAACGACAGAACAATCAAGGCCTTGAAAGGAAAATGAAGTAGCAGCCAAAGGAGGCTTCCAGGAAGTGAGCCTGGTGACAGGTGGAAAGGAGTGCAGGTATTTGCAGACAGGTATTGTGATGAGCTACGGGGGGTGGAGCTAGGAGAGGAAACCAATTCTGGAAATATCTGTCCTGTTATTCCTCTCATTTCTCCCCTTTATGGTGGAATGCTCCGCCCAAGATCTACCCACAGATGGGTGAGTACAGGCTGTCCTTTCTGCTGTGTGAGACTGAATCTCCCCATGACTGTATACATGAAAAATTCTGATTTTCAAGAAGCTTCTCATTCCGTATCCTCAGAATTAGCTTGTGAGAAGCTTAGAAATTGCATAAATTTCTCTTATGACCCAGTTCTCATTCAAGGCCTTGTGCAGCTGGATTTTGTACTTAACAACCATGAATGATAATGGTAATATATAACAAATAGTCAGGATGACCCATCGACCTCAACAAGGGGGGCAGGAGGAGGGGGTAGAACATGAGGCCTAACAATGGTACCAACTTGACTGTATTCACTGAGTACAAAACTAATAAAAAATAAATTAAAAAATAACTAGAACAGCTAAACACTTACATATTTTACTAGTCATTATTGGACATTTCAACAAATATTAATTCATGTAATCCCTACAGCGACCCTATCAGGCTGGTCCTACTTTAGTCTGACCCTGATGAACTTCATCTCCTGTTCATCCCCTCTGGAACTGCCCCAGATTTTTCTCCTGAGAAACAAACCTTGAGACAGACATGACTGAACAGAAGTCTACAAAAGAGTGTTCTTGGAAGCAACATGTGAAGGGAGGAAAGGGCAAGCTTCCAGAGAAGCTGGGCCATGGTGTCATCTCAGTAGGGGTTCAGAAGCCTCCATGGGCATGAGGGTCCTTCAGAGCCAGCCTGCTTGGGGGTGGAAGGCAGGGGCTTTGAGGCCTTCAATTGTGCAAACTAGTCATCACAGGCTGAAAAGATATATGTAGAGACTCACAAAATCTAGTATAAGGTCATGTTAATGATGACTCTTCTACTTAGTGAGTCTAAGGACCAAATGTCAAAAGGACTGATTGTTCCATAGAAGGACAGGAAAAGAACACAAAAAAGGGGGTCCAGGGCAGGTGATACTGAGGCATGGACAATGGTCAAGTTCACACTTGTGCCTGAATTAGGTTTCAATCCATGTTCTCTCCAGAGCAAGTGTCTTAATTTACTGTACTGTTCCCATTTTACATGTGGAGAAGCGCAGAGAGCTATAGCACTTCATTTATTGCATGTTAGTGACCTAGGGCCCAATTATTACCTAAAAAAAATAAGTGAGAGCTCAGGAGATGGGTCACTGGTTAAAGGCACTTGCTTTCAAAGCCTGACTACACAGATTGATTCCTAATACCTACATAAAGACAGATGCACAAGATGGCATATGCATCTAGAATTTGTTTGCAATGGCAAGAGGCCTTGGTGTGACCCTGCTCACTTGCTCTTGCTCTCTCCCTTGAAAATAAATAAATAAATAAATAAATAAATAAATAAAACTTAAGAATAAAAGGAATAAATGGTACCAAAACTGGGTCACCAGGAACAGAGAAAGGACAATTAATGGACTATTTCATTAGCTGGAAAGTGTGAGCTACTAGATTACCAACATATAATTTCTAACTTGTTTGACCACAAAGCTCTGTACTGTTGTGTTTTTTGTTTCTATTCATTTATTTATTTTTGTGTGAACAACATGGCCCCATTTTATACATCAGAGGACACAACACAAAGTAGTTTTTAACTTGAGACCAAGAAACACATAAGAAACTAAGGATCTGCTGCCACCCTGGACTTTTTCTAGAGTGAAACTGCGCCGTTGAATTGTTAATCTTCTTCTCAGCCCTTACTTGTGTCCTGGCTTATCATCTGCTGGGACAACATCTCTCATAACTTAAAAATAGATGCTATCTATCATGTGCTGCCTTCCCTATATCTCCACCTGTGAGCTGGTGAGCCTGGACACTTCTGTAGAAATTGTGCTATCTTCCTTTTCATGCTTAAGTCACCCATGCAACCCGTTGAGCCCCAGACTTTGGCAGGAAACCTCAGCCGTGGTCCAGACCTTCAAGCACAGGGGAAGGGGAGCATTCTCCTGTGGGGAGTAGTGTCAGCTGACACACAGGGTCTACTGGCATCCAGTTTGATTTCTGCCCTCCAGTTGCTGTCATATTCACTTGTACAGTCCTCCAAGAGCTATGGCCTCCACTCTGCTACCTGTTGTTTGAGAATTTTTCTGGGGAGACCTAAACAAACATCTGTTCCTCAGAGTTCACCAAGGATAAACCAAAGTACTGTTGCACCAAGTCTAACTTAGTGACCAATGAGCCTAATGGGCTTACTTACAGAGACAGCCAAGGGGGTTGCTTACAGGGGTAGGGGTGCTGCATTAACTTTTCTTGAGAAGATGTGAACAGATGTGTGTTTACCCCCAGACAGGACACTGAGAACAGACCAAAGTGATGATTATAATGAAACTCAACTTGGTGAACCAATTGAAGGAGAAACAGGAGTAAGGAAGTTTTATTCTTCTTCTTCGTTTTTATAATCAGGCAGTTACTTAGGGAAGAAGCCTAGAACCCTAAAGAGGGAACAAGGAGATGCTATTCTGTCCATCTTGGCAAAACTGAAACTTTGGTCTGATCTTGTTTCTCCAAGAGGGCTGCCAGTGACACACCCTGGGGGAACTCCCTGCTTCTCCTTCAGCCTGCCCTTTCTGGGTCAGCCTCTTGAGTCTGAACCAATTGGGTGTCTGCTTACACATGTGAGCCTTATGACCAGGCTCACCCTGACTGGGTGTCTGATCCACAAAAGGCATTACCCACATGGCCCAACCTCTCTCTCCTCTGTGTCCTGTGACCTCTGTCTGGACACATGTAAGTCTAGCTCTCTCCTGTCCAGCCTTGCCAGGTAGGGGAGAGCACTGTTTCTTGGTCTGGGTAGTTTTCTGTTTGCCTTCTCATCTGCCCTATGCTCTGGGGTAATGTCTCACTTTAATTACATGTGTTTTTTTTCTCCAACCTCTGAGTCTACTGTGTGTGTATTTCTTTTACTCTCTAGATACACCATGTGGGTATTTCCTTTAACTGTGGACCTGCTACATGTGTAATTTCTCTAAACTTTGGGTAGCCATGGGAGTATCTCTCTTTACTACCCATTTGTTATCTGAATTTGTTGGTCTCTGCTTTGATACTATCCCTCTGTTATTCTTCCTTAGGCCACCACCCCTTTCTTCCATGGGGAGGCTCAGGGTACAATCTGTGCCTTCCACACAATTGCATGTAAACCTTCCAAATCTCTACATAAGCTTTTAGATCCTATAGTTCACGTGCTTGTGGCTCTACTCCAGTCTTTTCCTAGACATAAATTTCTCATAAATGAACCTCATAAAGTATGCTGTCCCTTCCACATGAGTGAATGTTTCTTCTACTTCTCTCTATATGAGCTCCTAGATCTCAGTGTCCATGTGCTTGTGACACTCTGCTCCAGCCTTTTCTTAGATCCAAACTTCCCTTGAATGAACCCCACAATTCTACAATATAAGAGTTCTCCTTAAATAAGCTCACTAATTCATAATTTATCTTTCTCGAGTCTGTTTTATAAATTTTTTGTTAAAATAGGATAGGACCCAAAATTGGGGCTTAGAAGTTTGGGGGACCATTCCTGAACCCCAAATTCCTTCATTACATGACTTTCTTTAGTTACTTGCAGCAATAGAGATAAGGGATTACTTACAGAATGACTCAAAAGCTGCTATATCACCAGGAAGTCCACCCAGCACAGGTGATGACTCATGGAAGCTGCATCTCTGGAGCTCACTACTCTCAGGAGAGGCTTTTCTCCCAAGAAGTTCTTACTGCTTACAGAATGTTGGAAGAGGCCTTGTGAATCTTATAATTTCCAAGAGCTTTGGAGAACTGTGAGGGTTTACATTTTGGGGCTTTTTACTTCATAAACCTTAATGAGTTTCAGAACTTTTTCAATCTTAAGGCAACTATGTTTGAATATGGAGCTTGCCAAGGAACCTACCTATAGGACAGACTGTTTCACCTGGAAGAAAACTGCTCTACACCAGTGCATGACTCCAAAACAACAGCTGCATCAAAAAGCCTCACCCATAATGGACCACACCCTCCCCACAGCTTCATATATTGAGTCTCCCCTTCAGTTACCATCCCACAAATTATATACAATAGCATATCCCAGATCAGGAGACACTTGATGTCCGTAGCTACTCATAACAAGCCTCTTAGATACACTTGGGTTTATGTTGGTGATGTGGTTCTGAAAAGTTCTTAGGAAACCACAGGATGTGAGATGGAGCTGGCTGCTAGGGGATCCAACCAGGTGGCTGGACAGTTGAAAGTCATAATACCAACCCTATCCTGGGGAGCAAGGGGCCAGAAAATTGACTTGGTAGCAAGTGGCCAAAATTTAATACAGTTGCTTAAGTAATAATGATGCTTCCATAAGGTTTGATTTCAAACCCTGCTCAGAGATTGCTGTGCAATCAGGTTCTGTATCATGCTGTGCCTCTGTATGCCAGCAAATCACAACCCACTAGCTATGAGGCAGTTTCTGTCCTTCCTGGCAATATGTTTAAAACAGACAGTGAGGGGAATAACGCTTAGAAGTTAGATTCCTATTTTGAAGCAGCTTCTAGTTTCAGGGTACTGTTCAGAGGGTCCTCCACATTTGGTCCAGAGTCTCCCATTTGCAGTTATTACATCCACAATCCTGTGCTCTCATTGTAGGGACAGCCAGCTGAAGGAGTGAGAGCTTAGCTGTGCCCTGGTTTACTGACTTATGTTATCTCAACTGATTTGCCCAACTCTTCTGGCTCCTGGTAACTTCACCTGTAAAACCAAAGTAGGACTAGTTGTGTCATCTGCCATAGAGTATTATCAAACACATCCTGACAATATTTCTGTCCTGCTTTAAGCAGGAGAGACAGAGCTCCAATTTATGAGTTGCTGCATGTGGTGTGGTGGTATGGAAAAGCACCAACAGCCATGCCTTATGGTGTGTGTGTGTGTGCGTGTGTGTGCACATGCGTGCATGCACGCACACGTTCTGGGGAACTTGGTGGAAACATGAGTTAGCTCAAGTGTCCTATGCTTGTGAAGCTTCCTTGATCTTTCATTGGGACTCCCAAGAGCACTTTCTCATTATCTCCTGATACCAATTCTTTGTACTCAAAGGTACTCTACAGTTTCCTCAATCATCATTTTAGCTCTTGAGTTTTGTTTTATAGCCTGCATGCCAAGCAAATGGAACTTCTTGCTAGGCTGAAACAAAAAGTTGAAATAGTCTTTGTGAAATCATCTGCCTGGGATTCTACTTCCCTCCCCTTTCTCTTCCTCATCTCTGTATCTTCAGACCCTTTTTGTTCTTCTGAGCCCAGTATAGATGACATCTTTCCATATAACCTTCCTGTCAATATTTACAGGTAGATGGGCTGTGTCTGGTCTGTGAGCTAGGATGGTGGTTTCTCTCTGCAGTGAATGATGTCCATGATTCCCTAGGTCCCATCTTCTGCTTGGACCTTGTCTCTTTCCTCCATGTTGCTTCTGAAAAGATCCCTCTCAGAATCAAGGAAAACTAAGTCCCGTCAGACTAGAGTCTGCTACTTGGCTGAATTGAAGTGTGAGGCAAACCTTCGTGCTTTCTTCCAGCCAAGGACTTCATGACTGGCTGCTGCAGGGTGAACATTGCATTAGGCCTTATCTAAGCCATGTTGAGCTGCTATAACAAATTACCAGCCAAGGATCTAAAGCAGTGAACACTTACTGTGATGACATGGACATGCATTGATGTCATCTTTAACTGACAGAGGGCAGGCTGGTTCAGCTCTTTCAGTACTCAGTTTCAAGGATTATAAAAAGAGAGGGGTCTGGAACAAGAAAGCTTAAGCTCAGTGTCCATTTGTAGTAAAGAGAGGCCCTCTCTCCAGACGTTCTTCAGCCCCTCCCCCAGGTTGAACTGTTCCTCCAGCATCTCCAGCCTCATAGACCTCTGTGTTCTCTGTTGAATTGGGTCAGGCCTCAGTTTTCAGGGACTTCAAGTCATCCTTTGAATACACATTTTCCACTAAAATTGAATTTCCTAATTTCAGGAGCAGCTGTTATTCCTTCATGCAAAATAACAGCAGAGAAAATGCTTGTGCACGAGAGGATTTTGTTCATTAAGGCAGAGGACAGATTTAGACTATTCTAGACTAGATCAGCTTCAGCTCTGCTTCTGACCTACAGGAGTAGAGCAGAAAGTGTTCTGTGAGTGTAGCGCTTGCCTTTCTCAAGGTTATGGATGGCCTCCATGACTCCAGAGCCTGGGGATGGAGGGAAAGTGAGCATGTCTGCTTGGGCTTGTTGCTCTAACAAAAGAGCTGTCCAGATAGCCACGTGTTGGAGGAAAGAAAGCTGCATGTGTCTTCCATGTCCACATGGGCCACACACTGTCCCTTTCATTCAGCTTTGATTTTGGTGTCTCTCTAACTAAGTGTGTCTGTGCATCTTCTAAATGAATGTTCTCTTTGCCTTCTTAAGGAGGGAAAGAAAGACTAAAAACAAAGAACTAATTTAGAAAAAATAAATCCTGAATCCTTTATGCACAGGTTTCAAGAAATTCTATAAAACCCTTTGCCCACTCATTTTTTTCTTGTTTAAATTTTGATTCAACAAAAGGAAACAAATGAACCAAGACAAAGAGCCTTATATCTCACCTTCACAAATAATTCTTTCTTTTCTCTATCTTGATTGTCAAGGGGTGGATATTCTAATAGACCATTAATGTAGGCAGTGAGCAAATATAGTCACAGCATTGAATTTCTCTTTTTGTAGGTCCTCATGTGTTCATAGTGGAATTTAATTTATAGATGGTCATGTCCTAATGGTCTGTATGTGTAGTAGAAAACAATCTGAAAAAAACCACTATGTACATTAAAAAAGATCCTTAATTTGTGCCTGGAAGTACACTAGAGTAAAGCCCCCAGATAAAAGGGGCATATTTTATCTCCTGTGGTTGACAGCAGGGCTGGGTAGGAGTTTCATAGTTAAAGAACGTCCCTGGATGTGAGGACAATCTGTTACCCCACTGATTGTCTGTTGATTTGGCTAATCTGGCTGGCTAGGTGAGCGTCCCCTTCCTCCTTCCTCCCTCACTGTGCCATGTGCGGCCCTCCCAAAACTGCACACTCGGTCACAGAGGACAGCCTTCCCTGAAAAGAGGAGGACCAGTCTTTCGTCAAGGATTTTGTTGCTCTAACAAATGAGTAGCTGCAGTCCCCTGCTAGAATCTCCAGACAAGCTCTCAAGAGGTTCTGGAGAATGTCCTTTCTCCCAGGAGAATAGCTTTCTCTTGGCACAGAACACAACATGAATCCCATTTTCTACAAGGTCCTTAGATTAACACTTAATGCAAGCTTCCTTGTTCCAGACCCATCTTGTTTTATCCTCTCAGCAACTGCGTGCTGAGAGAGCTTATGTAACCTGCCGTTATCACTCAGTGAAAAGGCATTTAATACATTTCCATGGTCCTGCTCTTAGGATGGGTCTGCACCTACAGAAGAGCTTTAACAGTGCTGGGGTCAAGTGATGAAGATTAGCTGTGGATCAAGTTTTGTCCAAAAGCATAGTGCTGAGTAGAAAGCATGGGTTTCAAATCTGTTCCTAAAAGAAAAGGCACAAATTGGTCCCTGAAAGTTACTTTTCACAGCCTTTTTTTCTATTGTTCTTATTTATGGAATTTCTGGTTAAGCCTCATGCCTGCTTTACCCATGGAAGAAAAGAAGCTCAGAGAGGCAAAGCATATTGCCTCTGGCAAGCACTGTAAGTACCACTATGGGATTCAAACTGAGGCCTGTTTGTCTCAAAAACCATCTCTTTCCATTGCATCACACTGGGTTTCAAGGCTATGGAGAGTAGTCAGAATCACTTTGCTACCCCAGGGCTGTGTGTCTTTCTTTGAATTTCTATAAACCAGTCTCTTTCCCACACTGGCTGACAGGATGAGCTTTAAGCAGAGCTGGCTAATCACATTGGCATCTTCCAAAAGGCACAGTTGAAACTAATCATTATAGTATTTCCTTTTGTCTGTGCCTTTCAGGGGCTTTTAAACACTGTTATTTGGCCCTTTGAGTGTTTAGGTTGGCATATATCTTGAGAACATTGGGAGATTAAATAAGATAATGAATGCAAAATGCTTAGCGTTGTGTTTGGACCAGACTAAATCCTCAAAAATAGGTATGGGGCAAATCTTTATAAAAATTAATCTGATACCACATTGTCTCTTTTGTTTCCAGAATTGGTCTCAGTTCTCAGAGTGTGCTATGAACAAAAAGAAGGTTCCAAGCAACTGGGTACGGTTAGCAGGAGGTAGGAATATTCTAGGGAGTGGTCACAGTAGGCCTGGGGAAGGCCAGGGTAGGGAAAAGGCACTGTGTTATCAGCCATGCGGTATGTAGAAGACCATCCAGGCCCAGGATGCAAAAAACCCAAGACAGGAGATGGCTAATAATGAAATCAAGCAAGTAAACCCATGTGGCTGAGCTGGAATGAGTTCAGAGATGGATCAAGAAGAGCGTGTAAGTGCATCCGGATGAATTATAGCAGGTGCTAGGAGGCTTGAATTCATTGAGAAGCCTGAGATTGAGGCTCTTAATGGATGAGCAGCTCACACAACATCGAGAAAGAGGAACACAATGACACCAATGAAGTGTTTTTACAGGACCCTGCTCTCTGCTGTGTGGTTGTTGGGGACTATTATTGTTTGAGAGTTCATGTGTTAGAACCTCAACCCCAAAGTTATACAATAATTGTATTTGTAGTTAGAGCTTTTATTTTTTTAATTTTTGTATCGGTAAAATGTATAATAAACTTATACATACATTCACATATATTGTCAAACATGTGGCAACATTTACCCTGGGTAATCTACTTTGAATCATACCATTTACAGTGTCCTGTGGGAGAATGAGATCTGCTTGTGGCTAGTTGGAGCTAGCACATGGCACATCTGAGACTGGAGCCTAGGCTCCCAAGGCAATGATCTCACAGCTCTGAGCTACATATTTTAGAACTCCAAAGTGAGAGCGACAGTCATGTGTTAGCACATACATAGTGGGTTGGAGCACCAGGAAAGTTCCCTTGTCCTTTTGAGTATAGGAGTAAGGTCTCATAGAACACCCTCCCATCCCCTGTTGAAATTAGATAGTAAATTAGGGGGCTTCTCATTCTCCCTAATGTGATAGTGTCTTCAGTGTTGTTCCCTAAATTCAATATGCCAGTATCTATTGTTTATGTGCAGAGAAACTGCAAACTCAGGACACATTCAAGTTCATTGCCCTTCTCTGTTTCCCCTCTACAGAATCCTGGCCAATAGAACTGATTTGAGCAAAAGGAAAGATCTAAAATAATTTGTAAATTTATAAATTACTATCATATGCAGTTGTAATGTATAGATTGTCATCAATGGGACTAGGTGCTTGAGTTCTTTCTTATTTCTGGCTTTTTCTGTTAGTCACTTAGTAGGCTCCCAAACTCTCAGGTAAATTAAGTTGTAATTAGTTAATAACCTTTTCTCACAGCATTAAAAATAAAGGCTTTAAGTAGTGATTCATTATCCAAAATAACCTTGGAAGCTTATGACTTTCTGTATGTATGCTAATATTTTTCCTCCTATACCATATAGTCTATAGAGAAGAGGGAAAAATCCCCACAGGTTTTATTATTTTTCTAGCAGGTGAACTTTGTGACTTAAACTCTTCACTTCTTTCTCAGTGAGTATAGTTAGTGAGCAGGATCCACTCTAACTTTTGATTATCATGATGGGCTATAGGGAGCGATGTGAGAAATATATCTTTTCATGTTGGTTTGTAGGAGGAGGTGTGAGAAGGATGTCTTTTCATATTGTTATGTAGGGTGAGGTATGACTGGGGTGGGGTATCTTTTCATCCCAGGCTACATGGAGAGGTGTGAGTGGGTTTTTCCTCATGTCAGAAAAAGGAGCCTTTCCAGAGGCGTCAGGAACTACAGACAGCTTCTTAAGAGGAGAAATATAAATTTACTATAAACCCCAGAAATCCTGGTTTTAGGTGTAACCAAGAGAAATGTAAATGTGACTTGTATACTAATGTTCTCAGCAGGATGAGTTCTGAGGGCTAAAATGAAAAGCAGTTGGTGTTGGATCACATGGGGTGTACTCATGCAGTAGAATAGAAGTTTGCAATAAAAATGAATGAACTCATACACACACTACAACATTGACAAATCTGAAAACAAAGTGAAAGAAAGAGACCATACACCTTACAATTCAGTTTATGTGGGTGGCATGTCCAGAAAAGGCAAATATATATAAAGTAGATGAATGGTTGATTAGGAAAGACAGGGTTGCAGAGTCGAGAATTAATGTGAGACAGGCATGAGACATTCTATAGAGGTAATGAAAATATTCTAAAACTGACCTATGGTAATGCTTATTCAATTTAGGAAATTTGCTAAAAGATCATTGAATTGTACTGTTAGAACCTGGTGGATCACTGGGCATGTAAAATAACCTAAATCACTGCAGGTTTGAAAGGAAGTTCAGCCTTCAGCTTTGGACACTCATTGATGAGTTTCTTAGGTTCTCTTTTCCCACAGGAAGCCCTTGGTATCTGTGTTCTTCACACATCTGTCCCCTTTGCTGAAACTTGATTTGCTGGGTTTTTCTATAGTTGTGCCTGTGGGCAGGTGCACCATAGGATCACATGTTGTTATCTACGCTAACAAAGCCCAGCTCACTCTGAAAGAAATTTCTGGAGTCTTTTCATGCTAAATTAGAGTTAAGCATAGCAATCACCTGTTAGCAAAACAAGCTCCCTCTGGTTGCAAGTGCTTTGTGTTTTTAAGTCAGTCAGACTCCTTGAACTGCTGTGAGCACATTAGCAGCGAACACTAATGTAGACAGATGAGGCTTCGGGACCATGTCTGCTAAGAATGATGTGGTCAATGCCTTGTTGGAAATAAAGTGAAATGTTAGGAGCTACCACCCCTCCCTGAGCAACTCCCTGAGTTGGTTGCTTTCTGTGGGGCACTGACCTCACTAATCGGTTATTAGCATTAGCTTTGTCTCTGTGGGAAGCACTGCTTGTGTGGTTCAGGAGCAGGCTAGGGAGACATGAAAGGAAGAAAGAGAGGGAAGTAGAGGGCAGGGAAAGGGACCCGTGGCCTTCATCCATGTGAAGGGATTGGAACGATCTCTATTACTCTAACAACACAAACCAACAAATAAGAACATGGTTAACATGGTACACTCTGTGATATGCAGTCTTAGTATCCCTCCCATCATGTGGAGATGGCTTTGCTGATGCATGTGTGTCCATGTGTGTACAGAGGTGTGTGTGTGTGTGTGTGTGTGTGTGTGTGTGTGTGTGTGTGTGTGCATTTGCTGCATGCTTACATGTGCATGCCTGTGTAGAGGCTGGAGGACAACCCTGAGTGTTGTTCCTCAGGGGCATCATGCAGCCATGCATCTGTTCTTTGTGAGTCAGGATCTCACACTGGACCTAGGACTTGCCAAGTAGGCTATGCTGCTGCTGGCTGGCCAGCAAGACTCAGAGACCATCCTGTTCTGTAGCTACTCTGCCAGCTCTGTTTGATCTTATTTTTATTTATTTATTTTATTTTTTGTTTTTAAAATTTTTTGGTTTATTTTTATTTATTTATTTGAGAGCTACAGACAGAGAAAGAGGGGGGGGGAGAGAGAGAGAGAGAGAGAGAGAGAGAGAGAGAGAGAGAGAGAGGGAGGGAGAGAGAGAATGGGCGCATCAGGGCTTCCAGCCACTGCAGGCAAATTCCAGATGTGTGCGCCTCCTTGTGCATCTGGCTAACGTGGGAAATCGAGCCTCGAACCAGGGTCCTTAGGCTTGACAGGCAAGCTCTTAACCGCTAAGCCGTCTCTCCAGCCCTGATCTTATTTTTAAATGAAGGTTCTGGGGGATCAAACTCAGGTCCTTAAGCTTACAAGGCAAACATTTTCCCAATTATACTCTGTTTACAGTCCCAAAGCTGGCTTTCTTATTTGCATTTTCCAGATGAAATGGATACAAAGAGAGGTAGAATCCCTTGCCCAATACACATGGTACTTTGTGGCATCTACAGGCCATACTTATTCCTGTGTGGCTCATAGTCCAGGAATCCTTCTACAGTACAGAGACAGGAAGAAGGTGCCTGACCAGCATGTTCTGGTAATGGATGTGAAAAACCTGTTCCCCTGGCATTTCTCCTGCTCCAGGTCTTCACACTAAATGAGAGGGGAGGGAAGAAGAGCAAACTTGCATCTCTTGTTGCTATGACATTCCTCTCCTATACTTTCACCCTCAGATCTTCAGGACTGTGACAGAGGTCCAGGCATGAGAACCTTTGCTCCAGGCTACTCAGTACATCAGCCATTATAGCTGTCTCCATTCTAGAGCTGTACCATTTTAACCTGGAGGCCATTCTATCACTTGGGATAATGGATTTAGCCTTTTCTTCTGGGTTTAACACCCAAGTATCAGTGTCAACATCAATGCCATAGTGCCACCTATCATAGTCACCTCCCTCAGCCATTGACTTAACTCTCAAAGGACTATTGGTGATTTTGTCTGGCCTGCTAACTTGGTCACCCTGGCCTTTACATTTTGTGGTAAAGGCACTGTTCCCTCTACCCATGATATCCAGCATGTCATACAACTAAGGCTTCTTGTGTACTGTCCCCTCTACCCATGGCATACAACTACAGCATCTTCTGCCTGGGCTATAGGCTCTCCCACACATCCTCCATAAATAAATGCTTCTGTGCCTTGTGTAATACATTGTTTTTGCCCCTGTCCGTTGGTCCCTGACTCTCATGGTGCTTTGTGATGACTCCTTTTATCATAGCATGAATGTTTGTTTGTTTGCCTGTAGTCCTAAAAATATTCCCTGGTGAGGGCAGAAGGGTAGCTGTCCAGGTCATGGCTGGAGATTATTGAGGGCAGGGTCCACACCTTTTTAGCTATCTAATTCCTACTCCCTTCAGCTACTGGGAGACAGTTGATGTTGTTAGATGTTCATAGGAATCAGTGATCAGGTTTGTAGCTCAAACTCCAAAGCTGTGTCGGTAAAGCCTTTCCATCTGAGGTCCATGGCCCTCCCTGAGCCAAGAGTATAATGTTGTTCATCATTGACATAAATGGAGCTTGTGTCTGACTAGAAGATCCAGTGATGACCCACAAATGGTCATCATCAGGTCCTAGAGGATCCTTGGATCCATTCTGTCCTTAGACTTATTTTTACCATCACTATTTTCTATTCCATAGGTACAAGTTAAGAAGAAAACATCAAAGCTGATTTCATATGGGGGTGTCTGGACCCAATATCTTCTATGTGAACTTCTTTTATATGCAATGAGAAATTTCTCAATGCTAGCTCATTGACCCTGTCATTAAAGGCTAGGGTTCTATGAGTGAGGGGTGAACAATTGCAAGGGTAATTAAACACTACAAGTTTTCACAATGGGGCAGCACCGAACCATGTAGTTCAAGTATTTCTGTGATGTAATGCTGAGACAAGGGGGTTGGGAATGGTTCTTTCATCAGTGTTTCATAGGAGCAAAGCATAGCTCTATGTGCAGTTCAGGTGATAAAGGCAGGTGATCTGGGAACAATGGCTGCTTAGAGACTTGGCAGGGCAAGCATTTGTTGGGAACTGGAGTCCTTTAGATGTAGGCTTTAATTATTCAGAGAAGTAGAACGTATTCAATGTCTTTGAGCCTAATACCCTTTCAATGAATAAATACTATAAAGTCAGGTGACAAGAAACATTATTCCATTATAAAGATGATAATGTTGAATTTTGTTGTCACATATCTCTGAAAGAGGTTATTCTGGGAGGTAAATTTGGGTCACCTGATATCAAAACTGTGTTTTGTTTTCCAGACAAGATGTCACTATTTCTCTTAAGTTAATCTAAAAGATATGAAGCAGTGCCATTTTCCTTTGAGTTTTCCATTCATGGGGAGATATGATTGGGTGTAGTAACTAACTCTCTCTCTCTCTCCATATATATATATATACATGTATATATCTGTAATAAAGCACAATGGGGTCCTAACTACAGAAAGGGGTCTTAGTACTCTCTTGATTGAAATGGTGCAGGAAGAGAGGAGTCGTCTTACTCCAGTAAGGTTGCCTTTTTCACCACACTGGCTGGCAGTTCTTCAGCACTTAACTGACAGATATCTTGGCTTTGCCATCAGACCTGTTGCCTTGTTGGACGGAGGGAAGGCAGTGACGAAGCATGCAGTCTGTGCTGTGGGAGCTGACCATCTTCAGTGTACAGTTCAGTGTTCTTCAAAATATTTTATTTTTTGGGGGGGGGAGAGAGAGAGAGAAAGGAGGGATGAGAATGTGAGTGTGTTAGAGGCTGACCATTTTCAGTCTACAGTTCTGTGTTCTTCTAAATATTTTATTTGTGAGGAGAGAGGGAGAGAGAAAGAGAGAGGGAGAGGGGTATAAGAATGTGAGTGTGTCAGGAGCTAACATTTTCAGTGTACAGTTCAGTGTTCTAAATATTTTATTTGTGAGGGGATGGGGGGGGTATGAGAATGTGAGTGTGTCAGGGGCCTCTTGCCTCTGCAAAGGGACTCCAGATGCATGCACTACTTTAGTTTTTGCATAGGAATTGGGGAATGGAAGCCAGGCTGGCAGGCTTTGCTTGCAAGCACCTTGAACTTCCCAGCCCTATTTCAGTGTTTATTATGTAAATGTATGTATTGGCTGCTGCAACATAATGCCATGGAGCATAGGACCTAGACAGCAGTTCTCACAGTCTTGAAGGTTGGAAGTTGGAGATCAGGGTGCCAAAACACTCAGGTTCATGGCTAAGGATCTTTCCTGGTTCTCTGATAGCATCTTCCTTTCTCTTACTACCTCCTTCCCTCCCTCCCTTCCTTCCCCTTTCCCTTTTTTTGAAACTTATGTATGTGTTCTTGTTGTGTAGGCACAGGTGTAGTTGTGTGTGTGTGTGTGTGTGTGTGTGTGTGGAGATGGCTCATGGCTGTGGTGGCAGCAGTATGAGGCTGTTTTTTGACATCTCAGAGAGCCAGGAAGAAAATGCAGGGCAAGACTCAAGGCTGGTCTATAAACCTAAAGGGCGGCCCCCAGTTATCCACTTTATCCAGGTAGACACCACCTCCTAAGTGTCCCACAGCCTCCCCAAACAGCACCACTAACTGTGAACCAATATTCAAATGCATTTTCAGTTGTGCATTGCCTAGCTGAATCTCTTAACAGTCTTTCATGCCTCTCCTTGTCTGAAGGGCCTTGCTCAACAAACAGTGGTTCTTCCTGGACCTGACCTGGTCAGGAGCAGACAGGTGAGAGGTGTACTTTCCCAAGACACACTGACAATCTGAGAGTCAAAGAAATAGGGCATCTCTTTAGGATGTAGGCTGGTGCTTACAAGTCCCAGGGGTGAGCACAGATCTAGCAGAGGAAGTGTTGTCTGGGGGTGACACCTCCCAGGCTGGAACACAGATCTCAGGATAAGGTTCTGCACTTAGCAGTCCTTTGGGAAGTCTGTACATTTCTGCAGGACCTCCTAGGTCAGTATCTCCAAGGACCTCCTAGGACAAGGTGTCACAGGACTTCCTAGGTTAGCATTTTCCAGGACCTCCTAGGTTAGTGTTTTATAGGAACTCTAGGTCAGTGTCTCATAGAACCTCCTAGGTCAGTGTTTCCCAGGACCTCCTAGGTCAGTCTGTCACAGGACCTCTTAGTCCAGTGGCTCACAAGCCAATCTAAGTTTCAAGGCAACAGCTTCCAACTTCCAAAGTGCATGATGGCAGATGAGGCCACATGGTGGACACTGGTCAGTTCTCACTGCAGTTGCTGCTTCTAGGAAAAGTGCCATTGTCTTTCTTGAGACATAAAAACTAGGGTTTCTAGTTGGAAAGAAGAAGGGATTTGGTGGAAGCGAGACAAAGGAAAGTAATAAGGAATTATGATCAAAATGCATTATGAACATGTATGAAAATTGTCAATAAAAATCTTAAAAAAGAAACTGAGGTTCCATGGGGGAGGTCAAGACACATTCTTTACAAAGTTTCAGAAGTAGTTTATGAAATTTTTTCTGAGAGAGAGAGAGAGAGACAGACAGACAAAGATAGAGAGTGTAGGAAAAAACCCCCACAGGGGGTCCCCACGCTCTGCCCGGATAAGGCGACACCCCAAATCACTCACTCACGAGAAGCGGTCTTGATGCAAACTGCAAGAGGATTTTATTCCAAGCGCGCTGGGGCCCACAGTCGTACACCGCACAGGGGTAGAGGACTGCAGAGCCCCGAATGCAGGGATGGGGTAGTTTTTATAGGGTTTCTAACAAAGCCTGTGCCTTAGACCAATCATTTTCTAATATTAGGAGCCCCGCAGGGTGTTAGCCAGTCAGTTGGTGCCACCCATAGTTTCTAAGCCAATTAGTTTATGACCTTGGTGGTCAGCGTTTGCGCAGGTCCTTGGGTGGGAGTAGCAGAGTGTGGTATCAGTCTCCTGTGACCTTGGAGGTCAGCACTTGTGCAATTCCTTAGGTGGGGGTAACAGAGTATGGTATCAGCCTCCTATGACCTTGGTGGTCTGAGGCAGGCTGCTACAGCCTATGGTGCGAGTTACTAAGGCTTACAGTGTAGGCTACTAAGGCTTACAGTGTGGGCTATTAAGGCTTATGGTGCAGGCTATTTACAGAAACCAAATAAGTGGTTCACTTCATTACTCATTTCCCATCCTTGAGGGCTATCTCATGCCCTTTTACCTAGTTTTATATTAGGAGTGGGCTCTGATACAATGAGAAGAGGGATTCTTTACTTGCTTCTGACAGAGAGTAAAACCTGGAGTTTGAGGTATGCAGGTGGCCCGCTTAAGCTCCCTTTGGAGCGTGATAGTATTTCTGAGCTTCTGAATTCTTGGGCCTTTCAAGAGGAAGAGAATTGCCATGACAGGGCCTTCAGCCCCTGCAGTCGAACACACGAACACGTATGTACCACCTTGTATGTATGTGTGACCTTACATGCTTGCATTACCTTGTGTGTCTGGCTTATGTGGAACCTGCAGAGCCAAACATAGGAAAGACAGAGTCATTAAGTGACAGAGCAAAGCATGGCCTTACTATGCTCTTATACCAGGAAATTGGGTTCTGTCCATGGACAGTCCAGGCCTTGAGGACACTGATTGATCTTCATCAGTCTGAAGTAATTTGAGGTTTGCTTTCATTTTGCTCCGCCTCAGCCTGATTTCTTTTTATCTTTTTTGCCTGCACATGGTGCTGTCTTAATAAGTCACTACAACACGCATCTATCCCCACTAAGACTCTGATCATTCTGTCGACAAGCCAGTGTGTGTTTCCATTGTCACACAGAAGAAAAGGCAAAGACTACTAGTCTCCAGGGACTGGCTATTTTTTCACAGCTGGTGTGTTACAGAGCCTGATCCAACCAGAATCTGTTGATCCAGAAACTGAGGCTTATTTCCACCCTTTCTTTTTACTCCACACCAAGCCCCTAGCTGTGTTCTGCATCAGAAATTATGGACCCCCAATGTCTTTATAACCAGGTTGTGAACTCAGGAAGGGAGGAGCCAGTGCATTGATTAACAGTGGGGGAGGGAAGGTTTAGCTTCCCTTCTGGGGTCCACCTCATTCCCATTTCCTTCATGCACAATCTGAACATCCTTTATCATTCATTCATTCAACCTTCTCTCATTCTTTAATTTATAAAATCCCGCCCTTCCTTTGTAATTACAGCAATAAGTCACTATTCCTGGGGCACTTAAAATGGCTTGGGCTCTGTGCTAGACCCTTCTACAGGTGCTATAGTGAGCAGACCTTTATAAGAGGGAAGCAGAACGGAGGAAATTCTTTTCTCTAAAACCAGGACACTTTTGTCCATGTACTTTGCTAAATGAATAAGTGGGGAAATGGATAAGGATCTAGAGGAAGCTTAGATATCTATGGATCTAGAGTTCATATAGAGAAGCACAAAGCAAGAGGCTTCCAAACTCATACCTTGTCTACCATCCTAACACTACTGGCACCAGGGGCTATGGCTGTCAGTAAATCAGTGTTTCCTGACCCACTCCAGGGCTCCATGCAAGCTCCTCTTTCTGCTTGCTATATCTGCTTACATCTTCTGATGCTGGGCAGTCTTTGGGTCATTACGATGAGGTCAGTCTCTGAAGCACTCTGAGATATAAACAGAGCCCCAGTGATCCCTGCCCAGAGTGTATCGATTGAAAGTGTTTCCAGCTGCTTAGGGTCTGCCTCCTCTCTTCTAAAGGCCACACACTTCAGCTGCTTTCTGTAGGAAGTCTTTTAACTGTGTTTGGAGATTTTTTTTTTTTGTTTTGTTCTGTCTCAACATATTTTGTGTTGTTGTAACAGAGTATATGAGGCTGTATAATGTATAAAGAAAAAGTGGTTCATTTATCTTGTGATTTTAGAGGCTGAAAAGTGGTGTGAGGCACTTGTATGTGTCACAGTATGGTGGATAAAGCATCAGATCATAGAAAGAGAGAAATAAAAAAAAGAGTGAAAGAAAGAGATATCTCATATAACAAGAGAGAAAGAAATAGACTTGGGCCAGGGTTGTTTGTAAATTAACCCACTCCTGTAACATCCAACCCACAGAGACACTAGTGTTATCCATTCCAAAGGTGGTACTTTATGATTTAATCACCTTTCACCAGGTCCTCTCCCTAGAGACTCATCATCTCTC
This sequence comes from Jaculus jaculus, assembly GCF_020740685.1. NCBI lineage: Eukaryota > Metazoa > Chordata > Mammalia > Rodentia > Dipodidae > Jaculus > Jaculus jaculus. The sequence goes on from NC_059115.1 coordinate 25,801,213, forward strand.
AATATGAACAAATTGCAATTCAAATTTCTCATACTTCAATCTTTGGGGCACAAATTCAGCCCAGACCACAACATCTTCCAACTACCTCTGATTTGTTCAGTTCTTCCCATGTGACCTCTCTTCACTATTGTTATTCTTCTTGTGTCCCAGTTCTTGATGGGTAGAATGAATTCTCTCTCATTAAGACAAATGTTGAGGTCAAAATTAGAGCTCTCATTTTACAGAGAAGGAAAATAAGATCTAGAGTGTTTCAAATCATCCACACAGGGCCATCCAGGTACAGCTGTGTCCACAGAGTGGGTCCTGCCCTTAACCACACACATCACTTCCTCTCCTCGTCCATTGCTTGTTTATTAAGGGTGTGAGAGCTGAGAAGAATTTCAGTCACTAGGGTTGTCAGGAAAGGTCTCTGGGGAGAGAAGTAACATTGAAAAGAGGCTAAAGGAAGATGTCTGATATTTTGTACCCAAACAGTGGCCTATGGGAAGCTTCAGATATAAAAACAAACACCTGGTGGTTACTTTGGGAGATGTCCCACATGCTAACCCTGGGTCAGTGGGCAGGCTTGGAGACCCCACTGTGTCTTGGCCAGCCTGTGGTGGGCCGTCAGGCCTTTGTCATCTAGTGAGTGATGATGAAGTTAATTAGCCCTGTTTACTGCATTTACCTGTCATTTCCCCTGCAACTCAAGTGTCACGCTTTCTACCTCTCCACATTTGATCTCAGGAGAGAGAAAAGAACCCTGTGGCCCAGAGTCTGCGTGCTGGGTTTGGGCTGCTTCAGTGCTAATTACTCAAAGTCCTTCCACTTTCCCCACTGCCTCTCAGAAGACCTTCCTTTTCCAGCTGTCCCAATCCAGCTTTTCTTTTTCTTTTTCTTTTTCTCTTTCTTTCTTTCTTTCTTTCTTTCTTTCTTTCTTTCTTTCTTTCTTTCTTTCTTTCTTTCTTTCTTTTTTTTTTTTAACAGCCTTCCAGAGCTGTTAAACCTTCTTCCTGTGTAGACTGCTTGGAGAACAAACAATTTGATTTTTACTTTCCAGTTCATTCAGATTAGTGAAGGTCATTAGAGATCAGGAAGGATTGGAGAAGGCCCCTGGGGAAAGGAACTTTACTAAAATGTGCATTTAGATTGGGTGGTCTGTCTTCAGGTGAGACATTGAAGCCAAGAAAGGAAGGCCTTGCCCTCTCGTGGTTCCTCAAACTAGAGCTTTTCCCACCACCATGGCCCATTGGTCACTTCCCCTCTTAGGGCAGGTAGCAGTTCTAGGAGGCTCCTTCCAATTTGTTTTCTGAATTAATTGGTGAGGTTCTGCCTTAATCAGCTAATTAATTCAGGCATTATTTTGTTAGAGGTTTATTAGCAGAAGTTGAGTGCTATAGCAGTTTTAGAGGCCTGTTACTTTTGCTGGGTTCTTGACATTCTGTGGTGGACACATCATTTGTTTAACTACATGTTGACTGGTAACTTCGATGACATGGGGACATGGATTTGCACAGGGTTTGTGATCTGGCTTCATGAAGAATAGTTTTTATCTACTTGAACAAACCACTTTGCTTCCTGATGTTTCAGATTTTTGTCTGAAGTAGAAGAATGATCATTCATCATAAAAATGTGAAAATACATGTGAGGATTAGTGTGGAAAGCTACCCAACTACTTCCATTGCCTGTTCTTGTTGGCACTGCTGACCTTGGCATTGTCATGGCTGCTATTAGTGTGAATTAAGACTGGGGCTATCTACAAGTGTGTCTTGTTAGGGTGAACTAGGGAGGTTTGTTGCATAGATGCAGGATTAGTTTGTGTGGGCTGCTATAGAAGAGAACTACAGCCCAAGTGGCTGAAGCATAAGGAACTGATCATCTCACACACAGTTTGGGGGGCCAGAAGTCTAAGTTCAAAGTTGGCTTAAAGCTAGCCAACTTACTTCTGCACCTGTACATGGCTTCCCATTGTACAGCTGTGTCCAAGTGGGCTCTTTTCATAAGAGCTTCTGGGTAAAGGACTTGCTAAAAACCCACACTGAATTAACAACCTCTTGAAAGACCTAAACTCTTGACACAGTCAAGCTATTGGGACTGGAAGTTCGGGGGACATAATTCAAATATAGATGCCTTCTTTCATCATTGAAAATGTACTTTTGAAGGCCCCAAACCATCATATTGAAAGAATTGCCAGAATGAACTTTATATGGTGTGTTGGAGACATTTGGGGCCAACACAAGGCAGAATCAAACATTAAATTTCTGTCCCTTCCTTGCTGAGTGACTTGAAACTGCCTAGTTATTGTTAGCCTCTCTCCTAGCTAGCCCCTTCAAGTAGTGATAGGAAATGATTTGAATGGGATGCCTTCCCACTGACACAAAGGATAATACTTGATTAGTAGCTTGGGCTCTTTGAACAAAGTAGCTCTAGCTGGGCAACGACTGAATGGCCTTTGGACTGGCAGTCTTGCTGGGTGGGGTTGGAGGGAACTCCCCTCACTCCTTAGCTTAGGAACCAGCTAATGGCAAGGAGTTACCCGAGAGGATCTCCTCAGTGCTCCAGTTTCCCTATCAATACAGGCAGAAAATGAGAAAAGACTTTTTTGCATCATGTAGCTCAGCAAGTTGTTATAGGAAACAAAAAACTTCATCGACCCTTCGTTTCTAGAAATTTCATTGACAAAAATAATAATCACAGGCTTAGGTGGACACTCATATTTAAATTAAAACCAATGACTAGGCTGGGGAGGTAGCTCAGTTAGTAGAGTGCTTTCATCGCAAGCATGAAGACCTGTGTTCAGTCCCTGGAGCCCAGTTTTTCTAAAAAGTGGATCTTGGTTGCATGTGCTTATCATCCCAGGTAGGGATGTAGAGACAGGAGGATCAGTGGAGCTCACTAGCCAGCTAGTCTAGCCTAATTGGCAAGTTCTAGGCCAGTAAGTCTCACAAAGTATGAATAGTACTTGAGTAACACCACCAGAGATTGTCCTCTGACCTATACACACACACACACCACAAAGAAAACCAATACAATTTTTTAAAATGAAAATTCAGTTCCTCCTTCTTACTATTCTCTTTTTAAGCATTCACACCCACACATGGCATTTATTATACATTTCCCTCATAGCAAAAGGTTCTAGTGCAAGGTGCTGGTCTAATTGCTTCACATTCTTCCTCACAAATGGAATTATTACCACTAGACAAAACACTGGAGGTACTTGAGTCCATCTTCATGTCACACACAAAGGAGACTTCACTCCAGACTTGCCTGAGCTCTGCAGTCTGGTCTGTTTTAGTAAAGTGCCGTAAGTCCTCCTTTTGGCTGAGTGATCAATTATTGCCTATCAGTAATTGGAGACAACACTATAGTCTAGCTTCTAAGGCAATGAACAGCTTCTAACCCCTTCCCCAGGAGGCTATACAGAGAACATTGCCATCTTGGACATGGGGCTGAATGAAATCTCTGAAAAGGACTTAAAGCTCTCTTTTTCTTACACAGACACTCACAAGTTCACACATATACATGCACACATTCATAATCCTCTTATATTAGAATTCTTCCCCTGTTGCTAAGTGATGCTCAACCTTAAGGAAGCTACATAGACCTTCTCCTCCACTCCCTTAACAAAACAGAGACATAACTGCCAGCAAGTGGGTTCTCTCACCAGACCCAGTACTAAGCAGGACTGCTTCTGCTGCTCTTACCCTTCCATCTTGAGCACTTGCCTTCTGTCAAGCACTGCGGGCTAGCCTCCCAGTCCATAACTATAACCCGCACTGGGAAGCCTACCTAGAAGCAGATGAAAGGCGGCTGCTGAGAGCCAGCAGGGGGTGTCTGCCTGGGAGCCTGAGCTCAAGATTCAGATGTAGACCTCCAACTGGAAGCCACAGTGAGGGGTCATGACAGCTGTTATTGCTGGTTGCCCACCTCCACCTCTGAGTGTGTCAGTATTATATTTGAAGGTGTAATTTTTTGTCTAGTTCCCAACTTTATGATGGTTCAGCTTTCTGGCTTCGTGACAATGTAAAAGACATACACATTCAGTAGAAAAGATACTTCAGTTTGTATTTACTTATTTATTTTATTTTAGAGAGAGTCAGAGAGACAGACAGAGAGAGAGAGAGAGAGAGAGAGAGAGAGAGAGAGAGAGAGAGAGAGAGAGAATTGGCAGTCCAGAGCCTCAACCACTAATTGCACCCCAGACCTTTGTGCCACCTAGTGGGCATGTGCGACCTTGAGCTTGCCTCACCTTTGTGTGCCTGGCTTACGTGAGATTTGGAGAGTCAAACATGGGTCCTTAGGCATTGCAGGCAAATGCCTTAACTGCTAAGCCATCCCTCCAGAACCTGCTTCAGTTCTTTTTTAATTTAAATTTTTTTTTTAAATTTTTATTAAAATTTTCCATGATTATAAAATATATCCCATGGTAATTCCCTCCCTCCCCACCCCCACACTTTCCCATTTGAAATTCCATTCTCCATCATATTACCTCCCCATTACAATCATTGTAATTACATATATACAATATCAACCTATTAAGTATCCTCCTCCCTTCCTTTCTCCACTAATTTTTTAAAATTTTTATTAGCATTTTCCATGATTATAAAAAAAATCCCATGGTAATTCCCTCCCTCCCACCTGCTTCAGTTTTTGAATCAGGATCTTTCCCTAAGCTAACTGATGGTTACAGTTACAGCTAACTGCAGGCACAGTCTGCTTCTTATTGCTGAATGTGATATCAACCTTAGCTTTGGCCAGCCATGCAATAGTGAAGAGAAACAGCTGAGGCTCTAGAGATGTTCCATTGGTTAGCAGATGCAATGATTTTTGACAGGATAGTTTTGCATATGGTTTTATCTATCTGTAACCACAGGGGAAGTAGAAGGGCATTTGTGCAGGAACACAAGTTAGAGCTGTTTCAGGGTGTTTCAGTCCCCGGAAGAGGGGATTGGTTCCATGAAGGGTAGCTAAATAGGGGCTCCAGGTTCTTGTTGAGTATAGGTAGGAAGAGTGACTTAGTGGCATTCACAGGTGCCTCTGCTTGTGGCCTGGGTGGGACAAAGGGAGCTGAAAGGGTACCTTCAAGTTTATGCTGCTTGGGCCAGGAGACTCAGTGAGGTAGAGGCACACAGGTGCTTGCACTTATAAGGGGATGTCCCATCAGCTACTGGACGTACTGCTTGAAGACAGCTTTTAGCTCATGTGCTTTTTTTTTTTTTTGAATGAATGAATGAATGAAAACAAAAGGGTATACTCCAGTATTTGGCATTCTCAAGAATAAAGTTATTGTCACTAATATATGAGAATCAAATTTTATAAGATAATATTGGAAAGAAATCTAAAAGAACAAACATAAGCAAATGAAAAAAGAATGTCAAGCAGCCCTTACCATTTCCAACTGCTACTGACACATGCATTCTGACTGAGATCATACCCAGTTACAGCTGCTTGAGGGATGTCCAGAGTTTCTCTGCTGCAGGCAGGGATGTGCAGACTCACACTTGCTGTCAGGGAGGCTCAGGTTGAGACTTAGAGGTGGTGAAAGCAGGGCAAAGGGAGACTGTGCAGGCACACACAGAACGGTCCAGGAGCTCCAGGAAGAAGGCATGCATTTTATTGTTGGACAGTCTTTTAATTTATATCTTAAATGTTGGAAAATTGGGAGGAGGAGGTCATTCCGGACAAATGGAGCCCCAAGAACAGCAGCAGGTTTGAAAGAAGGATGCAGCCCTAGAGGATAGGAGCATGGAAGGAAAACTAGGCCATGTGACTTGTTCTTAGTCTTGGTCCTGCTGTCAGTGGAAGCTCTGTGCAGCTATGTGAGGAATGGAAGCTTAGCCATTCAGATTTCTTCAGAAAGAGGAAAAACAAATGAAACAAGGCAAAAAATGTCCCACATATTTCACTGAAATGACTGTCACATGTTATCTGGGAGCTCAGAACATCTCCCAATCACTACACTCTAAAGTTGGTCCCTGACAAGGGTACACTGGACATAGAAGGTAATTTAAAATGTTCAGTGCTACAGTGGTTTTGGTGTATGTGTGTGTGTGTGTGGGGGGGGTGGGTGCTTGTGCCTATATGAGCATGTGCATGTGGAGGCCAGAGTTTGATGTCAGGAATCTTCCTTAGTCACTCTCCACCTTATTCTTCGAAGAAGGTTCTCTCCCTGAACCTAGAGCTCAGTGATTTGGCTAGACTAGCTGGTCAGAAAGTCCTTGGGATCCTCCTATTGCCACCTTCCCAGTGCAGGGATTACAAGCTTGTGCCATGAAACTTGACATTTTATGTGGGCTCTATGGATCTAAACTCAAAGTCCTCATGTCTGCTAAGCAAGTACTCACCAATTAAGCAATCTCTGAGGCCCTGTGTCACCATTTTTAATGTTTATTTTCACAGCTAACTGGTGAATCTGTATTGCTGAATGACAGATGGATGCTAAACAAGCCATACTGTATGAATTCATACATACATGCACAGATGGTTGCACTCTGGGATGATGCTCTGAGTGGTCAACCCAATGGAAACTTTCTGGATTGTAACTGTTATGTGATCCTTGTCCCTTGGCTTTCTTTGGTGACTATATTTCTGACCCCTGTCATAAATGGTGCAAATACTTCTCTCCCTTGGAACTTTGAAGTCATGAATCATATCTTGAGGTTCCTCTCATTTTCTAATTATTGTACTGGCAATATCCCAATCAATAAGATATCTCATTTTGCATGTGGAATGTATGTGGGGGTATATGCACGTGTGTGTAGAGGTACTTGCAAGTGCACCAAGGCCAGAGGAGAACATCAGATGTTCTTCCTCAATCACTCTCACGCATCTGCATATTCCCTGGGGATAAACTCTCTGAACACTGAGCTGCTTTTTTTTTTTTTTTTTGAGGTAGGGTCTCCCTTTAGCCCAGGCTGACCTGGAATTCACTATGGAGTCTCAGGGTGGCCTCGAACTCACTGCGATCCTCCTACTTCTGCCTCCTGAGTGCTGGAATTAAAGGCATGGGCTGCCATGCCTGGCTGAGCTGCATTTTTGCAAGCAAGGTATTCTTTGGTCTCTGTTCTTTACAAGACTGAACTAGAGATACAGATGTGAGGTCATGCCCAGCTGTTTATGTAGGTCCGGGGGAATCAAACTCACGTGGTCTGAGGACCCCTTTATGCTTGCTGCAAGTGGTCTTCCTGCTAAAACATCTCCAGGCCCAGTGAGTGCCACTGTGTTGCAGGGCTTGTGTTCTTTTCACTGAGCCATCTTCCCAGCCCCTAAATGTCTTTTCAGTGTCACTGTGTCCCAGGGCTTGTGCTGTATATATAGGATGCAGTAGATGCCAAGACAGACATAGTCCTTGTTCTAATGGTGCCTGTAGTTCTGAAATAGACAACAGAAGTCACAATTGCCCATGGTAAAAGAATTCATCTTGCTATCTCTAATATCTTAATTTCTTGTTTTCTCCACAAGTGGAGCAGAAGTGAAAAGACATCACACTGAGATGAGAGCATATTGTCATACACAGGAGGACAGAAAGATGGGCGAAGGTGCAGTGGGGAGGGCCTCACTGACATCTGTGCACCTTCACAAATCCTCCACTTTCCTTTAAACAAAGTCTGTGTGTGTGTGTGTGTGTGTGTGTGTGTGTGTGTGTGTGTGTGTGCATGCGTGCATGCCAGGGTCTCTTGCTTCTGCAAACAAGTGCCTATTCAGCTTTATATGAGTTCATGGGGAGTTGAACCTGGTCCAGCAGACTTTGTAAGCCAGGGCCTTTAATCACTAAGCCATTTCCTCAGCTTCCTTCACTTTTGTATGCCCCAAAGCAGCATTCAAAATCAGTTCCTAACATTCCAAAGGAATGACACAGTGTTAACTGTCAGTGGCCCCCAGGAATATCCAAATGTCCCAAAGAGAAATTCTACCATGATATCTCTGGGCACCACCCACAGCAGATATCTTGCATTGCTCCATTCTTTATTTGTTCTCACGTGGTTTGTAGAGATGCTTCCTAGATTGTGTTTTTCTGCTGTGAGCCTCAGTGAGCTTAGCTATGCATAGCAGCTGAAGTCAGTTTTAGAAGAAGGGGCTGGAAGAGGTCTAAATATTCTACACAGCATGGACACATATTTGGGCAATACAGGAGCACGAGGGTGAGATGGAGATGTGGAGGAGGGCAGAGGAGCCGTCGGTGGGAGGTGACATTGGGTAGAGCACTGGGCAGGACATGGCCACAAGGAATGAATGAATGGTCTATTTTGTGACTGGGGTTGTTTCTGGTGTACAGCGCAATGCTTCTGTTTTGTTACTCTTGAATCTCCAGGCAGAAGCACTGCTTACCATACCAAGTTTGTGGTCATCTTTGCTATGGTGGAGGTGGGAACAGTTTTGAGTCTCAAGGGGAAAATTGTTCAGTTATTCATGTACTGTCATAACAACTCAAGTCTATGTTTTCTAGATGCTTGACCATTTCCTACAACTCAGGTATTAAGTCACTTAAGCCTCATAACTGATTTTCTTAATCATCTCCATTTTACAGATAAGGAGACTTAGGCAACATATTTGTAAGAGCCAGAGGAGGCAAGCCCAGGTGTGGCTACCGGCCATTTCTACTTTTCAGTCTGAAGATATGGAGACTCAGGAAGAAGATTAAGAGAAAGCAGGTGGTGTTCTCACTTTGGGAGCAAAATTTAAAGAAGCACTAAAAATAGAGGTAGTCAAGATGAATATAGTTTCAAAGCAATATTTAAAGATATTAAAATTACTGCAAGAATCCATAATAAGAAATCCAAAATCTTATATAAGACAGGGTCTATATGACTCATTTTCTTTTTCTTACTAACTTGAAGATGGCTTTGAAAGTTATTGAGGAAAGTCAGTCCTCTTCTTCCCCCTGCCCTCTCTTCTTCCTCATTTTAAAGATATATTTTGTTAATTTATTTATTGGATAGAAAGAGAGAGAGAGAGAGAAGCAGATAGAGGACAGAATGGGCATGCCTGGTTCTCCAGCCATTGCAAACAAACTTCGAGACACATGTGCCACTTTGTGCCTCTGGCTTATGTGGGTACTGGGGATTCCAACCTGGGTCCTTAGGCTTCTCAGGCAAGTGCCTTAACTGCTAAGCCATCTCTCCAGCCCCCCTCCTTTTTGCTTTTCCTGTTTTGGTCCTGGGTATTCCAGAATCCAGGGTCTCCCACCTCCTAAGCATGTACTCCACTGCTGAGCACACACCCAGCCCCATCACGTCTCTTTTTCTTGTCTTGGAGAAGGGCCTCGTGTTGAGTAGCCAAAGAGTTCTTAGGGAGAGCCTTGGACTCCTAGAAAACACAAACACCATTTCATGTCCATCTCATCCAGATCTCAAAGTCCAGAAGATCCCTACTGATACCCAGATCACCTCCTCCTACAGTTACACATGATATTTTCCCCATTTTTGAGGCCTGAATAGAATCATTTTGCAGTTGATCTAAGGGATAGAGGAAAATGGGTCAAATGTTGGATAATACTTATCCTCTCTGCCTTCTTCTCTAGCCTGAGGTATATGTCTTCTACATGCCAAGCATTTCTTTCTGCCTCTGTCATACCACTTGTTGCCATTAGCTGCTAGTGATGTGGTGTGGGCGTATGATTGACAGAGTGAGACATCTCATGTCACTGTCCCCAGTCTCTAGTCATTGCGCAGTGTATAAGAATTTACTTAATATCTGAAAAGTGCATAAATGTACTTCAAGAGAACTTTTAATACCATTGTTCTAAGACTTGCTATGCTTTTCAAGATATCAATTTCCTGGGCTGGAGAGATAGCTTGGTGGTTAAGGCATTTGCCTGCCAAGCCAAGAGACCCATGTTCTGTTCCCCAGGACCCACGTAAGCCAGATACATAGGGGTTGCATGTATCTGGAGTTTGTTTGCAGTGGCTAGAGTCCCTGGTGTTCCTGTTCTCTCTCTGTCCCTCTCCTGTCTCTCTCTGCTTGCAAATAAATAAAATTAAATAAAATCAATTTCCATCCTTTCTCAGGGTAAGAATTTTGTACATTTTTATGATTAAGTAAAAATAATGCAGGTGCTTAGCTCAAAGAAGCTGAAATTTATATACCTAATAGCCTAATCTTTCACTTTGGAGATGACAACACATTCAATCCTTGGTCATCCCTCAGGATGATCCTGTGACATGGTGAGCATTGAAAATGTGTCATGCACGTACATGTGTTATAGTTGTTTATATAGAGGCATGTTTTGAAAATTTCAAATTTGCATTGCATTCCAGTCAATTTAAATGCTTCCTTTAAATAAAACATGACCCAAACAAAATTCTATTCTAAACCTTGCCAGGTTAAGATTTATTTTTAAATCCAGAGAGCTTTGGTGTTTTCAAGGACAGCTTTGATCATTTATGTGTCAGGTTAGGAAAGGCCTAAGCCTTGAGGTGCAAAGTGAAGTGACACAACGGAAGGTTTTCAGGATGCTCTCAACTTTGGAACAATGTGCCCAAGCAAACCCATTTTGTCAAGAAGTTTCTCACAGCCAGTGAAACTGGGCTGAAGCATATAGAAATGGAGAAGACAGAAGTGGGCCACCAGGCCATGGGCTTCTTTGTAAACAGCATAACTTCCAGTAATGCCAAAATGGAGAAAGAAAGTAAATGCTGTGTCTCATGAGACGTTGTGATGGCTGTCACCTGCTCTTTCTTATTGTCTGTAAATTTGAACCTGCTCACAGATAAAGGGACCATGACTTCTAGCAGCACAAGCACCAGCATTAATATCTTTATAGCTAATTATCTGTTACTAGGATTGACCTTAAACAGATAGTAATGGAGTCAACATCAGCCTTATATTTAAAATCTTAGTTTTAGCAACATTAAAACCAAACCCAACCCAACCAAACAAACCCGACAACCTTGCTAGGCTCATGTTGACTACTCTGAGAAAATAATTCCTCAAGACAGCCTGTCCTTAGGTAGATCATCTCCATGCTCTTTTGGGCCAGGGATACACCTTCCAGCCAGTGTTTCCTGTGTGGTATTTCCATGTATGCCCTTCGTACAAGGTGAGATACTCAGAGGGCAACAGCCAAGTTTCTTCATTGGCAGTTACTGGAGGATCCAGGTGGGGGTGGTACACAAGTGACACAGTTTATACTAGGCTGACTCTGAAGTTACCACCAAAATGTGTTGCCTATCCAGAGTGATGTTTTTATACCATTTCTCTCTGTGACTCTGGTGAAAAGTGAGGACTTCAAAACTAAAGACATAGGCTCACAGGCTTACTGGGAGATCCTAAATATCTTCTGTTCATTTCTCCTGTCTGATTGATTTTTAGAGAGAGAGAGAGAATGAATTTTGGCACACCAGGGCCTCAGCCACTGAAATCGAACTCCAGAACCTGGTGTCACCTAGTGCACATGTGCGACCTTGTGCCAAACATGGCACCTTAAACTTCGTAGGCAAGTGCGTTAACTACCAAGGCATCTCTCCACCCCTGGATGATTTTTATGAGACATATGAGCTGGCAGATTCTGAGTCTGAAGCATTTTAGGGCTGAGAAGACACTAGACACCTGCCCCCTTCAGATCCTGAGACGCCATTAGATGCCTGCCTCCTAATCTTGTGCTGTGTTTGCACAGGTTGCATATTTTTCTATCACTGTCTCAGTGAGGCTTCTTCACAAGAGGGAGGGATGACTTCACAGAAGGAAAACTAAAATAATGCTTCATCTGTTCATTTCGCCAACCCATGTGAGACAGTGTTCTAGGTGAGAGATATGTAAGAATGACGAAAAAGGACTTAGCTACATAAAACCCAGAAATGCTCGTCCTTTGATTGTCATAATGTAGGCTTGGGTTAGCTTCTGACTCCAATCCAGGTTTTCACATTCTAAACCAGTGCTCACTGAACGACACCTAACTGGGCCAGATTCATTAATATTGTTGCAATCTCTCTCTGGACACTCACAGATATCAGGATACTCAACTTCTGCACTGATTATAACCTGGAAAAGGAGTGGCTTCATGTCTTTTCATTTCACTTTTGCTCAGTTTTTACAGGACAGGCTTGTAATCCTTTTTCTGATACTCCTCGCTCAATATCTCAGGTCACAAATGTCAAATAATGAGATACTAGATTGTTCTGTTCTCTTTGAACTGATTGCAATCTTTCCCATGCATTATCTCAAGTGTCATCAATGAACCACAGTCTTGTGAGACATAAATTTTTACTTTTGCTCTATAGATGAGAAAAATGGGCAATTTATCTAAGTCTCAAATACCACTAGATGCTAGAGATATTTTGTCATATGACTCTAAGTTAAAAAATAGCCCTAACAATTAAGAGGCACATGATGTTCTTATAGATATACTTTCCAGACATATAACTCTTACCTAGAAGATGATGGAGATAGATTGGAACTGTGAGCCAGTTAACTGGAAAGCTTAATCTTTTTTCACATTATCTGGTTTCATAATGGCCCCAGTCCTACCTTGCAGATCCAGTGTTCTGCCATTTCAAGCAACAGCATATGAAAAATGGTGGGGAAAATTGGAAAAAGCCATTACAACCCTGTTTTAGATAAGGGAGTACAAGGCTTAGAGACTAAATCTCTTTTCTGGATGCTTAGAACGTATGAGTAGTCCAGAGAGAATGATGACTTTATTTTGACTAAGGCTCAAGGCAGTGGATCCATCTGGCCTTGTGCTGAGACATCTGAAAGCAGCAACAGAAACAAACCCTTCTCCCAAAGTTGTTTCAGGTTTTTTGTCAGTTATGAGAGGTTTGATTAACACAATATACTCAAATATTAAAATACATCATTGCCTTCTTTATTCTTAGTGACATTTTAAAAGTCATACCCAGGACAACTCCAATCTTCTGGACAGTCAATCAGAGACTATGTTTGTTCAGCTGAGCTGGAAGTTTCCCAAGTGGCAGTAAGCTAGTTAGGCCAGCTAATTCCTTCACCAGCTAGCATTTCTGCAATTAGGAGGGATAGACAGCTTCCTTAGAATAGTCCATTTTCCCATCATGGAACATCTTCAATGTTTCAGAACCAATCACACCTGCTGTTTCTGCAGAGGTATCTCTGGCCATGTCTACAGCCTCAGAAAACTCTCCACAGAGCTCAGCTGTGTTCTTGCACAGCTTGTAGTTTTTTAATTACCAGCCAACTATAGTCATATCCCAGAAATACAGCTTCCACAGCATCAGAGGATGGGCCTAGTTTTCCCTGAGTGTTAGTTCCTAATTACTTCTGGGGAACCTGGAGGGTAGTCATACTGACTACTCAGCTGGGTATAGGACTCTGTGATCTCAGGTACTATGTCTTGTTTCCCCTAGAGTCAGTGGGATTTACACTTATTAATTCCTGCACATCAAAATGTGGACACTGTCTGAGTTTGAACACAGGGGTTGTTCACACATATCATGAAGGAAAATAATGACCTGACGTTTACATATAGTTTCATTTTATCATTTCTGCATGTTCAGAAAAATAGCTATATAACATTTTCTGGGTGCCAGATACTAGTTGAACTTTTTTATTTTTTAAAAAAAATTTAAAATTTTTAAAAAATTATTTATTTATGTGAGAGCGACAGACAGAGAGAGGGAGAAAGAGAGAGAGAATGGGTGCGCCAGGGCTTCCAGCCACTGCAGACGAATTCCAGATGCTTACGCCCCCTTGTGCATCTGGCTAATGTGGGTCCTGGAGAATTGAGCCTCATACCGGGGTCCTTAGGCTTCACAGGCAAGTGGTTAATCACTAAGCCATTTCTCCAGCCCTAGCTGAACTTTTTGAGAGGAGTCTATGTACATCTTCATTGGAGGATTGACTGGATTTTGTCAATGGGAATGGTAGCTCTCTTGATAGGAAATGCATGAGAAACATGTTCTTCATCATTGCAAAGCAATTGAATGTGACCCATGGTTATGGATTTTGGAGTCATAGATAAGTGGCTTTAGCTCCTGACTCTGAATTTAGTGGAAGCTGTTAGCTTATGGGAGTCTCCTGTAGTGATGTGGACTCTGGATTGGAGTGCCAAGCAGCAAGAATGCCTGACTTAGGTCCTGATGGCAGGGGAGGTCCAGTGGTTTCTCCATTCTATCACCTTTGGTTCTCGTTACTAATACTGAATTCAGGTGAGAAAAATATTATAGGGGAGTCTCATTATTTTGCTAAACAAAATATATGGGCCCAATGGTTAGTTATATTAACTTGAGGATGGCTCTGTTGATTCTTCTATCAACCCCATCATCTTAGAACATAGTGAAATCTTTATCCTAAGAATATTTGAGAAGCTTTTCAACTATGTCTATGCTGGTATGAGGGTGATAGCCATGTATGGTAGCTCTCATCTCACGACCATTAGATTCTTCTCTCTCTAAAATCTCCATTTTTAATTATCAAAAATTTACAAAACATGAAAATGTGAAACATATATTCCTTAATGCAAAAAAGAAATACTAGCTTATCACCAAATAACTTGTGCCATGTTTGGGTGAAATGGTAGGCTGTGGAATTTGGTTGCTTATGCCAGACACAGACCACTGAAAGCTGGGAAATATCCATGCAGCCCATAGTAATGTCCCTGGATTGGCACTAAATTCTGGCAATAAAACTACCCTGTAAGGTCTATAGGCAACACCTTATCCATACTAAATCAAGGGAAAAATATCATTAGGGACAAGGATTCAGAAAACGATGAGTAAAAAGCAATATGGCCCCAATGCTGTGTACTCTGAAATGTCCCCATCAAAGAGTGGAGCCTGTTCTTAAGCAGTGTTTCCTCAGTGAGATATATGGGTCACATGGACAGCCTCACAAAGTAGTTGATGACAGCCTGCACAACCACCTTATTGCAGTTCAGTCATTTCTTCCCAGTTAGTTATAAGGTCTTTAAGCATCCCAAAGCATTTTTCTCCTGAAATTATGGATAAGGAACTACCAATCTTATTTAAGTGACAGTCCCTTGCAACATCATGATCTGAAGATTTAATCATAAAAAGGAATTTTTGAGTAGATAACTGAAAATAATGTGGTGTTAAAAGTTTACCAGCATTCTACAATATTTCACATAGAGATAGAAATATGTCTTAAGAAATCTGCAGCAGCAGTCATGGCTATTTCTGGGTTCTAGGGTCATTGGCAACTTTCCATTTCGTATTTTACTTTTAAATATTTTTAGAAATTTCCACCAAGACTAAGAAGAATTTTAATAACACACAAACATGGATGTATATTTTTGGTGTATTTCACAGTGAACACTGGGGACCTTTGTTTAATAGGCCCAGCTTGGAGTACCGGAGAGGTCTGTCTTCGTGAATATCCAGAGGGTCCTGGCTAGTGTAGGACAAGGCATACCAGAAAAAGGACTGAACCGCCTTTTATTCTAGTGACCTTGTCTCTTATAAACGCCAGAAACACTACTGAACTTCTTCTTAGTCCTGTCCACTATGATGAAGGGGTACTGGACGCCCAGGGCTTCTCTTCATAGCCTTGCTGTGTTATGGGGCAGCAGGCAGGTCCATATACTCATGTCTGAAAGCACCAGTGGGCTTCAAGGAACAAGGCATTATGTAGTTTAATGGATTGCTAGGGAAGCTGTAAGCTTGTATTACAGAAAGACAATTTGGAGTAGCCTGCCAATTTCAGAAGCAATTTAGAATCATGATATCTGACCCTTCTAAGTTATTATGGATTTCCCCATTGTTTTGTACATAATACCAAACGATTTGCTTAATATTTGGTGCTTTCCTCAGGGTGCAACACAGTGTATACTCAGTAAACAAATGATTTTGATAGAACTAATTATAATTATTAATTATAATGTAATTATATATAAAGTTATGTATATTTGTATACCTGTGTAAAAAGTATAAATGAATATACTTGTGTAAATATATAAGCAGGTACACGCATATTGACATGTATCTTTGTATTATTGATCTATTTTTATTTTTATTCATTCACTATAAATTTTTCTACTGGAAAATTCCACAGTCACTTAAATGACTGTGTCCTCCAAGTCAGCATGCTAGAGCCTAATCACCATGGTGACTGACAGGAGAGGATGGGGCCTTTAGGAGGTGACTAGATCATGGAGGTGGAACGCCCCTGAGTAGCGTTTGTGCCACTAGAGGAGAGGAATGCTTTTATGTCCTTTCCACCATGTGATGACCCAGCAAGAAGATGCCATCCATGAGCCTAGAAGCAGCAGCTTGGTTTGAACTCTGAGGCTTCAGAGCTGCTAAAGAATACATTTCTAGGGGCATGGTGGTGTGGAGTAAGTAGGCCAGACCCCTGTTTCCAGCCTCCTTCCAGTTCCCTGGTCCAGGTTCCCTGGGCCTGACTGTGTGGGTAGGCTAAGAACAGAGTAAGTAGACCAGATCCCTGCCCCCTGGCTTCTCCCAGTCCCCTGGTCCTGGTAGGTCCCATTGTGCCTTGCTTGCGGTGGCCTGGTCCCTGCATGAACTGTGGAATCAGGACTTTTGCTCTGGTATCATGACTGGCCACTAGGTACCAACATCCCTGTTCATCTGAGTCAGAGGGTGCATGGGCCAAAAATCAAAAAGTTGCTTCCTCCTAAATAAAAGGGTCTCCCTAAAACCGGCAGACAACAAAACAAAAAAGCCAATGAAAGTCAGAAAACTGAGAGATCGCCACTAAGGATGCCTAGTCCTACAATGAAAGCCTCCAGTGAAATAGAGAAATCAAGAGAAATTCATTGCCAAAATGAAAACAAAACAATCAATTAAACCCTGATTTAAAAAAATCACTGAACCGGAAGCAAAACATCAAAGAACCAACAATTACATCAATGAAATAGAATAGCATCATCTCCCAGAGCACTCAGCTTAACTTGATTGAAGAAAATGTTAGAACCCTCCACATAGATATGAATAAATTGAAGGAGAGTCAAGAACTTGAAGATCTCAACAATTGGTTGATTAAGCTTAATGAAGACTTGATCAAATGCAAGAATGAATTCCGAAGAGCATCAAGAAAATCAGAACTCAAAATGAAATTTTCCTCAAAAAAGAGATGGATAAAATGCGACACAACACAACAGAAAACAAAAATCAAATGGAAAGTATACAAACCTCTCCACAACCCCTCACCAACAGAGTTACTCATGTGGAAGACAGAACCTCTGACCTGGAAGATAAAACTGAAGAAATTGATTGGGAGGTCAAAAACTTTGGTAAATTCAAAAAAATCAAGTAAGCAGAATACAAGGGAACTGTGGGGTATGTTGAAACAACCAAACACGGGCTGGAGCGATGGCTTGGCGGTTAAGCGCTTGCCTGTGAAGCCTAAGGACCCGGTTCGAGGCTCGGTTCCCCAGGTCCCACATTAGCCAGATGCACAAGGGGGCGCATGTGTCTAGAGTTCGTTTGCAGAGGCTGGAAGCCCTGGCACGCCCATTCTCTCTCTCTCCCTCTACCTGTCTTTCTCTCTGTGTCTGTCGCTCTCAAATAAATAAATAATTAATTAAATATATATATATATATATATATATATATATATATATATATAACCAAATATCCAGATCATAGGTATACCAGAAAGAGAGGAAATCCTGGCCAGAGACATAGAGAGCATATTCAACAAAACTGTTGAAGAGAATATTCCAAATCTGTCAAAAGTGAGGACCATCCAGATACAAGAAGCCCACAAAACACCAAACAGACAGGACCAAACAAGAAATTCTCCAAGACATATCATAGGTAAAACTCTTAAAAATGAAAACAAAGAGTGTTAAAAGCAGCAAGAGAGAAACAATTCACAAAGGCAATCCCATCACAATTATGACAGATTTCTCAATAGAAACCCTAAATGTCAGAAGGGCCTGGAATGTAACACTTCAAAATCGAAACTCTGTGATTTCCAACCCAAGCTACTCTACCCAGCAAAGTATTCCTCATAATAGATGGTGAAAGAAAAAATTTCCACAAAAAATATCAACTTTATAGTTAGATGAACAAGCCAAACTGACAGAGAATACTTGAGGGAATACTCCACACAGAACAGTCAAACAACCAATCTCAAGAGCCAGCAAGAAGATCCCAATAACAAAAATAGATGAGGCTCAAAATAGTACAAAACACAAGAAAGCACCAAACCTCATAAAACACCTTATCATGGCAGGGATTAATTCAAACCTCCCAGTGTTAACCTTAAATATTAATGATCTTAACTCACCCATCAAAAGACACAGTGGATCAAAAACAAGACCCTTCTATCTGCTGTCTTCAACAAACCACTAAAGATAGACTCCACCACCAGGTGAAAGGCTGGAAAATGATATTCCAAGAAAATGCAATTAAAAAGCAAGTAGGTGTTGCTATGTTAACATCTGATAAAATAGACTTCAAACCAAAAGTAATAAAAAGGACAAAGAAGGCCACTTCTTACTCATCAAGGGAATGATCTAACATGAGTACATCACAATCATAAATATATATGTGCCAAACACAGGTGCACCACAGTTTATAAAACAAAATCTACTTGACAATATGATAGAATTAAACACCAACACCTTCATAGTCAGAGATTTTAATACTCAACTATCATCAATAGACTGACCATGCAAACAGAAAATCAACAGGGAAATAATAAAGCTCAACATCATAGATCCATTAGACCTAACAGATATCTACAGAACTTTCCACCCCAACTCTATAGAATACACACTCTTCTCAGGAGCCCCCACAAACTTTTCCAAAATTGATCATATATTAAGCCATAAAGTGTACCTCCATAAAGTCAGGAAAATTGAAGTAACTTCCTGCAGCTTTTCAGGTCACAATGCTTTAAAGCTAGAAACTACCAACAAGAGACAAATCAAGAACTCCATCAGCTCTGGGAGGCTAACTAAGCAACACACTTTTAAACAATGAATGTTTCATGGAAGAAATTAAAAAAAAAAAAGAAAATTTAAAATTCCTAGAATTGAATGATAATGAATGCACAACCTACAAAAACTTATGGGACACAATGAAGGTAGTCCTAAGGGGAAAAATTCATAGCCCTAAATGCCTTTATCACAAAGACAGAGGGATCTCAAATTAATAACCTGATGTTCCACCTAAAGGCACTTGAAAAGCAAGAAGATTCCAACCCAAGAAATAATCAATATTAGAGCAGAAATTAATGAATTGGAAACTACGAAAGCAAATAAAAAATCATTGAAATGAAGAGCTGGTTGTTTTAAAAAAATAAAAAAGATTGGCAAAGAAAAAATCACAAATGAAAAAGGAGACATCAATGTAATTGGAAGAATCATCAGGCATACTTTCAAATTCTCTACTCCAGAAAACTGGATAATCTTGAAGAAATGGATGAATTCCTAGACACATACCACCTATCAAAATGAAACTCAGAGCAGATTAATCTCCTAAACAAACCTACCACATCCATGGAGATTGAAAAGTTAATTATAAACCTCCCCAGAAGACAAGTTCAGGACAGGATGGCTTCTTCGCTGAATTCTATCAAACCTTCATTTAAATACTGACACCACTTTTTCTCAAACTGTTTTGCATAGTTGGAAATAGGGATCCTCCCTGACTCCCTTATGAAGCCAGCATCACCCAGATACCAAAACCAGAGAGAGATGCAAAAAGGAAGACAACTAGGCCTATATCTACTACATCTGATGAACTTAGATGCAAAGGTCCCGAACAAAATCCTTTCAAACCTGAATTCAACAATACATGAAAAGCATTATCTACCTTAATCAAACAGGCTTCATTCCAGGGATGCAGGGATGGTTTACTGTAGAAATTGGTCATCATAATGCACCAAATAAGAAGAACCATATGATCATCTCAATTGATGCAGAGAAGGTCTTTGACAAAATCCAACACCCTTCATGATCAAAACACTGGAAAGAATAGGTGTGGAGGGTTTATATCTTAACACATTAAAGGCTATACATAAGGCTCCTAAAACACAAATAATACTTAATGTAGAAAGACTCAAGGAGTTCTCACTGAGATTGGGAACATGACGGGGTGCCCACTCTCATCACTGCTTTTTAGAATAGTACTAGAAATATGAGCCCAAGCAATAAGATGGGAGAAAGAAATAAAGGGGATTTGAATTGGATAGGAGAAGTCAAGTTAGCCCCATTTGCAAATGACATGATCCTGTACATAACTGACCTGAAAGTCTCAATCTCAAAACTTCAAAAGGTAATAAATTCCTTCAGCAAAGTGGCAGGATACAAAATCAATGCACAATATTCAGTAGCTTTTCTATATTCAAAGGACAAATATGGAGAGAAAGAAATCAGTAAGGCTGTCCCATTTTCAGTAGCAACAACAAAAAAATTGAATACCTTGGAATAACACTAACCAAGGATGTGAAAGACTTATATAATTAAAACACTAAAAAAATAAAACAAAAAAAAACTCAAGAAAGAAATCAAGGAGCACTAGAGAAGATGGAAAGACCTCCCATGCTCCTGGGTAGGTAGCATTGATATTGTGAAAATTATATCAAAATGATTATGTAATATACAATCAGGATAAACAGTAATTCTATTCTCCAAATATTTATAGCTTTCTGTTTGACTTTTAGCATTAATTATTTTTTCTGGGCCCTTTGTGACTGATTGGGCCATGTAATTGGTTCTGGCCAATTACCTGTAAGCAAAAATAATTGTTCACAATTGTGTATCACTTCTAGTCAATAGCACTTATCTATCAGTGTGATTCCTTCCACAGCTATCTTCATGTAACAGTGATTGGTAATGTTTTACATGATGGTTTCTCTGTCACCCTGGGTTATAGAATGAGAATTCATAGAACAGAGCTTCTAGCCACCATGTAACATAAGTGAGAAAACTGCTGTTTAAAATATTGAAATTTGGTGATTGTTAAAATATCATAATTTTAATTATCCTAATTTATATAAATCTTTTAATTTTACACTGATATTGATGTTTCATATTTTTGGGTATATTATTACAAATTAATATAATGCCCAGAACAGCACATAATATTGTCTACATAGTGAATGTAAAATGGAAAGAGATTATATAACATGATCTGGATTCAATATAATTGCTAGGTATACCTCATTGTCCTGTACTTCATTTTATTGCTATCCTAAGATATTGTGATTTTAATGAATTGAAGTTTGTGGTAAGGTTGTATCAATCAAGTCTAATAGTATCATTTTCTAAAACACACTGCTCATTTCATTCTTCTATGTCACACTTTGGTAATGTTCACAACATTTCATTATTTCACTATATGAGTTATGGTGCTATACAATTAGTGATCTTTGATGCCACTGTAATAACTATTTTGGGGGTACCATGAACCGTACCTATACAAGATAGTGAACTTACCTGACAAATTTTCTGAGTGCTGCACAGAGAAGTCATTCCCCTATTTCTCTCCTAGGGTCTCCCTATTCCTTGAGACATAACATTGAAAAGAGTCCAGTTAATTACAATTGGCAATTAGATCCTTGTTCTGAGTCAGGCTTTGACTTAAGGGAATGTTGTGGTTTGATTTTCTATCCAGAACACTAAAACATTCTATACATCAACCAGAAAAAAAATATTGTGAAAATGGCAAGTCTACCAAAAGCAATATACAGATTTAACACATTACCAATAAAAATACCAACATTATTTTTCACAGAGATTGAAAAAATGATCTCAAAATTGAAATGGGATGACAGAAAGCCTTGTATATCCAAACATATCCTCAACAAACACCAATAACAAAAACAATAGCAACAAACTTCTGGTGGTATACCATATGAGATCTAAAGCTATATTACAAATCCATAGTGACCAAAGCAGCATGGTACTGGAATAAAAATAAAAACATAGACCAATGGAACAGAATTCATGACCCAGACCTTAGGCCAAGTAACTGCAGTTGCTTGATCTTTTATTTATTTATTTTTTGTTCATTTTTATTTACTTATTTGAGAGTGACAGAGAGAGAGAAAGAGAGAGAGAAAGCAGGAGAGAGAGAGAGAGAGAGAGAGGGAGAGAATGGTTGTGCCAGGGCCTCCAGCCATTGAAAACGAACTCCAGATGTGTGTGCCCCCTTGTGCATCTGGTCAACTTGTGTCCTAGGGAATTGAGCCTTGAACTGGGATCCTTAGGCTTCACAGGAAAGCTTTTCACTGCTAAGCGATCTCTCCAGCCCAGTTGCTTGATCTTTGACAAAGTTACCAATCATGTAGACTGGAGAAAAGACAGCCTCTTCAACAAATGGCATTGGAAAAGTTGGATGATCATATTTAGAAAAATGAAATTAGACTCACTCATTTTGCCAAATACCAAAATCAAGTCCAAATGGATAAAACACCTCAATGTAAGACCTGAAATTCCTTAACTACTTAAAGAAAAAAGAGGAGGCACTGTCCATAATAGGGGACTGGGAAAAAAACTTCTTGAACAAAACCCCAGTAGCCTAGGGATAATTAAACAAGCACTCAGCTAATGGGATCTAATGAAGTTAAAAAGCTTTTGTGTAGAAAACATTCCACAAGCAGTGCCAATAGATTACCCACTGAATGGGAGAAAATCTTTGCCAGTTACACCACTACAGAAGCCCAATATCTAGAATCTACAACGAACTCACAAACTGAACAATAAACAATAAAAAAAAATCAAACAATCCACTCCAAAAGTGGGGTGGAGAACTGAATAGGAGTTCTCAGAGGAGACTTACAAATGGCTAACAGATACTTAAAAAACTGTTCAATGTCCCTCACCATTAGGGAAATGCAAATTAAAACAACTATGAGATTCCACTTTAACCCAGTAAGGATAGCAAATATTAAAAAATTAAATGAAAACAAATGCTGGTGAGGATGTGGAGAAACAGGAACACTTATTCACTACTAGTGGAAATGTAAGCTGGTACAACCACCATGGAAATCAATATGGAGACCCCTGAAAAGGATGCATATGGAGTTATCATCTGACCATCTGACCCCATTATTCCCTTATTAAGCATTTACCCTAAAAGCTCCACATCTCAGTTCAGATATATTTGCTCAACTATGTTTATACCTGCTCAATTCATAATAGCTAAGAACTGGAGTCAACCCAGGTGCCCATCATTGAATGAATAGATAACCAAGATGTGGTATATCTACATGATGGAATTCTACTCAGCAGTAAGAAAAAGCAGCACATTGAAATTTGTAGAAAAATAGTTGAAATTGGAACAGATCATTTTAAGTGAACTCACCCAATCACAGAAAGACAATAATCACATGGTCTCACTCATTTATAGCTCCTAACCAGGATCATCCAAATTGCTGTCATACCTGAATGGCATCTTGAGGCTTGGGCAATAGGGAGGGTAGAGCTTGGGCAAAGGGGGAGGGTGGTGGTGGTGGTGGTGGTGGGGAACATAAAACTGAACCCAAATTGAACTGGTACCATATAATTGTATATCCTGGAAGTTAGATTAAATGGTAGACCCCTCAGCAGAACCTTAGGGGGCGCACCTGAATTGAAGGGCCCTGGAGAGGGTGAGATGAAGACTACCCTTAAATGTCTCCTGTTTATTTTTCTTCTCTGACTTTTTCTCTTTTGTTTTCTTTTGGTACTGGCCTATAGTTCCCTGTATCAGGATATGGTTTATATCCACAATGAGCTGTTGATCAGAGACTTAGAACCAGATCTAGAGACTAGATATCCCAAAGCAAATAAGACAGACTTCTGTCAGAGCACTTGATTAGATTCCAGAGATTAATGGTAGGAACCTACTGCTGAAGACATCTTGCACTGCTGGCATAGACCATGGAGACTCCTGGTTGGAATCCAGAAGAGAGCCAGGCCCCAGAAAATTAGCTGGAAGACACTACATGAGCTACTGGGGGAAAGTGGCCAACATCTCTCTAAGCAACTCAAAGTCTAAGGAACTCAGAAGCAAACAACCTGATATGATGGTCATACAAATGCAGTAGTGGCACACAGGCATGGTGCATAACCAGCTGCTCTTGGATTGGCTAACAGATCTACTCGGTGGATGGAAAGGACAGCATATTTGGAACTGGGAACAAGTCAGAATCATATCGAGATCACAATTCTGCTTTTCATTGCCAAGTTCCCACTAATCTTGGGCTATAAGAGGGTCTACACCCTTTAAATTCTCTCCAAATTAATAATGGTTATCCCATTTAACTGGTGCTGACTTCAGTCTCCGCTTGAGAATCTGCTTCTCTTTTCAGATGGTAGCAGGTCCAGAGGAGATAAATGACCCAGTGCACTCCACCCCAGCCACAGCTGAAACCACAGAGGAACTGGGGAAATGAGCAAGGGTGCTGCTTTCTTAGTGAATCTGATATCAGCACAAGGGTGAAGGAGATAGACACTGAGGACTCTCAACACTAATAAACTAGAGATCCAGAGGCTCCTAAGTGCCCATCACTGAAATAGATTTAAAATGCACCAACATGACTCAGGGAATTTTTCAGAAAAGGAGGTGAAAAGATTGATAGAGCCACAAGTTGGGACGTTTGCACAGAGACATTGCATCTCAATTGTAACTGAATGCTGCCCCCATAGTGCATGACATACAATCCCCACGGGGTTGACCTGTTTCCCCAAAGAGGAAGACCTTTTCAGAAAAGGGCAGGGAGGAGGGAAAGGATGGTACCAACATGTGTTGTTTACATACTAAATATGCCCATATCCAATAAAAGTAAATTAAAAATGAATACAGTTCTGTTGCTTTAAATCACCAAGTTTGTGGTAATTTGTTGCAATAGCCCTAGCACATAAATATACTTGTCTGTGGTTTATCCTACCACTACAAACTCACCTTGCCCGTGCATTGTAATGAAACTTCTGTTTTCCACATGTCTCTCTGATCATAACTTTGGATCTGAGAACTTTTCCTCTTGTCTGTGTAGCTACAAATGAACCAGCTCATTCCAAGTGGCAGCAGCATTGCTTCCCTCCTTGGACTTTCTCCATTTCCCATAGTGGTGGGTTTCCATCTCTGTATTCTGTTCTATCCCTAACAAATCACTTGGACAAGGAAGCAGATGCACAGAGAAGCTCCAGATGTTCTAAGATGAGGGATTCAGCTCTGATTTAGGACAAAGAGGGAAAGTTTCACTGAACTTGAGCCAGAGGAGAAGCTCTGAATGGTGGTTAAGGAGCACATTTGTGAACTGTGAACCAGGGAGCCCCTCACAATTTTTTCATGGTGGGGATACAGCTTCTGCACTCTGTAGGTCCAGCCAAGGGCCAGCCTTGACACCCATGGACCCCTATGGGTGCTCATGTTGCTGGGGCTATTGTGGAGCTGACCATTACTCCCTCTGTGCCTCTGTACACACTGTTCTGAACCCACCATCCACTTGACAGCGGTAACTGTTGTGACACTGTGCCATCCCCAGACTTCCTTTAGGATCTTGAGGACACTAATAAACCAGATATTCTTCTTTCTCAAGTACAGATCCTGCTTTACAGAAGATGAAGTAATTACTTGGGTATTGGCAGAGCCAGGGAATATTCCCCATATCAAACATCCGGGAGATGATACAGCAAGGGATTGAATCTCGTTGTTTCTCATACAACCACCATAATTTCGTACCACAGCAATAATATATGAGTGTCCAACTGAGTAAAGTAACAAATAGCTAACTGAATAAATTTTAGAATTAGTACATGTATCAGTTACTTTTCAAGCTTTTTAAATATTATGGGGGGGGGATGACAGAGGGAGAGAGAGAGAGAGAGAATGGGCATGCTTGGGCTTCCAGCCACTGCAAATGAACTCCAGGCACAAGTGCCTCCTTGAGCATCTGGCTTACGTGGGTCCTGGGGAATTGAACTGGCATCCTTTGGCTTTGCAGGCAAATGCCTTAACGGCTAAGCCGTATCTCCAGCCCCAACTTTTCATGTTTTTGTGACAAAACCAGACAAAAACAACTGAACAGAAGAAAGAGCAATTATGTGTGTATTTCAAATGTCCATCATGGTGAGGAGGACAAGGCAGAGCTCATATCATTTCAGCAATTAAACACACAGAGAAAGGTAAAGGTATAGTACCCAAAGACACTCCTTCAGTGACCTATTTCCTTTATCTAGGCCCCCATGCCCACCTTTCAATACTGCCATATAATTATGAATGCATATAGGAATTAATCTGTTCATTAGGTCCAAATCCTCATGATAGTCTCTGTAAACACCACCACAGACACATCCAGCACTAAAGTGTGCTTTACTAATTCTCTAAGTATTTTTTAAAATTTATTTTATTTTTGAGAGAGAGAGAAAGATGGAGAAAGAGAGAGCGCATGTGACCAGGAGCACTAGGGCCTTTTAGCTGCTGCAAACGAGCTCCAGATGCACGTACCTCCGTGTGCACATGTGCAACATTTCATGCTTGCATCACTTTGGCTTTTGGCTATGTGGGACCTGAAGATTCAAACAAGTGTTGTTAGGCCTTGCAAGGCAAGCACCTTAACAGCTCTCCAGCCCTCTAAGCATTTTTAATCCAATCAAGCTGACAATTAAAATTATCTGCATGTACTAATTTTTCTCGTATTAAAGGTATTTTAATACCACTCTCTCTCTCTCTCACACACACACACACACACAATCCTTATCTTTTTAAAGCCTGCTATCCTTTTTCTTATATTCACAATTTACAGGCATCAGGCATGTTGGGCTTTCTTCCTTAATCCTATGCATGTTTGGTTATCTTATGTTATCTTATTCCAATCTTACCATTCATTCTGGCTCTCCAGAGAGAAATCTGGACTATAGATTTTCTCCTGAGGGGACAAGTGTAAAAGCCACTGGTATTTTAGTCATACACACACCTGAGTATGAATTGACTCCTGACACTTCTCAGTATGTTTCTGGAGTCATGGTGTTGGGGCTTCTTATACAATCTATATATATACACCCACCCATGCTGGGCCAGAACAAGCAGCCTATCCACAAAAATACTACTGGAAATGTTCTGTGAACACCCAAGCACATAGTCAATCTCAGCCTTTCAGGAAATAATTTTTCCACTGGGGAAACCAAGATATTATTATTAGAGAATCATACAGGTCCTGGCTCCCATATCCTCTATGAGGTGGGAGTTGAGGTTCATAGTGATGGTACTTACTGACTGTTCATTGTTCTTGGCACCTGGCAAATGAGATGGATCTTCAACTCAGCCTGTAGAAACAAAAGCAATCTCTTTATGGGACCTTACACATCATGTTTTAATTCTGTTGAACATGCCATCATTGCTTCTTATTTAAATTGGATGCAAGTGCTGGCTTAGAGGAAATGGTGGGGAGAGAATCAATGTAGGTCAATAATTGGTTTATTTCTGGTACTGGAGGAGGGGATTTCCTTCCCTGATATGCTGTCCTCCTTCTGTCAGTATTCATCCCATCTGCCCTGGGGAGCTTAGTGAATATGCACTGAGTTTAGTTTTCCCTGGTGTGCAGTTTCAGTCTTCCCCTGGGCGCCAGAGGCATGTTAGCCCAGGCTCTAGTGGCTGTGCTCTGGGGAGTCCACAAGCTGGCCAGAACATGTGTGAGGAAGGGATGCTTTCCATTTCCCTGTGACTTTTCCATGAAATATTTACTTGAAGTTTCATTTATATACCACTTTGCATAAGTCACAGCATTTTATTTGAGCCCTGTATTCACACTCCAAGGAGAGATCATTACCTCCATTTACCATGTAAATTAGCATTAGAGGCTCTGGGAGTATACAGGAAGTGCTTTACATCAATGATCACATCTAATGTAGACCCTGCGAAATAGAAAGGATATTCCCTACTGTGTCAGCTGAGGGTTCAGAAAGAAACAGATGGCACCCTCATACTGGGTAATTTCAGACTAGTTTTTAACAGAGAGAATTTCTGGAAGTTGTGGAGGAACTCCAAAGGACGGGGGCGGCGGGGGGGTGGTGTGTGCCATGGGGTGGCAGACAGGGATGCTGTCACTCTGCCTGAAGGATCAAGGGAGGAAGTGGTTCCTGCAGCCTACAAACAAGGCTGAGAGGAGCTGAAGTTCCCAGTTGAGGTTAAAAAAGGAAGCTGCAGACAGTCCAATGAACACTTTCATCTCATGCTCCTCCTACCCTGCTGCTGCTTCTCATTGGCTGAACTTTATCAGAAGCTAGGGATGAGCAGCTACTGGTGTAGTTTATGTCCATCAGCCTCCTGGGCTCCCAGCTGAGTGCAGCAAGGTAGCCAGTGGGTTTCCCAGCTGGAGAATGAGGGAAGCCAAATTATATGTCCAAGGCTACACATCTGCAATGAGTGCAATTCAGAAATTCAAGCTCTTACCCTGTCATCATATTGTTTGCATCTTATACATCTCTGCTTCATTCTGTAATTCACCTCCTAATCCATTTCTCCACTGACAAAAAAATTTGGGCAAATGTTGTGTGCAATGAGGCTCACCCCCTGCCCACAGGCACTGCTAAAGCTCAGGATCATGCAGTTTAAGAGTAGATGAATATCAAACAATGAATGACAGTTTCAACTCTGCTTTTGATAGCCAGTAGACACTTCAGAGAGGTCGTGGTATTTGAGCTGGCTCTTGCCGAGGTAGGCAAGGTGTTTCAGGCCAGGATGCATAGGTGTTAGAATGTGTGGTGTACAGCAGGGGCTTTGTACAGGTTGCTGGGACAACTGAGGTCAGTGGTTTGGATGTTGGTAGCACATGGAGAAGAACCTGGGAAGAACAGTGAATTATGACTGACAAGGATTGTTTGTCCCCAAGGGTGGGATTTGGTCTCAATCTATATGATTTTGTATAGAGGTCCAGGTCCTCTGACACCCTATGCATAACTTCATAGCACTCTTTTTTCTTATACTTCCAGATTGACCACTGAAAGCAGGGAAGGAGAGGGTGCTGTTAGACTATCCTTCATGTGTGGTTCTCTTTGGGCAGAGATGAGTATCTACTTCATGGTCTCCTTAGGAAATTGCCTCCTCCATGGTTGTAGAGAAGAGAACTAGAACATCATTAATGCTATACGAAGAATGTGTGTTAGACACTGCTGTACTGAGAAGAGTTTCAGGATCTTTGTTTTACGGCATAATGCTTTAAATAAGAACGTGTACATAAAATGCTTTACAAACTACATCATGTGAAGTATGGATATATAATTATAAAGTTGGCAAGTTAATTTAACATCTGCGATGTTAAGTTTGGGAATGCAGGACTATTACACTAACTTTTACATACTAATAGAGGAAATAAATTACATGATTATGGTTCTATAGGAAAAATATGGAGTAGCTGTAGCACATCTACTACTTTAAGAACACCTGCTTATACAGTTACTAAATTTCTTTAGTATGTTAGGTGGTGTTAAAAGGGAAAAGCTGCCCATAGTGGTGGCTCACATTTTTAATCCCAGCACTTGGAAGGCTGAGGTAGGAGGATCACTATGCACTCAAGGCGATAGCCTGAGTTATAGAGTGAAGTTCAGGTCAGCCTGGCTTAGTATGAGACCCTGCCTCAAAACCAATAAAAGGGGGGAGTGGCAGAGGTTAAATCTGATCTCTGAAGGAATCCCTATGTACCTGGCACACAGCTGGCAACTATCTGTAGAGTGGAGGAACCACACGTACAGGCCCATCCTTTCCAAGGCTTCTGGCCACAGATGAGCAAGGTAGGGAGCTGGTCAGGCCTGACTCTGCCATCTACTCTGTAGCTTTGAGCAAAGCACCAGAGCTCTCCTGGCCAAGGTTTCTTCATCTGACAAGTAAGCAGTCGGACCACGTGTCTCTTCTGGCTCAAGGATTTTGTAAAATAGTTCCTTTAAAATTTGATGACAATAATTTAAAAAATTAGAAATATGTCCTTATAGGTCTTACATTTTGTTGTCTTCTCCAACAGAACTCCTTGATAAGCAAAACTGCAGAGGGCTTTGTCAGATAGCAATCACAGGAAACAGCAGGAACAGCTAGGTGAATCTCTGTATTGCTTATATGTAAACTATTATAAATTCCTTATCTGCCACACCTATATTTTAAATTTTCCATGACATATTATTATCCTATTATCAGTTTTTAAGAGATATGAACAATCTATTGTATACAAAGAGTTTCAAAATATTTTAAAGTGAGCCTAACCTCCAAAAGAAGGGCAGTAAAAAGTGAAATTTGCATCCCAGTAACCCACACTAGAGGAGTCTGAGTTACAAGCACACTCATCAGCGAGGCAGAAGGAGGTCACTCTACAAGCTCTCACTTCTATACTCCACCCAACAGCCCTTCTCTCTTCTGAGAACATGATGCTCTTATCTAATTGTCCTCTTATAAAGGATGTGGTGAGGGATATGAGTCAGAATGAGCTTTGTGTCCACAAGGTTTGCAAGACACAGCATAGAGTAGACAAGGCCCTTTCCTCTGGACATGTGCTTTTACAAAGAGAAGTGGGTGGACAATGACACCTGCTATTCACACTCCCTCCCGGCCACACACAGTAACCCCACTGGATTTCCATTCTCATCTTCTTTCTATGCAAAACCAAACAGACAATGTTTAGTACACACCATTACCTGGTATTTCAAGCCCATGGATCCTGACACTTTGGCTATGTCTTAGGACAGCTATTTGCTTATTTTGAGCTTTTGTTTACTGATCTGTAATATAGAGTGAACACAACAATGGCTTTAAGGGCAGTTGTGAATATTGTATGAGAAAACAAGGTATCTGTGACAGCACATGGTGATAGAAATTTGAATTTGAGGATGAATTAATTGCTTGATCATTTCTATCATTCCTCAATAAATGATAGATGTATACCCATGTTCATAGTCACAGCCTGCATAATAATAGATTTCCTTTGGAATTATAAAGGAGCTGTAAAAAAATCTGTTTGCTCTGGACAACAGCCTACATATGACTATTGTTCAAATGCCTCAGATTTTTTTATTCTTATTTTATTTATTTATTTATTGAAGGAGAAAGAGAGAGAGAGAGAAAGAGAGAGAGAGAGGGAGAGGGAGAGAGGGAGAGAGAGTTAATGGGCATGCAAGGGCCACCAACCACTGCAAACAAACTCCAGATGCATGTGCCACCTTGTGCATCTGGCTTACATGGGTCCTGGGAAATTAAACTTGGGTTCTCTGGCTTTGCAGGCAAATGCCTTAACTGCCAAGCCATCTCTCCAGCCCTGCCCTGGATATCTCAATGGGAAACAAGATTGCAGGGAGTGGATGGCTAGGTGAAAGTCCATTCCCATCTTTCATCTCCCTCTGCCCAGTACTACTTACAGTACTTTCTCATTGAGCACTGAAGTTACCACATCCCTTTTCTTTGTTGTTCAATCTTATACTAAGTAGAAATTTAGGAGATGCCTCTGCTCATAAGAATCATCCTTTCATTTAGAATTATTTTTGAGTTGATTTTGAGTGGAATTGTTTAAAATCTAGCATATTTAAATATTTATAAAAGATGACATTAGGAAGTTCTTAGCTTCATTCTTATTAGGACTTAGTATTTGCATATCTTTATGGGACACAGAATAATAATCCAACAAATGTATTTAATATGTTATGACTAAGGAAGGGAATACTTCATCTCATTAACTGTCAATCATTCTACATATTGGGAACCTCCATCTTTTTCTGATCAAAGTTTCTAGTCATGCCAGGCAGGGAGCACTCAGGTCTATTCATTTTTATTTATTTATTTATTTATTTATTTGAGAGCGACAGAGACAGAGAGAAAGACAGATAGAGGGAGAGAGAGAGAGAGAAAATGGGCGCGCCAGGGCTTCCAGCCTCTACAAACGAACTCCAGACTCGTGCGCCCCCTTGTGCATCTGGCTAACGTGGGACCTGGGGAACCGAGCCTCGAACCGGGGTCCTTAGGCTTCACAGGCGAGCGCTTAACCGCTAAGCCATCTCTCCAGCCCCTATTCATTTTTTTTTCTTTTGGTTTTTCAAGGTAGGGTCTCACTCTGGCCTAGGCTGACCTGGAATTCACTATGTAGTCTCAGGGTGGCCTCGAACTCACGGTGATCCTCCCACCTCTGCCTCCTGAGTTCTAGTCATTTTATATTACCAAACACAATGTATAGATTTTATAAGTCTTTATTGAAATTCCAATGTTCTTCAGAGAGAGAAAGAGAAAAAAATATCTTAAAACTCAAATGAAAATAAAAAAGACTCCAAATAGTTAAAGCAATCTTGAGCAAAAAGAACAATGGTAGATAAAATCAGCTACATTCATGATATGAAAGTAAAAGCAAGAGTCTTGGGCAAAAGAGGGGCATAAGTAGGAACTAGAAGGAGAGGTAAAGGGAGGGCATGGGGGTGAACATGGTCCAAGTGTATGATATACTTTAAGGAAATGGCTTGAAATACTCATGATGTACAATAAATATACATCCATAGAAGCTTCATTAAAACTCTCTCTGTCTGTATCTCTCTGCTCTCCCCACCCCCCCAAAATTAAAATAACAACAGAAGAAAACCCAGAAGAGTTCCCATGGAATTTTCAAGCCCTGCTCTGTAGCTGGTTGGTCATTGAGAGTGCCCTCCAGTTAAAGGAATGCTGCTCTTCCAAGTGCTTCCTTCCTGTAAGGCTCACTCCCTTGCACAAAGCATAGAAAAGATCATGTAAACAGAGTGCACGGCAAGGCTGCTGAGAGCAGAAAAGACTATTACCACCATCCATTTGGACAGTCTCACCATTTTAGGGTGATTTAGGGTGACAATGATTATATTTTGTTAGCTCCTTAAGTATTATGCTGTGGTTGAAACTCATTTTGTAAACATAATAGATTTGATAGGCACAAACAATTAATGGTTTTCTCTCTCCCTCCCTCCTTCCCTTCTTCTCTTCCTCTTTCCCTTCCTCCCAGAAACCAAATTGGAATAAAGAAATAGTATTGTATAGTCGAAGCATGCTTATAATTTCTAAAAAGTTTATGTACATTAAAGTTGGGCGTTGAAAGAAGGATGTCTGCTTCTGAGGCCAAAGCATGGAACCTCAATGAGTATATTTGGAATCAAAGATGTATATAAATGAATGAGATTTTCATGTGGATATAAATCTAGAAATAATTAATATCTGAATTGTATTATAAGAAGTTAAATAATTGAGAATAAATATGTAATTTAACTGAATGGCATTTCCTTATCATCTCTGAGAACTCTTGCTCACTGATGGGAATTTACCCATGCTACCAGAAATCATCAAGAGTGGCTTCATCATAAATATTTCTCCTGCACTTTCCCTGATCCACAATTAATATTTCATGAGGACAAACATGTTTTATGGTAAAGATTCTTTTTTTCCTTCAAATAGGTCACCTTCATTCCTGGAAGATAAAGCTTATAAAATAATAGCTTCTGTTTATTTGGAGGTTTAAGAAACATTATTTAAATGTGAGTGTACCTGATCAGATATAGAAAATGGCCCAAAGCAAACTACAAGTTGTTTAGACATTATGCACCTCAGTTAAGAAGCTACAGAGCCCAAACTGGGTCAAGCCTGAAGGTCTAAATTAAGTTTTATGCTTTTTAAACAAAATTTCATTAAAATAGGAAAACAAAAAAAGATCTCAATACAAAATACATGCAACACACATCTGATTCCTCATGATCACATATCTCAAATGATGGAGCTGAGGGAGACACTGAGAGGTTTATGTTTGAGAAAGAAAGTCTAGGAGGGAATGTGTATAGAATTTGCACACACACGGAGGAGCTTTGAGCAAACATGGTGAAACTAATATTTCATTTGCACCAGTTCATAATTTCATGCACTTTTCTTCTGTTTCCATATAAAAATTAGGACATCACATTTTAGAGAGGCTCATACTTGGAGGAGAATATATGCTGATTGGGTTTCTAAATCTAACCCTCATCAGGGTAATCAGCAAAATTTAATTAAGTGTAACATTTCATTTTATTGGATTTTCAATGAGTATTTAAAGTCAAATGGGTTGTTATAGATTTTTTTGAGGAATTGGGGAGAATTCTTTTCTAGTTTTCTGCTACTAAGTGGAAGCATCATTTAAACATATTTTGTGATGGTTCTAGTGACAAATAACTTCCTTAGGCATCTACAGAAAATATGCATGGGCTTCTTTCTACTTTTCTTTAAAAGATTTTGAAAATGTCTCTAATGTACTGACAAAATCTATAGTTTTCGAATTTATTACTCTTAGGGTATTTTGACTTCAAAATCTATTTCCTATTTTCCTTCTGTTGTCTGATTGTATAGGAATCAGTGGTAAGATTGTTTCTTTACTTAGTTTTATGTAGTAAATAGTTTCCTTCCTTAGCATCTCCTTTTCTGACATGTAATTTCTATCATTATCCTTTCTCTGTCATCCTTCTCTTTTCCTTCTTCTCTCACTAAATGTCTATTTGCTCTTATAAGTTATTTCACTGTTTTTGTCAAACAAAACTGTAGCAAAAACACAGCTTCTATCTGTCTATCACCCATCTATTTACCTCTATTATCTATCTGCGTATCTATCATGTATCTAGTGCCTACCAAATATCAGGTAGATTATGGCATAGCATACTTGATGAGTCTACCTAGATCCTAATGAGATAGCTCCTTATTTTGTGTGAGGTTTTTCCTCCATTCCACCTTGACTTTCATTAGCCTCTCATAAATGATGACAGAATCCCACTGATTAGGGCTATGACTGATGGGTCTAGATTTGAAAAATTTGGAAAATCCCTTTCTGTGACTGATTCCCCATTGATTAACTTATTGGATAATGTCAAAAGTAAATTTTGGGACAAATAAGGTAAGGGAAATAAGCTAAGATTCAGCAATTATTATTATTATTATTTTTTTAAAATTTTTTATTTATTTATTTGAGAGCGACAGACACAGAGAGAAAGACAGATAGAAGGGAAGAGAGAGAATGGGCGCGCCAGGGCTTCCAGCCTCTGCAAATGAACTCCAGACGCGTGCACCCCCTTGTGCATCTGGCTAACGTGGGACCTGGGGAACCGAGCCTCGAACCGGGGTCCTTAGGCTTCACAGGCAAGCACTTAACCGCTAAGCCATCTCTCCAGCCCCAGCAATTATTATTTGAATGCCACAATTTCCATCTGGCCAGAGTGAAGATGTTTCCTTCATGGACATTTAGGTAATGGTTAATGGTGGAAGTACTGGCATTCTTTCTGTGTGATTTATTAAGCGCCTGTCTGTTGTCTGATAGTTGCTTCTGCTTAGCTGTTCTGTCAGTTTGTATGAAACTGAAAATCCAAAGAGTAAGCATGAGTGTACAAGCAATGTAACCTGAACTGAGATGAGATCTACCTGGGCCCTCAGCATGAAAAATGAAAATAATAATGCACACCAACACTCTACATAAGACTTTGTGTTTATTCTAGAATCCATTGTATGGCAGATATCTGGGTGACATGGGTTTTACAGTATTTTTGTCTAGAAGCCATATTTTTAATTAAATGGACAAAACAAAAATGAAACAATATTAACAAGACTTAATGCTCTTAAACAAATGGCTGAATAGGAATCTCCTCATCTTGCTGGTATAAAGATAAATTAGGACAATGACTTTAGAACTTGGTGGATTATTTAACCTGCATCCCCCATGAATAGGGCCCCTTCAGAAAAGGAGCAGGGATGAGGGAAAGGATGGTACCAACATGTGTTGTTTCCATATTAAGTATATCCATAACTAATAAAAATAATTTCTTAAAGAAGAAATTGATTTTTAAGCCCTTTGGAGTCAGATTTGTCTCATGGATGCCAAGATGATCAGCCCTTCATTTGTGACTTCAAACACAAATGGGAATTAATTTTGAAATGAAACTTTATCCAGTAGGATT
The DNA here is from genome assembly GCF_020740685.1 of Jaculus jaculus. Classification (NCBI taxonomy): domain Eukaryota; kingdom Metazoa; phylum Chordata; class Mammalia; order Rodentia; family Dipodidae; genus Jaculus; species Jaculus jaculus. The sequence goes on from NC_059115.1 coordinate 25,836,971, forward strand.
GAATGTTTCTTTGTCTATTTTCCTCATGTGTGTCGTATGTGTGCATGCATGTATGCATGTTCATATGAGTGTGTGGGGAGGCCAAAGGACAACCTTGGATGTTATTCTTAGGAATGTCATCTGCTTATTTTTGAGACAGGTCTCTTATTGGCTTTGAAATCACCCATTAAACTAGACTGGCCCAACAGTGAGCCACAGGGATCCTCTGCTCTTTGTATGCACAGCTCTGGGATTACAGGCATGCACCATCGTGGACAGTGAGGCACCATCATGGACAGTAAGGCCTAGGGATCCTTTACTTCCCATACTGGGATTATAGGCCTGGTCCAACCACAACCAACATGGGGACTGCAGGGGTACACCACCATGAACTGTGAATTGCAGGAACCCTCCCCTCTGCCTACCCTGTCCTGGGATTACAGGCACACACTGGGATTATGGGCACACAGTGGGATTACTGCCATACTGAGATTAATGGTCTGCACCACCATGGCCAGAAGTTTTCATATTTTATGTGGGTGCTAGGGATCAAACTCAGGTTCCCTTGCTTGTAAGGAAAGGGCTTTATTCACTGAACCATCCTCCCAGCCCTCTTGCTTCTTTTACTGAGCCAAGGTATGCTGAATTGTACAGTGACATGTACAATTTGAACCTCAGTTTTTCTATGAAAAATAGGAACACAGGTATATACCCTCCTTTGCTGTAAGGTTATTCTCAAGTCTAGGTGATGCTATGGAAGAGAAAGTAAACTTTCAACTGTTACACATATATGTGAACTTGTTCGCTTTCTATCAGTGCTATGAAGAATACAATTTAAATTGGCAAAGAAAATATTCTAAATGAATTTATGTGATTTTCATCCAGTCTTAAATCTTTCGGAGGGCCAGCACATGTAATGGATTTTTTTGATACATATATTATTTGGGAGAGAAAGAGAGAGTGAAAGAAAGAGGGAGAGAGAGAGAAAGAGAGAGAGCGAGAGAGAGAGAATGGGTGCTGAGTGCACTAGGGCTTCTAGCCACTGCAAAGGAACTCCAGACACATGTGCCACCTTGTACATATGGCTTATATAGGTACTGGGAATCGAACTTGAGTCCTTAGGTAAGTGCTAAGCCATCTTTCCAACCCCATCTGATGGATTTTAAGACACACTAAAGTGTTGACAGATGACTGATACAAGCAAACATGAATATGATGAGATTAGCTCTAAGTAGAAATTATCTTAAAATAGGGTATCCCTATTTTAAAGAGCTCGAGTTCCTTAGAAGCTTATAGAACTTCTTTAGGTTAAAATTCCTAAAAGGAGAATGAAGATTTTACCTAAATGTAAAGTCCAGTCACAATAGTAATGCAAACAGCAACAAGAATAGTTATCATTTACTTTGTCCTTAAGTAATTGTTAACCAATAAATATGAACTGTTACATCTTACATCTTTAGTCTTATGGATGGGCCCCAGTGCTTGTCAGGGCATCATCCATCTCTAGTTCAGAATATCCACTCTTGTGACAGCATCTCTGATGCTGTGTTCAACAAGCTGCCCCCAAGCAGTAATTTTGTGTCCTGTGTAGAGTTTCCTCTTAAGAGCAAACAATTAGTGATATGAATTTACAATTTGCACATATGTTAACAGCATCACAGATGGACATAGGCCACAATGCCAGGGTGGGATAATGGCTTGAATTCTATCAATGTGTCCTGGGTGAAGTGAGCTTTCTGACTGTTGGTGGAAAGACGAAGCTTACTAGGCATCCTTAGTGGTTTACCCTCTCAGAGCTGGTCATGGGATACTAGCCATCCTCAAGTTGAACTCAAAGCAAATTTAGCAGACAGTCTGATACAGTCAAAATTTGGGGCCCAAACAGAAGGTATTGTGATATTATATATGCCCAACCTTTGGGCTCAGCTCCTTTCTCAGGGAAAACAGCTATAAGTCTATGCAAACATAGTGAAATTCCATTTCTTTTGTTCAGGGATTTGGGAAGTAGTGTTTTAATGACCTCCACTGGAAAAATTAAAAAAAAATAATTTGCTAACACTTGAGGCCTATATCTGAGAGTTCTAAAATGCTGTTGTTTAGTTTGAAAGAAACTGATGGTAAAGATGCATAAAACCTCAGTTGATGGGAAGAATAGTTTTCGTTGGCTTAGATCAATTACACAGCACAGTAAGAACAGTAAATAACAATGGTCTATACATTTTGCAATCACGACAGTGGGTTTCAACTGTTTCCATCATGAAAAGTAACCATATGATTGTATGATAATTATGTTTCTTTATTCCATATGGCATTCATGAGTCATAGTGTCATTTTTACTGCAGAATTATGTACATGCCTATTTTGTCAGTATTCATGTAAAGAGTAAAAGAGCTATGGAAGCCCATGATTCCAGACACATCCAGCAGGGTATCTACATTGTACTAAGAATGGGAAACTGAGATTTGGGTGGGTCTGTGTGTGTTTCTGACTTATCCTTTACCTCACTGTGAAATAGAGGTTTTTTTAATCTCTCAGAACCTCTTCTGTAAGGTAAGAAAAATATATCCAATGAGAGGGTGAGAAAAATAGGTATTTCTTGTCTGGTACACAGCAGACATTCACGTGACTATTTAGAAACGATTGGTATTTGGAAGACATGCTTAAAATGAAGCAGAATAGAGCTGAGAATGTGACTCAGCTAGCTGAGTGCTTGTCCAGCATGCACAAAGCCCTGGGTTCAATCCTGCATTGCTATAAAACAGTCATTGTGGCTCATTTTTAGGAAGTGGAGACAGGAGGCCCAAGGTCCTCTTCGGTTACACAGTGAGGTCAGCCTCGGGTATATGTGATACTGCCATAATAAAATTTTAAAAAAGTAAAATAAAATGAGCAGAAATCTTAAAGTACTCTCAAGACTAGTCTGTTATAAAAAGTAACAAAATTTAGAAAAGATATCAAAAACCCCAGCTATGATGATTTATTTATTTATTCACATGGCTGATACTTAGTGTATTGCTTCTCAATATTATTGGTAACTAATTTTGCAAAAATGACTGGAAATTTTGGTTAGATCAATTAAAAATCTTAGATACAATTAGATTCAAATACTTACTTCTCTGTTTAATGATTTAATCCCTTCAAATTTTCCTCTACCCTTCCATCTATCTATCCATCCACCCTTCCATCCCTCTCTTTCTGTCTTTCTAGCAAGGCTGAGAGGCTAAGCCACAGATATAAAGTCACACAAGCACCTGCCCAGATTTTGGCTGACCCCACAGCCCTTTCTCTCTCCATTTTGCCCTGCTGTAACCCTAATAAACTTCACTGAGTCTTGATTTCAGCATCCTATGAGTGATGTAATATATGCCTAGCCTATCTCATTAATTTGTGAAAATAATTAAGTGAAAACACATGTATTCTAAGGCTGTGGTATATTATTGGTATATTATTTTTGTCTAATGCATTATTAAAATACTCTTACATTGATGTAAATTAATAAATTCCACAGAGATTGTGGCATGTTTTATGAATAAGGTCAGGGCTGACTTGGGATGAGGGAAGGGGAATGATGGAGAAAGAAGGCAATGTTTACTGAATATATTAATTATAAATATATACTAAGTGTCAAGCATATACAATATTTACTTAATACAAATATTATACATCACATCTTAGCTATTATTGCTCCATTGTGAAGCACAGGAATTAAGGATCAGAGGTATAGGAACATACCTGACCAAGAGTCAGAGTTAGGATCAAACTCTGCAGTTTACCCAAGGGAGCACCTGACTCATGGAAAAGCAAGCTACAAATGGGGTCCCCCTAGTATAAGATCTGACTGACCAGACAATCCAGAAAGTGATAGCCTGTGGTTTTAGAGTGGCTTTTTACGGCATCATCTGAGAGGCTCCTTGGAGGGGAGGAACAGAAGTGCCACCATGATGACTTCTGGGGTCAGCGAACACTCTGGGAATGGATTCCAGCATGAGCTCTATGAAGCTGTAAACACACTATCTGCAACAGCTTGTCTTGGGTTACAATTATTTTTTGTTTTGAATTCTGTTATTGAATTGATTGCTTTGTGAATGACCTTGAACATGTTGGGACCACTGGAACTTTCCATGTGTGTACCAGGGAACATGTGGGAATGTTAAATGAGTTCATCTCAGTGCCTAACTAACCAGAGCAGAGTGAAATCAGTAGCTGTTGCTCTTCCCTCTTCTCTAGGGTGTGGTTTATTTGAGGCTTCCCAAAGCTCTGCCGTTTCTTTAATAGACCTCAAATTACTGAGACCACAATTGTCTTCCTGGTCTTTGAACTATTCCCTATAGTTTGGCTGGATCTGAAGGAACACTCCCGCTGGGTACTGCACCATCATATAGACAAAGAGAATCTGTTCAGTAACATTCACAAAAATAATAAAATAAATATCACCAAATTTCAGTCACACTAGAGTCCTTTTAAATCAAAGTGCCTATACTTTGATGATATTGCCTCTTTTCTCTTTCACTGCAGTTTATTGCCTGTTCTTTTCAAGAAAACCCTGGGAGAGATTCCTATAGGCAGCATTCAAGGGTAAGCATTTTATCCCAGCTTTATTCGGCTTCTTAGGCTCTTCTGCCCTAAGAGGAGAGGGTGTCTGCAGGATCCCAAAACTTACATCTTCCACACCAAAGCCAATAGAAAATTATATTAATTTAGAAAATGTGACACCATATTTCCAGGAGCTAGCTTCTCCTTTGAGGTTTCCTTCCTGGAGCTGATCTAATGAAGATGAGAGCTGCACTGTATCTGTACACTTACACAGTATGTAGTAAGTGGAGTCCAGACTTTGGGAAGGTTAGACTGAAAAACTTTATCCATTTCATTTTTTTTTTTTATGGCTAGGCTTCATGAATCCTTTCCCCCGTGGAGTGAAGGAATCATTAAAAATTGACATAAAGCAGCTGACACGTAAAATGGAACAGCATGGCTGGAAGCCAGGAGAGAGTCAGTCCCCAGACAGTCAGCACGTCTAGTGCCAGTAGGTGCTACATGGGCAACTGGGGGAAAATGACCAACATCTGTCCAAGCAACTCATGGTCTCACCTACTTAGCAGCAAATAACCTGTTGTGATGCCCACACATGTGTCATACTGGCACACAGCCATGGTGGGAAACCAACTGCTCTTGATTTGGCTAACTCATCCCCTCCGTGGTATGGGACCCATAGCTGGAGCTGGGAAACAAGTCAGAACCATATCCAAACATAACCCCCCTCTCCAATATCAAACTACCATCAATCATGGGCTACAAGAGGGCCTACACCTATTAAACTTTCTATTAAAAAAGTAAGGGTTATTTCATTTGTCCTGGAAGTAACTTACTCTCTGTTGGAGAATCTGCTTCTCTTTTTCAGATAGATGCAGATCCTAAGGAGAGAGCCACCCCATCATGCCTCAAAAGGGCCCCGGCTGAAACTAAGGAAAATTAGCGAAACAAGCAAGGGTGCTGTTTTCCTGATGAACCAGATACCAGCACAAGGGGGAAGGAGACCAACACAAAGAAAAATCAACTCCTACCAAATCAGAGAGACAGAGCCTCAGAGGCCCCCAACACCTCATCACTGAAGCAGACCAAAAATGAACCCAACCTTGCTCAGGGAATTTTGCGGAAGAGGGGGCGGAAAGAATGTCAGAGCCACATGTTGGGTCAAGATATGCAGAGACATTTATCAAAGCAATAACTGTGGGCTTAACTCCACAAGGCATGACCCATATACCTCAACAAGGAGGGGCCAATGGGGAGGGGGTAGGTCATGGATGAGCCTAATAATGGTACCAAACTGCCTGTATTTGCTGAATAGAAAACTAATAAAAAAATTAAAAAAAAATTGGCATAAAGTAGCTGGCTTTCAGTTTTGCCCACTTGATGTGCAATGGAAGGTCCTTTATTTCATGTCAGGAAAACCTTTCCATTCTTTGTGTGAGGTTCTTTCCTAATGGACACTTAGGGCAGGGAGGTAATCATGAAATGCCCATTCAGACCAAGCTACCATATTTAGTTTACCTGATCAGTATGCACTGTCTCAAGAGCTCAGTGTTGAGATGGCTGGATCCTGGGAGGGAGCCCTGTAGTGGCATCATGGAGAACTCCAGGAGCCGGTAATCCACAGATGGTTGAATTGTTCTCAAAGCTCAGCAGGGTCCTTCAGCAGACAGCATCTCACAGGCAACTGTTAGTTTTGATTTCCTGAGAAGTTCAGCCATAGACCTTGGGAGGCCTGACCAGGGCACGTCAGACTTCCTCTTCTTGAATTGCAATGAGTGACGGTGTTAGGGGCTTAGTCTTCCAGCTTCAACTGTCCTTAAGGTCATACAAGGTCCTTGTGCAGATCTTTACAATTACCCAAAGTATGAAAGCATACTGATGATTAACACTCAAACACAAAAGATGAAACTTGCAGGAATTCTTACCCATGGAGCACATCTAATATCCAATCAGAGAGCAGTTGGTTACCTCTATAACAGTTATGCTGCTACTGCAGAATGGACACATCTGGTCTGGTGGATTGGTTGTGCAGATCATAGTGTTCACTGATGGATAAGACTGCTGTTGAGTTTTAGAAGAATTGATGGATTTTTCCACTAAATAGCACCTCCTATCATTGTGGAGGCCCACATTACTCCATAGTCAGTTAATGGTGGTGGGGAGAATGGGAGACTTTTTATGTAGTTGTACAGTAACTTTAGGACCCACATTTGCTGGTAAATAATCCCCTATGTGTACTCATGCAGGTCACTCTAATTAAACTCTGTGGGTCACACCCTCACACAATGAAGGACATAGAGATGTCAAAGTAGAAGAGGACTAGTTAGGAAGAAGAAAGGTTTCAGTGGCAGGGGTCAGGGAAGAGGGTCAAAAGAAAGTAATGGGGGAATTATGATTAAAATACATTATATATAAATAAAGATTATCAATAAAAAAGATGAGCTTTGCTTACTAGTCATGACCTATCTTGTGATAAGGTGCTGCAGTGGCTTTCTAAGTCATCCTCAACACCTGACTCAAACCCCTCAGAGGCTACACAGAGACACACAGAGCCTGGGGTGAGAAGTGCCCAGATTTTTGTGTTGCTGTGCTCAATATCAGCTGTAGGATCTTGGTCACATTACAGACATTTCTCTACTAATTCCCACATCAGTGATGGAGAGACAATAGTACTTATATTTTGGAATTATTATAAGAAATGAATAAAGTAAAAAAGTCATGTAGCAATACTTGAGACACATATTAAATATTTGACATATTTTAATTTCTCTTGCCTTAAGTTTGGTCCATTTAAGCTGGCCTCATGGAGTGCCTGTTACATTTGTCTTTGATATTTTAGTTTAACATAAATTGATGCTATTGAATTCTATGATAAATTCCTACATTATTTTAAAATAAGTTCAAAGAAGAGTATATTTTCTTTGGGTCAATGACTGGTTTTGACAATCAAGGACACATGAAGTATGTACCCTTGAAATTTTTGTGCTAAGTCCTGTGATAATTAGACAGCTTGCAAGTATGATCCTGTTTCATCTTGCTAATAACCATGTGGGGAAAATATTCTCAGGCCCATTTTGTAATTGTAGAGATTTAAGTCTGAAGAGATAAGTGTGATTTATTTATTTTATCAGTTAGCCTTGACTGTGTTTGAGGCTTAAAACAACAACAACAACAAAATAATCTACTTCATTAGTTCACTATTCTATGGGATATTTGGTCATGTATTTTGGTCTGGACCTGTATTCATTTGCCAGGGTTTCTGCAACAAGGTACCACACAGCCAGCAGCTTACACAGTAGAATTGTATTGTCTCCCAGGTCAGAAGGCTAGAATCCCAAACCCTGTCATTGTGGTTGGCTTCTTCTGAGGGAGGTGAAGGAGAGTTGTGCTTTGGGCCTTTTCTAAGATTATAGATGAGTGACTATATTTTCACTCTGCGTTTGTCTTCAAGTTTCCCTGTGTGTGTGTGTGTGTGTGTGTGTGTGTGTGTGTGTGTGTGGTGTGTTTACCTGTGGAAGCCAGAAAACAACCTCATGTTGTGTTCCTCAGAAATACTTTCTAGTTTTTTTAAGAAAAATTTTTTGAGATATGGTCTCACATTGGCTTGGAGCCTATAAGTAGGCAAAACTCTCTGGAGCTCCAGGTACCCACCTGTTTCCTCCTTCCCAGCACTAGGATTATAAATAGGTATGTAGGCCCTCACACTTGCAAGGCAAGCATTTTACTGACTTATCTCATCAGCCACAAATCTCTGCTTCTTAAAAGAACACTGGGTTAAGAACTCATGCTGTGACCTCATTTTAATTTTATTTTTGTGTAAGGACCCTATCTCCAAATAAGTTACATTCTTATTTATTGGGCATTGGAACTTTGGACACCTGTCAACCCATAATAGGGCCTACCCATTTGCTGTGTGCTAATTGGTGGGTTATCAAGGATTGTCATATTCATTTTCTGTTTGGTGAACAGGAAGTCAACCATGGGCCTCATGTTTTGTTTTTGTTTTTTTTTTTCACATGGCCACTTATCAGTCCACAGGATGGCCAAGGCTTAGGGTTTCAAGGGCAATAAGAAGGGAAGCCACACATAAGATCCTTTCCTAATTCCTAATTCTCCACAGGCCTCATTGGCTCTTGGCTTGCTCCATCCATCATGGATGGAGAAGGTTTCACAAGGGATAATATAGACAAGTTAGTTACTGTTACTTCCATTGGCAAATAATCTAAACACGCAAGTTCACATATTGTCAGTGGTTAGAATACAGTGAGACCCCAAGTTTGGTAGTATGAAAATCCCTGTGTTTTACAAAGGAAGAAATACTTAGAAAATGGTTAAAAGTGATGTTTATAGCTTATAGTTTTCTAGAATATAATTCATTCAGTCCATTCAATATATTTTTAAATATTTTTTTCTTTATTTATTTGAGAGAAAGAGGAGGTGGGGGGAGGAAGAGACAGAGAGAAAAAGAGAATGGGCATGCAAGGGCCTCTAGCCACTGTTCATGAACTCCAGACACATGTGCCCCCTGTGCATCTGGCTTAAGTGGGTCCTGGGGAATTGAACCAGGATCAAATGTCTTAATCACTAAGCCATTTTCAAGCCCTATTAAATAATTTTTTTTTGTTGTTGTTGTTGAGGCCATATGTTAACACTTTGGAGGTGGAGACCAGTCGATCAGAAGGTCAAGATCATTTTTGGCCATATAGTAACTTCAAGGTCAGCCTGGGCTACGTGAAATTCCTTCAAAGTAAGCAAGCAAGCAAATAAAAATTTATTATCTATTATCTGCTGAAATCTTATTCTCTGGAACTTACTTTCTAGAGGAGAAAAAAATAAATAAATAAAACCTTCATAAACATATAAAAAGCTACTAATTGCAAGTGGGACTTCTTTACACATCCATTCATCCTCAAGCTACTAGCTTTCTCTGTCTACTATATGCCAGATACTCGGGACACAGTGGTGAAAAAGGAAAATTTTGTGCTGCTTCATGGGTGGTGGTGTTGAAGACAGGTGTTAGGTAAGAAATGATGAGCATGGTGCAGAGTCTGAGGAAGAAAAAGGGTCTGACAAAAGCATAAGAGGAAAGGACAGCCCACACGGTGTATGGTACATTTAAGGATGCGACACAGCTGAGGTCTTCATGCTGAGTGCAAATTTGCTAGAACAAAGTAGGAAAAAGAAGTACAATGAAAGAAAAGTAATGAATGGAGGGATAAAAGAAGGAGAAAAATAAGGAATGAGGTATGTTAGTGAAAAGGAGAAAGAAAGGGAGGATATGAATGTGTTGTGAGTTAGAATATTCCAGGCCCAAGGGATTGTATGTATGTATGTATGGGCAGGGGAGCAGCAGAGCTCAGTGGAGGAGTCTACAGAGGGATTAAGTTTGAACGCCTGTGTGGAGGAGCAGCAGAGCTCAGTGGAAGAGTCTACAGAGGGATTGTATATGTTAATGCCTGCGTGGGAGAGCAGCAGAGCTTACTGGAGAAGTCTACAAAACAAAAGTCACTGGTCTGCAGGTGGGATAGGAAGAATGTGGCACAGAAACAAAAGAAAGACAGGCTAGATTCACTCAGCTCAGGACGTCCATCCACAACTTGTCAGCTCCATTTTCCTCTTTGCTGGCTACCTTGTCCACCTTGTACAGATGATGGAGTCCTCACTTTCTATCCAGGAGAGATGAATTTGTGCTGACTGCACATAAATGCTTGCCTCTAGTCCTCCACATTCTACTCTTACCTGCATGTCTGCTGGTCCATGGGCTTGGAGTTAGAATGGGTCTTAAGGAAAATCCGGAGGAATCTACTTTTGGACACCTGGATTCAGGCTATCAGGCTCTATTGCTGAGTCTGTCTTTGGGCAAGGGATGTAATATCTCAGTGCACCACACACAGCATGGGAGTGAGGATGTTTGAAGATTGAGTTGCCACCTTCTGCACAAGGTCCAGCATTATGCCTGGTGTATAATTAATTATAAGCTCCTTTCTGTCAGTTAGGAAAAGATGATATGGGGCCACCAGGCCTACTGACTGACAGCACATGCAAATACAGGATGTACAATGCAGCACAGCTGCCCAGAGACTCAGCAGAATGCTGTTGGGTCATTTTTGACTCAGTGAGCTATTGAGGTTTAGCTTCTTTCTGGACAGTCATCCAAGATATGATGACTTTGAGTAAATCATACAAAGTGATCAGAGGGGTGGGGGAGAGGTAGAGGACAGAAATAGAGAGATAGGTAGATAAAGTGCAAAAAACAATTATGAAAAAAAATCAAAGAAGATATTTTAACTTTAAATATTTTTTCTTTATTTATTTGAGAGAAAGCAGGGGGAGGAAGAGACAGAGAGAAAGAGAGAAAAAGAGAATGGGCAAGCCACTGTAAATGAACTCCAGACACATGTGTGCCCTGTGCATCTGGCTTAAGTGGGTCCTGGGGAATTGAAAGTTTAAATAATTATAAGAAGATATTCAAAGTAGGGTCATATTTCCAGGGAAGGTTGGGAACATGAATGTTTTAGGTTCTTGCTGAGCCTGTTAGAAGGCTAACCTTTGGCCTAGTTCAAATTCTGCCTAGCCTCCACTCACAAAAGGGTTTCATAAAAGTTGTCAAACTTCACTGCTTCCCTCCTTTCTCATCTCTGAGATGGGATGTGGCTCCCCTGACTGAGTATATGGAATTATAAAAATTATGAAATTATCTTGTAGGGATGTTCAAATGTTCCTCCACTTCCTGGTCCTGCTGCTCTGACCAGGCATTGCATGGGATGGAAGAACCACATTGGAACCCAGTGTTACAGGTCAAAGGTCAATAGGGAGGGGCTTTTCTGAACACAACCTGATTTCTGATCTGGGTTTCTCCACTGGCCTTGTTTGCCTAACGTACCTGGGGTCTTACAAAGGTAGAAGTGATCAGTAAATGTTGACAAAGTTCTTCCTTAATATCTTTGCCACAGATTTCTTTGTTGCTCAACGGTCTTTGTTTGCAGAAATGATTGTCAGTGAGCAAGTCTCCATGAACTACATGTGCATGGCTGAACTCACAGTAACTTTCTCCTAAAGAGACACTTGGATTAATATTAAGACTTCAGCAGATGCAATAATTGGTCTGTAAACTTTACATAGATTCATAATATAATTGCAGGAGTATTTCCATGTTGGTATCTTTATTGATGCTAATTTTTGAAATAGCAGAATCAAAGTTCCCAAGTTCTCACAACACAGTGATGCATTTACCTCCACCATCCCCTCAAATGGTCGCACTATGACGACTAAATAATATTGGTACTTCTGTCCTGCAAAGCCATGGGAACAGGTATTGGCAGTAGTCCACTGAACCTTTTGAAATGCCAGTGACACATAAATACAGAATATGTAATGCAAAGATGAAACAGCCTGGTATGGCAGAGAATGGCCTGGGACATATGTGGTGAGGCTTTATGTAAGGTGATGCAGGTTTGACTGTGTGGAAGTGATGTTTAACTGCGGTCTGAAAAGTGAAGAAATCAACTTGGGTTTATGGTGTGATGCGTGTGCTGTTGTAAGGAGTGTGAGTGTTATGGTGCATGTGTGAAGCTCAGAGGACAGCCCCCAGCGTCAGTTCTCGCCGTCCACCTTGAAGAGGCGGGCTCTCTTGTTTTCATCTGCGTGTGCCAGGTTAGCTGGCTTGTGAGCGTCCAGAGTTTCTTCTGCCTCCACTTCCCCTCGTAGGTGTGCTGGGATTACAGAAGCATGATACTGAGTCTGGCTGTATGTGGATTCTGGGGATCAGGACTCAGTTCCTCACACTTGCATGGCAAGTGCTGTACCCACTGAGAATCTTCCCAGCCTGAAGGAGGCGATGTCTAAGTAAAAGGAATGCCATATGTGTGCCCAGGCTTCGTGTGTGTGCGTGCTGTCCACTGTGAACTTCTGGAGGGAGGCTGTCCTTACTTCTCATCTTGGAATGCATTACATTACTAGAGGCTGGTGCTGTATCACTAGCACCAGCTGAATTGAACTGACCATGGCTGAAGCTTCTCATTTGTAAATAAGGATAAAGAACCCTACAAGGTGGAGTGAGAACTCTCACTGAGAGTAAGACATAGGCCAAGTTCAAGCATCTTAACTCTCTTCCAGCTCTGCTAAACAACATCTCCTAATTAAGGCTACATGGCAATGACATCCAGAGATAGCCATTTTTCTTGAGCAAAGCTTTGTTTAGACAAATCTGGCTAGGGATGTGACATCATTTGCTAGAAAAAAAATCTGCTATGAGTTGTTTGCCAAACATTTTCCCCTGAGGTTAAAAACACCGTAGTATTTTTAAACCATGCAGGCAAAAATCACTCCTTGTGCCCACAGGAACTGACTCGTTGCCAGGACTCCAAATTGGCAGGACAAAGGGCCCCATACCATCTGTCTTCACATTGGCTGAATTTGGGTCTTGAAGCAAGAATTGGATTAAGAAAAGGGAAAGCAGCATGTAACACTGGTTGGAATCCCTTGACAAGCTCTGTGTTAACACGTGTAGTGAAAGGCTGAGTGTGGGGCAAAGTGAGCTCTTTGAAGAGGACACTACTGTCCAAGATAATCATCTGTAACAGAGCTAGACCTGTGGCTTCATGCAGGAACAAGATTCCTAACCTTTCTCCCTCATTTTCTCTGTCTTTCATGTTCTCTTTCTACCATTTTCTTTGCCAGAAAGAAGGAAACCAAAAGCATTTTTTTCTCTCTTCAAAGTTATGAGGAACAATTATAGCTGGCATAGGTGGAGTTACTTAATGTTTTTCAAAACCTTACCTGTTCTGTGTTTCCTTCATTTGCATGTATGTTATAACGTTCCCCAGCCCTCAGCATAGTTCTGGAGATTCAAAGACATTCATTTAAGGAATTTCACTTGGATAAGTTCTGACCTCTACTCTTTAGATAGTTTTCCCTGGCCAGTGTTTCTCCAACTTGAAATGGAGGACAGACAGGCACACATGGTGGAGCCTTGGGACCCAGTTTCCTGTCAGCAGCCGATGGTGTTGTAGCCTCAGGGCTGTAGTTCTGGGCCCCTGCAGCTCACTTCTAAGGCAAGCCTTCTATAACTCTGAGGTCTTGAAAGAATCTTAGGAAAGAGGTTCTTTGGCTAATGATCAGGTACATATATTAAAAATCCTATAGATATTGCATAGCATTCTGGGGGAGATGAGCATCCTAAATAGATGATGTAGACAAGCTGAAACATGGAAGAAAGAATTGCAAGGTACTTCAAGGAGAGAACAGGAAATGTTCTTGAATTGAACACACCATGAGTATGGGCTGTTCTCTCCCAAATCTTCCACTGTATCACTTTGGGCACCAAGCTCTGCTCAGGGACTGTTAACAGAGGAATGATGCAAACTCTACGAAGCTGGGGTTCTCTGCGCTGCTGATACAATCTGTTCTCAGCACTTTCCCATCCAGCCTTGTAAATTAGCAGAAGGAAAAGGAATAAAAGAAAGGGCTAAACTGGCTTCCTAATTTATGCCAAATGATTTAATTCTTGCCTGTTGTTGGTTGATGCTGGGTCTTAGATGAAAGAATGGTTCCTATGCTGAGATTTCTTAATAAGGATAAAGCACAAATCCCCAATCAATCAGTGGGAAAGGTGCTAAAAGACTGTTGGATGTATGTAAGTAACAGAATTTCAGCTAGTGAGCAGCAGCAATTCTGGGGCACTGGGGGAGCTGTTGGGCTTTCAAGATTGCTGCTTTATTTGGTTATTTCTGAGTCTAGCACATTCTAACAATGGGTGCATAAGGGATGAGATTGTATTAAAGCAGTGTGATAATGATTCTGATGGTGTTTATGAGAGAAAAGATTCAGGAACAAAGACTGGTATAATTAAGTACTGGATTTTCTGGTGGTATATTTGTTTTGGAGCCTATTGTAAGTTGAATTGTATTACCCAAAGAGATGGACTGATGTTATAAACCCCAGTACATCAAAGGTGACCTTACTTGAAAAGTCTTTGTAGACATAATAAAGTTAAGATGAAGTGAGTAGGTTGGCCCTTAGCCAAGGGGCTACAGAGCAGGAAGACTATGACATGAAGATACAGACACACAAAGGAGACAGCTCTGAAGAAGGAGGCAGAGGCTGGAGTGACAAGTCAAAGATTGCAGTGGGAGAGGCCAGGGATGATCTTCTATCTGCAACTTCAGAGAGACCCTTGCCCTGCCAACACCTTCATTCACTTCCTGGCCTCAGAGAGAAGACGTCCCTTCTGTGGATGACTATTCTAGTAGATGACTATTGACCCACTGAAACACCATTATTTTGAAAATTCCTGTATGAACATTTTATTGCTTTTGTTTCTCAAGGTAGGGTTGTACTTTAATCCAGGCTGACCTGGGATTCACTATGTAGTCTCAGTATGGCCTTGAACTCTCGGTGATCCTCTTACCTCTGCCTCCAGAGGTCTGGGATTAAAGGCGTGTGTCACCATGCCCAACCTTTTTTTTTTTTTTAATCCTGAAAGACACTAAGACTTTAGTTCCCGACCACTTTTTAATCCTTACCGGAACAACCATTATTTGTGTGATTTTAAATTAGTTGCTCAGGGTGCTTAGAAGTATACACAGGTAGACATAGCATGTGATGGAGTAGAAAGACTTAGAGGAAAACATCTTGCAGTTCTGGTGTCAAGAGATCCTAGGAGTAGCAGCTATTGTTTGTTTAAATAGTACTTATAACAATGACAAGTGTTCTAGGATTGTCAACAAAAAGATATCCTATTTCCCTGACATGTGCACCAGCTTCCTCAACTTTGCTGTTAGCTGTGGGAGAGGTGAAGTGGTGAGGCATTCCCAGGAACCCTTAGCTACAAAAGTACCAATAAAAAAAAAACAAAAAACAGCCAAGCATACTCACCTTTTATTCTGATTCATAGTAGGTTGCAAAATTCTACTCAGTGCCTACCCTACCAGTTGAGACTAAGAATGGGCCTTTGATTCTCCACTTGCAAACTTTGCTTGCACCTCAGGACAGAAACAAGATGTTGGAATCTTCCCATCTCCCCAGAACAGCTGATTATGGTAGCAGACCACTGTTACTTGGAACAGCTGATTTTGCCTATGGTAGCAGACCATTACCACTTTTCAGAGTGGACATTGTCTCTGTTTTAAAAGGAACTTGGCTCCCTGAGCATTTGAATCATGATGCCAGATGGAATATGGGTGGGACCTGAACCCAGTCATACTTCATCCAGTCCAGAGCCCTTACCCACCCTACTTTCCTATCAGACTAAACTCAGTCAGTTTCCTGCTTTCCTATAAACCCATCATGGCCCTACAGGACCTATTGGGTCAAACAAATTCAGAAGGGGGACAAAACCCTTCACACCATCAAGACTTGCCTCCTTTTCTCTCAACCTATCCAGGTTAGCTTTCTAACCATGAGCTTCTCCAGTCCATTTTGTTTAAAACAGAGGTGAAGTCACTGCATTGATTACTTTTCCTGTGACTCAATCCCTGACAAGAAACAATTTAAGGGAGGGTTGGTTATCTTGTTGTTTGAGTGGGTGGGTAGGCATGGTGCGGGGGCATGGAGGCTTGGTGCTACGGGGTAAGTGCAGATATGGGCAGATCAGGAAGCCAAGCAGGGGCACTGCTGCCAGCTGGCTTTCTCTGCTGCTTTGAAATTTATTTATTTATTTATTTATTTGATATAAAAGGGAGAGTAAGACACAGAGAGAGAATGAGGAAGGGTGTGCCAGAGTCTATCGCCTCTGCAAACAAACTCCAGATTCATGCACCACTTTGTGCATTTGGCTTTAGGTGGATCCTGGGGCAGTGAACCCTGATTGGCAGGCTTTGTAATCAAGCACCTTTAACTGCTGAACCACCTCCTCACCCCTTTTTCTTCCCCTCTTTATTCAACCCTAACCTCAGTTCATGGGATGGTACCACCCACTCAGGATTGGTCCTCTGTCCTCAGTTAAACCTCTGGAACCTTTGAGATGTGTGGCCTAGCTAGCATTAGTGGGATTTGGGGGTCATGCCTCAAAGGGGATAACTGGCTTTTGGCTCCACCCTCACTTCTCTGCTTTCTGACATGCCAAAGAATGAGGAGCTAAGCCACAACTCCCACTGCCAAGAACTCTGGCATGTTTTGGCCATTGGGATGGACAGATAGTCTCTGTAACCATGAACCAAAAAAGTTATCCTTTAGGTTGTTTCTATCATATATTTGATCACAGTAAAGGAAAAGCTACTAATGCAGCATGTATCTTTGGAATGCTTAATTATTTTGTATTGATTTATTTGGCATAAACAAGATTATGGGGATAAAGCTCAAGTGATAGACTTAGTTCAGAACTGAGGCCTTTAGAAGATCTGAGCAACTGTGACATGGTAACTCTGTAGGTGGCTCAGGAATTCTTGTCTATGTGGACATGACTACATGCTGAAGGTCTGTGCTAGTAGTGATGTGAGTGCTATTGGTGGTAGTTTGGGACCATATAACAATTAAAGCAACTTCTGCACTAGCAGGTCTAAGGTTTCACAAACATTTCATACTGAAGAGATTAATGAGAATCTATCTAGAGCCACTTTGTGAACAAGGTCCATGTTTCACTTGGTTCTTTGGTCTCTGTATTTGGTGGAAGACACGGACCACTATCATGTCTCTAGCAAATGTTATCTGGTTAAGTCAATATATAAGAATTGGATTAATATGGAAAATAAATGTGACATACATATAAGACAGATTTACTCATATTTCAGAAAATCTGTGAAGCTAATTTTGTTCTTGGCATTCTTTGCTTTTTTGCTTTTGTATTCAGATCCACCTGTGCCTTCTGTCCCTTGAGAAAATGCCTTCCAAAATCCTTAAATTTCTGAGATATCTCCACTCTCTCACCAAAATCTTCAAGGGAAGGCTGGGGAGCACCATTCCGCAGAAGCAGTGAAGGACTTTTCATGGGTCCTTACTGATGGTTGATGTTATGTGTCAGCCTCCCTGACCATGAGATGTCCAGGTGTTTAGCCCAGTGTTATTCTTGGTATGGCTGTGAGGGAGTCCCTGAGTGAGGGTAACATTTACAATCTGCTGTGGGTAGAAGGGGCTCATCCCATTAGCTGAACACTTGAATGGGATAAAAGACAATATGAACTCCTATTTGAGTGTCTGAATGGGGAATTCAGTCTTTTCTGGCTTTCACACCAAAGTTAACTAATTATCTATTCTTGGATCTTAATGCTGCTGACTTCTCTCCATCTGCTCTCCTGGTTCTCAGAATTCCAGATTCATACCGCACCTATGTTCTGGGCTTTTCTGAGTCTCCAGCATGCAGATGGACTGCATGGCCTGAGCTTGTTCTTCTTAGCTTTTTACAAGCCAATTCCTTAAAATTCTCTCACTCTGTCTCTTCCCCTTTCATCCCTCCCTCTCTCCTGTCTTCCATCATTGGCTTGTTTATTGGGAGAATCTTAATGCCCTCATACAATGAAGAATTTTCATTTTCGTAGACATCAGAAACGTTTGGAAAAAGAAATATGGCTAGTTATAGAACTTATGGAAAAATGAAACAAAGGTAAAAGTGGTGACCTTGGACGTAAAGAGGGGTGTTGCAAGGGTGATTAACTGTTCTCTGTACAGTGTACCTATAATCATAATATTCAGTAAATGCTGTTATATTGTTATGGTATTCCATAACAAACAAAGACACTGAGGTTATATAAACAGCTGGAATGTAGAATGTGGCAGTGGGATAAAAGTCTAACTCCAGAGCCAGTGAATGCCTGTACAGGGACACAAGGGCCCTAGAATCACCATTATTTTGTATGAGAGACTTTGAGTTCCCATATCCAATTGCAGTGCTTTATGTTTTCCAAAAACACCTATTACCTCATTCAAATCTCAGAACCCAGCTTATAATACAGTTATTATTTGTAACTGTACAGCTCAAGCCTTTGAAAAGCAGAGTAACTTGTAAATATGCACTATGAGCACAAGGGTACTGCTGGAGCTGAGACCTCCCGATTCTAAGACACATGGCTTATCCTCTAGTGAGAGGAGTGGCTCTGGAAAAAAGATTACGTTATTAAGTGAATAGTGAAAAAACAAGCGTGTATGGGAAAAAGTGCCTTTATCTTTCAAAAAGTAAAAGAAACATTGTCTTGTGTAATATTCAAGTGCCATGGTGAAATGTATGTAACTATGCATGCATTATTATACCAAGGCTTTGTCATCAATAATACGTTCATTCAGCTGTTTTACTGCTTGAAACAATTCAGCAAATGTTAATGACTCCTATTTGCTGGAAATGGTCACCTTCTGTACACCCATGGAGGCATTTACCAACTCCTAACCACTGTCTAATCAAAGCTGCTAGGAGCCCTCATTTCTTTTATTTCTTCTATAAAAATGTCCATGGGGCTATCACCATCAAAATTCTCTGGATAAGAGTGCATCTTTTTTTTTTTTATCAATCTTTTTTCTTTTACAAGGCCATGCTTAAAATCATGCTACAGATTTTGCAAGACACTATTTCAGGCTTGGTTGCACAAATTCTTGTTGATATAAACTAAGATACCTTGATTAAAGCAATTCCCTTTCTCATTGTTCCTCTCCTAGCTAGTACAGCTGAAGGCCAGTAGTAGTTCAGTGATCTCTCTATGCCAGGATGTGTGCGGCTCAAATGGCTGAAAACCAGCATCGTTTGCTCCTATTGCAAGTCTCTGAACTCTGTCCTTATAATGCCCAGTGCTAAATATTGGAAGGAAAAAATACAACAGTCCCTCTTGGCAAGACAATTACTATGAGGTAAGAGACTAAAAAGAGATGGGCAGATGGTTTCCTGAATGAAAACATATAATTTTGCCTAAGGGGTTGGGGCCTAGAAATGAAGATGATGATTTATTATCCTTCACTGGTAGAGCTTTTTTGTAGGAGGTGTGTCCCTGGGGACAGACAGTCCCACTAGGTCTTCATAGCAAGGTCTCTCTCTTTCCGTTCTCTCTGTTCTTGTTGAGATGTGATACCCAGTTCCTGAAGTCCTTTCCTCACCAGAATGAAACTTTCCCCTCAAAACTATAAGCCAGAAATAAGCTTCCTTCCATAAGCTGCTTCTGGTCAGCTATTTTGTTCCCAAAGAGAAAGTAGCTGCTAAAATAACAAGCATTCAGCGTGACTGCTGTGGCCACCACAGTAAGGACTTCACATATGTTAGCTTATTTGGCCTGTCTTTCCAACATAGTTGTAATGTAGTTTAGAATCATTTCACATTATGGATGGGGACACTGAGAGGCATCAAGGAAAAGTGACCTCAGGACAGATCAGGTAGCTTAGCTCTAGAGTTCACTCTTAGCTGGTACCCTATACAATCTCAGTGGTGATCAGGAGAGGATGATTGGCCCATTAAGAGGACAGGGGTATTATATTTCATGCAAACCAAGTGTTCTCTTCAGACACCAAGGAACTGAGAAAGCAAGGCAGGGAAGTGGGTTAGGATATCGTCCCTGTATGTTGGCTTGAAAACTTACTCCTGATCAACTGGGGCCCTTCTTAAAATACATATTCCAGGGCCCTACCTCAAACCAATGATTATAACATGTGTTTCAGGAATAGTTTTTTTAATTATTCCAAACAAGTTTTTCTGGTGACCCATGTGCATTTTATAGTCTGAACACCAGTGTTCTGGTATAGGGAGACTGGGGAAGATGGGAAGGACATGTTATTAGCATTTGGTATTGTGTTTTCTTGTAATGACTGAGAAAGCTCCATGTTTGGCTAGCAACCTCTATGTCATCCTCAGCCTTGGCTGCATTTTTCTTCCATCACTGAATGTTTTCCACATATATGATTACAAAGGAAATCTTAAAGCACTAGAAAGCCTCTTGTAGTTATTTGAATGTGATATATCACCCATAGCTTCATATGTTTGTGATTAGGCCTCATACTCAACCCCCCAGCTGGTATATTCTTCGGGAGGTGGAGCCTTGAGGAGGAGTGTTGCTGGGAGAAGACCTTGAGATTTATTGGTACAGCTCTACTGGGTGTTCACTAGCCAGCATCCTCTTGCTGTATCATTCAGCTGATGTGACAAGAAGCGATGCCTCTCCTCTGCCATGAGGAAACTTCCTTTGAGGGAGGATAATGGAATATAAATATGAGTGAAGTACAGTATTTTCATCTATTAAAGTTTTAAAATATTTTTCCTTTTTTTGATAATAGATACATTTTCAGAATTTTAGTGCTAGCATAATAATAAATTATAGAGTATTTGGGAAGAAAACCTGATTATTAGTCTAATTGATTAAATTTTGTATTAATAGAAATTTACTATGAGGACTGTTTTGGTACAAAAGATAATCTGAGATTGTAGGCTAGAAATGAAAATAATTAAAATCAAGGTTCCAGAGTTCCACCAGTATTTAGACATTAAGCTAAAAATGTTAGTAATTCTAAGATGACATTCTGTACCCATGGCTGCTCTTAATCTGATCATTAGAGAAGTGAAAACATTACAAAAGGCTTTCAGACATAACAGTAGGGGAAATGTTTGGATAAAATTTAAACTAAACTTAATTAAAACATTAATTTAAAAGTATGGAATGTAATTCTTCAAGATGGATCATAGCCAGTATGAAGCCCTTCTGCTGCAGGTGACTGGGGCTGGGGTGGGGAAGGAGGGACAGAACTTAGGGTGCAGTCCTGGACTTCCCACTTTCCACCACCTTGGCCTCCTTTCTGGGAAGGAAGATGAATACTGACTTCAGTGTGAGGTCACCACTGCTGTAATAGCACAGGATGGTGGCCCAGAGGAAGACACAGAGTCCAGTATAGGCTGTCCTCCAGTGAACAGAGTCCAGTGTAGCCTATTCTCCAGTAAGCAGAGGCAAGGCTGAGGTTGGTCATCTGTACAAAAGGCCAACACATCAGACCACTTTTATATGTATTCCAGAATTTCTGTTTCAAATCCAAAAATATGTCATCCCTTTCCTGGGGAATGCTCATGGCTGTGTAGGAGACAGAGGACAACAAGTCCTCCAGGCTGGTCTTGAGCACCTCTCCAGGATGGCGCAGTGCTTGATGTTGCCATGGAAGGTCTCTGCCAGAGTGGCCAGGCACTGCGTCTGGTGCTGGATGCAGGCACAGTGTCCCTGGCCAGAAGAGCCAGAGGTACAGCAGCATTCTGGTGAGCCATGGGTAGCACCTGGCAGCGTTCCACCAACCTATGCCTGTGCCCAGCATTGCCACCACCTGCACCCAAGACCTCCAGCACCTTGTGGGCATCTGGGGCCTCCTCCTAAAATGATTTTTATTTATTTGCAAGAGGGAGTGAGTGAGCATGGGTGCATCAGTCCCAGACACACACTCTACTCTATTCATCTGGCTTTACATGGGAACTAGGGAATTGAACCCAGGCTTTAACCAGTTAAGCCAGCTCCTCAGCACCACATATTAAAGTCCTCAATTAAGTTCTGGTTAGAGAATCTTCTCTTTTCAGATGGCAATGACCACTGGGACAACCCAAAAGGCAACATAGTGATGAGAAGAAGGGATGGAGGACTGTCCAGCACTGAAACATCTCTATCACACCCTCCAAGGCTCAGGGTCCATTGTGGAAGAGGTGAAAGAATGTAAGAGCCAAAGAAAGGGTACCACTCCTTACAGTGCAACTGTCCATACAGAAATTGACCTCCATATCTATGACCTCACAGTGCCTAACAATACCTACATAAGACTCTCATAATAGGAGAAAAAGATGATGATGACATCAAATTAAAAGAGAGACTACTGGAGAAGCAGAGGGGATGTGATGGAGAGAAGAGTTGTGAAGGGGGAAGTGGGGAAGAGCAATATCATGGTTTACTGTCTGTAAGTATAGAAG
The DNA here is from genome assembly GCF_020740685.1 of Jaculus jaculus. Lineage (NCBI taxonomy): Eukaryota > Metazoa > Chordata > Mammalia > Rodentia > Dipodidae > Jaculus > Jaculus jaculus. The sequence continues at coordinate 25,859,319 of NC_059115.1, forward strand.
TTGTCAATAAAAGAATAAAAAAATAAACAAAGGAAATTTCCCCTTGAGACTGTAAGCCAAAGTAAACCCTTTCCTTCCATATGCTGCATTTTTCGTGTTTTGTGCACAGCTGTGGAGACAAGAACCATGAAGTCAGCCCACTAGCTTACTCCTTCCTGATTTAGTTTGAAGACAAAAAGCCGTCTGATTTTACATAGAGAAGTGACATGATCTGGCTTCCATTTTCTACACAGTCATTTGGAGGCGGCATGGAGGACATGACTTATGTGTGAAGACTGATGCCATGAAGGACAGAAGCTTTGGATTCTCAGCATCTACTTCTGGGGGACAGAAAGATGATGCAGACAGGATGGGGAGAGAGCCTGGGAGATACAGGAGGTGGACAAACTTAATTGACCATGCAGGTGTACCAGAGGGAGATGCTGAGATAGTAGTCACATTAAGGAGTCAAGAAGAACCCCTAAGACAGAGAAGAGAGTATGATATATTACTGTCCTGGCTATTTAGGGCTGGTGTCCCTAGGGAGATTTGCTTGAGGTGGATCCAGTGGAATCTCTGGAGGTGCTGGAAGACAGTAATCTGGTTAGAAGTGTTCAGTTGTGTTTATATCAATAACTGTTCATTAAAGAAAGGGTGCTGGGGGAGATTATGAGGCAACTAGGTCAGCTGGACACCACTCTCATGAACAGGTATCTGGAATCATATTCTCCACTGGGCTTCACACTTAAGCTGGTATCTGGAATCATATTCTCCACTGGGCTTCACACTTAAGCTGGGGAAATTAGCAGTCTTAACTGAACAACTATTTATAAACCATCCAGAATAGCTCCTGGAATTTAGCAGTGGATGTTAAATAAGTGAGTGAGCAAGCCCCATCTGGATGGCAGCTGAACAGCTTCTTGCTCACTGGATACAGCTGGTGTCAGCCACAAGCACAGAAAAGCAATCCTGCTCCAGTACCTTGGAAATGACCCAAGAAGGCCGCGAGAAGACCCTGTAGGGGAGAGGTGTTGTATAAGAGCTCATGGGGCAAAAGGAGTGTTTCTTCTAGGAGATGCAATGTCAAGAGGCATGAAGTTAATTAAGTTAAGATGGCAAATGATTATCCACCTCAAGGATGAAAGATGGCATGTGCTTTTTAGGATCATTGGTGACAATAGTAACAGTATTTCTTTCAGACTGTGTAGACTTTGTATTGAAGGAACCCCAGGAGGGGGACCCCACGCTCTGCCCAGATATGGTGACACCCCAAATCACTCACGAGATACGGTCTTGATGCAAACTGCAAGAGGATTTTATTCCAAGCGCGCTGGGGCCCACAGTCGTACACTGCACAGGGGTAGAGGACTGCAGAGCCCCGAATGCAGGAACGGGACAGTTTTTATAGGGTTTCTAACAAAGCCTGTGCATTAGACCAATCATTTTTTTAATATCAGGAGCCTGCAGGGTGCGAGCCAGTCAGTTTGTGCCACCCCATAGTTTCTAAGCCAATTAGTTTAATTTGTTCAAGCCCCTCATGGACCAATCATTCTCTTATGACCTTGGTGGTCAGCATTTGCACAGGTCCTTGGTGGGAGTAGCAGAGTGTGGTACCAGTCTCCTGTGACCTTGGAGGTCAGCATTTGCACAGTTCCTTAGGTGGGGGTAGCAGAGTATGGTATCAGCCTCCTATGACCTTGGTGGTCTGAGGCAGGCTGCTACAGCTTATGGTGTGGGCTACTAAGGCTTACAGCGTGGGCTATTAAGGCTTATGGTGCAGGCTATTTACAGAAACCAAATAAGTGGTTCACTTCATTACTCATTTCCCATCCTTGAGGGCTATCTCATGCCCTTTTTACCTAGTTTTATATTAGAAGCGGGCTCTGATATAATGAGAAGAGGGATTCTTTACTTGCTTCCAACAGAGAGTAAAGCCTGGAGTTTGAGGTATGCAGGGGCCTGCTTAAGCTCCCTTTGGAGCGTGATAGTATTTCTGGGCTTCTGAATTCTTGGGCCTTTCAGTATCTGTAGCCAGAGGCATTAACTACACCTTTCAGCCATGCACCAGAGTTAGGCTATGCTTTGCTATATTAAGTGACTTCATTATAACCCCCCCACCCCACACAATCATGTCTATGTTACATATCATCTAATATGTGTCAATGTTGGAATTCCTGTTGGGGATATAGAATGAACAACATGACCATGTTGTATCTGAAACACACACTAGGTGCTTGCTTAGTGTCTAAGCAGAGTTTGTCTGTGACTGTGTGTTCATGTTTGTTGCCTAAAGGGCATTTGCTGCTGGGACCTTGTATTCTTCATTGTAACACTTGAGTCTGGCACAGAAGTATGCACACTCCCCAGTGGGTCTGCACTGAGTCAGGTCCTATGAGCTACTGTTCATTCCTAAAGCACCTGGCACCAGAACACAGACTTTGGCAATGCTGCAGTAAGTGCTCTGAAGAGAGTGTGTCTTTTTTGAGTATAAAATAGGGGGTCTTAGTAAAGATAAAGAGGGTGGCCAGGGAAGGAGCAGTTTAAATGAGACTGTAGGAAGAACTGGATGAAGCTACAGAAGAGGGGGGAGAGAAAATTCCAGGGTGAAGGGAGGAGAGAGGTAGGACAGGAAAGAAAGAAACCCCTTTCCTTGAGTGAACACAGCTAGTTACATTCCATTTTTCTTCTGTTGATACTGATTTCCTTTAAGTGTTGTAAAATGCCATTTCAGGAAATCATGTTTTCTATTTTGTGAAATGACTCATATAGAAGAGCTTTTTTGTTGTCATTGGCATTAAAAATAAAGCCAGAATAAAATAGCTTGGAACCATTTTTTTTTTCATTTTTTATGTGAAATGATGGAATTCCAAGTTTAAATTTTCTTATGCTCTTTTAGAGATGAATGCTTCTTTGCTGATGGCTGCCAGCTACTTACCCCAAACACTTAGGGTTGCCTCCAGGTCCTCCCTTCTTCCCTCCCTGATCATCCAAATGCTGGGGGCCCATATCCACCACAGAAGACTGGGAAGGGTGGAACTGATGGGACCCCTTTGATCCAGGATATGACACCTGTGCCAAGAACAGCTGGTGACCACAGAGGTTGTGTGCTCGTGATGGAGCTGCTTGATATCTGAAGTTCTAGGCCTATTTCTTTCTGCCTGTGGGATTTGAGGAAAGAGGGTCTGTTAAGTTTTCTGAGGTAATGCAAATAGCTCAGCAGAAGAGTGTTTGCCGAGCATGTAAAAGGCTCCAAGTTCAAACCCAAGCATCACAGGAAATAAAATAAATATAATAGTGATAAGAATAGCAAATTTTCCAAGGTGATAGAGGAGAGCTGCCTTGGAACAGTCTCCCTGGGTACCCTGACTCAAGCACTAACGTACTCTGAGTTTTTGAGCAGAGGAGTGAGTCATTTTGATTCGTTCTTAATGCTTATATGTCTGAGGATGACATGTGGCTGGGAGGAACAAGAATCATAGAACAAGGGCTGGAGGGATGGCTTAGTGGTTAAGGCAATTGCCCTAAAAAATAAAGGACCCAGGTTCGATTCCCCAGGACCCATGTTAGCCAGATACACAAGGGGTGCACACATCTGGAGTTCATTTACAGTGGCTGGAGGCCCTGGCACGCCCATTCTCTTTTGATCTCTCTCTCTCTCTCCCTCTTTCTCTGTCAAATAAATAAATAAAACATTTCCAAAAAAAATAAAAATAAAAACCATGGAATGAAGCCAGAACTGGATGGACATCAGTCTCCTAAGAAGATGGAGAAATTCCAGCTGGTCACAATCACGATGTAGAGGGGGAAATCGCAGGGTACTAACGAAGCTGTAGCAAAGAGGTGAACAGACCCCAGGCTCTGGAGGAGCAAACACTTTGCATGCTCCGATGATGGTCAGTCACTACCTTAGCTAATTTAGTAGTGTTAAGTCCTTTCAAGCACTTCCTCTCCATTTTATATGACAGAAGATTGTGGCTTTGGGGCCAGGATTTTGGCCTGAGGAAATGTGTCACTGGTGATGGAGCTTGCTGTGTTTAACTCCAAAGACAAGATTGGTCTTCCTCCCTAACTACCATGTATCCTGTGCCTCCCAAACATTTAAGATAACTGGAGTAATTACTACTAGGGTGTTATCCTGTATGCTTTAAGTGCATTGTTTATCTTGTTCTCTCCTTAAACTTAGGTTCTGTCTTGTTGACTTCTTATATGGTCCCCTTCACATATTACCTGCTTGATACAAACCCAGTGAACAAATTCACAGACCATTATGGAACAAAAAGGCAAGAGAGACAAATTGAAGTCCAACACTGTAAGAATGTTTTTTTTCTGGGTTTAGGCTATGACCATGAGCATAAAATGAGTAATAGTCCAAGGATCTCACTTGGTCTCATGGGTAGCTTCACACTAAGATGTGATGGCCTAATTCTTTCAGGAGAATGGAAAATCTGTACATAAATATAAAGGTGCAGAACTGTGGAATACATGTTCTCCTATCTCTCAAGGTGAGTTCATAGCCAAACTTAAGCCTGGGACATTGAAGTCTGCAGTGATGTTGTGGGTCCCAAGAGACTAGAGTGCTTACAACTCCTCCCTTGGTGGTGCAAGGGTGTAGTGCCCAATATCAGCATAAGAACAGATCAGTTTGTCTTGCAAAATCACATGTTATCACTTTAATCTTTCTGAAGACCTTTTAGCCAAATGCTGCTGAATCAAAGAACATTCTTTCCCAAAGAACAGATGCCAGTAATTGTAAAATAGTAAAAAAATATATGATCCCATAAAATAAAGTGAATCAGAAAATTCAAGCATAGAGAATTTAAGAAATATATACTATTCATATTTTCTTCACTAACCATTTTTCTTTCCAAGACTGGTTTCATTCTACTTAAAACAGGAAAGATATTTTTCCTCTCCCCCTTTTTAAAAAAATTTCTTGTATTGACAACTTTGTGTCTTTGGCTGAGGCTGTGTCAGGGGCAGCCCATCTCCTCTCAGCTCTCTCATGGAGGATCCAGATACTTGACTTTATCATACACTTTCTGGACTCCAGATCATCTTCATAACAAAAAGAAGCAATTAAAATAAATAATTTCTAATGTATTTTCAATGTCAACATGCTCCTGAAGAATTTACCAGGAGTATACCAGACCTGTTATCTGTACAGTGAAAGGAGGGGTTGAAATTGGGAGCAATTTCAAAGATATTCCATAGGTCCATTTGCATATTTACCAGGATGTGATCATAGACCTACTGGCTCCAGGAGACAATGAATATCACATTCCCAAGGAGGTGCTAGACTAGACTCAGGACTTCAAAGCAGATGATCAAAAAAAGCCAGTTAGGTGTCTCAAACACATGTAGGATATCAAAAGAACCAGCAGAGAAGAGACAGTGGAGTTTTTGAATGTGAATTTTTTTGAAATATAATATTGAATTATGAGACGTTTTCATGTCCAAGATAGGAGAGGAGTTGACTGCTTCTCACCTTGAGTTTAGTAGTGGCCGATGTCTGTAGTAGGACCACTCAGAGAATTCTATATATGTGCCATGGGAATGGATGAATGGTGATCACCTGTGTTGGGCCCTAAAAGGCCCAGTTGTGAGGCCTAGTGGAACTTCCTGAGCCTAGCTAAAGTTTGGCGACCTGCCTCTGGCCAGCTAGGACTCAGCAAGACACCTTAATGGCTTCTGGCCTGTTACCTCCGTGTGGCAATTGTAATTACCATTTCAATAGTTACAGTTTACTATTACACCTTACCTCTTCCCCCATCCTAAAATCCCCGCCTTCATTCCCAACATGATATAGGCAACTGATCAGAGTAATAAAGCGAGTTGTTTCTGCGAGTTCCTGCATCGAAAAGACTCCCGACTCAGTGTGGTTTTTCTCCGGTGGCCAGGAGAGGTTTCTGAGTTGTCCGTCATCCCCTCAGCCCCTAGGGAGGAACCAGCAGGCCTGGTCCTTCCCTCGGCACTACCTGACCGGGAAGGAGCCCCAGCATCTGGGACCCTGACAGACTAGTGCACCCCCGTGAGAGGCAGTCGTTGAGGAGGTACTCGGTGTGTGTGGGTGGGCATACCCTCGTGAGTTATGAGGCAGTCTTCATATTTAGTGCACTAAACTTTGCTTCTATAACCTGTACTTACTTGTACTTACTTGTTCCCTTTCCCTTTCCCTTCGGTTCGCTGGCGGCTTTTGTATTTCTAAAGGCTTGTGCTTCTCTCTCTCTCTGCTTGGGCCTGTGAAGGCAGGCCAGCTTTTTCTGCCATTATGGAACTTCCCCTGGATCTGTAAGTTTCAGTAAATATTCCTTCCTCCAAAACTGTACCTGGTCTGGAAGTTTATCTCAGCAAACCTAAAGCTGTCTGATGAGCTGAGATGAACCTGACCATGTGGATGCTAATCTTTTTTAACCTTTGTTTTAAAGAATTAGGCATAAACTTGATGCTTACAACTAAATGTGTCTTCTGGAGTAGTAAGCCAAATTTTATGGACTATTCAGATAAAAATTTAAAAATACTAAGTGCAGACAGCATTAAACTTCAAGGCTTGCCTTACAAGCTTTCTAAGAGGAAAGAAAGACTGCAGGGAACTTTGCTGGAACTGGGCTACTGGCATAAGGGCTGTCCTGCTGCCCAGGCCCAAAAAGTTTAATCAAGATTAAATTTGTAATAGACTGATATGATTAGTGAGAGACCAAAAAGAAATAACATGTAACTAATTAAACAATGACACTGCCATTGTAGGACAAACCATTGTGAACAAAGGAGGAGCCTGGGCTCCACTCATGATAAGGAACTAGCTGACTTATGTGCTGACCTTTGCTTCTGTAACTCATGCTCACTTGCTCAACAGGACATTCCAGAAATACTTAGCTGTGGGGACCTCTGGCCCCTTGCAAAAGATGGGATCTATAAGCAGTCTGCTGACCAGAGATGAGCAACTAGAAATGTTCCCGCGTGCGCCTTCTTGGAACCAATCATTTTAAAAGATGCTATGTGATGTAACCCCTTTTCCCCTTCCCACTCTTTTCCTTTATAAACCCCTACTTTTAGATGGTCGGGGCTCTCTCCCACTCCTACTGCGTCGGTCTGTGTGGATTGAGTCCCTGCTTAAGCTTGACATTAAAAGAAACCTGTTGCTTTTACATTCGAGTGTCTCAGCTTCTGTTAGGTCCTCTAGGTGACTCCTGGGTGGTCAGGGGCCTTGGCACAACACTTAGCTAGAGATATTGAATTTAAAAAAATTAAGATTTGTTTTTTCTTTGTTTTGGTTTCTCAAGGTAGGATTTCACTCTAGCCCAGGCTGACCTGAAATTCCCTATAAAGCCTCAAGGTGGCCTAAAACTCATAGTAATCCTCCTACCTCCACCTCCTGAGTGCTGGGATTAAAGGCGTACACCACCACGCCCAGCTGAGACTTAAGATTTTAAGCTAAAAAAACCTCAAGTAAGTTAAAATTACAGGCACTGAGACAAATTTTAAGTTATGATGGTTCAATATACATTGTTTTAGTCTTTCCTTACTATACCTTATACCAGTTAAAAATGTTTACTCTGTACTTTTATATATTAGAAGTGTTTAACTTGTTTAATTTTACAAATCTCAATATCTTAAATTGGTCAAGACTGTGGGGACCTTTAAAATTAAACTAAGTACAATTTATAATATATAATAGTTATAAATCTATTGGGAACCAGGGGCAAAATTTGGAAATTTAAATAGATGGCCTCCCTCCTGGCAGCTTGTGCCTGACCCTCCCCTACTGGGAAATGGTGGGCAATCCACCTCCTGAGAGGCTGCCACATGGCGCCCTTGGACTGACCCAGGTGGGGACAGGGAAGACGGCCGCCATCTCGTGGTGACTGGGCTCACTGACCTTTTCCCATGCCTACTGGGCATTGGCAAATGCGGGGGGGGGGGGGATCTAAACATGCCATTAGTTATATGCTTCAATGTTTCGCCACTCTTGGGCTGCCTGATCAAATTAAAACAAATAATGGCCCCTACTTTGTAAGCAAGGCCTTTGTAGATTTTCTCCAGACCTGGAAAATCTCATATTCTACAGGCATCCCATACAACCCCCGGGGCCAGGCTATTATTAAAAGATACAATCATGGGCTGGAGAGATGGCTTAGCAGTTAAGCGCTTGCCTGTGAAGCCTAAGGACCCAGGTTCGAGGTTCGATTCTGCAGCACCCACGTTAGCCAGATGCACAAGGGGCACACACATCTGGAATTTGTTTGCAGTGGCTAAAGGCCCTGACACGTCCATTCTCTCTCCCTCTATCTGCCTCTTTCTCTGTCTGTAGCTCTCAAATAAATAAATAAAAATATTTTTAAAAAAGATATAATCAAACTCTCAAGTCTCAATTACAAAAACTAAAGGGGGAATCCTTACCCCCACATGACCAACTGAAAAGGGCCTTATTTACCCTAAATATTTTAAATTTTTCTAACAAATGTGTGATGGTTATAAATCTATTGGGCTCCAGGGGCAGAATGTGATAATTTAAATAAATGGCCCCCAATATATTCAATTATTTATCTTAAGGTGTGATGGTGGGTTTCAGATTTCAATCTAAAGTTATACAAAGTTGCCTAACAGGAGTTCCTAAAGTGTGCTGTGGCTTTTGTCTTTAGGCTTGTACTTTTTTTGTTTGTTGTTTGTTTGTTTTCTTTTTGTTTTTTTGTTTTTTGTTTTTTGTTTTTTTGTTTTTTGTTTTGAGGTAGGGTCTCACTGTGGTCCAGGTTGACCTGGAATTAACTCTGTCATCTCAGGGTGGCCTTGAACTCATGGCAATCCTCCTACCTCTGCCTCCCGAGTGCTGGGATTAAAGGCGTGTGCCACCATGCCCTGCTAGGCTTGTACTTTTAATGTCTAACTATCCTCCATGCTCACAGCTTTAAAGTAGCTCCTAAGAAAGTTCAAACTGTACCTCCCTTTAAGATCTTGGGCTTGATCCTTACCATATATATATATATATATATATATATATATATATATATTAGGGTTAAAAGTTAAAACTCGTTTGGAGTGTCATGTAGATTTTCAATGGATTTGTGTTACTTCTAAAAAAAATATAATAACAGTTAACAGCATTGGAAAAATGCATTTAAGAGATAATTTGGCACAACAATAATATTTCCTTAGATAACTTAATATCTGCTTTTAAGTCTGCCTTGCCTAGATGGAATTCTCTCACTTCTTGGATAGGAAGTTTTACTGCTACAGGTGTTTGTCTTTTACTCATTCTGTGTCTGCTCCCCATACTTGTTAAATGCCTTTTAAAATCCTTTATGGATATCTGTACAAAAATACATGGGATACAGCTACAACCTGACCCCAGCTTCTTGAGACATTATCTTAAAGGCCCTGCAGAGGCTGGTAGTCAAAGACGGGTAAGATTCTCTCGAGTTAGGTCAACCTAAGACAGGGCATGAATGATGGAATTCATGTACCGATGACGAGTAAGGCCTAAATATCATAGAGAACAACCTAAGACAGACACAGTCTTTCTGCACCGATGCCCAGAGGGGCCCAGTTCATAAAAAATAATAAATAAAAAAGGGGGAATTGTCGGGAGCCATTTTGGCTGGACTTGTATCCATAGCTCTGGGCTTTCGGCAGCAACACTTTAGCCAAACTATAGCAAGGCTTTAGCAAAACTATAACACGTACAGTAAGCAAGATTATGTATATTCAGTGTCAAAAGCCATTTGGCTGGCCTTAATAATCTTTTGTACTGAGAAGTAATTAAAATACAAAAACTCTGTAACAGAAAGGAGTTTTTTGATAGAAACTTGTGTGAAGCTCATAAAATTTTTGTCCATGGGAAAACTTTGCAAAAAGAAAAAGACCCATTTGGGTACCAGTGAGAGACCTAAAAAATTTGGCCCAACAAGGGGGCACTGACAATCACTTCTCTAGGGAGTGTCCTGCCCCTGAGGAAAATGGTCCTTCACCCTGATAAACTAAATCACTCTCTCCCTTGTGGAGGATTGCTGGCTTTGCCTCCGATCTGGGCCTCTCTGGCTAATTACAGTACAGTTGTCCCTACGACCTTAAAAAACTGCTCAGCCACCTTCCCCATCCCTGTCCAGATTTTCACAATGTTTCCTCTGGGCATTTGGGCCCCTCTTTCCCCTAACAATTCCAGTATAGATGTGAGATATAGTCATCCTTCCTTCTGTAATTTTAACACAACTGAGCCCAGTGCTCAATGCTGCCTGCCTTCTGGAATGGTTTATGTTTGCGGAGGCGAGATGGCCTATGACTTTCTGCCCAGCAATTGGATGGGCCCCAGCCACCTTAATCCCAGATGTAGATATCATTCCTGGAAGCTAGATTCCCTGGCTGAGGTAGTCCTACAAAACAGGAGAGGACTAGAACTACTAACGGCTGAAAAGGAGGCATATGTTTGTTTTTACAGGAAAAATGCCGCTTTTACGCCAATAAATCAGGAATCATCCAGGACAAGATTAAGAGGCTCCAGGAGGACCTGGTGAGGAGGCGACAGGACCCCCAGGACAATTTGCTGCGGACGGGCCTACATGACTTCTTACCCTACCTTCTCCCTCTACCTGGACCCCTCCCCCTCCTCCTTCTCCTTATCCTCACTGTCGGGCCTTGTGTAATTAACAAAATTACATAATGAATGAATGGTGATCACCTGTGTTGGGCCCTGAAAGGCCTAGTTGTGAGGCCTAGTGGAACTTCCTGAGCCTAGCTAAAGTTTGGCAACCTGTCTCTGGCCAGCTAGGACTCAGCAAGACACCTTAATGGCTTCTGGCCTGTTACCTCCGTGTGGTAATTGTAATTACCATTTCAATAGTTAAAGTTTACTGTTGGCCCTTACCTCTTCCCCCATCCTAAAATCCCCGCCTTCATTCCCAACATGATATAGGCAACTGATCAGAGTAATAAAGCAAGCTGTTTCTGCAAGTTCCTGCATCAAAAAGACTCCCAACTCAGTGTGGTTTTTCAGTGTGGTGGCCAGGAGAGGTTTCTGGGTCATCCAACGTTCATCATCCTTCTCAACCCCTAGGGAGGAACCAGCAGGCCTGGTCCTTCCCTTGGCACTACCTGACCGGGAAGGAGCCTGGCACACCTGTCCAGAATCTGAGTCTTCTTTCACCAATCAGAGTAAGGGGAAAGTAATGAGAGCAAACTGGTATGGGAAATATCTTGTACTTCTGGAATTTCTCTGGGACAAGGATGTGGGAGTTTTTTTATGTCTCAGAGAGAGCTGGTGTGGAATCACCCTAGCTTCCATCCAAGGCAGCACCAGGAGGGGGTAAGTAGCAAGGGAGATGGGGATACAAAAGCTCAGCCAATGAGATGGACTTGGCATGCAGAAGGTTTAGTAAGGATGCTGTTGGACGACAGCATGTCTGTGAAAGAAAGAAGAAGAAATTCAGAGTACACAAGAGAGCAAACGAGCTGCTGTGGTGGCCCAATGAGAGTGTCATTTGACTCAGCAAGTGATCAACAGCTACACTTGCCTTCAGTGCTGTCCTGAGTTGGACCTCCTTCATCAACTTCAGGATGTGGCCACCATCAGTGCTTCTGAGGCAATGTCAGCAGGTGCTGAGGTGATGCCATCTTCCATAGCATGTCCAGGACTGATAACAGTTCTCTTACTAAGGAAACGTGGGTAGCTGTCACAGTGCTCCCCAGTCTACCTTTTAACTGATCATAGTCACAAACTTCAAGGAAGACACCTATGCAAATCTTGAGGGGCATATTCTTGGGAGCAATTAAGAAGGAGCTATGAGACAAGCCATAGTGTCTCTCATAGCATCTGGTCTTGGAGCTGTAATCTGAACTCCCTATTCCATTCCTCCACCATTGTTCTGGATTCTTCTACCCCTCACTTACCATGTCTGCTGCCCTCCTTAGACTAGGCTTCCCACACTTGCCTATTTACCTTTAAATGAGTCACCTGACTACCAAACATGTTCCATGGGGCATAGAAGCCCCTCTTCCAAATAGTGATCATGCCAGTTTGTGCTGCCAACAAGTTGATTCTACTCCTTACTGTTAGGTGTCCTGTCACAGGGAGTCTCAGTAAATGGCAGAACTGCCCCCTCCATGAACATAGCTTTTATGCCTATAGAGCCTATAATTATGGAAATGGAAAATATCATTTGCTAACTAAATGTATTCCTGAGACTGATGGAGGCAGGGCCTTGTGATCACCAGGCTCGAGTGAGTATTCATCCTGTTGTTTGCATAGCACTGGGTAATGGCTGTGTTCTTGAACACAAATTGTCCTTTACATTGGCATCCTATAATGACACTTCAACCATGCCTTCAACATTGGGTCCCACCACTATTAAGTCAGCTGCTGATGTATTCTGACTCAGTCACAGAATCCCATACTCACATTGCACTCATACACTCCCAGTGTGATGTTGTAAGGCATCCATGCCAAGGGAGGAAGTGCTTTATCTCTGCCTTTCCAGGATGAACATGTGAATGACTGGCCTCCTAGGGTCTGGTTGGTTTCTGCAGGGGACAAGGCAAGTTAAGGGGCATAGTACTTGCATCAGTTGTTGGCAGAATGGATATTCCACAGTACAGGTTGTCATATTTGTATACCAAAAAGTGTCTTCATTATATATCACTATAACAAGTTGCAAGCAGTGGTGTTAAATAACTGTGATTCCATAGTTTTCTGTGGATCCAGTCCTGATTTAACCAGTACCCAGGTTTTGTGGACTATCACAAAGTGAGGTGCCTGTGATCTACTAAGTGGGGAAAGATCTGCTTGCTTTACCACTGAGGCAGGTGGTCTCCACACTGGCATATGAAATACAAACCCCTCCTGGCTTTGTGTGAACAGGGGACATCCTTTCCACCCTTTCCTGAGGTTCTTGGGCTGGAGAGATGGCTTAGTGTTTCCTCAGGCTCATGAAAGAGCATGTACACTTTCCCAGAACTCATATGTGTGAGGTGGCCTGCAGTCCATACCCTCTGTCCTCTTGGTGCTTTGTTCTATGGATTCTAGCTGCCTTGTCATCAAAGTTCAACTCTGTCACCCCAGCTCAGGGCTACCACTGAGTTAACATTAGCTCCTATGTGAGTGCCAGAAATATGTCCTCACAGCATGCTCAGGCAATTGCAGAGCTCATCCCACCTGTCTTTCTCTCCCCAGGGATCCTGGTCCTGTGCTGCTCGAGAGACAACCATGGTTCCATGTACTGTTCTGCTTTTAGAGTGGGAAAATCTGGCCCCTATAGTCCATCATGGCCAGGGGTGGAATCACGTATATTTTCTTTAAAATTCTGTTGTCAGACTTCTCAAGTTAGTTATCTGGCATAATGTTTGTTTGTTTATTTCCATGTTCACACTTGTGAGCATCTTTCTTGCCCCTGAAAATGAACGATAGATTATTGCACCAGAGTTTTTGCATCTGACTTACATGGGCAGTTCCCTGTATACAAGGAAGAAAAGATGTCTTTTTATCAACTGATGCTGGAAAAACTGGATCTCAATATACATCAGGAAAACTAGATGCCTATTTTTCCTCCCTCCCTTACCCCAAGGTAGGGTTTCACTCTAGTGCAGACCTGGAATTCACTATGTAATCTCAGGGTGGCCTCAAACTCATGGTGATCCTCCTACCTCTTGCCTCCTGTGCTGGGATTAAAGGTGTGTGCCACCACACCTGGTTTAGTTCCCTATTCATTACCATGTACAAATATCAAGTCAGGGTAGATCAAACACTTTAAGAGCTGAAACTTTGAAACTATGAGAGGAAAACATAACAGGAAAAATTCAAGGTACAGGCAAGGATATTCTTAATAGCTCCAATAGCTCAGGAAGGAATAACAAGAATTGACAAACGGGATTTGGTAAAAATCAAAAACCTGTGCTCAGTGAAGAGACATTTTGTAGAATGGGAGAAAATATTGGTCAGTTATTCATCTAGCAGGATACTAATATGTGTGGTACATAAAGAACTCAAAAATTAAATACAAAGAATAAATAATGCAATCCAAACATGGAAATATTAAGTGAACTTTTCAAAATAATAGACACAAGCAGGCAATAAATTCATGAAAAGAAGCTCAGAATCTTTATCCATCAGAGAAATGCAAATCAAAACTACACTAAGATTCTATTTCACTCCAGGAAGAGTGGCTTCATCATTAAAATAAATAATAAAAAATACTGTCAAGAATGAAGGAGAAGTAGTAGCCCTTATATACTATTGGGAGGCATATAAATTCATGCAAACACTATGGAGTTTTCTCCAAAGCAAGAACTACTATATGATCCAGCAACACCACTATTAATTATACACTGAAAAGAATAAAAGGGCATATATAATCAAGAAACTTGCACACATGTTTATCACAGTGGCAGTAACATTAGCAAAACCAAGTAATCAGCCCCACTGCTCATCAATGGATATTGTTCAACAATTAAGCAATATGCAGTCATCACTTATATGAAAATGGATGGAACTGGAGAATATTGTGGAAAGCATAATGAGCTGGATTCAGAAAGATAGGTAGTACATGTATTGTGTTTTATATGTCTAATTAAAAAAAAAAAACAAGGACAAGAAAGTAGAAGGAAAATAGGAAGGAGAGCAGTTGCATAAGGCTACATGATATAATGCATGAAATTGTCACAATGATTCATACCATATTTATAATTATTGAATTCTAACAAAAGACTAATAGGGTGAGTATAATAATAAGACAAAATTTAAAAATTACCCTAGAAAAAGTAGCATAGCAAAAACAGAGAACCTCTCTCCTTAGGATCTACATCTATCTGAAAAAGAGATGCAGATTCTCCAACAGAGAGTAAGTTAGCACCAGACAAATGAGATAACCCTTACTTTTTTTAATAGAGAATTTAATAAGTGTAGGCCCTCTTGTAGCCCACAATTGGTGGTAGCTTGATAATGAAGAGTGGGCTTATGTTTGGATATGGTTCTGACTTGTTTCCCAGTTCCAGCTATGGGTCCCATGCCACTGAGAGGATCAGTTATCCTAATCAAGAGCAGTTGGTTTCCCACCATGGCTGTGTGCCACTATTGCACTTGTGTGAGCATCACGACAGGTTATTTGCTGATAAGTAGGTTAGACCATGAGTTGCTTGGACAGATATTGGTCATTTTCCCTCAGTCGCCCATGTAGCAATTTCTGGCACTAGACGCATTGACTGTCTGGGGACTGACTCTCTTCCAGCTTCCAGCCATGCCATTCCATTTTACGTGTCAACTGCATAAGATGTCTTCAGCAGTAAGGTCTTACCACTAACCTTTGGTGAGTCATCAAGTACTCTGACAGAAATCTATCTTTCTTTTAGGAAACCTTGTAGGTTTCTCTGATCAAAAGCTCATTGTGGATGATAGCCTCATGCTAGTACTGGGAGTTACAGGTCAGTGCCCACTAAGAAAAGGAAGTAAAAGATAACTAATATAAAAGAGCTAGGGGGAGAGAGAGAGAGAGAGAGAGAGAGAGAGAGAGAGAGGGAGGGAGGGAGAGAAAGAGAGAGAGAGAGAGAGAGAGAGGGAGAGGGAGAGAAAGAGAGAGAGAGAGAGAGAGGAGGGGAGGGAGAGAAGCTATAGAAGATTAAGGTCAGTCTTTATCATACCCTCTCCAGTGCCTTGTGGCTCAGGTGTTCCCTCTCAGGGCCTGGTGAAGGTTCAGCCATTTGGTCTGCCTTTTGGGATATAGAATTTTATGGCACCATTGCCGTTTGGGTCTAGATGTGTGTTTCCCACCCTCTCCATTGCCCTCCCTTCCTTCCTCACCCATCCTATTGTCTAGTCCAAGAGATGCTTGCTGGGTATGTCAGGCATCTTGGGTAGATTCAGGTTAGGTGCTGTAGATGAGTGAGACTATGTGGTGATATTTTTTTCTGTGATTGAGTAAGTTCACTGAGAATGATCTGTTCCACATTTGACCATTTTTCCTCAAATTTCATTGTGTTATTTTTTGTTACTGCTGTATAGAATTCCATTGTGTAGATATACCACATCGTAGTTATCCATTCTTCCAGTGATGGACATCTGTGTTGATTACAGCTCTTTCTATTATGATTTGAGCTGCTACAAACATGGTTCAAAAGGGCCCCAGCTGAAACTAAGAATAATTGGCGAAACAAGCAAGGTGCTATTTTCTTGATGAACCAGTTACCAGCACAAGGGTGAAGATCAACACAGAGAAAAATCAACTCCTACCAATCAGAGATCCAGAGACCCAGAGGCCACCAACACCTCATCACTGAAGCAGACCAAAAATGAACCCAACGTGGCTTGGGGAAATTTTGTGGAAGAGAGGGTGGAAAGAATGTCAGAGCCACATGTTGGGTCATGAGATGCAGACATTTATCCTACCTGTAACTGTGGGCTAATTCCAGAATGCATGACCTTTATACCTCAACAAGGAGGGGCCAGGAATAGGGGGTAGGTAATGGATGAGCCTAGTAATGGTACCAGATTGACTGTATTCGCTGAGTACAAAACTAATTAATAAAAAAAAAATAGAGAACCTTAGTGAGCAACTATACACACATAGATCTACATCCTAGGTAAGTATGGGCTTTATTCCTCAAAAAAATACGCAGCACCATACTCACTGGGTATGAACTAGATAGGTTGGATTGCTCTATAAACAAGGAAATTGAATTGGTAGATACTGAATTTCAAAACTTTTTAAAGAAAGATAAACATCCAGGCCTTCCAACAATAAAAACAAATTCACACCAATACTGCATGATCTGTTCTAGAAAATAGAAAAGGAATGAATCTTAAAATTCATTTTATTATGCTGGTATTACCTTGATGCCAAACCAGGCAAAGTCAATACAAAAAATAAAGAAATAGCTGATGACTATTCCTTACATAATATCAGCCAATTTATTCCAAAAGAAAAATAATTATAGGGATGAAGAGTGACTTATTTGCTAAAGGTGTTTCTTGCACAAGCATGAGGGTTCTGAGGGGACTTGAGAGTGCCCAAATTTGAATCTCCAGAACCCATGTTCAGCAGGTGGGCATGGCCATATATGCTTGTAACCCCAGTGCTCTGGGAGAGCAGAGACTCAGGAATCAATGGAGATGAAAATAAAAATAAACAAAACCCAGGAGGTTTGAGGATTAGTAAGATACTCTGCCACAAATAATATCAGATGGAACAATGATGGGGCAGGACTCTTGACTTTCCACTTTGGCACTTGCAAGTGAGTGTAGCCTACTGCAGAGGAGCATATGGGGTGCTATAAGGACACATACACATGCATGCATCACACCACACACACACACACACACACACACACACACACACACACACACACACACATACATCTAATAGGATTTATTCCAAGGATGCAAAGCTGGTTCAATATTTAAATATAAATCTATGTAGTCAACTATGCTGACACACTAAAGAAGGTAGATCATATAATCAGATCAACTGACACAGAAAAAAATATTGACAGAAATTCAACAACCCTATGACAAAAGTTCTCTGAAAAATGACACAGAAAAGAGCTTGCTCAATGTGACTGTGCACATTCATCAGACAAGTAAAGAAACAAAGAAAACCCAGGGCAAACATCATACTCAATGGTGAAAATTTTCCTGCTTTCCCCTGAGGAGCAAGAACAAAGCAAGGGTGTGCGATCCCACCCTCTCACTAAGCATAGTGCTGGTGAACAAGTTGAGCCAAGGCAAAAGCATCCCAGAAACCAAAATTGGACATTGGCCAAAGCCCCACATTTTACATAAAACTTTAGTCAAAATATACTATGAAGGTAAGAAACTATCTAAATTAGAGTAAACTATCTAAATTAGAGTAAAAGTGGGTGAAAACTTTTATATGGAAGTCTAGTCCAAGAGTTCTTAAACTTGACACCTAAACCGGAATTCATGAAAGTAAACTTGAACAGTTGACATAATAAAAACCAAAATGTTTCTTCATGTGAAAAGTAGAAAGGTAAGAGGATAGAAGTTAAGCTCTACATTTTCAAAGTACCTCACTGACAAAGAAGTAGTATCTAGATGTTGCAAAGACCTCTCAAAACTCAATGGAAGCACAGACTATTAGAAGATGGGTAAACAAGCATTCCATGGAGAGGATGCATAAATGGCAGAGGAGTGTCTGAAAGTTATACTCATCAACAAACCTCCCAAAGGTATAAGTATATACCCATTGGTTAGTACTGTTCTCACTTTTGGTTAAAGAAATTTCTTTGTACGCATGGTGGTGAATAGTTGGGAGATCTAAGACTCATCAAGTAGATGAGAAGAAGAGAAAGACCAGTGCTTACCAAAGGACAAATCGTCTCTATCACACCTGTCAGGGCTCATGGAATATTGCACAGGAAGTGGTAGAATGAATGAGGGCAGCTCTCATTGCTAGCCAAAGAAGATTCTCTATGGAGGTTATGGTAGACACCGAGGAGACACCAAAATCATCAAAGTTGAAAACAAGAGCTGTCAAGAGCTCAGCACGAAATGAAATGTCTCTATCACATTTTCCAAGGCTCAGGGAACATTGCATAAGAATGGGGCAGAAAGAATTTTAGAGCCTCATGGTGGGAAGGAATTCTTGGGGGGCACTGTCCTACCATGAACTGACTAATACATTCATAACCCCACAGTGGCTGCTGGTTCCCAAACAAGACCTGCACTGTTCTGAGCCCATCAGCATTTTGATATGGAGGATGGAGGAGAACAAAAGGAATAAGACATCAAAACAGAGGAAGGGCTACTTGAAAAGAGGAGGGTCAATACTAGAAACGAGTGTAAAGGTGGTGGAACAAGAGAGGGTAATGGGGACAGGGATATGTTCAAATTATGGTATGTTTATGTGTCAAGGATCTCAATAAAAAAGCAAGTAAAGATGTTCAACACCATTACACATGAAGGCAGAGCATGTTAAAACAAGCTATCATCCCCCTATCTACTAGGATGGCTATATGAGTTCTGTGAAGCTTACCTTCTACCATATGAAGATGAAAATAAAGAAATGAGCCACATAAACATAAAAGGCACACAGTAACAGTACTGAATGTTTATACAAATACAGGGAACTGGAACACATGCACATCCTTAAGGGAATGGAAACAGTTCAGGTATTCTGGAAACATTGCTGATTCTCAAAATTCTAACACCTAACAGTATACTTCTGGGCATGAAAACTTATTATTCACACAAAGACCTTTGGACATTTTATTTATAATAGCCTCAAACTGGAAATAATAAAAACATCTTTCAATGTGTGAACATGCACATAAACCAAAGCACATTTGTACCTCAAATGCTGCTCAGCAGCAAAAAGGAATGCATTATTGATATATACATAATATGGACCAACCTTCAGAAAATTATGTCAAGTGAATAGGCCAATTTAAGTTTACCTTCTGTATGATTCCATTACTTTAATACTCTGAAAATGAGAAAGTTAAACATATGAACAGACAACTGATTGCCAAGGATCGAAGATGAGGGGGACAGCAGGATGGAGAGGAGTAGAAATGGGCAGTGGGAGGGGTGCTGTGGTGATGGTGCGTTCTTTGTCACCCTCAGTGTGGTGACTCCATCCAGGGTCCAGAGTTGTTGTAGACAGTTTCACGTTGCTGAGATGAACATCCAAACCAGACACAATTTATGGGAGGAAGGGGATTATCTCAAGCTTTCAGATCCAGGGTGAAGTTCCATTAATGGCAGAAGAAGCTGTTTCCATACATCCAAGCAGAGAGAAACAACCAGCCAGCAAACAGAAACCAAACGCAGAAAGTACAAACCCTAACAGCAACCAGCAGGGACCCCACCAGAGCTCAGACCTCTCTGCATACCTTTGGGTTGGAATTTAGATCTGCCCCCAAATACACTTTTGGGCTAGACCCAGGATTCACCATGCCACTGACACCTCCTTCAGCCAGGCTGCTGGAGACCCAACTTACAAGATTTAATAAAACACCTGAACCTATGGAAGATATACATTCGAACCACCACAGGAATCCTGGATTAAATAAAAAGCATCAAAATGAGAAAGTAAGATGAGCACCAGCCTTTACCCTTTGTTCTACACTATGGAAACAGTGACACCAATCCCCTTGTGGTCCTGCAACCACATCTAGAACTACTTTTAGTGGTATACATTCTCCATCATGAGGGACTGGAACCTCACACTGTGAGCCAAAATAAACCCTTCTTTCCTTAAGTTGCTTTGGTCACATATTTTGTCACAGCAGCAAAAGAAGTAACTAATGCATAGTTCCATTGGAAAATACATGTACTGTCAACTGTGATGGACATATATGAATGAGGGGTAAGTTCCTATAAGGACACATAGCAGGTGACAGGCCAACTCATAGAAGCTGTCTATGGAACCCAATGTCGGGTTGGTAGGTTTTTCTTCATCTGTAACATTGTCCTGGCCACCCTTTTTTGTGGACTCTATGGTGGAAACCTCAAGCTCTCACAGCAGGTGCAGGGATACAAGGCAACAAATGATTTTCAGAGCATGGAAAATAAAATGGAATTTGATGTAGGAAGTCCAACTACCTCCCTGCACAGTTCCTGGAGAGAAAGTGCCTTTAAGATTGCTCTTTCTTTCAATTTAAGAACAAGAATCTCAAGGAGGGTAAGAAAACACTGTTCACTGGTTGGGTGAATACTACAGGTCAGTTTGAGCACTGGGGAAAGATCTGTGGTTGAATTCAAAGATACTGAATGATTGTTTCATAAGTAACCAGTTTCTCTTACTGTGCTGATGGTGGGGGCAGACAGGGTCAGCTTAATTAACTTCTTGATTCATAGCTTCTTTCTCTGTTAAATAGAAATAAAGTTATGGGTGTACAGCTTATGGGAACTTAGCTGGGCTCAGCTGAATGGCAGGGCAGGCAAAACTTATTCAAAGGGCATAGATGGATACTATAGGCTAAAAATGCTATTCTAAGTATAAACCTAGGAAAGGCTTCCCCTAACCTATGAGGGGACAGATGAAGGGTGCTGTTGAAGTATTATTTGTGGAAACAGGGAAGTAGGATATTTGGCAATGTCTGCAGCATTTCTGACTTCTACCCCTGAGTCAGGCATACTGGCCTCTGGTGATAGAAACCAGGGGAGATGCTTATTGACCTACAACGCACAGGAAGTGCACATAGCCCAGAATCATTCTCTAAATGTTCAGGCTAGTGACAGGGTGAGCCCCAAAGTATCTCCCTCACCAAGTTTCCTTCTCCCTAAAAATTTAATTGTGTTTTAAAGAATGTATGCATGGCATGAGTTGTTTATTATTACTATTACTGGTAATGTGTGTGTTTGTGTGCATGCACACGTGTTTGTATGGGTCCAGGCACCACAGTGTGCAAATGGAAGTCATAGGACAATCTCAGGGCATTTGGCTTCTCTTTCTACTTTTTGAAACAGGATCTCTCTCCTTGCCAACCAATTTGTCAGGCTTTTAATTTATAGGGTGCTTATTGCTCTATGCTGCACTTTGAGGTTTCAGCACTGTGCATATATATGAAACCTTGTTGAATTCTAAGTAGATGCAAATTTGATTTTATTACATAACAATTAATTTTTTCAGGAAACATGTTTTTCTTGTAATCTTTAAACCATATGAATATTATATATTATAATTTCTGTTGCTTCTTGGCAATACCTCATCATTGTCAGTATTTTATACTCAAATATTTGAAACAAACCTAACTGAACATGGTTCTCTCCTCTTCTGAATGTGTCTCATTATGCCCCATTGGGCAGTAGCTTCTTTACTCTGTAATGTTCTGGGGGTCAGATATAGGTATGCTTGTCTGGTACTGTCATTTGCTTGTGAAGTTGACTGAACTTTGAACTACAAGAACAATGTTAATATGTTTAAAAAATGATAATTTATTCATAACTAACTCTCTACTATGCTTCTTTCCTACAATGCTATCTACTTGACCATGTTTTACTTAATACTTTATATATAGTTCATACTGTTAGGAAAGATTAAATCAGTAAGCAATGAAAAATGCATTTGGCAGTCTGAAGCCAATATGTTTTTCCTTAAAAAATTTTTTTTAGTTGGCATACAGAGATTTAGATATTAGTCATTTTGGCATTTTAAAATACAATTTATTTTTTGTTGATTCTTATCCGAGTCACAGTCCTCATTTCCCTGCTGGTTCTCTTCTCTCCCTGTTTCCTCCTGCAATTCCATCTACAGGCCCCTTGTTGTCTGTCTTTCACCCTTTCCTCACCTCTCCTGCAACACATCTCTTTATACTCACTTTAGGTTACCATTCTACCTTTATAGATTTTACTCACATGTACCTCCTGTCTATGCATACTTATGAATATTATAAGCTAAGACTCCCATTTCAGAGAGAGCAGGCAGATTTGGTCTTTCTGAGTTTGACTCACTTCATTTTTAATATTTTTCTAGGTCCATCCATTTTCCTACAAATTTCATAATTTCATTTTTCTATACTATTGAATAGAATTCCATTGTGTATATACACCCCATTTTCATTACCCATTTCATCTGTGGATAGACATTGAGACTGATTCCAGTTCTTAGAAGCCAATATTTTTTACTGACATCTGACTTTGCAAAAGAAAGAGCTGAAACATATACACATGTAATATGACTCAAACCCTAATTTTTTCAAATAAACCAACAGGAATTTGAGCAGCACAGAAGAATTGAAGAGTAGACACCAACAGACATGGCAGTGGTACTGGTGGTAGCTGTGGGGTCCCAGTCATAATACTTCATTCCTGGTTCCCAGCTGCTAAGTGAGGGGTCTGCATGTCCTCACCTATGGTTTTCCTGGCTCTCACAGACATTCATCCCTGTACCACTGAACTTCATCTTGTACAGGATCCTGCACTTGGTGCTCTGCCATTATCCTGGTTTCACTAAGTAACCCCACCACTCCCTTAGGGACTGTGTCCAAAAACCTGACAGTCATTGGATGACAACTTTGTATTTCCCACCTTTCATATCAATGTGGAAATAATTCTTATGGATGGTGATATACCCAAATGTGTTTTTATATTTGCACTTAGCTATTGATGGTTGTGTATAGTGACCTTAACTGGCTAATAGATTATTTTACACATTTCATTAATTATCAATCAAATTATATATATGGCATGCAATATGAATATTTAATACATATATATGGTATATAATGATTCACCAAGGTAGTTAAAATTTGTATCTCAGCTATTAAATAATCTTTGGTTAACCTGTAATTATTACACAAGCTTATTGAGGTTCAATGTGATATTTCAGCTCATGCATTTGATGTATAATGATCAAATCAGATCAAAAACATTTCTACATCCTTATCATTTTTTTTTTTGTTTAGAATCTTCAAGTTCCTTCTAGATTTTCATGAACTATATAGGTTGTTGTGAATTACCTTCACCTTACTGTGCTGGAGAACTTATTCCATCTATTTGGCAGTGTGTTGGCTCCTCTCAGGTAATGGATTTTACATTATGCATTTGAATATAATTTTTCCTTTCCCAATCTCAAAGGAGACTTTGAGCCACAAATGACATATATTCTGGTCTCTGAATTTAAGAATTAACCACTGTTTAAATAAATACTTGTTGATCTCCTAGGACCTTGATATTTAAGGTTTACAAAAAGAACTACCCAACCAACCAACCAGCTATTTAACCAGCCAACCAAGCAACCAGCCATCTTACATGTCTCATTAACTAGAAAGTCAGAAGTAAGACTGCTACTACATGTCTACTATGATATGTATCACACCTACATGTAGTCACTGTGTTCACTTATGAAGTTTTTGCCATTACATGTTTTCTGTATCTATCTCATGTGATAGCAATCTAGGCATGAAATGCAGCCTTTCCTTTAATGTACACATATGCATACAGCACCCATGTATGTATAACCTTATTAAGGTTAGTAAGGACGACTAGAGTCCAGTTATATACCATACTGCACAAACATCTGAAAGGAACACCACATAGTGTTTTTTCTAGACACTGTGTTTCTGTACCCACAAGGGTTTCTCCTGGGACTGCTCACTGCTCACTGCTTTTTGTTCTCAGACCTTCAGCATGTTGACTGCCCATTCTGCTCTTCTCGCACAGTGGTTTTTAGCCACATCCTCTGTGTCTTGACTTTGGTAAGTCTTCAGGCCTCCCCTTTAGTCTTAAATGGCAAGAGAAGATGTGGGGAAAAGCGAACTTCTACATTGTTGGTGGAAATGTAAAATGGCCTAGACACTGCGAAAACCAGGCTGGAGGTTTCTTAAAACATGAAAAATTGGGATGGAGAGATGGCTTAGCTGTTAAGGCACCTGCCTGCAAAGCCTAAAGACCCAGGTTCTATTCTCCAGGTTCAACATCAGCCAGATGCACAAGGAAGCATATGAGACTGGAGTTCATTTGCAGTGGCTAGAGGCCCTAATGTGCCTATTCTCTCTCTGTGTCTGTCTCCCTCTTTTTCCTCTCTCTGTCTCTAATAAATAAAAATAATAAAAACATGAAAAATAGAGTTAACATATGATCCATCCATACCACCCTTAGGTATTTAAGGATGCTAACAACACACCAGAGATATTTGCACTTCTATGTTTATTGCTGCACTACTGCACTGTTTACACTAACCAAGCTATAGAAACAGCCTATAAACACACACACACACACACACACACACACACACACACACACACACAACGTGAAACAAGTGACATGATCTAGAAAGAGAAAGGAGAGAGAGAGAGTTGGGGGGAAGAAAAAGAGGAAAGCAAGCAGAGGGGAATATGGTCAAAATTTCATGATCTACTTGAAAGAAAATATTATGAAACCCATCACTAGGTACAATGAATATATGTTATTACAAATTAAAACAATGCTTGAAGAGATGGTTCAGTGGTTAAGTGGGTATATTAGTCAGGGTTCTCTAGAGGAACAGAACAGATAGAATGAATTTATTAAAAGGGAATTTATTGGATTAGATTAGGGCAGTCCAACAATAGCAGGTTGCAGGTCTGATAGTCAAGGAACCTGGTAGCTGCTCAGTCCAGGAGGTTGGATGCCTCAGCGGTCCCAATCTGAGGCCTGGAGGCTTCCTGGAGAGCAGCTGCTCTTCAGTCCACCCTGGAAAGCAGCAAGCAGGGAGCAGCACTGGCAGCAATGTGGGAGGAGGGGACACTTTCCTTCCCAGAGCTTCCTTAGATAAGGCCCCTCCCCCCAGAGGGCTGCCCACTCTGCCGGAAGGCTCACCCTGGGGGAAGGATTCTTCTTTTAGTTAATTCTTCCTGAAATCAACTTCAGAGACCCACTTATGATGAATGACTGTGGATTCCTAAACAGATCAAGTTGATGGTTAAGATCAACTTAACCATCATAGTGGGTTTCCTACACAAGCATGAGTATCTGATGGGGCCTGAAACTGCCTGAGTCTGAACCTCCAGAAGCCGCATAAACAGCAGGGCATGGCCATGTGTACTTGTACCCCAGTCCTGCAAAGTGGAGCAGAGGCCAGGGAATCGCCCAGGCTTGCACAAAGCAAATTCTGGTATCATTAAGAGACTCCAGTTCAAAGCAAAACAGTGGAATAGCAATGGAATAGAAATCAGCATTCTGTTCTGGACACCACAGACAAGCATTTCCCACTATAGGGTGAGCACACGGAGCACAAGGGTATATTAATATACTTACACCACACTCACCATAACACACACATATACATGGGAAACACATGGAACACCACAAGAGTATATTCATGTACTTGCATTGCACGCCCTGTGACACATACATATCACATTACATATACACAAGCAGAAAAAAATTAAAACAGATAGCTTCTCAGTATATCTTCAAAAGAAGACATATGATGAGAACATATTGATATATTGCTTTCCACTAATGGAAACTGAGTATCCCTATGCAAGTTGTATGTTTCTGATAACTAGAGTGTAATGTTAATCACACTGTTGTTTATTGAGAATGTATGAGCCTGAAGTCATTTTGTCAAAGTGGGTTATAAAACTCAGGAATAATTTTGCTTTATAGAGCGTAGAATCGACATATTTAATAGGGTCATTTACTGTTAATATGTAATTATAAGAGGAGAAGTCATTTAAAAAATACTATAACGGATGGAGAGGTGGCTTAGTGGTTAAAAGTGTTAGCTTGCAAAGCTTGATGGCCAGGGCTCAATTTCCCAGTACCCATGTAAAGCTAAGCACACAATATGGTGTGTGTGCCTGGAGTTTGTTTCCAATGGCAGGAGGCTCTGGTGTGACCATACTTTCTTTCACTCATAAATAAATGAATAAATGAATAAGTAAATAAATAATACTATGAAACTTCAATTCTATGGACTCCTATCACATGTATATCAAATCTGGACCTGAGATACCCACAGGGAGTGAAGCTGGAGGAAAGTGAGAGGTGGTGGTATTCCTCCACAGTTGTTCATGAATTGAAACAACTTAGTTTTTAGTAGCAGCACTGCTTAACAATTGGTTTGTAAAATTCCTGAAAATGTCAGTCATCATGGTCCCCATGAGCCCACTCAAGCTGTGTCTGGCACAGCCCTGGGGTTGAGGAGACTTAACCAGGTACGGGGGGTGACCAAGGCAAAGGCTTGACAAGCTGAGTGAGCAATCAAATGTTTCTTGGAAGAGGGGTTTTCACTTGGTCTCTGGTTTTGTTTGAAATTGGGTGGATGCCATGGCGAAGGTTGGGATCTGAACACTGTGTGTGCTTCTTGCAGTCCTTACAGCTCTAAAGTCTCACAGCAAATGGAGACTTAAACTTCAGAGAACAAAGGGGTGAGGACTGTTGATGATAACTTACAACCTAGAAATGGTGTCTTGCACATTATAAATACATCTGTAAACAGATCAGGCACTTATCTTTAAAATAAAGAGCTGCAGGAGGCAAGTGAGGCAGGTGTTTTTCCTCTTGCCTCATGGGCTCCTATTTTTGAAACATCACTTCCTTGAAGTGTCAGACAATTATAACTGCTAATGTGTTTATTGCCAACATCATTCTGAGGAGGAAAATGGGAATTATTTATGCCACTCCCATTCAGTGTAAACACTAGAATTTTATTTTAGGAAATTTTTTCTTCAAGTTACTTTAGAGACTACTACCCAAAATTGGAAAGACTAGCACACACCTTCACTTAAGAGGGAAACAACGTACCTTTCTGTTTAATCTAGGGCTATGGCAGTGACTTCCTCCTCCCACCCCATCCCCCAGTTTTTAGATACAACGTTTTGATCACACAACTTTGTGCCTCTTCCAGCATGCAACCTGTTCTTTTCCATGGCACTAGACCTGATGCTAGATAGCCCTGTGCCTGCACCTGGATCATGTGCCCCAGCCTACTTCATGATCACTTACTCTACCAGTCTGGATATACTTGACAAAAGTCCACTGTTTCCCCCTTGCTATCCATTCATGCCCTGTTCCCACCATCCTGATTAAGGTTGGCCTTAAGAAAAATGTCTTTGAGAAAGTAGTGAATACTAGAGAATCAAAAGATTCATCAAGATGGCAAAGAGAAGAGAAAGTTCAGTGCTTAGGACAAGAAGAGTCATCTCTATCAGGGAACATTGCACAGGAAGTGGCAGGATGAATAGGAATGCCACTCTCACTGTTAGCCAGAGAAACTTCTCTATGGAGATGGTGGCAGACACCATGGAAACTCAAAACTCATCAAAGCCGAAATTAAAAGGCTTTCAAGAGCTCAGTACTAAATGAGACATCTCTATTACAACCTGCAAGGCTCAGGGGACATTGCAGAAGATGAAGCAGAAAGAATATAAGAGCCACAGGTTGTGAAGTACTATGGGGCATTTTCCTCCAGATATGAACTAACTGGTACATTCTTGATCTCTCAGTTGTTGAGGATGGAGGACAAAAAAAGAAATATGACATCAAAACAGAGGACTAGATGGAGAGAGGAGGGTTATCAGTGGAAAGGCATTGCAGCGGGGGATGAAGAGGATAATGGGGACAACAATATGATCAAATTACAGTATGTTCATATATTAAAGTTCCTGATAAAAACATGAAAAGGCGGGCTGGAGAGATGGCTTAGCGGTTAAGCGCTTGCCTGTGAAGCCTAAGGACCCCGGTTCGAGGCTCGGTTCCCCAGGTCCCACGTTAGCCAGATGCACAAGGGGGCGCACGCGTCTGGAGTTCGTTTGCAGAGGCTGGAAGCCCTGGCTCGCCCATTCTCTCTCTCTCCCTCTATCTGTCTTTCTCTCTGTGTCTGTCGCTCTCAAATAAATAAAATAAAATAAATGAACAAAAAAAAAAGGAGAAAAAAAGTTTTTGGGGGCAGTTGCATTCCTACTTCATTGTGTGTTGTGCTTGGTAGCTGGGGAGGGGAACCTCTCTGATCCTCAGTTTTGTGTTTAACGTGAAGATTTGAAGGCTCATTGTTTCCCAATTAGGTGTTGAGAAAACAGATATTTTAAAGTACCTGCCACAATCAATGACTGACAGCAAACTACTTTCTATGATTATTGTTAGCATCTGCTATGTGGCCTGCCTTGAATCTATACATTTTTCAAAGGTTCAGAAATGTGCTCATTCATTCTGAGCATCTGCCATGTGCTAGGTACCACGCTACCTACTTTCTCTTGCTGGCAATGGTTGATAGGAGCTATTTTCCCAGTGCCTATTGGGTTTTACTGAACCATACATCCATCATTTCTTTCAGATGCTGAACTATCTTCAGAAACTTCACAGAGAACCGGTACTTCTGCACATCCACTCTGCATACTTGCCTTTTGCTTGAGGAATTGGTTCTAGAAGCATTTTGCCAATGTTAACTGCTTATATGTTCTAAGTTAGCTAGTGTCTTACTATGCCATTAGGTAACATTTTGTTATCCTTTCCTTTCCTTATTTTTGAGTGGTCATGATGTAATTAAGCAGGTGAGTACTCAAGGAATTTCATATGCACAGTCTCTTATGTGGATTTTATATTCATTATCTCAAATCTTTTCCCAAACAGCCACAGAAAAAGCTCTTATTTTAGTAATTAGCTAAATATCAGAGAGAGTAAAGAACAGTCCCAGAATTTGCAAGGCCTGAATCCAGGTTACTAGACACTAAAACCCACGAATTTTGTCATATGTAATGTTCTGAACTGACCTATAGTCTCATGGCTTTTCCATTCATCTGTGGGATACCATCACCTCTTAGCACTGGATAGGCAGCAATGCCAGTGTCATTGTTCGGTTAAGTGAAAGAATCTCCATATCACTCAGCACAAAGTTTTCCTCCTCTCTTTATTAGAGAATTCATGTCCCTTGAAAGTGGACAATTTAGTCAATTCATAGTTGATGGAAGTAACAAAGAAGAAAGTTTAATGACTTACCATTGACTGCACTGCAATTCAGTAAAGAATGTGGCTGAGTGACTTGCAGTTGCATTCACTGCATGTCTTCTATGTTGCAGTCCATGCACCCATGAGCACAGGATTCTTTTCACCGTCAAAATGCATATGAATGCTTTTCTAGATGTGTAGCCCTCTGTTGCTCCAGGGTATGGATTCAGAACTCTAAGGACCTTGTCTGTTTCATGAGCATAGTCTTCAAGGAGAGGTCACATCTGCTGGATGCCCCTTCCTGCCACTCATGGGGCATGGCGTTAATACTAGGAGACTGTATTCAGATGGCTCAGGAACATAGTAGGTGGGTAGAGCCTTGATGGGGCAATCATCTCTACTCACAGCTGTATTGACATCAAACAGGGGCATCGTCCGGTGGTAACCATTCTTGATGTCTGTGAAGGCTACACTCTGAGTTCAGGAAATGCAAGGCTATTTTCTTTCTAGAGAAAATGCAAAAAATAAGCCATTTATCCTCTTTGTGGGCATTCTGTACGTTCTCAACTGTCAGCTTTCATTATACACAAAGCAGATATTTTCTCCCAGGGCAGGGCTTGCCTTCTCACTGCTTTCATAGAGCTTCTGACAACCGTAAGTTTATGGCCCATTTTGTATTTGTTGATCGGGGTTGCCTCAAACATCACATTACAAAGGATTCTGAGACTTTTAGCTGGCTTAGTAGGAAAGAGCACAGTTATCTATTAGAGACTTCTGGCAACCCTGGAGGTCTCCAGGATCACCAGTGTATCGCTCTGGAAAAGTCATCTAACTAGACAATGACTTCAGGTCACATTCCTACTAATTGGGTCCTTGGGTAATGAAATGATAGAAGTTCCTGAAAGGAATAAAGGTAGCTAGATTAGGAGATGATGGAGACAAACCTTACTCTGTAAGGATAATAGGCAGATCTTACCTTCTTAGTACAGGTGAATTACACTGAGAGTTAAAGGATACATGAGTTTGCCAAGTAGATAAAAAGTATAAGAAATTTCCATTAGGCAAGGTAAATACATTCCAGAGTTATATTGTGCACACAGTGTCTATAGTCAACAGTCGTGTTATGAACTAAAAAGGTTGTTAGGGTTGCTTTCATGCTAAGTGTTTTCATCAAAAAACATCAACAAAAACTAAAGCATAGAGAAAATTTTAGAGGTGAAATCTATTCTTTTGACACAATGGAGATGGCACATTATCTACAAAGTCATAAGGTTGTATGCACTAAACATACATTTGAATACAATTGAAGGTACACTTCAATTACATGTCAAGAAAACTATGTGAGTAAGACAATCTGATTTCAGATCCCAAGCACCCATATAAAATTCTGGGCATGGTGGCACACCCCTGTAATCCAATTGCTGGGGAGGCAGAGACATGAGGATCCTGAGGGCAAGCTGCCTAGCTAGACTAGCCAAACTGGTGAGACTTCACTAAGGGACTTTGTCTCAATTAATAAGGAGAAGAGCTAAGGAGGAAGGCATCTGACAATTCCCAGCCTCCACTGCAACATACTCATGCATATGAAAATGTTCCCCATGTGCAATGTGCTTACACCATACAAACACACAGTCACACACCACACACACACGCCACACATATATAGACACATAATACACACATACGCACATCCAAACCAAAAAAAAAAAAAAAAAGCTATTTGAAGAGCAATAGCATCTTGAAAAACATCAACAGGATCCATGGCTGAACATGCCAGTGTACTCATGGAAATGTTAGCAGCCTAGCAGGCATAGGTTATTGCAGGTAGCAGTGAGAGAAGTCAGAGAGGATCTTGGGACACATCCTTCATGTGTTAAAAGTGGAGACTTTATTCTTTAAGCTATGAGGTGTCAAATTTTGGTCTTATCAATTAGTGAGCATCAAGAGTTTAAAATGTTGAAGATAGTAAAACAAAGCTGGAGAGGTAGGAAGATAGTAAAGAGCACGGGGCAAAGGAAGCTGTAGAACCGGCCACTCTGCCTGTGAGCTGGACTCTACCTTCACATTTGGCTTCAGTGGCAACTTCTGTTGGCACATAGTGAGCCAGGAACCAGCTATCCATAATGATCATAAAGACTCGTTCTCTAAAGGACAAGTACAAGGAGGGTGTGATGTTAGGTTTTTATCAACTTGATGGGTTTTAAATCATCTGGGAGACATGCCTCTGGCCATGCCTGTCCGGGAGTATTAAGTTGAGGGTAAAGATGCAGCTTGAATAGGGGCTGTACCTGTCAGCAGGTGGCCCACATTCACAGGGGAGAGCAAGCTGCATGTGCCTGTCTTCATGTCTTCTTTCAGAGCAAGGGAAGCTATTGCTGTTTCCATTTATCCCTCACATCAGACTCTAGCTTTTCTGGCCTTCCAACATGGACTCAATACCAGCAGTTCCTCAGGGAGCTTCCAAGCATTCAGTACCAGATGGGGACTACTGAGCCATCTACCTTCTTTGATTACTAGGTTCTCTGCTTCATCAGTGTGCACACAACCAATGTTGTACCTAGCCAGCCATTATCCAGTAAGCTTGTCTAACATTTCCCCATCACCTACTGGCTCTGGCTTTTTTTTTTTTTTTTTTCTGAAGATCCCAGCCTAACAGAGGGAGTAGTGGGTAACTGAGAGAGTCCTGGCTCAAGAGTTGCGCAGCAATCTGCTGATAAACATTGGAGACAAATGCACTGGGTCCAAGAAACAACAATGGCCATCAAATTTGCTTTGTGGATTGTGAGGAAACCATTTTCAGAACCCAGGCAGAATGTCTAGTGTGACCAGAACAGAGCTGGACTGACACTCAGAATGCCAGCTCATGAGTTGCCCATAGCTTGGGCAGAGCACAGGCTGCAGGACATCTGGGATTCAGTCCCCATTAGGCTCTGCATATCTCAGAGGTCTTGAGCAAAGCTGGCTCCTCTGGGAAAGGCAAAGCAGCCTGAGCATGTCAGACAGGATTAGTGTGACTATAGAGCAGAGACAGACAAGCCCTGGCTGAATGGCTGAGGATGAGCCCTCTACTCTGGCCATTAGCTCCATCTGCTCTTCCTCTCTGCTGTTCCTACTCCTCCTCACAGCTAGGAAGTCAGGAAGGAGGAAATCAGCACCTCAGGACCTCACAGCTGATTCACTGTTATGCGATGTATGAGACAACTCAGTTTGGATTTATCCAGCATTTGTCCTGGGTCCTAGACCAGTGCCTCAAAATTCCTTAGAGACAGTTTAAGAATTGCTGACCAATTGTCAGGACTCTCCAAGGACCCAACTCTGTTTACAAAATGAAGAGAACAATGCCAACTTTATACAGTAGATACAAAGCTTTCTGAGGGGCACTGGTGAAACATATACAAGACACTATGGACATCTAAACAGCCAACAAAGGAGATGTTTGCCATGGCAATAATGATGCTGATTATGATGTCCACTGACCTGTTGATCCCTATGTGTCATCTTGGTGGCCTTCTTACTGTCCTTAATTGCTCCAGAGAGAGAAGAGAAGTCGTGTGCTTTGTGAGGCAGCAAGGCACATGTAAGTGCAGGAGTGTAAGATTGAGCATAAATAAAATTGGAGCTTGAGAAAGAAGTAGAAGCCAGTTAAGTAGATTCTAATTTTAAATTTCCAATTGCTTATTGTGGCTTCATGAGAAAGGCAATTATATGATTATAATGGGAAGGAAGTTTGCAAATGAAGGGTCATAAGCAATAGGAGAGAAACTTTGGACACAATGAGTTAACAGTAGGAATAATTCATTTTCATGTTTTGGGTAGGGCAAATGGGAATCCTCTGAAGCATTCTTCTCTAAGGGTGCTGCTTGGCTTTCCTCTCCAACATTACACACAGCACATTTTATTTATACACTTTTCCCTCCAAGTCACCACAAATCTTTGGGAGGTGAGGATCAAGTGTAGTTTTTCTTTTGCTACCTGGCACTGAGTGGGAAATGAGAATTTGAAGAGAATAAAAGTGGACTGTAATAAAACCTTTTCAACATAAGATTTGTGAACTCTTCTCCAAGAACATATGTGAAAATGCAGTTTCTAGGAAATAGACTAAAAAGAAGCAAACAGGCAAGCTTGTGTGTAGCATTGAAAAATAAGCAATGCATCATTAGTAGGATTGGCTGGGTGGATAAACAGCCTCTGACCACAGTATAAGCAGAAGAACAGAAGTGGGAATGAAGGACCCCTGTAGGAATATGGAGACCACCCGAGAGATGCTACAAGCAGACATTGAGTCACTATGTTTAAAACTGCCTTTGAAAAGAGAGAGACCTGAATGAAGTGAAAGAATTTGCGCAACTAGAATGTATTTTCCTTTATGTTTTATCTGCTTCCTTCACAAGCTATTTTTTGGTAAGTCTGAATTAACCTTCTAACAAAACACCAATTAAAGCAACTTTAAATAGGCTATGTTTAGAAGACTGAATCTGAAGAGGAAAGTGTATTAGATGGGCACATCAGTGGAGGCCAGTTTCTTAATTCTAGCTGGATAATAACTGTTTTCACCTGGCAAAGTGACATATTAAATGGAAAAGCACAACCCCCAAGTGGAAATAAGGAATGCATGCATTGTGTTTGGGGTTCACTCATTTTTTTTTTTTTTTACTTTATTCTGCTTACCACCAACTCCCCTCCTAGCCATGGCCTTTTTCCATCTATTGTCATATGTTATCCCAGCATTAAAATTTGTCATGTACACTGACAATACACCTGAGTCTATGTTGATATTCTGAATGTTTTTCATGGCATCAGATTTTGCTTATTTCTGGGAATATGAACTGTACCACATTTTTCTATTTATGTTTAGATTGCAGGTGTTCTGGGTGGAGTTCCAGTTTGCACACATGATTTGGTGAAAAACAGCCTCAAAGTAGGATCAGAGTTTTATCTTGGTCTGGTCCTGTATATACCTTTGAAGAGCAACCAAACTGTGACTTCTCCTTCATATTTCTATATCTACATATGCTCTGTTCTGCCTGATGGGTTTTATCCTTCACTGACCCTCTTCAGGCATCACCCCCATGATCCAAGTTTCTGTGTACTAACCTCATTCATGGATTGCATCTCTGAGCTGTCCTTACAGAAAATCATTAGTCTTTCTCCATGTGTCCTGAGGCTTCATGGAGCCATGTCTTTATATTATTGATTGTGATGCTTCTTGGACCAATATTACCAAAACTGGACAGAGTAAAGCAGGATCTACATTTTTCTAGGTCCCCTCGTGTGTCTCAGTTGATGTGATAGTTCTCTTCTTTCTCTTCCAACCTGTAAACATAGGTATCAAATCCAGGAGATACCTATACATCCATGGTAGACCATTTCATAGGAGTCACTAGAAATTTTTCATAAATTCTGTGTTAAGTAAGTAAATTGCAAATATTTGGTATATGGTGTTATATGTAAACAATATTGGCTGGAGAGATTTCTTAGTGGATATAGTGCTTTCTGTTCATTATGAGGGTCAAAGTTTGGATCTATAAGTAAATGGTGAGTATGATGGTCCACCTGAAATCCCAGTTCTGGGCAAGTGGAGGCAGGGGCACACTCAAGCTCTAGGTTCAAGTGAGAAATTCTGTCTCAGTAAATTCCATGAAGAGGCATCAAAAAAGGCATCATCTCCCTTTGCACCCACAAGTATACATAGCCACATACAGATACAGAGAAATAGAATATAGAGGATTAATTAGGTCTCTGCAAACCTTCACCCTCAGCTGTGAGCATGATTGGGCTGTCCCTCCTCTCCTGGCCCCAGGTTCTACATCTGCTACACCAAAATGTACATGACATTTGAGTCAGTCCAAGGAAAGCACATCTCTCTCAGTGATGTCTGCTAGTATTAAGATAAAATTGCCTAGATTGTTCCGTTCCTGCCCAGGGTCTGCAATGGTGATGTCTCTGACAGCTTGTTGCTCTGTTGGCTTCCTGCATCTCACATGGTCTAAAAGACTTATAAAAAATCTGAAATGTGCCATTGTCATGTTGTTAACAGAGAAGAAAGATATTTGACACAGGAAATGTCAACATTATATAATATATTGATATGGCGTTCTCCTCTAACCCTGTGATTGTCACAATCTGAAATTCCAGATGACAACCAAGACAATTGCTATCCACTTCCTTCAGCTTTAATCTGCATTGCTTCTCTTCTCCCCCTGCTTCCCTGGGATTTGCCCCTGATCTCCTTCATTCAACAGACATTTGGTCATATGGATTTTAGTAAGATGGAGGTGTTATGCATTGCTTCTGTGTATCAAGTGACAAGTGGGAAGCCACAGGGGATCCTTGGGCAAAAAACATGGGGTGTCATACACTGACCAACATAAATTCTGAGAATTTAACTTGTCAGGCAGTCCTCTTTCCTCTCTTGCTTGCTTCACTCCAAGTAGTGGGATCTCCTTACTTCCCTCACACTCAATAAGAATGGCTCAACTCAGAGGTTTGAGGCTTTCTGTTTCCTCTTCCTGTGATGGCCTCATGTCTAGGCTTCTGGGTGGTTCCACATGCTTTTCTTCACTGAGGCCCCTGGGATAGTTGACAAAGTATCATTTCTCAAGCTATTTACTTAAAA
This sequence comes from Jaculus jaculus, assembly GCF_020740685.1. Lineage (NCBI taxonomy): Eukaryota > Metazoa > Chordata > Mammalia > Rodentia > Dipodidae > Jaculus > Jaculus jaculus. The sequence goes on from NC_059115.1 coordinate 25,895,219, forward strand.
CATTATGTATCCACCTTTTCTATTTCCTTATGCTGCTTTCTTATTATCACCACTGAGCAAGTCTCCTTGTTTTGAGATTGGTTCATTATGAAAGGCTCATGAGAGCAAGCTGTTTGTTTTATTTGATCTTCATTGTTCAGAAAATACAACTGAGTAGTGTTCATCATGGCCTCACTGAGCATGGCTGGAAGCCTGAGGTGCTCCTTATTGCCTCCCTGTTGCCTGGAGTTCCTTATCTTTCTTTCTAAGTCAGGCTTAGCTTTTTGTAGCTAACCCAAATCCACCATCACTTTGAGCCTATCAGTGAACATTCCACCTGAAATGGTTATCTGCTCCCCTGCAAAATTTACCTGTCCATTCATCTGCAGCCTTGCATATGGAGAGCAGGAAATCTTTCCACGCACTCTAAGTCAGCTCTAGACAATTGATAATACTCAATGCTACAAATGTTATAGCATTGTCCATTATTTAGGGCATAGTGACAAGAAAATTTCTGGACATGTTGGGCTGAGTGTTTTTATTTTGCCATTGGTAGCCTGGGATCCACTCATGCTCAGCCTGTAATGGTTGCTTAGCCCACTGCATGCAGAGGACAGTGCCTGTACTGACCACCTGAAATGCTGCGTGGCTGTGTTACACTAATCAAAGCACCACTTGTGGCAATGGAAGTGCCTGGTCAAAGTTTTCGCTTATTTTTATCACCTAAATAAACTGTGTTCCAGGCCACATCAAAAACTTTGTTCTTTGCATGCCAGAGCCTTCTACATAGCAGGTGCTCAATAACGGTTGACTTTTGGTAAAATTATTTCTCAAAAATGTCAGATGAAATGCTCAGGGAAAATATTCCAAAGCAGTTTTGTTGGTAAAGCTGACTGGGGACTAAGAGAGGGTGAAGGGAGTTCCAAAAGTAAGCCTCTTGCCCACTAACTTGAGAACTGTTTTCTCAGCACATAGTATGGGCAGCTGCTATGCTCTAGGTGGCAGTAATATGAGGAACAGGGCACAGTTCTTTGTAAGGGCTTGTGGGGACAGGTGTGGGATCGATGGCTGTAACAGGGTACTGAGGGCTGAAAGGCAGAGTATGCAGAGTGCATGTGTCCTTGCCATCCCCTGTAGAGGGGGATGTCCTATGGAGTTAGAGTTTCAGGATGAGTTAGGTAGCCCCTGTTTCTATTTCTGCATGCTACACTTAGTGATTCTGAAGATGAGAATGGTGTTAAAGATGAAAATGTAATAAGGTCCCTCAGGAGCAAGAGCAGGAGTGGTTTGGGAAGAATACACTGAAACTGTATAAAACAAGAAGCAGATATTGACCAGAAATCATTAATTTCTTCAAGTTTCAATAAAATTTGAAGACAAATCCCAGAGACTTAACATTTTTTTTCCTGATTGTTATAACATGGTAATTTCTAAAAGTGTTTTAGTCCTCAACACCCTCTTATAAAAGCTTGCAAAGACGCCGTAAGATGGCGGGGTGCCTGGCAGGCCACCCTGCAGAAATGTTCTCATCTCCAGGCCCGGGGTCAGCGTTTTCCTCCCACCTGTTTACCTCCACAGGACATTCAGATTCCCGCCTCCTCTGGCCATTCTCTTCAAAGAGAAAAATAAAATTATGTAGGGTGTAGCAATGCATGTTTTCAATTCTAGCACTTGGTAGGCTGAGGTAGGAGGGTTGCTTTGAGTTCCAGGCCAGCCTGAGACTACATAGTCAATTCCAGGTCAGCTTAGACTAGAGCAAGACCCTACCTCAAAAAAACAAAAAAGAAAAGGTAAAATTAAGGTAATTTTTCTATGCAATTCCCAAACTGGAAAAGCTTGAGTTGCTTATAAGAGATAGCAAGCATCAGGAATATTGACATGGAACTCGAGTGAAGCTAGGAGAACTAGGGAGGGAAGGGATATGGGGCTACTCAACAAGCAAGTCTAGAGACAGAGAAAGAAAGAAAGAAGGAAAGAAGAAAGAAAAGAAGAAAGGGAGAAAGGAAGGAAGGAAAGAAGGAAGGAAGGAAGGAAGGAAGGAAGGAAGGAAGGAAGGAAGGAAGGAAGGAAGGAAGGAAGAAAACAGGGAATGGCAAGATGGGAAGGTCATTTGAGGGGTAGGGGTAAAAGTGAGTTGTGTGGGGGAATTACACAAAACTAATGATGACATGAATCAGTACCATAGAAGTCTTCCTCCTGGATAGCATTCTACAAGATATAATCCTCAATAAGGGGATGGGTGACCCACACAGAGTACCCTGAAAAAGGTGGCGCAAGCTTAATGCCAAAGCCATGGACTTTGGCTAGTAAATCCCAGGGCCAGAATTGGGCTGTTCACTCACTACAGTGAGCTGTTGGCAAGGGAGATTCATGAAAGTCCCCAAAAGAATGAAGGCCATTGCCAAAGTACTTGGTTACCTGTCAGACCTAAGAAGTAAGAGTCTTTTACTGAAGGCACCACAGACTGAGTTCATAAGACATTGAGAGATCATGATGGAGATGGGAACCAATTCCCTTCTGGCTAGCCCTCATAGAGCTGGAAAGCACTATGGGAGTTTCTGGGGTAATGATCACCAACAGTATGCATAAGCAGGAGATCCTGCATGCAATGATACCAACCAGCCAGGCAAGATGTACATACCTGTGCACTAGTAGCACACACCCTATGTGGGGAATCAACTGTTCTCAGATTGGACTTAGGCCTGCTCAGTGGAAGAGAACTCATACCTGCTGCTGGAAACCAAGCAAGAATCTCATGATCAGGAACCTCATAGACTCCAGAGAGAAGCCTCTACTGCTTTTTGGCTAAGAAGAGCAGGTATTCTCATCCAAAAGTCTCTCAAATAACTCTGCTTATCCCTTTAATCCAAACTGCTCTCACTTTGGATTGCAGAATCTGTTTTATTTCACAGATGGTAGAGAATCCTGGATAGATCCAGGATCCATCAACATGTCAAGAAAAGACAGTCAAATGCCTGGAGCAAGTCTGCTGGGCCCAGGAGACATTGCAGAGGAAGCAGCTGCAAGAGTACTGCTCTCTCTGCTAGGTCCAGGGAGATGGTGATAGATGCTGTGGTCACTCAAAAAACTCATCAAATCCAGAAGCTACACAGAACTCAACACTAAATCAGATCTCTTACATGCCCTCCAAGGCTCAGGGAACATTGTGGAAGAAATGGGTGGAAAGATTGTAATAGCCTCAGGGTGGATAGGAATATATTGAGGCAGGGTACCTCCTTTCACAGAGGCTGACTGAGGTTTTCAGAACCCTACAGTGAATACCAATAACAACACTGAAGAAGGTGCATGGTGTAATAGGTTGGGAAAGAGGAGATATAACGTTTTAAAAATTAAATTTAGGGCTGGAGAGATGGCTTAGTGGTTAAGTGCTTGCCTGTGAAGCCTAAGGACCCCGGTTCGAGGCTTGGTTCCCCAGGTCCCACATTAGCCAGATGCACAAGGGGGAGCACACGTCTGGAGTTCATTTGCTGTGGCTGGAAGCCCTGGAGCACCCATTCTCTCCCTCTGTTTGTCTCTCTCTGTGTCTGTCGCTCTCAAATAAATAAATAAACAAATAAATAATTAAAAAAAATTTAAAAACATAATTTTTCTGATTAATATAGGCTTACAATGACATTCTCACTAACACATTTCATAGATGAAAGATAAAGTTGGGTCTTTAAAAACTGTGAAATTACCTGTTTTACACATAAGTTCTAATTTTCCATTAATTTTTGTATATGCTTAGCCATGTTTCTATTGCAAGTTTAAATTGATACAAAACCATCATTCTCTGTGCCCTCACAAAGGAGCAACTAAAAAACTAGACAAAGAAAACAAATCTACACAGAAAGACAAGTCTGCTGCGATCATGCAGATGACTCAACATGGCAGCACTGTTTCTGAAGTCAATCTGGGTGCAGCAGGCATCCCTGTCACAGAGCCAGCAATTCAATGGGATCCCCACCACAGAGCTGTCTTGTTCTGAAGAGACGAACCAATGCTGACCATGACATTGAAAGTGAAAACCAAAGGACCTTGGTTAGGGAAAATTATCCTGCAAAGGGCAGCAAGTTGAAGAATTCAGATGCTTTGGTTTCAAAACTTACTGCAGATTAAGACTGTGGTGATGGTCTTCAGTGTAAATATAGAACAATGAGATGAGAGCATATAGTTTGTTTATCACGAAATTTAAAATGCTTGTGACTAAGGAGATAGTCCTGGCTCAGTGGTTAAGAGCAGTTGCTTGCATGACCTGTTGACCCTGGGCTCCCAGCCACCCAGGCAAAACTAGATGGGCATTTCTTTGCAGTAGTAGAAGACTGATATGCACAAATAAATAAATAGATCCACATTGAATAAAGTTTAAAATGTTATGTTGGGAGCTAAGTGAATGAAGCAAGTACCTTGCAAGCATGAGGACTGGAGCTCAGACCCTCAGCACTCATGGAGATTCCAGGTGGGACCCAGAACACAGGAAGTAGAGACAGGGAACTCCCTTGACAAGCTGGGTAGCTAAACTAACTTAAACCAGACACTGCCTCGGTAAATAAGGGGAGTAGTGGTCAAGAAAGACACCTGATATCCAAATGTGGACTCCACATGTGTATGTGCACATATCTCCAGACACATACACCCATACCACATGAATACACACGCATGTGTATGCACATCAAATATTGTGTATTTGAAAAATTTCAAATGATTTTTTTTCATCAAAGGACACTTGCAAGTGTGCACAAGCCACACAGGAGAGAATATGATTGAAAGACCCACATCCGAAAATGTATCAAACCTTCCCAGAACAGTAAAAAGACAAGAGAGCCAACTCAAGGAGACAAATGGCCCAAATCATCCTCTATTCCTTTGGAAAAAGTGCATTATTCAGGAAATGGTAGAGGATGGTTTTCCAAAGAAGAGATGAAAGGGGACAGTAAAATCTAAGAATAACGCTCAGGGTCAGTCACTAGGGAAACACATGTTAATGTCATGGTGACCTGCATGTATCATGAATATGGAGGAAACTTCAATGAGCCACCCTATGATCCAGAAGCAACACTTCTGGTCATGGTCCCAAGAGAAATGAAAGGAAAGTTCACATCAAGATTTGTTCAAAGCCACACTCCCTGCAAGAGTCAGTCACAGGAACTATCCAAGTGTTCATCAACTGACACAAGGGTGAAAAACCATAAGACCTCCACTCAGTGGGATAAAGGTAATCAGGTACCAATACATACTACAAGAATGAACCCTGGAAACAACATGCTAAGTGGCAGAGGTCTATAACAGAAGATCACATATTGGCTGATTCCATTGATATGGGACTTCCAGAACAGATGGGACAGAAAGATTGGTGGCCATGAGATGGATGCCCAGGAGAAATGATAGGGAATGAGAATTTCTTTGGGACTTTTCATGTCACAAAATATTCCTGTGGTAGTTTGAATAGATGGTCCCCAATATATCCCATGTTTTATTAGTTTATAGTTTGCATCTGCAGGCAACTGGCTGGAGGTGGTGTCACTGAGTGGATCTTAGGGTCTAGCCCTAAGGTGTGGTGGTGGGCTTGAAATTCTAATCTAAAGATATGCAAAGTGCTTAGTTCTACCTGGAATTCCTGAAGTGTGCTGTGTGGCTTGTGGCTTTCAGCTTGCATTTTTTTCTCTCTCTGCTTGGACCTGTGAAAGCAGGTCAGCTTCTTCTGCCATTATGGTACTTCCCCTGAATCTGTAAGCTTTGTTTTTTAAATATTTTATTTTTATTTATTTATTTGACAGAGAGAAAGAAGAGGGAGAGAGAGAGAATGAATGGGTGTGCCAGAACCTCCAGCCACTGCAAACGAACTCCAGATGCAAGTGCCACCTTGTGCATTTGGCTAATGTGGGTCCTGGGGAATGGAACCTGGGTCTTTTGGTTTTGCAGGCAACCACCTTAACCACTAAGCCATCCCTCTAGCCCCCTAATTTTTATTATTGACAGCTTCCATAATTGTAAACAATATCCCATGGTAATTCCATCTTTCCCTCCAATTTCCCCTTTGAAACTCCATTCTCCATATATCCTCTCCCCTTCTCAATCAGTCTTTCTTTTATTTTGATATCATGATCTTTTCCTCCTATTAAAACGGTCTTGTGTAGGCAGTGCCATCACTGTGAGGTCATGGATATTCAGGCCACTTTGTGCCTGGAGGAGCATGGTGTAAGGAGTCCTACCCTTCTGTTGGCTCTTATATTATTCCTGCCACCTCTTCTGCAATGGACTCTGAACCTTTCAAGGTGTGATAGAGATATATCAATGCTGAGCACTTCTCTGTCACTTCTTCTCAGCACCATGGTGCCTTCTGAGTCATCCCAAGGTCACTGCCATCTGAAAAGAGAAGCTTCTCTAACCAAAAGTGAGAGTAGCATTAATATATGGGTATGAACATTAAGAGGAGTTCTCCCTGGGAATTTTGGTGAGCATAGTATAAACATTTAGCCAGACACCAGCAGGCATTACACCCCTAGGGCTCATGACTACCCCTGTTGTAGAGTTTCAGTATCAGGGATATATTCCTTTCCATGGAGCAGGCCTCTACTGCACCCATTGGCTCATTTGGCCTGGCTAGCCAAATATTAGGCTTGCAGTGTCTACTGTTGAGTATCTTCACTGGTGATTTCTCTCTCTCCCATTGAACTGCATGCAGCATAGCTTTTTGCAGCTTTCTGTCAGCTGGTCTGCATGGAGGGGTCTTACCATCTATTCCTGGTGGAAAACCAATGGCCTGTAATGCTTGGGGGGGCATCAGGGACATCCCTGGCCAATACTCACTGGAAGGTATCCCATCCCTGGCAATGAAAATTTTCTAGTAACAATATATGGCTTCTGCATATTCCATTGTCCAAAACAGTAGGTTTCCATATGACTTATATCCTCTTAGATTTTGATTAGCCCTCCCTCCACCTTTCCTTTACTCAATCTCTTCCCCTGACCTCACTTAGGCCTGTTCACCACCATTAATCTGTTCTTCTATTTACACATATACAATACCATCCTATTAAATCCCCCTTTATCCTTTACAGAAAGGAAATATAAATAGATCTGTAAGCTTTAATACATCTTTTCCTCCATAAGTGTATCTGGTCTGGAAATTCATCTCAGTGAACCCAAGCCTGTCTACTATAATTCCAAATGGGATAGAACTTATTGCTGCACCACTTTGAGTATTCTAATGCCCTTTGGAAGGGGGATTTTATGATACATGAATCATGTCTCAATAAAGTTATTTTGTAAAAGGAACTGCAACAGCAATGCTAATGATGATGGCAAAGGAGGGTTGTAGTGACATGAGTCTCTTACTAGCACTGCCTCTGTCTAACCCTGGGAACCCACTGCTCCTCTCCAGGAAGCTCCTTGCATGTCAGAACCTTGTAGTTGTGGTTGATGTGATGGTGTAGTCACACTGTACATTTCCTGCTTCATCCACGTGGCTATGTTATCTGTGATCTGCACATGGAGTGCTTCATGCAACAAGCACTCCTTGTTTAGCTCATAAATCAACCCCAAGGCTTATAATCGACTCCATTTTTTCCAGAAATAAAACTGAGACACAAGATGTAAACAAAAATTCCTAAAGTCATGAGAGAACTTATAACAGAACAGCTGTCTGGTTTCACAGTCCTCTTTCAACTCCTGTTCCATGCTAGCCTGATTCTAAACAACTCTGCTCTTCTGTGATTGTTAAATCTTTTTTTTTTAAAAAAATTTTATTTATTTATTTGAGAGCAACAGACACAGAGAGAAAGACAGATAGAGGGAGAGAGAAAGAATGGGCGCGCCAGGGCTTCCAGCCTCTGCAAATGAACTCCAGACACGTGTGCCCCCTGTGCATCTGGCTAACATGGGACCTGGGGAACAGAGCCTCGAACTGGGGTCCTTAGGCTTCACAGGCAAGCACTTAACCGCTAAACCATCTCTCCAGCCCTGTTAATTCTTGTTTTCCTTCATAACTCTGTTATCTACCAAAGTCTAATCTTTCCTGTATGGAAATACTTTGAGATGTTTTATGCCCTCTTTTGGCTTCCACTCACAGTCCCCTTCACTTCTGTGTGCTAATATATGACAGTATCTCATCCTACATTTGTCTTAAAGTTTGGGGTCTGGAGACAAAAAAAAAAAAAAAAAAATGGTATTACTTTAGCCATGCTCTGTTATGCTTTCTTTCTATATTTTTACCAACCAAGCTTTAAAGTTAGGCATTTTGGCACATTTTACATATTAAGTTTGAGTTCAAATTGGTCAAGTTCTTGTCCAAGATCCTACAGGCATACAATAATAATCTGGAACTTTATTTCTCAGTACCTATGTGAATTAATGAGACTAGAAATTTCCCCATGTCCTCACAAAGAACTGATTCCATCAGCCAAAAGGATTCTACTAGAGAACTAACATTTCCTCACCAGCTGGAGGCTGTAAATCTTAGAGATAGAAGGTAATCTGTGACCACATTTCTTTGTTGCAATTAGAAGTCCCTAAAATGTCAGAAGGGTTCTTTGTCTGCCAAGCTGCCTACTTCATTTTTAAAGGGAAAAACAAATCTTTTATTTATCTTGGTTGACTCCACTGTTTGTCTTACTGCAATGAAGTAGTTTCTGAGTGAGAACATTCCCTGGCTTCTCACTCCTTCTCCCAGAGTGCCTTATCCAAAGGGTGCCTTTTAACTGTTGCATTAAAAACAAAAAGAGGGAATGTGTTTTGATTAGAGCATAACATTTGCCTCCTATGCTGAAAGTCATTCTCCCTGAACTGTGTGGAGTCCATGAAGCTCTAGTGAGCATGAGGACTGTGTCCCATGCCTTAATTGAGAGACCCAGGCTTAACTGTGGGCACCAGCCACACCCAGTGGTGACGACAAGTCCTTTAAACATGCGAGGTGAGGACATGCTTTTTTTTTTTTTTTTTTCCAGTGAGGTCTTATACTGGGGCTGCCTAAGGTCACACTCTGACAAACTAAGAAGGCCGTGAAAGCAATCAACAGATTGCAGCCTTTTTCCACGAAGTGCCCCGAAATGTTCAGCATTCCCTTTGCCAACAGAGGAGCCCGAGGCCTCAGGTGGCTTTTGGTTGTCCTTTGCATTTTCAAAATGAAAAGTGAGGCTTGCTGGGCAGCGGGTCTGAGCTGCGCTTGCATCCTCTGCAGCAACCATATGACCTCTTCAGAGAGGACGCAAAGGCACGCAGCCGCTGTGCAGGACCGGCCAGCGGCTAGTGACTGCGCGCATCTCCTTTGTCCATGCAGACTGAATTGATTTTTCCTTAAGAGTCAGCAGAGCAAATGGTTTCATATCGTACAGTGTAGTTTGTGGTATGTTCCCATAGGCTCATATGTTTGAACACTTGTCTTCCAGTTGGTGGCGCTGTTTGGGAAGATTGTTAAACCCTTGAGAAATGGAGGAAGCAGGTCATTGCGGTGGACTTTGAGAGCCTGGCCTCACTTCCTCTTGATCTTGTTTCCTGACTACAACTTGACACTGACTTCCTGCTAAGATGTTTTCCATGCAGTGAGACTTCTGCTTGCAGCTACAAGCTGAAAATAAGCCCCTTCCTTACATAAGTTGCTTCTTTTCTTTTTTCTTTTCTTTTCTTTTCTTCTTCTTCTTTTTTTTTTTTTTTGTCCCAGCAGTGAGAAAGAAATGCACACAGCATTTCAGATTTTTCAGATTTTCATATTAGGGATTCTCAACTGGGAAAGTCTACTAATATATAAAATTTTAAAACATGGAAAAAACCTCAAACACTTTTCAAGAAAAATTTCAAATATTCATTAGTGTTTGAACTCAGATCCATGCTATTTTGTGCATTTGTCATTGTCTCTCAATGTTTCTCTGTATAACAAAAGAAACACGCTTTCATGACTCAAACTTTTTGCTACATGTTTTGTGATGGATTCTTTTTCTTTTTTTAAATAACGTCTTTTTGTTGTTCATTTTTATTTATTTATTTGAGAGTGACAGAGAGAAAGAGGCAGAGAGAGAGAGAGAATGGACACCCCAGGGCTTCCAGCCACTGCAAACGAACTCCAGATGCGTGCGCCCCCTTATGCATCTGGCTAACCTGGGTCCTGGAGAATCGAGCCTTGAACCGGAGTCCTTAGGCTTCACAGGCAAACCATTAACTGCTAAGCCATCTCTCCAGGCCGGATTCCTTTCTTTTCAGCCCCTTTCTATTTTTTTTTTTTTCCTCAGACCTTACCACACTAATGGAAGGAAAATCTCCTCTGTTCAGTGCTGTTCATCATTCACAGGAGCATTCACAAAGCAAACCAGGTGTGATCGTAGGGGTTATGAACACAGCAGTGAAAATGTAAACAAGGTCCCTGGCCCCATGTAAGTGGGAATTTGGTGAGAAGAGCCTCATGATAAAACAGTGTTTATGCAACACAATAAGAGTCAATGTTAGATGTTCTGAAGATATGAGAGCAGAAAAGACTACAGGATAACAAAGGAGACAGTGTGGTCATTGAGGTACAGTAGTCAGGGGAGCCTCCTTTGAGGCAGAGACTTGTCAGCAAAGTACTGAGGAAAAAGTACATAGTATACAAGTATTTGAGAGAATATTTTAGGTAGAAGGACTCATTAGCATCACTTAATGCAACTGTTTGGAAAAGTAATAAGAAATTTTAAGCATCACTGTCTAGGGTCAAGGTCTGGGACTCTGTTACGGACATAATCCTCTGGATGTGGTACCAGCACCATGGTAACAAGGTAACTACACCTCTTGCAGAGAGGTTCTTCCCAGTAAAGACCCACAGAGCTGTGTTTAATATGATAACCAAACAGTTCTTAAAACATGGATAGTTCTGGAGAAATATCTGGTGATTCTAGGTTATTTTCTTCTTACATTATTTTAATTTTAGTTTTTTATTTACAAGAAGAGAAAGAGAGAGAGAGAAAGAGAGAGAGAGAATGGGTGCGTAGTAGGGCCTTCAGGCACTGCAAAAGAAATCCAGACGCATGTGCCACCTTGTGAATTTGTCTTTCCATGGGTGCTGGGGAATCAAACCTGGGTCCTTTGGCTTTGCAGGCAGGTGCCTTAAATGCTAAGCCATCTCTCTAGCCCCAGGTTTATTTTATATAATGATCCAAAATGTAAACATTCAAGGCTTTAAGTCCTTGTGTTTACCATCAAAGCATAGAAGTGTCTGATAGCAGGTAAACAAATGAGTCTAGTCATGGTTCAGGAAAACTCTATATAAACACAGGTTATAGGCACCTAGGCCTAGTTTGAGCCACCTTTACAGTGGGTCGTCTGGGACTATCTGAAGTCTGGATGGACATCTTTTCTCTCAGAAAATATGGCTCTCTGGTAGGTTCTTTGGCTTCCTTCTGGAATTTCTTCTTTGCTCTCCCATATCTACCGTTGTTCCCTGCTTTCTACATCCCTCATTCACCTCTTAATCTTGTGATTAGGCTGTCTTACCCCTAGTTAAGTATATTGGGAGCCTTGTGAACTAGTCAACTAGGTTCTAACGAAAGAATGAGATCAGCCCAGGGAAGTCTTAAGCCAGCCCTAAAGGAAAGATTGCTTATGTTTTAGAAACTTCCTGAAAGGTGCTCTAAAGGCTCTGGGGCTTCCATTTCTCTTTTTCTATCACAATAACAGAATTCTGAAGATCTCAGGATTCTGGTAAGAGAAAGAGATGAGAACACAGGGAAAAAATCCAGTGAATTTAATCATATTAATCATTGGATAAATAGATAAATGAGTATAGGCAAATAAATTGTAAGGAAATTTTATTTTAACTGCAAAAAATTGGGGTAAACTAAAAACAGTAGGAATTTTTCTTAATTCTTCCATGTGGGTATCAAGCACATTCGCAAGAGGCTAATCTTTGCACAACTAAACCTAGGGACAGGAAACACTTTGTGTCTTGGGTGGATCTCTTGGGACACAAGGAACTCATCAGCTTCTCCAAAGACTTCCTAAGATAATCACTAGTAAAACAACTCGTGGTCTGAATGGACATGCTCAAGGCAAGCAACTCATGATTTTTTACTTTTGAAGTAAACCCTTTAAATTCAGCTTAGACTCTCCCTAGCTTTTACTTCCATCAAATTATATTTTGTGTGCTGTGTGTTCATTTAGGGTCCTCCTAGGCACAACTAGACAGTACTGACATGTCTGTAGATTTCTGATTTTTCCATCATTTGAGCTCATTTTGATTTTTGTTAGTGACTGTATCTTTTATGTCAATTCTTGATGCATTTCAACACTTTTTTGGATAGTGGCTGCACACTGTTGACTTTTTGGTCAACTGTACTGAGTACTGCAGACTTTGAAGTGCTGGTGCTTACACTGGCATTTCTGGTAATGATGGATGGTATTTTTCCTAATGCACGAAATCCACAGTCATCTCACTCCTTTGTTCTACCTACTGCTTTGAAATTCCAGTCAAACACATATGCTATTTTGAGTGACTGCACACCTGCAATGGTGAGGAGAATAAACAATGTGATGAACTGACACTCTCGTATTTGGAGAATAAGAAGTCTGAAGTGGTGGAATCAGTCTTGCTTCTTGGGAACTTTCTCAAAGCATCCTTAGTGGATATAAGGTTACCCTCGCTCAGTCAAAGGACATATTGATAGCAGGATGGGGGTTGGAGAGAGTCAAAGATGTCAGTTTTATGTACATAGGATGGTATCCTCCCACTGATGTCATGGATGAATGGTCGTGGGACTCTGTAATACATACATGTACAGAAGTCTTCAGACAAAACTAAAAAATGACACTCTGACTCATTTTCAGCAGTCATCCTTCCCGAGTACTCTTGCATATTTGAACTCATCTGTATTGATGTTGAAGAATACAATCTTATTGCTACATTGAGACTTTCTCTTATGCTATCTTTAGGGAATTAGAGCTTACTACACAATAAATTATAATGCATATATTGTGTGTTTCAGAGTTTAGTTTTCTCAGTAATACATTTCCAAGACACAAATCTGGTCATATCAAGAGGTATCCCCACACAGTTCTAACCTACTGTCACCCCTTAGTAGCCTTCAGGCCATAATCTATTCTGCCTCCTTGGATTACTGTGCCAGTTTACTTTCCTTCAGCAGAGTGGAGAGGTGTGGACCCCTGGCTTGTCTTCCTGCCACACCTGGAAGCCTGCTTGGTGATATCACAGGACAGGTAGGTGATTGCAGGCATTTTGCCCTCCTACCCCACGACTAACTAAAGTGTGAGCTTTGGGGCCATGGAGGTGGCACCTTAAGTTGCCTTTGACCAGCAGAATCCTACATTGGCTAGGACTCAGTGTTAAGCAATATATTGGCTGGAATTCAATTTACATAGGAACTACCTGCTGAATATGGCCACATCACACTGCTCCTGTCCTGAGTGCACATTTTTATATCTATTTTGGAATTTTCTTTAGCCTCATTTATTCTTCTCTCTTACACAATTCAGACAAACTTGGTTATCTGGGTTTTCTATTCATGAAAGATTAAAAGGTGCAGTTTCAGCATGAGTTCCCTCATACCTTTTAAGGTAACCCAGCAAGAGGATATGTGGAATTTCATTCTCTGTGCAGGTATTGTTCATATTTTGGAGGTAAGCTTCCATGTGATGACCCTCCTCCCCCAATCCATGTTTGTAAACCAAGGCTACAAGTGGAGAGCTACTTGTCAGGAACCATCAGCTCTTTTGGCTGGGATTTGAACCCATGTATATGATTCACCCAAGGCTTTGTGTAAAGTAACTTGGAGAATAGAGAAAGTAAGCTGCTTCCAAGTATTAATTGTTCATGACAACATATTTAAATATAATCCCACATTTCTAAGTAAAATTATTGGGGTTCTCTGACGAAGTTTACTGTTGGCATAAACCTAAGATATGTTTGTTAAACTGTCAGGCTTAAGAGAAGCCTATTTTGATGTCTGTTTCTGAAGCTACTTCTTCTTTCATGTCTCCAAATCAGGCTTCACCTTTGCTGAGCACCTCAGCTTGCCCAAGGGGTTGAGGAAGAGAGTGGGTGTCGGCGGCCAGGAACAAAACCACCAAGCCGGGAGTCTCTTCAAAGTAGGAACTCACTTTATTGTTAATGTGGGTGTTTATATGATGTTGAGAACTAAGGCAGGGATTTTAGGATAGGGTGAGATGTAAGGGCCAATAGCATACCTCGACCTTTGAGATGATTGGTTCTAAGCACACATGGGCGGGAACTCTAACTTCCTGTGCGGAAGTATCAGGCCAGAGGACATTTGGGCCCCTGCTGAGTCATCGCTGGGCAGAGGCAAATCGCCAAACTTTAGCTAGGCTCAGGAAGTTCCACTAGGCCTCACGTGGGGTCTCTCAAGGCCCAACATCTCCCCCTTTTGTTTTTGTAAGAGCATTAGTCACCATGGCCCCTGTCTTAGGTTGTCCTCCCCTGGGGATCTTACCTGTCAGTGGGTACCAGGTGTTTAGCTCGCTGAGAACCCACTCCATGGCCTGTCTTAGGTTACAGTCTGAGATCTTACCCATCATTGGTCACATGGAGGGCATAGGAGGTGGCAGTGGGTCATCTGAGGAACGTAATTTCTGAGTTGCCAACCTTTGATAATGTATCTCAAACTGATGGATTTTTATTGCTCTAGATGCTGGTGAATGAATTGTGTAATTATGTTACTTGCACAAGGCCCAGCAGTGAGGATAAGGGAAAGGAGAAAATAGGGTAGAGGGAGGAGGTAGGGTAAGAAACCATGCAGGCCTGTCCACAGTGGGTTGTCCTGGAGGTCCTGCCAGCTCTTCTCCAGGTCCTCTCAAAGCCTTTTGAGTTTGTCATGACTGACTCCCAATTTATTGGCATAGAAACAGCATTTTTCCTATAAAAACAAACATATTCCTCCCTTTTCTGCTGTTAATAGGTTTAGTCCCCTCCTGTTTTGTAGGACTACCTCAGCCAGGGAATCAAGCTGTGGGTGGAGATCCAGGATAGTGTTGGACATGGCTTTTATGTCACTGATCAACTGGAGAGAGAGCTTTCTGTGGAGATGGACTGCCATACCCATTCCGGCTGTCTCGGTGGCCATGCCTGCAGTTATTCCCAACCCAACAAGTAGGGTCATATGGGCAACTGAAGTTGTATTATTGGTGATTGCTGTAAGCAGCTGGGGAGGCCTGGGTCAGAGGCAAAGCCAGCAATCCTCAAGGGAGGTAATTGTTTGGTTTAGCAGGGTGGAGACCATTTTAGGAACAGTCCTCAGGGGTGGGACACTCCCTAGAGGGGTGATTATTAGTGTCCCCTTGTTGGGGTAAATATTGTAGGTCCCTCACTGGTACCCAAATGGGTCTTTTTTTATCTTGAGGGAAGATACATCCAAACCCTCTCCCTGCTGTGAGGAGTGGGTCTGGTCCTCTCCAGGCCCCAGTCAATGGGTCTCTCCATTTGACCTTGATCGAGCTGTATGTGACAGAGGATGACCAATGTTTTTGAAATGGATACATTTTTTCATTTCTCAAAAAATTTAAAATATTTAAGGTGAATAATGCTTTCTTAGCTGATCATGGGGTTGATAGTGATTCCCCCTTTAATGATGCAATCAGCTACTTGGTTTCTTAAAGAATAGACCCTAGGGAGCCCACTGATCGAGAGGTGAATCCACTGAATAGGATCGCCCTTTTGAGCCAACAGGGCAGTGGTCAGGGTCTCCCGAGGGAAAAGGTAGAGGGAAAGAGGTAGATCAGGGTCGAATCATTTGAGGTTAGAGTTATCTATGGCCTCCTGGACTCTATGGAGGACTTGTCTCTGACCAGGTGTTAGGGTTACTTGGGATGAAAGATCAAGGCCCCTTAGTAGGTCGAACAAGGGGGATAATTCCTCAGTGGTTATAGGTATCGAGGGCCTCATCTAGTTAATTTTTCCCAAGAGCTTCTGGAGTTGAGGCAAGGTGTAAGAATTCTGAATATAAAGTTGTGGTTTAACAGGTGAAACTGTATCTAGGGTAAGGATTGAGCCCAATATCTTAAAGGGAGGCACAGTTTGAACTTTCTCAGGAGCTATGTTAAAGCTGTGAGTATGAAGGATAGTTAGACATTGGTGGGTAAGGTCCTGGAGAGTGGAGGAATCTAGACACCCAAGAATAATATCCATATAAATATAAAACAGCAGGTACAGAGAATGCAAATTTTTCCATGTCTCCTGGATGGAGAGGGATAGAGAAGAAGCAATCTTTAATGTCAATGATAGTAATATGGTATATATTTGGAATATCTGGGATCCATGGGAGTCTCCTCTGTGGGGTTCCAAAGGGGATCATGCGTTCATTGATCTTCCTTAAATCATGTAAAGTCTCCAGGACCCATTAGGCTTTTTTATGATAAAGACAGCAGATTTCCAGGGACTAGTGGAGGGACGGATATGTCCGGCCTCCAACGGTTGGTCAATAAGTATGTGGAGTTGGTGTAACTTAGAGAAGGGAGAGGCCACTCCTCAACCCATATAGGATCCCTCGGCCTCCACTGGATTTTAAACGGGGGGTGGGGGGAAGGCTGGGCAGTGGCCCTTAGAATTGGGTGTGTTCATTGGAGTACTTTTGTCTGAGTTGTTCAAAATAAGGGTCATCTCTATAATTGGGATGACATTCCCTCCCTTCCTCAAACTGTTCTTTTTTATATAACAAATAATTATAAAAGGCCTTGTGGTCAGTACTGATGAAGCCTCAGCATCTCTAAGGATGTCTTACCCCAGTAAGTTAGCAGTGATCCCAGTCACCACAAGAGGGCGGACTTCTCCCCTGTCCCCACCTGGGTCAGTCCAGCCACGTGTCAGTCTCTCAGGAGGAAGATTGCCCGCCAACTGCCAGTAGGGGAGCGCCGGGCACAAGCTGCCAGGGGGAGGGCACTTCCTCCTTTTTCAGGACCATTTGGTCTGCTCCAGTGTTGATGAGAAGTTTGAATCTTTTATTGACAATATTTAAAATAATTTTGGGTCTAAGGCCGGGGACCAGAGGGACTGTCCAATGGGCTTTGATGGTCTCTTTCTTCTTATTTAACATGGCTGGGGTGGAGCCCTGGGAGGAGTTTAAAGGCTTCCCCTGTATGTCAAACTTCGACCAGCAATCCTTAGCCCATTGAAACCCCTTTTTGCATTTAGGGCAGCGGGTGCAAGGGGCATTGGTCATCCTCCCAGAGGGCGGGAGAGGCTTTGTCTTATTGGGGCACTCCTTTTTAAAGTGGCCCTCATCCCTGCACCCAACACATGTTGATGGTTTAGGGTTTAAGTGTAATGCACAGATCGTAGTGGCCAAATCTGTTTATCTTCCTATAGGGCGGCAGCCATGGCCCTAGCCGTATGGGAGATAGTGCCAACATCCTTGGTGGCTATAATCCATCTACTCATGGAGTTGTCCTTGAGACCTGCATAGGCGAGGCGGTGACCAGATGTCATCCCTTCCCAGATGCCCTGTAATACCCCTGGGGGGAATTTTCTTTGGAGGCTTTTTTCCACCCTATCTATAAATGTAGCCAAGTCCTCAAATGGTTTCTAAGTAATACCCATAAGGGGCAGGGGTTCAGAGTGTCCCTCATCAAGCCTTTTCCATGGTGCCAAGCCCAGTGCCCTGACCTGGTCCCTATATGGATCAGGTATAGATGCCTGTTGAGTGCCTGTAGCATATTGATCAGACGTACTGGACAGCATCCCAAAAGTTATTGGCACAGGGGGCTGTTGACTTTGGTTTTGTTCTGCTTGTGTATGGCAGTCATCTTTTAAAAAGGCACACCACTTAATGTATAGGGGACCTGAGAAGGTAGCCCTGGGTAGATTTTTCCAATGTTGGGCTGTACAAGGTTGATGGGCAAGTCCCTGTTACAAGGTCTCAGCCCAAGGAGAGTTAGTTAGGTCCATCCTCCAAGACTGCCTTTTCAAGCTCCTTAAGGTCCCGAGCTTCCCATGGTTACCAGGCAGCAGGGCGATTGCCCCCAGGATTTAGATTGACAGGAAATAAAAAAGTAGCTTTACTTTTTGGCAGCTTGGGGCTGAATATGAAAGAGGGGCTGAAGGGGTCCAGAAAATGTTAGTCGATGGAGGAGGTGGAAGAGGTCCCTTGGAAGGCAAGGGAGCACTCTCAAAGGGATCTAGTGAGGGGTATAAAGATGTCCCCTTTTGGGGGGTTTTTAGAGCTGTATCTCCAGGCGGAGTAGCCGGATCAGGCAGTATACTATTTTTTTCCTCTGTCTTTTGTTTATGTTTGGCCTTGGAGGGAAGTAGCCCTTGAGTGCTGAGATCATAGGGAGAATCCATAAGGGGTGTATCTGACCCTTCTCCACATGTGCCCAACAAACAAGGGCCTCTACCCTCTCCCAAGTGTTCCAATCAAAGAGATCTCCTTCCAGCAGCCATGGTGCCAGCTTAAGAAGGTAATCCCAGGTCTGCCAAGCCTGATTATCAGTCAAATTAAGCCCTCTACTCTTTAGGAGTGCCCTGAGAGATTCTAAGGCAGGATTGTATTTAGAGGTAGTCTGTCCCATATTATAAAGTTGAGAGAGAAATGTCCATAAAATTAGGGCAATAGCAACCCACACACTTACTAGTACAACATAAACACAAGGATCCAAAAGACAGGTAAACATGCTGTACAAAAGCTGCAGATGCAGCTTGCCTGCGAACTGATAGTGAAAGTAAAGAGAAAGAGAACGAAGAGATGTTGACAAGCAAGTACAGGTTGTAGAAGCAAAGTTTAGCAGAATAAACATGAAGACTGCCTCATAATTTATGAGGGTACACTCACCTGCATGCCGATTGACCTCCTCAACAAATGTCTCTCACAGGGGACTAGTCTGTTAAGGTCCCATTGCCACACGTTGGGTGCCAGATGCCAGGCTCCCCTCTGGCAGGTAGTGCTGGGGGAGGACCAGGCCCCCTGGTTCCTCCCAAGGGGTTGAGGAGGAGGGTGGGTGTGGAGGGCCAGTAACAAAACCACTGAGCCGTGAGTCTCCTCAAAGCAGGAACTAGGAATCTCATCAAAGCAGGAACTCACTTTATTGTTATAGGTTGTGAAAGGCCCAAGAATTCAGAAGCCCAGAAATACTATCACGCTCCAAAGGGAGCTTAAGCTGGCCCCTGCATACCTCAAACTCCAGGCTTTACTCTCTGTTGAAAGCAAGTAAAGAATCCCTCTTCTCATTATATCAGAGCCCGCTCCTAATATAAAACTAGGTAAAAAGGGCATGAGATAGCCCTCAAGGATGGGAAATGAGTAATGAAGTGAACCACTTATTTGGTTTCTGTAAATAGCCTGCACCATAAGCCTTAATAGCCCACACTGTAAGCCTTAGTAGCTCACACCATAAGCTTTGATGAAGCCCTACACAGGGACCTAACCAATTTTAGAGTTCAACACCCCCAGGTAACCCTCCTTCAATATGTTGATAACTTACTCCTGGCAGGAGCTACCCAACAGGACTGTCTAAAAAGTACAAAAGTGTTACTACTGGAGCTGACTGACCTTGGTTACCGAGCCTCGGCTAAGAAGGCCCAAATATGCAAAAAAAAAGAGGTAACATATTTGGGGTACTCCTTGCAGGATAGACAAAGATGGCTGACAGAGGCACAAAAGAGGACTAATACAAATACCGGTTCCAACTACGGCCAGACAAGTTAGAGAGTTCCTGGGGACAGCTGGGTTCTGCAGACTATGGATCCCAGGGTTTGCAACCCTAGCAGCCCCCCTCTATCCACTAACTAAAGAGAAAGGAAAATTCACTTGGACCTCTGAACACTAGGGGGCATTTGATGCTGTCAAGAAGGCACTATTAAGTGCGCCTGCCCTAGCCCTCCCTGATGTGACTAAACCATTCACCCTTTACATAGATGAGCATAAGGGGATAGCCCGGGGAGTCCTAACCCAATCCTTAGGGCTATGGAGAAGACCTGTTGCCTACCTATCAAAGAAACTTGACCCTGTGGCTAATGGATGGCCTATATGTCTAAAAGCCATAACAGCAGTGTCCACGTTGATCAAAGATGCTGATAAACTAACTCTAGGGCAGAGGATAACTGTCATTGCCCCCCATGCCCTGGAGAGCATTGTCCGGCAGCCCCCAGACCGATGGATGACTAACGCCCGTATGACTCACTACCAGAGCCTGCTCCTCACCGACAGGATAACGTTTGCCCCACCTGCCACCCTCAACCCCGCTACTCTTCTGCCTGAAGAAACTGATGAGACAGTGACTCACGACTGTCATCAACTGCTGGTTGAGGAAACTGGGATCTGAAAGGATCTCACAGATGTCCCACTGACTGGAGGAACATTAACCTGGTTCACAGATGGAAGCAGTTACATTGTAGAAGGTAAGAGGATGGCTGGGGCGGCGATAGTAGACGGAACACGAACAGTCTGGGCCAGCAGTCTGCCAGAAGGAACTTCAGCACAAAAGGCTGAGCTCATGGCCCTCACACAGGCCTTACGAATAGCTGAAGGAAAGTCTGTGAATATCTACATGGACAGCAGGTACGCTTTTGCTACTGCACATGTACATGGGGCCATCTGCAAACAGAGAGGGCTACTTACTTCAGCAGGGAAAGAAATTAAAAACAAAAAAGAAACTCTAAGTTTGGTAAAAGCTCTACATCTACCCAAAAGACTGGCCATTATGCATTGCCCTGGCCACCAAAAAGCCAAAGATTTTATCTCCAAAAGAAACCAGATGGCTGACCAAATGGCCAAGCAGGCTGCCCAGGGGGTCAACCTTCTGCCCATAATAAAAAAGCCAAAAAACCAAAAAAGTGAGCAATGATATACCTCAGGTGACTGGCAAGAAGTTAAAAAGTTAGGCCTGTTCTCCGAAACTCCGGAGGGGGCCTGTTTTACCTCAGAGGGAAAAGAGATTCTACCTCAAGCAAAGGGACTAAAGTACGTTCAACAAATACACCGCCTAACCCATCTGGGGGCCAAACATCTACAAAAACTGCTACAGACGTCTCCTTACCATATTCTGAAGTTGCCAGAGATAGCTGGCTCAGTAGTCAAGCATTGTGTACCTTGCCAGTTGGTCAATACTAATCCCTCAAGAATGCCTCCTGGGAAGAGGCTAAGGGGAGACAGCCCAGGTGCTCACTGGGAAGTGGACTTCACTGATGTAAAACCAGCTAAGTATGGTAATAAGTATTTACTAGTTTTTGTAGACACTTTTTCAGGATGGGTAGAGGCTTATCCTACCAAGAAAGAAACCTCAACAGTGGTGGCTAAGAAAATACTGGAAGAAATCCCAAGATTTGGGATACCCAAGGTAATAGGATCAGACAATGGTCCAGCCTTTGTTGCTCAGGTAAGTCAGGGACTGGCCAAAGTTTCGGGGATTGATTGGAAATTACATTGTGCATACAGACCCCAAAGCTCAGGACAGGTAGAAAGGATGAATAGAACCATTAAAGAGACCCTCACCAAATTGACCGCAGAGACTGGCGCTAATGATTGGATAGCTCTCCTACCCTTTGTGCTCTTGAGGGTTAGAAACACACCCGGACAATGTGGACTGACTCCCTATGAATTGCTATATGGGGGGCCTCCTCCACTGGTAGAAATAACCTCTATACATAGTATTGATGTGCCGCTTTCCCAGCCTCTGTTCTCTAGGCTCAAGGCACTCAAGTGGGTGAGACAATGAGCGTGGAAGCGACTCCAGGAGGCTTACTCAGGAGAAGGAGACTTACAGGTCCCACATCTCTTCCAGGTGGGAGATTCGGTCTATGTCAGACGCCACCGCGCAGGAAACCTTGAGACTTGGTGGAAGGGCCCCTACCTCGTCCTACTGACCACTCCAAGGGCCGTGAAAGTTGAAGGAATACCCGCCTGGATCCATGCATCTCATGTCAAGCCTGCTCCGCCACTGGGCCCCGAATGGCAAGCTGAGAGGACAGACAATCCCCTTAAACTCAGGCTTCACCGTATGGCTTCTCCTTCTCCAGCTAGGTGATGCCTCCAATCCCCATGCCCCCCAAAAGTTGACTTGGCAAGTGCTTTCTCAAACGGGGGATATAATATGGACTGCAACTAGGGAAGCGCCCCCCTGGACTTGGTGGCCTGTCCTGACCCCAGACATCTGTGCCCTGGTAGCCGGGATAGAATTTTGGGATATCCCAGAGCTCACCCCAGAGGAGGTCTCTAGAGAAGTCCACTCTCATGTGGCAATGCAGGCACTCACACAAGGGGTCATCTCCCAAGGTCAACATATGGCAGACAACCCGGGGTGCAGCTCTGGGCCAGCCCAACGTAAGATGCAGCATACTCCATTTTATGTCTGCCCCCGAACTTCTAAACGAAGTTGTGGAGGGACAAGAGAGTTCTCCTGTAAACACTGGGGTTGTGAAACTACAGGTAATACCTACTGGCACCCAGCTTCCTCCTGGGACCTGATTACTGTGCAGGAAGGATTAGATGGAAAAAAAGTAGTTCCTCTCAGCATCTCTTTCACCCCCCAAGGTCGAGAGTCCCGAGACTGGATAAAAGGAAAAACTTGGGGACTCAGGTTTTATATGACAGGATGGGATAAGGGCCTAACCTTTACTATACGACTTAAGATAGAGCCTCCCACCCCAAGACCAGTAGGACCTAATAAAGTTCTAGTAGAACAGGGACCCCCTAAAGTGGCATTACCCAAGCTCCCACACACTGTGGCAGCCAAGATCCATCACATAACGACTGCTAGAACCCCTCTGACTAGCCCACTCTTGGAAGCCCCACATGGGACAGGACAGAGGCTCTTTAACCTAATCCAAGGGGCCTTCCTCGCCATAAATGCCACCAACCCCAACATTACCTCTGCCTGCTGGCTTTGTTTATCCTCAGGACCACCCTACTATGAGGGGATGGCAACTATGGGAGAGTTTTATATGACTAAAGAACATAATAGCCGGTGTTCATGGGGGACCAAAAACAAGTTGACTATCCCCGAGGTCTCAGGAAGGGGGGCATGTATAGGAAAGGCCCCCCCCATCCCACCAACACCTTTGTAATGTTACTCTGACCTATAGTCAGACTTCTGACAACCAATATCTAGTGCCAGGGTATAACAGGTGGTGGGCATGTGATACTGGGCTGACTCCCTGTGTTTCTACTTCAGTTTTTAACCCATCCAAAAATTTCTGTATTATGGTCCAGCTTGTCCCCCGGGTTTACTACCATCCTGAGGAAGTAGTCATTGATGAATATGACTATCATCCCACCCGATCCAAAAGGGAGCCTGTAACCCTTACCCTAGCAGTCATACTTGGCTTAGGGATAGCCGCTGGTGTGGGGACAGGGACCACAGCCCTGGTCACGGGACCACAATTAGAAAGAGGGCTTGGTGAACTACATGCTGTCATAAATGAGGATCTCCAAGCTTTAGAGAAATCTGTTAGTAATCTAGAGGAGTCCCTGACCTCCTTATCTGAAGTGGTCTTACAAAACCGGAGGGGATTAGACTTACTGTTCCTAAAAGAAGGTGGATTATGTGCAGCCTTAAAGGAAGAATGTTGCTTTTATGTAGATCACTCAGGAGCTATCAGAGACTCCATGAGCAAACTCAGAGAAAGACTAGAAAAGCGTCAAAGGGAGAGGGAAACTGACCAAGGATGGTTTGAGGGATGGTTTAACAAGTCCTCCTGGATGACTACTCTGCTTTCCACCCTGATGGGACCCCTAATGGTTTTGCTCCTGATGCTTTCAGTTGGGCCTTGCATAGTTAATAAGATTTTTACTTTTGTTAGAGAACGAGTGAGTGTGGTCCAGATCATGATGCTTAGACAACAATATAAGGGCCTTCAGGGCAGAGAGGAAGATTACATTTAGTCCTTCCAAGTTCTAGGATTAGAACTATTAACAAGAGAAAAAGTGGGAAATGAAAGGCCCAAGAATTCAGAAGTTAAGAAATACTATCATGCTCCAAGGGGAGCTTAAGCGGGCTCCCTGCATACTTCAAACTCCAGGCTTTACTCTCTGTTGGAAGCAAGTGAAGAATCCCTCTTCTCATTATAACAGAGCCCGCTCCTAATATAAAACTAGGTGAAAGGGCATGAGATAGCCCTCAAGGATGGGGAATGAGTAATGAAATGAACCACTTATTTGATTTCTGTAAATAGCCTTACACTATAAGCCTTAATAGCCCACACTGTAAGCCTTAGTAGCTCGCACCATAAGCTGTAGCAGCCTGCCTCAGACCACCAAGGTCATAGGAGACTGATACCACACTCTGCTACCCCCACCTAAGGAATTGTGCAGAGGCTGACCTCCAAGGTCATAGGAGACTGGTACCACACTCTGCTACTCCCACCCAAGGACCTGCACAAATGCCGACCACCAAGGTCATAAGAAAATGATTGGCCCACGAGGGGCTTGAACAAATTAAACTAATTGGCTTAGAAATTATGGGGTGGCACAAACTGACTGGCCAACACCCTGCGGGCTCCTAATATTAGAAAATGATTGGTCTAATGCACAGGCTTTGTTAGAAACCCTATACAAACTGTCCTGTTCCTGCATTTGGGGCTCTGCAGTCCTCTACCCCTGTGCGGTGTAGGACTGTGGGCCCCAGCGTGCTTGGAATAAAATCCTCTTGCAGTTTGCATCAAGACCGCCTCTTGTGAGTGATTTGGGGTGTCGCCTTATCCGGGCAGAGCGTGGGGGCCCCCTGTGGGGTTTTTTTCCCACAGTATATGTAGACTGAAGAGTCCACTACTCCATGAATGATATGGTCAATCTAAAAATTATTTTTAAAAAAACACAGTGAGCAGGAATCAGTGTGCTATCTGAAAAAGGTTCAAGATAAGCAGTTCTATAGTTCAGAGTACATTGGGAGGAAAGAGGATGGCATTGGGGTACAGGACAAGGGAAAGAATGGGGAGGAATGAATTAATGAATTCTAGGATGGGATTCTGTAAAACAGATACCTTAGACAGATACTAAAGCTTGTCTTGTACAAATTCATTACTTCAGGGTGATTTAACTGAGTAACCCATTTAAAAAAACTAAAAACATTTTTTAATTAATTTCCAAAGATATAGTGACTGTGCTTCCCTATTCCCTATACAAGTATTAATCTCCACTCATTGCTGTGGAATCCCAGAATAAACACAGATTCTAAATCCTGGATTGTTGAAGTTAACAGTCTTTCTCAGAAGAAGAGGAAAAAAGAGTAAATGCCTCAACAAATTAAATCCTATGTCTAATTAAAATTAGAAAAAGATTTAAATTAATATCCAGAAATAAGCCAATACCTCAAAGAAATGAATACAAATGTTAGGAAATGGTTTATTTCCAGAAAATATTGCTGGTATTTTTCCAAGCACTTCTGTTTTAGACTGGGGTTGACAAAATATAGAGACTTAGAAGACAAATATATTTACATTCTGAGGACTGTGTACTCAAACTTGTCTTAGGGGCATGTGTGTATACATGCATACATATATATACATATATGTATATATGTGTGTGTGTATATATATATGTATGTATGTATGTGTATATGTATATGTATATATGTATATATAGACTGAATGCATGGCCAGTTGTAGTCTCCATAATGCACAAAATATATCTTTGTTGAGAACATTCGCTATCTTCATCATCCTGATAGGAACTTCAAGGACTGAGTATGATTTCTGCAATTAGGTCATGCCTCCCCTGTAAACCTTGAGTCCCCAGGCTGCCCTGAAAATACAGATTGAAACTCTGTCCCAGGAGTCTAGATAAGCCTGGGGTAAGGGACATGTCCTTGGATATAAAGTGGAACTGAATAGTGATGAGCAGTATCTCAGATGGGTCTGCACATGCTTGTGTAAGAGACTCCGTCCTTGTTCATGATACATTGGCTGCTTCTCAGGAAAGAGCTTCTTTCATTGGTTCTACTAAAACCTCACATTAACTCTTAGCTCATCTTCTGTACACCAATACAGCTCTATTCTGATGCATTCTGCCCAGCTGAGCTACCAATGCAGATTACTTCTGGTTTAAATTCTTCATCTATTCCCTGTAGACTGTAGAGTCAACAGGCACATGCATTAGTCTTGCATCCTTGGGGTAACCAGCATATCTTTCCAAACACGGGCTTCTAGTCAGGCAATTTCCAGCCCCCGGCCTTGGCAAGCTATGTTCCCTCTGCTTCTGACTCCCAGAGTTATGATTCATTCTGTTGTTTCTTACTCTACTAACAAAATGAAACCAAAGCAATTCAAAGTGCTTCCACTGAGAACCACAGGAAATCTCCCAGCATCCACCTTCCCTCTCCTGTATAGGACATTCCCAGTGCCCACTGGGCGTTATCACTCACTGTCATAAGAAACCTCAAAATGAACTTTATGTTTGGCAGGTGCTGATTAGAGTCTGTGCCCTGCCCAGGCCAGTTATCAATCACCCTGGTTTCTTCCTGGAAACCGAACACTTGTGGAACTCAGCAGGGGGGGCTGGGCACTGTTAATATTGTTCTGTTATCTGTAAGCCTGGGATAGGGGACGCCTAGCACAGTTGCTTGGGAGAATGCCTAGGACTCACAGCATGAGGCAGACCATGTGCAGGGGACTCTCCCAGAATCACAAGGATCTACACAAACTGTGAGTCACTGCAGCAACTGTGCTCCCCTAGGCTCCTTATGGGAAAATATGCTGGTTATCAAGCATACTATCCAAGGGAAAATAAACATCAGAGGCCTTCTTCCAAAAGCATTTTCTGGGCTGGAGATATGGCTTAGCGGTTATGGCACTTGCCTGCGAGTCCCAAAAACTCATGTTCCACTCTCCAAGTCCCAGTAAGCCACATGCACAAAGGTGACACAGCACACAAGGTTGCACATGTGCATGAGGTGGTACACATGCCTGGATATGGATTGCAGTAGTTTGAGGCCCTAGAATACCAATTCTCTCTCTCTCTCACTCTCTTGCTCTCACTCTGGCTCTTTCACATTTCACACACACACACACACACACAAACACACACAAACACACACTAAAAATAAAGGTCAGATTGTTGGGCTTGCCTCAAAAAAAAAAAAAAAAAAAGGCCATTTCCATTGTCCTCTTTCCATTCTTCACTCCATATCCACACCTGCTCAGAGAGGAGGCTTTTTGGCAGCTTAGGCCCATCTAAACACTCCAAAGTACTACTTATGGCCTATGGTGATGAAATATACTGTGAACTCTAAAGGCAGCCCTCAACCCTAAAGCCAAACCCTTTCTCACTTCAGGTGACCCATCCCCTTCTAGCCATCTCAAAATTTATCTCTCACTGTCCTGAAAATTTCTTGTCTTAACATTATTTAGTGTTTGTGATAACAAGCATATTAGGTCAAAGAATTCATCCTGTGAAATGAAGGAATGAACGAATGAAAGGATGAATCCTATAAAAACCGTGAGGCTGGTTTACTTTACCAGGTTTTACAAAAGGGGAATAGGTAACTTGTTCATTGATCATGAGCAAACAGGTTGCATTTGAGCCCTGGTCGTTTGCTCATAATAAATGTAGCTATGGACTGCAGACGGTATCATTGAAACTCTTGTTTAACCTGGCTTCTCTTATCCTTTGACAACTTGCTTTCTCAATCTCTTGCCAGCAGGGCCGTTGACTCATTAAGAGGAGGAATCTTGCATAACTTGTTCACTATCATATCCCTAAAATGTGGTCTAGTCCTGGGTGTAAAACAAGTGCTTGGCTTGTAGCATGGGAACTTGAACCACTCATCTGTCCTATCTAAGAAATTGCTTTGTGGGAAAAACCTGAATTAGGGCTTAATGTGCAGAGTTTATTTGAAAGTGATTCCAGGAAAATCTTTGGAAGTACAAATGAGAGATGGAGACTTGACGAGGGGAGAATTACTAAGCAGCTTCTGATCATGGCACTATACAGCCTTCTGGGTGATTATTTAGTCCTTTGATGAATTCTTAAAAAGTGCAAACATCTTAGAGTTATACTGTCCTGGGATGAGATGAGAGTTGGAGAATTAAGTGAGCAACCCCCATGAGACTTTGGTTGAGGACTGTTGAGTAGTAGTGATCACTCCCCACCACTGCTGGCCTTGCTGGCATCCAGGTCAAGAGAATTTGCCTTGTAAAGAAAACCACACCTTTGGGGGAGGAGGTAGCCTGGATTCTTTCCCTGGAAGCTGGAAAGTGGAAGCATGAATAGGTGGTAAGTATCCAGGGGTGTAGATGGACAACCAATATACTCTGTCACCAAGGCTCTCACAGATGGAATGGGCATGAAAACCATTATGTAGAGTGAATTACTGATTGTCCTTGGAACATTAATGTTCTAATACATCTGTATGTGAAATGTATTGTCCCACATATCTTTGATTCCTTTGTAGCTGAAAAGTCTATTTTTTGTTAAAATTGACACACCATGTTCATCATGAATTAAGTAGACCTATGCCAAATCACACAGAGAGAAGCCTGAAGGGGAGTGTAAGGCTCTTGTCACCTTGTTGGTTTGTCACTGTCACTGCTGGGGAAATATCTGGCATAGCATAAGGCTTGAGGGTGAGTGCTGGGCAAAGGTGAATGCACTGGGCAGAGGCAGGGCCTCCCAGTCAAGTGGATCAACCTCTGTTCTACCTGTCCATATACTTGAGTGAATCTTTGCAGAGAATTTACCTCTTCTCATCTGTAAAATATTCTGTATCAGTTATTTTTTTTTTTCACTGCTGAAACAAAACAGCTTATAGAAGGAGAAAGGGTTAGTATGGTTTAAAGTTTTAAGGGGAAGTTTATTCATGATGGGAAAGGCATGACATGCAGGAGCCCACGCTAGTGAGGTCAGCAAGAAAGAAGAGAATGAACAGGAAGTAGGGCTATCAAACCTCCAGAACAGTCTTCCTCTAGTAAGGCTCTGCTTCCTAAGTTATACAAAGTTCCTGAGTACAGCCACTGTTGGGCAATGTGTGAACAGTGGGATCGAGTGTGGAACATCTCACCTTCAAACCACAGCACAAGCACATTTTCTAGGCATGCACACATTATTAAGGAATACAGTGCAGTGTAGATTAGAGCTTCGTGGTCATATTATCTGCATTATTATTCAAATTCTAGCTTATCTGTCTAGTGGGCATAATGATAACACTACTTCATAGTTAAGGATTAATGAAATATATATTTCCAGCATAGAAAAATGCTCAATGCGTGGTAGCAGTAATTACTTCTGCTGGTATCTTTTCTATATCTGGCCTCTGCATAGAATGTAGATATGGACTGCAGACGGTATCAAGATGGTCACAGAGATTCTTGCCAACATCTTTAAATCATCAAACCACAGCCAACCATGTACCTGTTTTTTTTTTTTTTTTTTTTTTTTTTTTTTTTTTTCAAGGCAAGCCAACAGGCTGGGCTTTTTTTTTTTTTTTTTTTTTTTTGTCAGGGAGCAAGAATGAGTCAGGGGGCAGAATTAGGGCACCAGGGCCTTCAGCCATTGTAATCAAACTCCTGACACATGTGTCACTTTGTGTACATTTGTGACCTTGTGTGTTTGCATCACTTTGTGCATCTGGCTTACGTGGGACCTGCAGAGTTGAACGTGGGTCCTTATATTTCTCAGACAAGTGCCTTAACTGGTAAGCCATCTCACTAGCCCTGTATCTACTTTTGAACTTCTTGTTAGGTAAGGAAAAAAGATACCTATTTTAGTCTGAATATGAAATGCCCCCATAAGCTCATTCTTTGAATGAATTTATGTTAATAAAATTTTGATTAAAATAATTTCTATATTTTTACAGCTTTGTATCCTATTTATCCTATTTATAATCATTACAAAAATAACCCATTTTCTGATGGTAAATTCTAACTTACACTTTTTATCTTAAATTCTAATCCTGCATGCAGATCTTCCTTCTAGTACTTGCATTCTTAATCATTTGGGAATTTTAAATTTAGTATGGCCCCTGAGGATTTAAATGGTCCATAGAGAGAGAATGGGTGATAATTTAGTTCTTAACCTTAAGGCCTACATATTTCACTCACCTCAGATCTTTGCCTCTTTCCCTCTCACATTCTTGTCTTGAAGCATTGCTATCAATTATAATGGCTCACCAGGAGTCATTGGTCCTCTGCTGAGGGTCAAGTCACTTGATAGTAAAATTGCTGGCTTCACCCAAATCACTTTTCCATCTCCAGTAAGTGTTGGCATGGCACATTTTCACATCACACTGCTAAGGCACTTTTCTCTTGAGTGCAGGGCTGACATATTAATAAGAATGCCTTTTACAGTTAGGCTATCAGAAGTCTCCTTTCAACCATGATTTTAATTGCCAATTACAGATGGACATAGGGTCTTCAGGAAGTAGAACATTCATGCAGAAGGAGGGTTGAAAGTTTAATGGATGTTCTATGAGAGCACAGTGCTACTTTTAAAGACAAAATTGTGCTCTTATTTGTCAAGGCATTTTAGAACTAAAAAGGGTCTTCTAGTTATAATTGCCTTCTTTTACAGATGAGAAAAATTAGGCTCAGAGAAGGTAATATGTTGCCCAAGGTCATTTTGCTGCAGACAGGAACCTCCTATTTGTTACAATGTGGGTTCTGAGTCAGCAGTTTTGGGGTGGGACCTGGGACTGACTCGGTGTTTCCACAACCTCCCAGAGGATGTAGCATGGCAGCTCCATGGATCATTCTTGGAGTAGCAAGAGGAGTGAATGCCTGAGGACTGTGATCCCAGGGCTCTCCAATAGTCAATCTATTGTTTAATGTGACCTATGTAATTGTTCCTTGCTCCTGTACTTGGACTGCTCAGAACTAAAATGCTCCAGAGTGGTAACAGTCATTAGTCACTTGTGGAGATATCGTATGTGATTTACACACCCAGAATCTGAATTTGCAAAATATTCAACTAAAAACACAGTCCATTGCTCCGTGAATTAGAAAACAGGGAAGTATGGCAGATGCTGTAATGCAGCATGTGGAAGAGCTACTTTTAGGGACAAAGATGGGAAATCTTTGTTTTGGGAATGCTGTTAGCAGTGTCCTCAGTTTCCAGTGTCCTATTAAAAATGGCCTCAGCTCAAGACAGGCCCATTTCTTAGTTTGCTGTTTGTTTTCTGGAATATTGAGCATCAAATGACTACTCTACTGCCTTCTATACAATCAATTCACTAAGTTCCAGTGATGCCATTGGAAAGAATGTTTGCTATGGGGAGATTTGTGTCTCTTTACATCTATATGTTGAACTCCTGACTCCCAGTGCTTCAGATACAACTGTTTGAAGATAGACCTTTCAAAGAGGTAAATGAAGTAAGAGCTCCTATAGATAGGTCTTCCAGTGTGAATGACAGCATTATCAGAAGAGGAGCTCAGGAATCAAACAGACACAGAAAAATACCATGTGACACACAGGGAGCAGCTAGCTATCTGTAAACAAAGAGGGAAATGGAACCAAGGCTTCAGAAAACTTCTTCTTCCTCTTTTCTTCTTCTTCCTCTCCTCCTCCTCCTCCTCCTCCTCCTCCTCCTCCTCTTCCTCCTCCTCCTCCTCCTCCTCCTCCTCCTCCTCCTCCTCCTCCTCCTCCTCCTCCTCCTCTCTTCTTCTTCTTCTTCTTCTTCTTCTTTTCTTCTTTAAGGTAGGATCTCACTCTAGCTCAGGCTGACCTTGGAATTCACTATGAAGTATCAGGGTGGCCTGGAACTCACAGTGATCCTCTTACCTCTGCCTAGAAAACTTTTGGATTTGTGCTCTGCAGAATTTTTGTTAAACAAGTTTTTTGTTTGTTTGTTTGTTTCCTTCGGTCTATTGTAAGTTGTTATAGCAAGCATAGAAAACTAATAGTGTTCTCGGTAATTGCATACCTTCTTCAGTGGTTACACAGCTGGAAGTGTAAGAACTTTGGCAGCAAGAAAGGTAAAATAAAGGTCTATGAAGTACGGGCTAACAGTAAATGTGCAATAATGGGATGAGTGGTAGAGATTAGCATCATCATCATTGTAGACTGAAGATATTCGGGAATTGTCATCCTTCTTAGTTACAGTTTAATTTTCCAGATGTACTGTTGCCAAACCACACAGCTTCTTCAGAGTGACAGTGGGATCACTGTAAATGAATCTGAATGGTCGATCCTGTTGCAGCTGCAGGGGCACGAACAAGATATTTACAAGAGTAAGATCTCATGTTTTTAGATGCATGGCAGTTGGCTACCAGTTTAGCAAACCTATTCTTTACTATCTCTATCAGAAAAAGAAGCCAAGTTTGCATAGCACTACTGTTCTTTCCAGGCCTAGGTCAACTCTCTCACCCTCTGTGGTGACACATAGCCTTGACCTGAAAATTCCATAAACAGTTGAGCTTTTTGCAGAATATCTGGTCTACAATATTGTCGATATCATCCTTAGTGGACCCATTGAGTAAAATGGGGCATGCATACCAGAGAGCA
Source organism: Jaculus jaculus (assembly GCF_020740685.1). Classification (NCBI taxonomy): domain Eukaryota; kingdom Metazoa; phylum Chordata; class Mammalia; order Rodentia; family Dipodidae; genus Jaculus; species Jaculus jaculus. Next base: position 25,927,546 of record NC_059115.1, read on the forward strand.
AGAGATAAACCCTTCAAAGGTTGATGCCTGCCTGATCTCAGGTGTTTCTTTCCTATTAAGACATTAGCAAAGCATATGAACACATATTCACACATAGAATTCTTAGCCTCACATACATTTTTACATTTTTGAATGAAAAACTGGTCCATGTATTTAGTTTTAAACATTTTATTTATCTATTTTATTTATTTATTTGAGACAGAGAGAGGAGAAGAGAGAGAGAGAGAGAGAGAGAGATAATGGGTGGGCCAGGGCCTCCAGCCACTGCAAATGCACTCCAGATGTGTGTGTCTCCTTGTGCATCTGGCTTACATGGGACCTGTAGAATTGAACCTGGGTCCTTAGGCTTTGCAGGCAAGTGCATTAACTGCTAAGTCATCTCTCCAGCCCTGGTACATGTATTTAAAATAATGTTACTTTATTTTCGTGTCCTTCCTCTGATGGGCCTTAAAGTATATGGAAATCTTACTAGCCATGACTTGCACGTACTTGTGCATGGACAACATATATATCTGGTGATTAGACTACACAGTATGTGTCAGGAAATTGAAAGTGTCTTTTATGTATCAAGTCCAACAAATCTGAACATGTTCATTAAATGTCAGCTGTTTGTTCCTTAACACATCCTCAATGAGTAGCTATTATAGCTCAAATCTGATTTAAAAAATAAAAATCAAAGCTTTTATGGACACTTGAATTTAATTGTAATTAAAGATGCGTCAAGGACAAGATGAGTTATTACGTGTTAAATACTTAAATGGTTCTTGGCATATATTTGTTGCTCAACAAGGTTAATCATTTTTATTATCGGTTTTCTTTTCCTTCAGATAACCAAAATGAGCTTATAATTTAGGGCTTGATCCAAATTATGGAATCATTGTGAGTTATAGAAAATAAAAGTACCCTGTAGAAATATGAGTCTTGTAGAGCTGGATAAAAATCTGACTAGCTCAGCAGTCCTCAGCCTTGGAGCTATTGCCCCTGGGGCCAGGTAGCGCTCTGTTGGGGTAGGTCTGGCATTTTCACCGTAGGGCAATGTGCAGCATCTACACTCCCTAGCAGGACTAACCCAGTTGTGTCTCTAGATCTTGTCAAATACTCTCAGGGATGAAGTTAAGATTGACTGTGGCTGAAAAACTGGATCAGAAGCAGGAAAAGAAACCAAGAAAGGAGTGGAACAGCTAGTAACATACCACATTGTGGGGAAGAATCTGGGGGGACTTGTAATTGGTTAACTGAGAGGAGTGAGGGGAAAGGAAGAATATAAGATGACAACAACTTTTGTTTTTGTTCCTTAAGTGCCTGGGGTCATAATGATACTGTGGGTAGGAAGAGGGAAGTAGGTAAGCTTTCTGATGTTTTAGTGGGAAATCCTTAGAAGCCAATTATCTCCCACTGTTTTTAATGTCTGGTGATTTTGCATGCACTGAATCATTATATCTAGTATTAATGATTGAAATATAAGCTTTCATTTCATGTCTGGTGATTTTGCATGCATGGCATTATTATTTCTAATACTAATCATTGAAAGGCAAGCTGTAATTTTTCTTTCTTCATGCACATTGTGAGATTTTGAGAGTAGGTGATAGTCTCAAGGTCACAGAGATTTTAAAGGATACAGATGTGTTGGATTCCATGTTTTGTCTCATGTCCTATGCTCCTTTCTGGAGTACAGACTTGAAATTTGACACCTGCACACACACTCACATTATCAGCTAATAATTCTCTTGTGTTTGGGGGTTTCCGACACAAATCAGATATTGGCATCTGGGTATCATCTGTTCTCTTCAAAAATTGCTTGTTACTGAGATGTTAAAATTCATTTTGTTGTATCTTAGAACATGTGGACCAGGCAGGGCATGGACCAGAGATGGACACTAAGCCAGGGACAATGTAGGCATCCTTGTGGCTACGTGGCAGCTGTACATCAGAATTGCACTTGCCTGTGCTGTGTCCTAAACTGCTCAGCTTTAACTTGCTGGCTTAGACTAGAAATATAGGGCAACAGTTCATCCCAGATTAGCTCTTCTGCAGAAAGAGTTCAATAGCCAAAGGTATGTATTGACATATACAAAAGATGTTTCATGTTTAATACTAAATCATTAACCATGGTTGCCTCCCAGCAGAGTACAGGTGTCAAAAATCTTGCTATTCATTCTATGCATGTTTTTGGAACATTGGATTTCTTTAAATATGTGAATGCACTACTTTGGCAGAAACACATCATGGTAGAAATTGCTCTAATGGTAACCTTGAGGTGTGTGTAGTGAGGGTGAGGGCAAGAGGGGCATTCTGGGAGTATTTATGTTTCTTTCACCAAGCTATCCGCCAATGATAGGTGCATTTGTCTCTGTTTCATTTTCATAAAATAAACCAAAATATTTTTAAGAAACTGAACAAAAATTAGTCTATAAGGTTCAATTTTATAGACTTATGAATTCATTATTTGTGATTTTATTTAATTTAAAATATCAAAACCATCTCTTTGGTGACTACTTTGTAACATGAAATTACAATGCAAAGGGTGAGAAAGCAAGCTTCCTCCCTCTCCTTGGGAAGACCCAACATCATCATGGAAAAATTATATTGTGAGGAAATAAGAGCATATATTCATCCCCTAGTGCTGTTAATGTAACTCCTAGTATGACACCTGCTAATTAACCTCCTACTGTCACTGTTCTGTCATCTGAGAACATCGCTTCTTCCTCGACTTCTGCTCTCACTGGGCCATGTGTTTCTCTCATTCTTCTTTTACACTCAGGTGATTACTTTGGATGCACCAGGATACCTCAGGATTCCCTCTGAAGATCTTTAACTGCATTTGAAAGGTCTTTTTATTTGTCTGTTTGTTTTTGCTATGTGAGGTAACAAATTTCAAAGTTCTGGGCATTGGGATGAGTTCATCTTTTGGGTGCTGATATGCTGTCTGCCAAAGTCTGATATGAGTAGCCCAAGTCAAAGAAATGTGTGTCCATGTGGTTTCAATGAAATGAAAGGTAGCAGGCAACAGTGACCTGAGGAAGGGTGAGCAGTCAGTTGGAACATTAAAGGACAGTAGACATGGGGAAATTATGCTTATAAGGTACTTTGAGAGTTATCCAGCAGGGCTACCAGATCCAATCATTATAAGGGTTTGTATGAAGAAGTAGCCTTCAAACTGCATTGGAAGGAAAAGCAGGAATGGGGACACTTGAAGTAGAGGGAAGAGCTTGTGAAAATTTTAGGTGTGGGGGAGAAGAGGAGAGTACAGTAGGTCTGAGGTGCTGACTAGCAATGATATGGCCTGGCTTAAGGTGAGAGAGAGAGTTAGGGGTAGAACATCAAGATGAAGACCACAAAGTGTGGAAGAACCTGGAACTGTTATCTTGCTGGAGAGAACCCCAAAGGTAGAAAGTATAGAGTTACAAAACTCACAGTAGAAATTAATTATTGTTTACACATCATGGGAGTCATATGGAAGGTGGCAGATGAGAGGTAACCTGGCTATACTAGTAATCATAGCTGGTCTCATGCTGTTGCCTGGCCTGAGCTGGGAAGGCTTTGGTTATGTTAGCTAACTCTATCCCATGCACCTATTGTCCAAGCCTAGCACATGCTTAATGGTGGCCAGAAGTTCAAAGGCACAAATGAATCACAGAGTTCCTTTTTCAAGCCCTCATTTATATTGCATTTGTTCACATTTCATTGGTCAAAGCAAATCACTTGACTATTCTATACAAATTCTTCTTTAGTAAGGAACTTCAAAATAGTATGGCCAAAGGTGTGGGTAGTTAGGGGTGTCTTAGCCAATTTACTGTTGCTTACTTAGGCTCATGGTTCCAATGCTGCAGTTTATGATGATTGTGCCTGTGATAAGTAGTACATCATGACAGAAGAGCATGAGAGAGCAGAACTCTTCATGTCAACACAACCAGGAACCAGATAAAAACAAAGGAGTCGTGAATAAAATCTGGTCCCAAAAGCACACCCCATCCCACATACTTCACCAGCTAGGGCCTATTCCATAAACTTTCACCACCTTCTCAAATGTTATTAAATTATAATTCATCACTAGATTAACACACTGTTAAGGTTTGTTCGCTCATTGTCTATTTCCCTGTAGATGATGCTTCTACCTGGGGACCAAGCTTTTAATACATGGGCTTTTTTGGAGGATCCTTAATATCTAAACCACAACAAATTTTAAAGAATTATGACCATTAATTAATGCAATAAACATTGTATTTAATCTAATTTTATGATAAAACATATTTATACAACAAAAAATTGACAATAAATTTATTTATTTATTTATTTGGTTTTTTGACTTAGGGTCTCACTCTAGCTGAGGCTGACATTGAATTCACTATGTATTTCAGGCTATCCTCAAAGTTATGGTGATTCTCCTACCTTTGTCTCCCTAGTGCTGAGATTAAAGGCCTGCACCACCATGCTTGTCAATTCTCTTTCTTTATGTAACTCTGTCTCTCAAATAAATCAATAAGTAAAACATTTTTTTTTAATTTTTTTGTTCATTTTTATTTATTTGAGAGTGACAGACAGAGAGAGAAAGGGGCAGAGAGAGAAAGAGAGAGAATGGGTGTGCCAGGGCCTCCAGCCACTGCAGACGAATTCCAGACACTTGCTCCCCCTTGTGCATCTGGCTAACATGGGTCTTGGGGAATTGAGCCTTGAACTGGGGTCCTCGGGCTTCACAGGCAAGCGCTTAATGTCTAAGCCATCTCTCCAGCCCCAAATAAAATATTTTTTAAAAATTAAAAATAAGCTGGTCACGGTGGTGGACACCTTTAATCCCAGCAGTCACGAGGCAGAGGTAGGACAATTACCATGAGTTCAAGGCCAGCCTGACACTATATAGTGAATTCTAGATCAACTTTGACAATAAATTTTTAACTGGTAGATTTGAGTTGTAAATCCTAATGTCTTTAATTCTCTCCACATTTATTTTATCATCATAATAATTTTAAGGAACATTGATACCCCATAATAAGTCTAAGGTACAAGTATCACCCTCTAAACTGAAAATGTTCAAACAAACCCTTTTGTCTGTAAAAATTGGGGGTGCAGAGATGACAGAGAACTTCTTTCCTTGAACACACAGAGCAATTAATGGAGCAGAAGGCAGAGCATGAGGGGCTCAGAAGCAGGGTAACCATGAGCAATGAATGCAACAGGTGGGAAGACCTACCCTGGATGTGGGTGGAAGCCAAAAAGGAGAAAGTGAGCTGAGAATCAACTCTCATCTCTCTTGGCTTCCTTACTACAGATAAAATGTGACCAATGTCTTCATGATCCTGCTGTCATACCTTCTCTGTGATTGCCTGAAAAAGTAAGCCAGAACAAGGCTTCCTTTCCTAGGTTACTTTTGCCACAGTGACAAGGAAAGTAACTAATACACTGCTCAATCTGCAACTTTCAGCCTCCAAAGATGGCAAGCTAAAATGAACCTCTTTTCTTTTTAAAGTATTCACCTTAGATATTTTGTAACAATATGAAAAGCACTAAAATCTCTCTCTTGACAAACTCTTCTTGAGAAGTCAAAGGGGCATTGTAAAGAGGGGAAAGATGTAATCTGGTCGCTGTGGGACATATGAAGAGGGACTTAAAGACATCATGTTCTATGCAGATAAGGCTTCTCATGTGAATTCAAGAGATATTGTGACCATACTGAAGTGATGGATGGACATTGCCCTCATATTGTGCTGTTCAGATGAGTGTTGAGTGAGAGGACTCACTCATGCAGGGACTTATTGCACAGGTGGATTACAGCAAGGATTCAGAATCTTCTGTCATATAAAAACGTTTGTTTATGCCACTGTTGTAAGTTTCTGTACCCATTAATAATATGTTGAATGAATGAACGAATGATAAAACAAATGTAAAATGTATGGATTTGGGGTAGGAAATAGAAAACCTTTGCAATGCCAGGACTTATGAATTAGAATAGAATATACATTTATTACACTCTAATTTTTGATCAGCTTAACATTGGTAGCATGCATTCATTCAGAAATCAATCCCATACCCGAATTTAGTCTCCTGTCAATCCAATCCACAGGACAGGAAGACAACTTTTTTATTGAAGGATTTTTAAACATCCACATTGCCTTTCAAGATTGATTAGGCAATCTTTGTGGGTCCATTCTATAAACTTCTAATTAGGATATGAAGGCACTCATACCCCAAGACCCACATTGTAATTGCATTTGGTCTTGTGCTGATATTATACCTGTACTAGAGAAGAAGTAGGAGGCAGGATGTTGGTTGCATGGTAAAGTGGCTTTGTCTCCTGCCATGGTCACATGCATGGTAGGCCAGATTTGACATTCCCCCTTACTAGTGGGCCCCAATAGGGTTCCCTGAGAAAAGAGGAAGAAAGGAATATTCAGGTGTCTGCCTGGATGTTGATTAAAAACTATTTGTTTCACGTCCCATAAAAAGATGGATATGGAAGATGGCGGCATAGGTACCATGCCAAAGCAGCATAGGGGGGAAAAAGAACAAAAAAGCTAAGCAAAATACACACATTTACTAAAAAGTGAGGTATATAGGAAATTGAAGCAGCAGTGGAGAAGTAGAAGAGATCCAGAGCATCCAGAGCCCACATAGGCCAGCAAAAGCAGCCCCAGCAGCTCCGCCAATCATGGTGGTAGCAGCAGTGTGCCAAAAAGCCGCCAGACTAGGCTCCAGCTGCAGGAAAAGCCAGGTATGGGGAGATACCACTCACACTGGAGCTCTCCACAAACTCTAGAAACATGAAGAAAGCAGCAGTGAGCAACAGAGGAGCAGATCATGAGGTAGAAGAACACGTGGAGCAGCAAGAGAACTAGAGCAGCTGAGGCTCCCTCCCCTCCCCCACTGCCTATACACAGCTTCAGCGAACAGAGCAGTGGTCCTGGGATCTGGCCACAACAACTTGAGCCAAAAGCAGAACCCAAGCAGGAGCAGAGTCTGGCAGCAATATCAGCAGCTCTGGCACTGGTAACAACAGCCCCAGCAGCAGCAGACCCAGTAGCGGCAGCAGCGGCAGACCCAGCAGCAGCAGCTTCAGCAGAGGCAGTGGCTCCAGCAGTGGCAGCTATAGCAGCAGCAGCAGAGGCAGCAGCAGTGGACACAGCAGCAGCAGCTTCAGCAGCAGTGGCAACAGACCCAGCAGAGGCAGTTTAGCAACAGCAGTTCCAGCAGCGGTGGTGCTGCTCTGCAGGGCCACAGTTGCCAGGCTCGGTTTGCCCCACAGGAAAAGCCAGTGCACAGCTCCAGAAAACAGAACAGCAGCCCAACGACCCAGGCAGCAACTTGACTGAGACCAAAATCAGCCAAGGTAACTGGGATTACACCAGGGAAGGGTCTCACTTGGTCACAACCTGACTTGGATCCCTCAACAGACCAGAAATCTTAACCTCTTTGTTGATAGAGGATCTGGTTGTTATAATAACTACTCGTGCATACATACTAGGGGCTGTTTTTGATTGAATGGGTACAGTGTTTAGTTAACATTTATAATTTACCTGTATTGTATTCCACTCAGCCTACTTAAATACTCCCATAGCAGGGAAACTCAACCCCTAGGAGCACCTTTGTAGATACTCTGAGAGTCTTAAGAGCCACATCTAACACCTCAAGCTCCTACCCTGAAAATATATAACATCAAATCAATTGATATACCTAAGAATACCCAGCTAGCTAGAAAATCCAAGCATTAACTTAATCCAAGATGCAAAAATATATGCATTATAACACAATAAACACTAAAAAGCAAGAATATATAAATCCATTTCAAAGTATTAATGCATCAGAAATGATTTCCAGTGAAAACAAGTTAGAGGAAATGCCTGAGAGAGATTTCAAAAGAATGATTGTAAATATGTTCAAAGAAGTCAGAAAACAAATCAAAGGAGTCAAAGAGGAACTTAAAGAGGAAATCAAAGGAATCAAAGAAGATGCAGGACACCAGTTTCATAAAATAAAGAAGGAAATACAAGACATAAATAAGGAAATAGAAATAATAAAGAAACACCAGTCAGAATTATTAGCAATGAAGAACACAGTTAATGAAATAAAAAACTCTGTAGAAAATCTCACCAGTAGAGTGGATGAAGGAGAGGACAGAATATCTAAGCTAGAAGACCAGGTGGCAGATCTAATACAGGCCAACGAAGAGAAAGACAAACTTATAGAAAAGTATGAGTGGGAATTTCAAGATATTCGGGACACTATGAAAAGATCAAATATTAGAATTCAGGGCATAGTAGAAGGAGAAGAATTCCACTCCAAAGGCATAGTAGGCATCTTCAACAAAATCACAGAAGAAAATTTCCCCCAAATTGGGAAAGAGGTGCCAATGCAGATACAGGAAGCCTTTAGAACCCCAGCCAGACAAAACCTGGAAAGAACCTCTCCTCGCCATATTATAATCAAACTTCCAAACACACAAACCAAGGAAAAAATATTGAAAGCAGTTAGAGAGAAAAATCAAGTTACCTATAAAAGTAAACCCATCAGGATTACAGCAGATTATTCAACACAAACTCCAAAAGTCAGAAGGTCTTGGAGAGATATATTCCAAGTTCTGAAAGATAATAACTGTCAACCAAGGTTACTTAATCCTGCATAGCTATCCATTTCAATAGATGGAGAAATAAGGACATTCCATGACAAAAGCAGGTTAAAGGAGTATTTGAAGATCAAACCAGCTCTACAGAAAATACTTGATAGAATCCTCCATGCTGAAGAAAAGGAAAAGCACACATATAAGGAACCTAGAAAAAAACAAGCAATACTCAAATACTAGTTAACACAAGAGAGCACAGGTACAACCGGAACCACACACAAAAAAATGGCCAACATAAATACACACCTTTCAATAATATCTCTTAATATCAACAGTCTCAATGCTCCAACAAAAAGACATAGGTTTGCAGACTGGGTTAAAAAGCAGGATCCTACAATTTGTTGTCTCCAAGAAACACCTTTCTACAAAGGGTAGACATTATCTTAGGGTGAAAGGTTGGAAAATGGTGTTTCAAGCAAATGGGCCAGGAAAAGAAGCAGGGGTTGCTATCCTAATATCTGACAAGGTAGACTTCAGTCCAATGTTGGTCAAGAACGAAAAGGAAGGTCACCTTATATTGATTAAGGGCACACTCCAACAGGAGGACATTACAATCCTAAACATATATGCACCTAACATGGGGGCTCCCAAATTCATCAAACAAACACTATTAGAACTAAGGTCACAGATAATACCAAACACAGTGGTGGTGGGTGAGTTTAACAACCCACTTTCATCAATTGACAGGTCGTCCCAGGAAAAAAATAAACAGAGAGGCATCTGGAATAAATGAGGTCATAGAAGGAATAGACCTAACAGATATATATAGGACATTTCATCCAAATACTGCAGAATATACATTCTTTTCAGCAGCACATGGAACATTCTCTAAAATAGACCATATATTAGGACACAAAGCAAATCTTAACAAATTCAGGAAAATTGAAATAATTCGTGGCATTTTCTCTGACCACAATGGAATTAAACTACAAATCAGTAGCAAGAAAGGCTATAGAGGATACAAAAATCATGGAAACTAAACAATACACTCCTAAATGATGAATGGGTCAATGAAGAAATGAAGAAGGAAATCAAAAAATTTATAGAGTCAAATGATAATGAGAACACAACATACAAAAATCTCTGGGACACAATGAAGGCAGTTCTAAGAGGTAAATTTATAGCCTTAAATGCCTATATTAGGAAATTAAAAAGGTCACAAGTAAACGACCTAATGCTTTACCTTAAAGCCTTGGAAAAAGAAGAACAAGGGAAACCAAAAATCAGTAGACTGGAAGAAATAAAAAAGATTAGGTCAGAAATTAATGAAATAGAAACAAAAAAACAATCCAAAGAATTAATGAAACAAAGAGTTGGTCTTTGAAAGGATAAACAAGATTGATAAACCCTTAGCAAATCTGACCAAAAGAAAGAGAAGAGACACAAATTAATAAAATCAGAGATGAAAAAGGTAACATCACAACAGATTCCAGAGAAATTAAAAAAATCACAGGAACATATTATAAAAGCATATACTCCACAAAGTATGAAAATCTGAAAGAATGGATGATTTCCTTGATTTATATGACCTACCTAAATTAAATTAAAATGAGATTAATCACTTAACTAGACCTATAACAAACATGAAGATCTGAACAGTTATCAATAATCTCCCAACTAAAAAAAGCCTAGGCCCAGATGGATTCACTGCTGAATTTTACTATACCTTTAAGGAAGAACTAACAATATTGTTTCTTAATCTTTTCCAGGAAATAGAAAAAGAAGGAATCCTACCAAACTCCTTCTACGAAGCCAGCATCATGCTGATACCAAAACCAGGCAAAGATAGAACAAAAAAAGAAAATTACAGACCAATCTCCCTCATGAACATAGATGCAAAAATTCTCAACAAAATATTGGCAAACAGAATACAAGAGTATATCAGAAAGATCATTCACCCTGACCAAGTAGGCTTTATCCTAGAGATGCAGGGATGGTTCAATATACACAAATCTATAAATGTAATACATTATATAAATGGGTTGAAGGACAAAAATCACATGATCATCTCATTAGACGCAGAGAAAAGGTTCAACAAAATCCAACATCCCTTCATGATAAAAGTCCTACAGAGACTGGGAATAGAAGGAACATGTCTCAATATATTAAAAGCTATTTATGACAAGCCTACAGCCAACATATTACTAAATGGGGAAAAACTGTAAGCTTTTCCACTAAAATCAGGAACAAGACAAGGGTGTCCACTGTCCCCACTTTTATTTAACATAGTTTTGGAAGTCTTAGCCATAGCAATAAGGCGAGAGACACACATAAAAGTGTACAAATTGGAAAGGAAGAGATCAAGTTATCATTATTTGCAGATGACATGATTCTATACATAAAGGACCCTAAAGACTCTTCTAGCAAACTGTTAGAGCTGATCAAATCCTATAGCCACGTAGCAGGATACAAAATAAATACACAGAAATCAGTAGCCTTCATACATGCTAACAACAAACACACAGAAGATGAAATCAGAGAATCACTCCAATTCACAATTGCATCAAAAAAAAAATAAAGTACCTTGGAATAAACCTAACCAAGGAAGTAAAGAATCTCTACAATGAGAACTTTAAAACACTCAAGCGAGAAATTGCAGAAGACACTAGAATGTGGAGAAACATCCCTTGTTCCTGGATTGGAAGAATCAATATTGTGAAAATGGCAATCTTATCAAAAGCAATCTACACATTTAATGCAATCCCTATCGAAATTCCAAAAGCATTCTCCATGGAAATATTAAAAACCATCCAAATATTCATTTGGAATCACAAAAAACCTTGAGTATCTAAAATAATACTGAGTAACAAAAATAAGGCTGGTAGTATCACCATACCTGATTTTAACCTATACTATAGAGCCATAGTAACAAAAACAGCATGGTACTGGCACAAAAACCAGACATGTAGATCAGTGGAACAGAATAGAGGACCCACATTTAAGCCCAAGTAGCTATAGCCACCTGATATTCGATAAAAATGCCAAAAATACTCATTGGAGAAAAGACAGCCTCTTCAGCAAATGATGCTGGGAAAACTGGATATATATCTGCAGAAGGATGAAAATACATTCTTCTCTCTCGCCATGCACAAGATTTAAGTCCAAATGGATTAAAGACCTTAACATCAGACCTGAAACTGAAACTGCTAGAGGAAAAAGTAGGGTAACCCTTCACCATATTGGTCTTGGCAAGACTTTCTGAATACAACCCCATTTGCACAGGCAATAAAACCACAGATTAGTCACTGGGACCTCATGAAATTACAAAGATTTTGCACTGCAAAGGACTCAGTGAGAAAAGCAAAGAGGCAACCTACAGAATGGGAAAAAAAATCTTCGCCTGCTATATATCTGATAGAGGATTAATATCTAGGATATACAAAGAACTCAAAAAGTTAAATATTAAGGAGTCAAATAAGCCAATCAAAAAATGGGCAATGGAGCTAAATAGAGCATTCTCAAAGGAAGAAATATGAATGGCATATAAACATCTAAAAAAATTTTCTACGTCACTAGTCATCAGGGAAATGCAGATTAAAACTACATTGAGATTCCATCTCACTCCTGTCAGATTGGCCACCATCATGAAAACAAATGATTATAAATGTTTGCATGGATGTGGAAAAAGAGGAACCCTTCTACAGTGCTGGTGGGAATGCAATCTGGTCCAGCCATTGTGGAAATCAATGTGGAGGTTCCTAAATCAGCTAAAGATTGATCTAACATAGGATCCAGCTATAGCACTCGTAGGCATATATCCTAAGGACTCATCTCTTTTCCTTAGAAGTATGTGCTCAACCATGTTTATTGCTGCTCAATATATAATAGCTGGGAATACATGTCCCTTAACTGATGGGTGGATAATGAAGATGTGGCACATTTATATAATGGAATTCTACTCAGTGGTAATGAAAAATGAAGTTATGAAATTTGCAGAAAAATGGATGGACCTGGAAAGGATTATACTAAGTGAGGTAACCCAGGCCCAGAAATCCAAGCACCACATGTTCTCTCTCATATGTGGATCCTAGCTACAGATGATTGGGCTTCTGCGTGAGAATGAAAATTCTTAGTAGCAGAGGCAGTAAGTTAAAAAGGAGACATACAGGGAAGAGAAAGAAAGGGAGGAGGGTACTTAATAGGTTGATATTGTATATATATAAGTACAATGATTGAGATGGGGAGGTAATATGATGGAGAATGGAATTTCAAAGAGGAAAGTGTGGGAGGGGGAGGGAGGGAATTACCATGGGATATTTTTTATAATCATGGAAAATGCTAATAAAAATTTAAAAAAAGATGGATCTGCACCCTTCCTAAGTTTTCCCCCACCATTATCTATAGGAATCAGTTTCCAAACTTTTAGGACAAAATCTAGAGTTTGGCAAAAATATCCAGAAAGATTCTGATGTCTGCCAGGTCAATTCCCACTCTCAGATTCTCTGGTGCACCTGAGAAGACAGGTGAACCTAAATTACAGACTTTAAAAAATGTATTGTCAATTTTCATGTATACATGATGCATTTGATCATATTCCCTTCCCATGACTCTTTTGTCCCCCTCCTATTCCCTTCTCATTTTTTTCCAATTAACCCCTCTTCATTTTTGATGCTATTATTATTTTCTTTTATTGCCCTCCTTCAACATGCTGATAGGCTCAGTATTATGCAGGCCTTGTGTAATGAGTCACTGTGATGTCATAAATACAACAGCCACTTTGTGTCTGGAAGACAAGGTTCAAAAGTACTCTTCCACATCCTTTAACACATTCCTTCCACCATGTCTTTGGCAATTATCCCTGTACCTTAGAGGGTGTGATATCTCACTCACTGCTGAACACTCAAATCTGTCACTTTTTCTCAGCACATTAGAAGGATTTTGAGTTTCCCAGTTGTCACTAGATTCTGAAGATAGAAGCTTCTGTAACAAAAAGTAAGATTCGCACTAAAACGACATATTTGATGGGCAAATATGTCCAGTTAGCAAAACAACAGTAGTAGCTTCCCCTGGGGCTTATGAGCTCCTAGACTTTTGACTAGGTTTTCAGTCAGGCTTGAGTTTTCTCCTTTGGAGAGGGCCTCACACCTTCCAGAGAGCAGTTGGTTTCTCCCATAATAGACATGGAACTATTGCATTAGTAGGCATATATTTCCTGGCTAGCCAGCGGTGGAAGCTTCAAACTACTTTTTGTTGTATAGTGCGTGTGGTTTGAGTATGTGTGGTATAGTATGCATAGGGCGTGTGGTTTTGGTGTGTGTGTGGTATAGTATATATAGTGTGAATGGTATGGGTGTGTGTGGTATAGTATATATAGTGCATGTGGTTTGGGTGTATGTGGTATAGTATGTATAGTATTTGTGGTTTGGGTGTATGTGGTATAGTATGTATATATGGTGTGAGTGGTTTGGGTGCGTGTGGTATACTATGTATAGTGCATGTGGTTTGGGTGTGAGTGGTATAGTATATATGTATAGTGTGTGTGGTTTGGGGGTGTGGTATAGTATGTATAGTGTGTGTGGTTTGGGTGTGTGTAGTATAGTGTGTATGTATAGTGCATGTGGTTTGGGTGTGTGTGGTATAGTATGTACGTATAGTGTGTGTGTTTTGGGTGTGTGTGGTATAGTATGTATGTATAGTGTGTGTGGTTTGGGTGTGTGTGGTATAGTATGTATAGTGCATGTGGTTTGGGTGTGTGGTATAGTATGTATAGTGTGTGTGGTTTGGCTATGTGTGTTATACTATTTATGTATAGTGTGTGTGTGTTTTGGGTGTGTGTGGTGTAGTATGTATAGTGTGTGTGGTTTGGGTGTGTGGTATAGTATGTATAGTGTATTTGGTTTGGGTGTGTGTGGTATAGTATGTATATTGTTTGTGGTTTGGGTGTGTGTGGTATAGTATGTATGTATAGTGTGTGTGGTTTGGGTGTGTGTGTGTTATTGTATGTATGTATAGTGTGTGGTTTGGTGTGTGTGGAATAGTATGTATAGTGCTTGTGGTTTGGGTGTGAGTGGTATAGTTCATATAGTGCGTGTGGTTTGGGTGTGTGTGGTATAGTATGTATGTACTGTGCGTGTTGTTTGTGTGTGTGGTAGAGTATGTATAGTGCATGTGGCTTGGGTGTGTGTGTTATATTATATATGTACAGTGTATGTTTTTTGGGTGTGTGTGGTATAGTATGTATAGTGTGTGTGTTTTGTGTGTGTGTGGTATAGTATTTATATATTATGGTGTGTGTGGTTTGGGTGTGTGTGGTATAGTATGTATAGTGTGTGGGGTTGGGTGTGTGTTGTATAGTATGTATACTGCGTGTGTTTTGGGTGTGTGTTATAGCATGTATGTATGGTATATGTGGTTTGGGTGTGTGTGGTGTAGTATGTATACTGTGTGTGTTTTGGGTTTGTGTTGTAGCATGTATGTATGGTATGTGTGGTTTGGGTGTGTGTGGTGTAGTAAGTATAATGTGTGTGGTTTGGGTGTGTGTTGTATATTATGTATAGTATGTGTGGTTTGGGTATATGTGGTAAAGTATGTATGTATGGTGTGTGTGGTTTGTTTATGTTTTGTATGGTATGTATAGTGTGTGTGGTTTGGTGTGTGTGGTATAGTATGTATGTATGGTTTGTGTGGTTTGGGTGTGTGTGGTATTTTAGGTATAGTATGTGTGGTTTGGGTGTGTGTGGTATAGTATATATGCATGCTTCGTGTGGTTTGGGTGTGTGTGGTATTTCATATATAGTGTGTGTCGTTTGGGTGTATGTGTGGCATAGTATATATGTATGGTGTGTGTGGTTTGGGTATGTGTGGTATAGTATGCTCTCTGTGTGCATGTGAAGGTAGGCTGCTAGAGGAAAATGTTGGATGTTGTCCTCTACTGCTCATCCTCACATTCCTTTGGGATGGCATCTCTCTTTCTCTGTCCTTTGCTCCCCACAGCACTTGGATTATAGGCATGCCACATCCTGCTGCTCACAAGGGTTCTGGGGATTCACTTAGACCCTCATGCTTGTATAACAAGTGCCCTTATCTGTCTACCCATGACAGCCACACAATTCACTTAGAAGTAGTGTAACAAAGATGTGATTTGTAGCTTTCTCATCTCTGTCAACAAAATACCTGTGAGAATACTTTGGGGAGGAAGGAATGTTTGATTTCATGGTTTCAGAGGCTAGGTCCATGTATTTTTGGCACTATAAAACTGAGGACAATGTCATGGAGGTATGAGCATGTGACAGATGAGGTTTTTCACTTCATGGTAGACAGAAAACAGAGAACAATGGGGAGGGTTGGAGACCATACATAACCTTCAAAGGTACTTCCTCAATGACCTATTTTATGCAGCTCAGCCTTACCCCTAAAATTTTCCAGAACTTCCAAAAACATTGCCACTAGCTGGGGACCAAACATTTAGCACATGATCCTGTAGGGACAATTTATGTGAATACCATAATGGGGTAATTCTCATCTACCAGTATGTTCACTTAGCACTTGCTGAGCCACAATATGACAGTTAATTATTTGGACAGGCTCCTGTACCCATCTTTGTTGAGCCTGTAGTCTCAAAATTAAGTAATAATAATTATTATATTTTTTAAAAAATTTATTAACAACTTCTATGATTATAAAAAATACCCCATGGTAATATTCTCCCTCCCCCAACTTCCCCTTTGAACTTCCACTCTCCATCATACCCCTTCCCCATCTCCATCAGTCTCTCTTTTACTTTTGATGTCTTGATATTTTCCCCCTCTTATGATGGTCTTATGCAGGTAGTGTCAGGCACTGTGATGCCATGGGTATCCAGACCATTTTGTGTCTGGAGGGACCATGTTATATGGTATCCTGCCCTTCCTTTGGCTCTTACATTCTTTCCGCCACCTCTTCCACATTGGACCCTGAGCCTTGTAAGGCATGATACAGATATTGCAGTACTGAGCACTGTGGTCATATCTTTCCATCACCATGATACCTTCTGAGTCATCTCAAGGTCATTGCCATCTGAATAAAGAAGATTCTCAACCCAAAGTGAGAGTAACTCATTAATATTAATATTTATTAATATAAGGGTGTGAACATTAACAGAAGTGCTTACTGGGCAGTTTGATAAGCATAGTATAAACATTTGGCCAGACAAGAGCAGAAGTTACCACCCTAGGGCTCATGGCTACCCCTATTTTAAGTTTTCAGTATCAGGGATGTATTCCCTTCCCATAGAGCAGGCCTCCAGTTCAATTAGAGGGCAGTTGGTTTCCTCCATAACAGATGTGCCACTATTGCACCCGTTGGTTCATTTGGCCTGGTTGGCCAATTATAAGGCTTGCAGTGTCCACTGATGAGTATCTTCACTTGTGATTTCTCTTTTTCCCATTGAACTGCATGCAGAATGGCTTCTTCCAGATTTCTATCAGCTGGTCTACATGGAGGAGATTATTAGCTCAGATCCAGCGAGATTTCTCAGTGGCCTTGCAGCCCAAGTATATGGAGTCTTCAGCAATAGTGTCTTACCATCTATTCCTGGTGGGAAACCAAGGGCCACAGCAATGGCCTATAATGTTTTGGGGTCATCAGGGATCTCCCTGGCCAACAACTCACTGGAAGGTATCCCATCCCTGGCACTGAAAATTTTCTAGCAATAATCTACAGCTCCTGAGTGTTCCATTGTCCAAAAAAGTATGTTTACATATGTTTATATCCCCTTAGATTTTGATTAGCTGTCCCTCTACCTTTCCTTTACTCAATCTCTTCCCCAGACCTCAGTTTGGGCCTTTTCACCCCCACTAATCTATTTTTCTACTTACATATATACAATACCATCTTGTTAAGTACCCCCTCCCTTCATTTCTTTTCCCTTTCTATCTCTTTTCTACCTTACTTGTCTCTACTACTGAGTTTTTTCCTTCTTACACAGACGCCCAGTCATCTGTAGCTAGGATCCACAAATGAGAGAGAACATGTGATACTTGGCTTTCTGGGCCTGGGTTACCTCACTTAGTGTAGTCCTTTCCAGATCCATCCATTTTCCTGCAAATTTCATAACTTCATTTTTCTTTACTGTTGAGTAGAACTCCATTGTATAAATGTCCCATATCTTCATTATCCATTATCCAGTTGAGGGACATCTGGTTCCATTTCCCAGCTATTGTGAATTCAGCAGCCATAAACATGGTAGAGCATGTACTTCTAAGTAAGTAAGTTGAGTCCTTAGGATATATGCCTAGGAGTGCTATGGCTGGGTCACATGGTAGATCAATCTTTAGCTGTTTTAGGAACCTCCACACTGATTTCCACAATGGCTGGACCAGATTGCGTTACCACCAACAGTGTAGAAGGGTTCCTCTTTTTCCACATCCTTGCCAGCATTTATGGTCATTTGTTTCCATAATGGTAGCCAATCTGATAGGAGTGAGATGGATTCTCAACGTAGTTTTAATCTGCATTTCCCTGATGACTAGAGATGTAGAACATTTTTTTAGATGCTTATATGCCATGTGTATTTCTTCTTTTGAGAACTCCCTATTTAGTTCCATAGCCCATTTTTAAATTGGCTTGTTCGATTTCTTATTATTTAATTTTTGAGTTCTTTGTATATCCTAGATATCAATCCTCTATCAGATGTATAACTGGCAAAGATTTTTTTCCCATTCTGTAGGTTGCCTCTTTGCTTTATTCACAGTGCAATCTCCATCAAAATTCCAACAGCGTTCTTCACAGAAATAGAAAAAAAAATCCAAAAATTTATTTGGAATCACAAAAAACCTGGAATATCTAAAATAATACTGAGCAACAAAAATGAGGCTGATGGTATCACTATACCTGATTTTAACCTATACTACAGAGCCATAGTAACAAAAACAGCATGGTATTGGCACAAAAGCAGAGATGTAGAACAATGGAACAGAATAGAGGACCCAGATGCAAGTCCAGGTAACTATAGCCTCCTTGTATTTGATAAAACACTCATTGGAGAAAAGACAGCCTCTTCAGCAAATGGTGCTGGGAAAACTGGATATTTATTGATAGAAAGATGAAAATAGATTCTTCTCTCTCTCCATGCACACGAATTAAGTCCATATGGATTAAAGACCTTAAAATCAGACCTGAAACTCTGAAACTGCTAGAGGAAAAAGTAGGGGAAACTCTTCAACATATTGGTCTTGGCAAAGACTTTCTGAATACAACCCCAGTTGCTCAGGCAATAAAGCGACAGATTGACAGCTGGGACCTCATGAAATTACAAAGATTTTGTACAGCAAAGTAATAACAATAATTAAAGAATGGTAATTTATAATTGAGAACTATAAGGCATAGGAGTAGTTTTGTCAAAATGGGAATGTTTCCATCTCAACTGGTTTACCTGTTTCTGCTTTTACTTAATGTGGGTAATGGTGATGTTTATTGGCAGAACAAAAGACCCACAAAATGAGTCTTGTAGGAAGAAGGGAATTTTAATGAGTTGTACAGTGTCCTCCTGGCACAAATGAAATTATGTTATTTTCAGGAAAATGCATAAACTTGTCTTGCAAGGAATGTACCACCTACTCTCTGTCACACGTAGAATCTAGGGGGAAGAAAATAATGTGAGAGTAAAGAGGGACTATGACGGGTATAGAAGGTATCACGGTTGGGACAAAACTCCTGACTAGAAGCAGCTTATGGAAGAATAGCATGTAACTTAGTTGACAGTTTCCAGGGAATGTTTCATAAGTGGGAAAGGCATGGGTGTCAGAGCAGGAAGCTGCTGTGACATCTCACCAGAGTTAGGAATCCAGCCAGAGAGAGAGAACACCAAGTGAAGCTACATTATAATACAAGGCCAGCCCCAGTGATACATTTCCTCAGCAAGGCTCTACCTCTCAACCTTCCCAAACAGTAACACTTTACTGGGAATCAGTCATTCAAAGAAATGCGCTGATAGGGACATTTTACATTCAAACCACCACTGATGGAGAAAAGGAAAACAAAGTAGATAGGGGGAACATAAGAAATAGCAATAGACAAGGTGAATCTAATCAAAGTATAGTGTATGTCTGATGGAAATGTTATAGTAAATCTTGTACTTTGTGCAATTAATATGTTAACTTTAAAAAGAAAGGATATGTCAGCACTGACAAATCTTAGAAGGGCCAGGGAAAGGGCTGACCACAATGAGACAATGATTGCTTGGCAGGAGCCCTGAGTCTTTTCAATGTCCATGTCTACCATGTGGTTATGAGAGAGGGAGAAAGCCAGCTGATTCTGAATTGGTTCTGAGGTAGCTAGGAAGTTATCTGTGTGTTGAGTCTGACTAAACCACTAATCCCTGTCCCTATCCAGCCACCCCAGAAGGTCTCATTCTGAGCAGGCCATGACTCCCCTTTGAGTTTTGAATTATTACATTCTGAGCAGCTAATGTCTTAGAATGGAATGAGCTATTTTTGCCTGCTTTGAAAAATGGTTCAAAAAGGGGGAAACAACTAGAATGTGAAAAAAGGCAGAAAAAATATTGTATGGTAGGAGGAACTTGTTCTCTGACTGTTAACATGGACAAGCAGGTTTTCCATGGATTCATCAGTCATAGCCTTCTACCTCAGTTGGACCAAGAATCCATCTTATAGCTTTTCCCTTCTGTGAATCTTCAGTGTTTAAAATAGCTTAAAAGGAAGCAGGGAAATAACTTTCCATTTTCCAATATTTGCTTTTCTGTGTTTTGAATGAATCTTCTTTGCAAACCACTAAGATAATTGAACCACACCACTTCAGCTGAAAAAACAGTCAGGCTTGCCAAAGCACTTTTGCTTGTGTACATAACATCACCATCACACCAAGGGGATCAGAGCTGGGAGAATCAGGCTTCAGCCTGAATGCCAGGTGCACAGTGCAAAGCTATGTGCTTTTGGAGATTGGGCTGAGACTGAAGGGCCCACACATACTCCAACAGACAGATTTCTTAGTTCAGGAAGGTCAACTGACTTGTCCAAAATTCTTGACAAAGAAGAAGCAGTCGGGGCCCCAAGCCCTTGTGCCATCCATGCAGAGGCTAATCCTTAAAAATCTAGAGGAATTTAATTTCTTATATCTGAGATTTTATTCAGTTAAAGGCTTGGGATTTAAAGTCAGTTCTATATTACTCCTCTGCTCATATATTATTATATCTTTTGTTCCATATATGCCATTCAGATTCTCCCAAATATGAGACACTTGCACAAGTAAGTAAGCAAACAAATAAATAAAATATGAGACTTTAGAAAATACTGTCAAAAATCATCAAAATTTCTCATGAATCAAGTTTATTTGAATGCAGTATCACTTACCCTTAAAAGAGTAACTTTGTCTCTTGGCAGATTTATAAAACTGAGTTATTTCACCATAAAACTAGACATAGTGTGTGAGATGCAGTTCAAGAAAGGAGACAGAGGCTAGTCAGATTCTTGTCTCCAAGTCTGAAAAATACTATTGAGGCATGGGGAATGTCCACTGAGCTTCTGATATCCCTGGGGATGAGATGAAGGGGAAGTCACCTCAGGAGAGAAGAGACAATGATTCTCACCACACTTAAGTCAGTCTCTTAAAAGGAGAGAGATTGGACAGTGACCAGGAGTTCATTTGGAAAAACAATAACTGTTTTTTTCTTAATTGAAATTGTATTCAGATAAAAACAACATTTTAGTGGTTGAAAGATTCCTAGCATAACAGACTTGTATTTGGATGTTAAGTGAACTCCTATGTAAATGGGTAGTCCTGTATATAAGTCACTGGTTAATATAGTCAAAAAACCATGTCCCTAATACTTAGACTCATTTTGGTAATTGGCATATGACATGCATTTAGCAGAATTCATTGAACCAAAATTATGTTATATTTCAGTGATTGCACATGTTAGCCTTTCACAAATTTTACCTAATATTTACATGTTCTGAAAACAATTCCCTAGGGAAATGAAGGAATAGACCCATTTTTTCCATGCATTAATGAATGAAAATTACTATGTCAGAGAAATGCAATGAGCAATATACTCATACATCCTCTGATAGACAGACTCTGAAGAGCATATGAATATTATGGTCAGGAGAACTTAAGGGTCAGGGTTCACACTTACCTCTCTCAAAACCTGTCAGAGTCCAAGTTGGTGTCAAGGAAAGTCATATGCAGACTGTGATAAACATAACTAACAAGCACTCATGTGATGGTTACAAGCATATTCTGGTGATGTGTTCACAGTCCAAGTAGAAGGCAGTCATATCCACATGCACACGAGCAGAGGCTATGGCACAGAGCTAATAACTTGCATATGGCACAAAATGGCCGCTGAATCCTTCACGGGAGTCAGGGTGGCTTCTTTATCAGTTTACATGCTTTTTCTTTAACTCTCACACAACTCCAGAAACCTATACCAAGCATCCATCTGTCCAGTCCCCTTTTTAAAAAATTAAATCAAATGTAGTCTATAAGGACTAGACTTTATCACTTTTGTTGTTATTTTTTTATCAATTACAATATTTCAGATAGTTTTTCATCCCAAGTAAATCTTTGGAGACAACTGTATTAATTGCATTTTATACAGAATACACAGGTATCAGGGGCTTAAGGATCCACCTAATGTCTCAAAAACAGTAAGTGGCAGAGATAGGATTATAAAAATAGGTTTATATCTGAGTACAAAGTTGAATTTCTTTCTTCCCCATCTCACATTTAACTCATAGTTTCTTGCATGGTCACAGTCTCTCCTGAGATAAGAGGCATGAGAGGAAAGAGGCTCCTCCTGTGGCCACCTGCTCTGGGCAGTCATCTCTGTTCTGCACAAGCAGCTTCCTGCTGGAGCTTCCCTCTTCAGAGTGCTAGGGTCAGAGGTCTATTAAAGCATGCCGATGTGCTCTTCACTTTGTGTTCTTTCCCCTTTCCTGTTCGTGTAACTGGCATTTCAGTTTCTGTATGATGGTATGGTATGGGCTGGATGTCCCCTGCACCTGGGTGTGCATTGGAACAGTCATTGTTCAGGAAAAATCTCATGACTCAAAACATGTGTGGGCTGTTTCTTTGTTTGGCTCTCATCTTCCCAGTAGATCTGAAAATCATAGTCTTTTTCCTGAAGTCTGTGCTTAGGGTCCTAACGAGGACTGGACTGTAATGCTGGCATTTTGTTAAGGACAGATGGTGGCTCTAAAGGAGAAATGGAGACTAGGATCATGCTTGGAAGGTGTGACCCTAAGTGGCCTTGCCCTGCATAAAGGCTCAAGTGTTACTGGTATATTTTTTTTAAAAAAATTGGAAAATACACATGCAGGAAAGAAAACAGTGGGAACCATTATTAAGAACAAAGTGATAGGAGACTGTCAAAGAGAAAGTGCATTCCCTGAGGGAGACCACATGCAAGACTCTTAGTTATTGTCTGGGCCTGGGGCTTCCTTATATAAGAGTCTGAGAGGAGGTTGCTAATTGGTGGAGTGAGTTGTTTTCTATTTTGATTGAGAAACTTGAGTTATATAACCTTTTTGCTATGTTCATGTCTCTTTACATCATGCATCTTTTAAATCATCTATATGCACAGGCTATAAGGCAAATAGAGAATTCTCCATGAAAGTTCACTTTGAGGACAGTTTGACTAACAGCACATACACCACAACCTGTGTCAAGTATAAGTAAGTATACATCCAGGGTGGATGCCCCTACCTCAACTGCCTTTTTCGGATCCCAGATCTCAGATATATCTTAGAATGTATTTGAATAGAAATTGCCTACAAAAAGGTTGCTCATAAATGTTCTAAGGAGGTGAGGCTTATTCCACTGTGTGAAGCAGGGTGTACGTGGAGCTCCATGCAGACTGGAGTCTCAGGTTGCTAACATGTGGCTTGGTTCATTGTTAGGATAAAGAGTGACTAGTGCTCAAACCAAGCAGCATGCTCTGTTGCTATCCCTTCTTCTTGACTTCTTCACAAGGGCACTCTTAGCTATGAGTCACAGGACTGCTACAGTCCCTGTCTACAGGAGATGGCTCTGTCCAGAGAGGATTGGCAGAATTTTGAAGCTTTCTTGAAGGTTTCTACACATTTCCAGCAGTTGAGATTACTGCTGACCCCCAAACACTGCACCTTGCTGGGCAGTCTGTGTTGTTCACTTTTGTGTATTTCACATGTGAAACTAAACTTTCCCTTTTGTAAGGATTTGCATGTTTCCCAGGAGTCTGACAAGACTGAATGCCATGAATTGGGCTGCCCCCCAACTCTTTCCTTCCCTTCAGTGGGGTCTTTTCTTTACCATGTGACACTGGTCACAGGCATGGGATTTTCATGTTGTAGAAGGGCAAGCAGTCTTGTGTGATGAACGAGCCTCCACATTTTCATTATAGATCATTGGTGATTCTGAATGCTGCTAAGGTGGGTAATTACTATCTCATGACCTACATAGTCAGGGTTTTATTTCACTGACTGTCTCCAGAACTTTGTAAGGCATACAGAGACGGTCAGTACAAGGGTATATCCCAGAATGGTATGTTTTAGTTCTGAATCTGCTACCCGTTGATGTGACCTCACTTGAAAATGAGTATTTGTGGACACAATCATATTAAGATGGGGTTGTACTAAAGTAGGCTTATAAGCCAAGAAATAACAAGTTGGATAGCCACCACTGAGAGCTGGTAGAGTCTTGGAGCCTCTGGAAAAACCAACCTATGGATGTTTTGAAGTTTGGATTTTGGCTCCTTGAGCTTTAAAGCATTAATGTGGTATTCTGTTACCATAGTCCTAGGAAAATAATATAGGCTCAAAGTAGGCAAATGATATTCCAGTGGACATAGTGAAGGCAGGATCCCTGCTGGATTGGGAAGTGATGAAGTCCTAAACAACATGGTCCTTATAAACAACATGATTTCTACTTCTAACCTGGTCTATCCTCTGTTGACTACACTGGGCTCCTAGACCATTTCCTGGTCACAACCACTAGATTTATGTTATAGACAAATAAACACAAGTTTGGAGAGGACCAAAAATACTAAAGCCACATCCATGCAGGGACAGGGCTAAGCTGGGTTTTATTCACCTCTTCTGAATGCTGCATAACTTTTAGAAGGTCTATTTTTCCCTTATTTTTGCAAAAATTTCATTGTTCTTTGAAAACACATCCAAGCATGAAAAGGCCTTTCCTTGACTGTGCTGTCTTCCTTTCTCACTGTCATTGTCATCACCACTCTGACATTCTGTTATTCATAAACACCTTTCCAGGTATACTCAACACAGATGCATGCATTTCCATGCTTTATACAATACAGATATTGCAGTATGCTTTAAAAATAGTATGTCCTTGGACTAAATACCCATTAACATTTTGACTTGGAAGACTGAGGAGAACAAAAGTAGTGAGAGAATAGAACAAAGGAAGGATTACCTAGAAAGAGGAGTCCTCAGTGGACTGGATGCAGCAGACAGAGGACAAAGCAGATAATGGAATGGGATTACAATCAAATTACAGTATGTTCATGTATCTACAGTACCAACTTGATCAGACTGGGAATCAAGAAAGAAGTATGTCTTTGGGACTTGTCTGTGAGGACATTTCCAGGAAGGATTAACTGAGGGAGGAAGGAAGTCCTCTTAGAACAGGCATGCAGATAGCCATTGATGGACTGTCCAACCTGTTTTGTTGAGACAATCTAATAAATTCCCTGTGTAACATATGTCATTCTGTTGGTTCTGTTCCTACAGGGAACATTAATATACATGTATATGTTTTTATGTTGGTATTTATATTTATGCCTTCCCCAAGTACTATTGAGATAGCATTCTGTGGTAAAAATGGGCATATTTCATATTATATGCTTAGTAAAGGGCATTTGGGAATCTTGCAAATTTTAGGATGCTAGTGACCCTCAATGTATCCCAAGGACTACTCCATGTAATGGCCAAGGGCTTTTCAAAGCTACCATCTAGGAACATAACCGCTGAATCAAAGTTATCCTGGGCTGTATTTTACAATCACATGCATTTCTCATTTATGTTACTGTGAATTATGCTCTACAAACATATGAATTTTTTAAAATGTAAGTTGCAATAATTTAAAACAAGATTTCTCCATTACCTAACCCTCTCTTGCTTTCCTCTGTCTCCCTACCTCTCCTCTCTTTTTGTCTTTTTCTGTATCCTTCTCTTTCTTCTTCCCTTTTTATTGTTTTCCTCTCTCTGTCTCTGTTTTTTTTTTTCTCTCTCTCTTATTTACAGCAACCTGCCCATTCTCATTTGGAAGCTGTAATGGTCTCCTTACCCTTGCTGGTAATTTGTAGAAGGAGAGTAAGCAGAATAAACCAAAGTTTTGTACTATTTTTATGTTAATCCATCTCCCTTCTCTCATATTATAAAGCCCACTCTGTTTGGATCTATGGTTCCTATGAGTTGTGTAACCTTTGTGTTCTGTTGTTATACCTCCTCATTTTCAGTGGATTAAATGAAGAGGCATAGTTAGCTCAGATTCAGCCATGCCTATCATATGAACCTAATGAAAAATCACTCTGATGCTTATTTGATGCTACTAGCCTGCTTTCCTGAACTTCTGGAGGTGCTCTGTTCAAAACTGGAATTGCTATGGGAAGAACTAGAAGGCTTATGGCAGGCAAATGGAGCAGGTTTTCTTGGCATTTACAATTGGCTCCCCGTAGTCACAGTTCTAGAGTAAAGTCAACTGTATGAACTTCCACTTGTCCACTGAGCCCCGTGCTCACTCAGTGATGCCATGATGTGTGCTGCACGCTGCTGCTGCCTTCACCATTTCTGAGTCTGTCTCTCCAGCACTGGTTGGCTGGGTATTGTTGGCCTTGTTTCTTGTTTGTCCTTTTTGTCATTAGGCTGACCATAGTCACATCTTCATCACATACTCAAGCATTTTTCTTGTCAGGTCTTATTTTTATTCGATTAGCATTTATACTCTGTAAATACTGCAACTTTTAATTATTTTTGGGCTCCTGAGTATTGAACCTAGGGCCTTGTACTCACCAGGCAAGCACTCTACCACTGAGCAGCACCCACATGCACGTTTTATATTACAGAGGTGACCATCTGTGAACTTGGGTCCTGGAACCAATCCCCATGGGTTCTGCGTGATGACTGCATGGCTCTTCTTTGCCCAGGCTTATTTTTCATGAGATGACACATCCCATGGCCAGTGAAAGGGGAACACAAGCCAGAAGCTTTGGGGTGTGTGGGGGGAGCAGGCTTCAAAAGACAGCTTTGGCACCAGCTTCAGTGTCAACTAGTTTTCTATCTTCATTCTTGAGCAATTGAATTTTCTTTTTTTACACTAGCTTCATGTTTCATCACCACCATATCTTGTCTTGGGCAGATTTTTCTACTTCTGGGGTCCTGCTCTGTTTATTTCTTCCACAGGGAAGGGATCCCAAAAGGAATATTGACTTTGCTTCTCACTTACCACAAAATCTTGCCGGTCCCTATTGTTGCATGACTGTGCTGTAAGGATCCAGTCACTCCTGTGTTGTGAACTTAACATCTAGTGACGTGGGAGAGTGCAGGTGGGCAATTTCAGGAGACAGTGATCCTCCCAGCCTGCTTTACCTCAGGTTTGATCCTCAATTATAGAATTTTATTTTACTGTGAGAGACAGAAGATCAGGAAGGTCCTTGCTCTGGGCAGAGCATAAGGGTTTTAGAACTTTCCTCTGATTGGGTGTGCTGGGCTTCTTAGAAGTCTGGAGGTGGCCAGGTAGTTTCTGGGGCAGCAGTGATGGTACAAGAAGGTACAGGGCAGGCCCTTCTGACTGTTTGTGACTGTAGTGGAGTTCTTGTAAGGCTCTGGGTTTCATTGCCAATCTAGTACAAGTTAATTTATTCTGGTCCCCAAGCAAATACACTGCCTAGTTATTGTTTTCACTTGTGTGTGTGTGTGTGTGTGTGTGTGTGTGTTTGTGTGTTTGTATGGTGTATACATATGTGTGTACCCTGCAGCCAGCACCCCTTACCCTCACTGTGGCAGGGTGTGCTTGTCTGTGATAGCTGGAGTGAAATGACAGGTGTCTAGTTCTGTGGCTTTTTGGTTCTTATTGATCCCAAAGCTTGCCTATTTCGTTTTCCATGAGCTCCAGTGATTCTTAGTTCTCTGCTTCTCTGTTGGATGGAGTTAAAGATAATGTCTGGCCATGTTCAGCTGTTTATGTGGGTCATGGGGGTTGAACTGGAGTGTCTCTTAGGTCTCCTTTGCCTCTCATGTTTGCACAGGAAGTGCTGTTAATGGCTGAGTCATCTCTCCATCCCCTTGTTTATTTATTTATTAAGAGAGAGACAGACAGACAGACAGACAGACAGAGAATGCCTCCACCTGCTGCACACAAACTCTTGATGCATGTGCCACCTTGTGCATGTGGGAATTGAACTTGGGTCCTTTGGATCTTAACCACTACAAAATCTTCAACCCCTCTATTCATTTATTGTCATTTTTATGAGAGCAAGAGAGAATATTGTCACACTAGGGCCTCCAGCCATTGCAATTGAACTCCAAATGCATATGCCACCTTGTGTGTATGCATAACCTTATGTGCATGGGTCACCTTGTGTGTCTGGCTTACGTGGGTTCTGGGGAGTTGAATCTGGGTCCTTAGGCTTTGCAGGCAAGCACCTTAACCACTAAGCAATCTTTCCAGCCCCCCCCCAATTCATTTTTAAAAGTACTTTTCTTATGGTGCCCCTAATTATTTTTAAATGTATTTTTCTTATAGACTTGTGTGTAATCATTGTACACCAAGTTTTTGACGTGTATATGCTGTGGATGGTCAAATACAGCTAATGAACAAATTGAGCCTCTCAAATGGTGATCATGTGGGCAGAACACATGACATCAGTCTCTGCAGTTATAAGTATGCAACATATCAGCAACAATGACAGTCATTATCTACATTGGAACCCTGAGACTTACTCCTTGAGTCTAATTGAAATTATGAATCATGTGCATACCTCCCCTTTCGTCCCTCCTTAGTCACCCCAAAGTTCTACTCTTTAGTTCTATCAGGCCTACATTGTTAAATTCCAACATCTGAGGTCATGTGGCATTTGTTTATGTTATTTCATTTAACATGTTTCCATGTTTATGCATGTTGTAGCAAATAACAGACTGTTACTCTTTTTATAGCTGAATAATACATACATATCTACATATATATATGTCTCTCTCTCTCTCTCTCTCCATATATATATATATATATGTATATATATATATATATATATATACACATTTACATATACATATATCACATAGGTATATTTTATTTGCTTCATTCATCCAGTGACACTTAGGTTGATTGCATATATCTTGGCTATTATGAATAGTTCTACAATAAACAAAGGGGTACAACTATATTTTTGACATACTGATAACAAAAATATCATGTTAAAAAAACTTTCCCTGGGGCTGGAGAGATAGCTCAGTGGCTAAAGGTACTTGCTTATAAAGCCTGGGCCCAGGTTCAGTTCCCCAGTACCCATGTAAGCCAGACACTCAAAGTGACATATGCATCTGGCGTTCTTTTACAGCAGCAGGAGGCTGTGACACACACATACTGCCTGTCTCTCTCTTTGCAAATAAATAAAAATATACTTAAAAAAATCCCTTTTTCCCTAAGCATCTCGATTCATATTCCACTGCTTGCAACTGAGACCCCTAGCGAGGGGTATGCTGTGTGTTAGTTAAAGGTAATGGCAGTACATTCAACTGCACAAAGTCCAACCATCAGGAATGTGATACACAGTCTTCTTGTCATCACTATAGAGGCAAAGAAATAAAATAGAAAATCCAGTGAGAACCAGCATCTCCCAGCTACATTGAACTCTTAAGCAAATGCAAGTCCACTTGGCTCTCCATTTTTGCCTTTGCAAATATATCATTCTGTTATGCTTCATGCTTTAATTTAGGACTGGTTCTGGGCACACAGACTGTAAAAGTTTCTAGATGGCTGGCATACAGAGAAGGTATAAAAAACTTGGACTTGACCTGACAATGACTGTACACATGAAGAGTGCCCGGTGGAGATCCATACCGCCACCGGACTCAGATCAGTCACAAGTGCACTAGTCCTCCCTCCTACCTCCAGTTCCACAGGACGTGCCATTTTCTTCATATCCATGTTAATTTAAACTAACACATGAATGTCAAACTTATTAATTTTAATTTTGTAACATTTCCCTATCCTGTGTAAAAGCTCTCTTAGAAGTCTATAATCTGGTTAGCCTGGGTACATTCGTACTGATGACTTAACCTTCGCTAAATTCTGACTTCTTCCCTCCAAACCTCTTGTATACATGTCATAATAGTCTAGCATATCCCTTGGTGATATGTCCTTAGAGAACAATAAAAATATCCTGAATTTTAAAACTATGTATGACCTGTGATCAAGAAAGGAAAATATAACAGATTTACTTAGGAATTTGTTTTAGCTTCAATCCTTCTGAACCTTGGGAAAAGCATTTCGGTACTCTGAAAAAGTTTTTCTATTTCCTAAACATGGATGGTCTCATATAATACACAAAAGGACATATGATAAATAGTACACAATTCTATGGTAATGAGGATTAAAGTTATGCCAATGGAGCCACTAAAACCACATGCATTTTTCTGGGGAAGCAGGATTCATGGATATCCAGCATCAGAGCTATGTTAATTCCACAAGGCCACAGTCAAATGCATTGAGGGTCAGATGGCCAGTGGGTCTAAGGCTTAGCCTGTAGAGAGAAAGTGATAGGAAAGAAACGGTACCAGGAGATGCAGACATTTTAAGTGACCCATGAACACAAGACCAAATCAAAACAGTTCTCAGCTAGGTTCAGGAATCTCTCTACTAACCAGCCCTCCATAATGTAAATACCTTACGGCTTGAGATAAGAACTTGTTGTGTATCTAGACAGGCATTAGCAAATTGAAGCCTATGGAGGAGAAACCCCATGATCAGCTTTGAGTCCAACATATCCTTTTCCTGGTAAAAAGAGGAGGATTGATCAGAGCTTTGTTGAGGGAAAGCTATATTCTCCTCATCAAAGAGTAGAATTTAAGGCTGGAGAGATAGCTCAGAGATTAAAGCCCTTATCTGTAATGCTTAACAACCTGGGTTTGATTTCCCATTACCCAACTTAAACCCAGATGCACAGAGTAGCACATACACCTGGAGTTTGTTTGCAGTGGCTGGATGCTGTGGCATGCCCATTTGCCCATTCTCTCTGTCTCTCTTCTCCCTATCTTTCTCTGCTTGCAAGTAAATAAATAAAAATATTTTTATCTGTATTTTGCACATTTATTTTAGGACTAGTTCTAACAGCAAGGTGAACATGAGACATCACTGAATTGTAAACTTGGAAATCAATATCAATAGTTTTACGAGGAAAATGAAAGCTTATGTCCATTTCCAATTTTATGTATTGTTGCTCAATTTTCCTACAAATAATGAGTCTAACTTAAAAAATGGTTTGGCAAGTATTAAAATATTTCAAGTGAAAACCTATTATTTTGAAATTTTAAAGTAAACTTAAAATTTAAACTCATTAATTTTCATATTATTATATATTAGCAGGAAAATGTATCTATTAATACTCTTTTAACTTAATGTTAATCACAATTCTTTACACATTTAGAGATATTGAAAGTTCAAGAAGCATTACAGTAAGATCTAATTAACTCTCAAATGAAAACACTAAATCTATAAATATCAACAATTGATGGCACCTGTGAGAGAGGGTTACATTTCCAGACTCAGCAGCTAGCTCACAATGCTATATCTGTGAGTGTGGAGGCTGCTGACTCGTGAGTGCCTTAGACATATATAGCAGAATAAATTGTGACTCAGTCATTCCATTTATTATCCACTTATGTCTGTAACTTTGCATTACTATAACTTAAACCAAAAATTATTTTTTATTAAGTAGAATCTTTGTATAGACACAATGTATGTTGTTACCATCATGTTCTTCCTCTCTGCTCCTGCTCCATTGAGGACCTTCCTAAAAATATTTTAAAAAATAGAATTCCAGTTTTATCTCTGACCCTGGGTAGAGATATGACATTTAAACTACTCAAAATATAATATTATGGCCCCTTCCTTTAAAAGTTAATCCAGTTGAGCCTGCTAATCACCTGGCTAAAAGACCACTCCTCACCTAAAGATATGCTAATGAGGTAGGGGGAATATTTACCCCCTTAATGAAGGACTAGCCTTAAACCTGAAGATCCTCTTCCTGGATGCAATGGCTTTCAGATCCTCACTGCTGAGCCTGCCCACTTTTAGCAGCATAGCTTCTCTGGGTCCTGACCAAAGCCCCAGAAAAACTTGTCTAGACATTGTGGTTTTCCTCACTGCTTCCCTAGAGCCTTCCTCTCAAATTTTTGCCACACAGCTGTTTGTAGACCTCCACTGCTATGCCTGCTGCCCCCTGGATCCTCACTGAACAGGTCCGACTTTCTATTATCCACCTTCTTCATCCTAGCAACCACCAAGATTGACAACTTGCTTCCCCTATAGTTTTTCTGTCAAAAGCTGATGTAACTGCCCTTAAGTCCTCTTCTGAGTGTATTTCTAACTTCTTTTATTAACAAGACTAATACTAAGGGGAATACCAGTTCCCTGTTACATATGTATTTGCTTTTGGTTAAGAAATCAACCTAGCCAGTTCCCCCAAAGTTCATATGCTATAAAACATCAACCCAGTCACCTGGGTACATGCGTGCTCCCAAAGTTCATGTGCTGCAAGACATTAAGGCAGCCACACATATGTGCATCCTTGCTCCCAAAGCATCTGTGACGTAAGACATCAATCCAGCCACCTATATGTGCGTCCTTGCTCCCAAAGTTCATGTGCTGTGAGTTGGCTCATCAGTGTGATGATGGTGAGAAGTGGTATTTTTAAGACATGGGGCCAACTGACTGTGTCATATCCCAAGGGATTGTGGGCCCTCAGTCAGTCTATTGGCTTCTGTTGGAACCTCACAGGGTGTACATGTCTTCTTCACAGGGTGCACATGTGCTTCCACCATAGTGTGACGGAGCTGAGCCCAGAGGGTCTTCACAGGAAATTGTGCCCTTGAATCTTCAGAGCTGTAATCTCAACCAGCAATTATTCTTTACAAAGGTAGCCTGCCTCAGTTATTAAATTACAGTAATTGCACATATACAGATGCACTGATTGTGTTAGGTTCACAGGGATGCCACAACAAAGTGTCTCAACTTAGAGTGGCCTTAAATGATCAAAATTTATGCTCACAGTGCTCAATGCTAGACGTCTAAAGAAATCATCAGGAGAGTCATGCCTGTTTGAAGTCTCTCTAAGAGATTCTGCCTGTTGCATTCAGGTTTGTATTGCTGGCAGAAAATACCTGACCAAGAGAAGCCTGTGGGAAAAAAGGTTTATTTTGGCTTAGAGACTCAAGGGGAAGATCCATGATGGCAGGGGAAACAATGGCATGAGGTGGACATCACCTCCTGGACAACATCAGATGCACAACAGTGCATCAAACACTGGCAAGGGAACACTGGCTATAATACCAATATGCCCACCCCCAACAATACACTACCCCTGACAATAACACTGCCTCCAAGAGGTGCTCCTGGAAGGTATCACACATGTATGGCCACTGTCATAGACTCGGTTCTGCCCCAATGACCTGATCATTCCCTGCTTCTATCTTCCTGTTTACAGACACAGTCACACTCATAGCTTCTGGGGATATAACTGGACCTAAAACATGGACCTTGTTATTTTCAGGCCTCCCACCAACACCCCTGCAATATATCTTCTCTGCCTATGCTTTCCTTAGCAATTGCTGCCACACACTGAGCACCTACAACATGCCCAAGCACTGAAGTATCCAGCAGTTCCTTGGGGAACATGTTTTCATTTTCATGTGACAGATGGGGAAATGGACATTTGGAGAGAACAAGGAAATTTACTATTTTGCAAAGCTGGGCAGTGGTAGGTGAACTTTGTGCTTAGTGTTCTGCTCCTGGAAAGGTGAAACCTCACAGTACCCTTTTCAGCTCTCAGGCCACCTTCTCCTGGAAAAAGAGATTGCAAGCTATAACTGGAATGTCCATGGGGTCCTCAGACTGGGGGTACTTGAGGCGGACAGGTCAATAGCCAGAGATTTACAGAATTTTCTCCTGACTTCTCTACCACCATAGTTTCTAACTAGTGTTTGAATAATGTCACTCTCTAACATGTTCCAGTTGTTAAATTGTGCATAATCATTGGCATAATTAGCTTTAAAAGACAGAGTTTTAGGGCAATTGGATCAGCTGTGTGTGTGTGTGTGTGTGTGTGTGTGAGAGAGAGAGAGAGAGAGAGAGAGAGAGAGAGAGAGAGAGAGATCCACAATATCACCTAGCTTGTCTTTAGCTGCTGTCCTATAATTTCCCTAATAGTGTTGGTTTTGATCTTTCTGGTTCCTCTACCTTACATGAGGTGAATGAGGACAGAGCAGGCTAGCTTTATTTAGCTCATACACGTGTCCTTCCTTATCTGTGAACACTTGATGAAGCACATCTATTCTGACTTTCCTTCATTAGAGCTTTAGGGGTGTTTTATAGTGTAGTCTCTTGGATACCTCCACTATAGTATTTGCTGAAGGGCTAATGTATAATCCTGTAGATGGTTTATATCTCTACTCCAATTCCTGCTCTGGCAAGAGGCCCCCAGCTTTCTCCTACAGGCCAACCTCTTGAAGAGGTTCTTTTGGGACAGTGCTAACCCCACTGCCACACAGACATGAGGGAAGCATGCCCCACTGCACTGTGGTGAGGCCCTTGCTGCTTACACTGCACCCTACTTTCCTCTGTCTGCTGTCAGGGCAGTTCCTCCCTGTGTCCCCTAGCCCCTTAATACTCCTCCTGCTTATCAGAGATTTTGCACATTGGTCACTG
Source organism: Jaculus jaculus (assembly GCF_020740685.1). Lineage (NCBI taxonomy): Eukaryota > Metazoa > Chordata > Mammalia > Rodentia > Dipodidae > Jaculus > Jaculus jaculus. The sequence goes on from NC_059115.1 coordinate 25,962,017, forward strand.
CCTGTTGTAAAGCTCCAGTCAGAATGGAGACTCTAGGTGATTATACAGCTGTGTCACCTCCACATGGAGAGGAAAAGAAATGCCTTCACCCATCCTTCTAGAATATCTAGATAGAATTTTCTTGAAAAAAAAAAAAAAAAGAATCCTTCCAGTCAACTACTTAGAGGGTCTTTGGAATTCTTTTGTAGACAAACAGGTTGATGGAGAGGTTTTAGAAAAGCATCTCAGGACTTGTTTTGTCCTCTCTTAACAAGTGTGGCACAGATGTTTTTAGTTGCCATCTATAGGGTAAATGGGCAGTGCATCTCCATTGTCCTAGCTTTGAGCTATGGTTACAAATACCCCATTCAATAATATGAAGGGCATAACAGTTTACCTAACACATGCCCCAGGAAGAGCTAGAAGATTAGGGTGGCCAGAATAAAGAGCGTTTGTGCTGGGGAAGGCACAGGGCATGAAAGAGGCAGGCAGGTTTGGCCCAGATGATGTAAGCCCATGAGGTGCTGTTTTCCACGATTCCTGGGGCTGTGCATCTTCTTGATTTTGTTCTCAACTTACAGAGTCTCAGTCAAGTCATGTTCTTTCTTTTCTCAATACCATGATTTTCTTATATTTACTTATTTACAAAGAGAGAAGGAGAAGTGGGTGGTGGACACAACATCAGGGCCTCTTGCCACTGCAAACAAACTCCAGATGCATGTACCATTTTGTGCATCTGGCTTTATGTGGGTTCTGGGGAATTGAACCAGACTTTGCAAGCAAGGGCCTGAACCATTAAGCAATCTCTCCAGCCCCTCAACATTGTTTTGAAACCAACTGTAGTAGGTCAAATAGTGTCCTCAAAACTCCACTCAAAGCCCCAGAACATGACCTTAGATGGAAACAGGGTGTTCACAGTTAAAAATAGGCAAGAATGAGGTCACACTAGATAAAATGGGCCCTAAATCCAGTGACCCATGTCCTTATAAGACAAGAGGGCACAGTGGGGCACAAAGGAGAGCACCATGCACAGAGGGTTGGTGGAGACTTGCAGGAAGCAGCTACCGACCCATGATCACAGGAGAAGGTCAGAGCCACCAGAGGCTGGAAGAGGCAAAAAAGATCTTCCTCTATACCTCTGAAAGGGCGCAAGCTGGAAGTCATATTGACATTGATCTCTGGCCTCCAGAATTGTGAGAGAACAACTTCCTATTGTTTCAAGTCAATGACTTAGTGGTTTGTCTTGGTCATTGTAGAAATGAACACAATACTATCTTCTATTTCACTATTTTCCACATGTCCCTCAGAGAGTACATATGCCACTCTTATTTCTTAACATGATAATTTGACATGAAGAGATATAATATATACTTACTGTAATAAAAACATCACTATATATTTTATGATTAACTTTATTTGAAAGTATTTGATAACAAATTGGAAATTTGTAACAAACACAGAAGTTTAAATGGAAAAAAAAAGAAAAATACATGCTATTAACCTCCTATTATTTTTCCCTCAGGATAGATCCCCTTCCCTATTAACTTTAAGTTCCCATTTTTAGGAGTCAATTCTTATTCTTTAGAAACAGTTTGTGTCTTTATTCTACCCTTTAAGCTTCATTTGAGAAGGCAAACTAATTATAAAAAGCACAATAAACAGAAAAATAGAAAGAAATTTAAAACTAAAAGCAAAACTAAAAGAAAATTCTTAAAAATAACTGGATAATGGCTGTAGTAGAATGTAATTTTGCTTTAATTTATTGGCAGAGGAATAATTGTTCAGTTATTAGAACCCAAAAGGAAAGGCAATGTGGTCTTCACTAACAAGTGTTCTGTGGGGTTGCAAAGGTGACCTTCAAGCCTGAGTCCTCTAAGGTCACCATTATGCTGCATTTTTCTTGACCACTTATTTAAAGCTGTTTGTTTGCTCCTGGCATCAGAGAAAAATGGTTAGGATAAAATGTCACATAAGAAGAAAGAGAAAAATTGTTGTTATCCTATGAAATGATTTTAATTTATAATGGGGAAAGGGTGATTCAATTATCAAGGCAATTGAAATGTGAGGATTTCAAAGAATTCAATACATTGATTTCTGCCACTATATACATTGTACTTTGTGGGCATTATGACAAGTTCACATATGAAAGTAATTTAAGAACTAGAAAAAGAAAAAAACACGCCTGACTCATATTAAAAGCTTTAAGGTCCCAAGTTAAATGATTTTCACCAAAACTTTGCTTCAGTAAAAGCCACACTTGTCACTTTTGAATTATTGCACACTCCTCTGCATTGGTGAGGCCAATTGTGAGGACTGACCTGCATATGTTCTAAAAGGTAACACAAAGATATTCCTTCCTGTTTTGTTTTTCCTAGTGACTCATTCCCAGATGGCACATTGCACTCCAGAGAACGGGCTTTTGCAAGTTGTGTTAACTTTTCCCATCTTACTTCCTGCTGATCGATACTGCTACCAAAAGCTGTTTCTGCAATGAATACAATTTAGCTAATGAGAAAGTAGGCAGCGCACTTCTGTTTGAATTATAGATTGTGCACACAGAGAGAAGCTTTGCCATATGCCACTTTCATGAGAACAAGTGCAAAGAAGACACACATTAGTTTCTTCCTTTAGCCAGGATGGCTTCACCTGCTAGATTTGGAGACTCTTTGGATGGGTATGTAAGTAATTTTTGTGGGTAGAGACTTCTTGTCAATGAAATGCCACTAGCCAGTGTTAGTCACTCAGAAGGTGTCTAGTCTCTTTGGTTATTTTCTTGGGCAACTTTGAAAACAGACGGGGCCGGCATCTCCAAGCTCCTTTTCAACTATACCTCAACCATGACCTGAAAAGTTTTGAACAAACATGAGTGTAGTTTCTCTAATCTCAAGGCTGCATCCTGAGAATAACTTTCATATCCTCTGAAGTGTCTGAGTTCAAAGGTTGTCAAAATCATTTGTTCTTGTCAACACATGATGATAAGGATTCTATTGCTCAGCCTCCCTGGAGTCACAACCTAACTTTAGTAAGTTCCACTTAAGAAAACCAGATCAGTTTTACATGGACTACTACACCTTCCTTATTACAATAGTGTTTCATTTCTTGACTCTACTGGGCTCCCAAGCCCCACCCACACTATCCCTTTAAAAATAGCCACTTGTAGCCAGGCGTGGTGGCGCACACCTTTAATCCCAGACCTCGGGAGGCAGAGGTAGGAGGATCGCCATGAGTTCGAGGCCACCCTGAGTCTCCATAGTGAATTCCAGGTCAGCCTGGACTAGAGTGAGGCCCTACCTTGAAAAAAAAAAGTCACCTGTGTAAAAATTCAAGTTGAATTTCATTAACAATTTGCTGAAACAAATCTGTAATGTCACTGGGTATAGAAAGAAATTTGGCAGTTTTTGTCAAAAAGTATATTCACACTTAGTCTGTGACCATATGGTCACATCCATAGGTAAATATCCCACAGGCAAATTAGCTGAACAATATCGAAAGAGATATTATGATTTCTCTCTTAAATGTCCCCTAAAATACTATTTAATAGAGGCTTGATACTAGTAAGTGATGGGATCTATAGGAGGTGAAGCCTAGTGGAAGGAAATTAGATCATTGGTTATGTGCTGTTGAAGTAGATACTGTGATCTTGACCCCTAAACATTCTCTGCTCATATGGTGAGCAGTTTCCTCTGTCATATTCACAGATCTCAAACAGTGGAACCAAGTGACCATGGACTGAATCCCCTGAAACCAGAGCCAAAATAAAGCTTTTCCTCTATAGTTCAGGGTGTAGGCACATAATAGAAACTGAAGAAATTGCAAGAATGTTGTTGAACTAGGTTATGATTACAAATGTATTTGTGGCTCTGACCTTCCCACATGAGAGTCATGTGTCCCCATCTTGCTATTGAGCCACCAGGCTCTACAGAATGGTTGTTGAGGAGAGAGACATGGGAACCAGTTGTATCCTATGGCTAGCTCCAGAAGCAGGGCTTTAAGTTTGTCTGTTTTTTGTTACCCCATTTTTTGAGTTATGTTGCTGAAGTGTGTATGGCTGAACTGTATCTAAATGGTTGAAGGTGTGGATGGGAGTGGCAAAGACAGTGCTATTCAAATCTACCTATTAGGTCCTCTGACTTCCTCGGTCCTGCTTTTCTATCTACAAACACAGAGCCCCTGGCCTCTATATCCAATTCCCCACAAGGTGCCAGTTGCTCATTTCAGCTGCTCAGCATCATTCTGCAGTGCATTCATGCTTTTTCACAAAGTGTTCTTTATGGTCTGAATGCTGCTTCTCCCTAACTTCTCTACTTATCTGTTGCAATCTTCATACTCTATGAGATTGTAATTGAAGATAGGGCCCATAAAGAAATGATGAAAATTAAATGAGATAATTAGTATATGTTCCTAATACAAAAGGCCTTGTGTCCTTATATAAAAGGAAGAGACCTCAGTCCTAACTCCATGTGCCCAAAGAGAACACATGAGGGGACAGTGAAAAGGTGGCCGTCTGCAAGGCCAGGAGAGAGGCCTTAAAATAAACCATCCTGGCTGGCACCTTTTGATCTTATGGCAGCTTTAGAAAACTAATATCCTTATGGTTATGATTTCTTCCAAATATCTAAAATTCTGTATTCATGTCTCTTTTTATTCTTTTCTACTCAAATATTATTGCAGTTTGCTTCTAATAAATGTTGTAAACATTGGACCACCATCTTCTGTGAATACTTGAGATAGCATCCTCAACCAGGTACTGTGATATGCATTTAAAAATCCCTCATAACTTCTGCTCAGTTTATTCTAGAATTCTTTTTTTTTATTATTATTATTTTTTTTATTAACATTTTCCATGATTATAAAATATATCCCATGGTAATTCCCTCCCTCCCCACCCCCACACTTTCCCGTTTGAAATTCCATTCTCCATCATATTACCTCCCCATTACAATCATTGTAATTACATATATACAATATCAACCTATTAAGTATCCTCCTCCCTTCCTTTCTCCACCCTTTATGTCTCCTTTTCAACTTACTGGCCTCTGCTACTAAGTATTTTCATTCTCACGCAGAAGCCCAGTCATCTGTAGCTAGGATCCACATATGAGAGAGAACATGTGGCGCTTGGCTTTCTGGGCCTGGGTTACCTGACTTAATATAATACTTTCCAGGTCCATCCATTTTTCTGCAAATTTCATAACTTCATTTTTCTTTACCGCTGAGTAGAACTCCATTGTATAAATGTACCACATCTTCATTATCCACTCATCTGTTGAGGGACATCTAGGCTGGTTCCATTTCCCAGCTATTATATATTGAGCAGCAATAAACATGGTTGAGCATGTACTTCTAAGAAAATGAGATGAGTCCTTTGGATATATGCCTAGGAGCGCTATAGCTGGGTCATATGGTAGATCAATCTCTAGCTGCTTTAGGAACCTCCACACTGTTTTCCACAATGGCTGGACCAGATTGCATTCCCACCAGCAGTGAAGAAGGGTTCCTTTTTTTCGACATCCCCGCCAACATTTATAATCATTTGTTTTCATGATGGTGGCCAATCTGACAGGAGTGAGATGGAATCTCAATGTAGTTTTAATCTGCATGTCCCTGATGACTAGTAACGTAGAACATTTTTTTAGATGCTTATATGCCATTCGTATTTCTTCCTTTGAGAACTCTATTTAGCTCCATAGCCCATTTTTTGATTGGCTTGTTTGATTCCTTATTATTTAACTTTTTGAGTTCTTTGTATATCCTAGATATTAATCCTCTATCAGATATGTAGCTGGCGAAGATTTTTTCCCATTCTGTAGGTTGCCTCTTTGCTTTTTTCACTGTGTCCTTTGTGGTGCAAAATCTTTGTAATTTCATTAGGTCCCAGTGGTTAATCTGTGGTTTTATTGCCTGAGCAATTGGGGTTGTATTCAGAAAATCATTGCCAAGACCAATATGTTGAAGGGTTTCCCCTACTTTTTCCTCTAGCAGTTTCAAAGTTTCCGGTCTGATGTTAAGGTCTTTAATCCATTTGGACTTAATTCTTGTGCATGGCGAGAGAGAAGAATCTATTTTCATCCTTCTGCAGATATTTATCCAGTTTTCAAAACACCATTTGCTGAAGAGGCTGTCTCTTCTCCAATGGGTATTTTTGGCATTTTTATCGAATATCAGGTGGCTATAGCTACTTGGGCTTACATCTGGGTCCTCTATTCTGTTCCACTGATCTACATGTCTGTTTTTGTGCCAGTACCATGCTGTTTTTGTTACTATGGCTCTGTAGTATAGGTTAAAATTAGGTATGGTGATACCACCAGCCTCTTTTCTGTTGCTCAGTATTATTTTAGATATTCGAGGTTTTTTGTGATTCCAAATGAATTTTTGGATTGTTTTTTCTATTTCCATGAAGAAAGCCTTTGGAATTTTGATAGGGATTGCATTAAATGTGTAGATTGCTTTAGGTAAGATTGCCATTTTCACAATATTGATTCTTCCAATCCAGGAACAAGGGATGTTTCTCCACTTTCTAGTGTCTTCTGCAATTTCTCGCTTAAGTGTTTTAAAGTTTTCATTGTAGAGATTCTTTACTTCCTTGGTTAGGTTTATTCCAAGGTACTTTGTTATTTTTTTTATGCAACTGTGAATGGGAGTGATTCTCTGATTTCATCCTCTGTGTGTTTGTTGTTAGCATATATGAAGGCTACTGATTTCTGTGTATTTATTTTGTATCCTGCTACATTGCTGTAGGTTTTGATCAGCTCTAACAGTTTGCTAGTAGAGTCTTTAGGGTCCTTTATGTATAGAATCATGTCATCTGCAAATAATGATAACTTGATTTCTTCCTTTCCAATTTGTATCCCTTTTATGTGTGTCTCTTGCCTTATTGCTATGGCTAAGACTTCCAAAACTATATTAAATAGAAGTGGGGACAGTGGACACCCTTGTCTTGTTCCTGATTTTAGTGGAAAAGCTTCCAGTTTTTCCCCATTTAGTAATATGTTGGCTGTAGGCTTGTCATAAATAGCCTTTATTATATTGAGATATGTCCCTTCTATTCCCAGTCTCTGTAGGACTTTTATCATGAAGGGATGTTGGATTTTGTCAAATGCTTTCTCTGCATCTAATGAGATGATCATGTGATTTTTGTCCTTCAACCAGTTTATGTAATGTATTACATTTATAGATTTGCGTATGTTGAACCATCCCTGCATCTCTGGGATAAAGCCTACTTTGTCAGGGTGAATGATCTTTTTGATATACTCTTGTATTCTGTTTGCCAATATTTTGTTGAGAATTTTTGCATCTATGTTCATGAGGGAGATTGGTCTGTAATTTTCTTTTTTTGTTCTATCTTTGCCTGGTTTTGGTATCAGGGTGATGCTGGCCTCATAGAAAGAGTTTGGTAGAATTCCTTCTTTTTCTATTTCCTGGAAAAGCTTAAGAAGCAATGGTGTTAGCTCTTCCTTAAAAGTCTGGTAAAATTCAGCAGTGAATCCATCCGGGCCTGGGCTTTTTTTAGTTGGGAGATTATTGATAACTGTTCAGATCTCCATGTTTGTTATAGGTCTATTTAAGTGATTAATCTCATCTTGATTTAATTTAGGTAGGTCATATAGATCAAGGAAATCATCCATTTCTTTCAGATTTTCATACTTTGTGGAGTATATGCTTTTATAGTATGTCCCTATAATTTTTTGAATTTCTCTGGAATCTGTGGTGATGTTACCTTGTTCATCTCTGATTTTATTAATTTGTGTCTCTTCTCTCTTTCTTTTGGTCAGATTTGCTAAGGGTTTATCAATCTTGTTTATCCTTTCAAAGAACCAACTCTTTGTTTCATTAATTCTTTGGATTGTTCTTTTTGTTTCTATTTCATTAATTTCTGCCCTAATCTTTATTATTTCTTCCCGTCTACTAATTTTTGGTTTGCCTTGTTCTTCTTTTTCCAAGGGTTTAAGGCGAAGCATTAGGTCGTTTACTTGCGACCTTTCTAATTTCTTAATATAGGCACTTAAGGCTATAAATTTACCTCTTAGAACTGCCTTCATTGTGTCCCAGAGATTTTGGTATGTTGTGTTCTCATTATCATTTGACTCTATAAATTTTTTGATTTCCTTTTTGATTTCTTCATTGACCCACTCATCATTAAGTAGTGTATTGTTTAGTTTCCATGGTTTTGTGTATGCTCTATAGCCTTTCTTGCTACTGATTTGTAGTTTAATTCCATTGTGGTCAGATAGAATGCAAGGAATTATTTCAATTTTCCTGAATTTGTTAAGATTTGCTTTGTGTCCTAATATATGGTCTATTTTAGAGAATGTTCCATGTGCTGCTGAAAAGAATGTATATTCTGCAGCCTTTGGATGAAATGTCCTGTATATATCTGTTAGGTCCATTCCTTCTATGACCTCATTTAGTCCAGATGCCTCTCTGTTTATTCTTTCCCTGGATGACCTGTCAATTGATGAGAGTGGGGTGTTAAAGTCACCCACCACCACTGTGTTTGGTGTTATCTGTGACCTTAGTTCTAATAGTGTTTGTTTGACGAATTTGGGAGCCCCCATGTTAGGTGCATATATGTTTAGGATTGTAATGTCCTCCTGTTGGAGTGTGCCCTTAATCAATATAAAGTGACCTTCCTTATCTTTCTTGACTAACGTCGGACTAAATTCTACCCTGTCTGATATTAGGATAGCAACCCCTGCTTGTTTTCTAGGCCCATTTGCTTGAAACACCGTCTTCCAACCTTTCACCCTAAGATAATGTCTATCCTTTGTAGAAAGGTGAGTTTCTTGGAGACAACAAATTGTAGGATCCTGCTTTTTAACCCAGTCTGCAAATCTATGTCTTTTCGTTGGGGCATTGAGACCGTTGATATTAAGAGATATTGTTGAAAGGTGTGTATTTATGTTTGCCATTTTTGTGTGTGTGTGTGTGTGTGTGTGTGTGTGTGTGTGTGTGTGTGTGTGTTACTGGTTCTACCTGTGCTCTCTTCTGTTAACTGGTATTTGAGTATAGCTGGTTTTTTCTAGGTTCCTTATATGTGTGCTTTTCTTTTTGTTCAGTATGGAGGATTCTATCAAGTATTTTCTGTAGAGCTGGTTTTGTCTTCAAATACTCCTTTAACCTGCTTTTGTCATGGAATGTCTTTATTTCTCCATCTATTTGAATGGATAACTTTGCAGGATAAAGTAACCTTGGTTGACAGTTGTTATCTTTCAGAACTTGGAATATATCACTCCAAACCCTTCTGGCTTTAAAAGTTTGTGTTGAATAATCTGCTGTAATCCTGATGGGCTTGCTTTTGTAGGTAACTTGATTTTTCTCTCTAACTGCTTTCAATATTTTTTCTTTGGTTTGTGTGTTTGGAAGTTTGATTATAATGTGGCGAGGAGAGGTTCTTTCTGGGTTTTGTCTGGCTGGGGTTCTAAAGGCTTCCTGTATCTGTATTGGCACCTCTTTCCCAATTTGGGGGAAATTTTCCTCTATGATTTTGTTGAAGATGCCTACTATGCCTCTGGAGTGGATTTCTTCTCCTTCTACTATGCCCTGAATTCTTATATTGGATCTTTTCATAGTGTCCCGAATATCTTGAAATTCCCACTCATACTTTTCTATAAGTTTGTCTTTCTCTTTGTTGGATTGCATTAGGTCTGCCACCTGGTTTTCTAGCTTAGATATTCTGTCTTCTCCCTCATCCTTCCTACTGGTGAGATTTTCTACAGAGTTTTTTATTTCATTAACTGTGTTCTTCACTGCTAGTAATTCTGACTGGTTTTTCTTTATTATTTCTATTTCCCTATTTATGTCTTGTATTGCCTTCTTTATTTCATTAAATTGGTGTCCTGCCTCTTCTTTGATTCCTTTGATTTCCTCTTTGATTTCCTCTTTGATTTCATCTTTGATTATTTTCATGTGTTCTTTGACCTCTTTGAACATATTTATAATTATTCTTTTGAACTCTTTCTCAGGTATTTCCTCTAACTCTTTCTCACTGGAGGACATTTCTGATGCATTAATACTTTTAGGTGGATTTATATCGTCTTGCTTTTTAGTGTTTCTTGTGTTATAATGTATATATTTTTGCATCTTGGATTAGGTTAATGCTTGGATTTTCTAGCTAGCTGTGTATTCTTAGCTGTATCAATTGATTTGATGTAATATATTTTCAGGGTAGGACCTTAAGGTATTAGGTGTGGCTCTTAAGACTCTCAGAGTATCTACAAAGATGTTCTTAGGGGTTGAGTTTCCCTGTTATAGGAGTATTCAAGCAGGCTGAGTGGAATAAAATATAGGTAGATTCTAAAATTTAACTAAACACTGTACACATTCAATCAAAAACAGCCCCGAGTATGTATGCAAGAGTAGTTATTATAATGGCCAGATCCTCTATCAACAAAGAGGTTTAGATTTCTGGTTTGTTGAGGTATCCAAGTCAGCTTGTGACCAAGTGAGTCCCTTCCCTGGTGCAATCCCAGTTACCTTGGGTGATTTTGGTCTCAGTCAAGTTGCTGCCTGGATCTTCGGGCTGCTGTTCTGATTTCTGGAGCTGGGCACTTGCTTTTCCTACGGGGCAAACCGAGCCGCTGCTGCTGCCTCTGCTGATGTCGTAGCTGCCACCACCGGAGCCACCACCGCTGCTGAAGCTGCTGCTGCCATGTCCACTGCCGCTGCTCCCCCCGAAGCCGCTGCTGCGGGATCTGCCGCTGCTGCCGCTCCTGGGTCCGCTGCTGCTGGGGCCGCTGGTACCAGTGTTGGAGCCGCTGAAGTTGCTGCCGAACTCTGCTCCTGCTTGGGTCCCGCCGTCAGCCCAAGTTGGCGTGGCTGGTCCCGAGCCGCTGCTGTGTTCGCTGGAGCTGGGTTCAGGAGTTCGGGTAGGGGAGGGGAGGGAGCCGCGGCTGCTCTGGTTGTCTCGCTGCTCCACGTGTGCTTATACCTCGTGGTCTTCTCCTCCGCTGCTCGCTGCCGCTCTCCCCTCACGTTTCCCGAGTTGCGGAGAGCGCGGTGTGAGGGGAAAATCCCGCACCTGGCTTCTCCTGCAGCTTGAGCCGAGAGTCTGGCGGTTTTCAGCTGCGCCGCGGTTGCGGTGATTGGCTAAGATGCCGGAGCCTCCCTTCCCGCCTGTGCAGGCTCTGGATGCTCTATAACTCTTCCACTTCTCCGCTGCCGCCTCAATTTCCTATACACCTCACTTTTTAGTAAAAGTGTGTATTCTGCTGAGTTTTTTTGGTCTTTTTCCCCCCTAGGCTGCTTTGGCGTGGTACCTACGCCGCCATCTTAACCGGAAGTCGAAATTATTCTAGAATTCTTGTGTCAACAGTTGCACTATGAGTTTTGTGGAAGCAGGTATTGAAGTTATTGCAAGATAGTTATTAAGGATCAAAATTTAGGTAGGAAGCTGCATTGATCAAAGGAAGAAGTAAATAATACAATAAGCTTCAAAAATACACAGAAGATTTTACTGTCTGCCAGAGATCCTGAATTGGGACCAAATAACAAGGCTTACTTATTCCCATCTTGTCCAGATTTAAAAAGTGGCTAAGAGCTCAGATGGGGTAGCTCTCTATAGCTAGGTAAACTCTGGAGGGTGATATCTGGCAGATATTCACAGAATGAGTTCCTACAGGTTGCTGCAAATCCTTCTTGTGAGGGACCTGAGTGTCATGTTGTATTCAACTCCATGTGAATTGCTGGCAAGTGAGAGAGACTTCATATGATTCTGCACAGTAGCCTTCCTGCTGAGGACATTGAAAGAAGACAACCATCCCCACAGGGCCCTGTTTGAATTACTCACCTGCAGAAAACTGTGCTGGTAAATAGCTATTGCTTCACTCTTCTAAGTTTGAGATAATTTCTTAAGTCCCATAGGTGACTATAAATATTGAGAGAAACTTTAGATCAAAACTAGAATGAATAAGAATTCAACAGTGCTGCTGGTGATATAAAATGAATATAAAAACTTATTTATATATTTAACATAGAGAGGTCAAATTTTCTAAAGATTGATTTACTATGTCATGTCAACAAATATCAAAATTACTTGGTGCTATAATGAGCTGATTCTGGAATTCCTAAAGGAAGTAGAAAACCTAAGATTCTCAGTAGTGATCTGTTGGTGCAAGAAATGGGACATTGGAAATAGAGAACAGTGGCTGTTTCTACCCTCTTTCCATATTTCATGTAGATATGTGAATTTTAAAGTGTAAGATGTTGTGCTATTGACCAATGGTCAAGTAACAGACTTTTCCCTCAATGTCACAGTAATCCCTTGGTCTACCCAGTGAACACAAGAACTTAAGTCCCCTATACAGAAGCCAGTTCTAGGTGAATATATGAAAATTTAGAGTAAATAAAGACTTAAACAAATCAATAAATATGTTAAGACATAATATAGAAAATATATTCACATGAATTTTTTCATAACAATCTAAAAAGTCTTCTGCATTTGGATTAAGTTTAGCCAATGTAGCTTTGTTAAAATTATGAATTCGAATTCCATACACACAGGGTAGATAAAACACATATGGTGTCTTCCCAAATGTGAGCATATAGCAGTGAAGAGATCATAGTTACATGCATCAGTATGGGTTGCTCTTATCTGGATAACTAGAGACAAGCCTCAAAGAATGCAGTGACCATGATTTTTCCGAGGGACCCATGGTTGTATCAATGTGGTGTGTGATCATGATCTCAGGAAAGAGACAGAGGCACTATAGAACTTTCCCCTCCTCTTCATAGCAGCTCCCTGTCTGCTTCCTCCATTTTATTCTTTTGTGTTGCAAATGCATATTTAATATGCTCTTCTGCATGTACAAGAAACGCAAAACAGTAAAGGAAAATACTAATGTAGCATCTGTGATGATGCTGAGGAAGAGTGACACACTGCTTCATGCGAAATATTTTAAAGTCAAGCTTATGAACTAATAAATAATAAATAAAAATAATAACGACATTATTATGTAAGTAATCCCCATTTAGCCACAGAAGATAATTGGAAGGCCCTCTGTGGATGCCCAAACTCTCAATCACAACAAGGGTTTTTATATACATACATATGTACACACACACACTCACACACATATATAGCATATCTATAGTTTATATATTATAATATGTAATATATAAAATATATTTATCCTCTATATACATAGATCAACGTAATGTCTTTCCCATAGAAACTAAACACATCACACTGTAGCTGTAACTTTTCAGGTACAACAGTAACTCTAGGATAGTTTATTGGCTTCCTCTTTAGAATTTCACAGATTTGTTCTGATTGATATCTTTGCCACCTCAGCATAGGATTACCTTTTTTGTCCTCATTAAGGACTTTCACATTTTCACTTATGGGAAGGACTTTGTAGCTTCTCTTTGGCTTATCTCAGTTTCTAGTATAATTTCTTGAGCTTTGGACTTTTTAAGTAAAATCAGGAGTGTGTGAACACAGGATTTGTGATACTGTGGAAACCAGTATAATAACTGGCAGCACCTGTGTGACTCGCAGGGTAACATATGCAGTGTGGATACACTGGACAGACTTGGTTCTTGTTGGAATGTGACTAAGAGTGAGTGGAAGGGTGACATTTTGTCATGCTACTTATAACCTAGGAATTCTATAATTTTTCTTTCTATACTTTTGGACTCAAGTTGACTGTGCATAATTGAAGCCATTGAAAGCAAAACTACAGATGAAGGTGGCAACTGCATTTTATTAATGTTTATTTGGACTTTGAAAATAAAGTATCACCTTGTCACTATGATATATATGTTGGTCTGTGTGCTATATTCCCCATTCTCCTTTACTCTGTTTCTCTGTGGATGTATGTTTGTTTGTGGGCTGTATTCCCTGTTGAGACTATTCATGGTCCTTGTTCTGCTCATGTGAAGCTCATTGTCAATATATTGGAAACAAGACTGTCAATGACTAAAGCCTTGTTTTCAAGGAGTTTACATTTAGCCAATGAATGTGCGGAGTTATGTGAAGAGGCCAGAATCAAACTACTCTGAGTGCTAAGCCATGGCTCTCAGACTAGAACATACCTCAGGATCCACTGCAGAGGCAGGATGTCAGCTAGCTAACCCCACTCCTGGGGTTTCTGATCCAGTAAGTCTGAGGAAGGCCCTGTGTATCTGCATTTCTCTCAGCATAGAACATACCTCAGGGTCCCCTTGAAGAGCAGGGATGACAGATAGCTGATCCAGCACCTGCAGCTTCTAATCTAGTAGGTCTGAGGAAGGGCCTACAAATCTGCGTTTCTGTCAGGTTCAGGTGCTTCTAATCCAGGGAACCACACTTTGAGAACCACTAACTCACACCATTTCTATAATCATAAAGATTTTCTTTAATCTCAATCATTTTTCCTCCCAGACAACTTACTATTAAAAATTAAGTAAAAGAATATAAGAGGAAAACATTTACCAGTTCATATTGGTAATTCAAAATACAGTATTTCCTACACTATAGAAGCTTTTCTTTTTAGGAATCATGCTTTTCTGACAAAATTAAACTTAGGGGGATATGAAAGGAAACCAGATAATGTACTCATCCCTAGAGTAGGAATAAGCTATAGGGATGGACTCTTGTTAACCAATGTGCTGGACATAGACCTCTCCATCAGGTAAAGAAGGAAAAAATGCCCAGTATACCTCCTGGTCTGATTTGCTGAGAGGCAGCAGAAAGAACAAGAAACCTTGGAAAGCAATACTCCTGGATGTAACTCAAGAGATTATTTTATATTTTATTTGCTTTTTCCCTAAAATGTTGGTAGTTTAACCCACCTCTGCTACATGAGGTGGAGAAGTGTCTAGTCTAGGCCAATGGAAGATGTTGTATGGTGCTACCAAGGCTCATGAACCCTTGTGCTTTTATACCTCCATCTTTCGTTCCTGACTTTCCTCATGGTCCCCAAAAGCTGCTGTCACTCTGAACATCACCATTCTGTTTCAAGAAGAAAGAAGAAATGGAGTAATGTAAGAGAGGGAACCCCAGTTGTATTTCTTGTTTTGTTAGGCAAGTGAAAACTTTCATGGAAGATACAAACAGAATTTTTCTGCTTATATCCTTTGGTCATCATTCTCCATTCCTCCAGAATTATATATACATACACATTAAATTGTAATTTTGTGTAGCTTGACTTTATGAAGTTTGTTCAGTTAAATATTTTATGATCAAGTAATAATGAAATAACTCCCCCAAATTAAATTATTGAATGCTGATGGAATCTCAGTGGCTAGAACTGTATTGTACCACATGACAACTTTGGGGCTGGAACCAGAATAAAGGAGGATGGAATTGGATCAAGGGTTGATTGGCAATCATGCCTGCTACATCTTTGCCCCAGTCTTCTGTGATGACAGCCTATGCCAGGGTCCTGGAATACTCAATGAACCTTCAGGGGCAATTTCTCCTGTTCATCTCTCAGGGCAGGCTGAAGTTCTTCTCACCCCCTCTTTGTTTTATAGTACTATAATTTACCATGCTGGCATTTGAAGCCATGTTCTGATGATGCCAAACTTCTTTTATGAGCTATGTGACTTTTCAGCAAATTATTTGTTCTCAGTGTTAGAATTTCTCCATCTCTAAAGAAAGGATTAAAAGTGGTTCTCACCTTTATCGGTATTATGAGAATTAACATAGAAGCTTATAATGTACAGCTGAATGTACAGCTGTGGTAAGCCCTTCAGAAAGCCAGGCAGTTATTCTTCAACGTTCAGACATTTAAGTGACACTAACCCTTAACACCACGTTTATTTCAAATGCCTCCCAGTGTCTTCCCAGTTTTCAGAACTTATGTTGCATTTTCCCTTTTTCTACAACCCTGTGGTGCTCTGTGGAATGTGTCTTTCCCAGAAACCATCTCTTCCTCTCCCTCTCTTTCTCTTTCCTTCCCCAGCAGGCAGGTGCTTCACTGTAAGTCTTGTTGTCCTCTTCCCATGTCTCCTGTGCACTTTCTAGGGAAAGCTCTGCTCACCAGACCTACATTTCTTTTACCAGGTGATTTCACACCCCCCCAGTAGCTCCCTAAATGGAAGTACTGGGTGTTTCTGGAAGACATGTGCTTCCATGAACCCCCTGAGCTCCAATATGTCTTCTTGCCCCTCAAGAACTAGTTTTCATCAGCCTTAAATGTTTCATCCTTAAAATAGCTTTCTCTGTGCTGAGTGGAGCAACTCTCTGTTCCAGTGCTTCCTCAGGAGAGCTCAGCAGGGCTCTTCACTTCTTGGTCTTCTTTGGCAGGGCATACTCCTTTTCTTCCTCCAAGGAGTCCATATTTGTGCCTCTTGCCCCACTGCTTTTTGGCCCAGATGTTTACTTCCCTAATATTTTTCCTTAGATAATCTCCCATGAGCTCCCTTAGTGAAAGAGATAAAATGGATGAGCCCCAAGACTGAAAAAGGCAGAGTTCCACAGTTGGATCATATACAAGCAAATATTTAACAAAGACCAACATCTAATCCAGACTTGGTCTTACTCCATTACTCTTCACACTGATGCCCTTTAAAGAGATTACAAATTTGATGTGCCCGTCATTTGTCTTTCATTGCATGTGTTTCTCAATCATATTCCCTCAGGCACAATGGAGATATTGATCCTCATTTTAATAACTGAGCTTTTAAAGCATATCTTATAACAAAAATAGTTGTTTTTATAAAATCTTTTCTAGTAATTCTATTTTTCATGTATATATGTATGTGATGTGCATGTGTGTATGTTCATGTTCAGGCATATGAGTGAGTGAGTGCATGCCCACATGTGTGCATATGTGCATATACAGGCCAGAGCATGTTGTCCAGTGTTTTCCTTAATTTCTTTCCATTTAATTTCTTGAAACAAGATTTCTCACCAATTTTGAACTTACAGATTTAGCTATACTATCTGGTAATCTTAAGGGTTCCTATTTCTCCACCACCTCAGTGCTGGGATTACATGGGTGCTGGGGATCCAAGCTCATGTCCTCATGCTTATACAGCATTCATTTTGTGCACTGACCTATCTCCCCAGCCACCCCTCCCCATAATTCTTAATCAAGCTGTGGGTGAGTTCTAATTGGTTTTTCTTGTTGTCACTGAGAGTGGAGATGAGGCTGGCATGTGAAACATGAGCTCCTTCTTTCCTATAGGCATCTGGCTCCAGGTGTGTGAGTTTAATTACTTGGAAAAAGTCTTCATCTTCCTTTGAGGTGAACATAGTAAATGCTTCTGGGATTGATTGCAGGGTGACCTTTGATATTAAAGTGCCATTGTGACAATTTAGGTAAATGTTTGCTGAGTCGCCAGCTGCTTTCACAGTAGAATGTTATATTATTTAAATAAAAATAGCCAGAAAAGAGGATTTGAGTTTTGTGGAACAAAGAAATTATCAGTGTTGTTGGTGGTGGATAAGCTAAATACACCTTATTAATCATTTTACATTGTATATGAGTGCCATCGTATCACATTGTTCTCCATAAAAATGCTCAATTATTACCAGTGAATTAAAATTTTTAAGCACATCTTTAAATAATGAGAAAGTATCTCTGATACATTTAAATAATTTGCTGTACAATCTGGAGGAAATTTAAATGGAATTATGTCCAACTTAATACAGCACTCAATGTACCCAGGAGGTCAGCCAATGTACAAATTGCTCTTTATGTTTCAGGGAAAAATAATTTGTCAGTGTGATAGTTTGAGCGTATATTCATAGACTCAGATGTTTTATTAAAGCTGATAACTTGGATCTCCAGTGACCTGGCTGGAGGAGGTGTCACTGGAGGCCAATTCTGGAGTCCAGTGCTAAACAGTCATCGGGTGTGGATCTGATTTCCAGCCCGAAGGTATGCAGAGAGATTTAAGCTCTGCCTGAGTCCCTGCTGTTTGCTGCCCATTGGTACTTGTTGCTTTTGGTGTTTTCTGGCTTGTGATGGCTTCTCTCTGCTTAAATGTATGGAAGCCATTTTCTCTACCACTGATGAAACTTTGCCCTAGATCTGTAAGCTTGAAATAAATCTCTTCCTCCCCCAAATCATGCCTTGTTTGTATGCTCATTCCAGCAACACGAAGCTGAGTGCATGAGTGAAAAACAAACAAGGTATGGTTGTGAGCATTTGTGCCAATGATTTTATGGCAAATTACTATGGCCTTATTTGCTACTTGAAATAATCTTTAAATCCAAAGAAGAGAAAATAATTTGTAAAATCTTTGTAATGCTAATTTTACCTCAGAGCCTATATCATGAAGAATGAAATAATGAAAAAAAATGTAAAATAACTAAAAGAATTTAAATATCACATATTCCCTCAAATACTGTGATTAAGATTTCAATGCAAACATCCAATCTATTGGTATGACAAACCATACCTCCTCAGAGTTTAATATTATTTTCTATGCAAATCTCATCCTGCTGCCTATAGAAAATAAGGTGTACAAGGTCAAATTTATCTGTGTATTTCTAAAAATAAGCCCGTTTTTACCTTTAGCATACACACAGTATTTTTGTTTTGCATCTCACACGTGTGTGTATTTGTATGTGTGGGGGGTGCACAAAGAGAGAGTAGAAGTTGACATCAAGTGTCTTCCTTGATCATTGTGATGTTATTGAGACAGGGTCTCTCACTGAACTCAGAGCTCACTGACTCAGCTCGTCCAGGTATGAGCTTGCTTTGGGCATCCCGTCTCTGCCTCCTGTGGACAGATGGGATTACAAATGACTGCCATGCCCACTTACTTTTCTGTGGGTGCTAGAAACTCCCCAGCCCAATACGGAGTATTTTTTTATTTTTAATTTTTTATTTGTAAGTGAGAGAGAGAGAGAGAGAGAGAGAGGACACCCACGCCAGAACCTCTAGCCACTGTAAACCAACTCCAGATGCATGTGCCACTATGTACATGTGGCTTACATGGATACTGAGGAATCAAACCTGGGTCATGCTTTGTAGGCAAGCACCTTAACTGCTGAACCATCTCTGCAGTCCCCACAGTATTTTTAAAACAGGTAAAATTGTTTCATCATGTGTTACATTCTTTGAAATCTAGCATTTTGTGCACATCAAATTGCCCTCTAACATTATATTATATTATATTATATTATATTATATTATATTATATTATATTATATTATGTTATATTATATTATATTATGTTTAAGCCCATAGATCAGTGATTTTGTCACCTTTTGTCAGAGAAGCTTTATTTTGCAGAAGACAGTGAGTACTTGGGAGATTCAAAATTCTTCAAAGTACTGTGATTGATTGCTGAGCTGTCAGTGCTAAAGGAGACTTCTTATTTTAATAAGTGTCCTAGTTGCTGATCTTGTTAGTGTAGAGAGGGTAAGAATATAAGTATTAGTAATACTAATTAATAATTTTCTGAAAATAAAAATAACTATATTATCAATATCAAAGTGTCTCAATATTTAATTTGTTTTGGGAAAAAATCCACTTCCTGATTTGATTTTATTCATGTTTTTGGTGTGTGTATATGCATGTAATGTGTATGTGCATATTTGTATGTGCATAGGTGTGCGTGTGTGCATGTACACATGTGTACAAACTCATAGATTAATGTCAATTTTTTTGTGATGGTTAAGTTTGTTGTCAGTTTCACCAGTCAGGTGATTTCTGCCTGCAATTTGAAACCTGGCTGCAACATTTAACAAATATGCTTTATTTATTTATTTTTGAGGCATGCCTACCAGACTGGCATTTTATGAGAATGTGAGAGAGAAAGAAAGAGAGAAGAGAGGGTAGAGGGAAAGAATTGGCAAGCCAGGGCCTCCATCCACTGTAATTGAACTCCAGATATGTGTGCAACCTTGTGTGCATATGCAGCCTTGCACATACATCACCTTATGTGTCTGGCTTATGTGGAATCTTGGGAGTCAAACATGACTTCTTAGGCTTCTCAGCCAAGTGCCTTAACTACTAAGCCATCTACACAACTCTGTTTTTTTTTTTTTCTTGTTGTTGTTCATTTTTATTTATTTGTTTGAGAGTGACAGAGAGAGAGAGAAAGAGGGAGTGATGGGGGGGGGCACTCCAGGGTTTCCAGCCACTGCAAACGAACTCCAGATGCATTTTCCCCCTTGTGCATCTGAGTAATGTGGGTCCTGGGAAATCGAGCCTCGAACTGGGGTCCTTAGGCAAGCACTTAACTGATAAGCCATCTCTCCAGCCCCCTCTGTTTTATTTTCATAAACACTTCTGCTATGTTCTTGTAGCTAGTTGAATGAATTTTTTATTAGTGAATTCAATGTGATTTTGCTCTATTCCAAGGTTTACTTTTTTCTCCAAAGAGAAGTAAAAGATATTTTTGTATGAAATAAAAATACCAGCTCAGTTATTTATTCATTCAATAAATATCGAGTGTTGATAAGATGCCAGGCAAAGATACAAGCACTGGGGACACTCTGGGAAACTGCGTACATGAAATCTCTCATTCCAGGAGTTTATTTTCTAGCTGTAGGTTAGGTGGCTTCTTCTTCCTACCACAAAACCTCAGTCCGTTAGAATGTGATGTGTCCTATAGAAAAAAAAAATCAAGAAAGGAAGTTTTTAAGTACCAAACAGTGAAAGGAGGGAGGTGGGAGTGCCCAGCACTCTTTCTTGTCCTTGGGTTACATCTACTATGCTTGTTTGAATGTGAAATGTCCCTAGGAGACTCATGTGTTTGAATACCTAATCCCTAGTTAACGGCTCTGTTAGGGATGCTCATGGTGCCTTTAGGTGGTGGAACCTTGCTGGAGGAAGTGTGTCACGGGGGGTGAACCTTGAGATTTTATAATCTAGCCCATTTGCTGTTCTTTTTCTCTCTCCTTCCTCCCTGATGCTGTGATGCCATTATCCAGGCTCCCTGCTTCTACTATGCTTTTCCTGTGATGATAGACTTCCCTTTGAAATACAAGCTGAAAAATTCCTTTCCATCCCTAAGATACTTTTGGTAGTTGTCCTAACGAGAAAGTAACTGCTACATGTACTTAACTCTTTTTATCTTCTTCGTACATGTGTTAGATTTCTATTGGTTTATAACAAATACTATAAACTTGGGGGATGAAACAATCCCCAAGTGTAAGCTCATATTCCTGCAGGTCAAAAGTCTGTCAGGAAGTGGCTGGGCTCTTTGCTCAGGTATTACAGAACTGTAATCTATAATTAAGGACCAGGCCTTTTCTTGTAGCTCTGGGGAAATGTCTGCTCTCAAGATCAGTCTGTCGAATTCCTTTTCTTGTTAGTGTAGGAATAAGATTGCCCATTTTCTTGTGGGGTGTCTATGATGGATTACTTTTTTTGAAATTCAGCATTCTCTGCTAATAACAACCATAGCATCTGACCTTGCTAGTATGGAGAGGCGGCAAGGAAAAGAACATATGTTGCCAAAGCATTTACTCCAGATTAAAATGTTCCTTACCACCAGGTCACCTCCTTCTACAAACCAGTTTCCTTCAAAGCTAATTTTCCTGTACTGACCTGTAAGACAATTATAAAGGGATTCATGTGAATAATTTGCTAAGTTTCCTCATAAAACACTTGGATTAATGTTTGATTAAGTATCTGAGAAAAGGTTCCATATATTTTCTATGTCTCTAAACATATAGTACATTTTGTAAGGGAAGATCCTCTGGTAGGATCCTGTAGTTTTAGTCTGACTTATAGGTTGTAGTGTATGTTGTAGTTTATATACACTTTGCCCTAAGCCAGGTACTTAAATTTTTCATTTTTATATTTAATTGACATATAGTTGTTGCAATATTTATATGGTAAAGCAGGAGAATGTATAAAATGTGTATAACTTACCTTTTCTCTGTCGTTGCATCTTTCTTTTCATCTTTTTTTCCCCTTTCTTTCTTATTTCACTATCCATTTTTTATTTCTATGACTGTAGCACCACAACTTGAGTAAGATGTAAAGGAAAGGGGATTACTTGGCTTTAAAGTTCTGGAGCAAGGTTAAGAGCTCACATCTTGTGGTGGCGTTCTTCCTGACAGCTCTGAGCTGGTGCAAGGAACAGCAGGGAAGCAGTCAATATGAGACCTAGGCAAACTCTTATAGCAAGCCCTAACCACATGAATGGCTTTAGGCAGACCTCTGATCTCCTTTAAAGATCTTACCTGATTCCACTACTTCCTATCTCATAAAAGGTATTACATTTCAACCTCAGTGACTAGGGAGACAAACTACATTCAATTCATATGAATACAAATTCTTAAACATTAAATGAAATTTAACCAATTTCATTTATTATTCCTTTGATGTAAGAACTGTCCTGTCATTGGCCAACTGGAGCTGATCCATGATTGCTTTACTACTATCAGAAAAGACCTGCTGTTGCCTTGATCAAGCTTTTGACATAATACTGTATCTCAGTCTTAATTTCTGGCCCCAGACATGCTGTTAACTTTATTACCAGCTTCCTTTATGCTTAAACTTTTGGCATTTAAAAATTGAAATTCACTTGATTAGAGTATAATTTACATAATCAGAATGCATCCAGTTAAATGAGTTTTGACAAATATATTTACCCATTAAACAGCCACTGCAATCAAGACATGGAACACTTACATGCATCCCCAAAGGACCCTGCCTCTTTCCAATCAATTCCCACCAGCACTCCTGCTCCTGGGCAGCCATGGATCTGCTTTCTCAGAATCAAGACTGGACTTTGGTATTGCCTGTTACATAATTTCTTCAGAAAGAGATCAAATCAGATGTACTCTTATGTGTCTAAGGTTTTTATATTCACAACGCTTTTGAGAGTCATTCAGATTGTCCTATGCAGTAGCAGCTGCCTCCTGTCTGGGGTTAAATAGTATTCCAGGGCATGTATACAGTATGATTTCTTCATCCATTTCATTGTTTATTGCCATGAGGGTTATTTCCAGTCTTGCCTCTATTATAAATAATGCTTCTAAGAATAGTCATATACAAATGTTGAACAGGAAAATGGGGTGATTTTCATCAGGCAAATATACCTGGTGTGTTAGCTTTTTATTACCTCAATAAATATTTGAACTAGTAAACTTATAATGATTAAAGGTTTGTTTTGGTTCCCAGCTTTGCAGGTATGTGTCCACAGTTGGTTGGCCTATTGCTTGGCAGTACATTGTGGAAAGACCAGGTGACAGAGGAACCTGCTCATATCATGGCAGCTGGAGAGTAGAGTGAACTAGTGAGAGGCTAACATTCCAGAGCATAACCTGGATAGCCTAAGTCCGTTTTACCTTCTCCATCTACCTAATTTAGGCTACCACTTCCCAATATCAACACAGCTGGAATCAAGTCCTTATTACCTGACTTCTGTGGTACATACAAGGGTTAAACAATAGCCTTAAACTCCTGAACCCCAAAGTCTCATGTTCACTTCATAATGCAAAATGTATTCCATCTATATTCAAGTCTTCCAGATGCCAATTTTCCAGCATTGTCCCAAAGGTCAAGTCCAAAATCTCCTGTGAGACTCAAAACAAACTCATCTCTGGCCTCTGTAAAAGTTAGAAAGTTATAAATGTCTAAGATATAACCCAGAGTGAAATATTTCCATTTAAAAAGGATAGGGCCATAGAAAGGAAGGATTGGACTAAAGCAATGCTGGAACCCAGAAGGGGAAACATGAAATCTTTTTCATCATATCTGATATTTGGAGCACATATCAGTGTGATGCTAGTAAGGTCTTGGGTATCTGTGACCTTGTAGCTTTGTGTGTGATTACCTACATGAGTACTCTGTTGAGATGGTTCTGCCCACTGCCTGCTGCTTCTCCTGGCAGGCACTTGATATAACTGACATGTCTAACTTGCTAAGTTTTCCTATTATAACTTTACTCTCATATCTTCAGGCATGTGTTTGGGGCCTCTCTGTAGGGACTCTGATCCTGACAATACAATGATAGCCTCAATGTTTTCCTTTGAAAGCTCCCCAATAGCTCTTGAATTCTGAATGCCTGAAAGCCCAGCATCATGTAAATCATGCTGAGGTCTAATGCCAGCACTATATGCATTGTGGTCCATTTAATCCAGAGCTGCAGTAGACTCCAAATGCATAGATGTTTAAACATGTTATAGTATGTTCTAGGGACACATTTTCCTAGATGGCGCTGGGGCTGTCTTCTCAAATGAAAAGTCTTTTCTCAAATGTAAGTTTGCACTTTTGCAACTTTGAGCCTCAGTTTATCAAACTCAAAGAAAGAATCAGAGAATTGAGTAAGCACTTCACAAAAGACAATGTGGAAATGGATGTTGAACATATTCCTAAATGTATGTTAGCCATTTATATTTCTTCCTCTGAGAACTCCATATTCCACTCTGAATTTTTTTGAGTGGGTTGTTTGATTTTTTTTATTGTTTAGTTTTTTTGAATTCTTTGTAGATTCTAGATATTATTCCTGTCAGTGGTATAGCTGGTAAAAATTTTCTCCCAATCTGTGGAATTATGGTATGTTTGTCTATG
Organism: Jaculus jaculus; assembly: GCF_020740685.1. Lineage (NCBI taxonomy): Eukaryota > Metazoa > Chordata > Mammalia > Rodentia > Dipodidae > Jaculus > Jaculus jaculus. Next base: position 25,986,406 of record NC_059115.1, read on the forward strand.
CAAGCTTGGTTGATTGATTGATTAATTTACTGGGCTACTGGGGTTTTGTTCAGGAAGTCTTTGCCCATTGCTATATTGGGGAGAGTTCCTACTATTTTTTTCTTCCAGTAGGAAAAGAGCTTCAGGTCTTATGTTGAGGTCTTTAATCTACTTGGATCTGATTTTTGTGTATGATGAGATGTGTGCACCTAGTTTCATTTTTATACATATGATTATACAATTTGTCCAGCACCATTTGTTAAAGACGCTCTCTTTTCTTCAGTCTACATTATTGGCACCTTTGTCAAAGATCAAGTAGCTGTACTTACTTGACCTAAAGTCTGGGTCTTCAATTCTGTCCCATTGGTCTATGTTTCTGTTTTGATGCCAGTACTATGCTGTTTTAATTACTATGGCTTTGTAGTATAGCTTTAGCTCAAGTATGGTGATATCTACAGAAGTGTTTCTTTTTCTGAAGATATGTTTGGATATCCAATGCCTACTACCATTCCATATTAATTTTAAAATCACTTTTTTCTATCTTTGTGAAAAATGATCTCCTGGAATTTTTATTGGTATTGCACTAAATCTGTATATTGCTTTTGTAGATTTTCCATCTTGACAATATTAACTCTACCTATCCAGGAGCATGGGAGGTCTTTCTATTTTCAAGCCCTGCTCATTTTCTTTCTTGAGTGTTTTATTGTTTTCATTATATAGGTATTTCATATCCTTGTTATTCCAAGCTATTTAATGTTTGTTGCTATTGAAAATGGGACAGCCTCACTAATTTATTTCTCTGTATATTTTTCATTTGCATATAGAAAAGCCAATGATTTTTGTGTGTTGATTTTGTATGTTGCCCATTTGCTGAAGGAATTAATCACCTTTAGAAGTTTTGAGATGGAGACTTTCACATTACCTATGAATAGGATCATGTCATCTGCAAGTAGGGCTAACTTGACTTCTTCCTTTCTAATTTGAATCCTTTCATTTCTTTCTCCTGTCTTTTTGCTTGGGCTAGCACTTCTAGTACTATGTTAAATAACAGTGGTAAGAGTGGGCAGCCCTCTCTTCTTCCCATCTCAGTGGGAACTTCTTGAATCTTTCCCCATTAAATATTATTTGCACCTTAGGTACTTTATATATAGCCTTTATTGTGTTACAATATAAACTATCCTTGCCTATTCTATCCAACATTTTGATCATGAAATGGTGTTGTTTTTTGTCAAAGACCTTATCTGCATCTATTGAAATAACCTTGTGATTCTCATGATTAAGTTTGTTTATGTGGTGTATTATGTGGACTGATTTCCATATGTTGAACTATCAAGTGTCCTTGGGAACAAGCCTACTTGATCAAGGTGGATAATGATTTTGATATGTTGCTGAATTCAGTTTAAGAGGGTTTTGTTCAGGGACTTTGAATCTAAGTTCATCAGACATACAGGCCTATAGTTTTTTCTTTTAATGTGAATGTTTATTTATTTATTTATCATTGATGTAGCTCTAGTTGTGTCTAAATTTTGCTATTCTAAAGTTACAAAAGGGCTCTGTGCACTGTGTGTCTTGAGCATATGTGTGTGTGTGTGTGTGTGTGTGTGTGCATGTGTGTACTGGTTTGTGTGCATATGTGCACATGGAGGAAGAAGCTGATGTTGGGTGTCTCTGTCTTATTACTTGATACAAGGTCTCTTCTACAATTTGGAGTTCACAATTCAGCTTGTCTTCCCAGCCCATGAATCTCAGGGATTCTTCCATCTCTGCCTTTCTAGAGCTGCCACACCTGACATTTTCCATAGGTGCTGGGGATCCAAATGTCCTCATTCTTGTGCTGTAAGCATTTAACCCACTGAGCATCTCTTGAGCTTACTTTGAGGGAGGTTTTTCTTTTCTTTTTTGTGGTAGGGTATTACTGTAGCCCAGGTTGACCTGGAATTCACTATGTAATCTCAGGCTGGCCTTGAACTCACAGTAATCCACCTACCTCTGCATCCCAAGTGCTGGAATTAAAAGTGTGCATCATCAAGCCAGACTGAGGAAGTTTTCGTAGTTATAATTTTGGCCTATTAGTCACTAAAATGGTTTCATCGTAAGATGATGATTAGTTTTCTTCCACTAGAAAGGGCAGCTTTCATTGTTGCTATAACAAATTCTCATGAACATGGTGGTTTTAAGCAACAAAAATTTATTATCTTAGCATTCTAGAGGTAAGAAGCCTGAACATTCTCACTGGAATGAAATTAAAGTGTTGGTAGAGTTCCATTCTTTCTGAATGCCCTTTAACTTGTCTTGTGCAGATTTTGGAGCTGACCAGTATTCTATACATGTAGCCCCACATCTCACAAATCTCTCTTTCTAATATCTCAGCCTTCTCTGACTATGAAGTGCTTGCCTTCTTCTCTTAAGAACCATTCTGAAACTACTGAGTCAATTAGAACAATTGGATATTTCCTTGTCTCATTACGCCTGCCTGCAAAATCCCTTTTGCAATTTCAAGTCATATATTCTCAGATTTGTGGTACTGGCATGTGGACATCCTTGGGGAAGCCATTTTTCTTCCATTCACACTTGTACTCCAGATGTGAGTGGTGGGCTAGGGAAATGATTCAGTTTGTAAAATGTGTTGCCAGGCATGACTGGCATGAACATTTGAGCACTGCTCTTGAGGAAGCACAGCTGGTGCCATTTCATTGAAAGTTGGTGGGCACAGGCATCTGTGGGATCTGGCTAGTGTTAGCATGTTAGCACATTCACTACTGCAAAGCAGGAAGACTTTTTTTCAGAGATAAAAATAATTCTCCAGTGTATTGAATAGCTGGGAGCCAGTGTGAACACTCACTCACTCTCTTACAAATATTGATTTTTCTTATTTTACATTGTGGCCAAGGAGCTTAAATACTTTTGAGTTATAGACAAGTATCTATACATGAAAGTAACTCCAAAATGTCTTACAGTAGCTAAGATGCTTTCTTGAGTGGATTGGCTGGTACTAACTGGTGTACATTGGGAGAATGAAGCCCTTGGTGTTGGGCTCAAGGTCCATAGATAAGGATCTCCTGGTGTACCAGTTGCTACCTGGAGGTTTTTTCCTTTTCATTATTGTTTTGGTGTTTGTAAGATAGGGTCTCACTTTGTGCCAGGCTAACCAGAACTTATTCTAGAGACTAAGCTGACCTTAGGCCTGTATTGATCCTTCTGCTTCATTCTCCTGAGTGCTGGGGTGACAGGTGTAAGCTGCCCCATCCAGCCTCCTTTTCAGATGTAGCATGAATAACCAGACTGTACAGAGCATATTTTTCTCAATCTCATTGTTAATATAATTTGTCATATAACTATGAAATAATGTGAGACTCCCATATTAAAAACATAATATTCTATGTACTAACTTAGACTGAAATTCATGAGCTTTCCAAAAAACTCTGATGTTCAAACATTAGAGGAAAAATATGACATTGCTCATATCCGAATGATAATTTTCATTGCTGGCTGTTAAAATAAGATATACATGCAAATATTTATTTTCTGACTGATTATAATGAAGTTGTCTTGGTCTGGAGAAAACTGGTGATGAAGGGACTACTTCTGGACAGGGCTGCACACCTGGCATCACCATGCTGTGCTGTGCCTTTCTCAGGTGGGTTGCTTTTGTCTGCAATACTGAAACAGACTCACAGTTTCTGCATCTGTTTAGCCCTGGGATGGGGACAGAAGGAAAAGAATTATGCTTTTCACTGAGTGCTTAACTCCTTTAACACTGCTTATTTCCTATTGGTTATTCTTTCACATGACCTAAACAACTTTCTCAGGCAGCTGTGAATACAGTCTCCAGCATAGACCCCCATTGTATGGCAAATTCCTTCTAATTGAAAGCAGTAAACAACTATTGTCAGCTTTATTAAAAGCAGCTGGGACAGCTGATGAGACTAGTGATATTGGGCTGGTTGACATTTGCCCCATAGAAGGAAGGGCATGGGAGGGATCTTCAGACTCTAGCAGAGAGCTTGGGTGCCCCCTTTGCCAGCTGCATGCAATGGTGTATGAGGTCTCAGGAGCCTTAGGGGGATATAGATAAAGATGAAAAGTTAAAAGAGAACAAGCTCTATCAAAGTAGACATGGTGAGGCCATCATGCTGGGGTGAGACTTCACAATGATACAGCTGCTTTGAGGGCTCCATATTCTTTTAAATAACCCATTGTCTTACTCTGTAGTTCCCATATTAAAGTGACTGGTTCACAAAAACTGGTTTTGGTGTAATCATACTTTAGTTTGCCATCTGTGCCCCATTTGAAGTGAACAGCACATGTGTTTCCATCTCTCCAGGGAAAAAAGTTTCACATGATACCACTCCAGACAATGCATAGCCAACCTGAGAACCAGTGTCAACAATGCCAGCTTGTTCCCTGTACCCATACCAACAAACCCAGTGTCTTCATGGTGATCTAAAACTATGTGCCTCAAGATATAACCACCAACTTGAAACTACAATGCTTTTCTGTTATTTCAGGGAAAAAATATAAATTCTTAAAATGGATAACAGTTTCTGAATAACGTGGACCTTGCTTTCACTTGAATTCTTCCTATAGATAGCTTTTCCTGCCCTCCTACTATCCTGTTCTATTTTCTTTCAGTGCCTACTTCTCTCTCAGCTGTATGTAAGATTCCTGCCACCAGCAGCCATCCCACCTATACTCAAGTACCTCCTATTTGTGCAAAGAATCTTATATCAAATGTCATACTTATGGAGACTTCCGGTTAAGATGGTGATGTACGTACCATGCCAAAGCAGCCTGGGAAAAAGACCAAAAAACTCAGCAAAATACACACTTTTGTTAAAAAGTGAGGTGTAAAGGAACTTAAAACAGCAGTGGAGAAGTAGGAGAGATGCAGAGCATCCAAAGCCCACACAGGCCGGAAAAAGCAGGCAGGTCAGCCGACTGTGGTGACAGTGCACAAGAAAGCCGCCAGGCTTGGATTGTGCCACAGGAAAAGCCAGCTGAGGGGAGCTTCCACTCACACTGGAGCTCTCTGCAACTCAAGAAACATGAAGGGAGAGTGGCAGTGAACAACAGGATCAGAGCACAAAGAAGAACACGTGGAACAGTGAGAGAACCAGAGCAGCTGCGGCTCCCTCCCCTCCCCCACTGCCTGTGCCCAGCTTCAGCGAACAGAGCAGTGGTCCCAGGACCAGGCCACACCAACTTGAGGTGACAGCAGGACCCAAGCAGGAGCAGAGTCCCGCAGCAACATCAGTGGCTCCAGCACCGGCAACAGCGGCCGCAGCAGTGGCAGATCCAGTAGTGGCAGCATGGGCAGCAGCAGTAGGTTCAGAGGCAGCAGCGGCAGATCCAGCAGCAGCAGCTTCAGTGGCAGCAGCAGTGGCTCCATCAGTGGCAGTGACAGCAGCATCACTAGTGGCAGCAGCAGCGGTAGATCCAGCAGCAGCAGCTTCAGCAGTAGTAGCAACAGACCCAGTAGCAGCGGTGACCGATCCAACAGCAACAGCATCAGTAGCAGCAGTAGCGGTTCCAGAAGCGGGGTGCCGATCTGCAGGGCCACAGTGGCCAGGCTGTGTTTGCACTGCAGGTAAGGCCACTGCCCAGTTCCAGAAATCAGAACAGTAGCCCGACCACCCAGGCAGCAACTTGACTGAGAACAAAATCATCCAAGGTAACTGGAATTGCACTAGGGAAGGGTCTCACTTGGTCAAAAGTTGACTTGGATCCCTCAACAGACCAGAAATCTTAACCTCTTTGTTGATAGAGGGTCTGGTTGTTATAATAACTACTCTTGCCTAAATACTCAGGGCTGGGTTTTTTTTTTTAATTTATTTATTTGAGAGCAACAGACACAGAGAGAAAGACAGATAGAGGGAGAGAGAGAGAATGGGCGCGCCAGGGCTTCTAGCCTCTGCAAACGAACTTCAGACGCATGCGCCCCCTTGTGCATCTGGGTAACTTGGGACCTGGGGAACCAAGCCTCGAACCGGGGTCCTTAGGCTTCACAGGCAAGCGCTTAACCACTAAGCCATCTCTCCAGCCCTCAGGGCTATTTTTGATTGAATGTGTACAGTGTTTAGTTAAATTTTGGAATCTACCTGTATTTTATTCCACTCAGCCTACTTGAATACTCCCATAGCAGGGAAACTCAACCCCTAGGAACACCTTTGTGGATACTCTGAGAGTCTTAAGAGCCATACCTAACACCTTAAGCTTCTACCATGAAGATATATAACATCAAATCAATTGATACAGCTAAGAATACCCAGTTGCTAGAAAATCTAAGCTTTAACTTAATCCAAGATGCAAAAATACATACATTATAACACATGAAACACTGAAAAGCAAGATAATATAAATCCACCTAAAAGTACTAATGCATCAGAAACGACCACCAGTGAGAACAAGTTCGAGGAAATGCCGGAGAAAGATTTCAAAAGAATGATTGTAAATATGTTCAAAGAAGTCAAAAAACAAATCAAAGCAATCAAAGACGAAATCAAAGGAATCAAGGAGGAAATCAAAGAAGATGCAGGACACCAATTTAATGAAATAAAGAAGGCAATACAAGACATAAATAAGGAAATAGAAATAATAAAGAAAAACCAGTCAGAATTATTAGCAATGAAGAACACAGTTAATGAAATAAAAAAACTCTGTAGAAAATCTCACCAGTAGAGTGGATGAAGGAGAGGACAGAATATCTAAGCTAGAAGACCAGGTGGCAGATCTAATACAATCCAACAAAGAGAAAGACAAAATTATAGAAAAGTATGAGTGGGAATTACAAGATATAATGGGCTCTATGAAAAGATCAAATATAAGATTTCAGGGCATAGTAGAAGAAGAATTCCACTCCAAAGGCATAGTAGGCATCCTCAATCATAGAAGAAAACGTCCCCCAATTGGGAAAGAAGTGCCAATGCAGATACAGGAAGCCATTAGAACCCCAGCCAGACAAAACCTGGAAAGAACCTCTCCTCGCTATATTATAATCAAACTACCAAACATACAAACTAAAGAAAAAATATTGAAAGCAGTTAGAGAGAAAAATCAAGCTATTTACACAGGCAAGCCCATCAGGATTACAGCAGATTATTCAACACAATCTTTAAAAGACAGAAGGGCTCAAAGTGATATATTCCAAGTTCTGAAAGATAACAACTGTCAACCAAGGTAAATTTATCCTGCAAAGCTATCCATTCAAATAGATGGAGAAATAAGGACATTCCATGACAAAAGCAGGTTAAAGGAGTATTTGAAAACAAAACCAGCCCTACAGAAAACACTTGTTGGAATCCTCCATGCTGAAGAAACGGAAAAGCACACATATAAGGAACCTTGAAAAAACAAGCAATACTCAAATACTAGTTAACAGAAGAGAGCACAGGTAGAACCGGAAACATACACACACAAAAAAATGGCAAAAATAAATACACACCTTTCAATAATATTTCTTAATATCAACGGTCTCAATGCCCCAACAAAAAGATAGAGTTGAAGACTGGGTTAAAAAGCAGGATCCAACAATTTTTTTGTTTCCAAGAAGCTCACCTTTCTACAAAGGATAGACATTATCTTAGGGTGAAAGGTAGGAAAACAGTGTTTCAAGCAAATAGGCCTAGAAAACAAGCAGTGGTTGCTATCCTAATATCTGACAAGGTAGACTTCAGTCTAACGTTAGTCAAGAAAGATAAGGAAGGTCACTTTATATTGATTAATAGCACACTCCAACAGGAGGACATTACAATCCTAAACATATATGCACCTAACATGGAGGCTCCCAAATTCATCAAACAAACACTATTAGAACTAAGGTCACAAATAACAGAAACACAGTGGTGGTGGGCGACTTTAACACCTCACTCTCATCAATTGACAGGTCATCCTGGGAAAAAATAAACAAAGAGGAATCTGGACTAAATGAGGTCATAGAAGGAATGGACCTAACAGATATACACAGTGTGGTGGTTTGATTCAGGTGTCCCCCATAAACTTAGGTGTTCTGAATGCTAGGTTCCCAGCTGATGGAGATTTGGGAATTAATGCCTCCTGGAGGGAGTGTATTGTTGGGGGCGGGCTTATGGTCTTTATAGCCAATTTCCCCATGCCAGTGTTTGGCACACCCTCCTGTTGCTATGGTCCATCTTATGTTGGCCAGGGGGTGATGTCCACCCTCTGCTCATGCCATCGTTTTTCCCTGCCATCGTGGAGCTTCCCCTCGAGCCTGTAAGCCAAAATAAATCTCTTTTTCCCAGAAGCTGCTCTTGGTTGGGTGATTTCTACCAGCAATGCGAACCGGACTGCAACAGTAAAGTGGTACCGAGGAGTGGGATTGCTGCTAGACACCTGACTATGTGGCTTCGGCCTTTTGGAGCTAATTTTCAAGAGGAATGTGGAAGGAGTTGAAACCTTGGCCTAAGAGATGCTTTGCAGTGCTGTAAGTACAGCTTGATGGTCTATCCTGGTCAGAGCTGAAAGACCTGAAGGCAGTAAGAACTATGGACTGTGAGGTTTGGCTTATGAGGGTGAGAGCTTTGCTTGGACTGGGCTAGCAGTTTGTGTGAGAAGCTTGCTCTTGTGCCCGTGTCCTGAGAAGTTGTGCAGGGTTGCTTTGCGTAGAAATGAACTGGTGTGTGCAGAGGGATATGGCACAGAAAGGAAAATCTTTGGGTGAACTCTTGCCCGTCCAGCTGCAACTGAGAGATTACAACCTTTGAGACTGGGCTAGCTGACCTGCGCTGGGGCAACAAGAAGAATGTCAACTCTTTTGAAGGGGTCTGAGTGCTCAAGGAGTGTCCTGTTCTTCAAAGTCTGCTTTAATCCCCCCTGGATTAACAAATTGGCACCCTTCCTGGTATTGTGGAGTATAAGAAATGCTGGAAAGAGGATCATTGAGTTTGCAACACGGTCTTGTGTTTTGGAAATGGCCATGGGCAATGTGAAGCGGGTTTGCTGGTTGCCTGCATAGAGACCCCATGGGGCCATGAGGATGAACCGTGGCTTGCAGTGGAGACCCAGTGGAGATGCCGGGACCATGAGATGGCTACCGAGGAGCTGCCGGCCCCGGTGAAGTTTCCCAGGACTGTGAGTAGCCTAGCTGGAGGGGCGGAATTGGAATGCCAGAGACTTGTTGCTGGTTAGAATTATCGGACTTGAAGATTTGTCACTGGTTTGAGTTGCTGGACTTGAAGCTACAGAGTTTGATGTTTGCCCTGGTTGTTTTAAATCTTGTATTGGTCGAATGTTTCTTTGCTATGCCCAATGTCATCTTTTGCAGTGTGAATATTTATTCTGTGCCATTATGGGTTTTTTGAGGTTATATTTTGGTATTATGGCTCAGTTAAAAGATCTTGAACTATGGGGATATATGAACATCATTGAGATTGATTAAAACTATGGGGACTTTTAAAAAGTCAGACTGAAAGCATTGTATTTTACATCATGTATGGATATCAGTTTATGGGGGCCAGGGGCGGAATGTGGTGGTTTGATTCAGGTGTCCCCCATAAACTTAGGTGTTCTGAATGCTAGGTTCCCAGCTGATGGATATTTGGGAATTAATGCCTCCTGGAGGGAGTGTATTGTTGGGGGTGGGCTTATGGTCTTTATAGCCAATTTCCCCATGCCAGTGTTTGGCACACCCTCCTGTTGCTATGGTCCATCTTATGTTGGCCAGGGGGTGATGTCCACCCTCTGCTCATGCCATCGTTTTTCCCTGCCATCGTGGAGCTTCCCCTCGAGCCTGTAAGCCAAAATAAATCTCTTTTTCCCAGAAGCTGCTCTTGGTTGGGTGATTTCTACCAGCAATGCGAACCGGACTGCAACACACAGGAAATTTCATCCAAATGCTGTAGAATATACTTTCTTTTCAGCAGCACATGGAACATTCTCTAAAATAGACCATATATTAGGACACAAAGCAAATCTTAACAAATTCAGGAAAATTGAAATAATTCCTTGCATTCATTCTGACCACAATGGAATTAAACTACAAATCAGTAGCAAGAAAGGCTATAGAGCATACACAAAATCATGGAAACTAAACAATACACTAAATAAATAATGAATGGGTCAATGAAGAAATCAAGAAGGAAATCAAAAAATTTAGTAATGATAATAGGAACACAACATACCAAAATCTCTGGGACACAATGAAGGCAGTTCTAAGAGGTAAATTTATAGCCATAATTGCCTATATTAAGACATTAGAAAGGTCGCAAGTAAATGACCTAATGTTTCACCTTAAAGCCTTGGAAAAAGAAGAACAAGGCAAACAAAAAATAAGTAGACGGCGAGAAATAATAAAGATTAGGGCAGAAATTAATGAAATAGAAACAAAAATAAAAAAACAATCCAAAGAATTAATTAAACAAAGAGTTGGTTCTTTGAAAGGATAAACAAGATTGATAATCCCTTAGCAAATCTGACCAAAAGAAAGAGAGAAGAGACACAAATTAATAAAATCAGAGATGAACAAGGTAACATCACAACAGATTCCAGAGAAATTCAAAAAATCATAGGGACATACTATAAAAACATATACTTCAAAAAGTATGAAAATCTGAAAGAAATGGATGATTTCCTTGATTTATATGACCTACCTAAATTAAATCAAAATGAGATTAATCACTTAACTAGACCTATAACAAACATGGAGATCCGAACAGTTATCAATAATCTCCCAACTAAAAAAAGCCCAGGCCCAGATGGATTCACTGCTGAATTTTACCAGGCCTTTAAGGAAGAGCTAACACCATTGCTTCTTAAGCTTTTCCAGGAAATAGAAAAAGAAGGAATTCTGCCAAACTCCTTCTATAATGCCAGCATCACCTTGATACCAAAACCAGGCAAAAATAGAACAAAAAAAGAAAATTACAGACCAATCTCCCTCATGAACATAGATGCAAAAATTCTCAACAAAATATTGGCAAACAGAATACAAGAGTATATCAAAAACAAATTTCACCCTGACCAAGTAAGCTTTATCCCAAAGATGCAGGGATGATTCAATATATGCCAATTTATAAATGTAATACATTATATAAATGGGTTGAAGGATAAAAATCACATGATCATCTTTGGATGCAGAGAAAGCATTTGACAAAATCCAACATCTCTTCATGATAAAAGTCCTACAGAGACTGTGAATAGAAGGATCATATCTCAATATGATAAAAGGTATTTATGACAAGCCTACAGCCAACATATTGCTAAATGGGGAAAAACTGGAAGCTTTTCCACTACAGTCAGGAGCAAGACAAGGGTACCCACTGTCCCCACTTTTATTTAATATAGTTTTGGAAGTCTTAGCCATAGCAATAAGGCAAGAGACACACATAAAAGGGTACAAATTGCAAAGGAAGAGATCAAGTTATCATTATTTGCAGATGACATGATTCTATACATAAAGGACCCTAAAGACTACTAGCAAACTGTTTGAGCTGATCAAAACCTACAGCCATGTAGGAGGATACAAAATAAATACACAGAAATCAGTAGCCTTCATATATGCTAACAACAAACACACAGAGGATGAAATCAAGTATCACACCCATTCACAATTGCATCAAAAAAAAAAAAGTACCTTGGAATAAACCTAACCAAGGAAGTAAAGAATCTCTACAATGAGAACTTTAAAACACTCAAGCGAGAAATTGCAGAAGACACTAGAAAGTGGAGAAACATTCCTTGTTTCTGGATTGGAAGAATCAATATTGTGAAAATGGCAGTCTTACCAAAAGCAATCTACACATTTGATACAATCCCTATCAAAATTCCAAAGGCATTCTTTTTTTTTTGTTAACTTGTCTTTTTTTGTTTTGTTTTTTATTTTTTTTACTTTTTATTAACATTTTCCATGATTACAAAATATATCCCATGGTAATTCCCTCCCTCCCCACCCCCACATTTTCCCATTTGAAATTCCATTCTCCATCATATTACCTCCCCATTACAATCATTGTAATTACATATATACAATATTAGCCTATTAAGTATCCTCCTCCCTTCCTTTCTCTTCCCTTTATGTCTCCTTTTCAACTTACTGGCCTCTGCTACTAAGTATTTTCATTCTCACACAGAAGCCCAATCATTTGTAGCTAGGATCCACATATGAGAGAGAACATGTGGCATTGGCTTTCTGGGCCTGGGTTACCTCACTTAGTATAATCCTTTCCAGGTCCATCCATTTTACTGCAAATTTCATAACTTCATTTTTCTTTACCACTGAGCAGAACTCCATTGTATAAATGTGCCACATCTTCATTATCCACTCATCACTTGAGGGACATCTAGGCTGGTTCCATTTCCCAGCTATTATAAATTGAGTAGCAATAAACATGGTAGAGCACGTACTTCTAAGGAAATGAGATGAGTCCTTTGGATATATGCCTAGGAGTGCTATAGCTGGGTCATATGGTAGATCAATCTCTAGCTGCTTTAGGAACCTCCACACTGTTTTCCACAATGGCTGGACCAGATTGCATTCCCACCAGCAGTGTAGAAGGGTTACTTTTTTTCCACATCCCTGCCAACATTTATAATCGTGTGTTTTCATGGTGGTGGCCAATCTGACAGGAGTGAGATGGAATCTCAATGTAGTTTTAATCTGCATTTCCCTGATGACTAGTGATGTAGAACATTTTTTTAGATGCTTGTATGCCATCTGTATTTCTTCCTTTAAAAATTGTCTATTTAGCTCCATAGCCCATTTTTTGATTGGCTTGTTTTATTCCTTATTATTTAACATTTTGAGTTCTTTGTATATCCTAGATATTTATCCTCTATCAGATATATAGCTGGCGAAGATTTTTTCCCATTCTGTAGGTTGCCTCTTTGCTTTTTTCACTGTGTCCTTTGCAGTGCAAAATCTTTGTAATTTCATGAGATCCCAGTGATTAATCTGTGGTTTTATTGCCTCTGCAATTGGGGTTGAATTCAGAAAGTCTTTGCCAAGACCAATATGTTGAAGGGTTTCCCCTACTTTTTCCTCTAGCAGTTTCAGAGTTTCAGGTCTGATGTTAAGGTCTTTAATCCATTTGGACTTAATTCTTGTGCATGGTGAAAGAGAAGAATCTATTTTCATCCTTTTCCAGATATATATCTAGTTTTCAAAACACCATTTGCTGAAGAGGCTGCCTCTTCTCCAATGAGTATTTTTGGCATTTTTATCGAATATCAGGTGGCTATAGCTACTTGGGCTTACATCTGAATCCTCTATTCTGTTCCACTGATCTACTTGTCTGTTTTTGTGCCAGTACCATGCTGTTTTTGTTAGTATGGCTATGTAGTATAGGTTAAAATCAGGTATGGTGATACCACCAGCCTCATTTTTGTTGCTTAGTATTATTTTAGATATTCAAGGTTTTTTTGTTATTCCAAATGAATTTTTGGATTGTTTTTTCTATTTTCATGAAGAAAGCCTTTGGAATTTTGATAGGGATTGCATTAAATGTGTAGATTGCTTTAGGTAAGATTGCCATTTTCACAATATTGATTCTTCCAATCCAGGAACAAGGGATGTTTCTCCACTTTCTAGTGACTTCTGCAATTTCTCGCTTCAGTGTTTTAAAGTTTTCATTGTAGAGATTCTTTACTTCCTTGGTTAGGTTTATTCCAAGGTACTTTGTTTTTTTTTGATGCAACTGTGAATGGGAGTGATTCTCTGATTTCATCCTCTGTGTGTTTGTTATTGGAATATATGAAGGCTACTGATTTCTGTGTATTTATTTTGTATGCTGCTACATTGCTGTAGGTTTGGAGTGGTACTGGTACAAAAATAGACATGTAGATCAGTGGAACAGAATAGAGGACCCAGATCCAAGTCCAGGTATCTATAGCCACCTGATATTCGATAAAAATGCCAAAAGTACTCATTGGGGAAAAGATAGCCTCTTCAGCAAATGGCATTGGGAAAACTGGATATATATCTGCAGAAGGATGAAAATATATTATTCTCTCTTTCCATGCATAAGAATTAAGTCCAAATGGATTAAAGACCTTAACATCAGACCTGAAACTCTGAAACTACTAGAGGAAAAAGTAGGGGAAACCCTTCAACATATTGGTCTTGGCAAAGATTTTCTGAATACAACCCCAGTTGCTCAGGCAATAAAACCACAGATTAATCACTGGGACCTCATGAAATTACAAAGATTTTGCAGTACAAAAGACACAGTGTAAAAATCTAAGAGGCAACCTACAGCATGGGAAAATATCTTCGCCATGTATGTATCTGATAGAGGATTGATATCTAGGATATACAAAGAACTCAAAAAGTTAAATAATAAGGAATCAAACAATCCAATCAAAAAATGGGTTATGGAGCTAAATAGAGCATTCTCAAAGGAAGAAATGTGAATGGCATATAAGCATCTAAAAAAATGTTCTACATTCCTAGTCATCAGGGAAACGCAGATTAAAACTACATAGAGATTCCATCTCACTCCTGTCAGATTGACCACCGTCATGAAAGCAAATGATCATAAATGTTGGTGGGGAGGTGGAAAAAGAGGAACCCTTCTACACTGCTGGTGGGAATGCGATCTGGTCCAGCCATTGTGGAAATCAGTGTGGAGGTTCCTAAAACAGCTAACGATTGATCTACCATATGACCCAGCTATAGCACTCCTATGTATATATCCTATGGACTCATCTCATTTCTTTAGAAGTATGTGCTCAACCATGTTTATTACTTCTCAATTTATAATAGCTGGAAATGGAACCAGCCTAGACGCCCCTCAACTGATGAGTGGATAATGAAGATGTGGCACATTTATACAATGGAGTTCTACTCAGCGGTAAAGAAAAATGAAGTTATGAAATGTCATAGTCATGAGGACCCTACCTAACTGTGGTGGCTTGAATGTGAAATGTCCCCCATAGCCTCAGATAATTTTAAGGTTAAGCTTCCTGCTTAAATCTCTAACAGCCTGCTAAAAGAGGTGTAACTGGCAGCAGATCCTGGATGTTCAACCCTAAGTTGTCTTTGGTGTGAGTATTTATTCCAGTCTAAACATGTGGAGGGAGTACTTTGAGCTCTGGCTGTTTTGTGGTGCTGGCTGTTGGTGGTTTCTGTCTGTTTAGATCTGGGAAAGGGAGCCAGCTTCTTCTTCCCTTGCTGGAACTTCCCCTGGAGCTGTAAACTTGAAATAAATTCCCTCCTCTCATAAATTGTGTCTGGGTAGATGTTCCTCCAGGAATGTGGAGCTGAGTACACCACTCCACTCCACTGACTCTGTTAGATCTCTCTTATCATCTCTTAGAAATCCTGGTTCTTTCATGTCATAGCATTTTGACTGTTTGAAGTTGTTATTTGGCTGGATAATGATTTAGTTTATATCCATCCTTGTTAAAAGGCTATACAATAACTGGGATGGTAGGTACCACTTTCATGTAGATCATTATTAAATTTCAAATAACTAAAAAGGTGACCCCTACTTAGTAAGTAAGTAAGCAGGTAGTAGGCTGATCTTAGAATGTCTGGCAGAGTGCTTACAAAATTAAGGAATGATCGAGAGGACATTATGCTTGAGAGAGGAAGAGAGAGGCCACTAACTATGCTAGCAAGCCTGAGTGACTCAGTGAATGACTGAGCCATTCACAGAAATTGAGATGTCAGGGAAACTGATTATTGCCTAACCTACTTGTACAATTTTTATTTACTGGAAGATCAAGTTGATTCCCATCCTATTCAAAAATAACTGTGTAAGACAGAAAAGTGGTAAACAAGAGTATTGATTGGAATTCCCAGATACATGTGCAATTCTAACACAAAACACTATTGATTGTAGAGTGTTCTTGGTCCTTGGAAGGACACAGAGGACCTAAGGGGAGCCAAAGGAATGCTAAATTGCTATGTGACCTTTGTCAAACACATTTTACCATCATGTTTATCTTTTTTAAAAATTAGGTTTATCTTAACAGCTTTCCCTAACACCTGTGAGGTTGTTGACTCTCAAGTCCTCTGAGAGGCCTGGCTGGACACCCCCACCCACACTTGAGTCAATGGTGTCATACACTTCCTGGGCATCCACCTTCATCCAAGAAGACCAGAGTGAAAAAGCAAGGACAATTCTATCTTTGCTTACTTCCTGACTCTACTTTTGATCTTCCTAGTTTCCTTTTATTTAAATTTTTTTTATCAGTTTCTTAATGGCTGATGTAATGAACTACCATGTCTGGGCCACCTGCAACATCGCTGTCATATGGCCCAAAGCCTAAAACCAAGGCATCAGTGGAAACCTACCACCAGAAGTTTCCTCCATGCTTCTTATTTGATGCTTACAAGCAATGTTTGTGGTTCCTTGACACAAGTACATCTTGCCACCTCTGCCTCTGCCATCCATGTGCCTGTTTTACATGGCTGTCTTCTTAGAACAGAAATTACTGAAATAGTACCTACCCTAAAGACATTGATTCTACCTGCAGAAACCCTATTCCACAGCTGTTGGAAGTGGAGACTTTATACTTTTTGGACTATAAAATTCTCGTCCTAACAGCATTCACATTGCATCCTCTTACCACAAAATGGGTGACTTTCTGTGAAAGCAAAACACATATATCAGCTTTGTACTTCTCTATGCATTTCATTTGAGATAAGTTCTCATTTTTGCCCCCAGGCAAAAACAAGCTAGTAGGAACAAAGGTCAGGTACACAGAGAGACAAAAGAGTAAAAATCTCATTTATACTGTAGTGGTTGAAATCTGGGTAAATACCAACTGCCAGTGAATGATCTCAGCTTTGCACTCCTCTGTGACCTGGCTCAGTTTTCAAGTAGCCCACTGTTCATTAGTTTAGGAACTGGATGCTTCCAGGAATAACAGTTTATCTAAAATAATTACCTTTGGGACCCAGATCCTAGGAAGTCAAAAGTTCGTTTCTGCTATAGGAATAAAAACTGAAGAGCCTTCCTATCTGAGCCAACTTCTTCTTACCCTCAAAATCCTCTCTTCTAAGGCTATGGTCCTCACTGCTTTCTGTGCAGATGGACACTGTCCTCTGAGGCAGCATCGTCAAAACACCAAGGCATCTGCTCCAATAGGGAAAACAAAATTGTATCACACCAGCTGCTCACAATTTGTTGACCCAACAAATAATTGCATGGCTAGAATATATCCCTTTACTCATCTTTGTAGAAGTAGTCACAGCTCAGTGTGAGTTGAAGGGACAACAAAAACACAGAGATGTCAGAAGAGGTATTGAATACCAGTCTTTGAAGAGAGGGAATTAAGCATTTTTAGTTTTAGTGAATCTGGCAAACCTTGATTACCATTTCCAAGAGATACAGATTATGAAAAATACTTGTTCAGTTGTATGTACTTTGTTTTTGAAGCAGAAACATTCACAAGGAAAACAGTTCCCATATGTTCTCACTTTGAAAATTTGGAATAATTAGTGCACTTTAACAAGTCAGTAGATCTGTCTTCCATGTGAGCACCATACGGTGCACACAGTAAATTGGTGGCTTTCAAGTGTCTTTGGCAAGATTTGCATGGGATTGGAGCTCAGGTGGGTGGGAGGCTTTGACAATGGAAAATTATTTATTCATCCTTAAGTAGAAGGCTGCACTTGCATTGTGCTGGTTTTAGACCATAATAAACATCTCATTACCAACCCCCTCTACAAAGCCCAAGAAAAACACAGAAAATGTGTCAAAAGAAAATAAATATTTACTGAAGGAACTGACAGTCTTGATCATGAATATATGCCAACTTCATATTTGTATGTATTATTTTAACTTTTATTGTTTTCAATGATGCCTAAAATGTGGGCTTTCTCTGTGGTTGATTTTACTTTAATTCAACTTTTAAATATTATTTTTGTTTTGATCTTTCTCCCTGGATGGGATCTTGTTTCATAAATATAGAAGGCTATCAAAGTTGTGAAGAACATTTTTTATTGAAAAAAGTGTCTTATTTTTATTTTATTCAACAAATTTTATACATGTATTTTATACTTTCCTATTTGTACTTCTCTGTGATCTGGCTCAGTTTTCAAGTAGTCCACTGTTTATTAGTTTAGGAACTGGATGCTTCCAGGAATAACAGTTTACATAACCTTCTCTTGATCACCCACATCATCCTCCTTCCTCTTAACGCCTTTGTCTTTTCAACTAGTTTCTCTTCTACTGCAATAATTTTTAAAACTTTTTTTGTTTTCTTTTTATTTATTTGAGAATGATAGAGAGAAAGAGGAAGATAGAGAGATAGAGAGAGAGAGAATGGGCATGCCAGGGCCTCCAGCCACTGCAAATGAACTCCAGACACGTGCGCCCCCTTGTGCATCTGGCTAACGAGGGTCCTGGGGAATCGAGCCTCGAACCGGGGTCCTTAGGCTTCACAGGCAAACGCTTAACTGCTAAGCCATCTCTCCAGCCCTGCAATAATTTTTTTTTATGCATATGTGGTGTGTATGTGTGTGAGATTAAAGGCACCATGCCTGGCTGAGAAGGTGAGTTTTAATTAAGGTGTGTTCATGAGCATGGGTAGGGGCTAGTTTCTAGAGCACTGCAAACTACCAGTAGCTAACCTCTGCATAAAATCTCTCCCCTTTTCCCAGCAATCATTAATTACCAATAATTTATTTTTAACACCTATTTGGCATTGTCTGTAGGTCTTATTTTGCTTCCGTATACAAAGATTAGGCATGACAAAGTTAAGATTCTCTTTATACATGAGGAAATTAAGGCTGAGAGAAGTCCATCACTCAACTTTTGCTTTCTTTTAGTCACTACACCAGGCATTAAACAGCAAACTAACTTGCCTCTCCAGTGAGCTGATAAATATAAAATAAACATATACCCAAGGTTTGCAAGGCAAACAGACTGGAGTTCTTTTGAGGTGCCAAGGCATCCTGTCTCAACAGAGATGGAAGAGCACAGATACCTGAAGGTTGCCTTCTGACCTCTACACATTAGGGATATACACAAAGTACAAAACAAGACAAAGAAAGAAGAGCATGCTTGACTTGAGGGTTGCAGCAGACAGCTTTAGGTTTGTTGAGATGAACTTCCAAACCAGGCTAAGTTATGGAGGAGGGAATATATATTGATCTAGGGGAAGTTTTATAATGACAGAAGAAGCTGGCCCTCTTTTTATAGGTCTACGCAGAGATAAGCCATAGCCAGAAGCCAAAAGCCACACAGCACACTTTAGGAACTCCAGGTGGAACTAGGCACTTTGCATATTTTTAGACTGGAATTTTATTTATTTTTATTTGAGAGTGTATAGCTTTGGTACATCCAAAATGTCTTTAGGTTTCCATGTAAACCCCAGTTCATTTCTTTTTTTTAAATTTTTTTTTGTTTATTTTTATTTATTTATTTGAGAGAGACAGAGAAAGAGAGGAAGGCAGAGAGAGAGAGAGAGATTGAGAGAGAGAGAGAGAATGGGCAGGCCAGGGCCTCCAGCCACTGCAAATGAACTCCAGACACGTGTGCCCCCTTGTGCATCTGGCTAACGTGGGTCCTGGGGAATTGAGCCTCTAACTGGGGTCCTTAGCCTTCACAGGCAAGCACTTAACTGCTAAGCCATCTCTCCAACCTTCCAGTTCATTTG
Organism: Jaculus jaculus; assembly: GCF_020740685.1. Lineage (NCBI taxonomy): Eukaryota > Metazoa > Chordata > Mammalia > Rodentia > Dipodidae > Jaculus > Jaculus jaculus. The sequence goes on from NC_059115.1 coordinate 26,005,945, forward strand.
TTAGCCTATCAGGGCCATCATGTTTTATTTTATGCCACATCTCAGCAGCAGCTCTTGGAACCATGTGTATTTCATGACCACTCTACATATCTTTTTATTATTATTTTGAGACTAATACCAGGTGTGTAGGACACAGTAATATTTTTTTGTTTGTTTGTTTCTTTGTTGTTTTGGTTTTTGTTTTTCAAGGTAAGTTCTCACTCTAGCTCAGGCTGATCTGGAACTCATAGAGATGCTCCCTACCTCTGCCTCCCACGTGCTGGGATTAAAGGTGTGCACCGCTAGGCCTGGCACAGTCGCATTTTTAATTCAGGGATGAAATAAATCATGGTCTTGAAAAGCCTGGTGTGTGTTTTTTGTTGTTGTTGTTGTTGTTTTTGTTTTTTTGTCAATGCTTTCCAAGAGTTTGTATTTTTATCAGTCTTTTATCAGATATCTTCCACATAGTTTTAATGTAAAGCAGTTGGACCATCTTTTTTAAGATTGTTAATAATATGCTTGACAATAGAAGCTTCAGTAATCTAAAACCAGTCTCAGTATCTGTAATGTGTGTTTTTTTGTTTTTTTTTTTTTTTGGTTGGGTTTTCGAGGTAGGGTCTCACTCTATCTTAGGCTGACCTAGAATTTACTATGCAATCTCAGGGTGGCCTCAAACTCACAGCGATCCTTCTACCTCTGCTTCCCAAGTGCTGGGATTAAAGGTGTGTGCTACCATGCCCGTCAATGCCTGTAATTTTAACTTGTTTGATTTTTTTTTTAAACTTAAAATCTTAAATCTTTCAGTCTAATATTTCTAACCAAGCACATCAGTCCATTACAAATTTAACCTTGATCAAGCTTTCATGGCCTAGGCAGCAGAATGCAGTCAGCCCTTATATCCATAGCCCAGTTTTAACAAAATCCTTTGTAGTTTTTCCTTACCCTTGAAAAATTTATAAGCCAAGCTTCTAAGTTTAATTTTCTCTGTACTTAGCATTTTTAAACTCTTACCAGAATAGTCCATAATGCTTGGCTTACTACTCTAGAAGGAATATTTAGTGGTAAGTACCAAGTCCATGTTCATTTTCCTAAAATAAAAGCTCCACAAGACGAAAATCCCTAAGGTCAGATTTATCTTTGTACTCAACCTCACACTCAGTACCAATTTCTGTAGCAGACAGCTTTAGGTTTGCTGAGATGAACTTCCAAATCAGTCATAGTTATGGAGGAATGGATATTTATTGAAGCTTACAGATTCAGAGGAAGTTCCATAATGGCAGAAGAAGCTGGCCCTATTTTCACAAGTCCAAACAGAGAGAGAGAGAGAGAGAGAGAGAGAGAGAGAGAGAGAGAGAGAGAGAGAGAGAGAGAGAGGAGCCACAAGCCAAAATCCAGAATCTACACAGCACACTTCAGGAAAAGCAGGTGGAACTAAGTACTTTGTATATCTTTAGACTGAAATTTCAAACCCACCACCATACTTTAAAGTCTGTCCAGCGACACCTCCTCTAGCCAGGTGGTAACAGATTCAAACTACCAACTAGTAAGACATTGACTATATTGGGGGCCATATTGGGGGCCATCTATTAAAACTACTACAAGGGTCAAGGTAGGCTCTTTTGAGAAAGTGATATCCAAGATGAGACCAAACAAGAAAGGAGGTATATGGACTTAAGCGAATGGTCTGAAGGAGAGGGGGCAATGTCAGGGTGGTGTGATGATAGAATAGTGCAAAGCCTGAGGGGTAAGAAAGAGTGAACTAGTTATAAAATAGGAAAAACATGACTAGGAAGAAAAAGGGCAAAGTTGAAGTAAGCAGAGGAAATGAGTAGTGAAATTAAAGTTTAAGACTTTAAAATAAGTCCCATGGAATGATGGAGTCAAAGGCTATTATCTGACTGTCTCAGGATACAGTAGTTTGAATTTATGTCCCCCAGTAGACTCAACTGTTTTATTAAAGCTATAACTTGGATTTATAGCCACTTGGCTAGAAGAGGTGTCACTGGACAAATCCTGGGGTCTAGCCCTAACCAGCCTGAACGTATGCAGAGTATTTGAGCTCTGCCAGGGATTCCCTGATGTGATGCTTGCTTTTGGCAGTAATGGAGGCAGTTTCTTCTCTCTTTGCATGGATCTGTATAAAGGGGACTAGCTTCTTCCACTATTCTGGGACTTTTCCTGGATCTATATGCATCAACTAAATCCTGTTCCTCCCATAAATTGTGTCTGGTTTGGAGGATTTTATTTTTTTTTTAGCATCATGAAGCTGACTATGACACAAGGTGTGAACTTTTGCCTTTGTTTGTTTGAGACAGTTTCTCACTAAGTAGTATAGCCCAGGTTGGCTTTGAACTCCTGTGAGCTGGGGAATCACAGGCATAGTGCACCAACACCTGGCTTGAGTTTGTGGCTTGATTATTGTGTTATAACTCAATGAAGGTAGAAGTTACCTTGTAGAAAATGGATGGCAATGCAAACACAAATAATGTTACTCAGGTAGAAGAAAATTGAGCCCAGTGTCATTGTTGCTCTATGAATAGAGTACTTTTTAATGGAAATCTGTGTCAACATTCTTCTACATGTAAGTTCATAGTTCTTTGATTTTTATAAACAGAGTAGACCATTTTCTGCCTATCTAAAGAATTAAAGTCTTTACCACATGCCCATTTTATACCAGTACATTAGTAAGTTCAGTTAAATTTACTAAGCTAAACGGCTGTGGGTCCATGTTCATTCTTCTTCATGAAGAAGCAAGTAGCTCACTGCACAGATACATTATCCTCTTGAACCACCAGACAGGCAAAATATTTCTGGGTGAATGGGAGTAAATAGTCTGGTATCTGGTGAGTGGCCATCTTCATGGGCAGAACTCTCAAGCAGAAAGGGATGACACCCAGAGCTTCCTTGGGAACATTAAGTGCAGAGATTTCATGACTTAGTTATCCTTTGGGGACTTCAATCTACAATATCATAGCATTGATGGCAAGGTGTCAACATGTGAATATGGAGAGGGGTGATAGATCATGTTAATTCGCCAAGATTTTTTTTCTTAATTACGAGAAGCAGATTTCATTATATATTGGCTAAAGATTTATTTATTTATTTATTTATTTATTTATTTATTTATTTATTTATGTTTGTGTAAACTTGAGTGTGTGTGTGTGTGTGTGTGTGTGTGTGAACACACATGTGCCATGGAGCTTGTGTGGTCAGAGGACAACTGTAAAGTGTCTGGGCTGTTCTTCTGCCATCTTTGAGACAAATCTCTTGCCACTGCAAAGGAACATCAATCTAGCTGGTTTAAAAGTTTTGGAGTCTGTTTGCTCTATCTCCCATTTTTATATGCATTGAAATCACAGATGTATGTGTCATTTTGCATCTGACTTTATGTGGATGCTGGGAAGGATTGAGCTGGAGTTGGTAGGCTCGGAAAACAAGCTCCTTTAACTGCTGAGCCATCTTTCCAAACCCTCAGTCAAGGATTTTTGGAGTCATAACTTTAAGGGTGAGCAAAACTCCCAAGTTGAAAAGAGAATCAATGTCTTAGAATATAAGGGCAAACAGCAGACAGGTACTGGGTGAGGTAGAGGTGGTCAAGGTTTACTGTATATGGCATTCAAGAAGTTGACCACATGATCACAGTACAGGGCAGTGACAAAGGAGGTGTGAAAGCAGGGCCTGCAGTACTGTTTTAGGAAGAATTTATGAAGCTACATAGGCTCGCATTCTGCATTCAATACTTACAACAAAGCTATTGTTAATTACAAAGGGAAGAGATATTGAATTTTTAACTAACAACTAGGATGTGCATTGGTATGATGCACTGGGAAAGAGGAAGAAGAGAGTGGAAATCAGCAGAGATGATTACTATAGCACATCTCAAATAACACCTTTACACTGCACTTGCTTGTGATGTGTATGGAAAGACTGGTCCCTTCTTCTTTTGAATATAACCTTTGGCTTTGTACTTTAAAAGGAAAACCATTATACTATACATCAAACATTAAAGCTCCAAGCTGCTCTGACCCAAAGTTTCAATGACTTGGTGTTTTGAAGCCTTTGAGTCTTTTTTTTTTCTTGCCAGTGAATAAGGTATACATACTGGAAATTACTCAGCATGCCTTCTAGGTCCCTTGCTATTTTTCCTACCCATGTGAAACTATGGGTCAGTGACTATATCTCCTCCCATAGGCTGGGTGATGAGATTCTCACAGAAGTGACCTCAATAAATTTTAGTTGGTTTTAACTAGATCAATGGGTCATTGGATGAACCATCTAGCCATTCCCCTCACCCACTCTCTCTCCCCACATCCAAAATTGGGCTTTTCCCTGGGCTTTGTAAAAATGTGCTCACTCATGCAAAAAATTAACTCAAGAAAATTATAATGAACTTATGGGTGGATCAAAGGGAGATTTGCATCACATGCTTGGTGATCAACAATTTAATATCCATAAAGATTAGCACAGCCTCCAAAGACCTTTCCTGGCTGTATTTTCCCTTCTACCTACTTCTCCACTCATCCAGCATTCCCTACTCAAATTTCATATACTCTCCCATCCATACCCAGCACATTTTCAAGCCAAAAGCATGAACAAAATAGCAAAAAGTAAGTGGCTTTTTTTTAAAATTTGTTTTTACAGTTAACAAGTAATTTACTTACTTAATTCCAACTGAATTACCTTATTTTACCCAGATAAGTGAAAGGTCAAATTCACAGAGGCACTTTTTTTTTTTTTTTTTTTTTTTAGGAGTTATAGGTAGACTGTAGCTATTTAATTTCAGTTACAATGAAATGAGTGAAAAGGTGAAAATGAAGTCATGGAAAGAAGAGTAAGGGATTCAGAGTTAGCAATTTTTAGCATGTGTCATTAAATGACTAATTTTTTACATACCAGGCTTGGTCATTTGAAGTATGTTGTTATCTTTATCCCAAAGATGCAAAATATGCTGGCATCAGAGCACTTGGGGCTTGCTCAAGATGATAATGTGCCCCATGACTGTGGTGAATTCCAGAAGCCATCTATCCAATGCTTAGCTCTTTAGTGTTTTTTGTTACTTCCTTCTTTATGGAATTTATCCTATGATCAGGCTGGATAACTCTCTGAATGCTGGGCTTCCACAGGTAAAGAAATGGCAGCCTAGCAGGAGCTGATCAGACCTGCACTCCTATAGTTTCCCCTAAATTAACTTGAATTGTGTGGGCTGGCCTTTTCCCCAGTTGTTCCCTACAAGTACTTGTAATCTGATAACAACTGGGAAATGGCCAAAGTGCTTCTCAGCTGTTTTACAATGACAAATGTTTGCCAACAGAGCAGATGAAAAGGGAGATCGCAGAGGAGGTTCTTTATGGGGCAACAGCAGAGAACGAGAAGTGCTTAGGTCTGTGGTTCTGACAATAGGGAAAGCTGTAATCTGGCAAGGGCAAAATGAGGACTGTTGCTGGGGAGCTGTGATACTGTGCTTTAAATTCCCCATAAGAAAGCTGGCATAGTGGCAGAAGAAGAGTGATGAACAAATCTTCACCAGTGTACAATGGTAGGCACTAGTCACATGTGGCTAAATTTAAAAAACATAGTTAATTTATACTTCAATAAATTAAAATATAGGTCGTCAGTAACATTGGCATCATTCCAAGTAGTAACCACATACAGCTAGTAGCAATGGTATTGGATAGCATAGATGTGGGAAATTGCATTCTTGTAAGAAATTTGTACTGTGAAATACTGGCCTATAGCACAGTGTTGAGAGTAAAGACAGTCATCAGAGAAATATAAAGATAAATAGCACAGGGAGCATTACAGGGCAGAGTACCTGTCAACAGCCATTATATCTTCTACTACAATGTCTTTCACAGCATTAGATACTACCTATGGGGAATAATACAAATTTTTGTCTGGTGACTGATTTATTTCACTTGACATTAGTCAAGGTCTATCCATGTAAGAATACATGCCAGAATTTTCTTCCTTTTAAAGGCTGAATAGTATTCTGTTGTGGTTTGATTTAAACATGTTTTGTATATCCTGATGATACATTGTGATTGAAGGCATGGCTCAGGGCAGCAATTTCTGGAAAGTGCTGTGGAATATTTAGAACTAGAACATGCTGGTAAGTTCTTTGATTACTGAGATCATGGCCTTTAAGGTTGGTTCTTGAGAGAGATGTTCAAAAAGCTGAGTTTGGGTACACAGGTTAGCAGCACATATACTACAATTAGAACAATACAGAGAAATTAGTATTGCTACTCTACAATGATGGCATGAAAACTCATAAAGATTTCCATACTTTTAGCAGTCTAAACCAAAAAGTACAAGACGAAAAGAAATTATCAAGATCAAAGCAGAAGCCAACAAATTGAAAATAAAACAACAATTAAAAATTGATGTAATAAAGACCTGGTTATTTGAAAAAAAACTAAATATGATTAATAAACCACTGGCCAAAGTGTTGAAAAGAAAAAAATAAGATTCATATCAACAAGTTTACAAATTAAAATGGAGACATAACAACTGACAGCAATAAAATTGGAAGAAGGGCATATTTCAAAAGCCTGTATTCCACAAATCTGGAAAACCTGGAAGAAATAAATCAATTCTTTGACTCATATCGCCTTTCCAAACTAAACCCAGAAGAGGTATACTACCTGAAGAAACTAGTAACAAAATTGAACAGGTAATTAAAAATCTCCCAACAACAAAAGTCCAGGCCCAGATGAAATTACTGAGTAGTTCTAGCAAACCTTCATTCAAGAGCTAAAACCATTTCCTCTCAAAATATTTTGCACAATTGAAAAAGAAAGAATGCTCAAAAACTTCTTTTCTTTTTAACTAGATATGGACATATTTAGTATGTAAACAAGTTGGAATCATCCTTTCCCTCCTCCCCATCACTTTGCCAAAAAGAGGCCTGCCTCATTGGGAATGCAGGTCAACCCCATGGGGATTTTAGATCATGCATTATGGGGGCAGCAGTCAGCTATGGGGCCAGGCAATGTCTCTGTGCAAAATGTTCAACTTATGACTCAAAAAATTCTTCTGCCCCCTCTTCCACAAAATTCCCTGAGCCTCATTGGGTGCATTTTAAGTCTGCTGTGATGATGAGCACATGGAGCCTCTGGAGCTCTGGTTGGTCGGTGTTGCCTGTCCTCAGTGTACATCTCCTTCACCCTTGTGCTGATATCAGATTCACTAGGAAAGCAGAACTCTTGCTCATTTCCCAATTCCTCTTTGGTTTCAGCTGGAGTGGAATACAATGGGTCATTTATCTCCTCAGGTCCAGCTTCCATCTGAAAAACAGAAGCAGATTCTCCAACGTAGAATGAAATCAGCACCAGTTAAATGGAATAACAATTATCGATTAAGAGAGAATTTAAAGAATGTACACCCTGACTTCCGGTTAAGATGGTGGCATAGATACCACGCGAAAGCAGCCTGGGGGGAAAAAGGCCCAAAAATCTTCAGCAAAATACACACTTTTACTAAAAAGTTAGGTGTATAGGAAACTGAAGTGGCAGTGGAGAAGTAAGAGAGATACAGAGCATCCAGAGCCCGCACAGGCCGGAAAAAGTGGCCCCGCGGCGGTGGGGCGCACCAGAAAGCCACCAGACTCGGCTCCAGCCACAGGAAAAACCAGGTGCAGGAGCTTCCCCTCACACTGCGCTCTCTGCAACTCAGGAAACGTGAAGGGAGAGCGGCAGCGAGCAGCAGAGGAAGAGACCATGAGGTAGAAGAATACGTGGAGCAGCGAGAGAACCAGAGCAGCTGCGGCTCCCTCCCCTCCCTCACCGACTGAGCCCAGCTCCAGCGAACAGAGCAGTTTCCCAGGACCAAGCCAAGCCAACTTGAGCCGGCAGTGGGACCCAAGCCAGAGCAGAGTTCGGGCGGGAACATCAGCAGCTCTGGAACCTGTAACAGCAGCCCCAGCAACAGCAGACCCAGGAGCGTCAGCAGCGACAGACCCAGGAGCGGCAACAACAGCAGACCCAGAAGCAGCAGCAGTTCCAGCAGTGGGGTTGCTGATTTGCAGGGCCACAATTTCCAGGCTTGGTTTGCCCCACAGGAAAAGCCAGTGCCCAGCTCCAGAAATCAGAACAGCAGCCTGACAACCCAGGCAGCAACTTGACTGAGACCAAAATCATCCAAGGTAACTGGGATTGCACCAGGGAAGGGTCTCACTTGGTCACAAGCTGACTTGGATCCCTCAACAAACCAGAAATCTTACCCTCTGTGTTGATAGAGAATCTGGTTGTTATAATAACTACTCTGGCATACATACTTGGGGCTGTTTTGACTGAATGGGTACAGTGTTTAGTTAACTTTTAGATTCTACCGGTATTATATTCCACTCAGCCTACCTGAATACTCCCATAGCAGGGAAACTCAACACCTAGGAGCACCTTTGTAGATACTCTGAGAGTCGTAAGAGCCACATCTAACACCTCAAGCTCCTACCCTGAAAATATATACCATCAAATCAATTGATACAGCTAAGAATACCCAGCTAGCTAGAAAATCCAAGCATTAACTTAATCCAAGATGCAAAAATATATACATTATAACACAAGAAACACTAAAAAGCAAGACGATATAAATCCACCTAAAAATATTAATGCATCAGAAATGACCTCCAGTGAGAACGAGTTAGGGGAAAGGCCTGAAAAAGATTTCAAAAGAACGATTGTAAATACGTTCAAAGAAGTCAGAGAACAAATCAAAGGAGTCAAAGAGGAACTTAAAGAGGAAGTCAAAGGAATCAAAGAAGATGCAGGACACCAATTTCATGAAATAAAGAAGGCAATACAAGACATAAATAAGGAAATAGAAATCATAAAGAAAAACCAGTCAGAATTACTAGCAATGAAGAAAACAGTTAATGAAATAAAAAAACTCTGTAGAAAATCTCACCAGTAGAATGGATGAAGGAGAGGACAGAATATATAAGCTAGAAGACCAGGTGGCAGTTCTAACACAGTCCAACAAAGAGAAAGACAAACTTATAGAAAAGTATGAGTGGGAATTTCAAGATATTCGGGACACTATGAAAAGATCAAATATTAGAATTCAGGGCATAGTAGAAGGAGAAGAATTTCACTCAAAAGGCATAGTAGGTGTCTTCAATAAAATCATAGAAGAAAATTTCCCCCAAATTGGGAAAGAGGTGCCAATACAGATACAGGAAGCCTTTAGAACCCCAGCCAGACAAAACCTGGAAAGAACCTCTCCTCGCCATATTATAATCAAACTTCAAAACACACAAACCAAGGAAAAAATATTGAACGCAGTTAGAGAGAAAAATCAAGTTACCTACACAGGCAAGCCCATCAGGATTACTACAGATTATTCAACACAAACTTTTAAAGCCAGAAGGGCTTGGGGTGATATATTCCAAGTTCTGAAAGATAACAACTGTCAACCAAGGTTATTTTATCCTGCAAAGTAATCCATTCAAATAGATGAAGAAATAAGGATATTCCATGACAAAAGCAGGTTAAAGGAGTATTTGAAGACAAAACCAGCTCTACAGAAAATACTTGATAGAATCCTCCATGCTGAAGAAAAGGAAAAGCACTCATATAAGGAACCTAGAAAAACAAGCAATACTGAAATACTAGTTAACAGAAGAGAGCACAGGTAGAACCAGAACCACAAAAAAAAAAAAAAAAAAATTGGCAAACATAAATACACACCTTTCAATAATATCTCTTAATATCAATGGCCTCAATACCCCAATAAAAAGACATAGATTCGCAGACTGGGTTAAAAAGTAGGATCCTACAATTTGTTGTCTCCAAGAAACTCACCATTCTACAAAGGATAGACATTACCTTAGGGTGAAAGGTTGGAAGATGGTGATTCAAGCAAATGGGCCTAGAAAACAAGCAGGGGTTGCTATCCTAATATCGGACAGGGTAGACTTTAGTCCAACGTTAGTCAAGAAAGAGAAGGAAGGTCACTTTATATTGATTAAGGGCACACTCCAACAGGAGGACATTATAATCCTAAACATATATGCACCTAACATGGGGGCTCCCAAATTCATCAAACAAACACTATTAGAACTAAGGTCACAGATAACACCAAACACAGTGGTGGTGGGTGACTTTAACACCCCACTCTCATCAATTGACAGGTCATCCCAGGAAAAAATAAACAGAGAGGCATCTGGAATAAATGAGGTCATAGAAGGAATGACTTAACAGATATATATAGGATATTTCATCCAAAGGCTGCAGAATATACATTCTTTTCAGCAGCACATGGAATATTCTCTAAAATAGACATATATTAGGACACAGAGCAAATCTTAACAAATTCAGGAAAATTGAAATAATTCCTTGCATTCTATCTGACCACAATGGAATTAAACTACAAATCAGTAGCAAGAAAGGCTATAGAGCATACACAAAATCATGGAAACTAAACAATACACTACTAAATGATGAATGTGTCAATGAAGAAATCAAAAAGGAAATCAAAAACTTTATAGAGTCAAATGATAATGAGAACACAACATACAAAAATCTCTGGGACACAATGAAGGCTGTTCTAAGAGGTAAATTTATAGCCTTAAGTGCCTATATTAAGAAATTAGAAAGGTTGCAAGTAAACGACCTAATGCTTCGCCTTAAAGCCTTGGAAAAAGAAGAACAAAGCAAACCAAAAATCAGTAGACGGGAAGAAATAATAAAGATCAGGGCATAAATTAATGAAATAGAATCAAAAAGAACAATCCAAAGAATTAATGAAAAAAAGAGTTGGTTCTTTGAAAGGATAAATAAGATTGATAAACCCTTAGCAAATCTGATCAAAAGAAAGAGAGAAGAGACAGAAATTAATAAAATCAGGGATGAACAAGGTAACATCACAAAAGATTCCAGAGAAATTCAAAAAATCATAGGGACATACTATAAAAGCATATACTCCACAAAGTATGAAAATCTGAAAGAAATGGATGATTTCCTTGATCTATATGACCTACCTAACTTAAATCAATATGAGATTAATTACTTAAATAGACCTATAACAAACATGGAGATCTGAACAGTTATCAAAAATCTCCAAACTAAAAAAAGCCCAGGCCCAGATGGATTCACTGCTGATATTACCAGACTTTTAAGGAAAAGCTAACACCATTGCTTCTTATGCTTTTCCAGGAAATAGAAAAAGAAGGAATTCTACCAAACTCCTTCTATGAGGCCAGCATCACCCTGATACCAAAACCAGGCAAAGATAGAACAAAAAAAGAAAATTACAGACCAATCTCCCTCATGAACATAGATGCAAAAATTCTCAACAAAATATTGGCAAACAGAATACAAGAATATATCAAAAAGATCATTCACCCTGACCAAGTAGGCTTTATCCCAGAGATGCAGGGATGGTTCAACATACGCAAATCTATAAATGTAATACATTACATAAACTGGTTGAAGGACAAAAATCACATGATCATCTCATTAGACACAGAGAAAGCATTTGACAAAATACAACATCTCTTCATGATAAAAGTCCTACAGAGACTGGGAATAGAAGGAACATATCTCAATATAATAAAGCTATTTATGACAAGCCTACAGCCAACATATTACTAAATGGGGAAAAACTGGAAGCTTTTCCACTAAAATCAGGAACAAGACAAGGGTGTCCACTGTCCCCACTTTTATTTAATATAGTTTTGGAAGTCTTAGCCATAGCAATAAGGCAAGAGACACACATAAAAGGGATACAAATTGCAAAGGAAGAGATCAAGTTATCATTATTTGTAGATGACATGATTCTATACATAAAGGACCCTAAAGACTACTAGCAAACTGTTTGAGCTGATCAAAACCTACAGCCATGTAGGAGGATACAAATAAATACACAGAAATCAGTAGCCTTCATATATGCTAACAACAAACACACAGAGGATGAAATCAAGGAATCACTCCCGTTCACAATTGCATCAAAAAAAAAATAAAGTACCTTGGAATAAACCTAACCAAGGACGTAAAGACTCTCTACAATGAAAACTTTAAAACACTAAAGTGAGAAATTGCAGAAGACAATAGAAAGTGGAGAAACATCCCTTGTTCCTGATTGGAAGAATCAATATTGTGAAAATGGCAATCTTACCTAAAGCAATCTACACATTTAATGCAATCCCTATCAAAATTCCAAAGGCTTTCTTCATGGAAATAGAAAAAAACAATCCAAAAACTCATTTGGAATCACAAAAAACCTCGAATATCTAAAATAATACTGAGCAACAAAAATGAGGCTGGTGGTATCACCATACCTGATTTTACCCTATACTACAGAGCCATATTAACAAAAACAGCATGGTACTGCCACAAAAACAGACATGTAGATCAGTGGAACAGAATAGAGGACCCAGATGTAATCCCAAGTAGCTATAGCCACCTGATATTCGATAAAAATGCCAAAAATACTCATTGGGGAAGAGATAGCCTCTTCAGCAAATGGTGTTGGGGAAACTGGATATATATCTGCAGAAGGATAAAAATAGATTCTTCTCTCTCGCCATGCACAAGAATTAAGTCCAAATGGATTAAAGACCTTAACATCAGACCTGAGACTCTGAAACTGCTATATGAAAAAGTAGGGGAAACCCTTCAACATATTGGTCTTGGCAAAGATTTTCTGAATGCAACCCCAATTGCTCAGGCAATAAAACCACAGATTAATCACTGGGACCTCATGAAATTACAAAGATTTTGTACCACAAAGGACACAGTGAAAAAAGCAAAGAGGCAACCTACAGAATGGGAAAAAATCCTCGCCAGCTCTATATCAGATAGAGGATTAATATCTTGGATTTACAAAGAACTCAAAATGTTAAATAATAAGCAATCAATCAAGCCAATCAAAAAATGGGCTATGGAGCTAAATAGAGAGTTCTCAAAGGAAGAAATATGAATGGCATATAAGCATGTAAAAAAATGTTCTACGTCACTAGTCATCAGGGAAATGCAGATTAAAACTACATTGAGATTCCATCTCACTCCTGTCAGATTGGCTACCATCATGAAAACAAATGATCATAAATGTTGGCAGGGATGTGGAAAAAAAGTAACCCTTCTACACTGCTGGTGGGAATGCAATCTGGTCCAGCCATTGTGGAAAACAGTGTGGAGGTTCCTAAAACAGCGAAAGATTGATCTACCATATGACCCAGCTATAGCACTCCTAGGCATATATCCAAAGGACTCATCTCATTTCCTTAGAAGTACATGCTCAACTGTATTTATTGCTGCTCAATTTATAATAGCTGGGAAATGGAACCAGCCTAGATGTCCCTCAACAAATGAGTGGATAATGAAGATGTGGCACATTTATACGATGGAGTTCTACTCAGCGGTAAAGAAAAATGAAGTTACGAAATTTGCAGAAAAATGGATGGACCTGGAAAGGATTATACTAAGTGAGGTAACCCATGCACAGAAAGCCAAGCGCCACATGTTCTCTCTCATATGTGGATCCTAGCTACAGATGATTGGTTGGGCTTCTGCGTGAGAATGAATATACTTAGTAGCAGAGGCCAGTAAGGGAAAAAGGTGACATAAAGGGTAGAGAAAAGAAGGGAGGAGGATACTTAATAGATTGATATTGTATATATGTAATTTCAATGATTGTAATGGGGAGGTAATATGATGGAGAATGGAATTTCAAATGGGAAAGTGTGGGGGTGGGGAGGGAGGGAGTTACCATGGGATATATTTATAATCATGGAAAATGTTAATAAAAATTTAAAAAAAATAAAAAATAATAAAAAAAAGAATGTTCACCCTCTTATAGCCCAAGATTTTGTGGGAACTTGACAATGGAAAACAGAATCATTATCTGGATATGATTCTGACCTGTTTGTCAGACCCAGATATGGTTTCCTTTCCTCTGAATGGATCTGCTAGCCAATCTAAGAGCAGTTGGTTACCCTTATGGCTGTGTGCCACTATTGCATCACATCAGATTGTTTGCTCCTGAGTAGCTTAGACATTGAGCTCCTTGGACAGATGTTGGCCACTTTCCCCTTGTAGCTCATTTATTGTCTTCCAGCACCAGATGGGCTAATTGTCTGGGGACTAGCTCTCTTCCATGTTCCAAGCAGGTCTCTCCTTGGTCTGTGCAGACAGGGTATGGTGTCTTCAACAGTATGGCATTACCATTATCCTCTGGTGGGTAATCAAGTGCTCTGACAGAAGTCTGTCTTGTTTTCTGGGAGGAGATCTAGTAGGACTCTTGGATCAACAGGTCATTGTGGATGTAAACCACATCCTGGTATAGGGAATTATAGGGCAGCACCAAGGGAAAAGAAAAAAGTAAAAGGCAGAGAATAAAGAGAAACAGGAGCCATTTAACATGAGGTTTCATCAGGCCTTTTGTTCTGGTATCCTGACTGTCCACTGGAAACCAACATCTCTGTCCACCTGAGCCAGACGGTGCATGTGCTCCCCTTAAGATCCTCTTGAGGGTGTCACCTTTTAGTCTGATTTCTAGTATATAGGATTCTATGTTACCAGTTCAACTTGACTCAGTTTTGTGTCTCTCAATTCACCCTGCCTGTGGTAGTTTGATTCAGGTGTCCCCATAAACTTAGGTGTTCTGAATGCTAGGTTACCAGTTGATGAAGATTTGGGAATTAATGCCTCCTGCAGGGAGTGCATTGTTGGAGGAAGGCTTATGAGTGTTATAGTCAATTTCCCCTTTGCAGTGCTGGGCACACTTTCCTGTTGCTATTGTCCACCTTATGTTGGCCAGGGGGTGATGTCCATCCTCTGTTCATGCTGTCATTTTCTCCTGCCATCGTGGAGCTTCCCCTTGAGCCTGTAAGCCAAAAATAAACCTCCTTTTTTTCCACAAGCTGCTCTTGGTCAGGTGATTTCTTTTATTTTATCAATTTTTATTAATATTTTCAATGATTATAAAAAATATCCCATGGTAATGCCCTCCTTTCCCCCACTTTCCCCTTTGAAATTCTATTCTGTTTTTTTAAAATTATTTATTTATTTATTTGAGAGCGACAGACACAGAGAGAAAGACAGATAGAGGGGGAGAGAGAGAATGGGCACGCCAGGGCTTCCAGCCTCTGCAAACGAACTCCAGACGCGTGCGCCCCCTTGTGCATCTGGCTAACGTGGGACCTGGGGAACCGAGCCTCGAACCGGGGTCCTTAGGCTTCACAGGCAAGCGCTTAACCGCTAAGCCATCTCTCCAGCCTTGAAATCCTATTCTTCATCACATTCCCTCCCCATCTCAATCAGTCTCTCTTTTATTTTGATGTCATGGTTTTTTCCTCCTCTAATGATGGTCTTGTGTAGGTAATGCCAGGCACTATGAAGTCATGGATATCCAGGCCATTTTATGTCTGGTGGGAGCACGTTGTAAGGAGTCCTACCCTTCCTTTGTCTCTTACATTCTTTCCACCACCCCTTCCACATTAGACCCTGAGCCTTGGAAGGTGTGATCAAGATGTTACTCAGTACTCCAGTCACTTCTTTCCAGCACTATGATACCTTCTGAGTCATCCCAAGGTCACTTCCATCTGAAAAGAGAAGATTCTCTACCCACAGTGAGAGCAGCATTAATATAAGGGTATAAATATTAAGATCAGTGCTTACTGGGCAGTTTGATAAGCATAGTATATACATTTTTCCAGACATCAGCAGATGTTACACCCCTAGGGTTCATGACTACCCCTAGTTTAAGTTTTTGGTGTTAGAGATGTGTTCCCCCCCATGGAGGGGGCCTCCAGTCCAATTGGAGGGCAGTTGGTTTCCACCATGACAGAGGTGCCACTATTGTACCCATTGGCTCATTTGGCTTGGCTGACCAATTATAAGGCTTGAAGTGTCCACTGTTGAGTATCTTCACTGGTGGTATCTTTTTCTCCCATTGAACTACATGTAGAATGGTTTTCTCCAGCTTTCTGTGATTTCTACCAGCAATGCAAACCTGACTGCAACAGTAAAATGGTATGAAGAGTGGGGTTGCTGCTAGACACCTGACTGTGTGGCTTTGGCCTTTTGGAGCTGATTTTTTCAAGAGGAATGATGAAGGATTTGAAACCTTGGCTTAGGAGACAGTTTTCAGTGCTGTAAGTAAAGCTTCATGGACTACTCTGGTCAGAGTTGAAAGACCAGAATGCCATAAGAACTATGGACTATGAGGTTTGGCTTATGAGGGTAAGATGTTTGCTTGGATTGGGCTAGAAGTTTGTGTGAAAAACTTTTGGTTATGCCTGTGTCCTGAGAAGTTGTGCAGGGTTGCTCTGTGTATAAATGAACTGGTGTGAGCAGTATGGGACAGAAAGAACCATCTTTGGGTTCAGCTGCAATTGAGAGATTACAACCTCTGAGATTGTGCCAGCGACCTGCCTTGGGGCAACAGGAAGAATGTAGACTCTTTTGAAGGGGCCTGAGTGCTCAAGAAGTGTCCTGTTCTTCAAAGTCTGCTGTATTTCCCACTGGATTAACTAATTGGCACCCTACCTGGTATTGTGGAGTATAAAAAATGCAGGGAATAGAGGATCATTAAGTTTTCCACACGGTCTTGTGTTTTGGAAATGGCATGGGCAGTGTGAAGCAGGTTTGCTGGATGCCTCCATGGAGACTCTGTGGAGACATGAGGATGAACCTTCAATTTATTCATATAACTTTGGAGAGTTCTAATATTTTCTTCAATCAAGTTAAGCCTACTGTTAAAAGCTGAAACTCTAGGAGATGATTCTGTTCAATTTCATTGATAAGATTATTGGTTCTTTGTTGATTTCCTTCCAGATCAGTGATTTTTTTGATCAGGTTCACATTGGTTGTTGTGTTTTCATTTGGGGAATAAATTTCTGTTGATTTCTCATTGATTTCACTGAAGGCTTCCATTGTAGGACTAGGCCTCCTTTGCGGAGATCTCTCAGTTTTCTTACTTTTGTTGGCTCTTTTGCATTATCTACCTATTTTAGGAAGACTATTTTATTGAAAAGGAAGCAAGTTTTTATCCTTTTGTCCCTGCACCCTCTGGATGAGGTGGACAGAGATGTTGGTTTCCAGTGGACAGTCAGGATACCAGAACAAAAGGCCTGATTCCACAGCTCACACAGGAACCAGGGTACTGGGAGGAGACAGGAAAAAGGGATCTCGCCTACTTACTCAGTGCTCTGCCCTCTAGTGCACAGACTTGCCCAGGATAGTGCACTGTCCACTCAGGGAACCCAGACCAAGGAGGTAGGAGAAAGTGGGAAATAGGGTTCGGTCTTGCCTACTCACTCCAGACCTCCTTGCCCGTCCACCCCAAACTTCTTCTTTGAAGCAAGAATATGCTAATACATAAACCAAAAATTAAAATAAGAATAGAAAATTATATAATTATAGCCTCTAGTAAACTTAGATTCTCAATAAAATCCTCACAAACTAATCCAAGAACACATCAAAAGCATAATCCAGCCTGTTCAAGTAAGTTTCATCCCAGGAATGCAGGGATGGTTTAATATACAGAAATTGATAAATGTAATTCACCAAATAAATAAACATAAGGAGCTGGAGAGATGGCTTAGCATGTAAAACACTTGCCTGTGAAGCCTAAGGAGTCAGGTTCATTTCCCCAGATACACAAAGTGGTGCATGTTTCTGGAGTTCATTTGTAGTGGCTAGAGGCATTGGCATACCCATTCTCTCTGTCTTTCTTCTCTGTATTTCTCTGTCTGCATGCAAATAAACAAATATATAAAAAATCCCAAGAATCCCATGATTATTTCAATAGATGCAGAACAGGCCTTTGACAAAATACAGCACCACTTCATGATAAAACACTGGAGAGATTTTGGATGGAGGGACCATATCTAAACAAATAAAGGCTATTTGTAATACACCTGAAGTCCAGATCACATGAAATGGGGAAAAAATTTGAAGAATTCTTTATAAGGTTTTGAACAAGACAGGGGTGCCCACTCTAATTATTACTTTTTAAGCAATAAGACAAGAGAAACAAATAAAATGGATACAAATTGATAAGGAAGAATTCAAATTAGCTCTCTCTGTGATGACATGATTTTATATGTCACCCAAAATACTTTACCAAAAATTTCTAAACATGATAAATTCTTTCAGTAAAATTACAGAATACAAAATCAATACCCCTCTTATACACCAAAGCTAAACATGTGGAGAAAGAGATAAACAATACTATCCCATTCCCAATAGCAATAGAAATTAAATACCTTGGAATATCACTATGAAAGGAAGTGAAAGATCTATACAAAGAAAGCATAAAACACCGAAAAAAGATATTGAAGACATGAGAAGTTGGAAAGACTTCCTATGCAAATGGATTGGAAGAATTAATATTGTGAAAATGGCCATCCTACCAAAAGCATTATACAGATTCAATGCAGTTCCAATAAAAATTCCAACAACATTCTTTACAGAGATAGAAAACTTGTCTCAAATTTCTTATGAAAGAATAGAAGTCCTTATGTAGCTAAAAATATCCTCAACAAAAGAAATAGGTCTGTAGGTAACACCATACCTGATTTCAAGATAAACTACAAAGCCATAGTCACTAAACAGCACAGTACTGGCACAAAAACAGACACTCACCTCAATGGAATAGAGTAGAAGAATCCCTACCTAATTCAAATAAGTGCAGCTACCTTACCTTCAAGAAGAGGGCCAAAAATACACACTGGAGAAAAAAATATCTTCAACAAATGGTTCTGGTGAAGTTGGATAATGCCCCTAGAAAAATGAAATTAATCCCACTTCTATTACCCTGCCCAAAAGTCAACACTAAATGGATCAAGGATCTCAGTATAAGACCTGAAACTAAAACCTCTGGAAGAAAAAGCAGGGAGAACCCGCCACACTATTGGCATAGGGAAAGGGTTTCTGAATAGTAGCACAGGAAATTATATCAACACTCAACCACTGGGACCTCATGAAATTAAAAAATTATAGACAAGCAAATGATCAAGAGTCAATAGACAACCCAGAGAATGAGAGAAAATCTTTACCTGCTATACTTCCAACAAAGGTCTGATATCTAGAACTTACAAATAAGTTAAAAAACTAAGCAATAAAAAATCAAACAACCCAATAAAATAAAAGAGAGACTAATTGAGAGTGGGAAGAGAAATGATTGATAGTGGAGTTTTGAAGGGGGAAGTGAAGGGGGAGGGAATTATGGTTTATTGTTTATAATTATGGAAGTTGTCAATAAAAAAAATTTAAAGATGGAGCAGAGAATTGAATAGATAATTCTCAAAGAATGAAATACAAATGGCCATTACACCCTAAAAGAGTTGTTCAAAATCTTTAATCATCAGAGAAATGCAAATCAAAAGAACTTTGAGAGAGAGAGAGAGAGAGGGAAAGAATGAATACAAAAGAATGGACATGCCAGGGCCCCTTGCCACTACAAACAAACTCCACACCCAGGTGCCACCTTTGTGCAGCTATTTGTAGTTACTGGGAAATTGAACTCAGGATGTTAGGCTTTGCAAGTAATTGTCTTTAATTGCTAAGACATCTCATGCAACCCTCAATTTTTTAATCTCTTTTCCTTTGCTCTGTAGCCTTGGGATGCTGTAAGGAAACTCTATCTCTGGGTGGCTTACAGTTCAGTCTGGCTTTTACTCTTTCATGTGGATGTGTGGCAAAATCAGACCATCTGGCTTTCTTCTCTGTGACCCTCATACTGTTTTTTTCAGAAGGTCATTTGTCTTCCTGGATGCTCCTATTTTATTTCTGAATTGAAGCAACATTAAGGTTTCTTACCCTTGATCATTTTTTTTTTATTGAACTAGAATGGCACCCTGCTTTTGAAATTACCAGAGAGGAAGGTACAACCTCGCGGAGGACACTGTATGACAGCTTTCTCTTTATGGCTCTTGAATTATGGAAACGAAATCCTGAAAACAAATAGATTCTCTTGCCAAATGGAAGCAATGTTATACAGGAAGATGGAGCTTATCAAATAAAAATGATGTACTTTATAGTCCTGAGGAATTTTCCAAAATTTATTAGGCAAATCTTTCTATACCTACCTGCAAAATATGCCTCAAATGAAGACAGAGCCTTTCTGCCTTTGAGAAGGCATTGACCTCATCTCATTCACCAGAATGAGTTGTGGAGATTGTAGCTGATGAAACATTCAGAGCCCCCAAAATGTGTCTAGATAAGCTTGTCACATCCAGATTTTGACCGCATGTTAAGATCGATTTAGTGCTCAGTACTTCCCACTGTTAAGTTTTCAGCAAAAGAATAAGCCTTTGAAGTATATCATTGGCATTCCTGAGCCTGAAGAGTGCTCATCCTAGAAATCACCACCATCATATCCTGTGCCTGCAACATATACCACAGACTTCTGCCAGGTGAGAGACCTTGGTGAAATTTTTTCCTGTAATGCCTATAGCTTTATTTTCACTATATTATTTTAAAATAGTTAAGCCTCATATAAAAATAAGACCAACTTTCTCTGTGCTGTGTACCCTGTTACCCTCACTCTGCTATGGTCTGAATGTTGACAGTCTGCTCCCTCTAATATTCATGTCAGAACTTAAGCTCTGTGTGGTACTGTTGAGACATCAGGTCTTTGGGAATGTGATTGAGTCTTGGTGCTTCATCATGGGATTAGTGCCTTTATAAAAGAGGTTAAATAGAGCTGGGTACTCATGCCATATGAGTTCAAAGAGAAGGTTCCACCTATGAGGGAGAGTCTCTGATCAGACACCAAGCATGCTAGCATCCTAATCTTGAACTTCCAAGACACCAGAACAATACATTTCTGTTGCTTATAAAATACCTTATGCAAGACTTTCGCTCCATATATAGCAACTCAAACAGACTAAAGCACTTGATATTCAGCAACCTCATTCAGATAAGTGTTATATGTGCGTTTTTGTGATTTTAATTTTTAATTTTTTGTTTATTTTTATTTATTTATTTGAGAGCAACAGACAAAGAAAGAGGGAGAGAGAGAGAGAGGGAGGGAGAGAGAGAGAGAGAGAGAGAGAGAGAGAGAGAATGGGTGCACTAGGGCCTACAGCCACTGCAAATGAATTCCAGATGCGTGCACCCCCTTGTGCATCTGGCTAATGTGGGCCTGGGAAATCCAGCCTCGAACTGGGGTCCTTAGGCTTCACAGGCAAGGGCTTAACTGCTAAGCCATCTCTCCAGCCCAGTTTTTTTTTTTTTTTTGATAATTTTATTCAACTGTACAAGGTACTGTGATCATATTCACCCCTTACCCTTCTGTTATCCGCTCTCCCTCTTGCTAACCCTCTTCATTTCCTCAACTAGTCCCTCCTACTCTCATGTCACTTTTATGCAGATCTTACTCAAGTAATAGCTTCTGTGAGCTCAGGAATACAATAGCCTTATCAAATCCAGAACACAGCATTGTCTAGCACCCCTCCCTATCCATTGGCTCTAATAATCTTTCCAGCCTCTATTCCACAATGTTCCTTGGGTCTTGGGAGAGCTGATATGGATGAAGTATTTATATATGTTTAATGCCTTTCAGTTTATTTTTGAAAATTTTGTGCATGTATGTAATGTTCATATTTACTCCCCCAGTTACTCTCTTTTAGTACCTATTCTGGCTAAATTCCTTTTTCTTCACTACTAATATTTTTTTAACTTTTATATATATTTGTGGTACAATAAGTTAAATTGTTTTTCCCCTATGGGCTGAACACTCAACAGACATTTAATCTTGGCACTTTGACTATTTAAGAGTCTAGTTATTAACCAGCACCCATTGTAAAAAATGTAGCTTCTCTAACAAGGGCTAAAGGCTGAAATCATCACAAGTCTATGAGTCTAAACATACATTTTTTTAAGACAGTTTTACTGTATGCTCACTAGCAAAACTTTACTTTTGGTGGACAGTTCTGAAATTTTACTGCATGAGAGGATTCATGTAGCCATCTCCCCTATTTGGACACAAGTCTGCTCTGAAGCATAGAGAAGCCCTTTCATTGTAAGACTTCTGTTTTGAAAACTACAATTATAAATTGAGCACACTGTATGACTTGTTCTACTTAATATACCATGATGTCTTAATGGGGAAGAAGGGTTAGATTTTAGAAGTGTTTTGGGTAGCAGGAAATATAGAAGTTATGTACAAGGACATTGTTCTAGTTATTGTTGATATAAGTATAAGCAATACTATTCTTTTTATCTATACTTGAACAACAACATAAATTTTTGTTGAAGAAATAAGACTTCCTTCAGATATTTTTGCCAACAGCCTGGCCATTTGTGCAATGGAAATGTGTCTCCTGCAGCATTAGCTAAGATAGCTTGGCCAGGAATAGAGGACTTGCTTTCCTTCCAAGTGGCTCCTCTACAGTGTGGCCTATGCTGCCTCACAGCAGCCTGGCTCGGACTTAACAATAGCAGACAGAGAAAATGGAAAACACTGGTTCCTTAAGGTTTGGATCTACAGTAGCATCATTTCTGCATATTGGGTGGAATATCCAGAGCCAAATAGATGCAAGGAGAGAGGACAATCACCTACAGAAGGGAGTAATGCCTACATTTTTGTGATCAGATGGTAAAACCTTTCATATTCCATGAAATAATTTGTCATCAACAATACACGTGGAGTTTTATAAGTTGTATAAATTTATTAAAATAAAAGCAAAGTTCAGAACCATCTTGGTCTTGGGGAATCTTCATTTGAAAGGAGCACTAAAAATTCTGAAAAAAAAGTACCTGGTGCAATGGGAAATGTGACAACTTCATATATGAATCATGCAACTTTTACCAAGAGAAGCAGGATAATAATAAATATCTGAGATAAGGAATACAATAATTAACTTTAAAAAATCATCTTTTTTTCTAGTTGGCCTTTTTTTAGATGTATAAAGATAAACCACAGGCCAAGGAATAAATAAGATTCTTTAAAGATTCTTGAAGCAAAAAAAAAGAAACTTACAATCTTTTATCATATTAAATACAGGACATCTCAGTTTATATCTCATTTTTTTCATTACATTATTTCCGAACTTGGGGCATGGGGTCATTGTATATAATTAAATATAAAAAAATATATCTACATATTTAAATATATGTACAATGACAACATTTATTAAGGCTTCTGATAATAAAATATGTTGAATATTATTTTGTACTATCAAGTGTGATTAGTTAGAAATTTTGATGCATTCATTGGGTAGTTGGTTCTTGCAACAAGAATTTGATCTTCTGTATTAAAACTGAGTAGCTAAAGTTTTACATGAATGATCCCAAAGATGGGGATTGCACTGAAATGCATTATAATAATATTCATGTTAAGAGGACCAAGTTGCTGAAATTATGCACATTTGTCAAGATTTCCACTTGAACTTTCAAACTATGATTTAAGGTTGTAATATTTGATATTCTAAATTTATGTTTATGAGGTTTTGAGACAGTGTTCCATGCTATAGCTCAAGCAGCTTAGAATTTACTATGAAGTCCAGGCTGAGCTCAAACTCTTACACATCGTCCTGTCTCAGCCTCCATAGGGTTTGAATTACAAGCATGAGCCACCATATCTGGTTTAAACTGTGTTCTATTTTTATACATTCCTGTTATCTTTTATAATTCAAACATTTGACTGTGTGAAATTTAAATATGTGTAGCATTGAGAAACTACCCCTGAGAAACTTGTATTTTATTTTTTTAGTTTTTTTAATTTTTAAATTTTTATTAGCATTTTCCATGATTATAAAAAAATCCCATGTTAATTCCCCCCTCCCCCCACACTTTCTCCATTGAAATTCCATTCTCCATCATATTACCTCCCCATCACAATCATTGTACTTACATATATACAATATCAATCTATTAAGTACTCTCTTCCCTTTCTCTTCCCTTTATGTCTCCTTTTTAATTTACTGGCCTCTGCTATTAAGTATAGAAACTTGTATTTTAAACAAGTTCATCTTCAACTGAAATGAGGCAAAATACTATTAACTTGGAAACTATCATCATATATATAATATATTAATATATATAATAATTATTATATTTAAATTATATTAATAATTAAGTAGTATATAATCTGATAGTTTCAAAACTGTGTTACATGTGAGATAAGTCTGCTCTGATATTATCAGAAATTATATCAGAAGAGACAGAACAGTGCACTCACCAGGCTCAAATAGCTATCTTTTAGTAAGTGGCACGTCATTGTAGGAGGATTTGACAGCGATAAGTAAAAATGTCGGAGGTGTAAGTTCTCGGATGAAGCTAGTGGAGTTTTTAAACTACTGCAGTTAGAGAACATTCTGATTTCCTAGATTCTGCAAGTGTAAGGCAGCTCCCTCTGTGAACTCAGTAGTAGCAGTGATTGAAATGCTATCAACCTCAGGACAGGAAGCAGCAGAAAGTTCTGAAGCAACTTGGTAGCGTAGGTAAGTATGTGCAGCCACAGACAATGAGAATTTATGACTGAAATAGTATGCCTGTAAATTGTTCTGTTGTAGAAGAAAGTAATGATGCTTTCTCATATAACAGAA
This sequence comes from Jaculus jaculus, assembly GCF_020740685.1. Lineage (NCBI taxonomy): Eukaryota > Metazoa > Chordata > Mammalia > Rodentia > Dipodidae > Jaculus > Jaculus jaculus. The sequence continues at coordinate 26,030,420 of NC_059115.1, forward strand.
TCACATGGACATGATATCATGCCCCAACTGGAGGGGAGCCTCTACTCTTGAAATTACTGGACTTCGAAAAGACATTGGCAGAGATTGACATACAGTAAATCCACAAAGTCACAATTATGCAATGAGAGATAGGAGAAAAAATGAACTGTAGGGCTTCTACATGAAGCTGAGTGGAAGGTGTATGCAATATTTTGCTCTTGCTATTCAAAACATGAAAGAAATTATTGGTTCAGTTAATGCCAGTGAAAATGGAGAAATTAATAAAGATAAACCTATCCTTTTGTATCTTTTCTTACTCATCAGTAACATCAATGTTATGATATTAAAAACTGGAAAGCCCAGTCACATAAAAGTAAGTAAATATCTTTTAAAATTTGGAGGTAAATATCCAGAAATAAAAGGCATTATACATTAATTTTATCAAATATGTTTTGTAGTTATTAGGAATAATCACATAAGATAGTTTTTTATTCCTTATTAGTCTGATATTCTGACATTTCTCACCGCTGTTTTATTTCCATTGGGTTTCTGTGGTCTATCCCTTTAACTTCCAGTGTCCCTATGCATTTCTTTTAAGCTATACCAGTTTGTGTTGTTTTTTTTTTTAAAGGCAGAATGTTAATCTCTGTCCTTAATTGCAACAATCTATCTACATAGATTATCCTTTATAACTTGATTTCATGTTAGGTGAACAAGCCTTTCTGAGGTTGTGCAGTGACCCCAGTTCCGTCACACCAATTTTATGTATTATTCAAATCTTGCATATCTATCCATATCATTCATATCTTACATGAGCAAATTTTCAATTAAATTCAAATGTTGATATATTATTACAAACTAACATTTGTAATTAATTCATATTTTCTTAGTATTTATTTACCCAATCCTTTCTTCTATTCAAGCCTCCAATCGACAATACCATCTAAACTTAGTTATCATCTCTCCTTAGCTTCCTTTTGGAGGTTGGGATCTGGTCTTTGTGGTTTTTGATCTGCTGTACTAGTGTGTAGCATAAGCATTCTTTCTGAAACACACTTCCTATAAACCTGTGATATGTGAACTCCATCAGAATAATAGAAGCTTTTCTCTGCTTGCAATCTGTCAGGTGCTCCTGAAAGATGGATAATGCAATAATATTAAAATCAATGCTGTATTTGTACTTCTATGGACTCAGGGCATCCAAGCAATTGCAACTTGAATAGTTCTCTGACATTTTCATATGGTTGTCTCTTAAAATATTTTTAGCCCTTTAAAAATTTAATTTTGCTGGGCTGGAGAGATGGCTTAGTGGTTAAGCACATGCCTGTGAAGCCTAAGGACCCGGTTCGAGGTTTGATTCCCCAGGACCCACGTTAGCCAGATACACAAGGGGGTGCATGCATCTGGAGTTTGTTTGCAGTGACTGGAAGCCCTGGCGTGCCCATTCTCTCTCTCTCTCTCTCTCTCTCTCTCTCTCTCTCTCTGCCTCTTTCTCTCTCTCTGTCTGTTGCTGTCAAATAAATAAATAAACAAAAAAAAGAAAAATTTAATTTTGCGAAATGCATCTGTGAAATAAAGTCTACCTTGACCACAATGAAGGTTGATTTACAGACAACCATTAACTTTCTTTAGTTCATCATGGGAGAGAATCCTTCAAGACCCTCCCTTGTCCACAATGGAATGCTGACTGGGCCTATAACATGCAGGTCTTGTGCAGGAACTCACAGCTGCTTTGAGTACATGAATGCAATGGCCTTGCCATGTCTGACCTCCACAGCACTCCTTCCCATCCTTTCTTTAGCTCTTACATACTTTCTGAGCCCTCATTCATGGCCTAGTCACTGGCAAGTGATGAAAACAGATAGTATAGCAGGAATGGTGGAGGTAAGTGAAAGCAATGTGAAGTGCATGTGATCCTTAATGCTACCCAACAGAGAAAGAACAGTACTCATTTATTTACTAGTTTCTTCAGCATGTGGATTTGAGCTTTTACTTCCAAGAGGCTTTGAGATTCTAGGAACAATCCCAATTTCCCAACAGCCTCTGAGGTACTAAGGAGATGTTTTTGTAAGAACCAGAATCGTGTTTGTAATCTCTCTCACTCTCTGAGGTTGATGTCTTCTTACACTTCTACAAATGTGTGGTCATCCTGGGTTTCTTCTCTCTTCCAGTTAAGATGGCATCTGCCTAACCATGCCATACCTCCCAGGGAAGAAAAGGCAAGGCATTAAGGGTTCACTGGGTCTTTTAGGGGAGAGAAATCTCTAATAGATAGCCAGTGGGAGGGTGCAGAGGGGCAAAAAATGGAATTAGCTGATTCCATCACTCTTGGGTAGTCCACCAGTCCCCCAATTCCCTCAAACAGCCATCCTAGCCATAGGCCCAGCCTCAGGATACTGCTGCACTTAATGCAGGAAAGGGGACCCAGGCCAGCATAGTTCCACTTGCCTCACTGCTCAGGGGCGATTGCCTGGCTACCCCCGCCCACATGCAACCTTGGGCTGTCTCTGCCCACTCACCCACGTGAGCTCACAGCACTCTGCTGTCTTCCCGCCACACATGCAAGCTCAGTCATCTCCAACCTCCCATGAAATGTGAGCTCAGGACCGCTCCACCTGTCCACCTGTACCAGCTCAGGCCCGCTACCCCAAAGAGGCACCACTTCCCCTATCTATCAAGACCACATTCCCACTCTCCCTGCCCATACACTGTGATGGGCACACCACAGTGCAAAAGGAATAGCATGAAAAGTTAAGTGCAAGTAAATCCAATAAGACTGCCCCATCCTACAATGGAAGTCTCTAATCAAAACATAGAAGAAGCATTAGGATCAGAACCCCAAAATGAAGTTATGAGCAATGCAACCAAGCTACAGGTAGAACTTTCAGAAAAGCAACAAAGGACTGATAATCATGTGGATGCTGCCATCACTAGACTAGACTTAACAGATAAGAAAATGGAAGGGGATCAAAGACAGTTAAAGGATATGAAGGAGAGTGAAGGAAAAAGAGGACCTCAAAAATCAGCTGGATATGGTAAATGAAGACATAAAAAAATAGAATGATGAATTCCAAGAAGCCTCAAGAAAATCAAAAAAATGAAGTGGAAAGGGAACTTACAGAGGAATGGAAACTATACTTAGAAAAGTAGTAGAAAATACAAACCTAATCGAAGACGCCCAAAACTCCTTAGAAGCTCTCAATAATAGAGTCAGTCTTGTGGAGGATAGAAACTCAGATCTGGAAGATAAGACAGAAGAAACAGTTTGAGAGTTCAAAAGTTTCAATAAGTTCAAAAATTTCTGTGAACAGAACATGAGGGAATTGTGGGATACCCTTAAATGTCTTAACATCTAGATCATGGGAATACCAGAAGGGGTAGAAATTCAGATCAAAGGCATGGAGAACTTACTTAAACTTTCTCACACTCTCAAAATAAAGGCCCATCATGATACAAGAACCTAACAGAACTCCAAACAGATTGGAACAAAGGAGAAACTCTCCAAAACACATTGCTATTAAGACTCTAAACATTGAACCAAAGAGAAAAATCCTAAAAGCAGCAAGGGAAAAACAACATATCACATTAAAGGTAACCCCAATCAGAATTACTTCAGATTTCTCAATGGAAATCCTGAAAGACAGAAGGGCCTGAAATGGAACACTGCAAAGTCTCTACATGATATAGGACTGGGAAAAGACTTCCTGAACAAACACCAGTAGCCCAGGCAATTATATTAGCACTCAACTAATGGGATATCATGAAGCTAAAAAGCTTCTGCACAGAATAACATACCATAAGTAGAGCCAATCAATTACCCACTGAATGGGAGAACATCTTTGACAGCTATACCACTGACAGAAGCCCAATATCTAGAATTCATAAAGAACTCAAAAAACAAAACAATAAAATAATCAAACCACCAACTCAAAAAGTGGGGCAGAGAACTAAATCAGGAGTTCTCACAGGAAGAATCACAAATGGCTAACAAACATTTAAGAAAATGTCCAGCGTCCCTAACCCTTAGCTGTTCATCATAGATACTTAATAGATCCCCCCAAACAAACAAGACAGACTTCTGTCAGAGACTTAATTACCCACCAGAGGTTAATAGTAAGACCCTACTGCTGAAGACACAATATGCTATCAGCATGGAACATGGAGAGACTATTTTGGAACCCGAAAGAGAGCAGTCCCTAGACAATTGGCCCATCTAGTGCTGGAAGGCACTATATCAGCAACTGGGGTAAAGTGGCAAACATCTGTCCAAACTCAAAATCTAAGTGATTCAGAAACAAACATCCTGATATGATGCTCATATAAGTGCAATAGTGGCACACAGCCATGGTGGGTAACCAGTTGCTCTTGGATTGGCTAACAGAGCCACTCGGTGGAAAGGTAACCATATCTGGATCTGGCAAACACATCAGAATCAAATCCAGATAATGATTCTGCTTTGCATTGTCAAGTTCTCACTAATCTTGGGCTGTAAGAGGGTCTATACCCTTTGAATTCTCACTAAATTGATAATTATTACTCATTTAACTGGTGCTGACTTCACTCTCTGTTGGAGAATCTGCTTCTCTTTTTCAGATGGAAGTTGCACTTGAGGAGATAAATGATCCAGTGCATTTCACCCCAGCCCCAACTGAAACCACAGAGGAATTACAGAAATGAGCAAGTGTGCTGCTTTCTTAGTGAATCTGATATCAGCACAACGGTGAAGTCGATAGACACTCAACACCTACCAATCTAGAGGCTCTTAAATGTCCATCAGTGAATTAGACTGAAAATGCTCCCAGCATGGCTCAGGGAATTTTGCAGAATAGGGGGTGGAAAGATTGTTAGAGCCATAAGTTGGGATATTCTGCACAGAGGCACTGCCTCTTCCTCCCCACATAATGCATGACCCACAATTCCCATGGGTTGACCTGCATCTCCAGTGAGGAAAGCCTCTTCAGAAAAGGGGCAGGGAGGAGGAAAGGATGGTACCAACATGTGTTGTTTACCTACTAAATATGTCCATATCTAATAAAAAATAAACAACAACAACAACAACAAAAGGCTACCAAACATGGTGGCACATGCCTTAAAATGAAAAGAAAGTACCAACACATGATGTATCCATACAAACAAAAAAAAACAACAACAATAACAAAAAAATATAATAATAATAATAAAAAAATATATAAATAAAATAGCTAGTAGAGGGGCCAGAGAGGTGGTTCAGTGGTTGAGGTAATCATCTGCAAAGCTTAAGGACCCTGGTTAAATCCCCAGTACCCATGTCAATCCTGATGCACAAGGCGGCACATGCAATCTGGAGTTTGTTTGTAGTGCCTGGAGGACCTGAGGTGCCTTATTCTCTCTCTCTATCTGCCTCTCTCATAAATAAATAAAATAGTTTTTTTAGAAGAAAAAGGAAATCTCATCTAAAATAGCATTGATATTGTTTCATTGGATGTGTCATATGTGATTTTTCAGGGATGGGAGAAAAGACTGAAGGAAAGTTTGATTTTATGTGACACTATTGAAATTTGCATCCAGTGAATTTATTTCAAAGCTGAAAATAAAACCCCTGTGTGCAGAAAGCACTTGAAATCCATCATCGTTTGGACAACTTCTACCTTAGGCATATCACATAGTAGTAGTTCCTTTGAAAGTTGTTTTAAGTTACAATTCTCAGTGATGCTGTTTATTTTGTGAAAAATATTGAAATGTTTGTAGATCAGCGAATCTCATATAGACTAACCATGTAGGGTTTCTGATAGTAATAGCTCCTTTTCCCCCTTTTGTTTTAAAATTTATTTTCTTTGGTAAAATTGTGTTTCGATTCGTAAAGTGCCCTACATCTTGGATCTCAGAAGGATAGCTTTCTGAGTCTATGGAATCATCTTTTGCTGAGTGCTACCACAGCCCAGACATCTCAAGTTCTGATCCTGTTGGATTTCCTGCCCAAATTCTTCCATGACATTTTTATAAACACTAAAACTCAAACTCCTCTCCTTAGCATCTCTTGTCTTCTATCTTCAACTTCATATTCTGTGACTTTTCCCTCAAAAAGCTGGATAGCCAGTCAATTCCAGAATGTACTGTGTTTCCTCATTTGTGAATTTGTCAATGCTTGTTCCTCTGAATTGTTCGTGCTCATCTCCGGCCTTCTCCCTAGGCCTCATCAAAACTACATGAGAGCTTATGTACCTACATACTTTGGGGCTGTAGGTCCCTGCAGGCTTTTAGTTCCTGTTCACTTATTCAGCAACATTTGCCCCAGTATTCAGAACTGTTCTTACAGAGCCAAGAGCCAGAGTCAGGAGGATCTCCATGAGTTTGAGAGCACCTTGAGACTACACAGGGAATTACAGGACAGCTGGGACCAGAGCAAGACCCTAACTCAAAAAGCAAAACAAACAAACCAACAAAAAGGTCGTTCTTAGGGCTGAAGACATCTGGCATTTAAATGTTGACTGAGGGATATAATTTCTACTCTGAAGCAACTTCTCAACCCAAGGAGGAGACAGGAAACCAACACTGCAAGCATGGTGACACAGAGACACAGGTATCCTTTAGGAGTGAATCCTCTCCTCCTGATTGGCATTTATTGTGTTAACTTTTTCATGTTCAATTGCAGGTGTGACTTCTGTCTCTTTTCTAGAGCCTCGCCACGATAACAGAGGCTTTGGTGGCAGACATGGGCCATGACATAACAAAATGCCTAATAGAGAATGGAACTTATAAAGCTTCCTAATGTAGACACCCCATAGTCAGTATAAATCATGATGCCTAGCATTCATTAGTTGCTCCTTGGATGAGTAAATAAATGTTTGTAATATTTTTGTACTTTAAAAAGATTATGATATAGGCAGAAAGGCTATCATTATTTTATTTAACAAATAAATATCTGGAAGTTAAGTCAGTCAGATCAGATAGTAAATAATCCTACATTTCTTGGACCACAGAATAGTTCTTTTCATGTGTAAGCAAGTATTCTTTAAAATTTTTCAAGAATGGTACAAAACTTACATTTACTTTGTTGAATTAAAAGATGGTGTCATTTTTTTCCCTCATATTAAAGGAATTATGTGAAGATGTGTTTGTTCTTTGAGAATGTATTTTAAATCTTTTCTCCTATTTGGGCAGTCAGGATGTACCCATGGAATGGATGCCAAACTTGGTTTCTTTGTCTTCCAGAAATCTGGTCTTACCGCTAAACCATCTCTCCAACCCTCTGTTGGCTTTTAAATACTAGACAGGATTATGTTGGAGCTTGGGATGCATGTACTTGCAAGTATTGGCCTGTCTTAGCTCATGGAAATTTATCTTGGCCTCTCTTGGTTTTCTCCTTTCATGGGTGGGGAAGCACAGGGCAAAAACAGTAGCTCAAAACACACATAGCTCTTAGGTGGTCTAGCATTATAATCTCTCTGTCCCTTTTCCTCCCTCCTGCCCCTTGTTCAACTTCCTTCCCTTCTTCCCTCTTTTGCATGCTAGGAAAGTTGTTAGGCAAGTGTTCTACCACTGATCTAAATCACCAGCCTACTCCCCTCTGCTTTTATAGTGTATGTTTGCTTTCTGGTTTTTGTTGTCACTGTCCTGATGACCCTGATCTGAGGTGTTGAAATCCTGGGATCACCTGATGTATCTCAGCAAATGGAACATCAATAGTTAAGTGCAGAAACCTCCTTACTGATCACAAAGTAGATGTTTAATTACCAACAGTGGCTGCATTTCCACAGCAGGATGCATTAGATGAAGAAAAGCATAATTGTGGCAATGTGTCTGCTACGGAAATTAAAACTCCAGTGAGGAAGTGCGTGTGGGGAGCCAGATGGTGCTGAGCATAAGGTGGCATGCAATGATCCATCTCCCCCTTAGGCGGGTCTCATTGGGAGTTGATTTGTTCCAGGCTGGGTTGCCCAAGGCCAAGGCCTGGCTCCCTGCTCAGGGACCTGTTAATAAACACTTCTTTAGTAGATCTCTCCCAAAGAGGCCCAGAGGTTTCCTTGTTGGTTAGGAAGCAGAACACGGGTGCAAGAAAGTTGGCTTAGCTGTTAAGGCACTTGCCTGTGATGCCTAAGGACCTATATTCAACTTTCCAGAACCCACATTAGCCAAATGTAGAAGGTGGCACATGTGTCTGGCGTTCATTTGCAGTGGCTGCAGTCCTGGTGGGCTCATTCTCTCTCTATCTCTCAAGTAAATAAAATAAAATATTTTTAAAAGCAGAACAAATATTTAGAAACTCCTAGTCTATGGAGAGTCTGTTCTAAAGAACATTCATTTTGGGGTTTCTGAGCCACCTGATATGAAGAAAAATTGACAGCACAGGTGATTCCTGCTCCACAGGTTGTGCTTATGAACCTGGACCCCTGAGCTTGCTTGTTCCGGCTTACCTCCTTTCCTCGGGTACCCTCAGGGTAACTGAAGGCAGGGAGAAGAGGGCGTTATGACACACATGCCCACAGGCCTCATCAAGCCTTGCTTCTCCTGCAGCTTCCCTCCCAGAACATTGCCATGCTTCCTAAGCTGGGCAATTGTGCTTATGTCTCTAAAGTGCTTCTGCTCCAAGTTGGCCTCTTCTTTCAATCCTTCTTTCTCTCGGAGCCTTGATTTATGCATTCCACAGGCATTACTGAGTCAGCATTGTATGCCAAGCACTATCATATATGGAAATAGACTAGCAAATAAGGTCAAATTTGGAAAAGAGAACCTTAGTGCAATACACACACACACACACACACACACACACACACACTCCTCGGTATTCTGGGACAGGGGGTGACTTGAGTGAAATTTTTTGAAGGTAGGGTTTTACTCTAGTCCAGGCTGACCTGGAATTCACTATATAATCTCAGGGTGGCCTAGAACTCATGGCGATCCTCCCTCACAAGTGCTGGGATTAGAGAAATGCGCCACCACACCCAGCTTGAAAAGTCATCATTTTTGCTAGCTCAAGTGAGACCTTCTGGAGAACATTCAGTTGAATTGAGGCCTCAATGATGAGGAAGACAGATGTACAAATATGAAAGATTAGAAGGGATGAGATACTCTCTGAAGAGGGAAGAACACTGATGAAGATGGTGGGTTACCTTATGTGCTTAGGAAGGAAGAGGCCTGCAAGGAAATGGCAGAGGGTGCTGTGATGGGTGTAAAGGGTGTTGGGTTGCACCACGAAAGACCCTGTAGACAAAGCTTATTAGCTTTAGCTACAGTGGACACACACTGGAAGACCTTAGTTGATCACCTGCTTTGCAGTTCATAGAAGATCCCCCTGGATGTCAGGTCCAGGGTGGGCTATATGAGGGCAGGAATGGAGCGGGAGCAGGGCTTGGTAGGTTGTTGCTGAAGCTAGGGGTGGAGTGATGGCTGACTGGCAAGGATGACAGCAGCAAGAATAGTGAGCTGGCTGGGGAGATACTTAGATGCTGTTTACCTTGCCAGCATAAGGACCTGAACTAGATCCCTAGAACCTGAAATTAAAAAAAAAAAAACAACAAAAAAAAACCCTTGTATGTGTTGTTATACACTGATAATTTCATGGCAGAGATAGGTAGCTCCCTGGGGCTTTCTAACTTGGAAAGCTCCAGGCCAGCATCTCAAAAAACAAAAAAAACAAAAAAGTGAATGCTGCCTGAGGTTGTGTGCTCACACATGCACATGTGCATGCATGCCCTCATATGCACATGCACACACACACATCTCGAATGGCAAAACGTGGGTGTATTTTGGGAGATGCCCCACTCAGTCAGCCCTGTTGTCCATGTGTCAATCTTACACATTGATTTCACCTAGTTGCCGCAGGGCCTCACTCAAGACAAGTCCCACCTCTTCAGAGTAGAGCACAGTGACTCAACAAAATGGCAGAGGGAGATATGTGGTGTCTTAAAACATTTACTGTTGAAACTCATTGATGTTCTGAAAAGTTGCTATACTTACCTGCTTTGGTATGTGCAGGAAAAGCGGAGACCTATAGGCCAGACTGCAGAGAACCCAACTAGAGGGCTAGGAAGAGCCCCGGGCATGGAAAGGTTGAGCAAATGTCAAAGCTGTGAAGAAAGAGGCAGTGTGCAATGCATCTTAACAACACATAGGGATTACAAGTGTGTTCTGGGACTGACTGCTGCATCAATTATTGCAGGTGAGGTAGTTTTAGACAAGAGAAATTTATTGTCTTGCAGGTTGTGAGTTAGCCATGTGAGATCAAGAATCAGCAGAACTGACAACTTCTTGGGGCTGTGAGAAGAGTGTGTTCAGGCACCTCCCCTCACTTTTCTACAAGAAGTCTTTGATTACAGAGGCATCATCAAATCTTGGTTTCTGCTCCTACAGTGTTGTGTATGTTAGTACCTCTCCTTTAAAAAGGAAGAAAAAAATATATAACAACAATTCAGGTCTGGAGAGATTGCTCAGTCAATAAAGTGCTTACCACTCAAGCCTTAGTATTTGAATTCAGATCTTCAGACTCCACATAAAAGTGAGAAGCCATGGTGGCTTCTGCAATCCCAGTATGGTGAAAGTGACTTGGGAAGCAGAGACAGGAGAGTTTATCAAAAGCTTGCAGTCTAGGCTTCCTGGGTAATGCAGCAGTGAACAACAGTGAGGATGGGAGGCAGAGGCTCACACGAGCTAGGTGAGGACCAACACCTGGAAGTTGTCCTGTGATCTTCACATACACATGCATGCCATGGCACACACACCTGCACTGGCACACATGGACATGCACACACACACACCATTCATGTGTGATTCATATAGACTTTCTCTCAAAGTAAATAAGAACAAGAACATTGATTATATTGAATTATGATACATACTGATGGCTTCATGTTAACTTGTCTATATTTATGGTGATTATTTCCAAATGAAATATTCTAAGGGCACAGAAGTTGAATATTCATACCTTCTTGTGTGAGGAGCAATATTCTACTTACAGCAAGAAAAATGGGAAAAGGTGATGGCAAATACATTTTGTTTCAAAGCAAGAATTGATTTTTCAAGAGGCAGAATGTTGTAGCCATAGGGAAGTTCTGCTTTTCTTAATAATACATTCTCATGACCTAGAAGTTTGCAAGAAGAAATTGGAAGGTACTCACCCAAGGTTGTTATGAGAGGTGGTGTCAACCTTGCCTAAAATGATGGGTTGATATGATTTCTGTAGTTCTGAATTGTTTTTTTTTTATCACAAAAATCTTATGAAGCACTAACACAGCTGAACCTTGAACATATTATGCTAAGTAAAAGAAGTCAGGTACAGCAGACTATATATTTTGTGATTTTATGTATAAAATGTCAAAACCGAGAGTTTTTCACAGACAGAGAGACAGGGAGATGGAGACTTCCTGTTAAAGGAGGGGTATAGGAATTGTTTGTGGTGGTTGATGAAAAAGTTCTATAATTAGATGTTGATTATATAGCTTTGTAAATATCTAAAACCCCAGTGGATAATACTTTAAAATCTAAAGTTTAAGGGATGAGACTACATCACAGTAAAAATTATGTTATGCTGTGGGCATCATTGTTCCTATTTTTTTTTTTAAACATTTATTTATTTGTGAGAGAGAGGGAGAAAGAGAGAGGAAGAGAGAGAGAGAATGGGAATGCCAGGGCCTCTAACTACTGCCAACAAGCTCCAGATGCATGTGCCACCTTGGGTATCTGGCTTATGCAGGTCCTGGGTTACTGAACCAGGGTGCTTAGGTTTTTCAGGCAAGTGCCTAAACCGCTAAGCCATCTCTCCAGCTTGATTGTCCCTATTTTATAGATGAAAACTTTAAAAAAATACTTAGCTATTCTCAGAGCAAGAATAGCAAGGCTAGCATTTAGTGTTTATCTTAACTATTTTCTACTTTTTTTCTTTATAAAAACCATGTGCCTATGGACTGCCTGTCTGGCATTTGATTGGAAATATTTGCTGTTGAAAAATGTCCAATTTTTCAATGACATTCTGTAATCAAACTTGTCCAATTATTTAAGTAGTCACCACATTTGAAGCATCTTCACAAGATGATTCATTCTTTATGACCAGAATAAAACCAAAAGAGTTTTCTTTATTTTCCACCAGTCTTTCTGCTTCTTTATAGAAGAAGGAAAAGCTGTAGTGAGATAATAAGACTTGTGTTCCTAAAAGTACTGTGTGAATTATGTGTGTGTGTATGTGTGTGTGTGTGTGTGTGCGCGCGCGCATGCGTGTGTGTGTGTGTGTGTGTGTGTGTGTGTAAAGTGGAAGGTTAAAAACTTGGCCCTGTATCTGTTTAGGAAAGCACTTGCAGGATCAATGGTGTCCATGGTCCCCATCCTGCACTCTGGCTGTGGTTCAGGCATTAGCCAGAGCACTGATCATATTTCTAGAGGGCTGACCTCCCTGTTTTCTGTCCATCTTTCAGGCAGGTGTTGCTTTCAGCTCTAAAAGTCTACTTCCAGCCTTGATCACTCTGACCTCTCATCATGTTGTGGCTTTCATCTGCAAGTCAGTAGGACAGCATTCTTTCTGGAGGGAGAGTTTTCTTACCTTTTCTTACCTTTTCTTCCATTTGTTCCACTACCTTTACCACATCCCTGGACCTGGTCACACTATGTAACTAAGCACATCAGATCCACAGTCCCTCCCTCTCTCAGGGGAGGTGGTTAGACAGGCTATATACCCACCAGGGGACAAGAACAGGGTGGAGGGCTTCTCACAGTTCTGTCTGCCATGGGTGTTAGGTTGTATCAATATGAAATAAGGTCAATTGGCTGTCCTTTCTTGGCTTTGAAACAGCCTGTGATATGGATATTTCTCAGAAAGATGTGGCGAAATGTACATAGTAGGCAGAGAAAACAGTATACAAAATCTTGAAACTATTCATCAGGTTTTGTACTCTTAATTCAAAGCAAAGTTCCTATGCTTGACATGATCATCAGTAGCTGCCAGAGGCCAGAGGTGCAGGACTTATCTCCTAATTTTTGACCAACCAACATCGGCCAGCCAAGACTGAAGCAATTCATTGCTCAAGGTCAGATGACTGGAATGGGCCATGGAGGATTTTAGGAGTTAAGCTGCTGAGGCACCTCTTCTGGGCTCTTCCAGATGCCCAATCTGGGGAGGTTGAAGTTTACCTGTGAGATATTAGAAAAAAAATGATTAAGCTTGGACACAATGCAGGGAACTGTGGAAGGCTTTGTTTAAATACATAGCTTTTCTTTAGGATGTGAAATTACCCTTGCTTTTCCTGCTGCATGAATACTATTCAAATACTTTTTGTTTTACTCCTTTCTCTTGTTTTATGATGAATTTGTGCATGAAAAGATTCATTAAGAACATCATTATTATGCATTTATTAATAATGAACTGTCTGTGGCACCTATTAGCAGCAAAGTGGCCCAAGTCTCTTTTTGATTCTGTCTACATTCTTCTTCATTATTTACTGCTTCACTCTCATCCACTGAAAATGAATGTTGCTGGGTGCAATTTTCCCCCAATTATTCTTTTATTTTAGAGACATATGTTAATAGAATTCATAATCCTCAAGGAGTCCACCCTCAATGTTCCAATATAAAAATGACATTTTAAATTTTGATTTGGGCAGGGGCATGCTTCAGAGCTCACTGCACCATGATCCCTTGCATTCTTTATTATTCTTACTTTTCAGAACTCAGAGATCAGCAAAGTATCCCTATTTTATCAAAAAGACACCCAGGAATAGAAGTTTGTGTACTCCATGTAGTGTTAACACCTCTGTGCAGGGACATGGGTCAGAGACTCACGAACAGTGCTGAAGATTATGTAGCAGGGCTGGGACAATGACTTCGTGAATACAGTGCTCAACATGGTAACCTGAGTACCTGAGTTTGCATCCCAGAACTCATTGAAAAACTGGAAGCAGTACTACAGACATCTTTAATCCCAGTATCCACTGCAAGGTGGGAGACAGAGACAGGAGAATCCCCCAGAAGCTCATGGGCCAGCTTGCCTGGTGAATGCAGCAGTGAACAATGAGAGACCTACCTTAAACAAGGCTGAAAGCAAGGATCAACATCTGAGGTGGCTCTTTGACCTAAACACACACACACGCACACGCACACACACACTGTGCCACGTGCATCTGTACAGATAGATATGCATAACATATACACAAATAAAAAAAAGAAAGAAAGGAAGAAAAATTTAAGTTGCAAAACAAGTTTTCTCTGGCATCCACACGCAGGCGGATCCAGTGCATCCAGACCAGGCTCCTACCTGGAATTTATTAAAAGTATGAGTGTCTCTGTCTCTGCTGATTGCAAGCCCCACAGCAACCCTGACTTGGCCTAGTTCATGTCTTCTGGAGCTTTGTTATGCAAATGAGTCCTTCTGGTAGAATCTGTCACTTTTCTATGAGAAGAGATTCTTTTAAAGCCTTTCTCACTTTTTTAGCTCCTTCCTAAAGTTTTTTTTTTTTTTTTTCTTTTCTTTATTAACTCCCTGCCCTGTAATTACCATTCTTCTGAGGACTTCAGTGTTTTGGGAAAGCATTGTCATCAGACAGAGGTAGGTCACGCTGATGCTTTCAGCATTGTCTGTGGTAACCAAGTGAGAGATAGGCTGTTTCTATTTTCTTTTACTTGCCCAGGCAGAAAAAAAAAATCTGTGACAACAAACCAATCCTTAAATATGATTTTAAAATGTAAAATATTGATATTTATATATGTGTACTTTTACTATTTTAACTTTAAATATGAAAATTATCATAGGATCTAGGGAAATTGATGATGTTATTGTGATATCAAAATTTTGGGGTTCCTCTGCCAATGTACCAATAAACACCAATGCAGTGATAACTTTGGGGTGTTCCTGGATCCTTTCTTATGAATTTGGAGAATGAAATCCACAGACCAGAGGATAAGGTTCAGAAAGATTTGATTATAGCTTAGAGCTTTAAGGAGGGAGAGCTTTAAGGGGCATAAGGAAAGGAAGCAAGGCATACCTCTTGCCCAGGGAGGCAAGAGGGGTTTTGAGAAGCCCACCTTGAGACTCAGGTTAGGGATTTTATGAGCCTCATGGGTGGGCAGTTGGTTCAGCTAGTTTCGATGTTAGGTGCCTGGAGTCAAGATCTCTGAAAAAGGAATCTTAATTCTCTAGGAAGGGAATGAAAGGACTCCCTATGGGGTAAACATAAATAAGAGCCAGATCCCTTTGAAATTTCTGACCTGTAGTAAAGTGCAATGACCTAGATTTTCCCCTACAGGCCTAAGGACAATTCCTGCATTAAACCAGAAGAAAGCTATTCACTTTGAGTTCCTGTCACCATCTGACTGCATAGCCAATTTCTATCTCCTGTACTAATCTGAAAGCCTGATTCCTGCCTTCTGACCTTGAAATTCACCCACTTAACCCAAAGATTTTCTTTTCTGATCTTGAGATACAGAAAACTAATTCAAAGTGGCTTAAACAAAGATTTTCTAACATTATTGCATCTTATAAAACTTTATTCTAGGGGATGAGGAGATTGCTCAGTAGTTAAAGGTACTCTGTGTGTGTGTGTGTGTGTGTGTGTGTGTGTGTGTGTGTGTGTGTGTGTGTATAAGGCATTTCCTAATGTTAATACTCATTATATTGCTATTTGTGAAAGATTGCCATCTGCCAGGCATCACATGTCTGTGTTAAGAGGATGTTTGGAGTTTAGAACTCTACTATACTAACATATGTGAAAAAACATTTTACTCCTTGCTTGGATGTATGTCAACAATGAAATTCCAGAATAGACAGTTGAAAGAAGTAGGTATTTTTAAAACACATTTCAATGGGGTGGGAGTATGTAAGTGATTGTGAGATATACTCATATTCAGTTTATCCTGATCTGATTCCTAGACCTCCAGTCTGCTAAGTTGGACAATAGTGATTGGCCATATGGCCTCTCAGCATCTTTCTTGTGGTTATTGCCCCTTGTTGCAGGTGACTTTGTCTCTCTGCTATGATGCAGAGGGCAGGTGATAGAGAACACATCACTAAAGTTGAGAAAATCAAGAACTCTGAGCTTAAAGCTTAGAATGAGCAGTGTACTCAAATATCAGTGGGTTTGGGAAGAAGGTAATTACTTATTCAGGTGTCAGTACAAGGAAGGGACCAAGATGCTGGTGATGTGAATGTTAAGGGCTAGTGAAACTAGTTGTCAGAACATTGTAGTTTATTTACTAGTATACTTACTTCCTAGTTGGAAACATCCCTGTTTCTCCTACAGACAGTTCCTTAAGTGAATAATAACAGTAGCATCTCTTGAGGAATCCCTGTTGGTGGTATTTTGTATATATTGAATTCCATCCTCATCACCCCAGAATTCTTTGTAATATTTCATCATTGTTACTGCAGTTCCTCTTCTGCTTCTTTTGTCAATGTCTACCCCATTGGAGGAAGCAGAGGACTTAGGTCTGAGAGGCAACCTACCTAACTAAGTATACATCACTTGGGACTCTGATACTGTATTGCAACCTCTGATGAAAGATTAAAAAATAACAGGTCTAAAGTAAGAAACTACTTCCTGCTTTGGACATGTTTACCTGTGGTGGTGTGATCAGCTCTGAATCTCAGAGACATTTTGCAAAAGTCTCATGGATGTGTTTGACACTTTTCCTTGTAACCTACTTACTTGCCTATTTGGAGAGGAAAGTGTGAATTTACTGATCTATTAAGTTTATATAAAGTTAAAAAGATTCTCTACTAGCAAGCAGGGAGAAATGGTCATAATAATTTTTTATTATGTCCTTCACAGATGATGCTGATGAACTTAAGCATTCTTTAAAATGCATATGACTTCAAAATTGTGAAAATACATGGATTTAAATAAGAAGGGTGGGAAACTAGCAGATGAGGAAAAAATAAAGAAAAAAACTTTTACAGTATTGTTACATGTGGATAACATCTCCCCCTCACCTTTTTTTTTTTTTTTGGTTTTTCAAGGTAGAGTCTCATTCTAGCCCAGGCTAACCTGGAATTCACTATGTAGTCTCAGGGTGGTCTCAAACTTATGGCAATCTTCCTACATCTGCCTCCCAAGTGCTGGGATTAAAGGTGTGCAACAGCATGCCCAGCTATAACACACATTTTTATGCATAATGTAGTTTTATGCCCTCAGATCTCTTTCATATCCAAAGTGGTAGTGCTCCTTGAACCCACTGTCATTTCCACCCTGGCATTTATAGCACTATGTTGAAATTGTTTGTCTTCTATGACCATGTGTACTTCCTGAGAGCAGACTGGATTTTTCTCAGCTCTTTGTTCTCAGAATCTCCAGATCCTTACACACTGGCCTTGTCTTTTTTTAAGCTGCTTGGTGTATTGCTTATTTCTTTCTGGGTTTGAACTCACACTTCTCTGATAATGAGCGAAAGCCATAGAAAATCTTGGCCCAGGAGTTGAGCTCACTCTGTGACATTGTCCCTTTTGGTCATAACTGTTTTTCACTTTGATCTTGTGGCTCTTTTCTGGCTATCCTAAAGATTCTGCAAAGTCTTTGATAGTTTGAAGATCTGATGCTGTCTGATATTGACTTTAGGTTTCAGATGTATATGTGTGTATGTGATACAAGATTCAGACAGAGATAAACAGAGGAAGAGAGACAGAAAATGAGAAATTTTCCTCACTTCTTCTGTATTATATTAATTCTGACAATAAAACTAGTTTAAATAGAATCTGAGTAGGAAAGCAGTGTGATTCTTCCACTAAATGGGTGATTCTCTGCTCAGCTGTTATAGTGCCCATGGACATTTCCTCTCCTGCTTACAATTTCCTTCTCTACTTAGCTCTGAGCAATTTCCTAAATTTGACACAGCTATTTTAATGGCAAAGTTTCCTTCTAAACTTCAATGAAGATTTATTTGCTGGTGCAGCCTTAGTGGGAAATACTCCTCTTTATAGTTCTCACATGCTAAGTGTCCAGGGCTTGTTTCTGATTTCTTTCATGTTCCTGACTCTTCTCATATATATTTGGCCTCTTCTCAGGTGATCACACTTGGATGATGGCTTTAAATAACATCAAGAAGCTGGTGACAGCCAAGTCTGTACCTTCAGCTATGAAACTCCCTTGAGCAGAAGAACTGTTATTGCAGTTCACTTGACTATTGCACTTGGACATCTAAAGGAATCTCAAATGTTATCAGAGCCCAACAGAAGGCCTTTTTCCTTGCATCTCCACACTCCTTGGGTAAGAAGTGCGACTTCTACCTGGTGGCTCATGGCAGCACCTGTGAGTTGTTCTTGGGGACATTTCTTCCCAACTTTTCAGCCAGTCCATCAAGCATATAGATTTCCTCCAATATCCATCCTGATCAATTCATGTGTCTCCATCTCTACTGACAAGGGACTCAGACCAATGTTATCAGGTGCCTTGAGTAGTAAATTAGCTTCCTGACTTAATTTTTCCCTGCAATCTTCAGTTGAATTTTTAGTCTCATCTATATACTATCATCCTTCCTGTTAAAACCACACACACACACACACACACACACACACACACACACACACACACCTCTTGACACTCAACAAAATCTAGATCAGTATATTCTTTTTCTCTAAAAAACTCATATCATGTCCTTATTCAACAGTCAACTCCTTTCTTTACTCCATAAATGTGGCTCACTTCATCATTGCAGTATTTGGATTAACTGTTCCTTTCCCTGGGCATGGTCTTCTCTGGCTCATGATACACTGGCTCCCTCAGTAGTTTAGCTCAAGTCAATATCCTCCAAGAAGCCCTGTCTGACCACTCCTGAAAAGTGCTTTTTTCTTCTCTCTCATTTGTCCTGCAGCTCATTCTGGTTTCATAGTCCTTGACATTATTTTTAGATTATCTTGCATCTCACTCTTGTCACTGGATTGTGCCACAAGCCAGGCATCTTATGACTCTTGTTTTAATGTACTTAGATTTAGAAAAACTTAGCATAAACTAGATACTTACAAAACATTTATTGAGAATAAATGAATGAAGGAATCTTTATCTTAATCCTTTGTTTTATAATTTCTTCTAAGAGCAATGGGAGAACATTGGTAGAATTTAAACTGTTTAAAATCTACCAATGTTTTCTCCTTTATTTATTTATTAGAGAGAAAGAGTCAGATAAAGAGAATGGACACTCCAAGGCCTCTAGCCACAACGTAAGAACTCCAGACACATGTACCCCCTTGTGCATCTGGTTTATGTGAGTCCGGGAGAATTAAACCCGGGTCCTTAGGCTTTGCAGGCAACCACCTTAACTGCTAAGCCATCTCTCCAGTCCTATTTTTTAAATTTTTATTTATTTATTTGAGAGAGCGAGAGAGGGAAAGAGGCAGACACACACACACACACACACACACACACACAGAGCGAGAGAGAGAGAGAGAGAGAGAGAGAGAGAGAGAGAGAGAGAGAGAGAATGGGCACGCCAGGGCCTCCAGCCACTGCAAACGAACTCCAGATGCATATGCCCTTTGTGAATCTGGCTAACGTGGGTCCTGGGGAATTGAGCCTCGAACTGGGATCCTTAGGCTTCACAGGCAAGTGCTTAACTGCTAAGCCATCTCTCCAGGCCAGTCCTATTTTTTTTTTTAAAGGTATTAGCACACACACACAAAATGTAAGTGTAGATTTTAGGGGAATGATCATTACTGTGATCTTTATTTTTAGAGATATATCTTTGTTGCTATGGAGAATCTGCATTTCCTCCTTAAAATTTTGTTCCTTTAGACAATAGGTACATTAGGACTGGCTTAGTCATTTTCAAGTGTTCACATATGGATAAAGAATAGTTTTTGTTTGGGTTTCAAAGAGTCCATTATACATCAAAGGCATTCATGACTGTGTTATGACTGAAGAGATGCAGCTATGCCTGTGTGACTGGACACAAGACCTCTGGTTTGTCATTCATATGATTTTTCATCTCTTTTATCACCTTTACCTGGTCTAATACTCACCAGCTTTTCTTCCCATCCTGGTATGTCTCCCATGCTGACTCCAGTGGGTTGTTTTTCATACCAAAGGTGTCTCATCTCACAGGTCCTGATCATGGCCAGTCTTTGCTTCATTTTGTTGCACCACATGCTATCATGGAGAGAAACTGAATGCTGAATGGTACAGATATTTTGATTTAAATAACTTCTCTACCACTTATAAGCTGTGCATGAGCTTACCTGCTCTTGGCAAGAGTTCAATATCTGTAACAAGGACATTTTTGTTAGAGGTATGGTGCTCACATGATGACCATGTGGGAATGAGAGACACTATGGAAACAATACAGTTCAGTGTGTGTCAGAAGACACCAACTTTGAAAGGATAGCTATTACAAGTGCTACCTTTGAAGGATCAGTCTTATTAAGTGTATCTTGCATCTCTTCTCATCATAAACATTATCTCACCTAGCCAGATTTAGAAAATGTCATTTCCATCCAAAAGTCATAGTCCAAAGCCTGGGGGATTCTTGGCACACAATATAACAGAAATATATCCCAACTGAATGAGCAAAAGCATGAATACCTACCATTGGAACCTCATTCTGTCCACTGGGAAAAGAAAGAACTATTAAAATCAAATATTTCCATTGCTTTTGAGGTCAGCAAGGCTGTTTTCTCAAAGCTCACTTTTCCTATTTCTTAATAGTGTTTGCTTTTGCTTCATATAGTAAAACACAGCTACAAAATATGAACTTGAAAATAATGTCCTATAAGTATAGATGGACATTTTCCTAGTACGAAACTTTACAGTCACAAAAGGTATATATTTTGAAGGAGAATCATCTTGAACCTGTGTCCAAGCTGTTCAGGCTGCCCCATGAGCTTAAACTATGTGTGCAAATCTCTGCCCATCGATTTTTCTCCATAAGGGCCTGCAGGACAAGCCCTGCTACTGCGAGATACAACAAGTATGGTATGCATACATCCACTGAATAAATGACTTCTTTTTTGCTAGACATATGATTGATAATAATGCCAAATGAGCTGAGATGGCCTATATCTAATTACAGTGCCCACACATGATAAAGCCTCAGGAACCTTAGGTTTTTCCTTCCTTTCTGTCCTGTCAGTCCTTTTTCCTTTTCTCTTCATCTTCTGTGTTTATCAATTAAAATGATAATTACCATCAAAAGTAAGTTATTTGAAGCCACATGTATATCGAAGTGAGATAAACATCTAATCTAAGAAAGTAAGAATCATGAAAAGGCAGTACTAAAATAGTCTATATACAAAATATCTGGCTCAACACATGTTAACCTAGAGCTCTGATGAGGAAGATGTTAAACAAGCATTTGCAATTTAATTTTTAAAATAAGGATAATAGAGACTCTGCTAATGAACAGGGTGAAAAAATGTAGTCAAGGGTATAAAGTTAGTAAGCAACTGTGCCAGTCTTTGAATCAAAGCTTTACTCATTCAGATAAATCATTTTATGTTTCACACTGTCTTGTTGAAATTTTTATCTCAATTTATTCTTAAGGTATGGTCACTCATTTGAGATAGGTGTTATTGTAATTTTCTGGCAACAAGCAGAAAAAAATGACACAAAGGGTATAGGAGAGAACGCAAATTTAATTCTATGGAACTCTGTCATGGTCTAAGTATTTTGTCCCTTCTTTTTCAAATTAATATGCTGGTATGTGATGGTATTTGGAAATGGGGCTTTTAAAGTTAATTCGGATTAGAATAAGATCCTTATGCTTGTACTTGCATCCTAATAAGAGGATACCCCACAAAGCTTTCACTCATGTTCTCTTTTCTTGCTACCTTTATATCCCCTGCTTTCTCTCAAGACTTTCCTTTCTTAATTTGTTCCGTGTAAATAAGTGGTTGAACTGTTTACTACTTCCTATGAAGTCACTGGCCTTAGGTGGAAAGCAATGGCTGATACTCTGTATCATAAATGTCTCTGTGTCCTTTACTTTAAAATGTTCACAGTGTTGTTTGTACATTTGGATTGGTTTCCCAACAGGAAGGCACACATACATCCTGCCAGTGTTTGGTTGAAACACTGTTTGATCATGATTCCCTCCTAATCTTTGTCAAATCTTCTCTGAAACCATCCTTACACCAAACTCAAGTCTCAATAAGTTCTTATCCTAGAGTCTGCTTAGATACCATCAAGTTCTACAAATATGGTGTCGCCCTTTACTTCTGCATAATAAATTGGCTTTTGTCCTAGTGGCAAGCTATATAGGAGACTTTTTTTTAATTTTGCTTTTTTGAGATAGGGTTTCACTCTAGCCCAGGCTAACCTGGAATTCACTATGTAGTCTCAGGGTGGCCTTGAACTCATGGCAATCCTCCTACCTTTGCCTCCTGAGTGCTGGGATTAAAGGTGTGCACCACCACACACAGCTGTAGGAGATATTTTGATGGCCGGTGTCTGACAGGTTCTGTGGTGGTGTTCCCAGAAGGTTTTGCTCTGGGAATCTGAACTCCACTATCAGCAGAAGAGCTTCACTCATGTATACTTCATGTTTTGAAAGTCTGTGTCACACTAGAGTAATATAAATATTCCAATTAATGATAAAATCCATTAAATCACTGCTTTAGCAGAAGAAAACTCTCCTAAAAATTGTTTTATGGGAGTATGTTTTTACCTGTCCTTCACTGTCAGTACATTTTTCAAATCTCTGCATCTCATATTGCCAGTTTCTTACTGTATGCATTAGTTGTACTTAAGTAGAAACACTCCAAGCTGTTGGCCATCTTTAACATCATCTGGTTCTGAAATGTCTCTGCAGTGCTGCTGTCCATCAAGATGACCTCTTCTGGCTCCATCTTATGCTCCTGAAATGCTCATTTTCCTCACAACATCTAATGGAATGCTGGGCACATACCAGTCACTCAATAACCAGCTGTTGTTAGTTTTACAATCAAATCTGGACCCGGTTCAATTTCTAGAGTTTTGTATTTTAATTGTCTGATTCAGTAATGTGCCAAGACAATTTTGTATCAGAGATGAATCTGATTAGTGGAGGAAAAGTAAGCTCCCATTAATTGAATGTCTGCCAAGTGGCTGGTCCAGAGCAGAGCTTTGGTATGCAGGAGAAATCACAATCCCCTTCTTGAAAAAAGAGACTACAAAGGTAGAATGATTTTAAGGAAAGTTCCCAGGTTATGAGTTGGTATAGGATGGGAATTGAAAGTAAATGTGTGAGGTCAGCAAGCTACAAGAGCATCACAAATGAATAATGTTTCTTCAGATGTTACACATTTGTGACAGAAGAGCAAACTTTAATTTATGGATTATGGTTGGGACTCAGGAATTTGTGTCCTTAGAATAAATGCATGGTTTTCGTTTAGATAGTCACTGAGCAGTTATCCTGAGCGTGTGTTTTATCAATGAGATCTTCAGAGTTTATCCTTATAAAATTGCTAAATGGGCGTAACTGTACAAATTTTGCACAACCAATATCCGTGGAATCTTGAGACGTAGTCCTAGTCCTGGGAGGACTTCCTTTAAACACAGGCTGAAATGTAATCCTTGTCCTTTGAGGACTTCCTTTAAATATAAGTTCCTCTGGATTCTTAAATTCAGATTTAATTAAAAAGTAGTTTGATGTTATTTTTGTAAATCATCTATATGTGTTGTATTTACCTTCTTGTTTCTGGGTCAAAACACCCAACCAAAAGCATTTGATGGGAGGACAGTATTTATTTTGGCTTATAGTCTCAAGGGAAAGTTTCATGATGGCAGGGGAAAGCATGGGATGAGCAGAGACTGGACATCACTTCTGCTACAACACGTGGAAAATACAGCAAGACAGTGAGCTGTTCTCTGGTAAGAGAAAACTCCTAGGCATGCCCCCAACAGCACTCCTCCTCTACCAAGGCTCCATCTCCTAAATTGCCAATAGCTGTGGACCAAACATTGAGAACACATAAATTTATAGGGTCCATCTCATTCAAATCTCCATATTCTTTCCATGGCCCTCTTAAACTCATAATCATCTCCCTGTAAAATTCATTCAGTCCAACTTTATAAGTCCTCATAGATTTCTTTATTTATTTGTTGAGACAGATCTCACTTTAGACCAGGCTGACTTGGCATTCATTCTGTAATCCAAGGTTGGCCTTGAACTCTGAGTGGTCTTCCTACCTCTGCCTGCCAAGTGCTGGGGATAAAGGTGTGAACCACCATGTCTGGAGTTTTAACTTTCACTTATTTATTTAGTTATTTTTTAAAGTTTTTATACTTTTAAAAAATCAATTCCAACACTGTTCAAAAATCCAAAGTCCAAGGACTCATCTGAGACTCAGACAGTCTCTTAACTGTAAGCATGTAAAATTAAGACACAAGTTAAATACACATAATGACACAGACTGAATGCACTGTAAAAGATGGCATTGGGCATAGCAAGGAAAGACTAAACCAATGCAAGATCTCAAACAAGTGAGGAAAACATCAAATAATATAGCTTTGTTTCAGGTAGCTTCCCATTGTTGGCAGAAAGTACCTGACCAAAAGCAGTTTATGGGAAGAAAGAGTTTATTTTGTCTTAAAGATTTGAGGGGAAGCTCCATGATTGCAGAAGAAAATGTGGAATGAGCAGAGGTGGGCATCACATCCTGGCCAACATCAGGTAGACAACAGCAACAAGAGAGTGTTCTAAACTCTGGCAAGGTGAAATCTGGCTATAATACCTATAAGCCCACCCCAACAATACACTGCCTCCAAGAGGTTCCAATTCCAAAATTGCCCCCAGCTTGGGACAAAGAATTCAGAACACATAAGTTTTAGGGGGATACCTGAATCAAATGACTACATTCCACCCTGACCCTCAAAAACTGATAACCATCCATGATATAAAATACAATGCATTGTATACAATTGTATACAATATGTATACAATATTATTGTATTATTGTAAATATTGTATTTTATACATATTGTATACAATTTTAAGGGTACACATAGATTTTTTAAAAAATCAATATCAATGGTGTTTAAACATCCTCATATTCCAAGGTCTTTTTACTGAGCCAAGAACAACCCATAATGGCACAGAATAAGCATTCATATTGCAAAATATAGCATTGGGCACAGCAAAGAAAGATTGAACCAACACAAGTTTTCAAGCTAACAGGGAAAACATAAAACTCTGTATCTCCATGTCTGACAACTCTAACCAGTGACAGTTCTCCAAGTCCAATAATCATAACCATTGATGAGTCATTAGAGTTCAATTCTGCCCCTCTTGCTAAATAACTCACAGTCTGGAAAAACTTTACATGCTTCCATCACCTCTCCTTGGCAACTATCCCATATTCCTGGCATTTCCAATGAGTCTCCATTACAATGCACAGTTCATCTTCATGGCTACATCAAGCATCTATGCAGGTTATCCAACAAGCCTGCTTCACACTGCCCATAGCAATTTCCAAAATACAAAATTGTGTTGCAAATTTAGTGACTATTTTTCCTGTACTTTTTATACTCCATAATACCAGGTGGGCTACCAACTTGTTATTCCAAGGGGGATAGAGCAGATTTTGACGAATAGTATGCTCCTTCAATATTCAGGTTTCTACTTTCAAAAGAGTCTGCATTATTCCTGTTGTCCCAGTGAAGATCACCTGGCCCAATGCCAATGGTTGTAATCTCTGAAACAGTTTCAATGTAACAGGCAGCTGTTTCAGCCCCCAAATTTCATTTCTTTCTGTACCATATCCTACTGCTCACACTAGTCCATTTCTATGCAACATGTCCATGCACAAGTTCTCAGAACACAGGCATAGCAGCAAGTCTCTCACACAATCTGCTTCTAGTCCAGTCCAGGTAAAGTTCTTTCTCACCCTCATAAGCCAAACCTCACAGTCCATAGATCTTACTGCATTCAGGTTTTTCAACTCTGACCAGAATATTCCATCAAGCTGTACTTGCATTAGGCCAAGGTTTCAAATATTTCCACTTTCCTCCTGCAAATCAGTTCCAAAAGGCTAAAAGCCACACAGTCATGTTTCTAGAAATAACATCCCAACCTTCATACCAATTTTACTGATGCAATTACTTTCTCATTGCTGGTAGAAAGTACCCCAGCAAAATCAGTTTATTGGATGAAAAGGTTTATTTTTACATACAGACTAGAGAGAAAGCTTCATGATAGCAGGTAAAAGCTTGGCATGAACTGGGCATGGTGGTGCATGCCTTTAATCCCAGTACTCAGGAGGCAAAGGTAGGAGGATCGTCCATGAGTTCGAGGCACCATGAGACTACATAGTTAATTCCAGGTAATCCTGGACCAGAGTGGGACCCTACTTCGAAAAACCCAAAAAACAAAACAAAACAATATGGCAAGAACAGAGAGACTGGACATCACCTCCTGGCCAACATTAGGTGCACAACAGTAGCAGGAATATGTGTCAAACACAAGCAAGGAGACGATGCCTGGAATACTATAAGACTGTACCCAACAATACACTGCTACCAGAGGCTCTGATTCCAAAATTAATACCAGCTGGAGACCTAATATTCAGAATGCACAGGTTTATGGGGAACACCTGAATCAAACTACCACAGGCTCCTAGTCCAATAACTATAAGAAGTGACAAAGTCTCTAGGCTTTCAATTTTGCCCCTCTAGCTGGGCTTCCCACAGCCTGAGGAAAACTCCACCTTAAGCAGCAGCTCTCCTTGGCAGACATTCTATAGAGCTCGCATTTCTAAAACCAAGGTCTGCACTGCAACCCACAGCTTCATCCTTATGACTCCATCAGTTTTCCATAAAGGGTCTCCAACAACCTTTCCTAACCTCACCTCATGGTCATTTCCAAAAGGAAAAATAAAAACACATTGCAAATCTAATGACTACTTCCCCTCCTCCCTTATTTGTTATACTCCCATAGTACCTGGTGGTTGATCAAATTTGTTAATCCACTGGGGAATAATATCAGCTTAGAAAAGCAGGAAACCTCCTTCAATATTCTTTCTGTCCCAATGCAGTCTCAGTGGTGTATTCTCCCAAACAATTTCAGCTGTACTGGGCTGTAATAGTCTCCTGCCACAAACATTCATGTATTTCTGTGCCATACCCTTCTGCTTTTGGTTTTGCCATAACTTTTTCTGATTTTTTTAATTGGCAACTTCCATAAATTTCAACAGTATGCCATGATCATATTCACCTCTTACCACTCTCCTATTTCTCCCTGAAAAATCATCCCTCCATTGAATCCCTTCTTTTTCTTCAATTTATATTGATACACATGTTTTACATAGGTTATAGTCTTATATCCCTTCACCTGTAGTCTCCCGTTCCCCGAGGCCCTCCTCAGTAGGGTCCTTGGTATTCACTGTAGTATATTTAAACCTCTGCCAGTCTTTGGGGAGGTGGGGAGAGAGGCTGTGTCTGAGGATATTTTTACCCTCTCTGTGGATCTTACATTCTTCATACTCCCTCTTCTGCAACAGTGCCTGAGCCTTGGCAGTTTGTTCTTGGTATTGAGTTCTCCGCAGACTCTGTGATTCTGTTGAAATGTGTTTCAGTTCCCCACTATGTTTGTTGCTATTTCTCTGGAGGTGGATTTTGGGCTATCAATACTCATCATTGCTTCCTCTGCACCTGGACCCTGGTAAATATGGGAGATGTGGCATATCTTGTGGTGGGGCTGACATTTTTGCCTTGGATCCCAATACCAATTATGGGTTGTCCCCCACTGAGTGGAGGGTAGTTGGCACAGAGGCTTTGTGCCATAATTGCACAAGTGTATATTTCTTATCTGGGTGGTGGATGGTGTACTTTTCAGGATTTCCAGCTTATTAGTGCTATTGGTGAGCCTCATCATTAAGTAGCTCACATAGCACTTTTCAGCACCATGAAGATTTGCTAGGAGAGAAGTGACCTTTCTCTTGGTTCCCACGTGGTCTTTTGGTGTCCTGAGATGGAAGCCTGTGGTTTCTTTAGCAATAAGGTCTTATCTTTTAGCTCTGTTGGGTAAGCAAGTGCTTGGCAATGGCCTGCATTCTTTTGGAGACCTCATGGGTCTCCAATGTGGGGAGAGACGTAACCCAGTTATGGTCTTGGGATTCTCAATCCAGAGCCAGTGGTTTTCTCCACCCTCTACTGGGCCTATCAATCTGACCACCTCCCTTAATTGGGGTTTATATCTTGTATACTTCTTTATGGGAGGAAGGTACACAGGTTGTTAACTACTATAGACTTTAGCTTTGTGTATTTCTTTTCTTCACTCTACCTTGCCCCAACCTTTTCACCCTTTGAGCCTCCTACATTCTTTCCCTTAACTAGTTCTTATGGTATCCCTTCCTCTTTTCCCTCAGATTTTACTTTTTCATGAGCTCTTCTAACTATAAAACCATAGTCATAATGTTTATAGAATCATGTCATGTGCAAATAGTTCTAGTTTGACTTATTCCTTTCCAAATTGTATCCCTTTTATATCTTTCTCCTGTCTTATTTTTTTGGACTAGGACTTCTAGTACTGATCAGTGATTTGAGTGGATACCCCTGTCTTGTTTTCAATCTTAATGGGAACACTTTGTGTCTTTCCCCATTTACTATGAGTTGAGCTTTAGGTGTCTTAGATATTGCTTTTATTACATTGAAATATGATCCCTCCACCCCTAGTCTCTCAAGAATTTTGATCCTAAAGTGATGCTGCATTTTGTAAGGTCTTCTCTGTATCTGTTGAAATGATCATATAGGTCTTATTACATTTATTGATTTCTGTATGTTGAACCATCTCTGCATCCATGGAATGAAGCCTACTTGATTGATGTGTGTAATGCTTATGATGTGTTGTTTAATTCTGTTTGTGAAGATTTTGTTCAGTATTTTCACATCTAGTTTCATTAGGGATATCAGTCTATACTTTTCTTGCTGTGTCTCTGTCTGGCTTTGATATTAGGGTAATGCTGACTTCATAGATGGAATTAGAGAGGATTTCATCTTTCTAACTAGTGTGAAATAATTTGAGAAAAAGTAGTTTCAGTCTTCCATTACTTTTAAATTCAGTGTTGCTTAAATTCTCAGGACTTGGAAAGAGCATAGCCAGCCTCTCACACAAGCTGCTTGTAGCCTAATCTGGACAAAGCAATCTGGACAAGGCTTCATACACCAAGCCTTACTGTCCATAGTTCTTACTGTATTTGGTCATGTAACTCTTACCACAGTGGTTATTCAGGCTCTACTTACAGCACTGTAAAGGCACCTCTTAGTCCAATGTATCAAATCCTTCCATATTCCTCTTGCAAATCAGTATGAAATAGTTCAAAAGCCACACAGTCAAGTTTCTAGCAGAAACAATCCCACTCTTCTGGCAACAATTTTCTGTTATAGTTACCTTTTTATTGTTGGGTAAAAACAAGTAATCAAAAGCAAAGGATGGGGAGAAAGAATTTATTTTGACTTACAGTCTTGTATGGAAGCTTCATGATGTCAGGGAAAAGCATCACATGAGCAGAGGCTGGACAGCGCCTCTGTGATAGCAGGTGGAAGAAAGCAGGAATAATGTGAGCCAACCTCTAGAAAAGGGAAGCTATTTATAACACCCCAAAGCCTGTCCCACCAACCTACCTCCTCCAGCAAGGCTCCACTTGCCAAATTGCTACCAGCTGGAAATCAAACATTCAGAACTCATGATTTTAGTGGGAAATTTTGCATATGGGCATATTCTTATATGGTTTTGAGCTTTCTGTTTCTGCATATGTATATAATATATGGTGTGATATGTGTGGTGTGCTAATGAAGTGCCCTTGGACCTACCTTTGGAGGCCAGAGGAGGATGAATATTCTCCCCTCCATCACTCACCTACTCACCTACCTGCTTTCCTTTTAATAGAATCTCTTTACTGAATATATATGTATATGTGAATATATATTATATATAAGATATATAATATATTTCAGGATAGAAAATATATTATATATTATATATATATATATATAACTATTAAAGTGGTTTCAATACTATTTCTCATAAAAGATAACAGTTTCATCTTCATATTCTGTCAAATCCAGTGACTCTAAACCAGAACTGTGAAAAAATTACCAAAAACTTACAAAAAAAAAACAATGTGGAAAATTTAAAATTCATTGAAATGGCTACAAAATTTTAGTGGAATATAATAGAAGATATAGAGTGCTATTGGGAAGTATCTGAGCTGTTTGACATTGCTTATGGGGTTCTGAATATAATTAATTAGAAAAAAAATTGACTATAAAATATATGGATTTATTTAAGCCCAGACTTAAGAAAAAAATGAAGCAGACTTTTCTATCCCAAGCATTCATTGTCAAGGTTATGTGGCTATGGGAGTGAGGTATACATGCTGTGGTCTTTTATAGGACAAGAGATAGAAAATAACCCACATATTCTTGGGCTAGTATGGTTAATTTTTTCTTTTCTTTTTTCCCTTTTTTTGTTTTAATTTTTTGTTTTTCAAGAAAGGGTCTCACTCTAGCTCAGGCTGACCTGAAATTCACTCTGTAGTCTCAGGGTGGTCTTAAAGTCATTGTACCTCTGCCTCCCAAGTAGTTGTTTTCTTTAACACATTTAAAAAATTTATTTAAAAGAGAGAAAGAGGGAGAGAGAGAGAAAAATAGAGAGAGAGATAGAGAATATAGGCATGCCAGGGTCTCCAGCCACTGGAAACAAACTCCAGATGTATGTGCCTCCTTATGCATCTGGGTTACATGGGCCCTAGAGAGTCGAACTGGTATCCTTTGGTTTTGCAGGCAAATGCCTTTACCACTAAGGTATCTCTATAGCTCCCAAGTAATTCTCTATAAAGCACACATATCCTATAATCCAGCAATTCTCCTAGACATTCATCCTCATGCACTGATAACAGTTTGCAAGAAATCCTATATAAAAATTCATGACAAATTTAGTCTCTAACTAGAAAAAGGATACATAGTCAGTGAATAAATTCAAAGGAAAAAAAGTTCGCTGAAGTACTCCTCAGCACTTAGGAAAGAAGTTGATATATTTAACAATATAGACAGACATCATATTTTTTATATGGAGCCAAAGAAGCAAGTCCTTAAAGAGAAAGTGATGCATCTGCTTATGTGAATTAAGAGGCTTCTGAGCAGTGTTTGTGTAGGGACTACTGGGAAGGAGAATGGGGGGTTCAATTCAGGTGATGGTAACAACTTACAAAATAATCAAGAGTTGGAAAAACTTATTTGACAAAACTCATTGAACTTCACTATTAAAATCAGAAGAGTTCATTGTATATAAATTATAGCTAAATTAAAAATTAAACAAGAGATGATTGTGGGATCACTATAAGCCTTCAGTAAGGCCACTTCAATTAAAGGGCAGAGAAAGTGGCCAGTGCCTTAGTAGAATCCAAATTAGTTTAAAATATGTCTCACTACAAAATCTTCCTTTTGACAAAATATAATTATTGACCATTACTTTAGGCTACTATGGAGATTTAAGGACACAATACAAGTGAAAGTTATATCTAAATGTCTATAAGTTATTGAATTTGCTTAAGTTCTTTTTTTCAACTTTCTTCCTGAATTTTAGCTTTGCTGTCCTAGGTGTGCTAATGTGGATAACTTAAGAAAAATAAACCTGATCTATTGTCCTTTTATCTGAATTCTCTAATGCCAGCAACTCAGTGATCTGTCTTGCCCTTTTTAGCTATTTCACATCAAAGGCAGTTTCCAAATGAAAAACTTCTTTGGCCAAGCCCTCCTCCAACCACTCAGGGGTCCTCAGGAGAAGTAGTCATAGTGGAAGAGAACACATACCAGCTCTGATTCCCAAGGGCTTGTCTGCTTCTGACTCCCCAGTCGCTTATGTGCCACTAGACTCTGTTCCTTACCACTGCTCAGCAGAGGACTCAGCCAGCCCTGTCTCCTGTGAAATTCACAGAGAATACAAAAACATAGAGGTGAGTCACTTCAGTGACATCAGCCTGTGCAGAGATAGGATCCTGCTTTCTGTGGTAAGCTCTAGGGAGTCCTTCATGAGTCTTATACCTAAGACTTGTTCTTTGATTCCTAGTACCCTTTGCTGGAAATGTGTACTCTGTGACTTTTGAATGTAGTGCAATTATTATGATACCCAAATCTCTCTTCATGTCTCAAAAATCCTTGCAATTTCCAAGCCTTTGAAGCTCAGAAACTCTTAGTTTTCCATCCTTTCCCACCCTCCATCTAACACCTGAAGGGAGAAGCAGAGAACATCTGCCTATCTCTCCCCATAAGACACAACATCTGCTTACCTCCCTATCCTATAGCATGTCAGAAGGTATCCTTCCATATTTCTGGAAGCTACTGAAATGAGATGAAAATGTGTAAAACTCTGGAGCTAAAACCCTATTAATATTTGAAAAATAATTTCCCCTTCAGACTCTGCTTAAAAAATAAATTTCTTTTCATGTTTTCTCTTTTCTTCTAATTAGTTATTTTCTGTGTAGTGCTAGAATGCAATGCCATTCTGTAACATTACTAAGATGTGTCCCTGATATTTTAAAAATTATTTCCAATAATTAACTTTCTGTCATTCTATGTACTGTGGGGGAAATATACACAGAGAAAATTCATTTTAATATCTTTGGGAGTTTTTTTTTAAATAGAATTTTATTATCTATTACCTTTGATTCAGCAAGTATGTACCAGTCATTTAAGTGTGCAGATAGTCATGTTATTCTAATACTGGGATAATTCTAATGAAAATGATAATAATGGATATCATTTACATGGACAAGGAACTGTAATAATTTTATTATCTTCCTTCATTTTTTTCCAGCAATTCTAAAGGTATGAATTATTGCAGTTATTGCAACTTTTCAGAAGAAGCTCAGGTTTAGAGAATGGAAGAATGAGTTTGTTTCATTGAGTGTATGATAAAATCAAGTTTTATGCTTTTAATTCCTGGGTAGGGTTAGCTGTTCCTCTCGAGAAGCCCCTTGCTTGGGCCAACTTCCAACTGTCAGCTGCCAATTTAATTTCTCTTCTTAAAGGCATGAGCACACCTTCCCTACCAATGCTGATGGTGGACTAAAAATACTTAGATAGCCTTTGCTTGTCCCTGCGCAGTCCTTAAAGAACACAGGACCCTTGTAGAAGTTCTTGACTCACTGATCCCCTCAAGAGGTTTATCTGTAGGGAGATAATCTTCCCTGTTCTAGAATGTTCTAGGAGACTTCCATTGTCTGCTTTGTTCATCTTGAAAGCAATATAAGCTGCAGCATGTGAATTGTGACCTATTATAAACTATCCTATTTTGTGGCATTATTAAGTGAATGTTTATTATTCCCTCCTTCAGTGAGCAAAAGTGAGCTCATAGAAACACAGCCACAAACATACACATGGGCATGAAGTAGGCAGGACCCAACACTGAACTGCCAGGAAGCAGCAACAGTTCTCAACTATGCCCAGAGTGTTGAGGCATTATATGCTATCCAGCTTTCCTAGAAATCTTTACAGACATATTACCCTTTCCATTTTGAAGTTAATGAAATTGAGGGCCAGGATAATTAGGGAATCCACAGAGCTGACAAGAGATGCATATTCAAGTGTAAGAAAAGAAAGCAAATATTTAAAGTAGATTAACTTTATTGTTAATTTTACTTTTATAGATCAATGAGTCTTGCATATAAAAAAGTGTTATCTCAATTTTCCGGGTCCTAACTTACTCTCCGTTGGAGAATCTGCTTCTCTTTTCCAGATAGATGCAGATCCTAAGAAGAGAGCTGCCCCAACATACCTCAAAAAGGGCCCAACTGAAACTAAGGACAACTGGCGAAATAAGCAAGGGTGATGTTTTCCTGTGAACCGGATACCAGCACAAAGGGGAAGGAGACCAATGCAGAGAAAACTCAACTCCTACCAAATCAGAGAGCCAGAGCCTCAGAGGCCCCCAACACCTCATCACTGAAGCAGACCAAAAATGAACCCAACATGGCTCAGGGAAATTTTGCGGAAGAGAGGGCGGAAAGAATGTCAGAGTCACATGTTGGGTTGTGATTTGCAGAGACATTTATCATACCAATAATTGGGGGCTAACTCCACAATGCACGACCCATTTTCATTAACAAGGAGCGTCTAATGGGAGGGGGTAGATCACAGATGAGCCTAAATAATGGTACCAAACTGCCTGTATTTACTGAAAAGAAAACTAATAAATTAAATTTAAAAAAATAACTTTTGAAACAAAGCAAACCAATTTTACACCTCTTTTCAGGATAGAAAATTTCATCTCTTTGATCAAGTCCTCCCTCCAAATTCATCCTATATAGATACTGCTAAGCCAGCACCACTGGGGTAGGGCTTCTGGACCACCTGGAAGTCACTATTTATCAAACTGCATCATGATGTTATTTACATTGACTTTCTCATTATCTTTCTGGGAACTTTGCTTTGTCTAACACCAGTGGGCACTGAGTGGGAAATGACTCTGACATCTCATTGTTGTTGGAGACATTAAATTCTGTCAACATTCAATGAAAACAAAACATCTGCAATACACCTGCCAATATAATTCAATAAGGAGCATTTGGTAGAATAATAGTGGCCTTCCAAAGATGTCCTAATCCCAAGAATCTTTGAATATGTTATTCTGCATCGTGAAAGGATTATGGGTTCCCAAAGTGCGAATTTATCCTGGATATTTCCAGGTGAGCTCAGAGGAAACCTATGGGTCATTATAAGAGGGAAGGAGGATCGGCCAATGAAAAGAGATGTGAAAACAGAAACAGAGACTGGAGTGATGGGATTTGAAGATGGAGGAAAGGACCTAGGAACAGTAAAGTCTTATAAGACTGTAAAATTCAAGGAGATGGAGTAAAGCTTGAAGCCTCCACAAGGAGCTGTTGACTTATTTTGGGCTTCTGACCTCCAACTCTAAGACAGTAAATGTGTATAGTTTGCTCCATCTAGCCCATGGGAATTGGCTGTAGCAGCAATATGAAAGTAATATGCTAGCTAATGATTTCATCTACATAGTCTCAGGACAACCCTTTGTGTTGGTGTCCAAGTCAGAAACTTAGGTGCTCATTGCCAAGACTTAGATTTTCTTATGTATTTTATTTTATTATTTTATTATTTTTTATTATTTTTTTGAGTGTGTATGAGAGAGAGAGAGAGAGAGAGACAGACAGACAGAGAGAAGATGGGTGCTTCAGGGCCTATAACCACTACAAACAAACTTCAGATGCACTTGCCACTTTGTGCATCTGGTTTATGTAGGTCCTGGAGAATTGAACCTGGGTCCTTAAGCTTTGCAAGCAAGTGCCTTAACCACTAAGCCATCTCTACAGCCCCAAGACTTGGATTTTAAAGCAAAATGTCCCAAATTACAATCTGTTTCCTACTTCTATGACTGTGGCACATTAATTATGCTCTATGCATGCTAAATTATTCATGTATAGTCTGAAGCTTCTTCCCAATTTCTTCTGTGTGTGATTGTGTTGTATGAAATGATCTGAGCATCCCCTTTGTATTAGGCATTCGCTTTATTCTCATCTTTCCTTGTATAATTCAGTTAGAAGTATATTTTTCTAGGTAACCATATCTAGGCACCAAAAGTTTCAATAAACTTTCTAATGGCATGGTCCCTTTCTTTGGCAAATCTAAGAAAGCTCTCAATTTAGGATTTCATAAAGAGAACAAGGTTAATGGAAAAAAAATGACATGGTGATGAAATGAAGTATTTATGAATTTTTGCTATATTTATGTTCTGAAAAAAGCATAAAATCACTTAATTTCCCTTCCTTACGGCCTTGCTACTCTGCTTTTGCCAGCTCAAACCTCAAGAAAGTTGTTGTTTCTCTTTAGTGTCTGAACCCATGCATTGATATGTACTTAAAATCATCCTTAATGATCTCTGTTCTGTGGTGTTTCAGTGTTGTTTATGAAAACTTATACATACAATTCCTCCTTTTCACAGAACATTCTTCCCTCTATCATTATCCTGCTTTCCCCCAGTTCCCACTTTCTTCTTCCATGGAGGAGCTGTTACTTAGTCCTTTCTTTCATAAAACAAATTCAAACAGAAAACTATAGGCAAGCACCCTGCATTCAGTACTGAGATCACAGAAGTCTAGGTTAGGGCAGAAGCCTTCAGAAAGCATATAAAAGTAAGGTACAGAACATGAAATGGGGGCAAAATGAGAGTAGGTGTGAATCCAGTCCTTCACATGAAAGAATTTCACTCTTGCTGTAAAATCAGACATGTGAGATGAAAGCAACAAATGTTTACTATAGCTGCTGGGGTTTCTCTCTCCCAGTCTACACAGTGGAAAGAAAGAGGAGACAAAGACATGCGAAGATTAGGTTTCTCAACCACCATGAAAGCTGAAGTGGAAGAAAGTGTCAGGTGTCTGTGTACAAGGGGGTCTCCTAATACCGACCTTCATCACAGCCAGATTCATCCATCCTGTTCAGACACTGAGGCACTTCCACTCAGGTCCACACCAGAGCCCATCTGGAGATGCAGAGCAGAACCTGCAGTCACTAGGGCTTTCTACCAGACATGTATTCATTTCCCAGGGTGGCTGTAACACTTTAGCACAAACCACAAGATAACAACAATGTATACTCCTATACTTACCGAGTTCAAAAGTCATAAATCAACACACTGGCAGAGCCTCCCCACATTCCCTTTGAAAGGCCCAAGAATTCAGAAGCTTAGAAATACTATCACGCTCCAAGGGGAGTTTAAGCGGGCCCCTGCATACCTCAAACTCCAGGCTTTACTCTCTGTTGGAAGCAAGTAAAGAATCCCTCTTCTCATTATATCAGAGCCCGCTCCTAATATAAAACTAGGTAAAAGGGCATGAGATAGCCCTCAAGGATGGGAAATGAGTAATGAAGTCAACCACTTATTTGGTTTCTGTAAATAGCCTGCACTATAAGCCTTATACTATAAGCCTTAATAGCCCACACTGTAAGCCTTAGTAGCTCGCACCATAAGCTGTAACAGCTTGCCTCAGACCACCAAGGTCATAGGAGGCTGATACCATACTCTGCTACCCCCACCTAAGGAATTGCACAAAGGCTGACCTCCAAGGTCATAGGAGACTGGTACCACACTCTGCTACTCCCACCCAAGGACCTGCGCAAATGCTGACCACCAAGGTCATAAACTAATTGGCTTAGAAACTATGGGGTGGCACAAACTGACTGGCTAACACCTTGCGGGCTCCTGATATTAAAAAATGATTGGTCTAATGCACAGGCTTTGTTAGAAACCCTATAAAAACTGTCCTGTTCCTGCATTCCGGGCTCTGCAGTCCTCTACCCCTGTGCGGTGTACGACTGTGGGCCCCAGTGCTCTTGGAATAAAATCCTCTTGCAGTTTGCATCAAGACCGCTTCTCGTGAGTGATTTGGGGTGTCGCCATATCCGGGCAGAGCGTGGGGGACCCCCTGCTGGGGTGTTTTCCTTCACCTTCTAAAGCCCTTGGGAAGACCCTTCCTTGCTTCTCCCAGTTTCTGGTGGTTCTAGGCATTCTTTGTCTTTGGCTCCATATCCTGGCTTCTATCTTAACTCTGTTACCTTTTCTTTGTGTTATCAAATATCCTTTCTTTTGCCTTTTGCACTTGTACTCTACTTGCCATTATACATAAGGTTCACCTTGAATTCTGGGTGATCTTGTGAGATTCCTAATCACACTGGCAAAAACCTTTTGCTAGCTAAAGTTGTACTGGTAGGTTGCAAGCATTAGAACTTGGGCACATCTCTGGGAATAACTCTTCAGTGCACCTGTATTAGCTATGGTGTTAGTTCCTGTGACAAAACACCTGACAAAAATAGCTTAAGAAAGGAAAGATTTATTTCATCTTATAGTTACAGGGGATTACTGCCATCATGTCTGGAAAGGTATGGTGGTAGGAGTGGGAGGTAACTGGTTACATTGAGTTCATAGTCAGGGGCAGAGAGTGATGAATGCTTTATCTCAGCTAGTATTCTCCATTTTATGCAGCCTAAGAACCTAGCCCATAGAATAGTTCCACTAATATGGTTAGTGTGTCCTTCCACATCAAGTCATCTAATCTAGGAAGTTCCTCTCAGCATGACCAGAGTTTTGTTTCCAAGGTGATTCATCACCAAGTCCATCTTGTTGCTGTTATGAAAGAGGACTTTGGGCTAGACAAGAAGGACCTAAGTGCTTTATCAAATAGCTTATTCCACTAGAAAGGCAGCATTTGGAATGGGGTTAATTAACTGTGTTCTTGACAGTACTAGAAGGGTCATCACAGCTCACTGATCAGGCACTTTTATAAGCACTTTGCAGGGATTAGTTCATCTGACCTCCCACAGCCAAAAAAGGAAAGACTTGTTCGCCCCCTTCAGAGCTCAGGAAGCAGAAGTGGAGGAAGTTGAATAACTTGCTGGGGTTCACACTTCAGTCAATGCTGGAATAGATTTCCAGTAGGCTGGTTGCACATGTGTTTTCTAGCCCCTGGCACTTCCATGTTACCTGCTATTTTCATGTTTTGTACCTTAATGAGATCCATGGCTGAAAGACTATGATCGCTGACATCCTCCACTATTTAGTCCAACAACAGAGAAATGGTTGTGCAAATCATTATCTTTCACCTCATAATATATTCATCAGTAACTTAATGTTTTTGAAGAACTTTCAAGATAGTTTAAAATATTCATGAAACAATGTTGAAACAACAGAATATTAATGATTCAAAAATATCAGATTGTATGACAATAATGTATTTATAAAAAAACAAGTCAGGCAAAGCACATCACAGTGTTATTTCTGGTTGTCTCCAGGTTAGAACTACTGTTTCTTCAGTCACTTATTCTATGTTTCCCAGATTATTTACAATAAACATACATTGTTCTCATGGGAAGATAAAATCAAGATAGCTATTAAGTTTGGACAGAAAGAAAAAACTTGAATTGTCCCAGGAACTTGTAGATAAAAAGCACAAACTAAGAAAGGGCTTCATCTTTGAGCCTTCAGAGGAGTATAAGGAGAAGCCTTAGGTTCTGAAGGACCTTGGTTGGAAGGAGCACACAAGGCTGTTCAGGAGGGTGGGCTATATATGTGCAAGTGGCTGGAGGAATATGCTAGCAACCACATGAAAGCATTAGCCCCATGAGCATTCCTTTGTTTTCTGGCAGAAACCCAGAACAGGCTTAGACTTTTGTGAGATCCCCATTCACAGTTCATTTGTTCATAACTGTGCATATTCCAAATGTGAAGGATTGAGTCAGTGTTCCAGTTCCCAAGAAATGTGGGCCCCCTAAGAAGCATTATGTCAGGCTTCTTAGGACATGCTTGCTTCTGTCCAGCCCTTGGGGGGTTCCCTCTGAAAGGCTCAACAACATCCCTCAGCCTTAAGACAGGGCTCACAGTGGTGTTTGGTCCTCCACACACTGCCACCATGTTCCCAATTTAGTGGTGCCCACACCAGCCACCTTCAGTGGAAAGGAAGTGGTAAGAGTGCATGAAGACAGGCACCAGACTGGGATCCAGGGGCCAAGGAGCCTTGAGGGCCAAGTTCATTCAGGAGCAGACTACATTCTGTGTCTTTTCTTCGGTGCATGGTGTTATTCACTTTCCCAAGGTGGCTTCACCTTATATCTGCTTCAACTTCCTCTTGCAGCAAGCTGGCTTTTTTATTCACGTCTCTGTCCCATAAGCAACTCATCACTGTGGCTCACTAGATATAGCATGTTCCCTCTAACCTGTCACTCTACTATTGCTTTGAGAAACAGCTTCCACTGCCCATGCTACCTTTGTTCAATGAGAGTGAGGGTGATGGGGTGAAGAAGCAAGAGCAATTTATTAGCTTAACTCTAATTGCCATTAGAATGCAAAATGTTAGGGCTCTGGATGGCCAGCTAGGACAACCAGCCATGCCTTTTGTCTTGTTCAGTTCTCCAGTTCTTTTAAATACTGTCTTTAGTGGAGAAATTCTCATTGTAGGATTGCCGACATAGCAGGTGTTGTGGGCCACATGTCTTTCATGTAGTTTATACAGGAAGAGTTCACTTTCTTTTGAAAACTGCCTTTACAGGGCCAGTACTCAGTATTAAATGGTGCCTTTGGTCAGTAATCTAACAAGGATCATTTGACCAAAAAGATAGATGGTCTATGGACACTTTATTTCAAAATATAAGAGATCAGAAAAGTCAAAGAAGGAATCTAATAACCCTTCCTATAGTTTAAAGCACAAAGAAAAATGGCCAGGCACCAGATCTCTGGTATATCCCATCCAAGGTCTGGGCAGTTATTTTCATGAAGTATATAAAATATAAATTTTTCCCAGAAAGTGATTTTAGAGTGTTGTCCTGGGGGAACCACTAAAGGAAATCTATTGTACCCTTGTATTAGGTTGGTGAATCTCTTCACTGGCGACAAAGTTGTGGACTCAGAAATTTCAGACTGAGTTGGCCTAATTGGGAATTTTGCACCTGAAATGAATTATATGGCTGGTACCTTCAAAACTGCCTGAGCTAATTAATAAAGGAAGATTTGAACATTTTGCTTTGTTGTGCTTCTTGGTACTCACTAATGATTGGACCAAGTTCAAAGACAGCTAGAAGGTCCTAAGAGTTTCAGGTCATATTTCCCAGGTACTCCATAAAGTGAACAGAAGACTATTGCTGTTCAAGGCAGTTATCTCATTTTATGTTTAGTTGTAATCCAAGGACAGTGATGTGTTATATGATGAGAAACACTTTTAATTCAGTAAAGATACTTGGGGTATACATGCTTGGCTTTAGATGAAGTCACTTGTAGTCAGAAAAAGTGTAGAAGATATTACACAGGTCAAATAAGAATGCTTTTGTTTTTAGCTCATCCTTTCCTGTCTTGCTTTTCCCTTTAGTCTAAGGATCAGATTCAAATTCTAGTTTACCACTTTCTAGATATTAGTGAACTCCTTTAATTATATTTTTCATCCATAACATGCATTCATACTTACCTTTTCTATTGTATGCTTCAAGTGATAATGAAACCTCAATGCATTATTTTTCCAGGGATTCTAGGTACTCATATTGTTATAACAAAATATCCACGAATATACTGGCTTAAAGCAACAAAGCAATATGATTCCTTTTCTATGAGTGACTGAGCTCAGCTGGGCAGTCTGCTTGCAGTTTCCCATATGGTAACAAGCAGATAGAAGCAGATCTGGTAAGTAAGTGTACTTAACACCAAGGAGCCAGTGGGGATGTTCTCCTTCCACACAGCCCATCTACATGTCTCCCAAGCCTAGTTTAAGTACAATAGCAGCTTCAGAATCAGGAAGAAGGAGCCACCTCCAGTGGCTGATTTTTTTTCCTTTTCTTTGTCTTTCTCTTTCTGCTTCCTCCTTCCTTCCTTTCTATTTGACAATTTCATACATGTATGTAATGAATTTTGATACTTTTCTCTCTTTTAGTGTCTCTGGTCCCCCACCCTTCCCACCAATCCCCTTCCTCTTCCTAATTAATTCTCTCTCTCTCTCTCTCTCTCTCTCTCTCTCTCTCTCTCTCTCTCGTGTGTGTGTGTGTGTGTGTGTGTGTGTGTGTTAGTTGAATTAGGGCTGCTTTCATGGGTATGGGAAAGTGGTCATTTACCAGAGTATGGACTACTTACCAGTTTCTACACCACTGAAAGAAATATCTCCTCCCCTAACATCAGGTTACTGC
The DNA here is from genome assembly GCF_020740685.1 of Jaculus jaculus. Lineage (NCBI taxonomy): Eukaryota > Metazoa > Chordata > Mammalia > Rodentia > Dipodidae > Jaculus > Jaculus jaculus. Next base: position 26,071,921 of record NC_059115.1, read on the forward strand.
CATTAGCTCCTCAGATAGTGGTAAGGTCTCATGAGTGCTTCCACTATTCATGACAAAATGGTGATGGCCCAGTCTTGTGCAGGACTTGTGCAATTTAGCCATGGCTGCTGTGAGTTTATGAACCCAAATGACAGCTTTCCATAACACTCATCCCCTTCTTATGGTTGTTATATTTTTTTCTGTTCTCTCTTCCACAACATTTTGTGAGCTTTGGGGGGAGTAAAATAGATGTCCCATTTAAGGCTGAGCACTCAAGTTGATGAGATTTTTTTTTTTTTATTTTTTGAGTGTCCCTACTAGTGACAGCCAAATACAGAAGTAGTTTCTCTTACCAAAGTTGAGCAGAGCTCTAATCTACTAATCTATAAACATAAGCATAAATATTCAAGAGGGAGTTTGGTTGGCGCATGTTTATTTAGCAACACAATATTAGTAGCTTCCCTACTAAGGCCTATGACCACTTCAGCCATGGGACTTTTGGTCAGGTTTACAGCACCAGGCATATTTTTTTTTTTTTCTGTGGAGTGGGCCTCAAATTCAATCAGAAAGCATTCGGTTACCCTCATAAGTCATAGAACTAGTGTACCAGTGGTCAGTCGCATCTTGCTGGATGGTTGGTTATATAGCACACAGGGTCTACAGATGAGTAAGACTGCTATGACTTTTATTCCCTGACAATCTGCATGTCACTATGAAAATTATTAAGAAAGGATGAAGCCTCTAGTTCAGACACAGCTTGATTTCTTAGTGTTCTGCAACTCAAGGTTTGTGACATCTTCAGCAATAGGATCTTATCATTTAGTTCTGGTGAACTACTCAACCAAGAGCTTGTATTTTTGAGGGTCCTCAGAAGCCTCCCTGACAAACAACTCATAGGGAGATGTCCCATGCTGGTATTAGGATTTTTGCTCATTAACTTGTGGCTTCAGAAAGAGCAGTCTTATCTACTAACATGTGATATAAAAGTAGAGGGGGGAGAAAACAAGGGAGAAAAGGTTTAAGTACAAGAGAATAAGAAATGGGAGGGCAGGTAACCAAAACTAAGCATTATAAAAAAAATCCACAAGGATGCCTATTACTTTGTAAGATAATTTAATATGTTACTAAATATAATTACAAAATGATATAATAACCCAAAGAAAGAGTTTGAATAGAGGATAATGCAATAGCTGATTGCTATTCTCACCCTTGAGGCAGATTTTATTCAGGTGTGTGTGGACCATTTCACTTGGTGATGGATGGCTCCTGCCCTTCACCTCTGCAGCAGGCAGATGGATGCACAAGGAATGTTCCTTGCAGGAGTGAAGACAAGGTCTTGCCCTCAAGTGGTGAGGAAGTCTAGAAGTCATCTCACATTGAAATTCAAGTCCAACAATAGCTGACCAGTCACTGTGATTTAGATCCAAGACAATGGCCCAAGACAATATGAACTCTTCCTGTGTTTGGGCATAACTGTGCAATATGTGTTCTGTTGGCCATGTCTGAAAGTTGATCTTTGTAATCACATAATGTAATACCTGAATTCTCAACGAAGTCCTCTGAGACAAATACTGAAGTGATAGTAGTCTCATGGGTTAGATCCCAGGAAATCCAACTAGAGGGGAAAGGAAGAGACAGAGAAGGAAGTAATGACAACTAGTATCAAAGCAGGTGACCACGGAGACAAATAGATCTTCACCCCTCGGAAAAACTCAGAACCAGAAATAAAATGCATGCCTCAAAATCATCCTCGGTAGTGGGTGCTGTGTTCTTACACACCTGGCCTATTCCACCATTAGTTGAGGTTTTTGCCCATGGAAAGGGTGACACATACATTCCTGGGACTTTCCCACCATGGAGCACATGGGTGTAGCTAGTTCTGGGAGCCTCAGAGAGCATCTGGAAAAGGAGCAGAGTGAGAAATAGGATGAGGCTGGCAGGAATGGGAAGACCTTGGGAACATGGGGAGCTCTTTATGGCCCCTGTTCCCTGGGTAGTTATCAAATGTCACAAGCCAATACTAGTCACTAAGTTTAGGTAGGCATGAGTAATAGAATTGAGAGGTGGGTTTCATCCATTAGGTGTCAGCATTGCTAAAAAGAAAGAATGCTTGGGGAAGCAAGTGTGACCTCAGGTAAGACTAAGATCAGAATGCTAAGGGAGGAGTGTAAAGAGAAGAGCCAACATACCTCAGGCTTTGTGTCTTTAGTAATAGATGTTGTATGTAAATGTTTACTGAACTCCTTCTGCCTTGAAAACCAAAACCATGTTATACTGAAACTACTCAAGATAGCTTAAAGATTGGAAATTCTCATGGTAGGAAGGCGTTGGTAAGTTTGTTTGGTTTCTAGTTGAAGGGCCCACCCTACAGGCACCAGCAGTGGATGCCTGCACTGTTTATTCAGTTGTTCAGTAGTTAACATGATTAGAAAACCATCACTTCCACTACCACTATCCCTTCTTGACCCAATTTCCAGGCTAGATCCAAACAGATAAGCATTAGAAGTGTGCAAATTTCTCTGAAGCAGTCTAGAATTTCATGTCAGGGTTGTAAAATCAGTAAGTCAGAGAGTAATAAAGACACGGCAAAGAAATGAATGGTAATGATGACAGCTATGTTCTCATTAGAAACAAAGTAGGGTACAAAGGCAATGAAATGGCAACCTTGGAAAAGAAAAATGAGCCTTTACTGAAACATTAAAATATCAAGAAACAAATATATTTACAATATTATTGAAAACATATTTTATAAACAAAAATAAAAAACTCATTGCCATGAAAATTTTCCCATACTCAATGCCACAGTACATTTATTATGAAAATTACTGACCAACAAAATTGGACAAGAAAGAATAAAGGTGGAAGACATAAAACAAGCAAAACTATCTTTTGATGGAACTAATCATGCAATTATAAATTCCCAAAGAATCTATACCAATTGTGAGACATTAGAAATTAAAGAAGATCTAAAAATACAAAGTCAATAAACAAAGATAAAGTTCATGCTTATATTTGGAAAATAAATTTAAAAAATAAATTAAAATCAAGGATAAAATTCCAAATTCTAATTCAAATTCAAATTCTAGTGGATGTTTTTGTATAAAGTGAGAAACTGACAAACCTGACTTTAAAAAGAATGCAGTAAGAGATCTTATGATTATAATACTTACTGTAAATTTAGAATAACAACAGTGTTTTGTCAACAAAAAACAGATGAATAAACCAATAGAATATAAAAAAGAATCAGTGATACCTTAACAAGTGATGTTTTATCAAGTTGCCAGAGAATTTTATTGGAGAATGGAAAATGCTGGAACCATGAGGAGAGAGGGAGGGAAAAAGGGAGGGAGGGAGAGGGAGAAAGAGAAAAGAGAAGAGAAGAGAAGGGAAGGGAAGGGAAGGGAAGGGAAGGGAAGGGAAGGGAAGGGAAGGGAAGGGAAGGGAAGGGAAGGGAAGGGAAGGGAAGAGGAGGGGAGGGGAGGGGAGGGGAAGGGGGAAGGATAAATGAACAGAGAGGAGAGAGAAGAGAGACGAGAGAGCACCCTGGACATATGATCATGTAAACAGACCAAGAGTGGTGGACTTGTGATCATATAAACGCTGACCTGAGCACCCTGGACTCACGTTGACTTGGTCACATAAACACATGGTCTATTTGGGGCATGCATCCTCCTCACCAAAGGCCATTGAGGGTTCAGAAATAGTAAGTCTTGATCAAGGTAATCTCATTAGTAAGTTTCAGAGTAAGAATTTAAGGGCAATGAATCAGCAGCCCAAACCTGGAATTTTCCTAAAGAATGAAAGAACATATAAAAGAAGGAAATGAGAATTCTGCATTCCTTGCTTTGTAACATTTTTTGCTATATTAAATATTGCATTGGCTACATGTTAAGCACTTTTTCACATCAGGCTTTTTGGCTTACACTTCACTGTAATTAGGATTAAGAAGTGCCATAACTCTTGCTGCCCAGTGGGCATTATTAATGCCACACAGCACTAGGGAAATTCAAATTTCCCCAGCTGAAAGTTATCTTCACTGATGGCTTAAGATCTAATTACTTAGCCTGATACTTCAGACCCATGAGTAGAAGAATGGAGCTCTTAGTTTGTTTTCTCCAGGTTCCCAGTGAGGAGACATTGCCTACTATTCTTCTCAAGGAAGATTGATAAGAAGGGGACATTTCTGACCTCTCTCTTTTTACTCTTCTTCACCCCTCCTCTGAGGACCTGGTGCACCTGAGCAGAGACATTAGAAATTTTGCTCATCCCAACAGCCCTGTGTGTCCTATGTGTGATTGAGTGTTGGTTAAGGATTTAACTTTCTAGGGTGTTGGGAAAAGGGAAAAAATTACTTTGGCTACCACTGTAATGCTTACTAGAAACCTCTACAATAGAATTCATAAAGAACTCACAGAAATTTGTAGGATTCATGCCTATTTCTCTTGACTAACTTCAATGTACATTGGCTTTATATAGACTAGAGAGATGGAAAGCAGGAAAGGCAAAGGCATTGATAACCCAAGTCTTTATGGCCCCTCCAAGATATCTATCAAATCCATAAAGTAATTTGACATTTTCAGTCACAGGATGGATTTTAAATTCTGGAGACTGAGGCCCCTTTCCTGAAATGGCTTTAGATGCCACTATAGCAGGCACATTAGTGTCTCAGGGCTAGTAATGTGAGGCATTGAGAGCACATTATAACATATCCTCTTTCAAATCTGGAGTCTAGAAGCTTGACCTCTGGAGTGCTAGAGCTGGGTCCATTCTTATCTTCTGATAGCTTATTTCCCTTGCAGAGATTCTCCAGTGCTCCCTGGTTTGTCAGGCCACATTTTAATGTCTGATTATCTTTGCACAACATTATTTCTACAGTCTGCCTCTGTGCGATCATGTAGTATTTTAAAAAACTTTAAAACAAGTTTTGTTACTTTTCTTTATTTATTTGAGAGTGACAGAGAGAGAGAGAGAGAGAGAGAGAGAGAGAGAGAGAGAGAGAGAGAGAGAATGGGTGCATCAGGGCCTCCAGCCACTGCAAACGAACTCCAGACACGTGAGCCCCCTTGTGCATCTGGCTAACGTGGGTCATGGGGAATTGAGCCTCGAACCAGTTTCCTTAGGCTTCACAGGCAAACGCTTAACCACTTAGCAATCTCTCCAGCCCTAACAAAACTTTTTTAAAAGTACATTTATTTACCTCTCTCTCTTTCTCTCTCTCTCTCTCTCTCTCTCTCTCTCTCTCTCTGTGTGTGTGTGTGTGTGTGTATTAGGTTCTCTTGCTGCTGTAACATCTGGCTTTATGTGGGTGGCTGGGTATGTGAACTTGGACAGGCAGGCCTTGCAAGTGCCTTTAACCATTAGAATCTCCCCAGCCCTACATGACAGTTTCATAAAGATACCAGTCATTGGGTTAGGAGTTGCTTCCTCCAGTAGGAAGAAACTTTCCCTGTTTGCATCTGTACCAACCATATTTCCAACCAAACTCACACACAGATACTAAAAGTTAGGGCTTCAATTCATTTTTTTTTTTTTGAGGGGAGTGCAATTTGAACAATCAGAGCCAGTGTTGTTATTCAGAGACAATTTTGTCTCAGCTTTCAAAGCATGTCATTCCAAGTACTTTCTTTACCACATTATAAGTTCACTCCACGTTTAGAAAATAGCACACAGCTTTCAGCATGTGGTCATTTTGTTGAAATCAAAATAAAACAAATGAACAAAACCCATTTTTCTGTCCATGAGTTAGAATCTTCTGGAGAAAGAGGACTAATAAGAGGTAGATAGCTAGGTAGATGGATAAGTAGGTAGGTAAATAGGTAGAAACATAGGCACTTATTATGGTTATTGGTCCATGTGATTCCAAGGGATGGCAGATCCCACAAACTCCAGAGTGGCTCAGCAGTGGAAGGCCTAAGAAAGCAGTGAGTTCAGTTTATGTAAAGAGCCAAGGGAAAGCCTATATTCCAGACTTAAGGGTCTCAGACAGAATTCCCTCTTATGTGTGGATGGCTTGTCTTTTGGCTCCATTAAAGCTTTCATCTGACTGAATGAGAACTACCCACATGTTTCATTCTGTACCCTGACTGAAATGCTGATCTCATCGGAAAATATCCTGTTTGAAACACACAAAATAATTTAGCCAAATATCTGTTCACCTTGTGACCCAACTAAATAAACATGAAAGTACCCCAGGAGTCCCATTCTTCTTCATCTATTCCTCTTTGATATGACCAAGGCTTTTTTACACATGAACCACCACTGGGTGTCTTTAACTACTTTTCATATCTGAATTCATCCCTTTGAGCCTTTTCCTGAAATAACAGCCCAAAATCTTCATTGAGGATTGATAGCCTCTACCTATGGGTTTCTGAGGTCAAATCTTAGTTGACTAGGATTGAACTCCTTTAAAGCACAGAACCTTATCTGTTTTGGGTAATGGTCAGCACACAGTATGTCCTCCATTAGTATTTGAGACCACAGAGCTAGCATAATTACAGTCACAATTCTTATGTTTTTATTATTATTGTTATTAACAACATATTTTGTATGAATACATCATGTATTGTTACTCTCTTTTCACTCATCCCTGTCCCCATTCCATTGAGAATGAGGGGTTGCAAGTGTTCACTGTAGGATTGTGGGAGCAGTAGTCAGTTATTTTTGTGGGTAGGGAATGATTCTTGGCATGATGTCTCAAGCTATGGCTCTTACAATCTTTCTGTCCCCCTCTTCCACTAAATTCCCTGAGCTATGGTGGGTGAGTTTAAGTCTACTTCATTGATGAGTGCTTAGGAGTCTCTGAATCTCTGCTTTGGCAGGTGTTGAGTATCTTTAGGGTCTGTCTCCTACACCCTGGTGCTGATTATTAGATTCAGCATGGAAACAGCACTCTTTCTCATCTCCCCAATTCCTCTGTGGTTTCAGCTGTGGATTGGCTGAGTGTGAAGGGTAGTTTATCTCCTTGGGTCTCATGACTTTCTGAAAAAGAAGAGCAGATCCTCCAAAGGAGAGTGAAGTCAGCATAGTTTAAATGGGGTAAGTATTATTAATTTAGGGTGAATTTTATGTATGAAACCCCTCTTTTAGCCAAAGACTAATGAGAGCTTGACACTGGAGAGCATAATCTTTGTCTCCATAGGATTCTGGTTTCCAATTCCAGATATGGGTTCCTTTACACTGAGTGGATCTCTTAGCCAGTCAGAAAGCGATTGCTTACCTATTGAGGCTGAGTGCCTCTATTGCACCATCCTATACATCCTTGTCAGGGTGTTTGCTTTTGAGTATCTTAGACTGCTGGTTGTTCAGACCATTGTTGGCCACTTTCTCCCAGTAGCGCTAGATAGGCTAACTGTCTGGGAACTGTAAAGCCATAATTCATTACTCCTTCAAAGTGATGAAAATATCCTTGCCTTATTTTTCTGGACTGCTTAGCAATAACATGTTTTATGCATTCTACACATGCAGTAAATTTTGCTACTATGTTTCTTTTCCATTAGAATCTAATATTCATTCAGGCTTACATTACTTTGTTAGTAACTGCTTAGCAGGTGTGTCCAACCTGTGTCTTAGGGTCACCATGAATCTCAGGATAGCTGTGAATAGGGCCCAACACATTTGGAGATGTGAAAATCATGATGCAATGTTGAAACTTGTACATCTCTTATTCTACTGCATTTATGACACTGCCAAGTTACTGTCCAGCAAATATAGCTTGGGAAGATACAAATCTTTCTATTCATTTTAGGAAATCAAATCCTGTTCCATCCTTCAAGGTCTTGTACTTATATCCATGTTTTTACAATAGATTTGTTAAGGGTTTTTGCTACTAGAATTAACCATTCTTTCCCTAGTCTTTCCATGAAAATTGATCACATATGTTTATTATATGTTTACTATATCCTTCACTCACATATATTCTAACTTAATAATTTATTACAACCATGAATACAATCTCTATGAATTTTCAATAAATGCTTTACAAAGAATTAATATTCACTAATGTCCCACAGTGAAAATTTGTATTGCTAATGTAATGAAAAAATGATTTCCAATAGTATTAAGCATATTGTAGCAGGTTTTATAGCTACCATATGAGGTTGGGAAAGAGAATCATGAGCTTTGACTCTAATTCTCAGCTTTCTCAACTCCTGTTTACTGTTTTACCATCTGGGACTTATCTAGCTGCCAGTGAGCAAGTTTCCTGTAAGGACCGTAACACAATCCTTTGACTCCTGTAGGACAGATATTGAGCTATTCTATAAGGTGGGAACAAAAAGTAATATGTTAATATTGATCAATCACAATTTTATACTATTTATGAGTTTGGCCTTCTGTTCCTCCTAGTGACCTTTTGTTGTTATGAGAAAGGATAAAATTGAAAGCATCAAGTATAGTATACAAGATAAGGCTGGAGGAGCCAGCTGTCAAGTCACTCAGATGGAACGAAACAAAACAAATCCCAAAAAAATGAACAAGGAGAAAGGCCTTTAGATGTAGAAGTCTCATTTAGTGCTGAGTACTCAACAGCCAGTTATTCTCATCACTTTTATTTAGATGTTAAAAACGAAACCAACATCAGCCAGGCATGGTGGCATCCCCCTTCAATCCCAGCACTCAAGAGGCAGAGGTAGGGGCATTGCTGTGAGTTCGAGGCCACCCTGAGAATACAAAATGAATTGCAGGTCAACCTGGGATGGAGTGAGCCCATACCTTGAAAAAAAATTATGAGATGTATAATAGTAATGGTGAAGACAGAAAGTTTCAGCTTCATATTAATTTATCCAGCAAGAATGTACGTGTAATGTATAAAAGCTCTGGGTTTTTTGAATATATTTAACTTGAAATCAGTGAAACATCTGAGTGGAGAATCCTTGAGCTCAATAAAGAGTTTAGGCCCTCAATTAAATCTGAAATTATTAGTCTTCACTACTGGCAAAGCTGACTTTTCTCCACTAGCAGCTCAGATAGTATCTTCCAGTGGTGATATAAAAACTAGACCATAGGTGTAGTCTTCTAGCTCAGTTCTACTTTTATTTCACTATATCCTGCAACCAAATTAGATGTTGTCTTCAGAAATAGGGACCTAGACCTGCTGCTGAAGAAACCATATGCTATTGGCATGGATCATAGAGAGACTTGGTTGAAATCCAGAAGAGAGCCAGTCCCCAGACAATTAGCCCTTCTAGTGTTAGAAGGTGCTACATGAGCTACCGGAGTAAAGTGGCCAACATCTGTCCGAGCAACTCAAAGTCTAGGTAACTCAGAAGCAAACAACCTGAAATGATGCTCAGACAAGTGCAATAGTGGCACATAAGCATGGTGGGTAAACAGCTGGTCTTGGATTGGCTAACAGATCTGCCCAGTGGAAAGGAAAACTTATCTGGTACTGGGAAACAGTCAGAATCATATCCAGATAATGATTCTGCTTTCCATTGTCAAGCTCCCACTAATCTGGGGCTATAAAAGGGTCTACACCCTTTAAATTCTCTCTAGATTAATAATGGTTATCCCATTTAACTGGTGCTGACTTCTCTCTCTGTTGGAGAATCTGCTTCCCTTTTTCAGATGGGAGCTGGACCTGAGGAGATAAAGTACCCAGTGCACTCCGCACCAGCCCCAACCAAGCTGAAACCACAGAAGAATTGGGGAAATGAGCAAGAGTGCTGCTTTCTTAGTGAATCTGATATGAGTACAAGGGTGAAAGAGATAGATGCTAAGGACACTCAATACCTACCAAACCAGAGATCCAGAGGCTCCTAAGTGCCCATCACTGAAGTAGACTTAAAATGCTTCCAGATTGACTCAGAGAATTTTGCAGAAGAGGGGGCAGAAAGATTGTTAGAGCCACAAGTTGGGACATTTTGCAGAGATACTGCTTCTCCCCCATAACTGATTGCTGCCCCCTAATGCATTACTCACAATCTTCATGGGGTTGACCTGCATCCCCGAAGAGGAAGACCACTTCAGACAAGAAGCAGGGAGGAGGGAAAGGGTGGTACCAACATGTGTTGTTCATATACTAAGTATGTCCATATCTAATAAAATAAATTTTAAATAAAGGCCAGTCTGTTGAGCTTGCCTCAGAAAAATAAGACTTGGAAAAATAAAAAATAAATAGGGACTTATCATCTAGTCCTAGTGGACAACCAAGAGCAATGGCAATAGCTTTTATTATTTTAAGGATCTCTGTGGTACTCTCTGACCATCAACTCACAGGAATATTTTCCATACTTTGTATTGGAATTTTCATTTGATAACCTATAGCTTCTGAGGTCAGCTTTATTTACCCATGTAAGTTTTCTTTGTTCAAAGTATTTCTTTTTTTTTTTTTTTCGAGGCAGGGTCCCCAGGCTGACCTTGAATTCACTATGAAGTCTCAGGGTGGCCTTGAATTCACAGCAATCCTCCTACCTCTGCCTTCCGAGTGTTGGGATTAAAGGCGTGTGCCACCACACCTGGATATGTTCAAAATATTTTTTATAATTGTTTACTGACAATGTTCATACCTGTATATAATGAATTTTTAGCATAATACCCCCATTACCTTCTCTGGCCCTCCCTCCCCCTCCTTCCTTCCACTGTACTCCTTCCCAACTAGTCCCTCTTCTACTTTGATGTAATTTTTCTCCCCCTTCACCATCCATGATGGGATGGTGGTGGACTCTATACTGTATAATGACAGTCACTGTGAGGTGTGGATGCAATGATCACGATTCTTGTTGGGAAAACAGTTTCAAAGCACTCCTCTCCATCCTCTGGTTCTTCTGTTCTTTATGCTTTCTTCTCCACAATTCTCCCTTTAGGTGTAGAAGTCTTATTTAGTGCTGAGTGCTCAACAACCACTTATTCTTATCACTTTGATGAAAATTTAAAAATACATTTTATTTATTTGCATGTATGTGTAAGAGAAAGTTAGAGAGAGAATAAGTGCATGTCAGTCAGGGTCTCTTGCTACTGAAAACAAACCCTAGATACATGTGTTACTTTATGTATCTGGCTTTGTGTGGATACTGCGGAATTGAACCCTGGCACATAGGTTTTGTAAGAAAGTGTCTTTAACTCTTGAGCCACTTCCCTAGCTCCTCTTAAAGTTGCCTAAGTTATATTTTAGTTAGCTTACAAAGTAGAAGGTTTATGCATGGGTTTTTAATTCATACTTAGCTTTGATTAACATTTCCCTGAGCCCTTACTTTTCCCTGTGCCCCAACTTCATAGTTTTGAGCACCCCGTTATATCCCATCTACTTTCAGATCATGTGTGTTGTACTATCTCATGCTTTAAACTCCCTACCCAATATCCATCTTTAGCTTCCTTGCCTCTACTGATACTCCAACAAAAAATTAATCTAAAAATATTGAAACTAGGGTCTGCATATGAGATAGAATACCCACTGTTTATCTTTCTGAGCCTGGTTACCTGAGTTAGTGTAATATTTTCCAGTTCTGTTAATTTTTTCTGAATTTAATAATTTCACTTTTTCACAGCTGAATAAAATTCCATTGTGTACATGTACAACATATTCATTATCAATTCATCTGTTAATATCTAGCTATTGTGATTACAACAGCAATGAAATAGATAAGCATGTGTCTCAGGAGCATGACTAGTCTAGGGGTAATCAGTGCCTTTATGGCTGGATTTGAGGCCCACTCCACAGAGGGGATGCATGCCTGGTACTCTAATCCTGACAAAACACGGTAAGTGGGATGTCACCGGTCACAGGCTCAAGAGGAGAACCTTGCTGCTGCTGCTGTGCTCTGTTGCCACGCTATCAACCCAACCACCTCCTCAATATTCTGCTTGTGAGCACAGACTAGCGCTGCTCTCAGCCTCAGCCGCAGAGTTTCTTTCTTTTTTTCTACTTTTCTTTTCTTTTTTTGTAGTAGGCAAAGTATAATAAGAGGTGCATAGCTGGTGAAAATGCTGAGAACAAGTGAGTATTATGTTCTCATTTATATCATCCTCTCTAAGGTTCAAGAAATATTGTGGAAGAAGAGTTGGGAAGAATGTAAGAGCTAGAGGAGAGTGTATAGTACTGTGAAATTCTATTTTCTGAACATGATATAGCTCTAAATGTTTCCTGCACAAAATTGAACCTTCAACATTCCATCATGGATGGGAGAAGGGCTCCGAGACGCCACTCCTCCAAGAGGAACCACTGGCATGCACTGGTTGCTTGGGGAAGAGGAGTCTTGAGTTTTAGTGATTTAGCCACTGGAAAGTTGCTTGTGTTTCAGTTAACAACATGCCACTCATGCTCATGAAAACAACCCTCATTAAACTCAATCACAAAAAAGCAGAGATGACTAGTTGGGAAGATGAAGGAGTGATTTAGGAATGGGAGGGGTATAAAAATTAGAAAGTAAATAGGTACATCTATGAAATTGTGAAAAATAAAATAAATTTTAAATTTAAAAAGTTCACAGTAATTTTGAAAACAATGATCATAAGACAATGGAAAGCAGTGATTGCTCAGACAGAGGATAAATGAAGAAACATGTTGCTTCTGTTTCTTTCAAGAAGGTGTTATATTTATTATTTTATGTCCCCTGTGAGTTCAACACTGAATCATCTATGTTTACCTAATTTATATGCTGAACTTCTACACCTTAGAACAGAATGCTCTAATTCTTCAAAGAAATTATGTTAGCCTAGTAGACTTGTCTCATAAGCTTCACAAAAGTTACCAGTCATGGGGTGAAATGCTGCCCCTTTCTCCCAAGCTCAGGCTGCATCCACCCGGGGAAATTCCTATGTACTTACACAAAGGACCTGTAGGAATGTACAGGAATTCTTTCCATTGTTAACTTAGCTTCCATCCCAGTGGTAGAAATGTAGTAAACAAAGAGAAAGCTTTAGAGTGGTACTATGCCAAAATTAAAATAGGGTATTGAGAAACTCGCTCAGAGGTCTTTCATTTATTTACTAATTTGTCCAACTCACTACTTTTACCCCACTTTTTTTTTTTTTAAATTTTTTTATTTATTTAATTGAGAGTGACAGACACAGACAGAAAGACAGATAGAGGGAGAGAGAGAGAATGGGCGCGCCAGGGCTTCCAGCCTCTGCAAACGAACTCCAGACACGTGCGTCCCCTTGTGCATCTGGCTAACGTGGGACCTGGGGAACCGAGCCTCGAACCGGGGTCCTTAGGCTTCACAGGCAAGCGCTTAACCGCTAAGCCATCTCTCCAGCCCTTACCCCACTTTTTAAGATAGTATATATTGCAGAGTCCAGGGGGCAGAAGGATTGCAGAAAGAAGCCGCACTTTCTCTTCTACTCTCCATCTCTACCCATGTCTTCTTCTGCAAAGAAAACTAGACTTACCACCTTGTAGTTGTAAATAGATACTCCATGTGCATGAAATCATACCTGTACAGATTTAGGCTTTTTTCTACAAGTGGGAGCACAATTCTTCTTCTACCTTTTCCCATTTTTATACACTTATGCATCACTCCTAACCAGCACATAGAGCCGTTCTGTCTTCTTGCTGTTGGCGTGCTTTTATCCCTGGATTCTGAGGCTCAAATCAAGGTCCTCTTGGTTGCATGGTGTGGTAGTTTGAATGGATGGCCTCAATATATTCAGAATTTTATTAGTCTATAATTCAGACCTGCAGCCACCAGGCTGGAGGAGGTGTCACTGTGGGTCAAGCACAAGCCCTAAGCTATGGGGGGTGGATTTGGAATTCCAGTCTAAAGATATACACAGTGCCTGAGATTTGCCTGGAGTTCCTAATTGTGCTTGCTTATGGTGCTAGTGTGCCTCATCAGTTGTTTTATCTCTGCTTGGATCTATGAAAGCTGGCCAGCTTCTTCTGCCTGGGTCTTCCCTGGGTCTGTAAGCTTCAAATAAATCCCTTCTTCCCATAACTTGTGCCTGGTTTTGAAGTTCATCCAGCAATCGAGGCTGTCTGCTGCAGTTGGAAAACACTTTACAACTGAGCTATCTTCCTAGACCTTGTCTCCTTCTTTCCAATGACAGCCTCTATAACATGAAGGGAAGGTTCTTGTTTTATTGGATCCATTTATATTAATAGAGACTTATGTCTTATCTAATTTGTTGCTTTTAAAAATCATCACTGAGAGTTTTTGAACATATGTCATTACACATGTGCAAGCTACAAACTTATCTACAGAATGGTTTCCTGAAAGTGAAATTGCTGAGGCTAAATTTATTTGAGTTTTAATTTAATATGAATTGCTATCTATTTTTCCTTGAATCTTTTCCAATACAAACTACTGTCAGCAATGTATTAAAGTATTTTTTCCACATGTAGGTATTATCAAACTATAAGATCTTTGTGAACAAATTAGGTTTTAAATTGATATTCTCTGAAGTTTAGTTTATTTATTTGTGAGTGGTTTTTCACTCTTCAAAGCTTCACTAGCTTCTCTAACAACTGCCTCTACACACTTTCTACTTACTTTTCTATTTGTGTGTATAAGATTATTTCTTACAGAATTTAAGGCGATCATATCATATTCGTAATTAAGTATAATGGTTTTCATGATACAATCTGCATTTGTTTTTTTCAGTTTATTGCTTACCACTTAGTTTGCGTGATTTTTTTTTTCCGTGTAGATTTTCAATTTACTTTATGTAGTCAAATCTTTAAATATCATTTAAAGGAGGATGTGGGGAATATCAAAGGTTGTTATTGGATGGGAGATCAGTGAATGTATGGAGACTTTATGTTCAATGAAAGAGCATATGGTTAGACAAACTGGTAGGTTGAGATGGAAGGCAGGAAGTAGAATAATGTCCCACTCAATTAATTAGAAAGATACTGGCAATGCCAAAGTTATTGCATGGCCATAGGGGTGGTGGCTACCAGGGAGTGGATGATGGGAAATAGCTACCTGAGTAGAAAGAATCCATATGGACATTGCTGTGACAGGTGTATTGGTGGGAACTTGTGAAGGAATAGGGAGAGAAGTAAATTTTAAACAGTATAAAAGTACCAAGTAATGCTCTCCTTCAAAGTGAAAATTAGAAGTGGGTAAAGTTCTAGTTCATTATTTCTTTAATCTCATCTCGGGGTACTCTGTAGCACTATACAACAAAGATGGGATGGAGCCCTACAACACAGATCTCTCCTGTGAGTCTTTTTCCTTTTCTAAGCTCTAGTCAGTTTAATTAACTTGACTCAATTAATTACAGGACCTCTTATATCTTTAATATTTTGAGTCTGTAGTGCCCTGTGAAGCCTCACTGCAGACTGGTACCTTTTCCTGAAAATCCATGGTGTGTATGGGTCCAAAACTGGGGTAGGCCACTTCTCCTGATTGGCAATAGGCCACCATCCAGGCAAGTCTGTCCCCAGGGAATCCTTTGAAATATTGACAGCCAAGTTGGATGGAGTCCCAGAATTGAAAAGAGATCAAAAGCACAGTCTTAAATAAAACCAGCTGGAAATACAATTATTAAAAAGGAAGCAGGGGAAAGCACATTCTGTAGCCTAGGACCTTATTTTTCATGTAAAACACAAACACAAGAGGCTGAGAATCAGAATTTTCTGTGGTGCATTTATAGAGGAGTTTGGATAAGCATTTTGATGTGTATGATGAGAACCGTTGTTTAAACTTGTTTAGTCTCATTAACCATGAGGTGATTTTTCTCTTGTGGTTGACAGGACTGTGGCAATTTAGTTTATTTTACTTTTCAAAAAGAATGTGGAGGTGGAATTGGTGCAGTTCCCTCCACATCATTTAATTTTTATATAAGCCTTCAAATATGAGGATATTAAACTCTGAGAGGTTGACTGTGATTCCAAATAACAGGTTCATACCATTTAAATAATTTGGCCAAGCAAACGGCCAATTGGCAACCCTTGCAGCTAAATTTCTGACAGCAAGAATGATGTTTGGTTTAGGGCAATGTCAGTACAAATGGGAATGTATAGCATATGTGTGCAATGGGTCTAGTAAGGTATCTCCACCTCAACACTACTGACATTTGGGAGGAGGAAAATTATTTGTCTTAGAGCCTATTATTTGAACCACAGTATGTTCCTGTATCCCTGGCTTGAGATGTAAGCACCTTCTCTCTCAGTGATAACAACAAAAAGTGTTTCCAAATGTGTCAGTTATCTGTGTTCTTGACAGGGGCA
This sequence comes from Jaculus jaculus, assembly GCF_020740685.1. Taxonomy (NCBI): domain Eukaryota; kingdom Metazoa; phylum Chordata; class Mammalia; order Rodentia; family Dipodidae; genus Jaculus; species Jaculus jaculus. Next base: position 26,088,011 of record NC_059115.1, read on the forward strand.
AAAATCATTTTCAACTGGAAGCCATAGGGCTGAAAAAATGAATCCATTCTCAAATTCGTAGGTAGAATTTACTGAAGCTGAAGGTCACAGCAGTGATTTGATTGAATTAAGGCAGAAATGAGTCTGCAGAAGTAATATCCCATGGGACAAGAAGCCATTACCTTAATTTAATATGTTCATGTGGGACATTCTACTGTCATGAAGGGTACATGCCATTTTCATTTGTGTCCTCCCATAGTGTGCACAATATCAAGAGTGAACCTTACAGTAAACTGTGGGCTTTGGCTGATGATAAGGTGTCAATGTAGGTTAATTAAGTGCAACAAAGGTAGTATTCTTATGTACAATGATGATAATAGCAGAGGCTAAGCATCTGTGATGTGGAAACAGATCACATTTACTGTGAATCTAAAACTGTCTAAAAAGCAGTCTTAGAAAACAGAAGGCACATGCCAGTATCTACAAGCATCTCATGAATTTAGAGACTGTGAGTGTGAGGGTGTATGTTTGATTGCTTTTAGTATTGAAGGTCTGCTTATTTCTTTGTCTAGCACACTATTTCAGGATAGGGTTCATGTCTGAAGTCATCTATAAAGCTGTGTCCTCACCTAGTACTTTGTATATATGAGCATATAATAAATATTTTAGAAAGAGCTGAGCTATAAATAAGTACTCTTTTTCTCATTGGTTTTAGAACAGTTTGTTTTCTAATTGATGTGTAACATTTAAAAAATGTTTTCATTTGCAACAGAAAATGTCATTATTTTACAAAACAAAAACAGTTTTCACAACCTTCTTATTTCCAAGTTTTATTTATTTATTACTATTTTTATTAACAACTCCCATGATTGTAAACAATATCCTATGGTAATGCCCTCCATCTCCCCACTTTCCCCTTTGAAACTCCACTCTCCATCATATTCCCTTGTCCTGTCAATCAGTCTGTCTTTTATTATGATGTCATGCTCTTTTCCTCCTATGATGATGGTCTTGTGTAGGTAGTGTCAGGCACTATGAGGTCATGCATATCCAGGCCATTTAGTGTCTGGGGGAACACGTTTTAAGGAGTTCTACCCTTCCTTTGGCTCTTGCATTCTTTCTGCCACCTCTTCCGCCATGCACCCTGAGCCTTGGAAGGTGTAATAGAGATATTGCAGTACTGAGCACTCCTCTGTCACTTCTTCTTAGCACCATAATGCCTTCTGAGTCATCCCAAAGTCATTGCTATCTGAAAAGAGAAGGTTTTCTTCCAAAAGTGAGAGTAGCACTAATATATGGGTATGAACATTATGAGAAGTGCTTACTGGGCAGTTTGATGAGCATAGTATATGCATTTAGCCAGACAGCAGCAAATGTTATGCCCCTAGGGCTGCTTCTTGTAGATTTTCAGTATCAGGGATGTATTCCCTCCCATGGAGTGTGCCTCCAGTCCAATTAGAGGGCATTTTGTTTCCAGCATGACAGACATGCCACTATTGCACTTGTTGGCTCATTTGGCCTGGCTGGCAAAATGTAAGGCTTACAGTATCCACTGTTGAGTATCTTCACTGGTGATTTCTCTCTCTTCCACTGAACTGCAAACAGTGTGACGTTTTCTCAGCTCTCTTTCAGCTGGTCTACATGGAGGAGGTTATCAGCTTAGTTCCAATAGGATTTTTCAGTGGCCTTGCAGCCAAAATATGTGGATTTTTTAGTACTAGGGTCTTACCATATACTCCTGGTAGGAAACCAAGGGCCTCAGAAATGGCCTGTCATTTTTGTGGGCATCAGGGACCTTCTTGGCCAACAATTCACTGGAAAGTATCCCATCCCTGGCCCTGAAAATTTTCTATTAACAATCTATGGCTCCTGAGTATTCCATTGTCTTAAAGAGTAGGTTTCCAATTTATTTATATCCTTTTAGATTTTGATTCACCCTCCCTCCACCTTTCCTTTACTCAGTCTCTTCCCCTGACCTACGGTTTTTAATATGTGACTTCCCAGTGATGTATCTCCCTTAAAGAGAACATAAGGGTAGCTGTAGAGATGTTTAAAACATATAGCCTGTGCATGCTATGCAGAACTGTAGTGGACAGAAGCAGGGACATCACACTGAAATTAGAGACACAAAGGACAAAATTGGTGTTTCAAAGCAACCCTGCGTAAGGTGAGGCTGGGACTTTCCAGGAGAAGTACCATAGCTTCCTGGGTCCACAGGTATGTTACCCAGGGTTCTCTACTGGAGCAGAACCAATAAATTTATTAGGCTGACCTACATTATATTAACATAGGCAGTCCAACAATGGCTGTCTGCAAACTAGAGTCTGAGAACCTGGTAGGTGCTCAGTAGCTCTAGGCTAGATGCCTTGTTACCTGGCACTGAAGGTTTGGAAGCTTACTAAAGAGCTACTGGTTTTCAGTTTGCACTGGACATCTGAAGAAGCTGGGTGGCAATGTCTGTAAAGGATAATAACATGATAGATACAGTAACCAGTGAGGAGGAAGGGAAGCCAGACAAAAGGACTGTATTTTCCTGATACTTCTTTATATGCAGGCTGCTGCAAGAACAGCTGCCCAGTCTGGAAAAATGTCTTCCTCCCTCAGTCACTCCTTCAAGGAAATGCCCTCACAGAACCACCCAAAAGGTATGACTCTTAGATGATTCCTTGTCCAATCAAGTTGAAGTGAAGATTAACTTTTGGCATGCTGAAATTACAAGGAGACTAATTTAAAAGTTTGGTAGGATACCACAGAGGATAGTACAATGACTAAACTAGCAACAGTGAGTCTGTCCCCATCAGGGTTGTGGAGTAAGGGAGTTTAGGGAAATCCTGATGGCAGGGTTCCTGACAGTCTGCATGTAAGAAGGAGGGACAGTAACCTGTTACAGACCACATCTAGTGTAAGATGATTTTGCTTGCAGGGGGACAACAGAAGCATTACCTCTTCTCTCTCGTTGCTTTCTTGTTTTGGTACCCTTCAGAGTAACCTTAATCAGAAACTGAAGGATAGAGAAAACAATTTTATTCCCCAATGGGCCAGCCTCACAGTTTAAAAGCAGAGGATATGGATGGGCAGATGAGAGCATTTGCAGAGTCATACAGTCGGTGAAGATGAAAAGGGAGGAGGAGGAAGAGTAGAAAGTGGTGGTAGAAGAGGAGGCAGAAGAAGGAGAAGGAAGAAGAAATATCCACAGGTGCAACCCAGCAAGGTAGAGGTGATGTTTTGCCTATGTCGTTGTTTCTATGTACCAAGGAATTCAGTGTGTGTTCTGCCAAGTGTAAAATGCCAACAGTAAAATGTCTCATTTCAATTGAGGTTGGTTCCTTTGTTTATAAATATAAATGAATCCAAAATAAAGGAACTCCATGTACTGGCTGTTTGGGGATGTACTTTATTCTGGAAATCTCCAAATAACCCCAAATGGAATAACTTAGTTTTTCCACTTAAAAGTAATTGTAAGCAAATTCTCAGCAAAGGGAAGTAGTCTGGTTATTCTTTAATTGAGTTGCTGGTATTTGTTGAGTATGCATATAGATCAATGGAATACTTGTCCATTTTTATCTTATCTGAAAAACCCAGTCCTCTGCTCTGGATGGTAATGTCTACGTACAGATGCAGGCAGCTCTCTGGCACATTGCTATGGTTCTGATTTCCTGTGTCCATGGAAGACATTACCAATCAACAAGAGTATGGTAATACTACTACAAATCTCAGGGCTTGACATGAAAGATGGAATGATTTGCAATCAGTGCTTGGACTTGTTCTTATGGCATATTAGAGGATATACACTGGATGTATACATTTGAGAAGTGAAATTAAAACTAAGAGAAAAACTATTTATTTCACAGCCATTCAGTGGATACCTGATATGTGTCAGGCTCTGTGGATACTGTACATGTCTAGAAGTTGTGCAGATGGTGAACATAACAAGTCAATTGTGCCCACGAGCTTACTGCTACTTTAATAGATAGTTATGCAGAGAAGGAAACCTCACTTCATGTGAGAGTTACAATTGCACAGTATTCTATTTCCATATCTAAGAATACCATTGACATGTTTTCACTATGGAGCTGCTAATCACTAGGAGCAATCTCACCTGAATGTGGTCTATTTGACTTTGAAAAACTGAGTGTGACTTAATACTCCCTGAAGAGGCTAGTAGACCTTCTATGTGACCCCAGAAAATGACTTTTCTATTATTCTGAACTCATAAAAGCAGACAATCCAGAAAGACTTAAAAAGAATGATTTCATTTTATTTATTTACATGGTCATCATCATCATTATTACTGTTACATTTAATATTTATTGAATTTCAAGCAAATTTGGGATAAGAATAGTGTGAATTAAAATGGAATGTCAGTGGTCCGACTTGCACAGTGAGTCTCCAAAGTGGAAACTGAGAGATGCTGTGTCAGAAGACCCATGATTAAGGGTCAGACTTGGATTCAGGACAAGGATATCCTACACAAATAGGTTTATCCTCCACAGTGTGCAATGCTACTCTGGATGAATTCTTTGGGAGGACTGTTTCCATTTCTTTACAAAATAGCAATGTCTTTTAGTCCAATCTTAGTTGAACCAAATAGTGATTATATACTTGCCTTCTTTACAGGAAAACAGGCTAGTTTATGTAGGATAAAGCAAATATCTATTTCTCAGTAGGAAAGATAAGAGTATCATAATCAGTGTTCAAAAGTGGGGAATGAAATACAGACTTTGTGCTTCAATTACTGGTTTCAAGTTTCTAGAGAGTTTTGAAGAAATGAAGAAGGCAAGGACAAGCAAAAACAAAGAATGTACAGTTCTTACTTGCCAAGTTGGTGAATGACAGTGGATATAATTTCATGAAACATGTTTATTGAAAGGATAGATACAAAATGCAATGAAATAGAGAAAAGCTAGATGAGGAATTTGAAGACATGATTTGGGAAAGCAATTTAGTTTAATTTGTCACTATAATTAAATAGCACAGACCTCTGTGTGCATTCTGTGCCAACTGTCCAGGGAACTGTGGCAGATCTGTTTCTTGACCTAGTAGAATCAATTTCCATATTTGCTACATTTGAGCCACTTTATTTTCATTTGAGAATCCATGTGGCTTGGAGAAGCAGACTTCTTCCAACATGACAGGGGTTTGTCATTTGTCATTTGCTGTGACATTTGATTCATTAAAGAGTTGTGATTTAAGCTAGTGGCAATTAGTGTTTGTGTCATCTCAGCTTCATGGACATCAGGGCTCCTTCTGATTTTGGATGGTGAAAGTGTAGACATGGGGCCTAAATTTCCATAAGTAGTTTTAATTTGAAGCCAAGCTGTGAACAAAACCATAGTAGAAGTCAGAGTTCAAAGTTCTAAGAAATGAAGTGGCACCCAGAAGAACACTGTAATCTCCAGATCAAACTGTGCCTATAACCTCATCAATTATGATTACACAGGAAATGAGTTAAGCATTATTATTGTTTTCTAGCCATGTATGTGTATGGTGTGTGTAGGTGTGAGTGTGTGTGTATATGTAAAGTGTGTGTATGTGTGCCATAGCTGTGTGTGTAGGTCAGAGAATAACTTCAGGGTGTTGGTCTTCACCTTCTATCTTATTTGTAATAGGATCTCTCTTAAAAAAAACAACAACAACAAACTTTATTTATTTTAGAGAGAAAAAGACAGAGAGAGTGCGAGCAACTGAGGAAATAAAGAGGCAGTTACGTAGAGAGAACGGGTGTGTCAGGGCCTCCAGCCACTGCAAACAAACTCCAGATGCATGTGCCATCTTGTCTATTTGACTTTATGTGGGTACTGGGGAACTGAACTGCTAAGCCATATCTCTAGCCCAGGATCTCTTTATTATTATTATTGTTATTAAGATATTTCATATGGATATATCATGTGTTGTACCATCTTTTCCCTTGTCCCTGCTCACATTCCATTGGGGACCCTCCTCAGTGGGGTTGCAGGTATTCCCCATGGAGTTGTGGTTTAATGCATTATGGGAGCAGCAGTCAATTATTTTTCAGTGGAGGGAATGACTCTGGGCATGATGTCTCAACCTGTGGTTCTTACAATCTTTCTGCCCCCTCTTTTGAAAATTCCTTGAGCCATGGTGGGGTTTAAGTCTACTTCAGTGATGAGCTCTTAGGAGCCTCTGGATCTCTGCTTTGGTAGATGCTGAGTGTCCTTGGGGTCTGTTTCCTATACCCTGGCACTAATTATAGGAACCTCCCCCTTTTTTGTTGCTGCAAGCTCCAAGATGTTTTGTGAACTTTGGGACTCACCCGACTCCACATCCCATTGCTATAGGTTCTTTGGAATTACAGAAGTATGTGTTACCTGTGAGGCAGACAAGCATAGGGATAGCTTAGCCACCTGGGACACTGCCTGGCCTGAGCAGTAAATATACTCTGCAGCTCATTGATGCCCCTAGCAGTCTGTTGGGAACCTGAGACTCCAAATGTATCAAACTGCATATACAATCTACTCTGAACCATGAGCTACTCCCCCCCCCAGCAATTATTTCTCATAATTAGCATTCATTCAAACATACTCACATTCTTAGATAGATTCAGGATCAGAATAACTAGTCTGAACCAGTTTAGGGAACATGTACGGTAAGGCAAAGACTTCTAGTGAATTTTTAGAGATTATAACTGGTGGTTTATATGATTAAAATCAGATGCATCATGGGAGGAACCTGCAAAGCTGAGAAAACATTATATACTCCATCAACAGTGAAAACCATGCAGTGCCTAAACTACACCCTTAGCAATTGCTCCTCCACTAAAAATCAGGCAAAGAGATGCCCCACATCACTTACTGGGGCCATTGAGCACTCTCCACTTGAATGGCCTCTGCCCCTTTAGAGAAATCTTTACTATCACTTCACCTTTTTTTTTTTTTAAAGGGAACTGGGAATGAGGATCCTTTTGTTTTCTTTTTATTTATTTATTTATTTGAGAGAAAGAAAGAGGTGGGACAGGGGAGAATGGAAAGGCCAGGGCCTCCAGCTACTACATAGGAACTCCAGACACATGCACCACCTTGTGTATCTGGCTAACGTGGGTACTAGGGAATCAACTTTGGGTCCTTTGGCTTCACAGGCAAGTGCCTTATCCACTAAGCCATCGCTCCAGCCCCACCTGACTCTTAATAGAAGGTCTGTCTTTATAACTAGTTGTGGGAGCCTTTTTTTCAATTCTTTGAATAAAACACCCAAACCCTGGAAACACCCAGATTCCACTGATAACATTGTATCTGACATTCTGTGAGTCCTGAGGATCCAAATGTAAGTCATGAGACTTGTGCAGTAACTACTTAGCAATCTCCCGGCCTGACATACAGTTTTACTGTTCATAATTATGAAGACCCTGACAATATGTGTTTGTAGACAGTGACTCTATTAATACAGGTATCTCAATATGCCCACCCTGTCCCAATTACTGGGAGTTAGGGCTATAAATTCTCCCCTTTTTTTTTGTCCTAGGGATTGAAAAAAATATCTTCTCATTCCCTTTATATCTATTCAGTTCCACAGTCTATGTAACCTAGTCCAATTTTACTCTTGACCTTCAAAAGTCATTCCTTCTTTTTGTCTGTGAATGGTAATTATAAGTCAATTCTCAAGAAGCATGGGCCACATTGTCTTTTTATGGGCTACTGATAGAAGTTTCTTCTCTAAAAAATTGTGAATCTTTCAGTTCCAAGTGCTCCTAACAGGCTCTGTCTCAGAAAATACATGTGGGCATTCCATTTATTCCTCAATCCTTTTGACACTGTCAGACTCTGGGTCAGATGTATGGACTGAAAAGATGAGTACCTTCATTTTGGCTTTCAGAAGCGAATAGTCTAGGGATAGGATATTTCTATTAGTTTATGTTAGTAGTTTCTATGTACATTAGAACCTAAAACATATATATATATATGGTATATAACTATTTACTTATTTATAAATTATATAGATACACTACAATGCTTATATGTTATTCACATTACAGGATTTGAATTAGACATTAAATGAGCTGAAATTATCTACAACTCAAGGGCCTCATCTATTGATGCATCCTAGTGGTATGTATAATCTATGCCCTGGATCCTTAGCCTTACTCTGAAGATCCCTAGTCTGATGGCTCAGAAGTCAATCGGTGTTAACTCAGGAGGAGTTCCAGGATAAGTCTGCCATGGAAAAGGAGGGAGGTTGGGATGAGTCCCCTCCATTCTGACCCCAGGGCTCCTAAGGACTGTAAACTTGGTTCTGCTTCTCAGGCTTCAAACTCTGAGGCTTTCCCAAAGAGACTCCTTCAGAGAAACATCAAGATTTCTCTTTTCTGAGAAAAAAAAGCACTAATGGAGAACATCCTCCATTCTTACTGTACCTTTTGGCTTGAGTGATTCCTTGCAGTCTAGATTGCAAAATATGTCTGGAATTTAGTGTTTCCAAAGCAAGGGACATCTCCAAGTTTGACTTTGGTTTTGCGTTCAGCATCCATTTTAAATCTAAAAAGCTTGACTTTAACCTCAATGCCAAGATATCTTTATAAGCTCCCTGACTCCCAATGTCTCCAACTAGGTGGAAGTTAGGGGACTCAGAGTTTATTTCACTTACTATGTACCCTCCCCCCATTTATCGTTAAAGGGCAGGGCAAATGAACCAGAATTTACATCTTATGTTTCTCCTTTCATCAGGCCTCATGAGGTAATGCACAAACCCACTTTACAAGAGTGATGACCAAGGACATTAGAGTTTAATACCCTCCCAAGGTCAGTTACATACAGAATGTCTATGATAGCTGACTTCTTGAACTTTGGACTTTCCAATACACTGCACTGCTATTTCTCATCAACAGTAGACAAGGCATCTGCTATAAATGTATTAGTTTTTGTCTTTTTTTGTAAGCAAGTACCTCATTCATAAAATCATATAGATACAGAGTTTGAGTTGTGGCTAGAAGTTGTGTTATTCTTCTTGTAGCCATGTAGTATTCTCTTGCTTGTTCTATGGATATCTTTACCTGTCTAATAATAATCTCTCTATCTCTCTATCTATCTATCTATCTATCTATCTATCTATCTATCTATTGTCTATCTAATTTGTTGTTTCACTAAGAAGATTACTAATTCTATTCTGGAACTTGGATGACAGTCAATCTTTCATGTCCAGGTTTCTCTTGCACCTGCCAATGTACTATGATACATTACAGCATTTTAAAATATCTCAGAGTTTAGTTAGGCTAGATGCTGTTGGACATGCATGTGGCAGGACTCATTCTAATCCTGCCCCATAAGGTAAGTATGCAGACAAGATCTTTTCTGTTTGCCAACAAGATCACAGACCTGATTTTAGAATGAAGAGAGAGGACTCTGAGGCTATAGTCCTCTTCTGGCCTTGGCTGAGTAACATGATGATGCTTTGTAGCTGTGTTTATGGAAAAGCTTACAGTGTCATGTGGTACTTCAGTTCCTTTAGATACAGTCATCCTCTCATACATCAGGAAGACAGGGACATAGTGAGTCTAATGGATTTGTTCCAGATCACACCAAGGATGACTGGTGAGTGTGTCTTTCAATTTAATTAATAGAACAAAAGGAATCCAAATTATCTGTCATGAGAAATTTTACTTAATGTATACATTTAAACAATCAAGCAGTAGGAAATAAAACACCATAAAATATAAAAGTATTTCTAAAGTATGTATTACAAATGAAATCAAAAGATATGGCTGAAACCTGAGTCACTAGCTTATGCATCCGAAAGAGCATTTGTTTAACATCATTATTAAAAGCAGCAGTAGACACATTTCAGGCCATAAACTGGTTATATATGTCATATCCATAAATGCTCAAAAAGTCCTAGAGAGTAGGTTTACATTCTGTTTATCATTGTTTCAGCTTTCTACAGAGGAAAGCAACCATGTGGCCTCAGGAATTCAACCTGTCAAGTATAGCTGTAAACCTTGTTGCAGTTTTTCCTTGTAGTGGCAAGCACCCATGGAGGGCTCACTAACCTTAAGAAGAAAGAACATTCTTTCTTTATAGGACATCTTATACTGTCATCTCCTTTACTAGATGTTTTGGTAATTGAAGACTCAAAGCCAATAGAGCCAGAAGGCCTTGGGGTCATGTCCTTTTCAAAGAACCTACAAGGCAATGACATGTCATTTGGGTTATTTTGTTCATAGTAAGCTTAGAAATGGTATTGGTTTTACTGGGTGCTGGCCCCAGCTGTTTGACACAGACTCCTAATTTAATCTGTGATTGTGGTATAAGCAGAGGTCTTGATAATGGTATAGTCCTGCCAAAAGAACCAGAGAAAAATCCAGCATGTCAGCTCAGTCTCACTCACAGACTCACTCCCATGTCCCTCTCTAATGGGGGCTCATTTTCTTCCACAAATTTCAGCACACACTGAGAATCCATTGTACCTTGATGAAGTTGCTGGTAGGAACACAAATGGGAAGAAGGACTGGCTGAAATTGTGGGTGGGAACTTAAGTTATATGGGAGGATAATGTGTTGCAAGGTCAAGTATGAGAAGTGCTACAACAGCCGTTTCAACAAAGCATTTTGAGTATAAATGAGTTAAGGCATATCACAGCTTCAGGGAGCCATAGTACCAGGTAGATCAGGAAAGGCTTTACAGAGAAGAAGACAGTGAATAAAGAGTGAGTGGGAGGAGAGAGTGGAACACCCAGATGAGAAAGAAGCAGGGTTCACATTCAGAACCCTGCAAGCAAGTGCAAGTGGTCACATTAGCAGTGCATTTATTTTCCTGTTCTGGACAGGTTAGTTACAATCAGAGAGAATTCTCAGTTTTTGTCACTTTTTCTCATGTATCTAGGAGACCCTAGCATCAGTATCTTTTCCTTGCCTTATCTTAGAAGAATTTGAAGAATAAGACAAGGAGCACATGCTTGGGGATGGGATCTACACAGATGTTGAAAACCAGCTAATTATTAGTAACCCTTCAGAACAAAGCATGCTTGAGAACTGGATTCCCGATGGAACACATTTCACACATACAGTAGCTCAGGTTGGGCATCCCTAGGATGGGCTGCCAGGTAAGATTCATTCCTTGGTGGAAAAGAAGGTCTGCCTCTGCAAGGTTTCCTCCTTGGAGGCATTAGGAGGAGATAAAATGAGCATGCTGACCCTTTTCTTGTAAATCCACCACTGACAAGTCAGTACACTTCACCTTCATGGCCTAGAATATGGATACCAGAGCCATGTGAACTATATAGACATGCTTACACATTTGTGAGTGAGTTCCCTTGTATGATTCTCAGCCTTGGAACAGCCTCAGACTGTCAGATATCCTGAGATTGATTAATTCTCAATGCATACGCTTCTAAATAATAACATCTAGACCAGGACAGTCCTCAGAAATAAAGCTACATTAAGTATTGCACCCTGTACCCCCTTCTCCTAATCAGGCTGAAGTCAAGTTAGGAAGTCTGCAGTGGTGCATGCATAGGAGACATTTTCTCTGTTTCCCTCCATGTCTTCCTGAATCTCCTGCTCAATGGCCAGAATTCTTCTCAGATCAGTCTAGCACTAGAGAAGTTAATGGAAAATAACCCCCATGGTAAGTGCAGATGATTGGATGTGGTTCTTGCTGTGCACAACAAGGTCCTTCTATCTCTCAAGAATTATCTTTAAATGCATCCAAAATCTGTCATTAATGCCTTCTCAAGCAGGTATTCCAATACTCTCCTTTTGCATCTGGGATTACAGCCACAACCAACTGGCTGGCTTCTTCCTTTTCAGGTCCAGCTGGTCCTCCAAAATTCTGTTTGGCCTTGAGTGGTACTGCTCTTCTTCCTCTACTTAGATGTCTGAAGTAGAGAGTCCAGGCATACTTTTCTCAACTGCATTTTTTTCCTGTCAAATATTAGTACCGCCCAAACCCCACTGCACAAGCACGACAATAGTACAACAATTTGAGTACCCACTCAAGCCCCTTATTTAAGGTGAGGAATAAGTCCATCCGTTCCCTGGAGAATATGGAGGGAAACAACAGGAGAACAGGCAGTACAGACTCAGCTGGACATTCTTATCACCTGCCTTCTCCTCAAGCCACTTTTTTACTCTTTTGAGGTGAGAGATGGGCCACCTTGATTATACAATTTGTATCAAATGAATCTTAGCTTTTATTTTTATTGTACCTGATTGGCACTGATTGTTGTGATTTTCAGAAATCCTGTTCACATGGAGACACAAGGGTCTTATTTATTAGTTTCTCAAACTGACATCTAATGAGGGCTTACTACATGCCAAGCACTGTGCTGACCTCTGATTGTTTCATTCAACCTTGAGAACAACCTATTGGGTGAATATTGTTTTACTAATGTGGAGACTGAAATATAGTAATTCAAGTTAGCATAGCTTTAAGTATTTGAGAAGGAAATAAATGCTGACAATTTGATAAATGTAAAGTGATCAACTCCTGAATTGGGCATTCTTATAAGAGCTTCAGGTAGGAAAGAATGTTAGGGTGGAACTTCCTGGAAAGAAGCTTTGCTTACCTCTCATTGGTCAAGCATACTAGTTAACAGGGCACAGAAAAGTCAAGGATGGAATAAAAAAATAAATGGGTGCTCATCTAAAAAACCAGTGCCTGGGACAGCTTTTAGGGAGTAGGCACACTTTGAAGTACAATAGGGTGGGATATGACCTTTTCTCTTGCTTGCTTAGAGAAGTGACCTTGAAAATATATTCTACCAACCTAGGTCATGGGCTTACATTCTTAAGGAATGTAACAACACGTGTACATACACACACCTCTCACAGAAATGATATGAGAAATACTAGGATGTTATAAATACAAAATAGTGTGAGATGTTAGATAGTTTAAAGCTGGAATTGTTAATACAGGAGGTGATAGTGAACAATGAATAAGAAGTCACAGCATTCCAGGAAATGGTCTAAGCACCTTATATGTATTTCTTAGTTTAATCTTCATAGCACTCAGTGAGAAAATACAATCACTACACACTTTCACAGAAAAACAACCCCAGGATCAGATAAGGGATGACTTGTAAGTGAGTGGGCATCTCAACCATAAACACAGGTCATCTGTGAGTGGTGAAATGACCAGCAGTGCTGTTGTAGCATTGAGAATACCCTAGGGAAGAGCGTGGCTCTTAACAAATGAAAATGTATTGCTATAATTATTTTTACACAACTCTTTAGGCAATAGAAAACCAAATAAAGCACATCAATATTATCAGAGAATAATTGAGAAATAGACATTCCTTAAATGAATTATTAATTAAGGAGAGACCAGAACAGTTAATTGTCTATTAACTGATTTTTGTTTAATCTACTTGAAGATTATTGTGGACACAACCTTTATCTTCCCTCTTAGTTTTGATAGATAAGAAGAAAAACACAATCAAAACATATAGAAATTTTCTGTAATTTTTTCCAAGATTCAGTTTGTTCTTGATGAATTTGGAGTCTTTTACTGGACAATGCTTTGCCTTAATATTCCTGTGAATAAGTTTTTTTGGGAAACAGAAATGGGTTTCACAGCATTATACCCTTTGACCATGAGGACCTAATCTACTTTCAATGATTTAATCAACAGTAGTGAATTGTTTGTAGGAAACTTCCTACATGAATCAAAAACTTCTAGTATGCATTTGCTGAGGACTTTTCTAGTGACCTGTGGCTGGTTGAGATATGAATCAGTGCATCTTTGTGTGTGTATGTACGTGTGGGAAAGAGGGTCCATGCACACACCCCAAATAACTACCACAAAAGAGTAGACTGCGTCTGTATCCAATGCTCACTAGCACTTTAATTGATTTGTATATACTCTGTTATTTTCTTTTATATACAACCACATTTTTGTTGTTGCTGTTAAAGATGGAAGTTTATTTCAAAGTCTAACATTGCTCTTTCTTTCTTGAAAAAAATATGTGTGTGTGTGTGTGTGTGTGTGTGTGTGTGTGTGTGTGTGTTATGTGGCCTCAATGTACAATAGCTTAGATTAATTTAAGTAAAATTTGGAAAAAAGAAGAAAGTAATAAAGGTTATTTGGAGTGGATTTGGGGCAGCTCTTCGAGTGAGGGAAAGAGCTGAATCACATGCTCTTCAACGTCTATGAACAGATACCCCAAGTTTCTCCCATCTCTGCCTAATTTCCAATTTCAAAGTCATTTCTTCGTATAATGGTCTGTGTCAGGTATGGGTAGAGATAAATTATGAGAAGGGTTCTATTACTGATATTTTACAAACATGATGGGCCATACTTACACAAAGAAGGGCACATTGTTACTCATAGGTATACTCTATGAGGCCACCATCATATGTGTGGCCACCATAGACTGAAAGGTTATGTGCTGCATGGCTGTGCTAGTATCTATAAGGGTGAGTCATTATTAACTTCAGTGGTTTAGCACCGAGGACACTAATTACCTTGCATTTGAGATTTGTCTGGCAATGTCTTCTAATATAGCTAGTTTCACCTTTTGTAAGCTGGAAGGAGGTATCAGTGATGTCCCTGAGGTCAGCTGAAGACCGGCTTTGTGAATTTCATCTGGGTTCTTACACATCTGGAACCTTGTCTAGGAGGAATTAGCAGAATAAGTAACCACATTTAAAAATGTCACAGTTATAGCCAGTTTTGCAAATGATAGACACAAACAGGGATAGCAGTCTGTACATGATCTTGCTAGCAAGAGAACAAATGGGTACTTTTCTTGAATCTCACCAGGCTGACTGACTCATATTTCTTTCTTTCATCTTGTTGCTTGAGTTCAACCATCACTGTGCCTGGAGTGAAGGGAGATAATAAGGTCAGGACAGTTTTTTGGGGAGCCTCTCACAAATGTACACAAATAGTGAGTGAAAATCCATAAGGAGAAAGTGAAGTCTTATTGCAATAAAAGGGGGAAGGCATTGAGGAGAAAAAGATAATATTTTGCACATAGCTCTCAAGGGGATAAATATATTGAGATATAGAGGGCCACAGCATTGAGCTATTGGATGTTATCAAGCTGTTTTATTTAAGACTTTTAATGACATTTTAATGGGGTCTTCTTGAAGGACTGAGTTAATGATGGGTGACAAGTGATTACTGAGACGATAGGAAAGCATCCTCAGAAGACATATTGCTGACTTAACATCTTCCTCCCTTCTAACATCTCTATCCTGTCACAAAAGCCAAGCTCAGTATATAGCTCTGGACCTTTCTCTGTCCCTTTTGCCTCTGAGTTGGTGAAATACACCTGGCTCGCATGTTTGAAACTCAGCTGAGATAGTGTGAGCCCTTTGTGTTATAGAAACTGAGGAAAAGAGAGACAGCCATGTTTAGCACACACTACATCTGGGTCTGCCTGGCCCAAGTGTGGTATTATTATACCTAACAAGGGAGGGGAGTGCTGGGTCCCAGGGTGTGCTTGTGTGTGGCAGGTAGGGGAGTGTAGGACCCTGAGGTGTGCTTGAACAGGATGGGGGGCAGAGAAATGGTAGATCCTGGACCATGCTGGATCTCTCACAAAACATGCTTGAGCCATTTCACAGGCAGGGATCCCCATGTAATCATTGATCCCAGACCATCTCCACAGCCTCATGATCCAGCCAGGCCCCCACAACCACTGTGATTGAAATTCAGACCTGAAAGTGGGATTCCCCCCTACCTTCTTACCTTGCTTGCCACAAGTAGCCAAGGCTAATCCCATCCCTAAGGACCAGTAAGCATGTAGCAGAGAGAAAACACGACCTTGTTTGGTCACTGAGTTGGCCAGTATTTCCAGGATCTGACCCAGAATTCTTAGAAGCATACAGGGAAGACCCAGCTCAGTTTTAACAGCACCTAGCAAAAGCCTGTGAATATAACACTTTCCCACTCCTACCTTGACCAATCCTGAACAAGGTAATCAATTCATATTCCATAAGAGATACTAACTGCTACATTTCTGGCAATACACAACAACTATTACAAGATGGGCAAAAACTCATGCAAAATGAACAATGAAAGACAGCAAGCTAAAAGATTACCACTAAGGATACCTAGTTCCATAAAGAAGCCTCCATTGTTAACCTAGAGGAAACTCCAGCCACAGAACCCCAAAATAAAGAAGCCATGATGAGAATATCCAATAAACTTAATGAGGCCATGAACAAAAGGCTAGAAAAATTAAAAGAGAATAGAAATAAAAATACGCAAGAAAATTTGAAACAGGGGAGCCTACACATGTGTTGTGTGAGGACGCCTGGGCTTCTGGTTCCTTGCCTCCAGGTTTTCCAGCTCTGGTTCCCTTGTGGTTGCTGTGGGGCAGCTGAGACCCTCCATGCATGTACAGTGAGAATAGACCCTGGCTTCCTAGTCCCCAGTGGGACACGTGGGGAACCATCAGATCCCCACATATGTTGTTTTGGGGAATTTGGGGGGGGTAATAAGGAGTTTCTCAGACTTTATTAAACCCATGCTTTTGGTTCTTTCATACCTTTAATGAAGAATTAATAAAGTGGAAGGAGGCTGTGGTTTGGGTAGGGACAACCCAACTGAAGTTTAGCCATCAGCAGGTACCTGCCACTGTGAGTTGGCACAGCAGGGAAATTGTACACCAGGGTTAGTCACTATGCCAGGGTCTGGGTGGGAATGGTCCAGCTGAAGCCCAGCTGCAAGCAAGCCCCTGCCATTGTGACTTGGCCCGCCAGGTCAGCAGGTCATAATTCTGACATAGATTAATTTAGAACATGCCACCCAACTCAGACTGTGTACAAATCTACTATTGTGACAGCATCAGTAATATAACTAATTTTGAGATGGGCAGACCATGATTCAAAACAGACAATGCAAGACACCCAGCAAAGGGATCCTAACCAAGATTACCTAGTCCCACAATAGAAGCTCCCATTGAAATATTGGAGGAAACCCATGACACAGAAGCCCACAAGCAAGCATTTTAAATGAACTTAATGAGGCCATGAACAAATGGATGTTGGAATGGCGAGAAACTAATCAAGGAGTAATCAAATAGGAACTCCAAGAATGACTGAGTGAAATGGAAGAAAAGTGGCAAAAGAGCTCAAACTACAAAATAAAAATTGGCTCAATGAACTGGAAGAAATTGAACAAAAATAACACAAAGGATGAATAAAAGAAGCAGAAGATAATCAACAAAAGCAATTCAATTGATGACCAAAGAGAATGGGGAAACAGTACTCCTTAGCTGGCTTAATGAAATTGAAGACAATAAGAAAAATATCAACAGAAGCTTAAAGGCATTTGAAGAGAATCAATGAATAAATGAGTTCATGTACCAAAGGAAAAAGCTCAATGAGAAGATATCCAAATGCAGAAATGAACTCCAAGAGTCAATATAAAAGGTCAAATCAAGAAATGAAAGTGAAATTTAAACAAGAGATGGAAATGCTGAAGAAAAATATAACAGAAAACACAAATGAAATAACCCTCCTAAAAAGATAAAAGAAAGCCTCACCAGTAGAATAGACAACATCAAGGACAGAATATCTAAACTTGAGGACAGGACAGAAAAATTAGACATGGATTCCAAAAACTTCAAGTTCAAAAACCTGTGTGAGCAGAACATGAGGAAACCTTGGGACACTCTTGCCCACACTTGCCACTGCTTTTTAGCACAGTACTTGAAGTTTAAGCTCAAACAACACTATAAGAGAAAGCAATAGGATGGATTCAAATTGGAAAGCAAGAAGTCAAAATAGTTTTATTCATAAGGGTCATGATTCTACACATAAGAGAACCAAAATCCTCCACCAAAATATTCCTAGAAGTTATAAACACATTCAGCAAAGTGTGAGGGATATAAAATAAACACAAAACTATCAGTAACCATATATACCAATGAAATTTTGGAAAAAGAAATCAGGTAAGATTTCCCATTTATAATAGCCACCCCCAAAATTAAATACCTTGGAATCTCCAAACCAAGCTAGTATAAGACCTATAAAAGTAAACATAAAACTATTAAATAAATATTTGTAGGAAGACATGAAAAGGTGGAGTGACCTCCCATGTTCATGGATTAGAAGAATTAATGTTAAAATGGCCATTCTACCAAAAACAATATACAGATTTAAGAAAATTCCAATCTAAATCCTAGTAACATTCTTCAGAGAGTTAGAAAAAAATAATCTTAAAATTCACATGGAAACCCAAAGGCCACAGATAGCCAAAAATATACTCATTAAAAGGAATACCTCTGGGACTTCTGAGTAAGATGGTGGCATAGGAGCCACAACAAACCAGCCTAGAGAGGGATTTAAGCAAAACCCCAGCAAAATACATTCTTCTTCTGAAAAGTGAAGGAGGATAAGTTATTCTTTCACACAGAAGAGAAGGCAGGGAGACCAAGATCCACCAGAAAGAAAGAAAATGGCCCAATCAGTGCAGTCTACACAATCCACGCACCTGCCCAGCATCGCCCCACCAGGCACGCCAAGCGGTGGCAGCAGCAAACAAGCTTTTGCGATTTCATCAGCCTCTTGCAAAGTTAAGAAAACAGAAGTAAAGACAGCTTAGATCAACCAAAAATCTACTGAAATGGATACAGGTGGAACTGTGTGAGCAACTGCAGAAGTCTAAATTATCCCATCCCCCACCATCAGAATGGGGAACATTCTGGCATTCAGCACCCACTGGCAGCACAGCCAGAGAGCTGATCAGAGATCCAGATCCACAGCCCAACACCGAGGGATCGAGGTGGGCACTCAGCATTGATGAGATTGGAAGCCACCACAAAAAGTAACAATGTCAACTGACAAAAAGCAGGTACATAGGCCTGCAGTGTAAGAGCTAATCTCTTTTTCCTTGTCAGGGCAGGATATGGGTTATATATTCTTGGTTGGTGTCACCATTTTAAATTACCTCTGTTTGAGGGTTGAATATTATTGCCTTTGATGCTTTCATATTTATAGGGCTTTGTCTTTTGCTTCTGTCATTACTGGGGGAAAGATCTGATCCAGATCCAGGCTGACATGGAACCCAATTCAGAAAAGAAATCTCTACCTCCCTGGTGACAAGATTAAGGGTGTAGAACAACACACACCCTTACCAATTTTGGTTTTATAAGATTATCTATTTGAATCCCCACAATTGCATACTTTGTGCTGGTTTTTATTGATTGTGTATATTAGTCAGTTGAAGTTTAGAATTTTCCAGTAAGTTGTTCCACACAGTCCACTAGAATACTTGCTTAGCAAGCAAAATCTACACCTAGGATTACTTCTGTAGCTGGATTGGGGTACAAGAGCTACACCTGGCACCCTGAACTCATATCCTGAGGGTATAGAACTCATATAGAGGTGTATTACCACCTCTGGGAACATTTCAGATAAATAGAAAACCCAAGCATTAAATCAGTTTAGGATGCAAATATTGCTACATTATAATACAAGAAACTCAAAGAACCAAGACAACACAGCCCCATAAAAAATTATAAATCCATCAGAAATGATCACCAATAACACTGTTTTAGATGGAATGCCTGACAAAGATTTCAAGAAAGTGATGGTATCTATGCTGAAAGAAATCAGAGAAGAAATGAAGGGAATCAAAGAAGAAAATAAGGGATTAGAGAAGAAAACAAACTTCTGAAAAAGAACACAGGAAACCAGCTTAATGACTGACATAAAGAGGTCATTACAAAACATGAGCAAGGAAATAGAAATACGGAAGAAAAACCAGGCTGAAATCCTGGCTCTGAAGAATACAGTCAGTGAAATAAAAAACTCTGTGGAAAGTCTCACCAGTAGAATGGATGATGGCGAGAACAGAATATCTAAACTAGAAGACCAATTGGCAGACTTAATACAGTCCCACAAAGAGAAATACAAGTGAATAGCAAGGTATGAATGGGAATTTCAAGATATCTGGGGCACTATGAAAAGATGAAACATAAGAATTCAGGGTATAATAGATAAGAAGAAATAATAAAGATTAGGGCAGAAATTAATGAAATAGGAACAAAAAAAAAAAAAAGAAGCAATCCAAAGAATCAATGAAATGAGAATTGGTTATTTGAAAGGATGAACAAGATTGATAAAACCTCAGCAAATTTGACCAAATGAAAGAGAGATGAGACAAAAACTTAATAAAATTAGAGATGAGAAAGGAGCGATTACAACAGATACCAAAGAAATTCAGAGAATTATAAGGGCATACTTTAAGAATACATATGTCTCTAAGTTTGAAAATCTGAAAGAAATGGATGATTTCCTTGAATCATATGACCTACCAAAATTAAATCAAGATAAGGTAAATCATTTAAAAACACCCTTAACAAGTACAGAGAGATCCAAGCAGTTATGAAAAGTCTCCCTCCTAAAAATGTCCAGGTCCAGATGGATTCAGTGGTGAATTTTACAATACCTTTGTGGAAGAACTAATACCAATGCTTCTTAAACTTTTCCATAAAACAGAAAAGAAGAATTCTACTGAGCTCCTTCTATGAAGCCAGCCATCACCATCATATGAAAACCAGACAAAGGCAGAACAACAAAAATATTATGGACCAATCGCCCTCATGAACATAGATGCAAAGATTCTGAAAAAATATTGACAAACAGAATACAAGAATATATCAAAAATATTATTCACTCCCCAAAAGCTGGCTTTATCCTAGGGATGCAGGGATGGTTCAACATATGAATCAATAAATGTAATACATTTAAATGGCCTGGAAGTCAAAAATCACATGATAATCTCAATAGATGTAGAAAAGCATTTGACAAAATCTAACATCCCTTCATGTATTATGGAAACTGGGGATAGAAGGAACATATCTGAACATAATGAAAGCTATTTATGGGCTGGAGAGATTGCTTAGTGGTTAAGCACTTGCCTGTGAAGCCCAAGGACCCCCGTTCAAGGCTTGGCCAGATGCACAAGGGGACGCATGCATCTGGAATTCATTTGCAGTGGCTGGAAGCCCTGGCATGCCCATTCTCTCTCTCTCTCTCTCTCTCTCTCTCTCTCTCTCTCTCTCTCTCTCTCTCTTTCTGTCACTCAAAAATAAATAAAAATAAAACAAAAAAATAAAAGAGCTATTTATGATAAACCTACAGCCAACATAATACTAAATGGAGAAAAACTTGAAGCTTTTTCACTAAATTCTGGAAGATAAGGGTGTCCACTGTTTCCACTTTTATTTAATATTGTACTAGAAGTCTTAGCTATAGCAATAAAGCAAAAGACACTCATAAAAAGGATACAAATTGGAAAAGAAGAGATCAAATTATCACTATTTTCAGATGATATGATTCTATACATGAAGACCTTAAAAACTCTACCAGCAAATTCTGAGAGCTGATAAACACTTTTAGCAATGTATCAGGATACAAAATAAATGTACAGAATTCAGTAGCTTTCCCATATACTAACAACAAACATGCGAAGGATGAAATCAGGAAATCTCTCCCATTCACAATTGCCTAAAAAGACAAAAAAGTAAGTACCTTGGAATAAAATTAACCAAGGAAGCAAAGGACCTGTACAATAAGAACTTTTAAGCACTCGAGAGAAATTACTAAAAACACAAGGAAATGGAAAGACATTCCATGTTCTTAGATTGGAAGAATCAATATTGTAAAAATGTCAATCTTATCAAAAGCAATGTGCACATTTAATGCAATCCCTATTAAAATTCCAATGGCATTCATTACAGGAATAGAAAAAACAATCCTAAAATTTATTTGGGAGCACAAAAAACCTCAAATAGTCAAAATGATTTTGAGAAACAGAAATAAGGCTGGTGGTTTCACCATACCTGATTTTAAGCTATATTAAAAAGCCATAGTAACAAAAACAGCATGGTATTGACACTAACACAGACATGTAGATCAATGAAACAGAATAGAAGACCCGGATGTTAATCCAGGCAGCTACAGCCATCTGTTTTCTTTTAATTAATTAATTAATTAATTAATTAATTAATTAATTAATTTGAGAGCGACAGACACAGAGAGAAAGACAGATAGAGGGAGAGGGAGGGAATGGGCATGCCAGGGCTTCCAGCCTCTGCAAACGAACTCCAGATGTGTGCGCCCCCTTGTGCATCTGGATAACATGGGACCTGGGGAACTGAGCCTCAAACCGGGGTCCTTAGGCTTCACAGGCACGCGCTTAACCGCTAAGCCATCTCTCCAGCCCAAGCCATCTGTTTTTTGACAAAGATGTCAAAAATATTCATTGGAGAAAAGACAGCCTCTTCAACAAGTGGTGCTGGGAAAACTGGTTGTCTATATGTAAAAAGATGAAAATAAATCCTTGTCTTTGTCCATGCACAAGAATCCAATACAAGTGGATCAGGGACCTTAATATCAGACGTGAAAGTCTGAAATTGCTCCAGGAAAACGTAGGGGAAACCCTTAAACATATTGGCATACGTAATGACTTTCTGAATATAACCCCAAATGCTCAGAAAATAAAACCACTAATCAACCACTTGTATCTCATGAAATTACAAAGGTTTTGTACAGAAAAGCACACTATGAATAGAGCAAAAAGACAACATACAGTATGGGAGAAAATCACTGCCAGCTACACATCTGATGGGGAATTAATATCCAGAATATACAAAGAACTCAAATAACTGAACAATAAAATTCAAACAATCCAATTAAAAAATGGGCTGGCTGTGGAACTAATAGAGAGCTCTCATTGGAAGAAATACAGATGGCATATAGACATCTAAAAACGCATTCTATATCCTCAGCCATTAATGAAATGCAAATTAAAACTACCTTGAGATTCCATCTCTCTCCTGTCAGAATGGTTACCATGAAGAGAATAAATGACATTAAATGTTGGCCAGATATAGTAAAAGGGAAACCCTGCTACACTGTTGGCAGGAATGTAATCTGGTAAACCCATTGTGGAAATCAGTGTGGAGGTTCTTGAGACAGCTAAAAATAGATTTGCCATATGATTCAGCTATAGCACTCCTAGGCATATACCCTAATGACTCTTCTTACTACCTTAGAGATACTTGTACAACCATCTTTATTGGTGCTATATTCATAATAGCTAAGAAATGTAACCAGCCTAGATGTCCCTCAGAATATGACTGGATAATAAAGTTGTGGTACATTTACATAATGGAGTTGTCTTCGGCAATAAAGAAAAATGAAATTATGAAATTTGCAGGGAAATGGATGAATCTGGAAAGGATTATACTAAGTGAGGTAACCCAGGCCCAGAAATCCAAATGTTGCATGTTTTCTGTACTATGTGGATCCTAGCTACAAATGTATAGACTTGGGTGTGAGTTGGAACCAAAAATCAGTTGCAGAGGCCCATCAGCTAGCAAAAGGGAGGGAGGAGAAGGAAGGACTTTAGGGGATGGTATTGTATATATATAATTAAAAGAACAGAGGGGTTTGGGAGGAAGGCCTAAACTAGGCCAGGAGAAGAAACTGGATAAAAGAATGGTGGGGGAGGGTAAATCCAAACTCAAGATATTCTGAATAAAACACATGAAAATCTACTTTCTTGAATAATGGCACACCCAGAATCCATAGATTGTTACTAGAAAATTTTCAGTGCCAGAGATAGGATACTCTACAGTTGATCTCTACAGTTGGTCAGGGAGGTCCCTGTTGCCTCTAAAACATTATAAGCTATTGCCCAGGCCCTTGGTTTCCCATGAGAAAGAGATGATAAGACCCTATTGCTGAAGACTTCACATGTCTGAGTGGCAAAGTAACTGAGAAATCAAGCAGGTGCTTAGCAGAAAAACTTCTCCCAAATGAAAGGTGGAAAAAGCTGTACTGTATGCAGCTTTATGGGAGACAGAAATCATCAGAGATGAAAACAGTGGACACCAGAAGCCACAAGTTTGACCAGACAGACCAAATGACTGAACGAGTGGAGTAGTGGCATGTCTGCTCTTGTGGAAACCAACTGCTCTCTAATTGGACTGAAGGCCTGCTCTGTGGGGGGAATACATGCCAGTTACTGAAAACCTAATCAAAAGCATATGGCAAGGGAGGTCCTGAGCCTTAGGAGTATAAACCCTGCTCCAGTCTGAATAAATGCATATGTTACTCTCACCAAATTGCATGTAAGCACTACACTTAACGTTCATATTCATATATTAATGCTTATCTCACTTCTGGTTAGAGAAGCTTCTCTTTTCAGATGGTGATGTCCACTGCGATGACCCAAAGGCAAAATAGTGTGAAGAAGAATAGACAAAGGACTGTCCAGCACTGAAACATCTCTCACCCTCCAAGGCTCAGGGTCCATTGCAGAATAAGTGGCTGAAAGAATATAAGAGCCAAAGGAAGGGTATTACTCCTTATATACAACTGTCCAGACAGAAATTGACCTCTACATCCAAGACTTTGCAGTGGCTAGCAATACCTACATAAGACAAAAATAAGCAAGGGAAGAAAACATCGAAGGAAAAGAAAAAGAACATGTGAATGGGAAGCAGAGGGAGATACAGTTTTGAAATAGTATAGGTAATTTGAATGTCTCTCCTTACTAACTAGTTTACCAGGCTTCATTTGCCTACTAAGTAATAGATTTGGAAAGAATAGAATCTGCCCAATAGCGTCTTCGATTTGAAGTTTCTTATCTCTGAATCCAGAAAGGCCTAGAGATGGACCCACCCAGTTTTCACCCTGGCTTGCTGATTTGCTCAAAGTCTCATAATTCCCTTCTTAATATGCCAACTTCAGCTACACAAACTGATTCTGCTTCCATTTGAGGTTCTGTGTCAATGCTCTTGTATCAGGTTGGAAAGGATGGCATCATCCTAAATGTCACCAACACTCTTCCTTCTCCAGTTAAATGAGTGCCATCCTTATTTGCCTCCTGTGCTTTTGGAGAGGTCTCACTGCACACAATTATAATAGAGTTTTCTGCTGAAAAGTTGTCATTCAATAAGAATGTCAAGGCATTCAGGGCACTGTGATCCAAGGGCTTCAGGAAGCATTTTCTCCAATAGTCTGTGTTTCTTTTCATGGAAAGTGTCTCTTGTCCCTGGACTATGCCACTTGGACTCAAAAAACTAGTGAACTTGCTCTAAACCATTTTCCCTGCGTGCCTCTGTTGTGTGTCGGTCTGCCCAACCCCATAGATTTATTGCCCCAGAAATGATTCTTTGTGGTAATCTTCCCACTGTTCTCAGAGAAGCTGGCAAACTGTCCTGAGGTTACCTTCTGTCTTGTGTGTCTAGAACAATTATGGTAATTCATTTACATATTGCCCATGGCAACTTTCAGACAGCAGTGGAGCTTAGAAGTCATGATGCATGTCTGACAGCTCATAACACTGAAGTATTTATTATCCAGCTACTTACAGGGAAAGCTTGTCAACTTCTACTTTAGATTAGCCAATGGTCATTTTGTTTTCATATCTCCTAATAATAAACAGTGGCTACTAGGAATAGTCACCACTGACTGTGTGATTATAAAAATTAAACATGGGAATAACAGATAAAAGTTATTTTAAAGGAGGAAAGATTCATTTTACCTTGTATTTCCAGGCTATAGTCCATCATGACAGAGAAGGCATGGCACTGGAAGCTGGTCACATTCAGTCCCACACAGAGGAAACAGAGCAGAGAGATGAATGTTCAATGCTCAGTGAGCTTTCTCCTTTTTATAGAGTCCAGAAATCCAGCTCATGAGATGGTACCGCCTACAGTTAGGATGGGTCTCTCACACTTCAACTAATCAAATCTAGAAACATCCCTTACAGACATGATGAAAGGTTTGTTTCCATAGCCATTCTAAATCCTGTTAAGCTGACAAGAGATTAATCATCACAACAGGTACCAAATAAAGGCCTCCAGTGGTTCAGGAAACATGGATTTTTAGCTGACAGTAGCAGAAGTGGAGTTTAAACACTATTTTTTGTAAGGATGGTTGCAAAGAACAGTTTGTTACATTGAATAAGGAGATCCAGTTGCTGCCCTGACACTCTTAATGCTTGATTCTGATTCAGGTATTTTTCCCCCCATTTCCCCCACTTTCAGTTATTTGTAATATCCATTGAAGCCTCTGCTCTGACATGTGCTCCAGCTATCTGTCTTCTCTTCTGAGATGTTTATTTCCTTGTTGCACAATGTTTAGCAGTGTTTTGATGTGGTTTGCTATAATCTTGCTTAGTCACTAAGTGGATGCAGAGCTAATGTCACTCATGCAGAGGAAAGAAGTTGTGGGGCACACTGGGAACTCTCAGCTGCTTCTCTGTATTGGCATGTGGCCAGGGCACAGATTGCTCCTGTTCTTATCAAAATCTCAGCTGCTTCAAAGCAAAGGTACAGATTTCTACTATAGAAACCCAAATAAGCTATATTTGGGTTTGAGGAATGTTTGTGAACTAGAGCTCTAGTAGCTTAGTTTTCTAGAAGAGTGTCAGCAGCAAATTTAGAATTAACTTGAGTGAAGCATATATCTCTCTCAACCTACTTATTAATTAAAAGATCAAAAGAATTTGATTTTTGTGTTCAATGTTTTATGATAATTATGCAAATTTAAGATTTTTTAATAGGACTGTAATGCCATTTTTAGTATATTTATCATGGACTCAAGAGAGCTAAGGCAGAGAGGGAGAAAAAGAAGAGATAATTTTGGCAAAGTGCCTACTTTGTATAAACACACGTCTTGTTATATTCATGCAGTCCTGAGAGTATGCTGCAATCATTATCCTAGTAATATCAATGGAGTTTAAGAGGGAATAACAAAGTTTCTTAAATTACTCAAACAGTGAGAGTCTTAGCAGGATTCTAGTCTTTCACTGTTCTTACAGAGTCAAGGTTTCTTATCCCTGTGCCACTGCACACTGGCATTGCACACATCCACTGCTTACACTGCATTGTTAGTGACACTGCTTTGTTAGTGAGAGTGAGATTGCTGTGATTAGGCCTTCTGAGCTACCTGTTGCTTACACTGAACTGTGTTAGTGAGAGTGAAACTGCAGTGCTCAAGCCTTCTGACTAATTCACTGCTGTCATTGCAGTGTGTTAAAGATACAGTGAATCTGCTGTGTTCAGTCTTGACTCATCCGATGCTGTCACTGCAGTATGTTAGTGATACAGTGAGACTGCAGTGATCAGTCCTGACTCATCTGATGCTTATATGGCAGTGTGTTAGTGATACAGTGAGACTGCAGTGTTCAGTCATGACTCATCTGATGCTCTCACTGCAGTGTGTTAATGATACAGTGAGACTGCCGTGTTCAATCCTGACTCATCTGATGCTTACACTGCAGTGTTTTAGTGATACAGTGAGATTGCAGTGTTCAGTCGTGACTCATCTGATGCTTACACTGCAGTGTGTTAGTGATACAGTGAGATTGCAGTGTTCAGTCATGACTCATCTGATGCTCTCAGTGTAGTGTGCTAGTGATCAAGTGATATTGCAGTGTTCAGTTATGACTCATCTGATGCTTACACTGCAGTGTGTTAGTGATATAGCAAGACATCTGTTTTCAGGCTTTCTGACTAATGCGCTAATTTCACTGTACTGTGTTAAGTGATATATCTTATTAACGTTGTTAAACATTACATGACGGTTTTTTTTTTTTTTTCCTATTTCTACCATCCATACCTGAGTTTGTCTTCATGATTCATGTCTGAAAGTTAGGGTCAATCACTAGAGTCTGTGCTCAAGCCTATGAGCAAGTGTCTTTGTAACAGTTCTTCATATTTATTAGGGAATTGTGTTGTTTTAAAATGAGAATAAAAATTTAAACACTTAATTTATTTTTAAACTTAATAAAATTATCTTATTTTTGGATGTTTGTATGTGTGGTATGTATGTATGTTTGTACATATGTGTACATACATGTTGTACAGCTGCATGTGAACATATGCATATGCATCAGAGGCCAGAAGACTTTACTATACACTTCTTTACAAGCTCTAGACTCTTCTAGTTCTTAAGCCCACCAATTAGGCTAGATTGGCTATCCAATGAGTCCCATGAATCTTCAGTCTTTACCTCCTCAGCATTGGGATTACTGATGCCACTGCTATACCCAAGTTTTATGTGGGTACAAGGGTGTGAACTCTGAACTACATGCTTCTGAGGCAAGCACTTTACCCACTGGACAATCCTGCAAGAAACACTCCACCATTAAGTACCTGACCACCAGTCACTTCTAGGAGTCTCTCTGCAACATCTGTTCAATTAGCTATCTCTTTTCCTTCATGAACTTGAATGCTCCACCATGGATTCTTGGATAAAGCAATACCTACACTCTCTATTCCACCTGGGAACAATTTTAAAAGAACATAGAAGTTGAGATGCAGAAAATGCCTCAACTTTGAATATTTCTCTAAGCAGGTTCCTATCAGTTGCATCCTTGCAGTGGTGAGGAATAGGGCTGGGGTTGGATTTTATGTTCATAGTCGCTGGGTGCTTGATAGACAGTGTGCCTGAATTTATAAACCACAGACCTATGGAATAAGTCATCTCTTTCATTAATATTCAGATTTTCACCATCAAGTTCCCAGAGAGGCCTTGGTGTGCAGTGCACTGTCAAATTTAAGACCAGGATTTGCAGAATAATATTCAGCTACCTTTATGATGATAGTGATTTATGCATTACTTTTGTCACAGGACATATTCTTTGGGATTTTTCTCAATAACCTCCCTGAAACCTCCATGAATTATAGTCTTAAAAATTTAGTAAGCATTGTAATTTTATGCAGTTCCTTAAAACTCCTGACCCTATTTAAAGCTAATACCAAATAAATTTTCATTTCTAAACTCACTGTTTTGCATGTGAAAATTATTGTTTCCATGCCACAGTTTTTATGTTCAGCCTTGTTTTGAACTTATGTGCTTTCAGATGTAACACATGAGCATAGGAATTATGTCTTACTCACTTCAGTCTCCAGTGCTTCAGCTCAGCTTTACTCCATCAGGGAGACATAGGCTCCAATTAGCCAGATTGTTCAGGATCAACTCCTGAGTCAGCCACTAGCTACTACTTAACTCTGCACATGTCTCAGTTTTTCTGAGTCTTATTTTCCTCATCTGTAAAGGAAAATCTCCAGAACCAATGATGAAACTCATCCAATGCATTTTGGGTGACAGATTAAATGAGGCAATTTATGTTAAGTGCAGTGTATAATGTATAAGACAAAGCATAAAATGGTAGTTATTGTTATTAGAGATGGAGTTTATTAAGAGATGAATGGATCTTGAATAAACTTGGAACAAGGAAATTTTATGAACTTCAGAGTTTTCTGCCAAAATTTCAAGAAAGTCAGTGACATTTAGTGGAAAGAATGTTTGTGTTTATGATTAGACATCCTAGAATTCAACTTGTACTCTGTGAGCAAGGTTTCCCATCTTTCTGAGGTTTGAAGTTTCTTCCTATTTACAAACTTCTATCTGATTGAAATTTCACTGTCATTTCATTGATGACTAATACATTTTACAAGGGAAAATAAAATCAAAGTATTCAAAATTTGAAGTACCTTCCAATACCAATTCATTCCCAAATACAAGTGCTGAAGATTAACTACCGCATGTAATCCATATCCCTAAATAATCCAAAGGGTAGACTGGGGACATTGGTTAGGAAAGCTCAATTGTTATTAAGATTGTAAGGTTATCTCTCCGGGTCACAGTCACACAGTTTCTGTAGGAAATGAGAAGACTAAAACATACACACACACACACACACACACACACACACACACACACACGTTTGGAGTACGTATGCACATAGTGGATAATGAGCATCTTTGAGAACTTTATATTCAGCATTAAGTGTCTTATATATATTATTTCATTTCATCTCCACTACAAAGCCCTATGTAGCTATTGCACATTTTCATCTCCATTACAGAATGGAGAGAATTGTAGATTTGGAAAGTCATCCATGTTGCATAAAATTACCCAGCTAGGGCTGGAGAGATGGCTTAGTGGTTAAGCGCTTGCCTGTGAAGCCTAAGGACCCCGGTTCGAGGCTCACTTCCCCGGGTTCCATGTTAGCCAGATGCACAAGGGGGCGCACGCATCTGGAGTTCGTTTGCAGAGGCTGGAGGCCCTGGCGTGCCCATTCTCTCTCTCCCTCTATCTGTCTTTCTCTCTGTGTCTGTCGCTCTCAAATAAATAAATAAAAAATTAAAAAAAAAATACCCAGCTAGTACAGCAGAATGGAATGGAATGTGGGAAGTCTGATTCCACAGCTCCAGTTTCCTTTCTTTTTGAGATAGGGTTTTTATTGTGTACCCCAGGCTGGCTTTCAACTTATGATCCTCTTGCCTCTGCTTCCATGGTGATGGGCTTATATATGTACAGCACTATATCTACCTGGAGGCCAGTTTCTAATATAAGGAGACTCTATACCTTACATATTGAAGTTTGTAAAGCAGAGACATAGTGGGGTATTTGGTTGAGGATCTTGGGTGTTAGTGCCCTGCATTCAGGTCATCTTTTTTAGTTTGCCCATCTGCCCAGAGCTTACCATCTTACCCAATCACTCTCCTACCTTTCCTGCTACACATATACCACCAAAGCACTTGTATCATTTGAGTCACTCTACCCACCCCAAGTTTTGCCACCTCTCTTTGGATACCTCTGATCTTCTCCAGGTCTCCTCTTACAACCCATTCTGGCAGGTAGTGTGAGTTATTCACAACCTCATTTGTTTCTATCTCTTGATTGATGAAGACAGAACCCAAGGACAGAGGGCTGGCCTTTCCACCAAGCAGATGGAAGTGGACAAGAAAATCTCAGCAAAAGGTGGAACCTATCAGGCTGGCTAGTACCTGACCCTGAACTGGTATGTCTTATAAGGAAGGCCTCCCTAAGAAGGTGGCTTCTTGTGTGACTGGAAGGGGCTATCATCTTCAGGATAACATCATCTTGGAGCCCAAGGAGTTCAACTGAGACAAAATTCCACAAAAATAAAAGCCCTATGGCATAAATATATAATCTTTGGTGGAGTTATATACTGGTATGAGGATGTCATTAGAAGGGGCCCATTTCTTTTTTTTTTAAATTTTTTCAATGCAGGAACTCACAAAAACAACTTGCTTTATTACTCTGAGCAGTTGCCTATATCATGTTGGGGACGAAGGCGGGGATTTTAGGATGGGGGAAGAGGTAAGGGCCAATAGTAAACTTTAACTGTTGAAATGGTAATTACAATTGCCATGCAGAGGTAGCAGGCCAGAAGCCATTAGGCATCTTGCTGAGTCATAGCTGGCCAGAGACAGGTCACCAAACTTTAGTTAGGCTCAGGAAGTTCCACTAGGCCTCACGCCTGGGCCTTTTAGGGCCCAACATCTCCCCCTTTTGTTTTTGTAAGAGCATTAGTTACCATGGCCCCTGTCTTAGGTTGTCCCCCTCTGGGGATCTTACCCGTCATTGAGTACCAGGTGTTTAGCTTGCTGAGAAGCCACTCCATAGCCTGTCTTAGGTTGTCCCCTCTGGGGATCTTACCCATCATTGGTCACATGGAGGGCAGGGGAGGTGGCAGTGGGACATCTGAGGAACTTAATTTCTGAGTTGTCAGCCTGTGATATCTCGACCTGATGAAGTTTTATTGCCTCTAGCCGCTGGTGAATAGATTGTATAATTTTGTTAATTACACAAGGCCCAACAGTGAGGATAAGGAGAAGGGGAAGGAGGGGGAGGGGTCCAGGTAGAGGGAGGAGGTAAGGTAAGAAGTCATGTAGGCCTGTCCACAGCAGGTTGTCCTGGGGGTCCCGTCGCCTCCTCTCCATGTCTTCCTGGAGCCTCTTAATCTTGTCCTGGATAATTCCCAATTTATTAAAAAGCGGCATTTTTCCTGTAAAAACAAGCATACGCCTCCCTTTTTGGCCATTAGTAGGTCTAGTCCTCTCCTGTTTTGTAGGACTACCTTAGCCAGGGAATCTGGCTTTCAGGAATGATATCTACATCTGGGATTAAGGTGGCTGGGGCACAAAGCCTGTCCAATTGCTGGGCAGAAAGTCATAGGCCATCTCGCCTCCACAAATATAAACCATTCCAGAAGGCGGGCAGTGTTGAGCACTGGGCTTAGTTGTGTATAGAAGGAAGGATGAATGTATCTCACATCTAGATGGGAATTATTAGGGGAAGGTAGGGCCCAAATGCCCAGAGAAAACATTGGGAAAAGCTGGACAGAGATGGGGAAGGTGGCTGAGCAGTTTTTTAAGGTCGTACTGACAAATGTACTGTAATTAGCCAGAGAGGCCCAGATTGGAGGCAAAGCCAGCAATCCTCCGCAAGGGAGGGAGTTATTCAATTTATCAGGGTAAAGGACCATTTTAGGAACAGTCCTCAGGGGCAGGACACTCCCTAGAGAAGTGATTGTCAGTGTCCCCTTGTTGGGACAAATATTTTAGGTCTCTCGCTGGTACCCAAATGGGTCTTTTTCTTTTTATAAAGTTTTTCCATGGACAGAAATTTTATGAGCTTCACATAAGTTTCTATCAAAAAATTTCCTTTCTGTTACAGAGTTTTTGTATTTTAATTACTCTCAGTACAAAAGACTATTAAGGCCAGCCAAATGGCTTCGACTCTGAATATATATAATCTTGCTTACATGTAGTTGCTAATGTCTTGCTGCTGGAATGGCTTTCTGACGCTGAATATACATAATCTTGCTTACTGTAGTATTTTTTGCTAAAGTGTTGCTGCAGAAAGCCCAGAGCTATGGATACAAGTTCAGCCAAAATGGCTCCTGACAATTCCCCCTTTTTTATTTATTATTTTTTTATGAACCTGGCCCCTCTGGGCCTTGGTGCAGAAAGACTGTGTCTGTCTTAGGTTGTCCTTACCCGTCATCGGTACATGAATTCCTTCATTCATGCCCTGTCTTAGGTTGACCTAACTCGAGAGAATCTTACCCGTCTTTGACTACCAGCCTCTGCAGGGGCTTTAAGATAATGTCTCAGGAAGGTCGGGTCCACAGCTGTATCCCATGTATTTCTGTATGGATATCCATAGAGGATCTTAAAAGGCATTTAACGAGTATGGGCAGCAGACACAGAATGAGTAAAAGACAAACACCTGTAGTAGTAAAGCTTTCGATCCAATAAGTGAGAGAATTTTATCTAGGCAAGGCAGACTTAAAAGCAGATATTAAGTCATCAGCAGCTTTAGCTGCATCAAAAGTAAGATGATTATTTTGTAAAGACCAAATCTCTGAATATTCTGAATCAGATCTAAGGAAATATTATCGTTGTGCCAAATATCTCTTAAATGTATTTTCCCAATGCTGTTAGCTGTTATTATATTTTTTAGAAGTAACACAAATCCATCAAAAATCTACATGACATTCAAAATGAGTTTTAACCTTTTACCCTAGTATATAGAGCATCTAACAGGTATCTATGTATGTATCTGTGGTAAGGATCAAGCCCAAGATCTTAAAGGGAGGTACAGTTTGAACTTTCTCAGGAACTACTTTAAAGCTGTGAGTATGAAGGATAGTTAGACATTAAAAATACAAGCCTAAAGCCAAAAGTCACAGCACACATTAGGAACTCCTGCTAGGCACACTTTGTATATCTTTAGATTGAAATCTGAAACCCACCATCACACCTTAAGATAAATAGTTGAATATATTGGGGGTCATTTATTTAAATTACCACATTTTGCCCCTGGAGTCTAATAGATATATAACCATGACACAGTATAAATTGTTAGAAAAAATTAAAATATTTAGGGTAAATAAGGCCCTTTTTAGTTGGTCGTGTGGGGGTAAGAATGCCCCCTTTTGTTTTTGTAATTGAGACTTGAGAGTTTGATTATATCTTTTTCTAAAAATATTTTTATTTATTTATTTGAGAGCAACAAACAGAGAAAGAGGCAGATAGAGAGAGGGAGAGAGAATGGGCATGTCAGAGCCTTTAGCCACTGCAAATGAATTCCAGATGCGTGTGCCCCCTTGTGCATCTGGCTAGCATGGGTCCTGGGGAGTCAAGCCTTGAATCTGGGTCCTTAGGCTTTACAGACAGGCACTTAACCGCTAAGCCATCTCTCCAGCCTATGATTATATTTTTTAATAATAGCTTGGCCCCAGGGGTTGTATGGGATGCCTGTGGAATGTGAGATTTTTCAGGTCTGGAGAAAAATCTACAAAGGCCTTGCTTACAAAGTAGGGGCCATTATCTGTTTTAATTTGGTCAAGCAGCCCAAGAGTGGCGAGACATTGAAGCATATAACTAATGGCATGTTTAGATTTTTTTTCTGGCATGTGCCAATGCCCAGTAGGCACGGGAAAAGGTCAGTGAGCCCAGTCACCACAAGATGGCGGATGTTTCTCCGGTCCCCAACTGGGTCAGTCCAAGGGGGCCACGTGGCAGTCTCCTAGAAGGTGGATTGCCCGCCATTTCCCAGTAGGGGAGGGTCAGGCACAAGCTGCCAGGAGGGGGGCCATCTATTTAAATAACCAAATTTCTCCCCTGGCTCCCAATAGATTTATAACTATCATATATTATAAATTGTACTCAGTTTAATTTTAAAGGTCTCCACAGTCTTGACCAATTTAAGATATTGAGATTTGTAAAATTAAACAAGTTAAACACTTAACATATAAAGGCACAGAGTAAACATTTTTAACTGGTATAAGGCATAGCAAAGAGAGACTAAAACAATGTAAATTGAACCATCATAACCTAAAATTTGTCTCAGTGCCTGTAACTTGCTTGAGGTGTTTTAGCTTAAAATCCTAAATCTCAGCCGGGTGTGGTGGTACACGCCTTTAATCCCAGCACTCGGGAGGCGGAGGTAGGAGGATTACCATGAGTTTTAGGCCACCCTGAGGCTTCATAGGGAATTTCAGGTCAGCCTGGGCTAGAGTGAAATCCTACCTCGAAAAACCAAAACAAAGAAAAAACAAATCTTAAATACTTTAATATCTCTAGCTAAGCATATCAGTCTATTACAAATTTAACCTTGATTAAACTCTTTTTGCCTGGGAAGCAGGATGTAGCCAGCCCTTATGCCAGTAGCCCAGTTCCAACGAAGTTCCCTGTGGTCTTTCTTTCCTCTTAGGAAGCTTATAAGGCAAGCCTTGATGTTTAATGTTGTCCGTACTTAGAATTTTAAAACTTTCATCTGAATAGTCCATAAAATTTGGCTTACCACTCCAGAAGACACCTTTGGTTATAAGTATGAAGTCCATGTCTATTTTTTTTTAAAGCAAAGTTTCCAAAAGATTAACATCCACATGGTCAGGTTCATCTCAGCTCATCAGACAGCTTTAGGTTTGCTGAGATAAACTTCCAGACCAAGTACAGTTATGGAGGAAGGAATATTTACTGAAGCTTACAGATCCAGGGGAAGTTCAATAATGGCAGAAAAATCTGACCTGCCTTCATAGGTCCAAGCAGAGAGAGAGAGAGCTGCCCATTTCTTTAGTCTGCTAAAGTCCTGGACCCCATATTTTGCTTGGAATTCTGGGTCTAGAAATTTCCTCTGTGTCCACATAGGACTTTCCATCATGTCTTTAAAAAAGCGCAGGAAGAAAATAAAAAGAAATAGGTAATTAAAATAATTCCATGAATGCTCTACTAACATGCTGCATTGAGTCTCTGAAATCATAAAAGAGAAATTAACACCAAAATTTGAAAAGACACAAGACATTCCATTTAGCTTCTTGCTGAACCTCTCACAAATGCCCCACACTTGTTTTTGTTAAACTCCAGTTCATTTTGTTCCCAGTTCTTGCAAGCATTGCTGGCTGTCCTTTTGCCTCCATGATCCTGCTTGCACCTGTTCATCTGAGGTGCTGCTCTAGAATTTGTATCACCCTATGCACTCAGGAAGAAGCCACCTGCTGGCTTTTGATTAAGCACCAGTGGCTTCTCCTCCTCTTTCCTTGGCTCTGTAGCTCTTCCCTTCCTTTTACACTGGTCTCATAGGATTGTCTTTCCATAGGCCTCATTATCTGCTGTGAAAGGAAAGATTTTTTAAAACATCTAATTAAACTTTTCTACTTAATCTCTAGTCCCACCCGAGAAAGACTTCCTATTTGTGCAGATGCACTGCTGCAGACAGGCTTTCTAGAAAGCAGATCCTTGGTACCAGCTGAGGCATGAAGCTTACCACAAAATGGCCTGAGAGTGGTGGCTATGGAAGGAAGAAGGCAGAATCAGCCCTGTGCAGGGCTGTGAATCTTCCATGCAGCTTCCCATGTATGCAGATTGGATGTAGGTAGGGCTAGAGTGACCCTTTACAGCTGTTCAGAGTTGGTTCACAGTGAACAGGACTTTATGGTTCTTTTTAGATCAGTTGCTGGTTTTAAGTCACTATAGTATGGTGTATGAGCTTGGATAGGGTGGCTTTCAGCATGTAAATGGCTCTCTGAAGTGTCTGGGGGCCAAAGGTTATTTAGCAATGACACTAGGAGAAGATAGGTCATTATAGTTTCCTCAAAGGTAGGCAGGGCACCATGGTGTTCCCATGCTCATTACCCTTAGAACTAATTCTATCTAATTCTTCCACATCCAACACAATTTAGGGCTGTATCCATTGATGTCTTATGAGAAGTTGCCCCAGTGCAGTTAGCATACTAGAATAGGGGAATAGGGAAGAATGCATGGGGGAAGAAAGGGAAATCTGCCAATCTCATTGTAGGCGTAGCCCTGGAAAGAAAAGGAGGAAGAGCCTCAGATGATAGTACTGTTCTGAGAGACTCCAGGCCAGCCGCTGGGAGTCCAGAACAAAGTAGAAATCCTGTATAAGCAGAGGGACTTATCTCTGAAATTTCTGATATCTTCATCCTCCCATTAAATCCACCCATCTGGGATGTGAATCCAAAATGACACTCAGATCTCAAAGTATATTAGCTTACATAGTCATCCTTAGTCCTTGTCGCAGGTTATTTGTTACAAGGAGTTATATTTGCACACCTCCTAGACATCCCATAAGGACAGACCAGAAAATACTTCAGCAACTGACCTTATTTTATATAGGAAAGACAGTATGTTTAGTAAAATTCTCTGTGATCTCTGAGAATTGTGTTTGCCTAAGCTAGAGCTGGGAAAGCTGGAGCATCATACATCTACTATGTGATCTATCCCCAGTGGCTCAAAGGAGTGCCACTGTGTTACAATTTACATCTGAAATGTCCCTGTTGGCTCATGTTTTGAGCACTTGGTGATATTTTAGGAGACCAAGGACCCTTTAGAAGGTGGGACCTTGATGGCAGAAGTATATCACTAGGGGCAGGGTTTTGAAGGTTATATCCATCCCTTATTCCAGTATGGCACTTTCTGTTTCCTGTTCTCCTTCCACGGAAATAGTGGGTGCCACATGCTTTCTCTCCCATGGATAGATATGTATTTCTGCTATCATGATTTGCCCACCATGATGGCCTGAAATCTCTTTGAAATCATAAACTAAAATAAGCCTTTCCTCATTTAAGTCATTTCTATCAGGTATTTTAGTGACATAGTACAAAATACCTAACATAGACAATTGGTACCAAGAGTATTTGATGTGATATCTCTCATTGTGTGGTTCTTAGGCCTTCAGAGCTGGGTTGTGGGAGGAATATGGATAAGAGCTATTGACCAGTGAGAGGCTAGAGTAATGTAAGCAGAGCTTAATGAGTGATTCGGAAAACCAGAATGCTGACAGAATTTGTATTAATGGGCTGGGCATGGTAGCACACACCTTTAATCCCAGCACTTGGGAGACAGAGGTAGAAGGATCTCTGTTAGTTCAAGGCTACCCTGAGAGTGAATTCCAAGCCAGCCTGAGCTAGAGTGAGACCCTACCTCAATCATCCCCCCCCAAAAAAATAAATGATTTGAGTTGATGACTATACTCATGAGATTTTAGATAGGAACAAGGAATCTACAGGGAATTTAACTAGGGCCATTTGTGTCATACTGTGGCAAAAGAATATGGCTATATTTTTCCTGTGTCCTAAAATTTCAAGTGAGGCTGACTTCAAATGTAATGGACTGATTAATTTGGTGAAGGAAATTTAAAGACAGCATATCACTTAGAAAGTGGTAGAGTTATTTCTTACTGCTTGTAGCCAGGCTCATAGTGAAAATTGGAAGCAAAAGTACATCATAATGATTAAAAGAAGTGTAGTTTGGCAAGGAGTTTCAGACTAAGCAGCTTGAATTATTAAAGAGACTACCACTGTTGAGACAAAGCCAAGCAGTTTTCATTGAGACAATATGAAAGGTGCTATAATGGTGTCATAACCAAAACTACTAAAGGCACAATCTCAGCTACTTCTCAGGCTGGCAACAGAACTTGCCATTGTCCACATGGTGCAGGTTCTGCAGGCATGGGAATGCAAGGTAATGAAAGTTTGATCCTAGATTCCATGTTGAAATAATGATCTCAGAACACTGAGAGGTTTGCTGAGGAAAGCTGAAGTCACTGAATGGAGCTGTCACAACAGAGTGCTGCAAGTTTCAAAAGTGTACGAATGGAGGAATCCAAGCTCTTTGGAGCTTACATCATACAATCGTCATATGCCCTGGTTACCATACATGGGGCTACAGGGTTACATATTTTCCCTCTTATATTTTTGCTTTGGTTAAATCTTTCCTTGCTGTTTCAACCCCTATTTCTGGACGGGGAATGTTTATTTTGTGCCAGTGTACTTTAGAACTATGCAACCTTCATATAGGAATTCACAGAAATGAACTCTTGACTCTAAGTAGGGACTGTTACCTTGTTAACTTTATAGTTTTCAAAAATGTTGACATTTTTAATACTACAGGGGTTTTTGAAGTTGGATTGGATGTATTTTACTTCACAAGGAGAATGAGGCTTTGGAAACCAGGGGCAGAATGTTACAGTTTGAATCTCAAGTGTCCCTCATAGACTTGTGGCTTTTCCCCAGCAAAAGTTGCTCTTTGGGATGGAGTGCTATGGAGCTGTTAGGGGTGTGACCTAGTTCCTTCCTTGTCCACTGCCATGTGAACAGCTACTCCCATCCTCGCCACAACTGTGCTGGAGTCACTGTCATGCCATCCTTTCATGCTGGCCTGGAATTCTGAACCATGGACCTACATAAGTTTTCCTTAGTAAGTTGCTTGTCAGGCATTTGATCACAACCCAGAACAGAACTTCTGAACCAATTACTATTCCTCTACCTAAAAACTTGGAAATGAAAATCTGGGACAATAATTCAACATATAAAAGTTTTGGTCATTTAGAGTAATGGTATTCCAGTGATTAAAAGCATGGATTAGAGACACACAGCTGGGTAGCTAACTCTGCTTAACCACTGTCTATCCCAAGGATAATGTAGAGCCTTGAATAATTAACCACCATTAACAGAGGCCCCTGCTTTACCCCTTGTTAACAGCAAGGTGATAGTACAGAACCCCTTTCCTGCAGGAGCAGTAATGGGTTGTCAGAGTAACAGGAACTTATTCCTGGTATGAGTTCACCTTTCTATTCTCAGCCCACTCCTCTATCTTATGACTTTCAGGATTCTAAACCTGGTATCATAGTATCACAACATTTGCTTCTTGGAGGACCCAACGAACATGAATGCTTGTATTTCTATATGTTTCCCACTTCTGAGTAAGTTATTTTGGTTACTATTTGTCATTTGCAACACAAGGAGGCTTAATGTGGATATATAGTGCATCTTACTATTGGTTTTGGGCCCTCTAACATTTGTTGTCCTTTACTTATTTTAAATCAGACATGAACCACACTCAGACTATTGTTTATGGCTGATTATATTACATGTAGTATTAATCATGTATGCTCACTTCTGTATTCCACTATAAGATCTGAAATAAATATGGATATATCTGTTTACTCTTTCTTCATTTCTAGTGAGGGATATAGCAGTGTGTGCGGTGGGGATCAGAGAGAGACAGAGAGAAAGGGAAAATGAAATATTACAGTTAAGGCAAAGTCATGTTAAAGAAAGCGTCACAAAAGTTTGCATTTTCTCTATACCTACAATCTGTGTTTAGCTTTGTAGATGGACCCTTATGGATTTATTAGAAAACCTGAGGAATGTTGTCCTTTCCAGGGATAAGTAAAAATTTATTACATATATAAGCTTTGGGCCTAAATATTGACAGCAGCCATTAAAAGTAGTGTGTTTCTGTCAAGAGTTCATGAAAATATACTACAGTAGAATGGTGTAAAATAGTCTGATTTTAACTTTTGAAAGTGAACTGACTACATTTTAGGTCATGCATACCCAAACATAGTAGAGAAACTAGTTATATACATACCACTCCAAGTTTTATCTATGAGAATAGAGTTCAGAGCATTAGAATTATTTCCAGAATCATAAAGTAGGCTACATAGAGATCCTATTCAGAAAGCATTTATCAACAAATGCACTGACCTTATTAAGCACTAAGCATTTCCCAGGTGCTGAATATGAAGATTTAATAAACTCTCAAGAGATAAGGCAGTCTGTTCTTTGTTTTACAGTTGGACACACAGCTTCTTGTCTAATAGAGGGGATAGGATTCCTTCTGCTTAAGATGAAAGAATCTTGGATGGAGGGCAAGCAAGTTAACACTCTTTTTTAAAAAAATATTTTATTTATTTATTTGAGAGGGAGAGAGAAAGAGAATGAGATAAATGGGCCCACTAGGGTTTCCAGCCATTGCAAACAACTCCAGAAGTATATGCTTCCTTGTGCATCTGGCTTATGTGGGTCCTGGGGAATCAAACCTGGGTCATTTGGCTTTGCAGGCAAGCACCGTAACTGCTAAGCCATCTTTCCAGCCCTAACACTTCCTTTTGTCTTTTTTTTTTTTTCCAAAAGTTAGATGTTAAGAAGTTAAGGAATCTCCCTACAGAGAGGCTGGAGGTAGCTGCTGGCTATCAGCAAAGGTTGAGCATCAGGCTCTAGCTGGTGCAGTTAGGAAGCCCTGCTCCTCATTTTGCTGGCCTGGGCTATTAGGTACCTTGCAGATGGCTGGAAGTCAGCATTCCTCACTCACACCAGACCTGTAATATTGAGGAAAAACTGGGGGAGAAAAGAAAAAAAAAACAAAAACAGGCAGCTCCTACATGGGGCTCCAGAGAGCATCTCAAGGCTTTCTTTCCCTCATGCATTAGTGGGAAGCCAAGGGATCTCATGCACCCATCTCCTACATAGCCATTATACCAGCTGATTCAAACTTCAAACTTCTGAATGAAAAAAATAGGTTCACAATTGGTAAACCAGAACTCTATGCAATGAATAACTCAAGATAACAAAATCCAGGCAACATAATCCTGCCAAAAATCAACTGGAAGAAGTGACAGACAGAGAATTTAAAAAGAATAGTTATAGGGCTGAAGAAATGGCTCATAGGTTAAAGGCATCTACTTGCAAAGCCTGACATTCCCAGTTCAATCCCTTGACACCCATATACAGCTAGTTGCATAAAGTGGCACATGTGTCTAGAGTTCATTTGTAGCAGCAACAGACCCTAGAACCCATACTCACTCTCTGTCTGTCTCTCTTTTTCTCCCTTTCTCTCTCAAATTAAATAAATAAAATAAATAAATTTATTTAAAAAGGATGATTATAGGTGTACTCAAAAAAAAATTAAGAAGGAATTAAAGAGGAAAACAAACTCCTGAAGGACAACACAAAAAATCAACTTAATGAAATAAGGAGATTGATCAAGATATGAGTAAGGAAATAGAAATACTGAAGAAATACTAGTGTAAAATACTAGAAATGAAAAGCAGTATAAGTCAAACATAAAAGTCCACAGAAAGCATCAACAATAAAATATATCAAGAGGGGGACAGAATATCTGAGTTTGAAACCAAGGTGAAGGTTTTAGAAAATTCCAATAAATTAATATGGTATCAAAAGGAATTTCAAGTCATTTGGGATACTATGAATAGTTCAATTCCAAGAATTATGGGTATAGGAGGAGAATAATTTCAATCAAATGGCATAGCAAATATTTTTA
Organism: Jaculus jaculus; assembly: GCF_020740685.1. NCBI lineage: Eukaryota > Metazoa > Chordata > Mammalia > Rodentia > Dipodidae > Jaculus > Jaculus jaculus. The sequence goes on from NC_059115.1 coordinate 26,129,822, forward strand.
AGAAAAACGTTGCCAGATTAGGGAAGGAGATGCCAATATAAACATAAGAGGAATTTAGAACACCAAACAAACAAGACCAGGAAATAATCTCTCATCACATTATAATTAAACTGCTGCATATACAAACTAAAAAAATATATTTGAAAGCAGTAAGAGAGAATGTCTAGGCACCTATAAAATTCCTTAAGAATTATAACACATTTCTCAACAGAAACATTAGAGGCTGGGAGAGATTGGAATGATATATTTAAAGTTTTGAAAGACAACTGTTCCCCCAGACTATTATGTCCAGCAAAGCTATCTATCATAATTGAATAAGAAAGAAGAACTTCCCATTGTAAAAAATCAGGCTAAAGGAACACATGGCTACCAAGACAGCTTTACAGAAAATACCTGAATGAATCCTTCAAACTGAAGAGAAGGAAAGGCACATACATGAGGCCATAAGAAAGAATGTCCCATGCTTGAATAAGAGTTAATGAAAGAGAGAAACTGAAAAATATGTAAGCACTATAAAATAACCAAAAATGGCAGGAAATAATAAATAAATTTCAGCAATAATTCTGAATATTAATGGTCTAATTTCCATAATCAAAAGATAAAAGCTAGCAAAATGGATTAAAAAGCAGGATCCTTTTATTTGTTGCCTCTAAGAAAAGAAAGGTACTACCTCAAGGTGAAAGGCTGGAAAATGGTATGTCAAGCAAATAAGCCCATAGCATGCTACTATTTTAATATCTGCTATAATAAAATTTAAGACAATATTATTCAGGAAAGATAAAGACAGTGATTTTATACTGATTAAGGGAATAATCTAAGAGGACATTACAATTCTAATTATATATGTACCAAACACTAGTACACACAACTTCATTAAAATAAAAACAGTAGTAGATGTAAAGTCAGAGGTTAACCAAAGCATAATAGTAGGGGTGACTTCATTACTACACTCTCACCAATTGACAAGCCATCACAACAAAAAGTAGAGAAAGTTGAAATAGTTCAATGCCACTTTCCTACCAATCCAGACCCAGATAGGACACCATGAATCCAAGAGGACCAGATCCAGTGAGCTTATGGTCAGGATGTTTGTCTGTTATGAAAGCAGTCCTAACCTCAGCTCACTCTGTCCTCTAGTGAAGCTGCTCTCCAGATGGGCAAACCCTAAGACAGAAAAAATAACACAAAACTCCAATGCAAGATATTCCCACCATGTATGGTTAGTCTCATAGTGGAAGACTCCTACAAGAACTTCTTTGAGGAAACCCTGACAATTCCAAAACATGATCACAATACTTATATATAACAACTTAAAGAGGACATACATAAATCCCTCAGTGAAACATAAGAGAACTAAAAAATTTCAATAAATAAATGAATTCAAAGAGGACCCAAACACCTGCATTAATTTCCAAAGAACACAGAAAATCAACTAAATATAATGTGAAAATCAAACCAAAAAATTAAAGTAGAACTCAATAAAGAGATAGAGGTACTGAAGAAAAAACAAACAGAAATTAAATATGAAATAACTCCATTAAAATGCTCCCATGAAAGTCATAGCAACAGAACAGGTGAAATGTAAGACAGAATTATCAGGGCTTGAGGACAAGATTGAGAAAATAGATTAAGAGGTTAGAATCAATGACAAGTAAAAAGAATTTATAAGCTGAGTGTGAGAGAAATATGGGACACTCTAATATGATCAATCATTCAAATCATGGACATATAAGAAGAAAAACTTCAGGTCAAAAGCATAGAAAACATATTCTTTAAAATTATATAAGAGGGTTGGAGAGATGGCTTAGCAGTTAAAGCACATGGTTGCAAAGCCTAAGGACCCAGGTTCGATTCTCCAGGTCCCAAGTGAGCCAGATGCACATGGTGGCGCAAGCATCTGAAGGTAGTTTGCAGTGGTTTAAGGCCCTGGAGTGCCCATTCTCATTCACTCTCTCTCCCTCCCTATGTCTCAAATAAATAAATAAAAATAAAATCTTTAACAAAATTGTATCAGAAAAATTTCCAAACTTTGTGAAAGAGAGGCCCATTCGGGAATAAGAAGCATACAGAACTCAAAACAGGAACAGAAAAAAATATTTCTTCACAGCACATTAGAGTTAAAACACTAAACACAGAAAACAAAGGAATATTAAAAGCTACAACAGAGAAACAGTTTGTCACTTATAAAGGTATGCCCATTAGAATCATATCAATTTTTCAATGAGAAAAATAATCAAACCTAGAAGAGTTGTTAAAATGGATGAAGACCAAGAAATCACCAAACTGTAAAAAATAATTAACATGACTGGGATTAACTTACCCCTTTCAATAAACCCAAGAGATAATTTAGATAGCACTATAGCAAGTAATGAAATTGAAGCTGTAACTACAAATCTCCAAATCAAAAAGAAAGGCCAGGCCCAGATATATTAACTGCTAAGTTCTACTGATATTTACATAGGAGATCTGAAACCACCACTCCTCCAGTTAGTTCACAAAATAGAAAAGGGGGAATGCTTCCTAACTCATTCTATGAAGCCAGAATTATAGTAATAGGAAAACCAGATAAAGATATAACAAAAAATAAAATTATAGACTAATATCCCTGATGAACTTAGATGCAAAAGTTTTCAATAAAATTCTTGCAAATCAAATTTAACAACAAAAATATCTCCTACCTCAAGTAGATTTTACCCCAGATATGCAGGGATGGTACAATACATGGAGATTAATAAATGTAATACATCATGCAGATAGACTTAAGGGCCAAAATCACATGACAATCTCAATAGATGCCAAAAAGACCTTCAAAGTATTAATGATAAATATTTTGAAGAGACTAGAGTGGGAGGGATCAGACCTCACATAATAAAGGCTATATACAACAAATCTAAGCCAAATAACTAAATACGGAAAACATGAAACATTCCCACTAGTCTTCAAGAAGACAAGAGTCATCATTCCCCCAGTAGTATTTAACACAGTACTTAAGTCTTAGTTTGAATAATAAGACAAAAAATAAAATAAAAGGGATACAGATTTGAAACGAAGAAGTCATATTAGGTTCTTTGCAAATGATATAATTCTGTACTTAAAAATATCTAAAAAGGTGATATAAAAGGAATAGAAAGAGAGGGAAGGGGGACATAATAGAATGTAATAGAATGGTATTGTATATATGCAAGTAGAAGAACAGATTAATGGGGAGTGAAAATGCCTAAGTGAGGTCAGGAGATGAGATTGAGTAAGGAAAGGTGAAGGGAGGGCTAATCAAAATCTAAGAGGATATAAACAAGTCATATGGACACCTACTTTTGTGGACAATGGAACACTCAGGAGCCATAGATTGTCACTAAAAAATTTTCAGTGCCAGGGAAGGGATACCTACCAGTGTGTTGTTGGCCAGGGAGCTCTCTGATGCCCCCAAAACATTACAGGCCATTGCTGAGGTACTTGGTTTTCCACCAGGAATAGATGGTAAGACCCTATTACTAAAGCCTCCACATACTTGGACTGCAAGGTCATTGAGAAATTTTGCTGGAGACCAGCTGTCAGAAAGCAGGAAAAAGGCATGCTACATGCAGTTCAATGGGAGAGAGAGAAATCACCAGTGAAGATACTCAACAGTATACACTGCAAGCCATATTTGGCCAGCCTGGCCAAATGAGCCAACAGCTACAATAGTGGCACATCTGTTTTGGGGAAAGCAACTGCCCTCTAATTTGACTAGAGGCCCACTCCATGGGAGGGAATACATCCTTGGTATGAAAACCTACAACAGGGGTCATCATGAACCTTAGGGGGGTAATGTTTGCTGCTGTCTGGCTGAATGTTTATATTATGCTTGTCAAACTGCCCACTAAGCACTTCTCTTAATGTTCATACCCATATATTAATGGTACTTTCACTTTTGGTTTCAGAAGCTTCTTTTTTCAGATGGCAGTGACCTTGGCCTCAGAAGGCATCATGGTGCTGAGAAGTGACAGAGGAGTGCTCAGCACTGCAATATCTCTATCATACCTTCCAAGGCTCAGGGTCCATTGTGGAAGAGGTGGCAGAAAGAATGCAAGAGCCAAAGGAAGGGTAGGACTCCTTACAACATGCTCCTTCAGACACAAAATGGCCTGGATATCCATGACCTCACAGTGCCTGACACTACCTACACAAGACCATCATAATAGGAGGAAAAGATCATGACATCAAAATAAAAGAGAGACTGATTGAGAGTTGGAGGAGATATGATGGAGACTGGAGTTTAAAATGGGAAAGTGGGGGGAGGGATGGAATTACTGTGGGATATTGTTTACAATTATGGAAGTTGTCAATAAAAAGAACAAAAATCATAAAGAATAATGTATGTGTATTTAAAAAAAGATCCAAAATGCTCGACAAAACAGTGCTAGAGTTGATAAACACCATCAGAAAGTGGCATGATACAAAACAAACATGAAAAAAATCAGTAACCTTCTTATATAGCAATGACAAACCTACTGAGAAAAAAAATCAGGGCAACAGTTTCACTTACAATAGCTATAGTTTAAAAAATCAATAAATGTGAATATCTCTAACCAAGGAATAGAAAGACCTCTCCAACAAAGACATTAAAACATTGATGAGGATTTGATGTAGAAACCAGTATATGGAAAGATCTTTTGTGTGTATGGATTATAAGAATTAATATCATGAACATGTCATCACACCAAAGTAATATGCAGATATAAAAAATTCAAATCAATGTTCTAGCACAATTATTCACAGAAATAGAAAAATAGTATTAAAGCTCATATAGATACACAAAATGGCTCAAATAGCCAAAAATGTCCTCATCCAAAAAACTGTATTGATGTTAACACCATACCTGATTCAAGTCATACTACAAATCCATAGTAATAATAACAGCATTGTCCTGGCATGAAAACAGACACATAGTTCAATGGACTAGAATATAATTACCAGGTATATGTTCAAGTAATCACAATCACCTGATTTTTGACAAAGAGGACAACCTTACACACTGGAGAAAGACAGCATTTTCAACAAATGGTGCTGGGAAAACAGGATGACTATAAATAGAAGAATGAATTTAGACCTATTTCTCTAACTCTGCACAAAAATCAACTCCAAATGGATCAAAGACCTCAATATAAGACTTGAAACTGATACAACTGGAGGAAAATGAAGGAAAAACACTCTAAAATATAGGCAAAGGGAAAGACTTTCTGAGTATGACTCCAGTAGTCCAGTAGCTAAGGCAAACAACAAAAGGGATCTCATGGGACTAAAAATCTATGTTGTACAGCTAAGCAAACCATCAGTAGAGCCATGAGATAATTTAGAGAATGAGAAAAAAGTCTTTGTGAATTTAACAGTGACAATATACAAAGAATTCAAAATCTAAGAAATAAAAAAAAATGGGGGAAAGAAACTGAGCAGAGAGTTGTGAAAGGAAGAAATATAAATGGCTAACAAATATTTTTAAAATGCTCAACATATTTATCTTTAGGGAAATCCATTTCACTCTCGTCAGACTGGCTATAATAAAAAACTCAAATGACAAAAAATGCTGGTAAAGGTTTAGGAAAAAAGAAATCCTTATTCATTGTTGATGGGAGTGTAATCTGGTACAGCATCTATGGAGATCATTAAGGAGGTTTCTCAGAATCCTAAAAACAGATCTTATGACTCAGATACACCATTATAAACATTAATCCTAAAGACTCCACACTGTATAGACAGAAAGCTTTGTTGTAGCTTTATTCACAACAGCTCAGAAATGGAATCGTCAAGATGCTTGCTCATCAACCAATGATTGGATAATGAAGATGTGGTATATATGCACAATGGAGTTCTACTCAGCGGTAAGGAAAAAAATAAAATTTTCATAACAATGGATAGACCTAGAAATATTATACTAAGTTGGGCAATCCAGGTACAGAAAGAAAAACACCACATTGTGTCTCCTTTGCAAATCCTACTTTGGAATAGTTAAATTTGTATGTTGTAGTAAGTTTTGGCACTAATAGTTAGAAATATAGGATGAGGCTTGGAGAGGGGAGAATTGGGAAAGAATCTGGGGAAGTGATAATAGACAGACAATTGGTGGAACAGAAACAAGAAGAAAGTTCTAAGGGGGTAAGGGGAGAAGGGTAGGGGAGAGATACAAAAAAACTAAAGAGAGTATGAATAAATGCTATGGAAACCCACTCCATTAACTAATTTAAAAGATATTGCTTTTAAATGGAGAAAAGAGAGTGACACCTTTGGCAGAATACCATTCCGGGCTGAAGAAAACTTTATTCTGAAGTCATAGGCAGTTGCAGGTAATTCCAAGGCCAGAATTGTGACCCATGAGTCTGACAAAATAATACAGCCCATTGTCAAAGTTCTTAGCCATCAGAAGGAGAAAAGACCCTATTGCTGAAAATAACAGAAGCTGTGTTCTCAAGACTGAAAAATCAAGTTGCAACTGAGATGGAAGCCATCTCCCTGCTGGATAGCAACCATAGTGCTTGAAGGCACTATGTGATGTGCTAAAGGAATAAAAGCTATTTATGGTCCAAATAAGCAGTGGATTCTTCAAACTATAAATCAACCATCCAGGGAAGATGTACTCACCAGTGCAGGAGGGACATAATAATGGTTATTGATGTTATCAAGCACTCTGATTGTGGATATGAGGACCACGGGGTGGCATTCATGCCTGTTTCTTGGAATCTAGTCAGAAACTTAGACTGTTCTTAGGATAAATGGAGAAATTAGGGACATCAAGAATCCCTCTAAGTGTGTATGTTTAAGCCCTGTGATTATGCTGTTCTCACAATTTTATTAGGGAATCTTCTTTTACAGAAAATACCAGGAGGATCCAAATCTCAACAAAATGACAAAAAGGGAAATCACAGAGCTTAGCATGAGATCACCTGTTCCAGGACTCAGGCAACATTGAAGAGATAGTGGAGGAAAGAATATGAGTGCTTATCTCATTATTAGCCAGAGAATTGTCTCTATGGAAATGGTGGGAAATACTTAGGATACTCAAAACATTAAAATATAAAACAAGAGGCTATTGAAAGCTCAACACTAAAGGATATTTCTACCTAGCCATCTGTTGTAGTCACCTTCAAGTTGCTGGCATGAAGCAACTAACCAAAAGCAGATAATGGGAAGAAAGTTGTTTATTTTGGCTTACAAACTTGAGGGGAAACTCCATCATGATGGCAGGGAAAAATGTGGCATGAGCAGAGGCTGGACATCATCTCGTGGCCAACATTGGGTGGATAATAGCAGTAGGACAGTATTCCAAACACTGACAAGGGGTAGCTGGCTGTAACATCCATAGGTCTTCCCCCAACACACCTCCAACAAGTTTCCAATTCTCAGATTTACATCAGCTTGTGATCAATCATTCTGAACATATAAGTTTATGGGGGGGGGGCACCAGCTCATTCCACCTCTGGACCCCATAAACTAATAAACATACATGAAGAAAAATGCAATACATTCAGTCCAACTTAAAAAGTCCCCAAAGCCCAAGCATTAAGTTTGATCAGACAGGCCAAATGAGCCAACAGGTTTAATAGTGGCATGTCTGTTATGAGGGAAACCATCCACTCTCTAACTAGACTGGAGGTCCTCCCTATGGAATAGAATACATGCTTGATATGGAAAATCTATGATAGGGGAAGTCATGGGCCCTAGGCATGTAACATCTGCTGGTGTATGCTTAAATGCACTTATTATATACACCAAGCTTCCTGGTAAGCACTTCTCAATATTTATCCCCATATATGAATGCTATTCTCCTATTGGTTAGAGAAGTTTCTCTTTTCCTATGATAGGTACTTTGGTATGGTTCAGAAGGTACAAAGTGCTGAGAAGAAGTGGCAGAGGAGTTCTCAGCACTGAAACATCTCTATCACACCTTCCAAGGCTCAGGATCCATTGTGGAAGAGGTAGTGAAAAGAATGGCAAACACACTTAAGAAAATGTTCATCATCCCTAATCATCAGAGAAATGCAAATTAAAACAACTATGAGATTCTACTTTACCCCAATAAGGATAGCAAGCATCAAAAAATAAATTCATAATAGCTAAGAGCTGGAATCAACGCAGATGTCCATCACTAGAAGAATAGATAATGAAGATGTAGAATATCTATACACTGGAATTCTATACAGCAGTAAGAAAAAACAACACAAAGAAATTTGAGGAAAAATGGTTGAACCCAGAACAGATCATTCTCAGTGAACTTACCCAATCACAGAAAAAAATTCACCATATACACTCACTCTTCTACAGCACATAACCTGCATCTACTTAAGATGCCTTACATACCCAGCAAGCATCTCATGGACTAGACAATAGGATCAGTGGGGAGGGAGGAGAGTATATTTACTCACCCTATGGTTATTATATTTTTTCTACCTCTTCCTTTTCAATGTTACATTGAAGGCTGTGGGAGAGTATGGTGGTTTGATTCAGGTGATCTCTATAAAACTCATGTGTTCTGAATGCTAGGCTACTAGCTGATGGCAATTTGGGAATTGGAACCTTGTTGGAGATGTGTTGCTGGGGTGGGCTTATGGATGTCACAGCCATCTTCCCTTTGCCACTATTTGGTACTCTGTCCTGATGCTGTTGTCTTCCTGATATTGACCAAGAGGTGACATCCAGCCTCTGTTCATGCCACAGATTTCTCTACCATCATGGAGCTTCTCCTCAAGTCTATAAGTCAAAGTAAACCCTTTCCTCCCAAAAGCTACTTTTAGCCAGGTGCTTTGTGCCAATAACAAGAAGCTGACTACAACAGTAAAACTGGTAAAGAGAATTGGGGTTGTAACTGCTAGAAATCTGACCATGTGGCTTTTGGCTTTTTGGAACTGACTTACAGGAAGAATGTGGAAGGATTAAAAACCTTGTTCTAAGACAGGCCTTGCAGTGCTGTAAGCAGGTTTTAATGGAGCATTCATACATGAATGACTATGAACATGAATGAATATGAAGAACTATGACAGTGAGGTTTGGCTTATGAGAAGAACAAAGAACTTTGCCTGGACTGGGCTAGAAACAGTTTGTGTAAGAGGTTTAGTGCATCTTCCCATGACCTGAGAACTTGTGAATTGTTGCATTGCATAGAAATAAACTGGTGTGAACAGAAGAATATGCCACATAAAGAAATATTGAGCAAAAATTTATGCCCATTCAGTGGCAATTGTTTGAAATATTTCAATTGTTGAGATTGGGTTGATGGTCTGCATTGGAACAGCAGGAAGAACATAGGCTCTTTAGCAAGGAGCCTGAATGCTGAAGTAGTGTCCTGATTTTCAAAATTGGCTTTATTTTTCCTCTGGATTAAAAAGTTGGCAGCCCACCTGGTACTATGGAGTACAGCAAATTTAGGAAAAGAGAGGGTCATTGAATGTACAACATGTTTTTGTTTGTTTGTTTGTTTTGTTATATTTTGTTTTTGGACATATTCATGAGGAATGTAAGCAGGGTTGTAGGAAGTTCCTGAGTGGAGACCTAATGGAGCGATGAGGATAAACTGAGGGTTGCAAGGGTAACCCAGTGGAGATGCTAGGATTATGGGGTGATTGTCAAGAACAGCTATCATCTTGGGATTGTTTCTCCAATGGTGAGCAGCCTACCTAGAAGGGCATAATTTGAACTCTAGAGACTTTTTACTAGTAAGAATTATTGGACCTGAAAACTTGTCACTAGTTAGTTATCAGACTTGGAGTTGCAGAATGTGATGTTTGACCTGTTTGTTTTAAATATTGTATTGATTCAGTCTTTCTTTACCTTGCCCAGTGTTATCTTTTGCATTGTGAATAGCTATTCTGTGCCATTATGTTTTTTTGTTTGTTTGTTTGTTTTTGTTTTTGTTTTTTCTTTACAGTTCAGTTAAGGGACTGTGAGGTATGAGGTTGCATGACCAGCATTGTCTATGGAGACTATTTTTTTATTTTACTTTTTTAATCGACAACTTTCATAGTTATAGACAATAAGCCATAGAGTTTATTCTCCCCTCTCACATCCCTCTTTACAACTCCACTATCCATCATAACCCCTTCCCTCTCAATCTGTCTCTCTTTTATTTTTGATGACATCATCTTTTATTCCTATTGTGATGGTATTGTGTAGGTGGTGTCAGGCACTGTGAGGTCATGGATATACAAGCCATTTTGTATCTGGTGGAGAGCCTTTAGCTCTTTTTCTTTTAGCTCTAACATTCTTTAAGAAAAAATTATTAGTTTTGTATTCAGCAAATACAGCCAGTTTGGTACCATTATTAGGCTCTCTGTGACTACTCCCTCCCGTTGGCCCCTCCGTGTTGAGGTTTGTAGGTCATGCATTCTGGAGTTAGCCCACAGTTATGGGTAAGATAAATGTCTCTGCATATTATGACCCAACATGTGGCTCTGACATTCTTTCTGCCCCTCTTCCACAAAATTTCCCTGAGCCATGTTGGGTTCATTTTTGGTCTGCTTCAGTGATGAGGTGTTGGGGGCCTCTGAGGCTCCAGCTCTCTGATTTGGTAGGAGTTGATTTTTCTCTGTGTTGGTCTCCTTCCCCCTTGTGCTGGTATCCAGTTCATCAGGAAAACAGCACCCTTGCTTGTTTCGCCAATTTTCCTTAGTTCCATCTGGGGCTCTTTTGAGGTATGATGGGGTGGCTCTCTCCTTAGGATCTATGTGTATCTGAAAAAGAGAAGCAGATTCTCCAACAGAGAGTAAGTTAGCACCAGGACAAATGAGATAACCCTTACTTTTTTTAATATTTAATTTTTATTTGTTTATTTGAGAGAGAGAAAGAGGCAGAGAGAGGGAGAGAATGGGTGTGCCAGGGCTCCCAGCCACTGCAAACAAACTCCAGATGCATGTGCTACCTTGTGCATCTGGCTTACATGGGTCCTGGGGAATTGAACCGAGGTCCTTTGGTTTTGCAGGCAAGCACCTTAACCACTAAGCCATCTCTCCAGCCCAACCCCTACTTTTTTATAGAGAGTTTAATAGGCATAGGCTCTCTTGTAGCCCATGATTGATGGTAGCTTGATATTGAAGAGTAGGCTTATGTTTGGATATGGTTCTGACTTGTTTCCCAGCTCCAGCTATGGGTCCCATACCACTGAGGGGATCAGTTAGCCAAATCAATAGCAATTGGTTTCCCCCCCATGGCTGTGTGCCACTATTGCACTTGTGTGGGCATCACAACAGGTTATTTGCTGCTAAGTAGGTTAGACCATGAGTTGCTTGGACAGATATTGGTTATTTCCCCCAGTCGCCCATGTAGCACCTTCTGGCACTAGATGTGCTGACTGTCTGGGGACTGACTCTCTCCTGGCTTCCAGCCATGCCGTTCCATTTTACGTGTCAGCTGCATATGGTGTCTTCAGCAATAGGGTCTTAACACAACATTTGGTGGGTCATCAAGTACTCTGACAGAAATCTGTCATTCTTTTAGGAAACCTTGTAGGTTTCTATGATCAAAAGCTCTTTGTGGATGATAGCCCCATGCTGGCACTGGGAGTTACAGGTCAGTGCCCACTAAGAAAATGAGGAAAAAGATAACTAATATACAAGAGTTAAAGAGACTAGAGAGAGAAGGAGAGGGAGAGGGAGGGAGGGAAGATGTAGAAGATTTAGGTTGGATTTGATCCTACCCTCTCCAGTGTCTTGTGGTTCAGGTGCTTCCTCTTAGGGCCTGGTGAAGGTTCAACCATTTGGTCTGCCTTTTAGGAAGCAGAATTATATTGTACAATTGCCTTTTGGTTATAGATTAGTGTTTCCCACCCCTTTGATGACCCCCCCTCCCTCCCTATCCATCCTAGTGTCTAGTCCATGAGATGCTTGCTGGGTATGTAAGGTATCTTGGGAGGTGTGGTGGTTTGATTCAGGTGTCCCCCATAAACTTAGGTGTTGCGAATGCTAGCTCCCCAGCTGATGGATATTTGGGAATTAATGCCTCCTGGAGGGAGTGTATTGTTGGGGGCGGGCTTATGGGCTTTATAGCCAGTTTCCCCATGCCAGTGTTTGGCACACCCTCCTGTTGCTGTGGTCCATCTTCTGTTGGCCAGGGGGTGATGTCCACCCTCTGCTCATGCCATCGTTTTCCCCTGCCATCGTGGAGCTTCCCCTCGAGCCTGTAAGACAAATAAACCTTTTTTTCCCAGAAGCTGCTCTTGGTTGGGTGATTTCTACCAGCAATGCGAACCGGACTGCAACAGTAAAGTGGTACCGAGGAGTGGGATTGCTGCTAGACACCTGACTATGTGGCTTCAGCCTTTTGTAGCTGATTTTCAAGAGGAACGTGGGAGGAGTTGAAACCTTGGCCTAAGAGATGCTTGGCAGTGCTGTAAGTACAGCTTGATGGTCTATCCTGGTCAGAGCTGAAAGACCTGAAGGCAGTAAGAACTATGGACTGTGAGGTTTGGCTTATGAGGGTGAGAAAGAGCTGTGCCTGGACTGGGCTAGCAGTTTGTGTGAGAAGCTTGCTCTTATGCCCATGTTCTGAGAAGTTGTGCAGGGTTGCTTTGCGTAGAAATGAACTGGTGTGAGCAGAGGGATATGGCACAGAAAGGAAAATCTTTGGGTGAACTGTTGCCCATTCAGCTGCAACTGATAGATTACGACCTTTGAGACTGGGCTAGCTGACCTGCGCTGGGGCAACAAGAAGAATGTAGACTCTTTTGAATGGGCCTGAGTGCTCAAGGAGTGTCCTGTTCTTCAAAGTCTGCTTTATTCCCCCCTGGATTAAAAAATTGGCACCCTACCTGGTATCGTGGAGTATAAGAAATGCTGGAAAGAGGGTCATTGAGTTTGCAACACGGTCTTGTGTTTTGGAAATGGCCATGGGCAGTGTGAAGCAGGTTTGCTGGTTGCCTGCATAGAGACCCCATGGAGCCATGAGGATGAACTATGGCTTGCAGTGGAGACCCAGCGGAGATGCCAGGACCATGAGATGGCTGCTGAGGAGCTGCCGGCCCCAATGAAGTTTCCCAGGACTGTGAGTAGCCTAGCTGGAGGGGCGGAATTGGAATGCCAGAGACTTGTTGCTGGTTAGAATTATCAGACTTGAAGATTTTTCACTGGCTAGATTTGCTGGACTTGAAGCTACAGAGTTTGATGTCTGCCCTGGTTGTTTTAAATCTTGTATTGGTTGAAAGTTTCTTTGCTATGCCCAATGCCATCTATTGCAGTGTGAATATTTATTCTGTGCCATTCTGGTTTTTTTGAGGTTATATTTTGGTATTATGGCTCAGTTAAAAGATCTTGAACTATGGGGATGTATGAACATCATTGAGATTGATTAAAAACTATGGGGACTTTTAAAATGAGATGAATGCATTGCATTTTACATCATGTATGATTGTCAGTTTATGGGGGCCAGGGGCGGAATGTGGTGGTTTGATTCAGGTGTCCCCCATAAACTTAGGTGTTGCGAATGCTAGCTCCCCAGCTGATGGATATTTGGGAATTAATGCCTCTTGGAGGGAGTGTATTGTTGAGGGCGGGCTTATGGGCTTTATAGCCAGTTTCCCCATGCCAGTGTTTGGCACACCCTCCTGTTGCTGTGGTCCATCTTCTGTTGGCCAGGGGGTGATGTCCACCCTCTGCTCATGCCATCGTTTGCCCCTGCCATCGTGGAGCTTCCCCTCGAGCCTGTAAGCCAAATAAACCTTTTTTTTCCCAGAAGCTGCTCTTGGTTGGGTGATTTCTACCAGCAATGCGAACGGGACTGCAACAGGTGGATTCAGGTTAGGTGCTGTAGATGAGTGAGACTATGTGGCAATTTGTGTGTGTGTGTGTGTGTGTTTTGGGTTAGTTCACTGAGAATGATCTGTTCTAGGTTCAACCATTTTTCCTCAAATTTCTTTGTGTCATTTTTTCTTACTGCTGTATAGAATTCCATTGTGTAGATATACCACATCTTAGTTATCCATTCTTCTAGTGATGAACATCTGGATTGATTCTAGCTCATAGCTATTACAAATTGAGACACTACAAACATGGTTGAGGAAATCTTTCTGGCCTGTGGTTTGAAGGTTTTAGGGTAGATGCCCAGTAAGGGAATAACTGGGTCTGTTGGTATCTCTATACTCAGCCTTTTCAGGAGTCCCAATATTGCTTTCTAAAGTGGTTGTACCATCCTACATTCCCACCAGCAGTCTATGAGTGTTCTACTTCTCCACAGCCTTGCCAACATTTATTTTCATTTGATTTTTCTGATGATTGCTATCCGTATTGGGGTAAGGTGGAATCTCATAGTTGTTTTAATTTGCATTTCTCTGATGATTAGGGATGATGAATATTTTCTTAAGTGTGTGTTTGCCATTTGTATTTCTTCCTCTGTAAACTGCCTGTTCAGCTCTTTGCCCCATTTTGTGAGTGTGGTGTTTGACTTCTTACTGTTTAGATTTTTGAGTTCTTTGTAGATTCTAGAGATTAGGCCTCTATCAGTTGGATTCCCCACAAATATTTTCTCCCATTCTGTGGGTAATCTATTGGCTTTGCTTATTGTATGCTTGTCTGTAATGAAACTTTTCAGCTTCATGTGATCCCATTGGTTGAGTGACTGTTTAAGATCATGAGCTACTGGGGTTTTGTTCAGGAAGTCTTTTTCCATTCCTATACCATGGAAAGTATTGCCTAAATTTTCTTCCAGTAGTATTTGAGTTTCTGGTCTTATATTGAGGTCTTTGATCCATTTGGATTTGAGTGTAGTGCATGGTGAAATGTGTGGATCAAGTTTCAGTTTTCTGAATGTGGTTATCCAGTTTTTCCAGCACCATTTTTTGAAGATGCTGTCATTTTTCCAGCCTATATTGCTCTGGCCTTTGTTGGATATCAAGTAGGTATAGTTGCTTGACCCAAAATCCAGATCCTCAAGTCTATTCCATTGGTCTATACTCCTGTTTTTATGCCAGTACCATGCTGTTTTTATTACTATGACTTTGTAATATAGCTTTAGATCAGATATGGTGATGCCTCCAGTGGTATTTCTTTTGCTGAGGATATGTTTGGCTATGCAAGGCCTTCTGCCTTTCCATATGAAATTGGAGATATTTTTTTCTATCTCTGTGAAGAACACTGTTGGGATTTTTACTGGAATTGCAGTAAATCTGTATATTGCCTTTGGTAGGATTGTCATCTTCACAATGTTAATTCTGCCTATTCAGGAGCATGGGAGGTCTTTCCATTTTCTCAAGTCCTCCTCAATTTCTTTTTTGAATGTTTTTATATTTTTGTTGTATAGATATTTCACTTCCTTGGTTAATGTTATTCCAAGGTATCTTATTTTTTTTTTGTTGTTGTTGTTGCTATTGAAAATGAGACTATTTCCCTTATTTCTTTCTCTGTATCTTTGTCGTTTGCATATAGAAATGCTACTGATTTTTGTGCATTGATTTTGTATCCTGCTACTTTGCTATAAGAGTTAATCACCTTCTGGAGTTTTGGGATGGAGTCTCTCGCATCTCTCACATATACAATCATGTTATCAGCAAATAGAGCTAACTTAACTTCCTCCTTTCCAAAATGTATCCCTTTTATTTTCTTCCCCTGTCTTGTTGCTTGAACTAGGACTACATTGAAAAGGTGAGAGAGGACAAGCCTGTCTTGTTCTTGATCTTAATGGGAATTCCTCCAGTCTCTCTCCATCAAATATTATTAGGGCCTTTGGAGCTTTGTATATTGTCTTTATTATGTTAAGATGTGAACTAACCATGCCAATTCTCTCCAGTGTTTTGATCATGAAGTGATTTTATATCTTGTCAAAGGACTTTTCTGCATCTATCGAGATGATCATGTGGTTTTTATGCTTAACGTTGTTTATGTGGTGTATTACATTCACAGATTTCCATATGTTGAACCACCCCTTGTGTTCCTGGGATGAATCCCACTTGGTCAAGGAGGATAATGCTTTCGATGTGTTGTTGGATTCACTTGCGAGGATTTTGTTCAGGATTTTTGCGTCTAAGTTCATTAGGGAAATAGGCCAGTAGTTTTCTTTTCTTGTGGCATCTCTGCCTGTTTTTGGAATTAGGGTGATACTAGCTTCATAAAAGGAGTTGGGTAGCTTTCCCTGTTATTCAATTGTGTGGCACAGTTTTAGGAAGATTGGTTTGAGTCCTTCCATGAAGGATTGATAGAATTCAGCTGAGAAGCCATCTGGTCCTGGACTCTTCTTTTTGGGGAGGTTTTTAGTTAATTTTTCAATCTCCATGAGTGTGGTGGGTTTATTGAGCTGATTAATCTGCTCTGAGTTTAGCTTTGATAGATGGTATGCATCCAAGAATTTATCCATCTTTTCCACATTACCCAGTTTTGTGGAGTAGAGGTTTTTGAAATAAGTCCCGATGATTTGCCTAATTTCACTTATGTCTGTTGTGATCTCTCCTTTTTCATTTTGAATTTTGTTAAATTAAATTTCATATGGAAAGGCAGAAGGCCTCGGATAGCCAAACATATCCTCAGCAGAAGAAATACCTCTAGAGGCATCACCATATATGATCTAAAGCTATATTACAAAGCCATAGTAATAAAAACAGCATGGTACTGGCATTAAAACAGGAGTATAGACCAATGGAATAGACTTGAGGACCCGGACTTTGGGTCAAGCAACTATACCTACTTGATATCCAGCAAAGGCCCAAACAATATAGGCTGGACAAAGGACAGCATCTTCAACAAATGGTGCTGGACAAAGTTGATAACCACATTCAGGAAAATGAAACTTGATCCACACATTTCACCATCCACTACACACAAATCCAAATGGGTCAAAGACTTCAATATAAACCTCCATATAAAAAAAGGAAAGGAAACTTAGAAGGTGGATTAATATAAGAGATCACTCCTAAATTTTTCTATATTTCTTAGAACCTATTAATATCAATGTCATGGGACTGTTCCATTTTGTATTCATTGGGTAATTTTTATATTATAAATCATTAAGTCCACCATGAGGTAAATTTTGGATATCTTATGAGACATAGGTCTACTTTTGTTATATCCAAAACTATCTGTACTCACTATTTTGGGTAATAACCAAGGTTTCAAACCAGTAAAAGTCCCCATGAATGGTTAAATGAGTTAAGATGTGGCCAGAGGATGGAATAATATTGTATAAAAATTTCAGTAAAACAGAATATATACATATATATATATATATATATATATGTATATATATATATACATACATACACATATATATATGGTACAATATGGTAACAGTAATTACATGTTGTAGTCTTAAATTTTTTAAAAAATTCTCTGCATTCACAAAATAAATGAGCTTCTTCATGACATTTTCCTATGCATTATTCTTTGCTCCAGTTTTGTCCCACATCCCAGCTACTACTGGTCCCCTACCTCCTTCCAAGTAGGTCCATTTATGATGTGTGTGCTTGTGTGTGTGTGTGTGTGTGTGTGTGTGTGTGTGTGTGTGTGTGTACTCACTGTGGTGGGTGATTTGAACACAAAATGTCTCACATACTCCCAAGTGTTTTGATTATTTGGTCTC
Source organism: Jaculus jaculus (assembly GCF_020740685.1). Classification (NCBI taxonomy): domain Eukaryota; kingdom Metazoa; phylum Chordata; class Mammalia; order Rodentia; family Dipodidae; genus Jaculus; species Jaculus jaculus. The sequence goes on from NC_059115.1 coordinate 26,147,342, forward strand.
CAGATGATTGAAATTTGGGGGTTGGAGCTCTGCTGGAAGAGGTGCGTCACTGGGAGGGGGCCTTGAAGTTTATTAGTTCCCCTTGCCAATAATAGGTTAGCTCATTCTTGGTATCTTCTACCTGTTGTGGCAAGATGTCATGCCCATCCTCTGCTCTGCCATTATTTCCCTTCCACAAAGAAGCATTCCCTCGAGACTGCAAGCACAAATAAACCCTTTCCTCCCATGAGCTACTTCTCAGTGTTTTATACCAGTAACATGAAGGTAGCTACAACATGAACAGTGATATCTGTCTGAATGTGGCTTATTGTTTTTTTTTTTTCCATTTTCCTGCAAATGTAATGGTTGCACCCTTCATTAAAGATGATTGGAGCCGGAGAGATGGAACATCCATTGAAGACATTTGTTTGCAAAGCATGATGGTTCAGATTTGATTTTCCAGGGCCCAGGTAAATACAGGTGCACAAAATGGTGCATGTATCTGGAGTTTGTTTGCAGTGGCAAGGCCCTGGTATACCCATTTCCTCTCTACTTGCAAATAAAAGAATAAATTAAGTATAAACAAAATCCCATCATGTATATAGTGGTTTTTAATGAAATGTCTCACATAGGTTCATATGTTTTAAATACTTGGTCCCCATCTGGTGGCAATGTGGGAGGAGTCTTGCTGGAGGAGGTGTGTCACTGGAAGGAGAACTTGATCTCTATTAGTCCTACCCTATTCTGTTCATCATTAGATCACTATTTCTGCTCTCTGACTGTTTGCTTATATGACTAGATGTGATGTGCTCAACTGGCTGGCTTATGATATACTTTCCCTGCTACTGTAAAATTTTCACTTAGACACTATAAGCTGAAGAAACCCTTTCCATCAGCTGCTGGTAGTCAGGTGTTTTGTCCCTGTAATGATATGACTTTTACAGTAAATATGTATCAAATTTGTCTGTTGATGACAACTGTATTGGTTCTGTATCTTCATGGATACACAGGTATCGTTGGGGTATGCTCATTTATATCCCTCAGGAGTCTATCCAGGAGTGGTACAACTGGATCATATGGTAATTATATTTTTACATTTTTGAGATGACCCCATATTGATTTCCACAGTGGCTGTAATAGTTCACATCCTCACTAGTACTACATAAGTATTCCCTTTTCCCAAAATTATCACCAACATTTGTTTTCATTTATTTTATTAGTGATAGCCATTCTGACTGGGGCACAATAGAATCTCAATGTAGTCTTAATTTGTATTTCCCTGATGGCTAAGGTTGTTAAACATTTTTTCATGTGTTTATTGGCCATTTGTTTTTCTTCTTTTGAGAATGTCTATTCAATTTATTGGCCCATCTATTGATTGGATAATACTTAGTGTTTAATTTTTAAAATACTTTATAGATTTTTGACATTAATCTTCTGCATGATGTGTAGTTGGCAATGATTTCCTCCACTCCTCTAGTCTGTGTCTTCACTCTGTGTATTGCTTGCTTTGTTGTGCAGAAACTTTTTAATTTCATGCAATCCCATTTATCAGTTCTCATTATAATTGCCTGTGTCAATGGAGTTTGTTTCCAGAAATTCCTTGCCTGTGACTATACAATATCTTGAAGTGTTTCCCATAAATGTCTTACAATAAGGTCTTTAATCCTTTTTGAGTTGATTCAATACAGAAGTTAAGGGTTTAGTCTCATTGTTCTCCATTTGGTTATCTAGTTTCTGAACTCCGTCTGTTCAACATGCTGTCTTTTCTCTAAGGTATGTTTCGGCCAATTTTGTCAAATATTGGGTAGGATATATCCACAGGTTGATTCCACTGGTCTATGTGAATGTCCTTGTGCCACTACCCTGCTGTCTCTGTCACTATGGCTTAGTAGCATAATCTGAGATCAAGTGTTACAATACTTCCAGCACTGCTCTTTCTGCTCAGGATTACTTGGCTATTTGGAGTCTTTTGTGCTTCCCTATAAATTTTAGGATTTGTTTTTCTAGTTCTGTGAAGAATTGTACTGGAATTTTGATGATCAATCTGTAGACTGCTTTTTGTAATATAGCCATTCTCTTCTGACAAGTTCATTATTGGTATAAGGAAAAGATACTAAATTTGTTGGTTGACTTTCTATCTTGCTACTTTCTGAAAGTCTTCATCCCATGGATAAGTTTTCTGGTATAGTCTTTATGATACTTTGAGTGTAGGATCATGTGGTCTATAAATGAGGATGCTTACACATTTTCCTTTCTTATTTTACCCTTTTTTTGTGTGTGTACGTGCATGTTCATGTGTAGGTGTGTGTTTCTTATGCATGCACATATGAGAGTGAGGACTTGTATATGCTACAGCAAAGTTATAGGACAATATTGGGGTCAGTCTTTGCTTCTGCCTCTGCCTCTGCTTCTGCCTCATTTGATGTGGGAATCTCTGGATCTTATTCTGGTGCTCAGATTTCCCCTGCTATTGTGATTCTTTACTGTGCTCTCCATGGGCTTCTGAAGAATTCCTGTCTCCACCTCCCATTTCACCATAAGTGTAAGTGTACTGGGCTTACTCAAACCTACCATGGCTTCTTTTTCTTTCTTTCTTTCTTTCTTTCTTTCTTTCTTTCTTTCTTTCTTCTTCTTCTTCTTTCTTTCTTTCTTTCTTTCTTTCTTTCTTTTTCTGGCTTTTTATATGGATTCTGGAGAGGATCCAAGTTGTTAGGCTGAACAGTGATCACTTCATCTACAGAGCCAAATCCCTCTTTTTAAATCATCCCTTGTATCTCTTTTCTTGTCTTTTTACTCTATCTCCAACTTCAAGCATTATTTAGAGTATATAGAGAGTTGAAACCCTTGTGTCATTTCTGATTTTACAGGAAATGCTTTCCCCCTTTTTTCCCCCATTTAGTGTAATGTTGGCTATGCATTTGTCTTGTGTAGGCTTTACTATAATGAGCTATAGCCTTTTCAACTCCAGTTTCTCCACAGCTTTTTTATAAAGGGACATTGAACTTTGTCAAAGTCCTTTCTTCATCTATTGAGATGATCATGTGATTTCTTCCCTAAATCACTTTTTGATGCATTGTACTATTGATTTGTATATGTTATATCTGTGAACCAAAATCAACTGGATTGTGGCATATGATCTTTTTAATGTGAGATTGAATTCAGTTTGCAAGTATTTTATGGTTTTCTTTTCTTGCATCTATGATTATCATGGAAATTGGTCTATAGCTATTATCTTCTTGACTTCAACTAAAAGAAAATGTCTGTGATGTTTTCAACAAAAAATTGAAAAATATGTGAAGTAATGTAAATGGAACCTAACTGTGTTTAGATATTTGATAATGCCTACTAGTAAATAAAATTTCTTGAGATAAAAATATTTTAACTAAAATGAATTACTCATAATTATTCCTACTGATAAAGAAAAGAGAAGTTCTGGAGGAAAGTTCCCTGGGCCATGAGCAATGTGGCCTGGTATCAACTTGAAGAAAGAATGTCTTATCAGATATAAAAATTCAGAGAATTCTGTAATAAATATTTGGGGAGAAGAAATTATACATGGCTTACATGGGAACTTCATTTGCTATAGGTACAAGGGGCAGAAAAACACAAACTGGTCCTAGTTTGAGGGCCATAAGAAAGTCTGTACGAAATCATTGTTGCTTCAACCTTGTTGAGATTTAAAATTCAACAGACTTTTCATCAAGAGGGTGACCTTCTAACCAGCTTTAGCTCACGAGATAATACTAGGCAAGAATTAGGGGACTCTAGTATAAGTAGATTTTAGCAGACCTCCACTGGGAAGCATGGGGGACAAAGTTGGGAATCTTCTGACTCTCACACTCTCAGGTATCCCACTAGACACTCACAGGCACCGCAGAGTGGGCTCCTCTTCTGTTGTGCTTCTCCCTGTTTTTTGCCTTGGTTCACCCTGCAGGCACAAATGAGTGGGCCCCTTGGCAGGTATGTACATCCCCATTTCAGCACCCCAGCTCATAGCTCCTCCACACCCTGTGCTGCCTGCTGGTGCCCTTGGCTTGCACCCTTGTCTCCCCCACACTAATTAACTACCTGATATGGTCTGGTCTGTGAAACCCAGCAACCTCCACCATATCATCAGTGCCCCAGCCCCTCTTAGTAACTAACTGGGGCATCGCCTCAACCCCAGAAGAGGAGCACAGGGATATCAGTGCATCCTCTATACCCTGGGTACAGTAGGGAATCAAGGGAAATGGATAAGGCCAGTGATCCACAGCCAAGAGACAGCTGAGACTAGGTCAAAGAGATCCCAGACTTTCAATGGTACCTTTGGTATTAAGCAATAGCTGGTGCACCTATGCCTTCCACAACCCACACATCCCTAAATAAAAAGTCATCACATGACTATTCAAACACAAAACAGAATACTCACTGAAGACACTACAGGGGAAAATTCTTGCCTCCTTCTTTATTAGGTAAGACTCCCACACTGAGATGGGTAGACTCTAAAGAAAAGAAAAAGAAAAAGAAACAATAAACTAAGAGATCTCTAACAGTGTTACCTACTACCACAGGTGACAGCAGAAATAGATTCCCAAAATGAAAGCACAACAAATATGTGACCTGACCAAGCAAATTGTAGAACTTGTAGCAAATCATCAACAGCAACAACAAACGTCACATAAATTAAATGCTCTAAGCTGTCTTCACTAGGTTTAACTTAATTGAAAATAATAATAATACCAACAACAACAAAACAACAGAGAAACCTCAAAAATAGTTAAGTGAACTGAAGGTGAGCCAGAAAATAAAGGATCTCAATATCCAGCTGGTTAAGCTTAATGAAAACATATTTAAATGCAAAGATGAATGCCAAGAAACATTAGGAAAATCAAAACATGACCTGAAATTGGAACTCACTTGGCAAGGGATGGATACTATACAGGAAAAGGCAATAGAAAATACAAACTAAATTGAGCTTGTGAAAACCTCTCTATAAACCCTCACTAACAAAGTTAATTGTGTGGAGGACAGAATGTCAAAACTGGAAGACAAGACAGAAGAAACAGTTCAGGAGTCCAAAAATTTTTATAAGTTCAAAAACTCTTGTGAACAGACTATAAGGAAACTGTGGGATACCCTAACATGTCCTAACATGAGGATCATGGGTATACCAGAAGGGGAAGAAATTCAGACCAAAGGCAATGAGAACTTATTTAGCAAAATAGACTTCAAACCAAAAGTAATCAAGAAGGACAAAGGCCACATCTTACAGATCAAAGGGATGATCCAACAAGAGGTGCTTGCATTCTAAATCTATAAATACCAAACACAAGTGTACCATTGCTTATTAAACAAAACCTGCTGAACAATAAACCAGAAATAAATTCCAATGTAATACTCCACTGTCATGACTATATAGATCATCCAAACATAAAATAGACAGGAAAATGATAGAGCTAAGCTCAACAACACCATAGATCAACTAGACCCAATGGAAATCTACAGAACATTCCACCCTAATTATACAGAATAGACATGCTTTTCAGCAGCCCATGGAACCTTCTAGAAAATATAACATGTGTTGGGGCAGAAGACATGCCTCCATAAATTCAGGAAAATTGCATAACTTCTCAGTGTGGAAAAAATCAAAAAAGAAATTTTGAAATTTCCAGGATTGAATGATAATGAAAACACAACATATCCAAATTTATGGGACACAAGGAAGGCATTCCTAAGGGGAAAACTCATAGCAGTAAGGCCTTCATAACAAAGGCAGAGAGATCTCAAATTAATAACCAAGTCATCCATCTAAAGGTATTGGAAAACAAGGACAGTCCAATCTTAAGAGCTCCAGACAGATAGAAATAATTAAGATCAGAGCCGAAATTAATGAACTGGAAACTAAGAAAACAATTAAGAAAATTGTGGAAATTAAGAGCTCATTCTTTGAAAAGAAAAACAAGATTGATAAACTCTTGGCCAATTTGATTGAATGAAACAAAGAGAAGTCTCACGTTAACAAAACCAGAAATGACAGGGGAGAGACCACAACAGAAATCACTGAAAATAGAATAATCACCAGGCCTTCCTTTTAAACCTCTGCTACATAAACTAGATAATCTGAATAAAATGGATAAATTCTTAGACATATACCACCTACCAAAACTAAACTCAAAGCAGATTAATCTCCTAAATAAACCATCCATTGAGTTTGAAAAGGTCATCAAACACTTCCCCGAAAAGAAAAGTCCAGAACCGATGGCTTCTCAGCTGAATTCTATCCAACCTTCATTGAAGTGCTGAAACCACTTTTTCCTCAAACATAACCACAGAACAGGGGTCTTCCCCAACTCCTTTTATGAAGCTAGCATCACCCTTATACTAAACAGGACAAAGATACAACAACAATAATAAAAACCCCTATAGGACTATATCCCTGATGAACTTTGATACAAAGGTCCTGAACAAAATCCTCACAAGCAAAATTCAACAACACATCAAAAGTATTATCCATCTTGATCAAGCAGGCTTCATCCTAGGGAAGCAAAGATGGCTCAACATATGCAAATTGGTCAAGGTAATACATCACATAAATAAACTTAATCATAGGAACTACATGATTATTTCAATTGGTGCAGAGATGGCAGAATTAAACATCACTTCATGATCAAAGTGCTGGAGAGAATAGGCATGGAAAGTTTATATTTCAACACAATAAAGACTATATATAAAGCACCTAAACCCAAATAATATTTCATGGGGAAAGACTCAAGGAGTTCCCACTAAGATCAGGAATGTGATGGGGTGCTCATTCTCACACACTGCTCTTCAACATAGTACTAGAAGTTCTAACACAAGGAATAAGACAGGAGAAAGATATAGATGTGTTGAAATGAGAAAGAAAGAAGTCAAATTAGCCCAATTTGTATATGACATGACCCTATACACAAGTAACCTAAAAGTCTCTACCTCAAAACTTCTAAAAGTCTAGTCCATGAGGTGCTTGCTGGGTATGTAAGGCATCTTGGGCAGATTCAGGTTAGGTGTTGCAGATGAGTGAGACTATGTGTCGATGTTTTTTCTGTGATTGGGTAAGTTCGCTGAGAATGATCTGTTCCAGGTTCAACCATTTTTCCTCAGATTTCTTTATGTCATTTTTTCTTACTGCTGTATAGAATTCCATTGTGTAGATATACCACATCTTGGTTATCCATTCTTATAATGATGGACATCTGGGTTAATTCCAGCTTTTAGCTATTACGAATTGAGCCGCTACAAACATGGTTGAGCAAATCTCTCTGGCTTTTGGTTTGAAGGTTTTAGGATAGATGCCCAGTAATGGTATAACTGGGTCTGTTGGTATTTCTATAGTCAGCTTTTTCAGGAGTCTCCATATTGCTTTCCAAAGTGGTTGTATCATCCTGCATTCCCACCAACAGTGAATGAGTGTCCCTGCTTCTCCACATCCTCGCCAGCATTTATTTTCATTTGACCTTTTGATGATGGCTATCCTTATTGGGGTAAAGTGGAATCTCATAGTTGTTTTAATTTGCATTTCTCTGATGATTAGAGATGATGAACATTTTCTTAAGTGTGTGTTTGCCATTTGTATCTCTTCCTCTGTGAATTGCCTGTTTAACTCTGTGCCCCATTTTGTGAGTGGGGTATTTGTCTTCTTATTGTTTAGACTTTTGAGTTCTTTGTAAATTCTAGAGATAAGGCCTCTATCAGTTGGATAACCTGCAAATATTTTCTCCCATTCTGTGGGTATTCTATTCGCTTTGCATATTATATGCTTGTCTGTAAGGAAACTCTTCAGCTTCATATGATCCCAATGGTTGAGTGACTGTTTAAGAACTTGAGCCACTGGGGTTTTGTTCAGGAAGTCTTTTTCCATTCCTATATCATGGAAAGTACTTCCTAAATTTTCTTCCAGTAGTTCTCGAGTTTCTGGTCTTATGTTGAGGTCTTTGATCCATTTGGATTTGAGTGTAGTGCATGGTGAAATGTGTGGATCAAGTTTTAGTTTCCTGCATGTGGTTATCCAGTTTGTCCAGCACCATTTGCTGAAGATGCTATCTTTTTTCCAGTCTATATTTTTTGGGCCTTTGTCGAATATCAAGTAGCTATAGTTGCTTGACCCAAAATCTGGGTCCTCAAGTCTATTCCATTGGTCTATACTCCTGTTTTTATGCCAGTACCATGCTGTTTTTACTACTATGGCTTTGTAATATAGCTTTATATCAGGTATGGTGATGCCACCAGAGGTATTTCTTTTGCTGAGGATATGTTTGGATATGCGAGGCCTTCTGCCTTTCTATATGAAATTTGAGATCATTTTCTCTCTCTCTGTGAAGAACACTGTAGGGATTTTAATTGGAATTGCGTTAAATCTATATATTGCCTTTGGTAGGATTGTCATCTTCACAATGTTAATTCTGCCTATCCAGGAGCATGGGAGGTCTTTCCATCTTTTCAAGTCCTCCTCAATTTCTTTTTTGAGAGTTTTTATATTTTCATTGTATAGATCTTTTACTTCCTTGGTTAACGTTATTCCAAGATATTTTATTTTTTTGTTGTTGCTATTGAAAATGGGACTATGTCCTTTATTTCTTTTTCTGTGTCTTTGTCATTTGCATACAGAAATGCTACCGATTTTTGTGCATTGATTTTGTATCCTGCTACTTTGCTATAGGAGTTAATCACCTTCAGGAGTTTGGGATGGAGTCTCTCGGGTCTCTTACATATACAATCATGTCATCAGTGAATAGAACTAACTTAACTTCTTCCTTTCCAAATTGTATCCCTTTTATTTCCTTATCCTCCCTTTTTGCTTGGGCTAGGACTTCCAGAACTATATTGAAAATCAGAGGTGAGAGAGGGCATCCCTGTCTTGTTCCTGATCTCAAAAGGAATTCCTCCAGTCTTTCTCCTTTAAGTATTACTTAAGAAAATGTTCATCATCTCTAATCATCAGAGAAATGCAAATTAAAACAACTATGAGATTCCACCTTACCCCAATAAGGATAGCCATCATCAAAAGGTCAAATGAAAATAAATGCTGGCGAGGATGTGGAGAAGCAGGGACACTCATTCACTGTTGGTGGGAATGCAGGATGGAACATCCACTTTGGAAAGCAATATGGAGACTCCTGAAAAAGCTGACTATAGAAATACCAACAGACCCAGTTATACCATTACTGGGCATCTATCCTAAAACCTTCAAACCAAAAGCCAGAGAGATTTGCTCAACCATGTTTGTAACGGCTCAATTCATAATAGCTAAAAGCTGGAATCAACCCAGATGTCCATCATTATAAGAATGGATAACCAAGATGTGGTATATCTACACAATGGAATTCTATACAGCAGTAAGAAAAAATGACATAAAGAAATCTGAGGAAAAATGGTTGAACCTGGAACAGATCATTTTCAGTGAACTTACCCAATCACAGAAAAAACATCGACACATAGTCTCACTCATCTGCAACACCTAACCTGAATCTGCCCAAGATGCCTTACATACCCAGCAGGCACCTCATGGACTAGACAATAAGATGGATGGGAGGGCGGGGAGGGAATTGAAGGGTGGAAAACAGTAATCCGGACCCAAATGGCAATGGTACCATAAAATTCTACTTCCTAAAAGACAGACCAAATGGCTGAACCTTCACTAGACCCTTACAGGAAACACCTGAACCACAAGACACTGGGAAGGGCAGGATCAAGACTGACACAAATTTCCTACATCTTCCCTCCCTCCCTCTCCCCCTCTCCCCTCTATCTCTCTCCTCTCTAACTCTTGTATATTAGTTATGTTTTTCCTCAATTTCTTAGTGGGCACTGACCTGTAACCCCCACTTCCAGCTTGGGCCTACCATCCACAATGAGCTTTTGATCAGAGAAACCTACAAGGTTTCCCAAAACAATGACAGACTTCTGTCAGAGTACTTGATGTCCCACCAAAGGCCAGTGGTAAGACCCTATTGCTGAAGACTCCATACGCAGCTGATGCGTAAAATGGAATGACATGGCTGGAAGCCAGGAGAGAGTCAGTCCCCAGACAGTCAGCACATCTAGTGCCAGAAGGTGCTACATGGGCGACTGGGGGAAATGACCAAGATCTGTCCAAGCAACACATTTTTAACCTAATTAGCAACAAATAACCGGATGTGATTCCTACACAAGTGCAATAGTGGTACACAGCCATGGTGAGGAACTAATTGCTCTTGATTTCGCTAACTGATCCACTCAGTGGTACTAGACCCATAGCTGGAGCTGGGAAACAAGTCAGAACCATACCCACACAGAAGCCCACTCTACAATATCAAGCTACCATCAATCACGGGGTATAAGAGGGCCTACACCTATCATACTGTCTATCAAAAAAGTAAGTGTTATCTCAATTTTCCGAGTGCCTACTTACTCTCCGTTGGAGAATCTGCTTCTCTTTTCCAGATAGATGCAGGTCCTAAGAAGAGAGCTGCCCCAAACTACCTCAAAAGGGGCCCAACTGAAACTCAGGACAACTGGCATAATAAGCAAGGGTGATGTTTTCCTGTGAACCAGATACCAGCACAAAGGGGAAGGAGACCAACGCAGAGAAAAACTAACTCCTACCAAATCAGAGAGCCAGAGCCTCAGAGGCCCCCAACACCTCAGCACTGAAGCAGACCAAAAATGAACCCAACATGGCTCAGGGAAATTTTGTGGAAGAGGGGGCGGAAAGAATGTCAGAGTCACATGTTGGGTCATGATTTGCAGAGACATTTATCATACCAATAACTGGGGGCTAACTCCACAATGCTCAACCCATTTTCATTTACAAGTAGGGTCTAATGGGAGGGGGTAGATCATAGATGAGCCTAAATAATGGTACCAAACTGCTTGTATTTACTGAAAAAAAAAAACTAATAAATTAAATTTAAAAAAAAGAAAAAAAAACTTCTAAAAGTGATTAATTCCTTCAGCAAAAGGCAATATACAAAGTCAACACACAAAAGTCAGTAGCCTTCTATAAGCAAAGGAAAAATACACAGAGAAAGAAATCGGTGAGGCTATTCCATTTCCAATAGCTCCAAAATTCCAACACCTTAGAATAGCCCTAACCAAGTATGTGAAAGGTCTATGTTAAAAAACAAACAAACAAACAACAACAACAACAAAAAAAAAAAACCATAAAACACTCAACAAAGAAATCAAGGAGGAAATGAAGTTGAAAAGACCTCCCATGCTCCTGGATAGGTAAAATTGATATTGTGAAAATGGCAAATCTACCAAAAGCAACATACAGATTTAATGCAATACTTTCTTCACAGTGATAGAAAAAATGATCTTAAAATTCATATGGAATTGCAGCAGGCCTCAGATATCCAAACATATAGGCAACACTAGAAACACCTTTGGAGGTATTTCCATACTCTATCTAAAGCTATATTACAAAAATCCATAGTAACAATATCAGCATGGTTATGACATAAAAATAAATATGTAGACCAGTGGAATAGAATTGAAGACCTGGCCCTTAGGCCAAGTTACTATAGCTACTTGATCTTTGACAAAGGCACCAGCAATGTACACTGGAGAAAAGCAAGCAGGTTCAAAACAAATGAGGCTGGACAAATCATATTGTCATGTGTAGAAAAGTAAAACTACACTCCCTCTTCTCACCATGCACAAAACTGAACTCCAAATAGATTAAGGTCCTGAATATAATGTCTTAAATTCTTAAACAATTGGAAAAATAATAGGGATAATTCTCCACCTTATAGGAGAGGGTAAAAACTTCCTGAATAAGATTACAATGGCCCAAAAAATTCAACAATCTCTCAACCAATAGGATCTCATGAAACTGAAAAGCTTTTGCACAGACAAACATACTGTAATCAGAGCCAGTAAATTACTCATAGCCTCGGAGAAAACCAGCTATGCCACTAACTGAGGCCTATTATCTAGAATCTATAAAGAACTCAAAACACTAAATAATAAAACCTCAAACAATCCACTCAAAAAAAAAAAAACACTGAAAGGGAGTTCTCAGAAGAAAAACAAATGGCTATACACACATAATGAAATGCTCAACATCCTTAGCCAGCATTCTTTCTCATCTCCCCAATTCCTTAATGGTTTCACCTGGGCCTTAGCTGAAATGTGACGGGTGGTGTATCTCATTTGTTTCCATGGAGAGCCTGACAATTAGTGCCAGGGTGAAAGAGACAGACACTGAGAATACTCAACACATATGAAAGCAAAAATCCAGTGGCTCCTGAGAGTTTATCACTGAAGTAGACTTAAAACACACCCAGCAAGGCTCAGAGAAGTTTGTGAAAGGGGAGGGAGAAATATTGTTAAGAGCCTCAGGTTGGGACATCATACCCAGAGGCATTGTCCCTCACGATAACAAACTGACTGGTCCTCTTACAACACATAACCCACAACCCCATGGGGAATATCAGCAAACCCACTGAGGTGGGTCTTTAGTGGAATAGGGGCAGGGAAGAGGGAAAAAGTGGTAGCAACACATGATGTATCCATAAAGTATCTTCTCAACAAAATAAAACTATGTGAGGAAAATTGATGGTCATCCTCCTGGGGTTATGTTTCAAGAGTTTAAAATATATGTCCAAAATTATGGAACAGAGTCTTTGTTGTTGAGGGTTTGGCTCAGATCCTTTACTTGTTCACTTACCTTCCCCTCTTCTGCCCTTATAACTAAATTTAGGATTCCTTAGAAGTTTTATCTTATCAAGACATGTTCCTAAAATACAATACAACACAACAAAAACAAAAATGGAGAGGAGGAAGCCAGGGTTTGTAGTTCTAAATAGAAATCTTAATTGTGTGTATATTGCTTAAGCTCTAGTTTTCAAAGTGTATATGAATAGACATTGCTTGATAAATGACAAAACAAAAGGAATAAAATGCTTGTCAGAGAGCATGAATAATTCCTTTCTAGTTTGCAAGCTTTAAACTATGTGATAATATTTCTAATGATAATGATTTCCAATAATATTGGCACATCACTGAGGCTTATCTCTATATATGTAAAGCTTCACTGTGATGAAATGCAGCGAAGTAATTTATGTCCTTTCCTTCCTCCTGCCACCTCTCTATGGAAGATTTTCACTTATCCAACGTCTAATTAAGGGTCCATCTGGGAGTTTACAGCAATACAACAGACATGCACGTATACACACACACACACACACACAAAAAAAAAAAAAAAAAATACAAAACCCTAAGGTCACAGATAACACAAAAACAGTGGTAGTGGGTGACTTCAACACACCACTCTGAACAATTGACAGGTCATCCTAGGAAAAAAATAAACAAAGAGGCATCTGTACTAAATGTGGTCATAGAAGGAATGGACCTAACAGATACATACATGGCATTTCATCCAAATGCTGCAGAATATCCACTCTTTTCAGCAGCACATGGAACATTCTCTAAAATAGACCATACATTAGGACACAAAGCAAATCTTAACAAATACAGGAAAATTGAAATAATTCCTTGTATGCTATCTGACCACAATGGAATCAAACTACAAATCAATAGCAAGAAAAGCTATAGAGCATACAAAAAATCATGGAAATTAGACAACGCATTATTAAATGATGAATGGGTCACTGAAAAAATCAAGAAGAAAATCAAAAAAATTACAGAGTCAAACTATAATGAGAACACAACATACCAAAATCTCTGGGACACAATGAAGGCAGTTCCAAGAGGTAAATTTATAGCCTTAAGTGACCATATTAAGAAATTAGAAAGGTTGCAAGTAAAGGACCTAATTCTTCCCCTTAAAGCCTTGGAAAAAAAAAGAACAAGGCAAATCAAAAATCAGCAGATGGGAAGAAATAATAAAGATTAGGGCAGAAATTAATGAAATAGAAACAAAAAATATCCAAAGAATTAATAAACAAAAAGTTGGTTCTTTGAAAGGATAAACAAGATTGATAAACCCTTAGCAAATCTGACCAAAAGAAAAAGAGAAGAGACACAAATTAATAAAATCAGAGATGAAAAAGGTAACATCACAACAGATTCCAGAGAAATTCAAAAAATCATAGAGACATACTATAAAAGCATATACTCCACAAAGTATGAAAATCTGAAAGAAATGGATGATTTCCTTGACTTATATGACCTACCTAAATTAAATCAAAATGAGATTAATCACTTAAATAGACCTATAACAAACATGGAGATCTGAACAGTTATCAATAATCTCCCATCTAACAAAAGCCCAGGCCCGGATGGACTCACTGCTGAATTTTACCAGACCTTTAAGGAAGAGCTAACAACATTGCTTCTTAAGCTTTTCCAGGAAATAGAAAAGAAGGAATTATGCCCAACTCCTTCTACGAGGCCAGCATCAACCTGATACCAAAACTAGGCAAAGATAGAACAAAAAAAGAAAATTACAAACCAATCTCCCTCATGAACATAGATGCAAAAATCCTCAACAAAATATTGGCAAACAGAATAGAACAATATATCAAAAAGATCATTCAGCCTGACCAAGTAGGCTTTATCCCAGAGATGCAGGGATGGTTCAATATACACAAATCTATAAATGTAATACATTATATAAATGGGTTGAAGGACAAAAATCACATGATCATCTCATTAGACACAGAGAAAGCATTTGACAAAATCCAACATCCCTTTATGATAAAAGTCCCACAGAGACTGGGAATAGAAGGAACATATCTCAATATAATAAAAGCTACTTATGACAAGCCCACAGCCAACATATTACTAAATGGGGAAGAACTGGAAGCTTTTCCACTAAAATCAGGAACAAGACAAGGGTACCCACTGTCCCCACTTCTATTTAATGTAGTACTGGAAGTCTTAGCCATAGCAATAAGGCCAGAGACACACATAAAAGGGATACAAATTGGAAAGGAAGAGATCAAGTTATCATTATTTACAGATGACATGATCCTATACATAAAGGACCATAAAGACTGTACTAGCAAACTGTTAGAGCTGATCACAACCTACAGCCATGTAGCAGAATACAAAATTAATGCACAGAAATCAGTAGCATTCCTATATGCTAACAACAAACACACAGATGATGAAATCAGATAATCACTCCCATTCTCAATTGCATCAAAAAAAAAAAATAAATAAGAGTACCTTGGAATAAACCTAACCAAGGAAGTAAAGAATCTCTATAATGAGAACTTTAAAACACTCAAGCGAGAAATTGCAGAAGACACTACAAAGTGGAGAAACATCCCTTGTTCCTGGATTAGAAGAATCAATATTGTGAAAATGGCAATCTTACCAAAAGCAATCTACACATTTAATGCAATCCCTATCAAAATTCCAAAGGAATTCTTCATGGAAATAGAAAAACAATCCAAAAATTCATTTGGAATCACAAAAAACCTCGAATATCGAAAATAATACTGAGCAAGAAAAATAAGGCTGGTGGTATCACCATACCTGATTTTAACCTATACTACAGAGCCATAGTAACAAAAATAGTGTGGTACTGGCACAAAAACAGACATGTGGATCAGTGGAACAGAATAGAGGACCCAGATGTAGGCCCAGGTAGCTATAGCCACCTGATATTCAAAAAAAAAAATGGCAAAAATACTCATTGGAGAAAAGACAGCCTCTTCAGCAAATGGTGTTGGGAAAACTGAATATATATCTGCAGAAGGATGAAATAGATTCTTCTCTCTCACCATGCACAAGAATTAAGTCCAAATCGATTAAAGACCTTAACATCAGACCTGAAACTCTGAAACTGCTAATGGAAAAAGTAGGGGAAACCCTTCAACATATTGGTCTTGGCAACGACTTTCTGAATACAACCCCAATTGCTCAGGCAATAAAACCACAGATTAACCACTGGGACCTCATGAAATTACAAAGATTTTGCACTGCAAAGGACACAGTGAAGAAAGCAAAGAGGCAACCTACAGAATGGGAAAAAATCTTCACCAGCTATATATCTGATAGAGGATTAATATCTAGGATATACAAAGAACTCAAAAAGATAAATAATAAGGAATCAAACAAGCCAATCAAAAAATGGGCTATGGAGCTAAATAGAGAATTCTCAAAGGAAGAAATATGAATGGCATATAAGCATCTAAAAAAATGTTCTACATCACTAGTCATCAGGGAAATGCAGATTAAAACTACATTGAGATTCCATCTCACTCCTGTCAGATTGGCTACCATCATGAAAACAAATGATCATAAATGTTTGCATGGATGTGGAAAAAGAGGGACCCTTCTACACTACTGGTGGGAATGCAATCTGGTCCAGCCATTGTGGAAATCAGTGTGGAGGTTCCTAAAACAGCTAAAGATTTATCTACCATATGACCCAGCTATAGCACTCCTAGGCATACATCCTAAGGACTCATCTCATTTCCTTAGAAGTACGGGCTCAACCATGTTTATTGCTGCTCAATTTATAATAGCTGGGAAATGGAACCAGCCTAGAAGTCCCTCAACTAATGAGTGGATAATGAAGATGTGGCACATTTATACAATGGGGTTCTACTCAGTGGTAAAGAAATATGTAGTTATGAAATTTTCAGAAAAATGGATGGATCTGGAAAGGATTATACTAAGTGAGGTGGCCCAGAAAGCCAAGCACCACATGTTCTCCTTCATATATGGATTCCTAGCTACAGATGATTGGGCTTCTGCATGAGAAGGAAAATATTAGCAGAAGCCAATAAGTTAAAAAGGAGATATAAAGGGAAGAGAAAGGAATGGAGGAGGGTACTTAATAGTTTGGTATTGTATATATGTAAGTAAGATGATTGAGATGGGGAGGTAATATGATGGAGAATGGAATTTCAAAGGGGGAAAGTGTGTTGGGGGGTAGGACGGTATTACCATGGGATTTGTTTTATAATCATGGAAAATGTGAATTAAAATTTAAAAAAATTAAAAAAAAACAGAGTCTTGAACTTTAAGTCAGTGTGAAAAGCTACTTTTATCATTGACTCACCTCTTTTGCCTTAAGTATTTGTCATTAGGCTTCCTGGTCTAAGAGCTAATTTTCCCAGAAGCAAGAGTAATATAATCCTCACAACTGAATTTTTAACATTTTACTGGCACTCTAATCTTTCAAAAGTACTGTTACGTTTGTTCTTAACAACATGCAGGAAGCCACCAGTGCTGGCCTCCATTCTATCCACTGCCAAAGAAGGTGAAGGCTACTTTGGAAACAAAGTGATATAGTAAAAATGGGGCTGTACCCCACATTCCACTGATGTCCTGTAGGAAGACCCTCCTCCATCAACCACTTCTCCATCAACCGCCTCTCTCCCATCGAACACCTCTCCTCCATCACAACACTTCTCCACCATCACACCACCTCTCTCATATCACACAACCTCTCCTCCATCACACCACCTCTCTGCCATCACAACACCTCTCCTCCATCGTACGACCTCTCAGGTCTCCCCCATCACACCACCTCTCCCCAATAACACCACCTCTCCTCCATCAAATCACCTCTCTTCCATCAAACAACAATTCCTCCACCAAATCACCTCTCCTCCATCACATCACCTCTCCTCCATCATACCACCTCTTCTCCATCACACCACCTCTCCTCCATTACACCACCACTCCTCCATCACACCACTTCTCCTCCATTATGAAACCTCACCCCAATCACACAAACTCTCCCCAATCACACAACCTCTCCTCAATTATACCACCTCACCCCAATCACACAAACTCTCCCCAATCACACAACCTCTCCTCAATTATACCACATCACCCCAATCACACAAACTCTCCCCAATCACACAACCTCTCCTCAATTATACCACCTCTCACCTCTCCCCCATCACAGCACTTCTCCCCAATCACACCACATCTCCTCCAACATACCACCACTACCCCATCACACCAATTCTCCCACATCATACCACCTCTCCTCAATCACACCACCTATCTTCCATTATACCACCTCTCCCACATCACACCAACACTCATTCATCACACCATCTCTCCAACATCACACAACCTCTCCCATATCACACAACCTCTCTCCCTCATACGACCTCTCGTCCATCAAACCACCTCTACTCCATCAAACCATCTCTCACACCTTACACCACCTTTCTCCCATCATAACACCTCTCCCCCATAATAACACCTCTCCACCATCACACCACCTCTCCCCCTTCATACCACCTCTCCTCCATCAAACAACCTCTCCTAAATAAAACCAGCTCTCCTCCATCAGACCACCTCTCCTCAGTCATACCACCTCTCCCCCATTATACAACCTCACCTCCATCACACCACAGCTCCTCCATCACAACACCACTCCTCCATCACACCACATCTCCCACATCACACCACCTCTCCTCCATCACACCACCTCTCCTCCATCACACCACCTCTCCTCCATCACACCACCTCTCCTCCATTGCAAAAACTTTCACTTCTCCCCCAACACACCAACTCACCCCAATCACTCCACCTCTCCTCCATCACACCACTTCTTCCACTTCACATCTCTCCTCCATAAATCCAGAATTCCTCCACCAAACCACTTCTCCACCATCACACCATCGCTCCCCCATTATACCAAATCCCCTCCATCACATTACCTCTCCCCCATCACACCACCTCTCCCCCATGACACCACATCTCCTACATCATACCATATATCCTCCCCATCATACCACCTCTTCTCCATCACACCTCCTCTCCCACATCATACAACCTATCCTCCATCAAACCACCTCTCCTAAATCAAACCATCTATACACCATTTCACTACCCATCTTCCATCATACCACCTCTCCTCCATCATATAACATCTCCCCATCACACCACCTTTTCCCCACCCCAGCATCTCTCCGCTGGCAAACCACCTGTCCTCAACTAGACCACCTCTCACCTCTCACCTATCACACCACCTCTCCTCAATCAAACCACAGCTCCTCCATCATAACATCTCTTCAGCATCACACCAACTCTCCAACATCACACCACCTATCTGCCATCACACCAGCTCTCCTCCATCAAAGTACATCTCCTCCATCACACCACCTCTTTTCCACCATACCACCTCTCCTCCATCACACAACATCTCTTCCATCAACCACCTGTCCTTCATTGCACCACCACTCAATTCTCCATCATCACACCACCTCTCCTCCATCATACCACTCTGCCCCATCACACCATCTCTCCCCATCACACCACCAGTCCTCCATCCCAACAGCTCTCCTACATCACACTACCTCTCCTAAATTCCACCACCTCTCACCTCTCCCCCATCACACCACCTCTCCTCCAACACAGCACCTCTCCACCATCATACCACCTTTCCTCCATCACATCACCTCTCCTCCATCATACCACCTCACACTCAAAATACCACAACTCCTCGATCACACTATCTCTCCCCATCACACAACAACCTATCCATCAAACCACCTCTCTACAACCACACCACCTCTCCCCATCACACCACCTCTACTCCATCAAACCACCTCTCTCACATCATACAACCTCCTCCCAATTATACCACCTCTACTCTATCACTCCAACTCTCCACAATCACACCACTTCTAACCCATCACACCACCTCTCCCCAATCATAGCACCTCTCCTCCTTCACATCAAGTCTCCCCCATAACACCACCTCTCCCACATCACACAACCTCTCCTACATCACACCACCTGTCCTCCATTGCTCGAGCCCTCACTTCTTCCCTATCATACCAACTCTCCCCAATCACACCACCTCTCCTCAATCATGCGTCTCTCCCATCACACCACCTCTCCCCCATGACACCACATCTCCTACATCATACCATATCTCCTCCATCACACCAGCTCTCCCCCATCACACCACCTCTGTCCATCACACCACCTTTCTCCCATCATACAATCTTCTCCCCATTACAACACCTCTACTCTATCACACCAACTCTCCCCCATCACACCACCTCTCTCCCATCATACCACCTCTCCCTCATCACACCACCTCTCCTCTATGACACCAACTCTCACCCATCACAGCACCTCTACTCTATCACACCACCTCTTCCCCATTACACCACCACTCTTCCATCACCCCACCTCTCCTCCATCACACCAAGTCTCCCCCATAACACTACTTCTCCCCAATCACACCACACCTCCTCCATCACAACACCACTCCTCCATCACACCACATCTCCCACATCATAGCACCACTCCTCCATCACACCACCTGTCCTCCATTGTATGAGCTCTCACTTGTCCCCCATCACACCAACTCTCCCCAATCACGCCATCTCTTTTCCATCATACGTCTCCCACATCACAACATCTCTCCTCCTTATACCACATTATCTCCACCAAACCACCCCTCCACCATCACACCACCTCTCCTGAATCACAACACCACTCTTCCATCACACCATACCTTCCACATCACACCACCTCTCCTCCATTGCACGAGCTCTCACCTCTCCCCCATCACACTAACTCTCTCCAATCACACTACCTCTCCTCCATCATACGTTTCCCACATCACAATACCTCTCCTCCATAAAACCAAAATTTCTCCACCAAACCACCTCTCCCCAATCATACATTCTGTCATCCAACATACCACTTCTTCCCAATCACAACACTTCTCCTCCATCACACCACATCTCCTCCATTGTACCACCTCTCCCCTATCACACCAACTCCCACATCAGACCATATATCCTCCATCAACCAGCTCTCCTCCATCACACAACTCTCACCCATCATACCACCTCTCCTCCAGCACACCACCTCTCACCCATCACACCACATCTCCCCCATCACAACTTCTCTCCTCCAACACACCACTTTTCCCTGATCACACCACCTTTCCTCCATTATACCACCTCTTCTCCATCGCACCAGCTCTCCACCACCACACCACCTCTCCTAGATCAAACCACCTCTCCTCAATCAAACAACTTCTCCTCCATTAAACCACCTCTCCCCCATCATACCAAATATTTTCCAGCACACCAACTCTCCCCCATCACACCACCTCTCATATATCACACCAACCCTCCTCCATCACACCACCCCTCCTCCATTACACCACCTTTCCCCATCATACAACCCCTTCACACCACCACTTATCCATAACACCAGATATCACCCATTAAACCACCGCTCCCCCATCACACCACCTCCCCTCCAATACAACACCTCTCTTCCATCACACCACTTCTCTCCCATCATACCAGTCTCCCACATCACACCAACTCTCATACATCATACCACCCATCCTCCATCACACCACCTTTCCCTATCAAACAACCCCTTCACACCACCACTTATCCATAAAACCACCTATCCCCTATTAAACCACCTCTCCCCTATCACACAACCTCTCCTCCATCACACCACCTCTCCTCCACTGCACCACCTCTCACATATACCCCATCACTCCACCTCACCTCCATCATACTGATTCTCATGCATTACATTACACCACCTCTCCCAGATCATACCTCCTCTCCTCCATCATACCATCTCTCACCCATCATACCACCTCTCCCCCATAACACCAAATCTCCCCATCACACCACATCTCCTCCATCATGCAACCTCTTCTGCATCACACCACCACTCCTCAATCACACCACCTATCCCACATCACACCACTTCTTCACCACCACACCATCTCTCCAACATCACACCAATTTTCTTCCGTCATACCACCTCTCCTCCATTTCACCACCTATCAACTCTCCCACCTCACACCAGCACTCCTCCATCATACTACCTCTCCCACATCACACCATCTCTCTCCCATCATAACACCTCTTCTCCATCATACCACCTCTCCCCCATCATAGCAACTAGCCCACATCACACCACCTCTCCCCCATAATACCACATCTCCCCCATCATACCACCTCTCCTACATCACAAAACCTATCCTCCATCTTGACACCTCTCCCCCATCACACTACATCTCCCCCATCATACCACCAATCCTGCATCACATCACCTCTGCTCCATCACACCACTTCTTAACCATACCACCTCCACCTATGATACATCACACCACCTCACCTCCATCATACAACTCCTCCATTTCAATGCCTCTCACCTCTCCCACATCACACCACCTGTCCTCCATCATACTACCTCTGCTGCATCACACCACCACTCCCCCAACACACCACTCCTCCATCATACCACCTCTCCCCCATCATACCACCTCTCCTCCATCACTCCACCTATCTTCCATCAGTCCTGCTCTGCCTCATACCACCTCTCATCCTCACACCACCTCTCCTTCTCACACTCCTATCCCACAACACACCACCTCTCCTCCATCACATTACCTCTCCTCCATCATACCACCTCTCCCCATCACACCACCTCTACCCCATCATACCACTTCTCCTCCATCACACCACCAGTCCTCTGTCACACTACCTTTCCCCCATCATAACAGCTCTCCCCCATCATACCACCACTCCTCCATCAGACCACTTCTCCTCCATCATACCACCTCTCCCACATCACATCACCTCTCTCCCATCACACCACCTCTCCTCCATCAAACGCCATCTCCTCCATCAAACCATCTCTCCCACATCACACCACCTCTCTTGCATCATAAAACCTCGCCCCCATCATACCACTTCTCCCATCATATCACCTCTCCTAAATCACACCCGCTATACATTATTTCACTACCTGTTCTCCATCATACTACCTCTCCAACATCATAACAACTCTCCAAAATCACACTACCTCTCCTCCATCATACCACTTATCCTCCATCAAATCACCTCATCCCATCACACCACCTCTCCCCAATAACACAACATTTCCTCCATCAGACCACATCTCCTTCATCATGCCACCTCTCGTCCATCACACAACATCTCAATACACCACCTCTCCTCCATTGCACCACCTCTCACCTCTCCACCAAACACTACCTCTCTTCCATCATACCACTCTCACCCATCACACCATCTCTCCCCATCACACCACCTCTCCTCCATCACAGTACTTCTCCTTCATAATACCACCTCTCCCCCATCACACCAACTCTCCTACATTACACCACCACTCCTCCATCACAACTCTACCACAACTTAACACCTCTTCTCCATCACAGCACCTCTCCCCTACCACACCAAATCTTTTGCATCACAGCACCTCTCCCCTACCACACCAACTCTTTTGCATCACACTACCTCTCCCCTACCATACCAACTCTTCTGCATGACACCACCACACCCCGTCATACCACCTCTTCTCCATCACACCACCTCTTCTCCATCACAACACCTCTACTAGATCACACCATCTCTCCCCCAACATACCACCACTTATCCATAACACCACCTCTCCCCTTTTACACCACCTCTCTTCAACCACAGCACCACTCCTCCTTCACACAGCCTCTATTCCATGAAACCAACACTTTCCTCATCAAACAACCTTTCTCCCATCATACAACTTCTCCCCCATCACAACACCTCTCCTCCATCATACTACCTCTCACACATCACACCACCTCTCCCTCATAACAAAACCTCTTCTCTAGCATGCCACCTCTCCTCCATCAAGCCACCTTTCTCCCATCATACAACTTCTCCCCTATCACACCACCTCTCCCACATCGTACCACCACTCCCATATCAAACCACCTCTCCTCCATCATACTACCTCTCCTGCACACCACCACCTCTCCCCCATCATAACAGCTTTCCTCCATCATACCACCTCTCCCCCATCATACCAACTCTTCCACATCACACCACCTCTACTACATCACACCATCATTCCACCATCATACCACCTTTCCCCCATCACACCACCTCTCCTAAATCTTGACTCCCGTCCTCCATATCACACTACCTCTCCCACATCACACCTCTCCTGCATCACACCACCTGTCCTCCATTACACCACCTCTCCTGCATCATACCATTTCTCAACCACCACACCACCTCTCCTACATCACACCACATCTCCTCCATCATACCACTTCTCCTACATTGCACCACCTCTCACCTCTCCCACATCACATCACCTTTCCTTCATCATACTACCTCTCCCACATCACAACACCACTACTCCATCATACCACTTCTCCCCCATCATACAAACTCTCCCACATCACACCACTTCTAGTCCATCACACCACCTCTCCTCCATCACACCACCTCTCCCCCATCATACCAACTCTCCCACATCACACCACTTCTCATTCCATCCATCACACCACCTCCGCATCATACCACCTCTCCTCCATCACACTCCTATCCCACAACACACCACTTCTCCTCCATCATGCTACCTCTCCTCCATAACACCAACTCTCCCCAATCATAAAACCTCTCCATCAAACTACGTCTCCCAAATCACAGCACCTCTCTCCCATCATACCACCTCTCCTCCATCAAATACCTTCTCCTCCATCAAACCAACTCTCCTAAATCAAACCACTTATAATCCATTTCACTACCTATCCTCCATAATACCACCTCTCCAACATCATAACAGTTCTCCAACATCAGACCAACTCTCCACCATCACACCACCTCTCCCCCATCACACCACCCCTCCTCCATCAAACCACCTCTCCTCCATAAATCCACCTCTCATACATCATACCACCACTCTCATAACACACCACCTCTTTTCTTCCCATCATATCTCCAGCATCACAACACCTCTCCTCCATCACACCACCTCTCCTCTATAACATCAAATATCCTACATCACACCACCTCTCCTCCATCACACCACTTCTCCTCCATCATTCCTTCTTTCCCCCATACCACCTTCCCCAATAACACCACCTCTCCCATCACACCACCTCTCCTTCATTGCATCACTGCTCTCCTCTACCCCATAAAACCACCTCATCTCCATCATAGTACCATTCCTGCATTACACAACCTCTCCCAGATCACACCTCCTCTCCTCCACCATACATCCTCTCCACCATCATACCACCTCTCCCCCAACACACCACCTCTCCTCCATCACATCACCTGTCCCGCATCACACCAACTCCCCTCCATCACACCTCCTCTCCTAATTCACACTGTTTCTTCCCCATCATACCACTTCTCCACCACCACACCACCTCTCCTACATCACACAACCGCTCCTCCATCACACCTCTTCTCCCCCATTGCACCACCTCTCACCTTACCCACATCAAACCACCTCTCCTTCATCATACCACTTCTCACCCATCACACCACTCTCCACCATCACATCACCTCTCCCCAATCACACCACGTCTCCTCCATCACACCATCTCTCCCCATCACATCAACTCTCCCACATCACACCAAGTATCCTCCATCACACCTCCTCTCCCCCATCATACCATCTATCATCCATCACACCGCCACTCCTCCATCACACTACCTCTCTCCCAGCATACCACCTCTCCAGCATCACACCACCTCTCCCCCTCACACCACCTCTCCCCATCACACCACCTCTCCCCATCACACCACTTCTCCTACATCATACATCCTTTCCACCATCATACCACCTCTCCCCAATAACACCACCTCTCCTCATCTCAACACCTCTCCTTCATTGCATCACACTCTCCTCTACCCCATCAAACCACCTCATCTCCATCATAGTACCTCTCCCATATTACACAACCTCTCCCAGATCACACCTCCTCTCCTCCACCATACCTTCTCTCCCCCATCATACCACCTCTCCCCCAACACACCTCCTATCCAATCACATCACCTCTCCTCCATCACCCCACCAGTCCTGCACCACACCAACGCCCCTCCATCACACCTCCTGTCCTCTATCACACTGTCTCTTCCCCATCATACCACTTCTCCACCACCACACCACCTCTCCTATATCATACAACCACTCCTGCATCATACCTCCTCTCCCCCATTGCATCACCTCTCACCTCTCCCTCATCACACCACCTCTCCCCAATCACACCACGTCTCCTCCATCACACCATCTTTCCCCATCACAGCACCTCTCCTCAATCACACCACCTCTTCCTCATCATGTCAGCACTTTTCCATCACACTACCTCTCCCCAATCATACCACCTCCCCTACATTGCATCACCTCTCACCACTACCCCATCACACCACCTCATCTTCATCATAGTACCTCTCTTGCATTACACCACCTCTCCCAGATCACACCTCTTCTCCTTCATCACACAAACTCTCCCCATCACACCACCATTCCTCCATCCCACCACATCTCCTGCATCACAACACCTCTCCTCCATCACACCACCTGTCCTCTACTGCATCACCACTCTCCTCTACCCCATCACACCACCTTATCTCCATCATAGTACCTCTTCTGCATTACACCACTTTTCCCAGATCACACCTCCTCTCGTCCATCATACCACCTCTCCTTGATCACACCACCACTCCTCCAGCTTGACACCTCTCCTCCATCACACCACCTCTCCCCATCATACCACCTCTCCCCCATCATACCACCTCTCCCCCATCACACCACCTCTCCCCCATCACACCACCTCTCTTCCATAGCACCACCTCTCCCCATCATACCACCTCTCTTCCATAACACCACCACTCCTCCATCACAACTCCTCTCCCCCATCATACCACCTCTCCCCCGTCATATCACATCTCCTCCATCACATCCCCTCTCCCAATCACACCACATCTCCTCAATCACACCACCTCTCCCCATCATACCACCTCTCCTCCATCACACCACTTCTGCCACATCACACCTCCTGTCCCAATCACATCACCTCTCCTCCATCACACCAAATATCCCACATCATACCACCTCTCCTACATCACACCACCTCTCCTCCATCAAACCTCTTCTCCTTTGCACCACCTCTCACCTCTCCCACATCAAACCACCCCTCCATCATACTACCTCTCCTGCATCACACAACCTCCACCCCATCACAACACCTCTACTCAATCATACCACCTCTCCTCCATCCTACCACCTCTCCCACATCATAACACCTCTCCCTCATCACACCACCTCTTCCACATCACACCGCCTCTCCTCCATCACACCACCTCTCCCCATCACATCACCTCTCCCTGATAAGACCCCTCTCTCCCATCATATCACCTCTCCCCCATCACACCACCTCTCCTCAATCACACCACCACCCCTCATCACACCTTCACTCCCCCATCATACCACCTCTACCACATCACACCACCTCTCCCCCATCACATCACCTCTCCCCAATCACACCATGTCTCCTCCATCACACCACCTCTCCTACATGACACCACCTTCCTCCATCACACCACCTCCCCTCTACTACTGCACTTCTTGTCTATAAGAAAGAAACATTGTGAGAATCACCATATCCACATGTGAAATGAATATGTAATTTACTTGATTTGTTTTCTAATTAACCTGAACAAATATTTATCCTAGATAACATAGGATTTAGTAAGTGATTTTAAAACATAATCAATTGGGAATTGCCAGAGGATAGGAAAGAATGCTTTGGAATATTGTCTTCCAGATACCAAGTGGTCATTGTGTTCATGAGTTCACAAAGGCTGTCATTATGTGTATAATATCTCCATAATATTAGGCCCATCAAATGTTTGTCATAGATGATAGAAACATCAAAATGGAAGAAGGTTTTGAAGGAAAGAAGAGGGGTTTCAATGGAGGAGGTAGGGGATAGTGAAAAAGGAGGGTAGTATGATGGATTATTTAACAGTTAATAATTAAGTTTTCTTCATTTAATGCATCACTAATTAGAACTTAAGTAATGCTATTTTTTTTCATTCCCCTGAAGTTCTGGGATCAAACCTAACATCTGCTACATTCTAAGCATGTGTTCTACCCTTGAGCTACATCCCCAGCTCTTGGAGTTTTGAGACCAAGGCTGCCCTGAAACTTATGATCATCCAAAGTGCTGGGCTTCATGCCTGGCCAAAGTACACTTCTCAGTGTGTTGCCTATTCATGAACTTGTTTCTGGAAATTTTTAACTCCTTCATATTATATTTTGAAATACTAATAGCATAAACATCCAGAGAGGCCCACATATGTTAGCTGGCTTCTGTTGAGTTACTAACCTTATCCCAAAACTTCTGAGAGGATGAGAGTCCTTCTCCTCTTATTCAGAACATGAACTTGAGACATGCAGCACCCTCAGACCCTGGGCTACATTCACTCTGTTGTGTTCAGCCCCCTTCTTGGGAGTGGGATGAATGTAAATCAACAACCCCTCCTTGTACCAGAGCTTCTGCATTATACACCCTTGCTTTCTAGGAGCAACAAGGAAAATTCAGTTTCTCAACTGAGGGTATAGAAGAGCAGTCAGGTCTTGACCTATACACTTCCTGAGGGCAAGTCTGCTACAGAGAAGTTTGTTCATTTCTTTCACCCATGTAAGTAGCTGCTTAACGAATGCCCTTGGGGATAACAACAATGGCTGCAACAAGAAGGTGCACAGTCAGCTCCCTGCAGGAGAGGGGAAAATCTTGTCATGTTCAAGTCACTTTTCTGTTTCCCCTTCTGGAATCCACTTTCTCTTGCATGTGTGTGTGTGTGTCCATAAAGTGTGTGTGCATGTGCACACATGTAGAGGCCAGAAGTCTATGCCAGGAGTCTACCTTAGTTTCTCTAAGGTCTGCCACTGAACCTGGAACTCACTGATTTGGAGAGACTAGCTAGCCAGGAAGCACTTGGGATCTTCATGTGTGGGACATATTACCATACCTGGGTTTTATGTGGTGCTGGAGATCCAAACTGAAGTTGGGTCTTTCATGCTGGTGAGGCATGCACTTTACCTGTCAAGCCCTATCCTTATCCCTTCTCTCTTTTTAGTAAGGCTATGTGGTAAGGGCAAGGTATGCTGGCTCAGGGACGATTTTGCAGTTGTGCCATTAACAAACAATGCTTCTCATCAAACTAGTATTCCCCGGGCTGGGTGCAGATCCGATGAACTTATGAAAAGAAGCCATCACCTGTCTACAGAGCTTTGTACTATGGCAAGTGCCTTAATGTCTGTAGAGGTGTTCAGACAAATATATGAGCATAAAAACAACATAGAATGGAGAGAAAACATACTAAGATGAAGTATGAAAAACTTAGAGGTCATAGGATGTCAGAGCAGAAGTGGTGGGAGGCAATTCAGTTGTTAAAATAAAAGCCTCTTGATCAGAAGTACAAAATGCCTGTAAGGATTGCTCAGAGCATCTTGAATCCCTCTAGCATTGAGCACATGGATGGGTCAGGGTTCTCTACTCTGGCTGATGTCAGAATCCTCACTGGGTCTTAAAAGTCTGAAGGCTGATAAGAAGTAATCAAGAAAGAGAATGATGGAAGAAGAGAAAGGTAGCATGGGGGAGCACAGTGAACAAATGCCCAGAGGCAGTAGAGGCCAGCAGGGTGGGAGGAAACTTATGAAAAGGGGGAAAGAAGGTTAAGGCAGCAGGATAGGGTGAGACATCAAGCGAGTCCTGAGCACAAACATTTCCTTTATATGGTTAGTTTACAATTATTTGTTTTTTGTTTTTTGTTTTTTTCCAAGGTAGGGTCTCACTCTGGTCCAGGCTGACCTGGAATTAACTATGTATTCTCATGGTGGTCTCAAACTCATGATGATCCTCCTCCTCTTCCTCTGAGTACTGGGGTTAAAGGCTTGCACCACACCCAGCTCTACAAGTATTTTTTTATGCTTTCAATAAGCACATATTTAGTGGCTGCTATATTCCAAATATTCCTATGGAGAACAAATAAATATGTTATCTCCTTAATTCTAGTAAAGGATATAAACTAAAACAAAGTGTATACATATAACATAAATGAATTAATTAATGGAGAAAATCTAAATGTCAAATAAGTAATACTTTTTTGATAGCCATAAGTAAAATAAAAAAATCAAGGTGAGCCAGGTGTGGTGGCACACACCTTTAATCCCAGCACTTGGGAGGGAGAGGTAGGAGAATCACCATGAGTTCAAGGCCACCCTGAGACTACATAGTCACCTCCAGGTCAGCCTAGGCTAGAGTGAAATCCTACAGAGAAAAAGCCCATATATATATATATATATATATATATATATATATATATATATATATATATGTGTGTGTGTGTGTGTGTGTGTGTATGTATGTGTGTGTGTGTGTATGTATATGTGTGTGTGTGTGTGTGTATGTATATAAATATACACATATGTCTGTGTGTGGTGATGATACAGAACAGAACATTTCAAATTAAAATGTTCTTTATGATGTCTCTTCTTGAGGCAAGAGACTCCAGTTCATTTGGAAGTTCTCATATCCTATTCCCATGACCCTTTGATAGCATACCTAGGCACAGATATTCCCAAAGCAAGAGAATATTTGATAATGAAAGACAGGACACTTCAGGCTCTGGTCAGGATCTTGAGTTGTACTTGAGATAACATTTTCCTGTTACCTCATTATTAAAACAGAGACAAATCTTGTCCCATACCTAGAGGTGTTAATGGTGTAATATGCATGCAGTCCCTGTTCTTTTTTGTCCAGCTACTCTGTGCACATCATTACCAGAATATACCTTGCCATGGGAATCCAGAGAGCTGAAAGTATTGCTTCTAATAAACAGCTGGGAACACACAGAAATAGCTCATTGGTTTCTATTTGGCTGCTCTAAAAAATAACTTGAAGTATGAGCTCTTACTGGACAATAGATCCTGTAATTGCAGCCCTGGGCAGGAAAGATTGGAAATTGACAGCAAGGCCAGTGACATACAACTTTAAGGGTGACCAAAGCTTCATTTGTCCTTGTGTGTATTAATTTCCTGTAAGGTTTCACAGATAGAGCTGGGGTTCAGTAGCTCACAGGGTGGGGTGGAGTCAGGGAGACACAGGTGGACATTTCTCAGAGAGTTTCTTAGATGCATGTCCAATGTCTGTGAAAATGCACTGCATGACTCCAAAGCAAAGTAGGAATCCTCATTAAGGTATTTCTTGCAATGATATTTTTCTGTCTTCTACAAATAAGCACTTCTCTGAACATTTTAATTTTATAAAATTTTGAAGGTTAGCTCAGAGAAGATGCCTAATCAATATCCTAATGAGAAATTATTTCAAAAGAGACGTCCAGTTAAGATGGCGGTGTAGGTATCACGCCAAAGCAGCCTAGGGGGAAAAAAGACCAAAAAAACTCAGCAAAATACACAGTTATACTAAAATGTGAGGTGTATAGGAAATTGAAAGGGCAGTGGAGAAGTAGGAGAGATCCAGAGCATCCAGAGCCTGCACAGGCTGGCAAAAGTGGCCCCTGCAGGTCCGCCGACGGTGGCAGGGATGGCACACCAGAAAGCTGCCAGGCTCGGCTTGAGCCACAGAAAAAGCCAGGTGAGGGGAGCTGCCACTCACACTGGAGTCTCTGCCAACTCTAGGAATGTGAAGGGAGAGTGGCAGTGAACAATGGAGGAGCAGATCACAAGGTAGAAGAACATGTGGAACAGTGAGAAAACTAGAGCAGCATTGGCTCCCTCCCCTCCTCCACTGCCTGTGCCCAGCTCCAGCAAACAGAGCAGTGGTCCTGAGACGCAGCCACACCAACTTGAGTCGACAGTGAGACCCAGGCAGGAGCAGAGTCTGGCAGCACCATCAGCGGCTCTGGCACCGGCAACAGCGGCCCCAGCGGCAGAGGATCCAGCAGCAGCAGCTTCAGAGGCAGCAGTGGTGGATCCAGCAGTGGCAGCTACAGCAGCAGCAGCAGCTTTAGCAGCAGCAGTAGTGGTTCCAGCAGTGGGGGTGCCGATCTGCAGGGCCACAGTTGCCAGGCTCGGTTTTCCCTGCAGGAAAAGCCAGTGCCCAGCTCTATAAATCAGAACAGCAGCCAAAAACCCAGCCAGCAACTTGACTGAGACCAAAATCATCCAAAAAGGTAACTGGGATTGCACCAGGGAAGGGTCTTACTTGGTCACAAGCTGACTTGGATCCCTCAACAGACCAGAAATCTAAGCCCCTTTGTTAATAGAGGATCTGGTTGTTATAATACCTACTCTTACATAAATACTTGGTGCTGTTTTAGATTGAATGTGTACAGTGTTTAGTTAAATTTTAGAATATACCTGTATTTTATTCCACTCAGCCTACTTGAATACTCCCATAGCAGGCAAACTCAACCTCTAGGAACACCTTTGTAGATACTCTGAGAGTCTTAAGAGCCACACCTAACACTTTAAGCTCCTACCCTGAAGATATATAAAATCAGATCAATTGATACAGCTAAGAATACCCAGCTAGCTAGAAAATCCAAGCATTAACTTAATCCAAGATGCAAAAATATATACATTATAACACAAGAAACACTAAAAAGCAAGACAATATAAATCCACTTCAAAGTATTAATGCATCAGAAATGACCTCCAGTGAGAACGAGTTAGAGGAAATGCCTGAGGAATTATTTCATAGTTTAACAAGATGCTACCATGGGCTAATGTTCTCATGAGAACTCTCTGTAACCTCACAAGAGCTTGGGATTCTGCAGTGATCTCAAAAAAGAAAGAAAGAAAGAAAGAAAGAAAGAAAGAAAGAAAGAAAGAAAGAAAGAAAGAAAGAAAGAAAGAATTGTGATTGAAATATGTGACTAAATACATCCATCAAGTGGATGCAAGATGCAGACCTTGTTTGGTTCTTGATTTAAGCACCCAGATGGTAAGACAGCGCTGTGTGGGAGGCAGGAAAATATGCAGTGTCAGGGATTTATTGTTAATTTTGTTAGTAGCATTATAGTGATGTTTCTTAGAAATGTCCCTATCTCTTAAATCTGTGTGCTGAATTATTTATAGGCAGAAAGCACAATAGGTAAGTGCTGATCACTGAAACAGCTGAATATTAAGTATTTTATGATAATCTCTACACTTTTATACATTTAAAAAATTCTATGCTTTTAATTTTTTTAATTTCACAAGCATAGGATATTGCTTAATTCAGGTGACAGAATGCGGATAGGCTTGTCTGGGAGGTAACTGGCCAGCCATAACCAAGACCGAAGGGGCTGTGTCTCAGCCTGTGGTCTAAATGAGCCTCTTGAGCAAATTAACACAGTGTCAAGGCTCCTGGGTGGAAGAGGACTACAAGTCTCCAAGGCCAGGCCTTTCCTCTGTTGGGTTTATTTATTTTTTAAATATTTGTTTATTTGAGAGAGAGGCAGATAGAGAGTTGGCATGCTGGGGCCTTTAGCTGCTGCAAACAAACTCCAGACACATGCACTACCTTGTGCATTAGGCTAACATAAGACCTGGGGAATTGAACTGGTTCCTTTGGCTTTGCAGGCAAGCTCCTTAACTGCTAAGTCATCTCTCCAGCCCTTGTTCTGCTTACTTCTGATCAAAGGCACTAGTTCTGTGTCTGTCTCAAAGGTAACATTAAAATGTCATTGGTTGCAAGTGGCTGGGGAGATTGCCCAGGGGTTAAAGCCTGTTGGCCTGGGTTCAATTCCCAAGCTACCCATATAAAGCTGTGTAGGTGTTCACTGAAATGGCAACAGACCCTGGTGTGCTCATGTGCATGTGTGTGCATGTGCACACGTGCACACACGTGTACACACATACACAGTTACACTATGTACAAATATAATTTATAAATAGTTATCTGTTGATTAAATACATGAGAAATGACAGAATCTTAAGCTCATGGCAAAATAGCAATTGGAGAGAACAAGTGGAGAATGAATTCAGCATGGCAGCCATGACCTTTACTGAAGTAGGCAGGAAGCGTGTACTAGGAAGGTGAGCCAAAGATGCACTGACCTGAGTCAGATGTGACACTTTCTCACACCCTTCCCTCCACAACTTCTCTGAGCAGGATCCTTGTCTCGGGAGAAAGGGCCAGTGCTCACCCTGTTTTAATTCCACAAGTAGCAGATCACTTGAAGCTAATCTCTACCTCTGTTAGTTTTGACCTTAGACAAATATATTAAACCTCTCCACCCTCCAGTTTCCTCAATTTTAAAGTGTAGCTTATAGGAGCACCTGCTCAAGAGGGGTCTTTCCAGGTGGACAATATCACGAGAAGTGGTTGCCACTGTGTCACACTTGGAAAGAGCAACATAAGCAGAAGTGTTGCTATTATGCTATTATCATCATCATTAGCAAGATGCTCAAACTGGAGCAGCTTCTCACAGGTCAATTCCCCTTACCTCACATTTCTCTGTGCAATGAGGTTTCCCTTGTACAGAATAAGAAATGAACTTCAGCAAAGTGAAATGGTGCCACAGAGTGTGCTCTGCCCTTGAGTTGGAGAGCAAAAAGCACAAAAATAATGAAACTCCAGCTTCACCACTCAGAGTTGTTAGTATTTCTAACTTTCAATGCAATACTCTCCCCTGATAGTATACCCTGGGCTGTCAAAAATGATCCAAATTGAAATATGTCATGCTGTTGAGAGATGGATTCAGGTCTACCTTCCCAAAATCTAGCTGCAGTGTCCAGAATCTCCAATATCCAAGTAGAAGAAGCCATCCTAGCCTTGAATTCCAGTACTGTTCAGAGAAAAAGAAAGACATGAGTTAGTTTTTATTTGAAATAGGCTTTAATCCTATCTAACTTACCCAAAGAAGCACATGCATAGGTATACAAATCAACATATGCACATAGTCTACATGCGCAACAGACCTATGCATGTACATGAATGCATATACACATGTGTACGTTCAGAAACATGACAGTACACAAACACACACTCAGATACACACAACATAAAACAACAGCAGAGAGACAGGGGCTAGTCCATTTAGTAAACACTCTGAAAAGAAGGGGTTAGAAGGACAGAGCTACAGTGCTACATTGCACAGAGTCTCTCCTGAGCCATTTTCTCTCCTTTAATCCTCATGCAACTTGTTTTGAGGCAATTTTGCTCCCCAGGCATGGCAGAGCCCTTTCTGAGTCATTCCTAGACATGCTGGTCTCATTGTCTGGGGAGGCTTGCTACTCCATAAGCGCAGGGCTGAAAAGTTTTTGGAAAGTCACTACTGCTCAGACCCCAAACAAAGTGTCTTGAGTCCATGTGACCAAACTACATGTGATGGCTGTGCTTGAAGGGGTGACAGGCTACAGAGGAACTGCCAATCACTGTCTAGAAAGGAAAGTCTGAATACCTCACATGTGGTAATTCTTAATGTTTCTGATACATAGCAAAGTCAGTACGTGTTGGCACTCATGATTACACTATGGCACTAAGTGATCAAGGACGTGGAGTGTAGAGGAAAGAGCAACAGATATGTAAGCAGGAGTTTTTTCAATCATGGATGTGTGTGTGTGTGTGTGTGTGTGTGTGTGTGTGTGTGTGTGTGTGTATGAAATGTGCATATGGGGAAGAGTTTAGTCACTGTTAGGTAAAGAGAGAGAGGAAAGGAAGGTTTCCCAGACTTGATAATCACTTGATTGAGCAAAACGAAATCAACAAGCATTCAGAGGTGCAGCAAAGGATTCATTGAAAGCCCAGAGTCTGCAAAATCTTGGTGGCTTTGGTTGATGACAATGTGGCAGTGACAACCTGGAGGGAGACTGATAGGAAACAATACTGGTGAGAAAGTCAGGAGTAAGCCATAGTCTTTTAAGCTTTCTTTCATCAGTGACAGCCTGTATGACTCTCAAGCTCCCATGTGCTTATCTATGAACTAAACAATAGTGACTCCATCATGAGCTCACACAGCTATGCTTGAAAATCTGTCCACTGAACATGAGGAGCGTGGTCTGGAGCTGGTTCCAACTTTTTGACTATTTCTAACATTGGGGTTGTATGAATTTCTCTCTTTCCCTCAGCATGGTATAAATTCATGCAAGTGTGAAGGGTGGGGTAAGGAATAATACCTATTCATTATCCATCAGAAGGCAAAAGTCCCTCCCTTGCTCAGTGGAGCCCTGTCAATAGGAAGGGCAATAGTTCCACTTGGCTTTCTGAATGCAGCCACTATGCCTTCGAGGGCTCCATGCTTATTTTCCTTCATCTCTTGTTCTCCTTTTTCTGATTTCACACTTGAGAATCCTTTATTCCTCCAGATGTGTGATATACATACATTTCCCCAAGTTTTATGTAAAATTTTATTCATATTTTATTTATTCATTAATTTGCAAGGAAAGAGGGAGAGAAGGAGAGAGAGTGGGTGCACCAGGGCCCTCAACTGCCACAAACTAACTCCAGATGCATGCACAACTGCATCTGGCCCTACATGGGTGCTAGGTAATAGAATCTGGGTCACCATGGTCCACAGGCAAGAGTCTCAACTGCTGAGCCATCTCTCTACTCCCTAAAATATAGTTTTAAAATATTTTATTGAGAGACTGGAGGGATGGCTTAGTGGTTATGCCATTTTTGCCTCAAAGACCAAAGGACCCAGGCTCCATTCCCCAGGACCCGTGTAAGCCAGATACACAAGGGGGAGCACGCATATGCAGTTTGTTTGCAGTGGCTGGAGGCCCTGGCATGCCAATTCTCATTCTCTCTCTCTGTCAAATAAATAAATAAAACATTTAAAAAATAAAATATTTTACTTATTTATTTATTTGAGAGAGAGAGAACAGGTGCTCCAGGGTCTCCAGTCACTGTAAACAAACTCCCGACACATACGCCACCTTGTGCATCTGGCTCCCATGGGTCCTGGGGAATTGAACCTGGGTCCTTAGGTTTCATAAGCAAGTTCTTTAATTGCTAAGCCATCCAGCCCCTAAAATATTATTTTTAATTTTTTAAAAATTCATTAATATGGCAGATATACAGGTAAATAAATATGATTTCAATGGCTCAGCAGTTGAGGCACTTGCCTGTAAAACCTAGTACCTGTGTAAGCCAGATGCACAAAATGGCACATACATCTGGAGTTCATTTGCAGTGACTAGAGGCCCTGGTGTGCCCATATTTATTCTCTCTCTCTCTCTCCTTGCATATAAATAAATAAGTTTTTTAAAAAACTGTGTTCAAACACACAAGTAGCAAGTTACAAATTTATATAATCATATAATACAAGAAGAATGATAAGGATGGGCCAAAAATGTGAGAAAGAGCTTTTTCTATGTGCAATCCCCTCTTGTATATATAGTATCTAATAAAATTGTCTGATTATAAAAAAATATGATTTCAAAATAGATAATTGTATTTGTATAGACCAATAACACAATATGAAATATAGGAACTCACTTGCATATCGAGACCCTGACTTTATGATTACCAGTTACATTTGAGCCTCGTCCCAATGTCCTAGCCAGAGCAGAAGGAAAGATAATGAAATAAATACACAACTAAGTAAAACACCTAGGAAAAAGTCCAACAAACTTTATGCAAGTGAACTGTAGCAAAAAATACAAATAATAAAGAACTAACAGACTGAACAGAGGGAACAAATACTAAAAATATATCAAATATCATCTCAAATGCAGCTGTAGATCTAATATAATTCCAATGAAAATGCCAAAAGAGGGCTGGAGAGATGGCTTAGCGGTTAAGCGCTTGCCTGTGAAGCCTAAGGACCCCGGTTCGAGGCTTGGTTCCCCAGGTCCTACGTTAGCCAGATGCACAAGGGGGCGCACGCGTCTGGAGTTCGTTTGCAGAGGCTGGAAGCCCTGGCGCGCCCATTCTCTCTCTCTCCCTCTATCTGTCTTTCTCTCTGTGTCTGTCGCTCTCAAATAAATAAATAAAAATAAATAAAATATTTAAAAAAAAAAAGAAAGAAAATGCCAAAAGAAGAGGTCGTAGGTCTTGACAAGCTAGAACATAAAGGGTAATTAGAAGAGCTGAGGTTAGTAAGACAAGCAGCTAAAGAGAAAAGGAACTGGTGGCCTTGCCTTTATAGGTTTTATGAATTATCCTGAAGTTAGAATAATGTTGCTACAACAACATTGTGTAATGACAAATTGACAATGGACAGACTTCAGGACTTATGGAGAACTCATATAACATGATATGTGGTAAATTTGATGTTTAAATAAAACTGGTATGAGGACTCTGGGTTATCAATTGAGCAGGGAAGGAAATTAAGCCCCTATATAACTCTATCAATAACAAAAATCAATTGGGGGGGAGATTAAAGACTTAAATAGGAGTGGTATAGCTATAAAAATTTTAGAGGACACCATAGGGATATATCTGACATTCCTAAAAGAAGTAAAAAAATTCTTTAAAAAATGTGTAAGCATGAAGCCAATGATACCACAGCAAGAATCTAAGTAGAGTTTTGTAACTTTCAGGAGGTCTACACATCCCAAATTGGAGAGCAGGGCCTGGCATGTCACACGAGCTTCTTACCATACATGGTGGTAAAAGTGATTGGTCTTTGTGTTACAAAGCAAGTAATTAAAACCTTCAAGGCAACTGATTAGAACTTACAAAAGATCAGATAGA
Source organism: Jaculus jaculus (assembly GCF_020740685.1). Taxonomy (NCBI): domain Eukaryota; kingdom Metazoa; phylum Chordata; class Mammalia; order Rodentia; family Dipodidae; genus Jaculus; species Jaculus jaculus. The sequence goes on from NC_059115.1 coordinate 26,185,656, forward strand.
GACATGGACTGATTCCCAGACATTAAAAGTCAATCTGAGTTATGGGGACTAGTGAAATGGCATTTGCCTGAGAAGCCTAAGGACCCAGGCTCAATTCTCCAGAACCCAAAGAAGCCAGATGCACAAGGGGGCACATGAGTCTGGAGTTTCTATGCAGTGGCTAGAGGCTCTGACATGCCCATTCTCTCTTTCTCTCATAAATAAATAGATAAAATGAAAAAGAAAAGATAGTGGTTCTGAGTTATATAAGACTAGAATTAGCATTTCATGCCTTTGGAGTCTATAGATATTTACAGAATTTAATCAATAAGACAAAAGAGTAAGTAAGATTAGACTGCATCAAAATTCCCATATTTATAAACATGTTATTTATTTATTTATCTATTTATTTATCTATTTATTTATTTATTTATTTATTTATGAGAGGCAGAGAGATAGAGAAAACAGGTGAAGAGAAAGAAGAGGCATGTGAGGGCCTCCCGCCTTTGCAAACAAATTCCAGACACATGCACCACCTTGTGCAACTGGTTTATGTGAGTACTGAACAATTGAACCTGGGTCTTTAGACATTGCAGGCAAACACCTTAACTGAAAAGCTGGCCCATAATTCCCATATTTATAATCTCAATATGCAATATTTACACTTAGTACTGGACTGTATATGCAAGTATGTACTGTATATGTTAAGTGTGTCAATTACTTGAATAAAATTTATCTTCCTTGTAATATTTATGACCAGTTCTCAGTATGGCTCAATTTGCATATTTCTTCTTATATAATAGTCTATATTTCTTTCTTTCTTTCTTTTTTTTCAAGGTAGGGTCTTACTCTGGCCCAGGCTGACCTGGGATTCACTATGTAGTCTCAGGCTGTCCTCGAATTCACAGTGATCCTCCTACCTCTGCATCCTGAGTGCAGGGATTAAAGGCATGTGCCACCATGCCCAGCTCTATTTGATTCATTTTAATGACATTTTTCTTCACATGTATTAGTAGGTACATATGAAAGTTCTAAAAGGAAGGATATATTTTTCAGAAACTCATAAATGAACTCATGAAATTGAGTTTGAATTAATAGCAATCTACCAGGAAAATGAGACTTCTTCATATTAATGTACATGTAAAAACACTGTACTGATTAAAAGATACTCAGGGGCCAGGAAGATGGTTTAGTGGCTAAAGGGGCTTGACTGCAAAGTCTGACAGCCCAGGTTCAATTCCCCAGTACCTAGTCAGATGCACATGCATCTGAGGTGGCAAGAGCCCTTGCATGCCCATCCCCAAGCCACTTGCAAGTAAAAATATAAAAGATATTTTTGAAAGTACAGCTAATAAAACTAACTTAGTATGAAAATGTTACAGACACATTTTTAAAAGCCAGCAGTAAACACAGCAGTGGTTTGTAACTTAGAGCAGCAGAGTATTTTTCAGGGAAGAATGTTTTACTGTTGATGTAGTTTATAGAGCTTGTGGATACTTGGTGGCAGCAAAATCAGTTTGTCTTTCAGTAGACATATTTGATAAACAATGCATTCCTTTGTTTTTGATACTTTAATGGACTATCCCCACTCTTTCACTCTATTTTGTTTTTTGGTTTTTCAAGGTAGGGTCTCACTCTAGCTCAAGCTAGCCTACAGCTCACTCTGCCTCCTGAGTGCTGTGATTAAAGGCACGTGCCACCATGCCTTGCTGGTAATCTTTTATTTCTTTGCATAATATTAAACAAGATAATAAAATGGATGAATATTTACATGTAGGTGTGTTTTACTTACTTGAAATGTGTGTGACTAGATTTCTTTTCATTTCTCATACAAGTAATGAAATATGCTTGAATGATAACTGAGTCTAAATACAAAATATACTTGTTTCACACATAGACTAAAAGTCATTTTATACAATATTTTAAGGAAATTGTGCATGAAACAAAGCCTGTGTTAATAAAGCCATCAGACTTCAGCAATGGCTGGGTGGTAAAATACCTTAGATTCTGCAGCATTTCAAATTTTTAGCTTGGGAATGGGAATGCTTGGCCTAACTTATTATTTGATTGCATATAGATTATGAATCTTTCTGGTAAAGTTCAATTTGGAATTACTCCTTGGGAGTTTGTATTAATATCTGAAAGTCAAATTTATGCCCTCAAGATTTCAGAAGGATGTGAACATGTATACCATGCGAAAACTCCATGCTGTTCATTTTCAATCAAGACATCAAAAGAGTCCAAAGAGCCTGGAGGAAAGAACAAAAGGCTTTTATAAAACGTAGTGATGACTTCCACTCACATACACAGTGTATACTCATCATAATCCCCTGCCTCCATCTTCCTTTGTTCCCCTCATCCCCTAACCACTGAACCCTTCTTTTCAACTAGTCCCTCATCTATTTTGATGTCATCATTTTTTCATGCTCATTATGATGGTCTTGTGTCAACCCCTATGAAGTTATGAATGCAATGGCTACTTAATGTCTGGAAGACAGTACTCCAAAGCACCCTTCCCCTTCCTTTAGCTATTACATTGTTCTTTAATGGTCCCTGTACCTTGGTTGGTGTGATAGAGTTGTCTCATTTAGTGACGAACACTCTGCTGTCTCTTCTGCTCATCCCTTTGATGAATTTGAGTCAACCCAGTGGTAAATGCCATATGAAAAGAGAAGCTTCTCCAACAAAGAGTGAGTAGCATTAGTAGTATGGGCATAAACATAAATATTTAGAGGGCAGTTTGGTGAGAATACGTTACACATTTAGCCAGACAACACTAGTAGCTTGCACCAAGGTTATGACCTCTCAAGCAATAGGTTTTTGATTAATATTTCATGCTGGGCATGAATTACCTCCTATGAGGCAAGCCTCTAGTCCAATCAGAGAACAGCTGCATTCCCATATAATTGAAGTGCCACCATTGCACCAATTGGTACATTATTTCTGGCCGGCCAGTAGTGTTACTTTCAGGGTCCGCTGCATAGCACTTTCCAATACCCTGATGCCATAGAGGACCTGACCTCAACAGCTCCTCTGGCTCCTCCAGCTCCCTCAGCCTCTCCTGATACCCTGCCTGATGATAAGATTTGATTTTGATTTTAGGCTCTGGAGTTGTAATTAAAATACAAATTTAAAATGGGAATGTATAACTTCTGAAAAAATGAATTAATATGTGAAAGGGAAATGGTTGTCTAGAATCTACATGAAAAATGCACTTGAAATAAATGTGTGTGTGTGTGAGTATGTATGTGGCTCACAGCCCTTAGGCTGCAGAACAATTTCTGTTCTCAGCAGTGCCATTTCATTGTGGGGATGTTTTCCAACAAGACGGCATAACCATAACCAATTTTTACTGTGGAGTGTCCCCCAGAAGGAATACTAAAAGTAAAAGATCATAGGCAAAAAAAAAAAAAAAAAAAAAAAAAAAAAAGATTCTCCTACTCTTAAAGAGTTGTAAAATGGCAGGAACAAAAAGCTTCCTTGTAGCCCTAAGGAAAGTCCTAAACTCTCCCGGGAGGAATTTAGGTTAAAAACAACACAAAAAACCCCAAAACAAACAAACAAAAAACCCCTCCTTCTTAGCTTTCCTGCCTTGCAGAGCCAGGGGTGGCAAGCATGGAGAATCTCAGGATTCTGGCTCCAGAATGATGATGAATGAATACCAAGTTGCTATGAACAGATGGTGACTTCTTATAAGAAATTTGTAACTAGTTTTATGCTTACTTTATCTTTCTATGCTTGTATGAATCTAACAAACAACACCCTCAAAATTTGTGCTCAAATTTTGAAGTTCCCAGTAGTGAGTTTGTAAAAATAAAAATTCTGAAATTTCTAATGTTCAAATCTGCTTTCATGTTTTAAAAAATCTGTTTCAGGAAAATTATAAGAAACAAAGTTCTAAAATCTATATGTTTATTCTGGGTAAATAGTGTAAGTCAAATCTGGTCTACTCTTTCAAAAAAGTTATTTCAAAAGGCCTTCTGAAAAAAAAATGGACATATTTTAAGTCTTAAGGTAAGGACAATAAAAGTTCTTGTTGATAGTTATGAGATGAACTGACTAAAGAAGATAAGCTTGAGAAAAAACTTTATAGGTTGGATGTTAATTGTTTGATGAAAATGCTTGTTACAGAGTGGTTACATGGATTGAAAAGAAAAAGCACATAAAGGAAAGTATGAGTAAAGTATGTAGATGAAGATATGAGTAAGCTTAAACAGAAGGTTAAAGATAAAGTACTTAATCAAATTACAGACTTGTGAGATGTAAAATGACTATTAGCCTAGGGCTTACATCAGAGTAACAGAGTATGGCCCTGGCTGGTAGCAGGTTGCTATGATATTCAGGTTGTGAAGTTAACTTTAACTCATTGATGTTAATCTGGTCATAATAATAGTTATAAAAGACTGAATTTAGAGTACCCAACCAAGTTAACAAGGTTCTTCTGTTTGCCAAACTGTTAACTAATTCTTTTATTTTTATTTTTCATTAACAACTTCCATAATTATAAAAAATACCTCATGGTAATACCCTCCCTCCCCCAACTTTCCCCTTTGAAACTCCAGTCTCCATCATATGCCCTCCCCATCTCAATCAGTCTCTCTTTTATTTTGATGTCATGATCTTTTCCTCCTCTTATGATGGTCTTATGCAGGTAGTGTCAGGCACTGTAAGGCCATAGATATCCAGGCCATTTTGTGTCTGGAGGGAGCATGTTGTATGGAGTCCTGCCCTTCCTATGGGTCTTACATTCTTTCTGCAACCTCTTCTGCATTAGACCCTGAGCCTTGGAAGGTGTGATAGAGATACTGCAGTACTGAGCACTGTGGTCATTTCTTTCCATCACCATGATACCTTCCTTCTGAGTCATCCCAAGGTCACTGCCATCTGTAAAGAGAAGGTTCTTTACCAAAAGTGAGAGTAGCATTAGCATAAGGGTGTGAACATTAACAAAAGTACTTACTGGGCAGTTTGATAAGCATAGTATATACATTTAGCCAGACAACAACAGACATTACACCCCTAGGGCTCATGACTACTGTTTTAAGTTTTCAGTATCAGGGATGTATTCCTTCCCATGGAGTGGGCCTCCAGTCCAATTACAGGGCAGTTGGTTTCCCCAATAACAGACATGCCACTATTGCACCTGTTGGCTCATTTGGCCTGGCTGGCCAAATATAAGGCTTGCAGTGTCCACTGTTGAGTATCTTCATGGGTGATTTCTCTTTCTCCCATTGAACTGCATGCAGAATTGCTTCTTCCAGATTTCTGTCGGCTGGTCTACATGGAGGAGGTTATCAGTTCAGATCCAACAGGATTTCTCAGTGGCCTTGCAGCACAAGTATATGGAGTCTTCAGCAATAGGGTCTTACCATCTATGGTAAGGAAACCAAAGACCTCGTGGGAAACCAAAGACCTCAGCAAAGGCCTATAATGTTTTGGGGTCATTAGGGACCTCCCTGGCCAACAAATCACTGGAAGGTATCCAATCTCTGGCACTGAAAATTTTCTAGCAGCAATCTACGGCTCCTGAGTGTTCCATTGTCCAAAAAAGTAGGATTACATACGATTTACTTATATCCTCTTAGATTTTGATTAGCTATCTCTCCACCTTTCCTTTACTCAATCTCTTCCCTAGACTTCATTTTGGGCATTTTCACCCCCATTAATCTATCCTTCTACTTACATATATACAATACCATCCAATTAAGTACCCCCTCCCTTCCTTTCTCTTCCCTTTATATCTCTTTTGTAGCTAACTGGCCTCTGCTACTGAGTTTTTCCTTCTCACACAGAAGCCCAGTAATCTGTAGCTAGGATCCACATATGAGGCAGAACATGCAACGCTTGGCTTTCTGGGCCTGGGTTACCTCACTTAGCATAATTCTTTCCAGATCCATCCATTTTCCTGCAAATTTCATAACTTTATTTTTCTTTACCACTGAGTAGAACTCCATTGTATAAATGTGCCATATCTTCATTATTCACTCATCAGCTGAGGGACATCTAGGCTGGTTCCATTTCCCAGTTATTGTGAATTGAGCAGCAATAAACATGGTAAAGCACGTATATCTAAGGAAATGAGATGAGTCCTTAGGATATATGCCTAGGAATGCTATAGCTGGGTCATAATGGTTAATCAATTTTCAGCTGTTTTAGGAATCTCCACACTGATTTCCACAATGGCTGGACCAAATTACATTCCCACCAACAATATAGAAGGGTTCCTCTTTTTCCAAATCCTCACCAGCATTTATGGTCATTTGTTTTCATGATGGTAGCCAATCTGATAGGAGTGAGATGGAATCTCAATGTAGTTTTATTCTGCAGTTCCTTGATTACTAGGGATGTAGAACATTTTTTTAGATGTTTATATGCCTTTTGTATTTCTTCTTTTGAAAACTCTCTATTTAGCTCCATAGCCCATTTTTTAATTGGCTTGTTTGATTTATTACTTTTTAATTTTTTGAGTTCTTTGTATGTCCTAGATATTAGTCCTCTATCGCATGTATAGCTGGCAATGATTTTTTCCCATTTGTAGGTTGCCTCTTTGCTTCATTCACAGTGTCCTTTGCTGTACAAAATCGTTGTAATTTCCTGAGGTCTCAGTGGTTAATCTGTGGTGTTACTGCCTGAGCAATTGGGGTTATATTCAGAAAGTCTTTGCCAAGACCAATATGTTGAAGGGCTTCCACTAATTTTTCCTCTAGCAGTTTCAGAATTTCAGGTCCAATGTTAAGGTCTTTAATCCATTTGGATTTAATTCTTGTGCATGGAGAAAGAGAAGAATCATTTTCATCTTTCTACAAATACATATCCAGTTTTCCCAGCACCATTTGCTAAATTTTTCTCCTCGGCATATATCCTAAGGACTCATCTTATTTCCTTAGATGTATGTGGTCTACCATGTTTATTGCTGCTCAATTCACAATAACTGGGAAATGGAACCAGCCTAGATGTCCCTCAGCTGATGAGTGGATAATGAAGATATGGCACATTTATACAATGGAGTTCTACTCAGTGGTAAAGAAAAATAAAGTTATGAAATTTGCAGGAAAATGGATGGATCTGGAAAGAATTATGCTAAGTGAGGTAGCCCAGGCCCAGTAAGCCAAGCGTTGCATGTTCTGTCTCATATGTGGATCCTAGCTACAGATTACTGGGCTTCTGTGTGAGAAGGAAAAACTCAGTAGCAGAGGCCAGTTAGCTACAAAAGAGATATAAAGGGAAGAGAAAGGAAGGGAGGGGGTACTTAATTGGATGGCATTGTATATATGTAAGTAGAAGGATAGATTAATGGGGGTGAAAATGCCCAAAATGAGGTCTGGGGAAGAGATTGAGTAAAGGAAAGGTGGAGGGACAGCTAATCAAAATGAGTATTTTTGGCATTTTTATCGAATATAAGGTGGCTATAGCTACCTGGACTTGCATCTAGGCCCTCTATTCTGTTCTATTGATCTACATGTCTGCTTTTGTGCCAGTACCATGCTGGTTTTGTTACTATGGCTTTGTAGTGTAGGTTAAAATCAGGTATGGTGATACCACAAGGCTTATTTGGTTGCTCAGTATTATTGTAGATATTCGAGGCTTTTTGTGATGCCAAATGAATTTTTGGATTATTTTTTCTATTTCCGTGAAGAATGCTGTTGGAATTTTGTTGGGGATTGCATTAAATGTATAGATTGCTTTTGGTAGGATTGCCATTTTCACATATTGATTCTTCCAATCCAGGAACAAGGGATGTTTTTCCATTTCTTAGTGTCTTCTGCCATTTCTCACTTGAGTGTTTTAAAGTTTTCATTGTAGAGATCCTTTACTTCCTTGATTAGGTTTATTCCAAGATACTTTACTTTCTATATTTATATTTATACTTGATATTTTACTTTACTTTGATGCAATTGTGAATGGGAGTGTTTCTCTGATTTCATTCTCTGTGTGTTTATTGTTAGCATACAGGAATGCTATTGAATTCTTTGTATTTTTTTTTTTTTTTTTGTATCCTGCTACATGGCTGTAGGTGCTTATCAGATCTAATAGCTTGCTGGTAATTCTGTAGGGTCCTTTATATATAGAATCATGTCATCTGCAAATAATGATAACTTGATCTCTTCCTTTCCAATTTGTACTCTTTTTATGTGCATCTTTTGCTTTATTGCTATGGCTAAGATTGCCAGTACTATATTAAGTAAAAGTTGGGACAGCGGACACCCTTGTCTCGTTCCTGTTTTTCATGGAAAAACCTCCAGTTTTTCCCCATTTAGTAATATGTTGACTGTAAGCTTGTCATAAATAGCCTTTATTATATTGATATATGATCCTTCTTTTTCTAGTCTCTGTATGACTTTTATCATGAAGGGATGTTGGCCTTTGTCAAATGTTTTTTCTGCTTCTAATGAGATGATCATATGGTTTTTGTCCTTCTGTCCATTTATATAATGTATTACATTGCTTGATTTGCATATGTTGAACCATCCCTGCATCTCTGGTATAAAGCCTACTTGGTCCAGGTGAATGATCTTTCTGGTATATTCTTGTATTCTGTTTGCCAATATTTTGTTGGGAATTTTTGCATATATGTACATGAGGGAGATTGGTCTGTTATTTTCTTTTTTTGTTCTATCTTTGCCTGGTTTTGGTATCAGGATGATGCTGGCTTCGTAGAAGGAGTTTGGTAGGATTCCTTCTTTTTCTATTTCATGGAATTGCTTAAGATGCAATTGCGTTAGTTCTTCCTGAAGATCTGGGAAAATTCAGCAGTAAATCCATCTGGGCCTGGACTTTTTTTATTTGGGAGATTTTTGATAACTCTTTGGATCTCCATACTTGTTATAGGTCTATTTAAGTTATCAATCTCATCTTGATTCTTTAATTTAGGTAGGTCATATAAATCAAAGAAATCATCCATTTCTTTCAAATTTTCATACTTAGTGGAGTATATGTTTTTATAGTATGTCCCTATGACATTTTGAATTTCTCTGGAATCTGTTGTGATGTTGCCTTTTTCATATCTAATTTTATTAGTTTGTGTCTCTTCTCTCTTTCTTTTGGTCTGATTTGCTAAGGGTTTATCAAACTTGTTTGTCCTTTCAAAGAACCAACTCTTTGTTTCATTGATTCTTTGGATTATTTTTTGTTTCTATTTCATTAATTTCTGCCCTAATCTTTATTATTTCTATCCATGTACTGAATTTTGGTTTCCCTTGTTCTTTTACAAAGGCTTTAAGCTGAAGCATTAGGTCATTTAATTGTGACCTTTCTAATTTCTTAATATAGGCACTTAAAGCTATAAATTTACCTCTTAGAACTGCCTTCATTGTGTCCCAGAGATTTTGGTATGTTGTGTTCTTACTATTGTTTGACACGATAAAATTTTTAATTTACTTCTTGATTTGTTCATTGACCCATTCATCATTTAGTAGTGTATTGTTTAGTTTCCACTATTTTGTGTATGATCTATAGCCTTTATTGATACTGATTTGTAGTTTGATTCCATTGTGGTCAGATAGAATGCAGGGAATTGTTTCAATTTTCCTGTATTTGTTAAGATTTGCTTTGTATCCTAATATATGGTCTATTTTAGAGAATGTTCCATGTCTTGTGGAAAAGAATGTATATTCAGCAGCATTTGGATGAAATGTCCTGTATAAATCTGTTAGGTCCATTCCTTCTATATCCTCATTTAGTCCAGATACCTCTCTGTTTATTTTTTCCCAGGATGACCTGTCAATTGATGAGAGTGGGGTGTTAAAGAACCCCACTACTACTGTTTTGGTGTTATCTGTGACCTTAGTTCTAATAGTATTTGTTTGATGAATTTGGGGCCCCCATGTTAGGTGCATATATGTTTAGGATTGTAATGTCCTACTGTTGGAGTATGCCATTAATCAATATAAAGTGACCTTCCTTGTCTTTCCTGGCTAACATTGGACTGAATTCTACCTTGTCAGATATTAGGATAGCAATCCCTGCTTCTTTCTAGGCCCATTTGCTTGAAACACCATTTTCCAACCTTTCACCCTAAGATAATGTCTATCTTTTGTAGAAAGGTGAGTTTCTTGGAGACAACAAATTGTAGGACCCTGCTTTTTTAACCCAGTCTGCAAACCTATGTCTATTAGTTGTGGCATTGAGGCTGTTGATATTAAGAGATATTATTGAAAGGTGTGTATTTATGTTTGCCTTTTTTTTTTTTTGTAGTTCTGGTTCTACCTTTGCTCTCTTGTGTTAACTAGTATTACAGTATTTTTTTTTTTTTCTCTCTAACTGCTTTCAGTATTTTTCTTTGGTTTGTGTGTTTGGTAGTTTGATTATAATATGGTGAAGAGAGGTTCTTTGTAAGTTTTGCCTGGCTGGTGCTCTAAAGGATTCCTGTATATGCATTGGCACCTTTTTCCCAATTTGGGAAAAGTTTTCTTCTTTGATTTTGTTGAGGATGCCTACTATGCCTTTGGAGTGAAATTCTTCTCCTTCTACTATGCCCTCAATTCTTATGTTTGATCTTTTCATAGTTTCCAAATATCTTGAAATTCCCATTCACACTTTTCTATTAGTTTTTCTTTCTCTTTGTTGGACTGTATTAGATCTGCCACCTGGTCTTCTAGCTTATATATTCTGTCCTCTCCTTCATCCATTCTACTGGTGAGATTTTCTACAGAGTTTTTTAAATTTCATTAACTGTGTTCTTCGTTGCTAGTAACTCTGACTGGTTTTTCTTTATTATTTCTATTTCCTTATTTATGCCCTGTATTGATTTCTTTATTTTGTCAAGTTGGTGTCCTATGGTTTCTTTGATTCCTTTGATTTCCTCTTTGATTCGTTTGATTTCTACTTTGACTTCTTTGAACATATTTCATATGTGTGACAGATAAACACTGTTTAATTTTTCAAATGTGGTCTATTTACCTTATAAAATAGGGAATAAAAGAGTAAATAATTCCTTTATGAGATTTTTTTTTTGAGGCAGGGTTTTATATATAATAACCTTAGGAGAGAATATTAATGAGACAAGTTTAACCTTAAGATTTAGACTTCCGGTTAAAAAACCAAGCCTGGTAACTGTGGCCGTGCTGGAACTTCCACTGCTCCTGAAGGTTCTGCTGCTGGATCTGCCACTGCTATAGCTGCTGGTGCTGCTGCTGGAGCTGCTGCTGCCACTGCTTGATCTGCTACTGCTGGAGCCACCGTTGCCAGTGCTAGAGCCACTACTGTTGCTGCCAGAGCCAGAGCCAGAGCTGGAGCTGCCCCTGCCAGAGCTGCTTCAGCCTGTCTGTGTGGGCTCTGGATGCTCTGGATCTCTCCCATTTCTCTGCTGCCATTTTAATTTCTTATACACCTCACTTTTTAGTAAAAGTTTGTATTTTGCTGGGTTTTCTTTGGCTTTTTCTCCCCGAGGCTGCTTTGGCATGGTTCCTATGCCACCATCTTAACCAGAAGTCTAAATCTTAAGGTTAAACTTGTCTCATTAATATTCTTTCCTAGGGTTATTATATCTGTCACACACTTGAAAACTATTTACTTTATGTTGTGATTTCAGATGTAATTCTTCAATTCCTCCAACAATCAGTCTTAATATTTTATATTTACCTTACTGAACAAATTTAACAAAGTACCACAGACAAAATTTATAGAGTTGGTTAAGGTTCAAATAGTTAAAAGATTGCGTCATAAAATTTCGTGTATGTTAAGAGGTTAAAGACATTTCTTTTTGACTCAGCAGTTAAAGGTGCTTATTTACAAAGCCAATTGCATGTAGTGGAGCACGCACTTGGAAATTTTTTGCAGTGACAAGTGGCTCTGACATGCCCACTCCCTCTCTTTTCCATGAGACTTGTCTCCTTTTGTATTAGATCATGGCAGTTTAATCCAGTTCCTCTATTCTTTGGATATGTTAAATCTAACTAAATTAATTTCAGAAGCTGACTTGTAGATTGGATAGACATCTTATTTAGCCTTTAAAAGTGCTAAATCTTCTCAAAAATATAAAGTTATCACAATTCTAATAAGCTCAAAAGTTATAAATTTTCATGACTTCATATTTAAGCCAAAAAATGCTACTTCATAGTATAGAATTCTTATTTATTTTAAATTCAGCAAATCTTTTGTTCCTAGTTTACTCTCTGTAGGCTCATGTGCCTTAAATATGTAAGCTCTACTTTTTGTTAAGATCAGACATTTCCAGATATCATAATATTAAAATATTGTACTTTGTATTGTACAAAGTCCATGATGTTTAGCTATCAATAAGAATGTATCACCATGCCTGGCTAAAACTCTGTAATTTTAAGATGGCTCTTGTCTTGTTCATGCTGGTTTTGCTAGATGATTACCATTGAGGTTATAAACTAAGTCTTATAGTAAGTGGCTTATTGTAATTTTATTCTTTGAAAAACTGAAAAAGCTCCTCATGTCTTAGAAAAATTCACTGTATACAAACAATGTAAATATATTTTGTCTAAGCTTCATGTAAGAGTCATCAATATTTCTTTAGTTAAGCTTTAAAATTTTTCAATGGTAAATGGCACTTAATTAAGAAATTGCTTTGTGTCTGTCATATTGTCTCTAATGCATGTTAAAATCAGGCTTGTTTAACTCAACAATGACTAACTTTTATTTTATTCTTGAGTTATGTATAATCAGTCTAAGTCAAGGTTTCATTTAATTAATTGTCTCATTGCTTATATAGATATTGATGCTTAAAAAATGTTTCCTGCCCTAGAAAAATAATCTTAAATTGCTGTTCTGCCTCCAGTTTGGGGGAGGGGGCAGTAATTGGTACTTACAGTGGTATACAGACTAGACAAAGTTGTTTTCAAACACAGATGCTAAGTTTTTATACTACTACCTTTTTCCTGGCATACAATATCTAGATTAAATCAATTGGCTTATAGATATTGATATAATATAATGATTGATAAGATATTGCTTTCAGGGCTACTAAAATGTTCTGCCTATGCTTATAACTGACAGATCCTTGAAAGATAGAATTTGTATGCATTCTATGTCCCAGATACAGCTTTCACTGTCACCTGACAACTAAACTTAAATATTAATCAGAATGATTTTAAACTATTGTGTCATTCTCTAACCAGATCTGCTTTGTTAACCAGATATGCCCTGCACCCTTTTAACTAATCTGTTTTTATAATCATATATTTACAGTCCCTTTAAGTAATTAATAAACATCTGTATAAGCCAAAGTCAACTGAAAACACTGGAGTCAAAAGGATAACCAATATTTTGGTTCCTGCTCCTGGGTTGAAAGGCCACAGGAGATGACAGATGACTGGACACATGAACTTCTAACCACTGGTAAGTTACCTGTCTTCTTCTTCTTCTTGTTTTTTTTTTTTTTTTGTTACCTGTCTTCTTGATCAGAGACGATGTAGAGACCCAGAAATGAATTCGAAGTCAGTTTATCTGCAACAGGAGATTCCCAAAAAAGGGAGGGCCACTTGGTCAGCATGATCTTGACTTATATTCTAGCAGATGAAAGTCATAGAACTCTTCAAAGTGCCTAAAAGTCTCTCCTACAGTGCCACTATTGACCTCCAAAATATGCACTTAATTCTGGCAACCTACATGGTCTTAATCACCCAGTAAGAAAAATATAACTACAATATGAACAATGATTTGTAATAAAAGGCTCCCCTGTCTGATGCTGACTTACAATATTAGACGCTAACATTAACTCAAGTCTTCTGCCTCTGCCTGTTCCAGATTAACTTCACCAACCCTGATGCCATCCCTCCTACTTGTATTAGCAAGAATGAAAGCTATTCTTTGGGCCCACTCCTTCCTTAGCTCCTACCTTATCTCATCCAAGGATAAGTACACTGCCACCCCAATGAGCACTCTCAAACATAAACTCTCTTGTGTTCCTACTCTTCCCCAATCCCAAAATGCCCCTCTACCTCCTCTTTTCCCAAGTCTCATATCTCTTGCCTCTGAATGCTCACCCTCCCTTTACACTCAATGTTTTGATGTTATAGCTGTTAACAGAATAGCAAGGTCATTCATTCTCCCTTCTGTCTTCTCACAGAGCCCATCTCCCTCACCTTCTCTATAACAGGTGTCTGCCAGTGATTGCTCTGAAGCCAGATCAATACAGGGATGGTACAAGAAAAGTCTCTGTTTCATTCAGGACCAAGTCATAACAACATGCCACAGTGGGGCTGTCGATCTCATCACTCTGCCAACTCTAGCCACAATGAAACTGCCTCCTGCCCTGAAGAGAGACTCATTGACTGCATTATCCAGCCTCTCCCATAAGAACTCATTACCCTTATGGTCAACATAAAAAAAATAACCTTCATCTCTTATCATTAACAAAAAGCTAGAATGTTAGGTCAGGACAAAATGGAGTCACCAAAGACAGCAGGATGGTGACAAACACAAGGAAGTGGGTCATCCACATTCCTCAAGAAACTGCCCAGCCATTATCCCTTTCTTGCCTAACAGTGCTCCAGGTCTAGGTTTCCTGCCTCCTTATCTCCCACCTAGTCACTTCTGATCTCACACCCTATGGTAATGTAGAGAACACAGGAGTTCCTGTCCTCCTCACTTTCCCCCAACTGAAGAGCTCTATATAGCCCACTATCTGTAATCTCAAAGTTAGCTGTGCACCACTCTTGATAGTCAATCCTAGCAGCTCATGTTTTTCTTGAAAAAAGCTTCCATCTTTGCCTCAGAGTAGTCACCATGTTCCTGGTCACTCTCTGAACCTTATAGTAGGTGTGCATAGGAGTGTTATAGCCAGTACCCCCCTGCCCCCTTGCTCATTCCCCCACTATTATTTCCCACCTACTGTGGCAGGAATGATATTCAGCCTCGGCTTATGCCATCTTTCCCCCTATAAACAGGAAACTTCCCCTCAAGAGTATAAGCCAAGGTGCTTTGTGCCAGCAATGAGAAGATAACTACAATAATACTTCTGCCCAAATTCTCTGTGTATGTATGCTTGTGTGGTTTCAGCTGGGGCCCTGGTGAGGTGCGATGGGCTGATTATCTCCTCAGGATCTGCGCCCATCTGAAAAAGAGAAGCATGTATGCATGTATGTACACATGTATGTCATTCAGATTTTAGGCTGTTTACATGTGATGACTGCAGATCACACAATAAACATGTGTGCATGCTGTCTTTTTGGAATTTTATATTTGTTTTGGTTAACATGTTTTGTGATTCTTCCATACATGTGTATAAGATGTCCTGATCAAATCAGTATATTCTACATTTCCATTTCTTTGTCATTTCCTTATAAATAAACCTTCACATTCCTCTATCCTAGTTCTTTATTAGTTCAGAATCAGGTGGCAGACTGACAATGGCCCCTCTGCCCATTCAGGTGCCATGTCTCTGTCTCCTCTCCCAGTGGCCTCCAGTGGCCCCACTCCTTCTTCAGCAGCCTCCCAGTGGGCCACCTTCTTCAGAGGCCTCCTGCTGTCCTGGAGCTGCCCCCCCTTTCCCCTTCAGGTAGTCAGAATCATTGGCCTCTAGGCAGTCTTCTTGGCCATTACCTCCACATGTACTAGACAGGACCCCTGGTGAGTGCCTGGAGTAAAGCAAGGCTGATCAAAGGTGATTCAAGCCCCGCCCAGCCACAACAGCGCACCAAAAAGCGGCAAGAAAGAAAAAACAAGGTCACTTTTAACTGCAGCCTATAAATAACGAAAGTTTTATGTAAAAAAAAAAAATGTGTCAACTTTGTTACATGATATCATGAATATAATTACTTAATTTATGTTCTAGGTCAACTTCAACTTTCATAGAGGAGTATTAAAAACAACAGAATTCTTTCTAAAGTGGTAATTTAACAGGTAATTTAAAAAGAAATTGTAATGTACTTAAAAGGAGGAGGCAACTGACCTGACTTCTAGGCCAGCCTGCCTCAAGATAGCAACAATATTTACCTTAGTTTAATGTCTTATTGGTATTAATGACATAAAATTATCTTTAGACTACTCACTTGTTAATGAATAATGGGATTAATTTGGTGTAGTTTTTCATAATAGACTTATAAGAAAGGTGGTTAATAGTGGGATAAGATAAATTGATTAAAGGAACTGGGAAGAAATTTTTCAGTGTTTGGACATAGACTGTTCATTAAAAATGCATTTTGAGTGGCACTTAGATAAAAATGTTAAAGTAGGTGAATAAAGATGTGCGTATATAGGAAAGAATTTTCAGGCTAAACCTAAACACGATGCCTAAAGTTAGAGATTTTTCAACTATTTACAGACTCTTAAGGATACTCTAAAGTTTTATATAGGGACATAGTCTTAATCTAAATTCATCTTATATTAGACACAGGTGATGCCTATACTAGGTGGGTCAGAAAATTATAAGTACAGATGTAATTGGAGGTTTAACCAGGTTAAATATAGACAAGAGTCTATCTATCACCTTGTGTTTGGCAAATGGGTAAATTTGCTATAAACAACTTCAGAATAGGATAAGGAATGTCAGGGTGTTTATCTCTCGGCTCTATAACTTTTTATTCTTGCTTTCCAACATATGCTACTTAAATTCATGGAAAGCTGGACTCTGAAAAAAACAGATGGAACCCCCTTTTATCTCAGACCCCACGCAAGTTTAAGCCATGTGTCCCCCTAGACTCTGACTAGAGACAAAATGGCCAATTGTCTCTGACAAATAAAAAGGAGTATAACATATAACTATGGTTCTCTTTAGTTCTTCTCTTTTGAACACCTAAAGTCACATCTGCTAGATAAAGTTTCTCACTAGACAAAATGCTAAATAGGTAAACTGAGTCAAGACATTTGATGAGCTTACAAACTCCTTACATAAGACAAACATCAGACTTATCTAATGTGTATATGAGGGTAAGGGCCCCTTCACTGAAACATTTAATTGGATTAAATCTAATGTTTACCTGATGCCAAGGTGTTAATCAATGGAGAAACTGAGTCTTATGATAAGGCCTTACTCATTAACAGGTCACTGATGCTAATTTGTAATGATTTAAGGGTAATAAAACTCGCTTTAAGACTCTCTCAGTAAAGTAAATTAGGTTCCTGTTTCATCAAGGTTTTAACTATTCTTAAGATAAGGGCTCACATAGAAGTGATTCATTTCCAAAGGTGAAGTACTCATACCTAAAGACATTGTGACTTTAAAGATAGCTTCTGTATTATTTATGCTAATTCTATTAAATGGTCATAACTAGGTTTAATCACTTAGGTTTAAGTGATTTAATTTCAGTAATGATAACCTTCATTTTCCTGGGATATGTTGGGACAATGTGCTTAAGCTTTATCAAATTTAAGTCATGGGTAAAACATAAAATTGTTTTATGTTAATAAAAATTTCTGTGGCATATAAAATCAATAGCTATCGAGTTTAAGGCAAAATCATTGATTGTCAAATAATGTTTTTTTTTCTTTCAAAAAGATTTATCAAGGGTTATATTAAAATTTAGCTAGGTGTTTTGGTTTAAAATTTTTTCAAGTTCTGTGGTTCTGTTTCCAATGTTCTCTGGGCAATTTGAACTAACACAGGTATCTGAACTAGTCACAGGTGTTTTCAAACACAGGTGCTAAGACTTTATATTGCCTTATTTGTCCTTTTCTGACAATTTCTAGGTTAAATGAGTTAGTCTGTAAATCAATTGGTACTGTTTTCAAGACTGGTAGCAGGTTCTGCCTATATTTATAAATATTAAATATTTAAAATATAAAATGAGTCTACTTTCTATACCTCAATAAGGCTTATGCTGCCATAGTACAACCAAAATTTTAAAGATAGGATAAAATGATTTTAAAAGCCCTTGTGCCATTCTTTAAGTCTATTTCCGTAATCAAATGTGCTTTATATGTACATACATCCAGGCTGGTGTAACTTCCTTTCTAAGTGTGTTAATTAACCTATGTAGAAGCCAAAAGCCAATTGGAATCATCAGAGCAAGAGGTGCCAATATTTTGCCCTGTGCTCCCAGGTCATGAGGCCACTGGAGATGATGGGACATGTCTACACTGCCCCCCTGGTAAGTCACTTGTCTTCCTGAGCAGGGAGGATATGGAGACCCAAACAAAATTGGTGTACAGTCTGAAACAGGAGAGTCACAATTGAGGAACAATCAATCCTCCTGACTTCCCAAAGAAGGGAAAGCTACTTGGCCAGCATGGCCCTGACTCATCCTAACAGACAGAAGACACCAGTAAGCTATGGGGCTCCTCCTGGGTCCCTAAAGTCTCTTTGGAGAGCCATTAATGACCTCCAAAATTAATCCTTAATTAAATTTGGCTATCTGCATGGTCTTAAACACTCAGAGAGAAATGTATAGCCAAAGATAAAAAGTTACCTTACACATATGAATGGCTTATTATTCCAAGAGGGGAAACAAACATTAAGACATCTTTTCCCCATAGTTTTAATTCTATAATAATAATAAAAAAAGATGTTCAAAGGGTTATTTTCAAACCTAAAATATGTAAATAATCTGGGTGTCACCATCGCAGCAAGACACTGGAACCCCACTGGGAGGGACCAGACCCTAAGTCTTCATTCTGACCACACCTACCGCTGTGAAGATGGATGGAATTGCCACTTGGATTCATCACACCCACCTACTAAGGTGGACTATATGTGGCCTTATGAAAAAGTGTTGTTTTTATGTCAACCAATCAGGTATAATTAGAGACTCAATGGAGAGAATTTGGAGAAACGGAAAAAAAAAAAAAAAAGCTGATAGGGGATGGTTTAAGTCATGGTTCAGTCATTCCCCATGGTTAACAACTCTGTTGTCTGTTTTAGCAGGGCCATTACTTTTATTTTTGTTGCTAATCACAATAGGACCTTACGTTATTAATGGATTAGTTGCTTCTGTTAGGAAACACATTAATACAGTACAGCTTATGGTTTTAAGATCACAGTATATACCATTAGAATCCACTCATTGACTCAATTGGTATCCAAGACTGGCTCCTCATGGTACATAGAGAGGGGAAAATGAGAGACCAAATATAATCATTTTTTTAAAAAGGCCCTGGCCTGACTTAGATAGAGAACTAGCTGGCCAATGTGCTGACCTTTTGCTTCTGTAAACTTTGCTTGCTTAATTGCTGCCTTTCCCCCTAAAGTTTCTGAGGAATCTCCACTTCAAGGACATTGCAGAAACACTCCACTGTGAAGGGAGGGGGGGATGGGCATCCAGTTTAGATAAGAAACTGCTTAGATAAGAAACTGAGGAATCTCCACTTTAAGGACAATGGAGATTACTTCATCTGCCTGGAGTGCCCCTAGCTCCTGCCCCCAACTTTGCCTGCTGAAACCCCAAGCCAATCAGAACTGTTTAAATCAAACAATCATGTATCTATCCCCTACTTCTTTGTTCAAATTCCTATATGAACCCCTTCCCCAAAAGAAAGGGGCTCTCTCCCTCACTACTGCTGTGCCAGACTGTGGGGATAGAGCCCAGGCCTAGGCTTGCAATAAAGAAAACTGCTGCTTTTACATTTGAGTGTCTTGGCTTCTGTGGCAGTCTGCTGGGTGACTCCTGGGTGACCAGGGGACTTGGCTCCTGGTCAGGGGTCTTGGCACAACAATTCTATGTTGACCAAAATGTGGAGCAATGGTCCTTTACAAACATACACAGCACAAGGCAGGGCATTTACTGTTTCTAGTTAAAAGTATACTGTTCATTGTAATGGACGGTTCCAGTGGGTTAGATAAAGCTTCAGACATGAATCAAATAGCACCATGAAGATGCTGTTCTGTCACTGAGCTATGCCTTTGGTAAGATGTGAGTCTCTGACAGCTGGACACAACCAGGGCAGATCCCACCAGTCTCAGTCTTGAAGAACCTCAGTGATTGACATTGACTGGATGTGATCTACAGCCAATCATTTGTAAACAAATTGGTGTGACTTGACAAAAAGATTTTCCTGGGCCTGGCCTGATGGCTTAGGAATAGTGTTCGATTCTCTCTGAGAGTGAGTGACAGGGAATGGAAATCTCTTACAAAATTAAGATTTTTGTATCAGAAGAATGTGTAGACTCAGAGTGACATGTGTACATGCATGCCCAC
The DNA here is from genome assembly GCF_020740685.1 of Jaculus jaculus. Lineage (NCBI taxonomy): Eukaryota > Metazoa > Chordata > Mammalia > Rodentia > Dipodidae > Jaculus > Jaculus jaculus. Next base: position 26,205,674 of record NC_059115.1, read on the forward strand.
AAATAAAAAATATTTACAGAGTAAAAAAAATCCTCTATGCCCCTTTCTATTCACCAAGAAAGCTGCATCCTCAGTCTTTTGACACTAGCAGCTGCAATACAGAATTGTGGTGTTTTGAAAGGAGAATGAAGGGTTACAGAGTAGCCAAACTTAAAAATTTAAGGAAGACCTCCCCAAAAATAACATGTGTCGTATATCCTAACACACTGACATATAGTCTTAGCTTAGTTTGTGTTGCTATAAGAATACTTATGCCGTGGAAATTATAAATAAATAAGATTCACTCATGACTCTAGTGGCTGGAGAGTCTAAACAGCATATTTGCCTTTCAAAAGTGGTCTCTGGCTCTATCCCAACATGGCAGAGAAATAGAAAGGAAACTTTCAGAGCAGAAAGAGCAAAGCAGGTGGTATGGGACTTGCTTTATAAAAACTTGCTCTTTTATTTCTTTACTAGTTATGCACATACTTAGTAAACAGCACATGTTGGTACCATTGTTAGCCTCCTCCCTGTCCTTGGCCTCCAAAGGGAGCCTCCTCATTGGGGATTGTGGATCATGCATTGTGGGGGTAGCCATCAGTTGTGGGGAAGAGGCAATATCCTTGTGCAAAATGTCCCAACTTGTGGGTTTAACAATCTTTCCGTGAATTTCCCTGAGTCATCTTGGGTTTGTTTTAGGTCTACTTCAATGATGAGGTCTTGGGAACCTCTGTGTCTCTGAATATCTGGTTTGGCAGAAGTTGAGGTTCTCTGTGTCAATCTCCTTCACCCTTGTGCTGACACCAGGTTCACAAGAAAGCAGCACTCTTGCTCATTTCCCAATTAGTCTGTGGTTTCAACTGGGGCCCTGGTGAGGTGCAATGGGCTGATTATCTCCTCGGGATCTGTCCCCATCTGTAAAAGAGAAGTGGATTCTCCAATGGAGAGTGAAGTTAGTGCCAGATAAAGCGGATAACCATTATTATTTTAGAGAGAATTTAATAGGTGTAGGCCACTTTTAGCCCAGTATTGGTGGGAGATTGATATTAGTGAGCAAACTCTTTTTTTGGATATGGTTTTGACTTGCTTCCTAGTTCCTGTAATGGGTTTCTTTCCACTGAACAAATCTGTTAGCCAATTCAAGAGCAGTTGGTTAGCCACCATGGCTGTGTGCCATTCTAGCAGTTGGGTGAGCATCACATCAGGTTGTATGCTGCTGAGTAGCTTAAACCACAAGTTGCTTGAACAGATATTGGCCATTTTTCCCCAGTCACTCATGTAGCACCTTCTGGCAATAGACAAGCTGTCTGGGGACTGACTCTCTTCCAGATTCCAGCCAGGTCTCTCCATGTTCTGTACCAACAGCATATAGTGTCTTTGGCAGTAGGGTGTTACCATTAACCTTTGGTGGCTAATCAATTGCTCTGACAGAATTCTGCATTCTTTTGGGAAACTTAGTAGTTCTCTCTGATCAACAGTTCATTGTGGATGTTAATTACATCCTGGTACTGGTACTGGGAGTTACAGGCCAGTTCCATGGGAAAAGAAGAAAAAAATAGGTAATATAGAAGAGAAAGAGGTGTGTGTGTGTGTGTGTGTGTGTGTGAGAGAGAGAGAGAGAGAGAGAGAGAGAGAGAGAGAGAGAGAGACAGAGAGACAGAGAGAAGAACAGGATAAGGTTAAGGTTCATCTTCCTTATACTCCCCTATGATTCAGGTATTCCCTCTAAGGACCTGATGAAGGTTCAACCTTTTAGTCTGTCTTTTGGGACATAGGATTTTATGGTACCAGTTCCATTTAGGTCTGGTTTTGTGTCCTCCCCCTTACCCTCCCCTCCTGCCCCACTCTTCCTATTGTCTAATCCTTGAAATGCCTATTAGGTATGTCAGCGTCTCAGGCAGATTCAGGTAAAGAGCCACAGATGAGTGAGACCATGCAACAATTGTATTTCTGTGATTGGGTGAGATCACTGAGAATGATCTGTTCCAAGTTTAACCATTTTTATTCAAATTTCATTGTGTCATTTTTCCATAGTGTTATGTAGAATTCCATTGTGTAGATATACCACATCTTGCTTGCTTATCCATTCATCTAATAATGGACATCTGGGTTGATTCCATTTCTTAGCTATTATGAATTAAACACAATAAACATGGTTGAGCAAATCTCTCTGAACTGAGGCATGGAACTTTTCAGGGTAAATGCCCAGTAAGGGATAACTGGGTCTGTTGGTAACTCTAGTTAACCTTTTTAGCAGTCTCTATATTGCTTTCCATAGTGGTTGTACCATCTTACATTACCACCAACAGTGAATGAGGGTACTTTATTATGAACATTCCCACCAGCATTTATTTTCGCTTGATTTTTTAATGTTTGCTATCCTTACTGGGGTAAGGTGGAATCTATAGTTGTTTTAATTTGCATTTCCCTGATGGTTAGGGATGTTGAACATTTTCTTAGGTTGTGTGTTTGCCATTTGTATTTCTTCCTCTGAGAACTCACTGTTCAGTTCTCTGTCCCATTTTAGTGGGCTGTTTGACTTTTTATTTTTTAGGATTTGAATTCTTTGTAGATTCTAGAAATTAGGCATCTGTCAGTTGTATAGCTGGTAAATTTTTTTTCCTATTTTGTGGGTAATCTATTGACTCTGCTTATTGTATGTTTGTTTGTGAAAAATCTTTTCAGCTTCATGAGATCCCAGTGGTTGAGTGAGTGTTTAATTTTCACAGCTACTGGGGTTTTGTTCCAGAAGTCTTTTCCCACTCCTATATCATGGAAAGTTTCTCTTATTTTTTCTTCCAGTAGGAGCAGATCTTATTTTGAGGTCTGATCTACTTGGACTTGTTTTTTGTGCATGGCAGGATGTGTGGATCTAGTTTCATTTTCCTGCATATGGTTATCCAGTTTGTGTAGCTCCATTTGTTGAAGATGCTGTTTTGGTTATTTGTATTGTTTCCAGTCTACATTGTTAGGATCTTTGCTGAATATCAAGTAGCTGTAGTTACTTGACCAAAATTCTGGGTACTCAATTCTGTTCCATTGGTCTATAAGCCAGTTTTTATGCCAGTTCCATGCTGTTTTTGTTACTATGGGTTTGTAATATAGCTTTAGGTCAGGTATGATGATGCATCCAGAGGTGTTTCTTTTCCTGAGGATGTGCTTGGGTATCTAAGGCCTTCTGCTGTTCCTTATGAACTTTGAGATAGTATTCTATCTCTGTGAAAACCAATGTTGTGATTTTTATTGGTATTGCATTAAATCTGTATATTGCTTTTGGTAGGATTGCCATTTTTCACAATGTTAATTCTGCCTATCCAAGAGCATGGGAGGCCTTTCCATTTTCTCAGGTTCTCCTGTATATCCTTCTTTTTAAAAAATTATTTTGATTTATTTATTTGAAAGTGACAGAGAGATAAAGAGACAAATAGAGACAGAGAGAATGTGTGCACCAGGGCCTCCAGCCACTACAAATGAACTCCAGACGCGTGTGCCCCCTTGTGCATCTGGCTAACGTGGGTCCTGGGGAGTAGAGCCTTGAACCGGGGTCCTTAGGCTTCACAGGCAAGTGCTTAACCACTAAGCCATCTCACCAGCCCTCTATATCTTTCTTGAGTGTTTTTATGTTTTAACATCCTTGGTTAATGCTCTCCCAAGATATTTATTTTTTTGCTATTAAAAATGGGACAGTGTAGCCAAATTCTTTGTCTGTATGTTTGTCTTTTGCATATAAAGAGGGTACTGATTTTTGTGCATTGATTTCATATCCTGCTACTTTGCTGAAGGAATTAATAACCTTTAAGAGTTTTGAGATGGAGGTTCTTAGGTCACTATGTATAGAATCATGTTGTCTGAGAATAGAGCTAACTTAACTTCTTTGAAATTTGAATCTCTTTTACTCTTTCTTTCTTATTCCTTGAGCTAGGACTTACAGTACTATGTTGAAGAGCAGAGGTGAGAGTGGACACCCCGTCTTGTTCCTGATCTCAATGGGAATTCCTTTAGTCTCTTCCCATTAAGTGTTATTTGGACTTTAAGAGCTTTATGTATAACTATTGTTATGTTGAGATATAAACCATCCATGCCTATTCTCTCCAATGTTTGATCATGAAGTGATGTTGTATTTTGTCAATGGCCTTTTCTGTATCTACTGAAGTGATCATGTGCTTTGTGTGTTTAAGCTTATTTATGTGGTGTATTAATTGACAGATTTCTGTATGTTGATCAGTGTTGTGCTCCTCATATAAAACTACTTGATCAAAGTGGATAACACTTTTCATGTGTTGTTGAATTTAGTTTGCAAGGATTTGGTTCAGGATCTTTGCATCTAAGCTCATGAGGGAAATAGGCCTGTAGTTTTCTTGTGGCATCTCTGCCTGGTTTTGTTATTAGGGTGATAGTAGCTTCATAAAAGGAGTTGGTGAGCTTTCCCTGGTCCCTTACCATGTGGTACAGCATGAGAAAAATTGGTTTCAGTTCTTCCATAAAGGCTTGATTGAATTCAGCTGAGAAGCCATATGGTCCTGGAATCTTCTTTTTGGTGAGGTTTTTGAATACCTTTTCAATCTTGATGGCTGTGATAAATTTGTTTATGAGATTAATATGCTCTGAGTTTAGCTTTGGTAGGTGGTATGTGACCATTTCCTCCATGTTATCCTGTTTTGTGGCGTAGAGGTTTTTGAAATAAGTCTTGATGGTTCTCCCAATTTCAATTATGTCTGTTGTGATCTCTCCTTTTTCATTTCTAATTTTGTTAATTTGAAGCATATCTTTTATCTGCTTGATCAAATTGGCCTGGGATTTATCAATCATGTTCATTTTTTCAAAGAACCAGGTCTTTGTTTCATCAAATTTCTTAATTGTTTTCTTAGTTTCCAATTCATTAATTTCTGCTGTGATCTTAATTATTTCTTTCTCTCTGGAACTTTTTGGGTTGGATTCTTGTTTTCCCAATGCCTTTAGGTGGTTGGTTAGGTTATTGATTTGGGATCTCTCTTTGTCTTTGTTAAGAAGGCATTTAGTACTATGAATTTTCCACTGAGGACTGCCTTCATTGTGTCCCATAAGTTTTGGTATGATTTATTCTCATTGTCATTCATTTCTAGAAATTTTGAAATTTCATTTTTAAAAATTTTGTCCACTATCCATCAATAACCTAAATAATTAAGATCACAGCAGAAAATAATGAATTGGAAACTAAGAAAACAATTAAGAAATTTGATGAAACAAAGACCTGGTTCTTTGAAAAAATGAACATGATTGATAAATCCCAGGCCAATTTGATCAAGCAGATAAAAGATATGCTTCAAATTATTGTTTAAAAGTTTGTTGTCCAGTTTCTAGGAGCTGGTGGGATTCCTGGCACATCTTTTGTTGTTAATTTCTAGCAATACTGCATAGTGATCTGATATTATACAGGAAATTTTGATGATCTCCCTGAAGATATGGAGGCAGGATTTATGGCCCAGTTTATGATCTATTTTAGAGAAGCTTTCATTGGTTGCTGAGAAGAATGTATAATAGTGGATTTTAGGTAGAATGTTCTATAGACGTTCATTAGGTCTAATTGATCTGCGGTGTTGTTGGGCTCTGTCACTTCCTTGTTAATTTTCTGTTTGGATGATGTATCTATTGCTAACAATGGAGTATTGAAGTCCCTGACTATGATGGTGTTGGTGGTTATTTCTGTTTTGTTGTCAACTAGGTTTTGTTTTATGAATTGTGGTGCACCTGCGTTTGGTACATAAAGATTGATGATTGTGCAAAGGACGGATACAGGGAATGGGCACACCAGGGGCTCCAGCCCACATGAGCAAGAGTGCCCCCTTGTGCAACAGGCTTGCGTGCATCCTGGGGATTCGAACCCGGGTCCTTTGGCTTCAGAGTCGGACGCCCTAACTGCTATTCCATTTCAACTAAGGAAAATTGGCAAAACAAGCAAGGGTGCTGTTTTCCTGATGAACCGGATACCAGCACAAGGTGGAAGGAGACCAACAAAGAGAAAAATCAACTCCTACCAAATCAAAGAGCCAGAGTCTCAGAGGTCCCCAACACCTCATCACTGACGCAGACCAAAAATGAACCCAACATGGCTCAGGGAAATTTTGCAGAAGAGGGGACAGAAAGAATGTCAGAGCCACATGCTGGGTCATAATATGCAGACATTTATTGTACCAATAACTGTGGGCTAACTCCACAATGCACGACCCATATACCTCAACAAGGAGGGGCCAATGGGGAGGGGTTAGGTTATGGATGAGCCTAATAGTGGTACCAAACTGGCTGTATTTGCTGAATACAAAACTAATTAAAAAAAAGATTGGTGATTGTGATGTCTTCTTGTTGGATCATTTCCTTGATAAGTAAGAAGTGGCCTTTGTCTTTTTTGATAACTTTTGGTTTGAAGTCTACTTTAGAAACATTTGTATAACTATGCATGCTTGTTTCTTATTTCTTTTTGCTTGGAATATCATTTTCCACTGTTTCACCCTGGGGAGGTGGCTGTCTTTAGTGGTGAGATGGGTTTCTTGAAGACAGCAGATTGAGGGGTCTAATTTTCTGACCCACTCTGTTAGCTGATGTCTCTTGATGGGTGAATTAAGACCATTAATGTTTAGGTTAATAACTATGAAGTTTGATTTAATCCTTGCCATATTGTGTAGCTTTATGTGGTTTGGTGTTTTCTTGGACTTTGTTGTTTTTTGTGACTTCTCTGAATTTGGTTATTGTGATCTGCTTCTTGTAGGCACTTGAAGTTCTTTTATTTGACTCTTCTGTGTGCGAATTCCCTGAAGTACTCTCTATAGGTTTGGATCTTTGTTCATATAGTTGTAAAGCTGAGTTTTATAATGGAAAGTTTTTCTTTCACCATCTATTATGAGGGATACTTTTGCTCGGTAGAGTAGTTTGGGTTGGAAGACATAAGTTCTTAGATATTGCCATGTTCCATTCTAGACCCTTCTGGTTTTCAGGGTTTCCATTGAGAAGTCTTAAGTAATTCTGATAGGGTTATCTTTGTATGTAATCTGTTGTTTCTCTCTAGATGCTTTGAGAACTTTCTCTTTGTTATCAGTGTTTAGAATCTTAATGATAATAAGTCCTGGAGAATTTTTCCTTTGGCCCAGTCTGTTTGGAGTTCTGTTAGATTCTTGTAAGTTGATGGGACTTTCTTTTGAGAAGATAGGAAAGTTTTCTTATTTAATTTAGGAGGAAGCAGTAGTTCATCTTTGAAGTGTTTTCAGTGATTATTCCCTTTTATATGTGCTATGATTATGCTTCTGATGGCAATGGGGCCTGACTGCTCAGAATGAAGAACCCACAAGGCTCTGCTTGGGATGATGATTATTCATGGATGTCTTCAGTGGCAGGAAAACCAAGGGGTGGGGGGAATGCTAGTCTGCTGACCTGGGTCCAAGTAGCTTGTAGGAAGTACAGGAGGACCTGGTCCATGCAAGGCAGGGCAACAGGTGGGATGGCAGTCACGAGTGGAGGTCCCCAATGGCAGGAAAACGAGGGAAGCGAGAATGCTAACCTGCAGTCCTAGGTCCAAACAGCATGCAGGAAGTTCAGGAGGACCTGGCAGGGCAGTAGGTGAGACAGTGGTTGTGTGTGGAGGTCCTCAGTGTCAGGAAAACTAAGGGAGGGGGTAACACTAGCCTGCTTACCTGGGTCTGCTTAGCCTGTGGGTAGTGCAGGAGGAACTGGTGGCAGGAACCACAGTTGGGCCTGCAGCTGGGATGGCTGCTTAAGGAGGGCTGGGGGACTGGTGGGCTACCTGAGAGCAAGGGACTCAGTAGATTCCCTACTTTACTCCTATGTTTCCTCCCACTAGAGGTCTACCAGGATTTGTAAACCTCTAAAACTCTGAAAGATCCCCAAGGATCTTGCCTTTTCTTCCCTGAGAGATGAGGTCTTGGTTAAGCAGATGACACCTTGACCCTTTGACAAGAAGAAAAACTTGTTCTATTTAATTTTTTTTTTTTTTTTGAGGTACTGTCTCACTATGGTCGAGGCTGACCTGGAATTCACTATGTAGTCTCAGGGAGGCCAAAAACTCTCAGTGATCCTCCTAACTCTGCCTCCTGAGTGCTGGGATTAAAGGCATGTGTCACTACACCCAGAATCTTGTTTTTTTTTTTTTTAATATTTTATTTATTTAATTGAGAAAGAGAGAGAAGTAGTATAGAGAAAATGGGCATGCCAAAGATCCTAGCCATTGCAAATGAATTACAGATGCATGCACCACCTTGTGTATCTGGCTTACTTGGGCACTAGAAAATCAAACCTGGGTCTTCAGGCTTTGCAGGCAAGCACCTTAACCTCTAAGCCATCTATTTAGTTCAAAACTTGCTCTTTACAGAACTAATCTGTGGTGATCCCAATGTAGAGTATCCCCATAGCCTCATGTGTTTGTGATTAAGCCTCACAATTAATCTCTAGCTAGTGCAGCCTTTGGAAAGTAGAGCCTTGCTGGAGGAGGTGTGTCACTGGGAGTGGATCTTGAGATATGATAACCCAGTCCCAGTTGTCACACTGAGCTCACTCTATCTACTTCCATCCTGGTGATGTGGAAATGTGACACTTAGCTATTTGCTCTAGCCACACTTTCCCTGTTGTGATGAGACATCCCTCTGGAAAATGAAAAAAAAAATAAGCCCAAAACTTTCCATAAATTGGCTATATTCAAGTGTTTTGTTTGAGCAATTACAAGGTGACTAATACATAACACATTGACAGAAGACCTAACCTGCCTATCCACAGGCTTCATCTTGTAATGATTTTACCACTAAAATATCATACTAACTGGAGATCAAACTTCCAACACACAAACCTTTAGGGACAAAAGCCACATTCATACCATAGCACAGATGTATTCAGAAGTTTGTTGGATTTCAGCCATCTTAATATATTAAAAATAATTGCTGGAGAGAAAGAACTGTCAGGTGGAATAATAGAGCAAAAGATTCTACCTAACAAGGCAAATCTGGATTGTTTTCTGTTGATCTTTCCAACTCCTGTCCATTCCCTTCATAGTCCCAGCTTGCTTTCTCCTTGACTATTCTCCAGCAAATATACATTGGTGTCATAGTAGCTGTCACTTACTGGACATCAGTGTTCTATTACTGTGGTGGTTTGATTCATGTGTCCCCCATGAACTTAGATGTTCTGAATGCCAGGTTCCCAGCTGATGGAGATTTGGAAATTAACACCTCCTGGAGGGTGTGTAGTGTTGGAGGTAGGCTTATGGGTGTTACAGCCAGCTTCCCCTTGCCAGTGCTTGGCACACTCTCCTGTTGTCCACCTTATGTGGGTCAATGGGTGATATTCACCATCTATCTGCTCATGGCATCATTTTCCATGCCACCATGGAGCTTCCCCTCTAGCCTGTAAGCCAAAATAAACCTCTTTTTCCCACAAGATGCTCTAGGTTGGGTGATTTCTACCAGCAATGTGAACCTGACTGCAACAGGAAAGTGGTACCAAGAAGTAGGATTGCTGCTGAACACCTGACTGTGTGGCTTTGTACTTTTGGAGCTGATTTTCAAGAGGAATGTGGAAGGATTTGGAACCTAGGCCTAAGAGATGTTGTGCAGCACTGAAAGTACAGCTTGATGGACTATTCTGGTCAGAGTTGAAAGACCTGAATGCAGTAAGAACTATGGACTATGAAGGTTGGCTTATGAGGGTGAGAAAGTGATTTACTTGGATTGGGCTAGCAGTTTGTGTGAGCAAAGGAATTTGGCACAGAAAGAAAAATCTCTGGATGAACTGCTGCCCATTCAGCTGCAATTGAGAGATTATTATAACCTTTGAGTTTGGGCCAGCTGATCTGCACTGGGGCAACAGGAAGAATGTAGACTTTTTTTTTTTTTTAAGAGAACTGAGTGCTCAAGGAGTGTCCTGTTCTTCAAAGTCTGATTTATTCTCCCCTGTATTCACAAATTGGCACCCTATCTGGTATTGTGGAATATAAGAAATGCAGCAAAGAGTGGGTCATTGAGCTTGCAACATGGTTTTGTGTTTTGGAAATGGCCATGGGCAGGGTGAAGCAGATTTGCTGGATGCCTGCATGGAAACCCCATGGGGCCATGAGGTTGAACTGTGGATTTCAGTGAAGACCCAGTGGAGAAGCTGGGACCATGACATGGCTTCTAAGGAAAGCTGCCAGCCCTGATGGAGCTTTCCGGGACTGACTAGCCTAGCTGGAGGGGTGGAATTGGAATGCCAGAGACTTGTTGCTGGCTAGAATTATTGGACTTGGGGATTTGTCACTAACTACAGTTGTTGGACTTGAAGCTACAGAGTTTGATGTTTGCCTTGGTTGTTTTAAATCTTTCATTGGTTGAATGTTTCTTTGCTATGCCCAATGCCATCTTTTGCAGTGTGAAATTTTATTCTGTGCCATTATGGGTTTTATGGGTTTAATTTTTTGGTATTATGGCTCAGTTCAAAGATCTTGGTCTATGGGGATGTATGAACATCATTGTAACTGATAAAAAATAAGGATAATTTTAAAGTTGGATGAATGTAATGTATTTTATATCATATATCATGCAGTGGTTTGATTCAGGTGTTCCCCATAAAATTAGGTGTTCTGAATGCTAGGTTCCCAGCTACTGGATATTTGGGAGTTAATGCCTCCTGGAGACAGTGTATTATTGGGGGTGTGCTTATGGTTTAATAGCCAGTTTCCCCATGCCAGTGTTTGGCACACCCTGCTATTGCTATGGTCCACTTTATGTTGGCCAGGGGGTGATGTCCACCCTCTGCTCATGTCATCATTTTTCATGCCATCATGGAACTTCCTCCTTGAGTCCGTGAGGCAAAATAAACCACTTTTTCCCACAAGCTGCTCTTGGTCAGGTGATTTCTACCAGCAATGGAATCTGACTGCAACACATGGCTGTCAGTTTATGGGGGCCAGAGGCAGAATGTGGTGTTTTGATTCAGATTCCCCCATAAACTTAGATGTTCTGAATGCTAGGTTCCCAGCTGGTGGAGATTTGGAAATTAATACCTCCTAGAGGAAGTGTATTGTTGGGGGCTGGCTTGTGGGTGTTATAGACAGTTACCCCTTGCCAGTGTTTGGCACACTCTCCTGTTGTCCACCTTATGTGGGCCAGGGGGTGATGTCCACACTCTGCTCATGTCATCATTTTCCCCTGCCATCATGGAGATTCCCCTTGAGCCTTTAAGCCAAAATAAACCTCTTTTTTCCACAAGCTGCTCTAGGTTGGGTGATTTCTACCAGCATTGTGAACCTGACTACAACTATTATATACCCTTGTTTCTTGCCTTATCCAACTGTTTCACAACACTTGCCTATACAAGCTCAGCAGTGCATATGTTTCCTGAGACAGCAAGTGGAAGCTCCATGCTTACCATAAGGCTGACACATCATTCCATGGGTCATATGTATTGAGCATCCATTTCCTGGGAACAATATCACAACACTTCCCAATTTGTGATGCAAATCTAACAGTATGAATTGCATTGGGCATGCACTAATCAGACATACTAAATCTCAAACATCCAATGCACTTAACACTGTGTCCAGCTCCAGGGCCAAAGAGAAAAGCTCTCAAAGCTTCTCTACAAGTGCAGGAAACAGTGATACTCTTCTTTTATGTACTTTGGCTTTAAAGACCAATTTGTGGCTCACCTGAGGTTGCTGCAGGTCAGGGTGTATGGTCTAATGCTGAGTCTGGGGTTCCCAACCAGCTTCTACCTTTAGCAAAGTACTTAAAGAAACAGACACTGTCATTATGCAGGTCCATGGTGAGGGCTCACAAAGGTAAGCATCACTTATACTTGCAAGATTATGATCACTCATCATAAGCTGCAAGCTTGTTTATGTAAAGAGGAAAACTAAGGCCAACTCACAGAGTGCAGTGAGAAAGAAAGAAAAAATGGAATTCCTAAGACCTCTGGTCCATGTTCAATGAATGCTATCTATTACCACAATTCTCCCAGAATTCATTTAGCATTGTGCACCTTAGAGACAAAATTTTAGTAAGTATTAGAATGAAACAAAAGTAAGCAAGATAGCAGGGTATTTGTACTTTCCCTTGGGTCCATTATTTTAAGATGCCTTGTCTTTAACATTATTTTAAGAACCAGTATACAAATCATTAAATGATTATTTAGTTAAAATAAGATAAAATAAGCCCCCCAATATCATCAAAGTAATAGTGCTTCAGGTTGAACCTGGAACTTTTATTTATGTATATTCCCAAGTCTTTTATCATCTCTTCTTCCTGTGTAGAGACTCTCTTTCTGCCACACAGATCTACTCACTCCAGTCTTCTGCCTGACCTGCCTCACTTGAATCAGATCCTGGCTGCTCAGTTCAGGGTGAAATGTTGCCAGTGCTCACATGGCTGTGCATTTCTGGGACTTCTTCTTCCCCCATCCAAGGCTGGGCTCTCTGTTGGCCTTCCTCTGGACTCCCACAGCACATTTTCCCAGTTTTTCCATAGAACTTTACTCTGTCAGTGTGAGATTATGTGTTTATTTCTGCAACTAGATCACAAGTCCTTTTGAGCAATGTCTGAAGCTCATCCACTCTCATGTTGGAATCTGGCACGTGGCCTTGAACCTGTTTCTACTCAAAGGCACCTGCAGGGTGAAACTTGGCTAATGACAATTTGTCCTGCCCTGTGAATTCAGTCCAACTTTGGATTTCTCCAAGATTTTGGTATAACATGGATTTTGCTACTCACCTTTAGGGCCAGACAAGGAGGACTCTGAGATAAGCCTGAGGCCAGTGTTTCAGCAGGTGGGTTGGAGATCCTCTTTGGGACTCTGAACCAAGAATGGTGGCAGTTTTCTTGGAAGGCGATAAAGGAAAGTGGCGTTAATTGATGACAATGCCGCTGCACTAGCAGAAGGGTAGCACTTGGAACCAGACAGGTGGGGTTTACCTTTTCTCTTGTCCATTATGTAGCCTTGGAAAGCTACTTAACTGTGTTAAATTTGTGTTTATATTCCTCTGAAAGACAGATGGGGATTTACCTTTTCTCTTGTCTATTATGTAGCCTTGGAAAGCTACTTAACTGTGTTAAACTTTGTGTTTATATTCCTCTGTAAGACAGGTGGCATAACCTTCCCAAGATGTCAGTTTTGAGGATGTGGAGACAGAGTTAGAGTACAATGGATGAGACCTATACTGCATAGTGTAGACTGGGCATAGACAGGATCTATAATACATAGTGTAGACAGAGTGTACGCTGAATTTATAGTATGTTGTATAGACAAGATCTATAGTGCATAGTATAGACAAGGTGTAGGCAAGATCTATAGTACATAGTGTAGACAGGATCTATAGTATATAGTATATAGTATAGACAGAGTGTGGACAAGATCTATATTACATAGTGTAGACATGGTTTAGACAGGATCTATAGTGTATAGTGTAGACAGAGTGTGGACAGGATCTATAGTACATAGTGTAGACATGGTGTAGACAGGATCTATGGTGTATAGTGTAGATAGAGTGTGAATAGGATCTATAGTACGTAGTGTAAATAGGACCTACAATGCACACATGGCATCTCCTCAGAAGATAACATTGTCATTATTGCAGGGGGTCTTAGATGTTGTCAAGACCTCAGTGAAGCTTTACCTTGAAACTCATACATTTCTGAATTTATGTCAACCAATGTCTGACGTCCAGGCAAAAGTGACATCTTGGAATTTTCAACGTCATGATGACATTATTAACTATGTTATCTTCAGGCTCCATGGCATGACTCCTGACACTTTGCCCATTCTGTCTCTAGTCCTTTGTTTTATTGCCCCCTCCACATGCAGCTCTGACCACTGCAAGTTTAAATGTCCATCACAGAGTTCAGGAGTCAACCATCCACCAAGTCCTTACTAGCTCTGAATTGGTATAGGGCTGTGAGGTGTTTCTTGCTCTTTTAGTGACCCCTCACATTTATAGTCCTTCTCCATTTCAAGCCCCAATATGCAGGTGTCATATTATAAACTCCACGATGAAACAAGTCCCTTATTTATTCATAGAAGGGTTATGCTCAACTGAGTTTGTGGAAGTGGATGCTGCATGAACAATGAATGCATGGTGGGACATGGTTAGAGTCAATCCTTTGAGCACATCTGTTAGGTGGAGTCTGGACAGTGGTTGTACAAACATCTGACATTGGGGCCAAGTAGTCTCATTTTGACCTAACAGACCTAACAGCCACCTCATTTCTTATTTGAATAATCACAAGAAAATTAAATATCAAAATCTTCATCTCCTCTTCTACCAAATAGGAAAAAAATATCTCCTTACAGGGACACTGTGAGAATAAATAAAACAAAGGGGCAATTTATCAGTGTATATGTTGAAATATCACATGAATGCTATGTAAAATTACTATATTTTAATAAAAAATTTAAATGCTCTGAACCAAAATAAATCTAAGTATCCTATACATTGCAAGTGATCTTGTGCATGAAAACAGGTCATGTCAAGAGTCTGTTCCAATTAAAATATCCACACACTCAACCACACAAACTTAACACTTTCAGACTTGCCTGTGTATCTAATACACATGTGGATATGTGATGTGTGATGCCTTTGTCATACAAGAGAGTTCCAAGCACACAAGTCCATTGCAGCCAATGTAGCAGTCTCCTCAAACAACCACACAGGACTTGAGCCTTCTGTACTTGTTGAGATATTTCCCACCTTGGTTCTCAGAGTCTGGCAGGTCTTGCTGTGCCTGATTCCACCTGAGCTGTTCCCCCCATGCTCCAAACAGCATCCCCAATAAAGAAAAGGTACCCAAGTACATGTGAATCACCACAGCAAATGGATGTTTGCGATTTTCTTAAGTGTTTGGGACTTAGTTGCCTTAGATTATGAAATGGAAAGAGTAACATCTGCCTGACATAATGTATCTGGTTCTTTTAAGAACAAAAGTAGATAAATTAGAGAAGAGCCAAGTGGCTGTGTTCTCTTTTTGTTAGTCTCTACTGTAGAAGGTTGCCCAACATCTCAAATCCTTCTTATTCTCCTGTACAACAAAATGGGGGTAGAGAATGTGACCCAGTCAGTAAGAGCTCTTGTTGCAAGCATGAGAACTTTTGAATTCTCAGGATCTTCATAAACAGCTAGGCATGGCCAGGAGCCATGCAACCCTTATGGGGATTAGAGACCAGAGAAGTGCCAGGGCTCTTGAAAACCACAACTCACATCCAGAGACAGACCCTATCTCAATGCAGATGAGTGATAGAGGAATAGCACCCAACTTTCTCCTATGAGCTCTGTGTGCCTATAAATGCATTTGTGCATTGTGTGCATACACACACACACACACACACACACACACACACACACACACACACACCACTATACCACACGTACTACATATATGAAAAAATAGAACTGGTATGCTAGATGTATCAATGAAATCAAGTAGTTTTAAAGCATGACAACCATCATATCAGTGCAAAATACTGTGTTACTACTGATGCCTTTTCTAAGGCAGAATTTTCTTGCTTCTCATCCCAACTAACAACTGCTCTTGGAGTGAAGATAACCAGGTAATATTGTCAAGTGGGGAATGAAAATTTTTGCCAGTAGATCTAGAGCCTAGCTGGAGTTGCCGGTACGGGAGGAAAGGATTTTAGTTTGGAAAGGATTTGGAGGAGGAAGGCAGAGGTTGTCTGTCCCCGACCCCAGGCTTTTACTTCAGTTTTGCAGCTTTTACACTGAGCTTCATCCTTCATACTTTAGGTGAATAGCAAGACTTCCTTCTTGTTGCTGTTCTTGCTTCAAAGTCATGCAGATTCTTTAAGCAAAAATTATTGGGCTTACACTGTGTTCTTGGCACAGATGGCAGCACGGTGACAGGTCTAGGGAGGACTCTGCCACTTCTGCAGCTTCAAGGAGCAAGTGGCAAAGGTGTCACATGTCACCTATAGTAGCAGCACAGACTCTGGGGTCAGCTTACCTGCTCACTTCCAAATAATGGCAACTGTGGATATAAATTATAATCTATTAACAATCTAGGATTATTAAATCCATGTCACACTGACATTGTCTATACCTCCATGTTGTGGATTACAGGAACTGAAACTGACTATATCTGCCTGTCCCCCCTCCATATGTGAGTATGGAGTCTTGTGCACTAGCTATGCAGCCTTGTTTCATAATCTGCATAAAATATTCAACCCGACTCTGTAAAATCCTGGCCTAGGATCAATGCACAATTAACTTTCATCTCCTTCCTACTTGCTCTGGGTACAGGCTATTCAGTCCCTTCCTGGGTACCCTTCAAGGAATGTATGATGTGTTCGCTCTCCAGCACATGGGAACACATCTCCTCTCTTGTAAGACTATATCCTCATGAATGAGCATATTCTTGGGGGTCCTGTAGCCCCCTTAGAGGTTTCTGAAGGTGAAGTTAATGGGAGTTTCCAAGAGAAAACTTTTGGCAGACAGATAGATGCTGAGGCTTGACAGGTGCTTCCAAGCTTCAAGAGGAAGTGAGCTCAGTGCTAGCAAGGTCCTGTGGGGTAGGTACGGACAGCTGCTGGCTGCCACAGTATAGTCCAATAATTAGAGCTAGAGGGATGAGAACATAACTAACCCACAAGTATTAAGGGGAGAGACAAGAGGGTCTAGGCAAAGGGAGAGTGTGAGTGAGACTGAGAGTGTTAGGGTGCCCCCACAGAGGAGAACCTCAGGATGAATGTACACACTATACAAGGGGATTATCTGATTGTAACTGGGCAGGCCAACCATGACCATCTGCACACTGGCAAGGCTGGGGAATGGGTATGCATGCTCCAGTAATACTGCTCAGATGCTGAAGCCTGGAATCACATCTATGGTGTTGAGTAACGAGGCTGGAGTCTGGTGCCAGCAGGCTCAAAGAAGAAAAGGGCTTGCATGCATGCAAGCACCTACCTCTGCCTTCTTTCCATCTGGGTCACCAGCCTGCTGAGAGATGTCACCACATTAAGTCACTGTCCCACTGGGCCTCTCTGGAATCATTCCCATAGACACAGAGTGAGTCTCACTAGTCACCTCACATTAATACAGTTAAGTTGACAAAGAAGATCAACCATCATCATGCCCAGTATCCCAGCCAGTAAGCAATCTATAAACTCCTCTGCTCAGTATCTGGAGGTCTCACAGAGCCAGGTTCCATCTGTAGTGACAGTAAGGTCAGCTACAGCTCCTCTGAGTGGCTTCTGTGATATTCTACCATTTCCTCCATGCAGATTATCTGTAAACTAGCCAAACTTTTCTTTCTTAAACCAGTATGAGTTTCTTTGCTACCAACAGAGTTTAACTAAAACCTCCAGCAAGCTCATAACAGGCGGCACCCATACCAGAGCACTGGGCCCATAGTAGACGGCACTGGCATCCTGATTATCTGCACCAGGGAAGGGATGTTAGGAAGGTGGGCTCTAGCATTATATTCATCAAGGCTAACCTTCAAGTCCTTTACTCTCACTTACTCTGCTGCTTTGATGAATCATTTAACTTCTCTTTGTCCCAGTTACCCATCTCTAAACTGGGGATAAGAATGTCCTATACCTGGCTATATATGGCTGTGACATTTAATTAGTTGGTATAACATGCGCTGAGAGCACCAGCCAGCTTAGTTTTGTCATTTGACTTAAAAGTACATTTGTCCCTCCTCTTGCAGCTCATGTTTTCAGAGTTAGGCACAATGGCTGAATGCAGTATAGCTGTTGGTTATGCACCCTGAAGGGAACAGAATTCTGCTTACTGGAACTGCAGTACCCATCCCTGGTACACCCTGACAGACACACAGTTTGATTTTGTCTTGAAGCCTTACTGATACATTGTCTGAGATTGCTACGGTAATTATCATCAATATCCCAATATATAAAACGGGAAATGTGGATGGACTGGGTTGTAAATTTACCTTTTCCAAGATTTATATCCAACAATAATCTAGGAACCCACAAAAACTAACAATAGACTCATCTTATTATAGTTTCTATAAGTAGACTCATTTATTTCAGGTACCCAGTCTTTAACACTAAGGGTCAGCCACACCAGGACATACTAATTTCTAGGTTAGGGCACCCTGCATGATTCAACATAGAAATAACTCTAAGAAGTTCCACAGTCACTGGATGATGCAGTATACTGCCAGGGAAGGTGTTTCTAGCAAGTGGGAAGTGGCTGGTATTATATCACCACATCCAAGAACATTATTAGATTAAGTGAATAAAACTTCCTAGTGTTGTGTATGATCTGCAGTGCACCTTGGATGCATGCTTGGGTGATCTGCAAAGACTAGAGGCCTGCCTGATTCTTTGGCCTCCAATTCTTGATTGTACGCCTGCAGTGTAGAACTGAATCTGGCTCCTCTGTTTGACTCACAAGTCTGTGACTCCTGAAGGCCAGGGAAGATCTAAAATGTAAAAGCATTTGATGTGCAAAGATGTTTGCTGCACGAATATAGGGATAGATAAATATAAAAGTCTTTCCCAGGTACATTCTCATGCATTGTGCCAGATCAGAAACACTCTTCTCACACCGTGTTTCCTGCAGTGATTATTTCCCCTGCAGATTTCAGCAAACATAGCTCGTGTAAGATGAGAAGTTCTAGGGTGGACAATTAGCAAAGGACCTTTGTTATACATGATGTTGTTCTTTGTATCATATTATGATGATCATTCATTAACTTCATGTTAGACTGTGTCCACTATCTATCACAGCCCTACAATAGCACAGGCCAAACACAGCATTTTTGCTACTCAAAACATCTAAAATTCCCAGAACTGTGGTTGGAATATGGTTGATCAAAAATGTTTGCCAAATTGAGCTGGAGAGATGGCTTAGTGTTTAAGGCACTCGCTGGCAAAGGACCCAAGTTTGATACCCAGTACCCAAGTAAAGCCAGATGTATAAAGTGGTACCTGTATGTGGACTTGCTTGGAGTAGCTAGAGGCCCTGGCATGTCCATTCTCTCTCTCCATCCCTGTCCCCCTCTTCCTTTACCTCTTTTCTTCTCTATAAAATAAATGAATAAATGCTTGTCAAATAAATTAATACATGGAAAGACTTTGTGTGTAATAAATACATTTGCTGCAAGCCTGTAAAAGATTGGAAAATGATTGAAGAGCCAATAGTATATTTTTATAGATTCCCAAGGTTGTAGGTGGGGCTCAGTGCTAGGGATAGGCATGCCTCCAAGTGAGAGGCCAATCGGGGGGCCCATGCAGCTTTCCGAACAGTGTAAGCTATTGCCAAGGCCCTTTGTTACCAACCAGAACTAAATGGTAAGAGCCCACTGCTGAACACACCCCATGTGGCAGGCACAGGACACTGAGAAATCAAGCTGGAACTGAGCTAGAAGTTAATTTCCTACAATGGCTAGCTAATGCTGGGAACTGTTATGTAGGCTGCTGGGGAAATTATAATCAATATCTGTGGATCTTGCAAGCTACACAAAATCAAATAAGCAAAAAGTGCCCATTGGTGCCACAGTGGCACATAAGTTATGGGAGTCACCAACTGTTCTTGGATTGGATTTGAGTCCTGTTCAAATGAGATAGAATTCATGACTACTGAAATCTATGTCAAAAGCCCATGGCTTGGAAGGATGCTCTAGAAGGAAGATCTCACTATTATTTGGCCAAATGGATACCTTGAACCCATAAAATTACTTTATAAATACATATGTTTATGCCCATTGATTCATACTGTTCTCATTTTGGTTAGAGAATTTTCTTTTTACACATGGTGGTGAATACTGGGGAAATGCAAAGCTCACCAAAGTTAAGAGAAAAAAAAAAGCCCAGGTCATCTCTATCACACCCACCAAGACTCAGGTAACATTGCAGAGGAAGTAGCAGAATATTTAGAGAAATTTCTCTAAGGAGGTGGCAGAGACACTGAGAAGACTCAAAACATCAAAGCTAGCAGTAAGAGAGGGCTGAAAGGTCAGCAATAAAAGAAACAGTTTTAGTCATGCTATCCTTCCAATACTTAAACAACATTGCAGATGAGGGCAGAAAGAATATAAGAGCCACAGGGTATGAAGGAGTACCTTGGGGTGCTGTCCTCAGGACATGAACTGACCAATGCATTACTGACTTCACAGTAAATTACATCAACCTCACAAGACCTGCACAATTCTGAGCCCATAAACATTTTGACATAGAAGATGGAGGAGGACAGAAAGAATGAGATATCAAAATACAAGGAATATTTGAAAAGAGGAGGGGCTCAGTGAAAAGGGCGACGGAGGGGAGACAAAAAGAGGTAATAGCATGAGAATACAACCAAACTGCAGTATATTCAGGTATTAAAAATTTCAAAAAAAGTAAAAAAGAAGATGATAGTGGTGTTTGAACTTCTCTTTGCAGATGAGCCTTTCATGCCTGCTCCATGTGTATATGCCATGAACACTGAAGCTAGTATCTGGAATGTGCATGACAGTGGGCGGCCGTGTTCATGTCA
Source organism: Jaculus jaculus (assembly GCF_020740685.1). Lineage (NCBI taxonomy): Eukaryota > Metazoa > Chordata > Mammalia > Rodentia > Dipodidae > Jaculus > Jaculus jaculus. The sequence goes on from NC_059115.1 coordinate 26,226,111, forward strand.
CAACAAGAAACAACAGTAACAGAAACCACGCCCAGTTTGAGACTCATTTCAAAATGCTTTCTGGTAGATTTACAATTATCAGTATCCATAAGACACTGGTGGATGTACCTCATTCCAGTTATTAGATAAGGCCACTGTTTTCCACAAAGCAATTAAGCAACAATACCACAACAAATAAGTACTTCAGCAGGATAATATTACCTCCATTTGAATTACTTTTCTTTTTAAAGTAAGCATTAACTAATCAGCTCTAGGGAAAAATCTAAATGCAACTTTCTTCTGAAGCCTGTTTACTGAAGGGAGAACAAGGGAACATAATGGCCTGGTGAAATGGTTGCTTTTTTGCAAAGTTGGCTGGAGAGCTCTTGCTTACTCCTGAAACTATTTCAATTCCGTGTGTGTGTGTGTGTGTGTGTGTGTGTGTGTGTGTGTAAAAGTACAATGAAGGGCATGTTATTAAAGGTGACACAGGATGGGGATGGATGGAAAAGAAGTGTCAGGTGAGCTGAACATGGAGCGACAGGTGCCAGTGAGCCTAATAAGGGAGAAGAGAAAAAGTTCAAGATTCAAGAGGGAATCAGAATTCGAGCAAATTTTTGACAAAGAATTTCTTACACTTAAAAATGCTTTTCATTAGTCAAACAAGGCATGGGGCAGAGAGACATCCAGCATCCCTGCCCCACCAACTCTGATTTCCTTTAATCTTTTTTTAAAATTTTTTTGTTTATTTTATTTGTTTATTTGAGAGCAACAGACACAGAGAGAGAAAGAGGCAGAGAGAGAAAGAATGGGTGCACCAGGGCTTCCAGCCACTGCAAACAAACTCCAGACACATGCGCCCCCTTGTGCATCTGGCTCACGTGGGTCCTGAGGAATTGAGCCTCAAACCAGGGTCCTTAGGCTTCACAGGCAAGCGCTTAACCGCTAAGCCATCTCTCCAGCCCTCCCTTTAATCTTTCACATGGCTCCTCTCTGCTGAGATCCTTTGCCCCCATGGGCATTTGGGGAGGGTGCCTGAGCACACAGCATAGCTTGTCTTTTCAGAAAATGTAGTTTTTCTGAGTTCCTTGCTGGCCATCTGCAGAAGTAGGCTACTTGGCTGCATGAATTCTGCATCTCTGGTGGAAGGGGGTGGCACCAGGCCTGTTTTTGCTGATGCAGCAAGGTAGGAAGGCAAATAAGCAGTCACTGTGAGGCTGGCAGCTAGAAATGAAAAGGTGAGGAGGCTACCTATTCACTGGGATAGAGCTTTTCGCTGGGAAAGCTGACACTGAATCAATCTATTGAGTGCAGGGGTGCCATTATGGTTGCTGTGCTTTAAAATATAGCCAGAAAAAACTTCAAAGTTGACTTAAAGATATGGAGGGACGGGAAACATTCTACAGAAAGCCCCCATGCTTACTATCTGCTTATAACCAGATGGTTACCACCAACTCACTTGTCAGGGAAATTCTCATTTCAGGAGCAGAAGATTGTCTTTTCTGACAGTGTAATACCGTAGGACCCAATTAACTGGGGACAGGCTGAAAAGGGGAGATAAAATCATGCATAATGAGATCATCAGGGGTATGCAAATGACCCCCCACTCTAGTAATATTGTAAAGAAAGAGTTACTTCTATGAATCTTTATGTTTTTATTGGAGCATCAAAGAGCTGCTCCAGTCCAGAGCCCATTTGAAGTCCCTCCCTCCTGCTGCAAAGACTCCAGGCATAGTTAGGTCACAGTGTCTGTCCCATCCAGGAAGGCCTGGGGTGAGTGCCTAGGCTTCTGGAGCCTGAAGCTGCACCTAGCCCCTGGGAAACATGGCCCAGGAGATCTCAGCAAAGTGTTGGCTGCTGAAAATTTTATTTAGCACAATGCTTCAGAAAGAAATTATAAAACAGGAACAAACCAGTACATTTTGTGAATATTGCTCAGCAATGCATTTCCCATGACTCCTTTAATTCTTCATATTTTTGCCAGAAAGAAACTCTTGTGTTCTTTTGGTATACAAGGAAGTCATGGGTGAAGTGGAACCATGCATGCTCACTCACAGCTGCACAGTGGAGAGTAGAGTCTGAGGAACTAGACTAGGGTTTACTTTCAAGAGTCTTAGAAATGCTGGAAAAAATCTGTCTCGTTCTGTGCAGTGTGCTGAGAGTGGCAAATGGAATGACAGGCATATCCCAGGTATGACCAGGAGGCAGTTTCCTGAATCTTCTGGAGATCAGGGTCTCTATAATTTCTGGCTTCTTGGCCTTTGGAGATTCTCTTCTGTAGCTCATGTCCCTTGTGGTTTACATGGAAATGCTGTGTTTCTCTAGCCACAATGATAATGAAAATTAAACACAAGTTTTGAAAGAGAAGGCAATATTCAATCCTAAATTTATGTCACTAAATTCTTTTCCTCTTCTCTTTGTGTTCCAGACTTATCTCAAAAGCAAAATCAAAGTCACTTTTGGCTCAAGGAGCTTCCCTTCTCATATTGTTCATTAGTAATGCTCTATGCTCAGCATCCCGATCGCACTGCCTAGCAAACATGAAGGGGACTCTTTCCCCTAGCTGACTGAGGCATAACACTTGTAAATATCTGCATGTGCATGCTGTACAGCATGCTGTTTCGATAGAGCTTTACATTTTGAAGTGAGTACCGTGCTCAAGCTAGCTGCTAAAATCCCCCTTTAAAGCTGTATTTCCTGCATGTATGAGTGTGTCTGTGGATGCTTGTGTGCGTCTATTAAGAACATGTTCGATATTCTCTTAGCAAATTTTACATACACACTGCAATACTAACTATAGTCACCATGCTGAACATTAGATGTTCCACAATATCTTCATCTTTATACCCTTTGTCTAACATCTCCCCATTATACCAGTTCTGACCTTGGACAACCACCTTTTTATAATCACTTTCATGTTATGCAAAGGTGGTACATATGTATGCATTAATGCATGAGACATTATGCTGTGCTTGGTCCACAACAACTTTGTTAAATTAAATTTTCAGTTATTATACAATGTAATGGATATTATGGAATTTTCATACATACTGTTACTAAACTTTGCTTTTATTCATGTTCCTTGCCTGCTGCCATGAACTAGACCCCTGGCTCCATTTTTCTGGTTTTCCCCTCCTACAAATAATCCTCCTTTCTTCTTTCATGTCATGTGTGTTGAGTTAATCTCTTTGTCCTGTCCTCCTCTTGCTCCACCATTAAGTTATTTTACTCCTCTTTTCTAGATCACTTCTACTTCCATGTTCTGCATACATGTATACACACACACACATACACATACGCACACACACCAAGACACAAATCTATATTCCTTGTGCAAGAGAAAATGTGATATTTGTTTTTATTATTCTGGCTTATTTCATTTATCATAAATGTTCTCTAGTTTCATTCATTTTCCTGAAAATGTCATAATTTCTTTCTTCTTTACAGTTAAGTCAAATTCTGTTGTGCATATAAACAACATTTTCTTTATCTATCTGTTGTTGAACATATAGGCTGGTTTAATTTCCTAGCTATTATAAACAATAAACATGGATTGTTAATATTTCTGTGAATGTTGATTTAGAGTCCTTTAGGACACACTCAGAAGTAGCATGGTTAGGTCATATGGTAGTTATGCTTTTTGTGAGGAACTGCCAAACTGATTTCCCATGAGATTAGCAGTTTATATTTCCATCTATGAAGGATTCCCTTTTCCATACATTATTATTAACATTTGTCATTATTAGTTTTCTTGATTCTGACTGAGGTAGGATAGAATTTTCATTTTATCTATGGCTAAGGGTGTTGATAACTCTGTCAAATTTGTATTAATCATTTTTATTTCTTCTTTTGAGAACAATCTATTCAACTTATGAACCCATTTATTGATGGACATTTTTTTGTGTGTTTAATTTATGGAGTACTCAGTAGAGTCTAGGTATTGGTTACCTGTCAGAGGGATCATTAGAAAATATGATTGCAAGCTCTTTTCACTCTGGAGTTTGTTCCTTTGCATGCAGAAAAAATAATTTTGTGTAATACCATTTATTATTTACTTAGATATTCAGGTCCTTTTCAAAATGTCATTTTTTATTCCTAGATCTTGAAGTGTTTTCCTTTAGCAATTTCAAAGTTCCAGGTCTTGTATTAAAGTCATTGATTCATTTTGAATTTTTTTGTGTCAAGTGAGAGATAATAATTTAGTTTTATTCTTCTATGTGTGGAAAACCATCTTGCCCAGCATCACTTTTTAGAGACACCCTTTTCCCAGTATACATTCTTGCTACCTTGTCAAAAATTAGTGGCTTTAGCTGTGTGAGCCTATTTCTTGGCCCTTCCTTCATTTGATTGGTTTATATACTTGCTTACAATGCTTATTGGAATGAAATTCAAAAGTTTCTGTATGCATTACTTACGTCACTGATGTGACTGAATACCTGAGAAAAAGGAGCTCAAAGGGCTCTTACTGCACTATTCCTTAGGCTCACACACTAAAACTTGTATCCTAGGTTACCCCAAATTCAATCAAGCTGACAATGAAGATTAAGTATCATTAATCCACCCCTTAGCAACTTGTGACCCAAAGAGATTGCTTTGGATCATATTATTCCATTCCTGTTCCCTAAAGTCTCATGTTCATCACATAATGCTAAATGAATTTAGTCAACTTATAAATATCACCAACATCTCAACAGGGCAAAAATTCTTCAAAAGTCCAAGTGCAGAATCTTTACCAAAATTCAGTCAGAGTCTTAACTGTGAGCATTTATAAATTAAAGACAAGTTATATACATTCAACATGCAATGGCACACAGAAAAATTCTCATGCTAAAAGGAAGAAATGAATACACAAGGAAAGATCAGAACAACACAAAGGAAAACCTATCAGGATAAATATCAAGTTCAGTGCTCCACTCTAGAATCTGAAGCTCTTGATGACATTGCTTAGACTCTAACACCTCTGGATTGTCCTGCTCCTTCCACTCTGCTGCCTACAGCACATAGTCTCTTTATTGGCCTGGTTCTACCCCATATACCTGGAGTTTTCCTTAGCAAAAATCCCATAGTCCTTGAATATAAAACAGCCCAGGGTTTCCATTGTAATAAGTTTTAATTCCATGTCTTTATTCAGTAGCTTCTAAAGACTTCCTGGCAGAGAATTTGTCTAGCCTCTGCTGCTTTCTCGAACCTTGGTGGAAACATCCATAGCTTCTATATCTTTTGTTATGCATACTTAAAAAACCAACACCATGCGGGTGATGGTGTCAAGTTATGTTATTCACTTGCAATGCCATCTGGCTCCCTGTTACCAAAGCTATCATGGGCTCTATGTGCCTTGGTGGCTGGACCTTGGAAAAATCAAGCAGCATTTTGAGCTCATGCTGTCTCTTCAAATGAAGTTTCATTTTCACCAGCTAGAGCCTTTGGTGTGTGGAATCTTTTTCTTAAGATAATTTCTATATCATCCCAGTGAGTGCAGAGTGTGAAGTTTCTCTTTAATGAAGTCAAATGCTTTATAAATTACAGCTATTTTCTTCTTTTTTATTTTTTATTAGTTATGTACACAGCATATATAGTCATCTTGGTACCATCGTTAGCCTCCTCCCTGTCCTCCCCCCTCTGCAAGAAACTTCCTCATTGGAGAATATGGGTCTTGCATTGTGGGGTTAGCTATTAGTTATGGGTAAGAGGCAATGTTTCTGGGCATAATGACCCAATGTGTGGCACTAACATTCTTTCCACCCTCTCTTCCACAAATTTCCCTGAGCCATGTTGGATTCATTTTAGGACTACTTCATTGATGAGGTCTTGGGAGCCTCTGTGTCTCTGGATATCTGGTTTGGCAGGAGTTGAGGTTCTCTGTGTCAATCTCCTTCACTCTTGTGCTGGTACAGGTTCACCAAGAAAGCAGCACTCTTGCTCATTGCCCCAATTACTCTTAGTTTCAGCTGGGGCCCTTTTGAGGTGTGATGGGCTGGTCCTCTCCTCAGGATCTGTATCTAGCTGAAAAAGAAAATTAAATTCTCCAACAGAAAGTGAAGTTAGCACCATATAAATGGGATTACCATTTTTGAAAATTTTTTGTTTATTTTACTCATTTATTTATTTGAGAGCAACAGAGAGGAAGAAGAGGCAGAGAGAGAACGAGAGAGGGAGAGGGAGAGAGAGAGAGGATGGGCATGCCAGGGCCTCTAACTACTGCAAACAAACTCTAGATGCGTGTGCCCCCTTGTGCATCTGGCTTATGTGGGTCCTGGGGAATCGAGCCTTGAACCGGGGTCCTTAGGCTTCACAGGCAAGTGCTTAACCACTAAGACATCTCTCCAGCCCAGAGGATAATCATTTCTTCAAGATAGAATTTAATAGGTGTAGGCCCTCTTGTAGGCCACGATTGGTGGGTGCTTAGTAATGGAGAGTAGACTTATTTTTGGATATAGTTCTGATGTGTTTCCCAGTTCCAGCTATGGGTTCTGTTCCACTGAGAGGATCAGTTAATCAAATCAAGAGCACCTGGTTTCCCACCATGGCTGTGTGTCACTATTGCACTTGTGTGAGAATCACATCTGTTTGTTCGCTGCTGAGTAGCTTAGATCACAAGTTGCTTGGACACATGTTGGTCATTTTCTTCCAGTTGCTCATGTAGTACCTTCTGGCACTAGTCAACCTAACTGTCTGAGGACTGACTCTTTTTCAGATTCCAGCCAGGTCATTCCATGTTCCATACAAACAGCACATGGTGTCTTCAGCAGTAGAGTCTTACCACTAAACTTTGGTGGGTCATCAAGTACTCTGACAGAAATTTGTCTTCTTTTGGGTAACCTTGTAGGTCTCTCTGATCAACAGCTCATTGTGGATGTTAGCCACATGCTGATACTGAGAATTACAGGTTAGTGCCAAAGAAAAGAAGGTAGACAAACATAAGTAATATAAAAGAGATAGAGAGAAGAGGGAGAGAGAGAGAGAGAGAGAGAGAGAGAGAGAGAGAGAGAGAGAGAGAGAGAGAGAAACAGTAGTAGATTAAGGTCAGTCTCCATCATACTCTCTCCAGGGCCTTGTGATTCAGGTGTTTCTGCTTTGTCTGTTTAAACATGCTTATGTTCCTTTCATTGCCAAATTACACAATTTTAATCCTTCTGTTCTACCATACTATATATGTCGCTAAGAAAATGAGCAGTAACTATACCACAGTCTGATTAACTTGTGCCCTCCTGAAATAACTCCATCAAATAACTTAGTGTGTTGCTTCGAATTTAGCCTGACTCACATTTTCAGGGTACATGTAGAACATAGGCAGATTCTTTGCTATAATCTAACACAAAGAACCTGCAGCCCAGGTCCCAAGATAGTCAATATTCATCTCAGATATCTCATCGTTTGGCCTCAACTCTATAAATTTCTCTCAATTTTCTGGTCTTCAGAGATCCCAACAGAATAGCTCATTAAATTCTGTTTACAGCACTCTAGAAAGTCTTATCTACATCTACAAACTTTTACCAAAAATATTCTTATAAATCTCTTCCAAATGCCTACAGAGCACAAAGCTAGTCACAGTAACCACTCCAGTTCTCACTAGCATTTTTAATATCTTCATTGCTATGCCAAATACCAGCTAAGAAGCAGCTGAACAATGGAAAGGTTATAATGGCCACCATCTCTGGGGAAACAGTCTATTACAGCAGAGAAGTCATGGCAACAGGAGAATGGATCTATTGTTCAAGTTTGGTCCAAAGTCAGAAAGCATATGAACTAGCATATGAATGCCAGAACTCAACTGTTTTCCTAAGTTTTTCTTCCTTTTATTCAGGCTGGACCACAGTTCATGAGATGGTGTCACCCATATTAAAGGCAGTGGATTCCCTTCTCAGTTATATATCTCTGGAAATTCCTCACAATCAGAATATCAGATTTCATCAGGAAGGCCACAGTCAGTAAAGTTGACAATGAAGATGAATCAGCACATTGTTGAAATCTTATTATTAAGCTGACAATATTACAAGGTTAAGCTTTCAGTGGTGTCTAGGAATTCTGTCTTCATTCCTGCCCTTACAAGAGATGGTCAGAATGGAACAGAATTGAAGTCCCAGACTATAGGTCAAGTAACTACAACTGCTTAATCTTTGACAAAAGTGTCAATAATGTAGACTGGAGAAAAGAAACCATCTTCAACAAATAGTGTTGGACAAATTGGATGACCATATGTAGAAAAATGAAATTAGACTCACTCATTTTTCTACACACAAAAATCAAGTCCAAATGAATTAAAGACCTCAATATAAGACCTGAAACACCTCAACTACTAGAAGAAAAAGTAGGAGGCACTCTCCACAACATAGGACTGGGAAAAGACTTCCTGAACAAGACCCCAGTAGCCCAGGAAATTAAACAAGCACTCAACAAATGGGATCTCATGAAGCTACAAAGCACAGACAAACATACCAAAAATAGAACCAATAGATTATCCACTGAATGCAAAAAATATTCTCTAGCTATCCCACTGACAGAAACCTAATGTCTGGGATATACAAAGAACTAAAATAACTAAACAATAAAAAATCAAACAACCCACTCCAAAAGTGGGGCAAAGAACTAAATAGGGAGTTCTCAGAGGAATAATCACAAATGGCTAACACACACTTACGAACATGTTCACCATCCCTAACTATTAGGGAAATACTAATTAAAACAACTATGAGATTCTACCTTACCCCAGTTAGGATAACAAACATTAAAAATTCCTGGTTAGAATCCAGAGGAGAGCCTGTCCTCATATAATTTGCCCATCTAGTGCTGGAAGGTGCTACATGAGCTACCAGGGGAAAGTGGCCAACATCTGTCCAAGCAACTCAAAGTCTAAGTGACTCAGAAGTAAACAACCTTTTGTGTGATACTCACACAAGTGTATAGTGGCACACAGCAATGGTGGATAACCAACTGCTCTTGGATTGGCTAACAGATCTGCTTAGTGAAAAATTAACCATATATGGAACTGGGAAACAAGTCAGAATCATACACAGATAATGATTCTGCTTTCCATTGTCAAGCTCCCATTAATTATAAAAGTGTCTTATAATTCTCTCTAAATTAATAATAGTTATTCTATTTAACCAGTGCTGACTTCATTTTCCATTGGAGAATTTGCTTCTCTTTTTCAGATGGGAACTGGACCTGAGGAGATAAATGACCCAGGGCACTCCACCCTTGTCCCATGTTGAAACCACAGAGGAATTGGGGAAGTGAGCAAGAGTGCTGCTTTCTTAGTGAATCTGATATCAGAAGAAGCATGATGGAGATAGACACTGAAGACCCTTATGTACCAAACCAGAGATCCAGAGGCTCCTAAGTGCCCATCACTGGACTGGGCTTAAAATGCTCCCAGGATGGCTCAGGGAATTTTGTGGAAGATGGGCAGAAAGATTGTTAGAGCCACAGGTTAGGACATTTTGCATAGAGACATTGCCTTTCCCCTCCCTCCATAATGCATGACCCACAGTCCCCATGGGGTTGACCTGTATCACCAATGAGGAAGGCCTCTTCAGAAAAGGAGCAGAGAGGATTGAAGGGATGGTACCAACAATTGCTTTGTAAATAGGAAATATGCCCATTGTATGACAAAAATCATAATAAAAAATAAAAAAGAGAAGGTCAGATATCTGCCTTGCCTTTTCTAGCATGAAGGCACATAGCAATAAGACAGTATTTATGTACTAGGAAATAAGCCCACATAAGACCACAAATGTGTCAGTGCCTTGACAATAGGCTTACCAGCCTTTACCACATTACCACATTTGAAATTAATTTCTCTTGTTTGTGCAATGCTCATCTTGCAGTATCTCATCATCGCAACCCAAGACTACTTGAATGAACTGTAATTAAAGAACTCATCCTATTCCTAACATTATATCATAGTCAAAATAATGCCATTTTCCCACTGATTTACAAGTCCTTTTGGTCCATTCTGGACCTTTAAATTTGCTGAAACTATAGTTTGATGAAGGTTTTTATATTTCTTGCAGAAATAGCTTCAGATTTGCTCTTGACCTAGTCTTATCTCTGGCACAGCAAATGGGCAGTGAGCACATGCCAATGTCTGGAACTCTATGATTCCTACCTACTCAAACAGCAACTCTGTATTTAGGATCAAACTTCAGCATACTCTCTTGGGTTATACTTCCCAAATCTTAAGTTAATAAGCTTTGTGCATATAGAGTGGGAACATTACTTCCTGTAACCACAGAATTTGCCACTTTCTACAACTGGAGTGAATTATCAGCATGAAAGCTGCATTCTTGTCACCTGCGCAGTCTTTTTTTTTTTTTTTTTTCTCACTGTGTTTGTTTCCTTCTTAACGGGTTGAGAAACTGTTTGCAAGGAGGATACATTCTATATAAGGTGACAACATAGCTCTTGTATTAGTTGTTATTAATTTCAATGTGTGAAATACTCAGATGCTTACAGGCACTGGAACAATATAGAAGATAACTTGTGATGACTATACAATGTCTTCTCATGCTTTTGACAGTCACATTAAGATGTGGAATTTATGCTGCACTCTCAGCAGCTAAACTGGTTTTGAAGGGCTACCTGTAAATTAATTGAATACAGCAGAGGTGGCCTGCCTGATTTCTGAGGCTAGTACATAAAAACTGAGTAAGCATTCACTGTGATAGCTGAGATGCTGGCCTTTGACCTCTGAGCTGCCATGGAAGCACCTCAACAGCTTTGACACTACCATGCTGCAAGGAAGCTCAACTTAGCCCATTCAGTGACAGGATATGGAGAGGCATGGAAATGATGGGAAAGAGGGAGATGGCCAGTAATTTGTTCCATTGTTCACTATTCCAATTTGGCCTACTGTCTGATAACTATTACATCAATGGTGCTCATTTAATATTGTTCAGCCCTTTCTAATGGTCTGGGCCCCCAAAGGGTAGAAAGTAGAATATTATTTATTCTTTTAAGTCACTGACCTGGGTACTTTTATTATATAAAAAAGATTAACCATAACATTTTCTTTGTAAAAATTTATTTGTAACTTAATCAAGTAAAACCCAAAGTTTACATAAAACCAACTTGCTATTATTCTTCTCCTCTAGAAAACCCAGTCTAATATATAAACTTTAAGATGTCAAGATTTGTTTATAGGTGGTCACACTCACCAATCTTTTGTTTATAATTCCTACATTTTAAAGTTGAATCTTTGACAGAAGTACAAAATGAAAATATTTTGAAGGGATTATGACTACAGTCTTAAAAGCCTAGGAGTCCTGCATCAACATTGAACACAATATTAAAGTTAAGTATATTTTGATATAAAATAAATACATAAAGTTATAGCTTTTTCATAGTAAAAACCTGAAGTAAAAGAATTAAAGCCCTATTCACAATACTATCTACACATATATGCATAGACATAATAAAATACACTGGGTGTTTTGATCCTATTGACTCTTCTATGTTTTGATTAGAGATGTTCATTGTAGGACTGGGTGATCTAACTGATCAGATATCCAGAGACCCATAGGCCCCCAATACCTCATCACTGAAGCAGACCACAAAGGAACCCAACATGGCTCAGGGAAATTTTGTGGAAGAGGGGGCAGAAAGAATGTCAGTGCCACACGTTGGGTAATGATATACACAGACATTTATCCTACCCATAACTGTGGGCTAACTCCTCAATGCATGACCCATATACCCCAACAAGGAGGGGGGAGGGGGAGGGGGTAGGGCATGAATGAGTCTAACAATGGTACCAAATTGACTGTATTCGCTGAATACAAAACTAATTAATAATATAATAAATGCATCAAAAATACACTGGGATTTTAGGAGGAAATTTGAAAACCTACTTATGATGGATGATCAAATGAACAAATGAAAACATATATATGGTCTGAGGTGAGGGAGGACTCAGAATTCTCACACTGGCAAATGGCTTACACTATTTAAATACAAATTCAATGTGCTTCCAATGAAATTTCCAATGAAAATCTTGTTTATTTGCTTATATTAGTAAGATGTTTCTAAAGTTCACCTTGAAAAGTAGCAACATTATGAGCATAACTCTAAAATGAAGAATCAATGAGTCATGTCATAAGCTGTGTTATAGACAGGTCATAATTGCTGGCAGAAATCACCTGACCAAGAGCAGCCTGTGGTAAAAAAATAAAAATTATAAAAATAAATAGGTTTATTTTGGCTTATGAGACTCGAGGGCAAGCTCGATGATGGCAAGGAAAAACGATGGCATGAGAAGAGGGTGGAAATCACCTCCTGGCCAACATCAGGTGGACAGCCACAACAGGAGAGTGTGACAAACACTGGCAAAGGGACACTGGATATTATACCCATAAGCCTGCCCCCCAAAATACACTGCCTCCAGGAGGCATTAATTCCCAAATCTCCATCGGCTGAGAACCTAGCACCCAGAACACCTAAGTTTATGGGGGGGCACCTGAATCAAGAACCACAAGCTAAGTCTACTTTCAGTGAAACAGAACATTGTCAAACTGAAGAGCAAAACTGAAGTCAGATTAACCCAATAGCAAAGACAACACTGAAATCAGTGGAGAACCATGAGAACCAAACAACTTGCTCTAAGACAACTGGAAATCCATTAGAAGAAAAGAGTTAGTAAGGGTCCCTTCATACATTGAAATCAATTCCAAAGAAGCAGACAAAGGTTTAAATTTAAAAAATACTTCAAGAAGCTGGGCGTGGTGACGCATGCCTTTAATCCTAGCACTCAGGAGGCAGAGGAAGGAGGAGCACTGTGAGTTAGAGGCTACCCTGAGACTGCATAGAGAATTCCAGGTCAGCCTGAGCTAAAGTGAGACCTTACCTAGTAAAACCAAAAAAAAAAAAAAAATAAAGAAAAAAACCTTCAAGAATACAAAAATGCATACAGATCCTTAAGTAAAGTAATATTATTATCAAATTTAAAATGGAAATGAGGACCTACAAGACTGTATGCACCTTGACAGTATATCAATGACAGAAAGATTGAGAGGTAACACTGAAGAGATGGCATAGAAAATTTGGTGATGAATAGGTATGACATAGGAAATGAAGGAAGGATGTTGGTTCTGCTTTCAGAGGATATTAAATGCACTGGTGTCATTACCATATATTGCCTTCTCTATTTTATCCTAACTCTCACCTAGGACTCAGTTCTGTAGCTAGAAACTCATAATGGTCCCTGAATAACATGAAATTATGCTCAAAAAAGTACTTATTTTGATTTATTGTAATTGGAACCTACTGACCTGCTACCTAGATTCTAAACCTTTGAGAAAATATTACTAGAAATTTGTCTGAATATCTAGATTTGTGACTCCATTCTCATGCCTAACATTTACTGTCAACTAACTTTTTTGTTCCCTAACCGACTTTTGGCCATAGGGACTTCATCTGGGCTGGATGAACCAGTAGTGGCACTGTTCGTCCTGCAGTCAATGTCCTTCAGAGTACAGCTGCCCAACAGTGCCAATGATGCTGCAGGAGCTGGATCTTAGTAAATCATAATCTACTTAGAGGTGTTGTTATTGGTTGGGATATTGAAGTACTAATCCCTGGAACATCAGAATGTGACCTCCGTTGTAGGTAGAGTCTCTCCAGAGGTAATGGAATCATAAGGGGAAATGAGATCATTAGGGCAGGTCTTACCCCAATATGCTTTGTGTTTTAAATTCAAAGGGAGAATTTGGGGCACACACATGCATGTTAATATGCATATAAACATGAACACACACAAATAGCACCATGTGAATGTGAAGGCCAAGAAAAAGGTGAGGCTTCCTTCAGCCATCACAGATTCTCAAAACACAGCAGAAACTGGAGGAGAGTTCTGGGACACATTCTTCTCATCACTCTCAGAAAAAAACCCCAAGCTGCCAGTAACTTGATCTTAGGCTCCTAATCCCCAGAATGGTGCCACTAGCATCTCTGTTGTATATGGCACTCTGTGACACTTTTTGATAGCAGACCTAACAAACAAACATCAACACATTTCCCTTGATCTACATGTTTCCAATAAAAGTGTAGTCAAAGGAAAGAATATTGAAAACTATCATCATTTATCTGTTAATAAAAAGAAAAAACTTGGCAGAGACCAATTGTATGATGTCAATCATTATAAATAATCACAGAAAGGACTTCATGGAATTTCTGTTAAGTTGGTCAGAATTCTTAGTTGGAATCAATGTACTCTACAGTATGGAAAATAAAAATATAGCTTATTGAGATGGTTAATGACCCTCTGGTATCCTCAGGGATTCAGAAGTGATTCTGATAAGGACTTTGTGACAATGTGCTATGGGGGTCTACTGAAGATACCTTTGTCCATTAACGGACAAACATCCCCATAAGAAGCACCATGTTGGAGGAAAGAGTTTCTTTCAGGCTTAAAGAATCCAAGGGAATCACCATCAATGGGAGAAGAAGCTGGCTCACTTCTATAGATCCAAGCTGAGAGATATCACCAAACATCCAGCAGACACAGTCAGAGCTCAAGCTGGTCTTGACACACCTAAGGACTGGGCATAAGATCCATTTCCCAGTAACACACCCTTCAGCTGGCTGCTGGAGATTTAAGTAGGAACTTAATCTTAAAAAAATTCCCAAGGCTATGGGGAGCATACATTCACATTCAACCTATTACAAGTTCCTTTAGGAAACCATACCCTCAACTTCACCTGTGAATATAGGATGCTAGAGTGGCCCCCACCAGAAGCAGATAAGCTGCCACCCCCACTTTGCTCATTTCCAAAGCCAAGTCTTACTGAGAGAAACCATGTCACATCCTGCATCTTAACCTAGCTGCTAACAAGTTGTAGTGGGAAGTCTTTATTTTATACTTGAGGATGTCAGTGTTCATAATTCCAGAAAGTGTCAAAATAAATTGAAAATGTACAACATTTTTTACAACTGTTCTTTAGCTTCAGTTATTACAGGTCAGCAACAAGTATGGTTGTGGTAGTTTGAGTGTATAAACTCTATAGATTCAGGTGTTTTATTAAAGCTTGTAACTTGGATCTCCAGCAGCCTGGCTGGGGGTGGTGCCACTGAGGGTGGATCTTTGGGTCCAGCACTAAGGTATGTTTGGAGATGGATCTGATATTCACCCCAAAGATATGTACAGAGGTTTGAACTCTATCTGGGTCTTGCTTACTATGGTTTTGTGGCTCATTGCTTTTTGGTGTGTGTGCTGGTGCTGGATTTTGTATGCTACAGTTTTTCTCTCTGCTTGGATGTATGGAAACAGCTTCTTCCAACACTGATAGAAGCTTCCCCATGGATCTGTAAGCTTAAATAAATCCCGTCCTCCCATAAACATTGCCAGGTTTGTATGTTAATCCCAGAAATGTGAAGTTCACTATAACAGAAATTTGGTACTAGAAGTGGGTGAGCTGAATCTGACCATGTGGATTTTCGTCTTTTGGAACTTGTGTGCTGGAGGAGGAATATGTATGGACTTGTGAATGCAGAACTCTCACAGTGTGGTAAACCAAAATTTATGGACTATTTTGATGAGAGTTTGAAAATGCTAAATGATAAGAGCATGTATTTGGAAACTTTGCTTATGAATACTTATGAACTTTCAAATGGGAAGGAGAGACTACAGAGAACTTGGTTGGAATTGGGCTACTGTGTTCCATGTGCAAGTCCAGAGAGTTTGATCAAGGTTGAATACAAAAGTAATGGACTTAATATGCTTGGTGGGAGACATAGAACTGGGAGATATAATATGTAAAGTTGGAAAATTTAACAAACCTTAAGGTTACTGGTACAGAGACTTATTGCCAAAGCTGCTATGGTTAAGGAGATTTCCACCATTAACTGTGTTACATGTAACAATGGAAAAGGTGCTTGAGGTGAACCACATAGGAAGGGCTGAATGGCAGAAAAGCAAATGCTTTTTGAAAGGAAGAAACCTGCTCTTCTTCCTTCCTGAATTAGTGGTATGGCTGTACTTTTATACACCTAGTATTGATTGTGGCAATATTAAAAATGCATGGAAGTGGGTCTTGCTTTTTGGAGCCCCTGCTGAGATGTAGCAAATGGAGAAAGACAATGACCCTGGTAAAGAGGTCAATGAGGCCACTGTAAGATGGACTGTGGCTGGCAGTGGAGACCTGAAGATGTTATGGATATACTAAGACTATACAAGTGCTATGATGGAGCACTGTCTGCTTGAGATTGAAATTTTAGCTGGCTACTCAGACCAGCTGGAGGGATGAGAATTGCATAATCCTATCACCACTGATTAGGGATATTTACATGATGGTTATTGATTTTACATTGGTCCAGTCTCTCCTTGTTATATTTGCTTGTAATGGAAATGTTTACTCTGTGCCATTATATGTTGGAAGTATGTAACTTGTTTTGACTATTATAAAACTCACAGTTAAGAGACAATTTTTAATCTCAGATGAGAGAAGGAACTTTAAAACCAGCATAAAGTAGGTGAAAACTATGGGGACTTTTGAAGTTGGACTGAATACAAATTAAAATGTGAGATAGTCGTGCATCTATTGGAGGCCAGGGGCAGAATGTGGTAGTTTGAGTGTTTGTACTCTATAGACTCAGGTGCTTCATTAAAGCTTGTAACTTGTATCTCCAGCCACTTGGCTGGAAGAGGTCCTTGAGGATAGATACTGGATTCTATCCCTAGGGTGTGTTTGGGAGCAGATCTGATTCCCAGCCCAAGGGTTTGCGCACTTCCTGGGTCCTACTTGCTCTCCATTTTGCAACTTGTTGCATTTTGGAGCATGTGCTTGTGCTTTGCTTGGTGAAGTTCTCTCTCTGCTTGGATGCATGGAAGCAGCTTCTGTTGCCACTGATAGAGCTTCCCCCTTGATCTGTGAGCTTGAAATAAACCCTTTCTTCCTATAAACTGTGTCTGGTTTGGATGTTCATCCCGGAAATATGAAGGTGACTACAATACTACAGAAAAGCCCACCTGCTCTCTGGGTTCTATCATCAGGTAGGATAGATAAGTAGGCCCCATTGCATGGAAAGCCCCTCTTAGATTCATTATCTCATCAGAGTTGTGGCTCTTATTTTATGAAACTGCATCTTTAGTATCATTATTTTTGTTGGTATTGTTTATTTTTGTTTGAATCTGATTTAGACTTTCTGATATCTATATCAGGAAATATATCAAAATCAATTTGAAGTTCATTTAAAGTAAAAAAAAAAAATGATGTGGATAATGTGGTACCTAGATGGAATGCTGCATCACAGTATCATAACCTCAGACTGCCTTATTGGTCATGAGGATTTTGGAACTAACAAAGCACACAAATGAGTTACTGGAAATAATGCTAGCTGATATGAAACAAAAATTTTCTGAAAATTAATCTAGGAAACTTAGAGGGAATAGTCTGTATGGACAAAAGAAACTTAGCTATGTGGCTTTATAAGTATAAAACCCTCTGGATGCCAAGCCTGTAAAGAATATTACAGTTCAAGTGCAAGGTTTTATTTTTTATAATAAAGCAAAAGGGCTCATTTTCTTATTTTGTAAAGTCTAGAGCAACAAAGAGAGAAGAATGGATGCTGCTAATCACGAAAAGTCAGTGAATAAACTCTGGCTGCAAAAGAAGTTGTACATGCAGAAGTCAGTGAAGGTAGTGAAGCAAGATTATAAAACATCTGGAGATTTCATGGTGCATTCCAAATCAATTTCACTTAATCATCAAAAATGGGTTGGCCTTAGCTGATATTCATACTATGGAAAAATCAGATTCAACTAAATCTGTCATGATACTTGTATAACAGCTCTGAATGGCTGTGTTTGGAATATATAAATTTGACTCATGTACGTAGTTTTTCTGTCTTTATCTCAGCTTCTCTTTTTATTAGTTATGTACATATTCAGTGTGCAAACAGCACATGTTGGTACCATTGTTAGCCTGAGCCTTGTCCTCCACCTGCAAAGGGACCCTCTTCATTGGGAATTGTGGGTAGTTCATTGTGAGGGTAGCCATCAGTTGTGGGGAAGAGTCGATGTCTCTGTGCATGTTGTCTCAACTTGTGACTCTGACATTCTTTTCACCCCCTCTTCCATAAATTTCTCTGAGCCTTGTTAGGTTCATTTTAGGTCTACTTCATTGATGAGATCTTAGGAGCCTCTGTGTTTCTGGATCTCTGGCTTGGGAGGAGTTGAGGGTTCTCTGTATCTATCGCCCCTTGGGCTGGTAGCAGACTCACCAAGAAAGCAGCACTCTTGCTCATTTCTACAATTCCTCTGTGTTTTCAGCTGGGGCCCTAGTGAGGCGTGGTGGGCAGATTCTCTCCTCAGGTTCTGCATCAATCTGAAAAATAATAGCATATTGTCCAATGGAGAGTGAAGTTAGCTGCAGAGAAATAGGATAAACATTATTATGTTAGGGAGAATTTAATAGGTATAGACCCTCTTGTAGCCCAAGATTGGTGGGAGGTTGATATTGGAGAGTGGGCTCATTCCCTGTTCTAGCTATGGATTCCATTCCACTGAGCAGAAATATTAGCCAATTCAAGAGCAGTTGGTTACTCACCATGGCTTAGTGCTACTGTTGCTCTTGTGTAAACATTGTGTTAAGTTGTTTGCTGCTGAGTAGTTTAGAACTTGCTTTGCTTAGACAGATGTTGGCCATTTTCCCCCAGTTGTTCATGTAGCACTTTCTGGTAATAGACAAGGTAACTGTCTGGGGAATGACTCTCTTCCAGATTCCAGCCAGGTCTCTCCTTTTTCCATACCAACAGCATATGGTGTCTTTGGCAGTAGGGTCTTACCATTAACCTTTGGTGGGTAACCAAGTGCTCTGACAGAAGTCTGTGTTCTTTTGGGAAACCATATAGGTCTCTGTGATCAACAACTTATTGTGGATGTTAATCACATAGTGGTAAAGGGAGTTACAAGCCAGCACCAAGGGAAAAGATGGAATAAATATATAGGTAATATAAAAGAGAAAGACAGAAGAGAGAGAGAGAGGAGAAAAGATTAAGGTTTTTCTTCATTATAAGCTCTCCAGAGCCCTTTGATTCAGGTGTTCCCTCTAATTACCCGATGAAGATTCAACCTTTTAGTCTGTCTTTTAGGGTATAGAATTTTATGGTACAAGTTCCATTTCAGTCCAGTTTTTTGCCACCCCCAACACACTTACCCTCCCCTCCAGCCCCTTCCTCACTATGGTCTGGTCCTCAAGATGCCTGTTAGGTATGTCAGCATCTCAGGCAGATCCAGGTTAGGAGCCAAAGATGAGTGAGACCATGAGATGATTGTGTTTCTGTGATTGGGTGAGATCACTGAGAATGATCTGTTCCAAGTTTGACCATTTTTCTTTAAATTTCATTGTGCCATTTTTCCTTCTGTGTAGAATTCCATTGAGTAGATATACCACATCTTGGTCATCCATTTGTCTAACGATGGACATCTGGGTGATTCCACTTCTTAGCTATTATATACTGAGCAGCTATAAACATGGTTGAGCCCATATCTCTGAACTTAGGCAGGTAGCCTTTAGGATAAATGCCCAGTAAGGGAATAACTGTGTCGGGGTTGGCTTCAGTTCTTCCATGAAGGTTTGATAGAATTCAGTTGAGAAGCCACCTGGTCCTGGCCTCTTCTTTTGGGGAGGGTTTTGATTACCTTTTCAATCTCAGTGAGTGTGATAGGTTTGTTTAGGAGATTAATCTGCTCTGAGTTTAGCTTTGGTAGGTGGTATGTGTCCAGGAACTATCCATTTCCTATATATTATCCGGTTTTCTGGAGTAGAGGTTTTTAAAATAAGTCCTAATGATTCTCCCAGTTTCACTTAGGTCTTTTGTGATCTCTCCTTTTCATTTCAAATTTTGTTAATTTGAAGCATGTCTTTTTTCTGCTTGATCAAATTGGCCTGGGATTTATCAATGTTATTTATTTTTTCAAAGAATCAGCTCTTTGTTTCACAATTTTCTTAATTGTTTTCTTAGTTTCCAATTTTTTATTTTCTTCTCTGGTCTTTATATATATATATGTGTGTGTGTGTGTGTGTGTGTGTGTGTGTGTGTGTGTGTGTATTATTATTGACAACTTCTATACTTACAGACAACAAACTGTGGTATTCTCTCCCTCCCCCACTTTCCCCTTCATAACTCTGCTCTCCCTTCTACCTCCTCCCTCTCTCTTTCAGTTTCTCTTTTAATTTAATGTCATCATTTTTTTCTCCTATTATGAGGGTCTTGTGTGGGTATTGCTATGCACTGTGAGGCCAATTTTGGTCCAGTCAGTTATATGTAAGGAGTGGTACCCTTCCTTTGGCTCTTACATTCTTTTTGCCACCTCTTCCACAATGGAACCTGAGCCTTAGAGGGTGTGAGATGTTTTAGTGCTGGACACTCCTCCATCCCTTTTTCTTAACACTATGTTGTCTTTTGGGTTATCCCACTGATCATCGCCACCTAAAAATGGAAGCTTATCTAATATATAGGCATGTGGAGATTTATTTATTTATTTTAATTTTTTGTTTATTCATTTATTTGAAAGTGACAGAGAAAGAGGCAGAGAGAGAGAAAGAGAGAGAGAGGGGGGGGGGAGAGAAAGAGAGAGAATGGGTGCACCAGGGCCTCCAGCTGCTGCAAATGAACTCCAGACACATGCGCAACCTTGTTCATCTGGCTAACATGGGTCCTGGGGAATTGAGCCTAGAACCAGGATCCTTAGGCTTCACAGGCAAGCAATTAACAGCTAAGCAATTTCTCCAGCCCAGAGATTTTTTAAATTTTTATACCATGTGGGATCACCATGGGAATAATATACATTATATACATATCAATTATATTTATGATGCTACAGTGTGGCACTCTACAGATAATTTTAGGTAGTTAAAACCTTGCTTTGACTGCTATGGACTTCTTAAAATATATATATACACAACTTCTATACTTACAGACAACAAACCATGGTATTTCCCTCCCCTCACCTCCCCCACTTTCTCTTTCATAGCTCTGCTGTCCATCATATCCCCTCCCTCTCTCCATTAGTCTCTCTTTTAATTTGATGTCATGGTCTTTTTCTCCTATTATGAGGGTCTTGTGTGGGTATTGCTAGGCACTGTGAGGTCTTGGATATTGAGGCCAAAATCTGTCCATACAGTTGTATGTAAGGAGTGGTACCTTTCCTTTGGCTCTTACATTCTTTTTTTTTTTCCTTTCTTTCTTTTTTGTTTTTGTTTTTCTTTTTGTTGTTGTTGTTGTTTTTCAAGGTAGGGTCATACTCTGGCTCAGGCTGACCTGGAATTCACTATGTAGTCTCAGGGTGGCCTCGAACTCTCGGTGATCCTCCTACCTCTGCCTCCTGAGTGCTGGGATTAAAGGCGTGCACCACCACGTCCAGCATATGGCTCTTACATTCTTTCCACCACCTCTTCCACAACAGACCCTGAGCTTTGGAGGATGTGAGATGTTTCAGTGCTGGAAAATTCTCCATCCCTTCTTTTCATCACTGTGCTGCCTTTCAAGTCATCCCAGTGGCCTCCACAATCTGAAAAGAGAGGCTTCTCTAACCAGAAAGGATAGTAGCATTAAATATGAGTATGAACAATAAGTATAATACTTTCAGGGCAATTTGGTGAGAGTAATATATGCATTTATCCAGACAAGAGCAGCCTTTATACCCCTAAGATCCATGACCTGCCATGCCATGGGCTTTTGATTAGGTTTTCAGTTCTAGGAACATATTCCCACCCATAGAGTAGACTTTCAGTCCAATTAGAGAGCAGTTGGTTTTCCTCAGAGCACATGCCACTATGGCACTTGTTCAGTCATTTGGCCTGTCTGGCCAAACTTGAGGTTTCATTGTCCACTGTTTTCATCGCAGATGACTTCTGTGTCCAATCCAATAAGACTGTATAAAGTGCTGCTTTTTCCAGCTTTCAGTTGGCAGGTCTACAGGGAGAAGGTTCTCTGCTGAGCACCAACTTGATTTCTCAGGGACTTTGCCTCTCAGGCATGTGAAGTCATCAGCAATAGGGTCTCACCATCTCTTTCTCATGGGAAACCAAGGGCCTTGGCAATAGCCTGTAATGTTTTGGAGGCAACAGGTGCCTCCCTGGCCAACAAGTCACTGAAAGGTATCCAATTCTTGGCACTGAAAAATTTCTATTAACAATCTTTGGTTTCTGGATGAGCAATTATTAAAGAAAGTATATTTTCAAATGTCTGCTTCAGAATAACTAGAACTTTTATTGACCCTCCCTCCTGCCCTTCTTTTACACAATCTCTTCCACTGACCTCATTCAGGTCTTTTCCCTCCTGTAATCTGTTCTTCTACTTACATATATACAGTACCATCCCCTAAAGTCCTTCCCTCTCCTCCTTCCCTTATAGCATTTTTCTAGCTGACAGGTGTCTGCTATTGATTTGGTTCCAGCTCACACACAAGTCTACGTATTTGTAGCTAGGATACACATATGAGAGAGAACATGTGATGTGTGGCTTTCTGGGCCTGGGTTACATCATTTAGTATAATCCTTTCCAGATCCATCCATTTCCCTGAAAATTTCATAATTTCATTATTGTTTGCTCCTAAATAAACTCCATTGTGTAAATGTACCATATATTATTATCCATTCATCTGTGGATGGACATCAAGTCTTGTTCCATTCTCAAGCTATTGTGAGTAGAGCAGCAATAATCATGGTTGTGCAAGTATCTCTAAGATAGTGAGAAAAGTCATTAGGATATATGTCAGAAGTGCTATAGCTGGATCATATGGTAAATCTATTTTTATCTGTCTCAATTACCTCCGCACTGAATTCCACAATGGCTGTACCAGATTACATTACCACCAACAGTGTAGAAGGGTTTCCCTTTTACTGCATCCTCGCCAACATTTATTGTCATTTGTTTTCTTGATGGTAACCATTGTGATAGGAGAGAGATGGAATATCAAAGTAGTCTTAATTTAAATTTCCCTGATTTCTAAGGACATGGAACACTTTTTTAGATGTTTATATACCATCGGTATTTCTTCTGGTGAGAACTTTCTAGTTAGTTCCACAGCCCAATTTTTTTTTTTTTTTTTTGATGGGAGACATTTTTTTTTAATTTAATTTATTAGTTTTCTTTTCAGTAAATACAGGCAGTTTGGTACCATTATTTAGGCTCATCTGTGCCATCTACCCCCTCCCATTAGACCCTCCTTATTATTGAAAATGGGTCGTGCATTGTGGAGTTAGCCCCCAGTTATTAGTATGATAAATGTCTCTGAAAATCATGACCCAACATGTAACTCTGACATTCTTTCCGCCCCCTCTTCCTGCAAGATTTCCCTGAGCCATGTTAGGGTTCATTTTTGGTCTGCTTCAGTGCTGAGGTGTTGGGGGCCTCTGAGGCTCTGGCTCTCTGATTTGGTAGGAGTTGATTTTTCTCTGCGTTGATCTCCTTCCCCTTTGTGCTGGTATCCGGTTCACAGGAAAACATCACCCTTGCTTATTTCGCCAGTTGTCCTTAGTTTCAGTTGGGCCCCTTCTGAGGTATGTTGGGGCAGCTCTCTTCTTAGGATCTGCATCTATCTGGAAAAGAGAAGCAGATTCTCCAAGGGAGAGTAAGTTAGCACCCAGAAAATTGAGATAACACTTACTTTTTTGATAGACAGTTTCATAGGTGTAGGCCCTCTTATACCCCGTGATTGATGGTAGCTTGATATTGTAGAGTGGGCTTGTGTTTGGGTATGGTTCTGACTTGTTTCCCAGCTCCAGCTAAGGGTCTAGTACCACTGAGTGGATCAGTTAGCCAAATCAAGAGCAATTGATTCCTCACCATGGCTGTGTACCACTATTGCACTTGTGTGGGTATCACATCCGGTTAATTGTTGCTACTTAGGTTAAACAATGTGTTGCTTGGACAGATCTTGGTCACTTCCCCCAGTCGCCTATGTAGCGCCTTCTGGCACTAGACACGCTGACTGTCTGGGGACTGACTCTCTCCTGGCTTCCAGCCATGTCATTCCATTTTACGTGTCAGCTGCGTATGGAGTCTTCAGCAATAGGGTCTTACCCCTGGCCTTTGGTGGGTCATCAATTACTCTGACAGAAGTCTGTCATTGTTTTGGGAAACCTTGTAGGTTTCTCTGATCAAAAGCTCATTGTGGAATGTAGGCCCAAGCTGGAAGTGGGGGTTACAGGTCAGTGTCCACTAAGAAATTGAGGAAAAAGATAACTAATATACAAGAGTTAGAGAGGAGAGAGATAGAGGGGAGAGGGGGAGAGGGAGGGAAGGAAGATGTAGGAGATTTAGGTCAGTCTTGATCCTACCCTCTCCAGTGTCTTGTGGTTCAGGTGTTTCCTGTAAGGGACTAGTGAAGGTTCAGTCATTTGGTCTGTCTTCTAGGAAGTAGAATTTTATGGTACCATTGCCGTTTGGGTCCGGATTACTGTTTTCCACCCTTTGATTCCCTCCCCGCCCACCCATCCATCTTATTGTCTAGTCCATGAGGTACTTGCTGGGTATGTAAGGCATCTTGGGCAAATTCAGGTTAGGTGTTGCAGATGAGTGAGACTATGTGTCGATTTTTTTTCTGTGATTGGGTAAGTTCGCTGAGAATGATCTGTTCCAGGTTCAACCATTTTTCCTCAAATTTCTTTATGTCGTTTTTTTCTTACTGCTGTATAGAATTCCATTGTGTAGATATACCACATCTTTGTTATCCATTCTTCTAATGATGGACATCTGGGTTGATTCCAGCTTTTAGCTATTACGAATTGAGCTGCTACAAACATGGTTGAGCAAATCTCTCTGGCTTTTGGTTTGAAGGTTTTAGGGTACATGCCCAGTAATGGTATAACTGGGTCTGTTGGTATTTCTATAGTCAGCTTTTTCAGGAGTCTCCATATTGCTTTCCAAAGTGGTTGTACCATCCTGCATTCCCACCAACAGTGAATGAGTGTCCCTGCTTCTCCACATCTTCGCCAGCATTTATTTAAATTT
Source organism: Jaculus jaculus (assembly GCF_020740685.1). Classification (NCBI taxonomy): domain Eukaryota; kingdom Metazoa; phylum Chordata; class Mammalia; order Rodentia; family Dipodidae; genus Jaculus; species Jaculus jaculus. The sequence continues at coordinate 26,251,041 of NC_059115.1, forward strand.
CACCTTTTGATGTTGGCTATCCTTATTGGGGTAAGGTGGAATCTCATAGTTGTTTTAATTTGCATTTCTCTGATGATTAGGGATGATGAACATTTTCTTAGGTGTGTGTTTGCCATTTGTATCTCTTCCTCTGTGAATTGCCTGTTTAACTCTGTGCCCCATTTTGTGAGTGGGGTATTTGTCTTCTTATTGTTTAGACTTTTGAGTTCTTTGTAAATTCTAGAGATAAGGCCTCTATCAGTTGGATAACCTGCAAATATTTTCTCCCACTCTGTGGGTATTCTATTGGCTTTGTTTATTATATGCTTATCTGTAAAGAAACTCTTCAGCTTCATATGATCCCAATGGTTGAGTGACTGTTTAAGAACTTGAGCCACTGGGGTTTTATTCAGGAAGTCTTTTTCCATTCCTATATCATGGAAAGTACTTCCTAAATTTTCTTCCAGTAGTTTTCGAGTTTCTGGTCTTATGTTGAGGTCTTTGATCCATTTGGATTTGAGTGTTGTGCATGGTGAAATGTGTGGATCAAGTTTTAGTTTCCTGCATGTGGTTATCCAGTTTGTCCAGCACCATTTGTTGAAGATGCTATCTTTTTTCCAGTCTATATTGTTTGGGCCTTTGTCAAATATCAAGTAGCTATAGTTGCTTGGCCCAAAATCTGGGTCCTCAAGTCTATTCCATTTGTCTATACTCCTGTTTTTATGCCAGTACCATGCTGTTTTTATTACTATGGCTTTGTAGTATAACTTTATATCAGGTATGGTGATGCCACCAGAGGTATTTCTTTTGCTGAGGATATGTTTGGATATGCGAGGCCTTCTGCCTTTCCATATGAAATTTGAGATCATTTTTTCTATGTCTGTGAAGAACATTGTAGGGATTTTAATTGGAATTGCGTTAAATCTATATATTGCCTTTGGTATGATTGTCATCTTCACAATGTTAATTCTGCCTATCCAGGAGCATGGGAGGTCTTTCCTTCGTTTCAAGTCCTCCTCAATTTCTTTTTTGAGAGTTTTTATATTTTCGTTGTATAGATCTTTTACTTCCTTGGTTAACGTTATTCCAAGGTATTTTATTTTATTTTATTTTTTGCTATTGAAAATGGGACTATGTCCTTTATTTCTTTTTCTGTGTCTTTGTCATTTGCATATAGAAATGCTTCCGATTTTTGTGCATTGATTTTGTATCCTGCTACTTTGCTATAGGAGTTAATCACCTTCAGGAGTTTTGGGATGGAGTCTCTCGGGTCTCTTACATATACCATCATGTCATCAGCAAATAGCGCTAACTTAACTTCTTCCTTTCCAAATTGTATCCCCTTTATTTCCTTCTCCTGCCTTATTGCTTGGGCTAGGACCTCCAGAACTATATTGAAAAGCATAGGTGAGAGAGGACATCCCTGTCTTGTTCCTGATCTCAATGGGAATTCCTCCAGTCTCTCTCCATTAAGAATTATTTGGGCCTTTGGAGCTTTGTATATTGCCTTTATTATATTAAGATGTGAACTGGCCATGCCGATTCTCTCCAATGTTTTGATCATGAAGTGATGTTGTATCTTGTCAAAGGCCTTCTCTGCATCTATTGAAATGATCATGTGATTTTTATGTTTAAGCTTGTTTATGTGGTGTATTACATTGACAGATTTTCGTATGTTGAACCACCCTTGTGTTCCTGGGATAAATCCCACATGGTCAAGGTGGATAATGCTTTTGATGTGTTGTTGGATTCGGTTTGCGAGAATTTTGTTGAAGATCTTTGCGTCTATGTTCATTAGGGAAATAGGCCGATAGTTTTCTTTTCTTGTGGCGTCTCTGCATGGTTTTGGGATTAGGGTGATACTAGCTTCATAGAAGGAGTTGGGTAGTTTTCCCTGTTCTTCAATTGTGTGGCACAGTTTTAGGAAGATTGGTTTGAGTTCTTCCATGAAGGTTTGATAAAATTCGGCTGGGAATCCATCTGGTCCTGGACTCTTCTTTTTTGGGAGGTTTTTTATTACTTTTTCAATCTCCATGAGCGTGGTGGGTTCATTGAGGTGGTTGATCTGCTCTGAGTTTAGCTTTGGTAGATGATATGCATCCAGGAATTTATCCATCTCCTCCACATTTTCCAGTTTTGTGGAGTAGAGGTTTTTGAAATAAGTCCTGATGATTCTGCCGATTTCACTGATGTCTGTTGTAATCTCTCCTTTTTCATTTTGAATTTTGTTAATTTGGAGTCTCTCCTTTTTTTGCTTGATCAAATTGGCCAGAGGTTTGTCAATCTTGTTTATTTTTTCAAAGAACCAGCTCTTTGTTTTGTCAATTGCCTTAATTGTTTCCTTGGTTTCCAATTCATTAATTTCTGCTCTGATTTTAATTATTTCCTTCGTTCTGGAGCTCTTTGGGTTGGATTTTTCTTGTTTTTCCAATGCCTTTAGGTGGATGGTTAAGCTATTGATTTGGGATTTTTCTGTCTTTTTTATGAAGGCACTGAGCGCTATGAATTTTCCCCTGAGGACTGCCTTCATTGTGTCCCACAAGTTTTGGTATGATGTGTTTTCATTGTCATTCAATTCCAGGAATTTTGCAATTTCATTTTTTATTTCATCCACTATCCATTTATTGTTTAAGAGTGTGCTATTCAGTTTCCAGTTGCCGTTGGGGCTCTTGTTGGTTTTTTTTTTTTGTTGATTTCTAGGAATATAGCATTATGATCTGATATCATGCAGGGAATTATGTCGATTTTCCTAAATATGTGGAGGCTATCTTTGTGACCCAGTATATGGTCTATTTTAGAGAATGTTCCATGGGCTGCTGAGAAGAATGTGTAGTCTGTGGATTTGGGGTGGAAAGTTCTGTAGATGTCTGTTAGGTCTAAGTGCTCTATGGTTTTGTTGAGCTCTCTTACTTCCCTGTTGAGCTTCTGTTTGGATGATCTGTCTATTACTGATAATGGTGTGTTGAAGTCCCCAGCTATGATGGTGTTGGTGGTTATTTCTGTTTTATTGTCAAGTAGGTTTTGTTTTATGAACTGCGGTGCCCCTGTGTTTGGTGCATACAGATTTATGATTGTAATATCCTCTTGATGGATTGTTCCCTTTACAAGTAGGAAGTAGCCTTCTTTGTCTTTTTTGATTGTTTTTGGTTTGAAGTCAACTTTATCTGATATTAATATAGCTACACCTGCTTGTTTCTTATTCCCATTTGCTTGGAATATTGTTTTCCACCCTTTCACCCTGAGGATGTTTCTGTCTTTAGTGGTAAGGTGGGTTTCTTGAAGGCAGCAGATTGAGGGGTCTAATTTTTTGATCCACCCTGTTAGCCTGTGTCTCTTGATGGGTGAATTAAGGCCATTAATGTTTAGGGTGATGACTGTGAGATTTGATTTGATCCCTGTCATTTTGTGGTGGTAGAGGTGTGTTGGCATTTCCATGGAATTTTTTTTTTTTTTTTCTTTTTGTATCTACTCTGGGTTTGATTGCTGTGATCTTCTTCTTGTAGGCATTTGTGTTTGGTTATTTGTTTCTTCTCTGTGGAGAATTTCCTGGAGTACTTTCTGTAGGTTTGGTTTTGTGTTCATATAATTGTAAAGCTGAGTTTTATCATGGAAAGTTTTCCTTTCACCATCTATTATAAGGGAGACTTTTGCTGGGTAGAGTAGTTTAGGTTGAAAGCCATAGTTTCTTAGCGTTTGGAGAGTATCATTCCAGGCCCTTCTAGCTTTCAGGGTTTCCATTGAGAAGTCTGAAGTAATTCTGATGGGGTTTCCTTTGAAAGTGGTGTGCTGTTTTTCCCTAGCTGCTTTTAGGATTTTTTCCTTGGTGTCAATGTTTAGAGTCTTAATGATAATATGCCTTGGGAGTTTCTCCTTTGGTCTAGTCAGTTAGGAGTTCTGTTTGCTTCTTGAATCTTGATGGGCCTTTCTTTTAAGAGACGGGGGAAGTTTTCTTCAATTATTGTGTTAAATAAGTTCTCTATGCCTTTGGTCTGAAATTCTTCTCCTTCTAGTATTCCAATGATTCTGATATTAGGACGTTTAAGTGTATCCCACAATTCTCTCATGTTCTGTTCACAGGAACTTTTGAACTTACTGAAATTTTTGGACTCTCGAACTGTTTCTTCCATCCTGTCTTCCAGATCAGAATTTCTATCTTCCACTTCGCTGACTCTATTCTTGAGAGCCTCTAGTGAGTTTTGGACTTGTTCAATTAAGTTTGCATTTTCTACTACTTTCCTATGTATCACTTCCATCGCTTTGTCCAGCTCCCTTTTTGTCTCATTTTCTGATTTTCTTGATGATTCTTGGAAATCATCCTTGCATTTCTTTATGTTTTCATTTAGTGTGGCCAGCTGATTTTTAAGGTCCTCTTTTTTTTCATTCTCCCTCAACTCTCTTAGCTCTCTTTGAATTCCTTCCAGTGTCTTATCATATTGCTCTAGCTTAGTGATGGTAGCATCCATACGATTATCTATCCTTTGTAGCTTTCCTGTCAGATCTAGCAGTAGTTTGGTCAGGGTTGCATTGTTCATTGTTTCCACTTGATGTTCTGATCCTAAACACTCTTCTATGTTTTGGTTTGTTGTGATCCTTGTTGGACTGGGTGATCTGTCTGGATTTTCTTCCATTTTATTTTTCGTGTTATTTCTTTTGCGCTGTGGTCTACCCATGTCAGTGTATGGGCAGGAAGGTGGGTGGAGCAGCCTGGGATCTAGCTTAATGCAAATCCAAGGCAGCCTGGGGCAGTTGTAAGCAGCCTGGGTTTTTGCTCACTCTTGCCAAAGCCGCCTACCTATAGCCTGACAGGGGCACCAAAGTTGCCTGAATTCTCACCCAGTAATGCACCTAAGCTGCCTGCCTTTGAGCTTGAAAAGGGACTGAGGTAGCAAGCCTTGAAGGTGCCTAGATTCTGGCTGGGTACACTGGGGTCTGTAAACAGTCTGTGCTCTCCCGCCTCAGGGGAGTGGGGGATGGGTGGCGATGTACAGGTAGGGGATGGCACCTGCGCTGGCGCTAGTGACTCAGTGTGGACTTATGTGGCTCTTGCTGTGGGACTGGGCCCACTGCACGTGCAATTGTAGTGCAGAGGCAGATGATGTGGGTACGGAATCAGGACACAGCAGAAACTGACCGGCGGCAAGTGATGTGAGAACAGCAGGGCGTGAGGGGAGGGGGGGCAGCTAGGAGCGTGGGGCGCTGTGGGATACTGTGGGGTGCTCTGGACTCGCAGGGGGGGAGGGGGCGGATCGCGCGGGAGAGGGGGGTGAGGGGGTCCAGGGGGTCGCGGGTAGCGCAGGGGGCGTGGAGCACGCTGAGGTAAGATGGAGTGCTGGATGCTGTGGGACGCTGCGGGGCAGTCTGGACGTGCGGCGGGGGTGGGGTGCACGGGGGGAGGCTCGAGGAGCTCGGGGGGGGGGCGCGGGGAGTCTCGGGGCACGCAGGGGGATCGGGGCACACCTGGGCGCCCGGGCGCTGGACGCTGCGGGGTGCTTTGAGCGCCCCTGTCACGTGTGGGTAGGGAGCATTGGGCGCGCTGGGGGGAGAGGCGGGGGCGGGGCGCGCGGGGGAGGGCTCGAGGCGCGTGGGGGTGGGGCGTGGGGGTCTCAGGGTGCGCGGGGGGGGCGCGGGGGTGCGGGGCACGCCTGGGCGCCCGGGGCGCAGGGCGCTTGGGGCGTGCCTGCTGTGTGTGGATAGAGAGCACGGAACGCGCGGGGGGTGGGGCACGCGGGAGGGTGGGGCAGGCGTGGGGTGGTCTCGAGGCACGCGGGGGTGGGGCGCAGGGGTCTTGGGCGCGTGGGGGCGCGGGAGGCCTTGGTTCTCTTGGGCCACGTCTGCCGTGTGTGGATAGGGAGCGTGGGGCGCGCTGGGGGGGAGGGGCGTGCTGGGGGGGTGCGAGGGGTGCGGTGGGTGTGGGGCATGGGGGTTGTGGGGTGCGCTGGGCCGCCGGGGCGCGTGGGGCTTGGTGTACACGGGGCGCCGGGCCGCTGGGCGCGAGGCCGCGCCCGATGCAGTTATTCGCGGCGGGCGGGGTGGCGGGGCGTGGGTCGCGGGGGTGTGTGCTTCCCTCTTTTATCCCAATCTGTGCCCTCCCTCTTCAGAGAGTTCCTAATTTCCCTTGAATACTTGCCTTTTTTTCCCTCGTTGTTTGTAGTGCAGCTAGGCGGTCGCCATCTTGACCAGAAGCCCACAGCCCAATTTTTTGATTTGGTTTTTGATTTCTTATTGTTCTGTTTTTTGAATTCTTTGTATATTCTGGATATTAATCCACTATCAGATGTGTAGCTGGCAAAGATTTTCTTCTACTCTGTAAGTTGTCTCTTTGCTGTATTCACAATGTCTTTGCTGTACAAAAGCTTTGTAATTTCATGAGCTACCGGTGATTGATTAGTGGTTTTATATCCTGAGTACCTGGGGTTATATTCAGAAAGCATTACCTATGCCAATATGTTGAAGGGTCTCCCCTAACTTTTCCTCTAGAAATTTCAGAGCTTCAGGTCTGATGTTAAGGTCCTTGATCTACTTGGATTTAATTGGAGAAAGACAAGGATCTATTTTCATACTTCTACATATAGATAACCAGTTTTCCCAGCATCACTTGTAGAAGAGGCTATCTTTTCTCCAGTGAATATTTTTGGTATTTTGACCAAAAACAGATGGCTGTTGCTATCTGGATTAACATATGGGTCCTCTATTCTGTTCTGTTGATCTATATGTCTGCCTTTGTGCCCATACCATGCGGTTTTGTCACTATAGCTTTGTAATACAGCTTAAAATTGGGTATGGTGATACCACCAGCCTTATTATTGTTGCTAAAAATCATTTTGGCTATTCAAGGCTTTTTGTGCTTCCAAATGAATTTTAGGATTTTTTTTTCTATTGCTGTGAAGAATGCCATTGGAATTTTAATGTGGATTGCATTAAATGTGTAGATTGCTTTTGGTAAGATTGACCCTTTCACATTATTGATTCTTCCAATCCAAGAACCTGGAATGTCTTTCCATTTCTTTGTGTCTTCTGCAATTTCTTGGTTAATTGTTTCAAAGCTATCATTGTAGAGATCCTTCACTTCCTTGGTTAAGTTTATTCCAAGGTAGTTTATATATTTTTAGGCAATTGTGAATGGGAGAGATTCCCTGATATCATCCTTTGCATGTTTGTTGTTAGTATATAGGAAAGCTACTCATTCCTATGTATTTATTTTGTATCCTGCTACATTGCTAAAAGTGTTTATCAGTTCTAAAGTTTGCTGGTAGAGTCTTTAGGGTCTTTTATATGTAGAATCCTATCATCTTTAAATAATGGTAATTTGATCTCTTCCTTTCCTATCTGTATGCCATTTATGAGTGTCTCCTGCCATATTGTATAGTTAAGACTTCCAGTAGTATATTAAATAAAAGAGGTGGCAGGGGATACCCTTGTCTTGTTCCTGAATTTAGTAGAAAAACTTCAAGTTTTTCCTCATTTAGTATTATGTTGGCTGTATGTTTGTCATAAATAGCTTTTATTATGTTGAGGTATGTTCCTTCTATTCCCAGTTTCTGTATTTTTTTTATGATAAAAGGATGTTGGATTTTACTGAATGCCTTTTCTGCATCTGTTGAGTTGATCATGTGATTTTTGTCCCTCAGACCATTTATGTGATGTATTACATTTATCGATTTGTGTAGAGTGAACCATCCCTGGGATATAACCAACTTGGTTGGGGTCAATAATCTTTTTGATATATTCTTGTATTCTATTTGCCAATATTTTGTTCAGAATTTTTATCTATGTTCATGAGGGAGATTGGTCTGTAATTTTCTTTCTTGTTTTGTCTTTGTCTAGTTTTGGTATTTGGGTGATGCTGGCTTCATAGAAGGAGCTTGGTAGAAATCCTCCCTTTTCTATTTTATGGAAAAGTTTGATAAGCAGTGGGGTCAGTTCTTCCATGAAGATATGGTAAATTTCACCAGTGAATCCATTTGGGCATGGACTTTTTTTAGTTGGGTGACTTTTTATAACTGCTTAGACCTCCATACTTGTTATGGGTCTATTTAAATGGCTGATCTCATCTTGATTTAATTTTGGTATACCATATGAATGAAGGTAATCATACATTTCTTTCAGATTTTCAAACTTAGAGACATATATATTCTTAAAGTATACCCTCATAATTTTCTGAATTTCTTTGGTATCTGTTGTAATAATGTCTCTTTCATCTCTAAATCCTATTAATTTTTGTCAATTCTCTCTTTCTTCTGGTCAAATTTGTTATGGGTTTATCAATCTTGTTTATCTTTACAAAGAACCAACTCTTAATTTCATTGATTCATTGGATTGCTCTTTTGGTTTCTATTTCATTAATTCCTGCCCTAGTCTTTATTATTTCTTCTTGTCTACTGATTTCTGTTTTGCTTTGTTCTTCTTTTTCCAAGCTCTTAAGGTGAAACATTAAATTGTTTATTTGTGAACTCTCTAATTTATTTTTTAATTTTTTTGTTTATTTTTATTTATTTATTTGACAGCAACAGAGAGAGAGAGAGAGAGAGAGAGAGAGAGAGAGAGAGTGAGATTGGGAGGGAGAGAATATTTGTGCCATGGCCTCCAGCCACTGCAAATAAGCTCCAGACACATGTGCCCTCTTATGCATCTGGCTAATGTGTGTCCTGGGGAATTGAGCCTCAATCCAGGCTCCTTATGCTTCACAGGCAAGCACTGAATCACTAAGCCATCTCTCCAGCCCTCTAATTTCTTAATAAAGGCACTTAGAGCTATAAATTTTCCTCTTAGGACTGCCTTCCTTATGTCCCAATGATTTTGGTATGTTCAATTATCATCATCATTAAATATATGATTTTATTGACTTACTTTTTGATTTCTATGATCTATTCATCATTCAACAATATACTGTTTAGTCTCCATGAATTTATGCATGCTGTGTAGCTTTTCTTGTTGGCAGTTTGCAGTTTATTCCCATGGTGCTCAGATACAGCACAGGAGAATATTTCAATTTTCCTGTATTTGATGAAATTTGCTTTGTGTCCTAATATACAGTCTATTTTAGATAGTGTTCCATGTGCTGATGAGAAAAATGTATATTCTGTAACATTTCAATGGAATGTTCTGTAGAAATTTGTTAGTTCCATTTGTTCTATGACATCATTTAATTCAGATGTCTCTGTTTATTTTTTGTGTTAATATGAAGCATTGCTTTTTTTGTTTGGTTTGTTTGTTTTATGAAATTGGACAGGGTTTTATCAATCTTGTTTATTTTTTCAAACAACCAACTCTTTATTTCATTAAATTTCTTTATTGTTTTATTAGTTTCTAATTCATTAATTTCTGCTGTGATCTTAATTATTTCTTTCTCTCTGGAGCTTTTTGGGATGGATTCTTCTGGTTTTCCCAATGCCTTTTGGTGGATGGTTAAGCTATTGTTTTGGGTTCTCTCTGTCTTTGTTATGAAGGCATTTAGTGCTATGAATTTTCCCCTAAGGACTACCTTCATTGTGTCCCATAAGTTTTGGTACAATCTGTTCTCATTGCCATTCAATTCTTGAAGTCTTTTAATTTCCCCCCCTTTTTTTTAATCTGCTACTCATTTATTGTTTAAAAGTGTGTTGTTCATTTTCCAGGAGCTTATGGGATTCCTGGCACATCTTTTCTTGTTAATTTCTTAACAATACTGCACTGTAAACTTACATAATGCAGAAAATTAGGCCAATCTTCCTAAATGTATTTAAGTAGCCTTTATGGCCCAGTGTATGTTCTATTTTAGAGAAGGTTTCATGGTCTGTCTAGAAGAATGTGTAATCTGTGAATTTGGGGTAGAATGTTCTGTTGATGTCAGTTAGGTCTTTTACTTCTCTGTTAGTTTTCTGTTTGGATGATACATCTACTGCTGATAGTAGAGTATTAACATCCCTGACTATGATGGCGTTGGTAGTTATTTCTGTTTTGTTTTCAAGTAAGTTTTGTTTTATGAATTGTAGTTCACCTTTGTTTGGAGCATAAAGATTGATGATTGTGATATCCTCTTGTTGGATAATTCCCTTGATAAGCAAGAAGTGACCTTCTTTGTCTTTTTTGATTACTTTTGGTTTGAAGTCTATTTTATCCAACATTAGTGAGGCTACACCTACTTATTTCTTATTTCCATTTGCTTGGAATATCATTTTCCACCCTTTAACCCTGAGGAGGTGTCTGTCTTTCATGGTGATGTGGGTTTCTTGAAGACAGATGATTGAGGTGTCTAATTCTCTTATCCACCCTGCTAGCTTATGTCTCTTGATGGCTGAATTAAGGCCATTAATGTTTAGGGTATTAATTGTGAGGTTTGATTTAATCCATGCCATATTGTGGTGGTTTATGTGGTTTGGTGTTTTCTTGGACTTTGTAGATTTTGTGCCCTCTCTGAGTTTGGTTATTGTTATCTCCTTGTAGGCACTTGAAGTTGATTATCTGATTCTTCTCTGTGGAGAATTCCCTGAAGTATTCTCTGTAGGTTTGGCTTTGTGTTCATATAGTTGTAAAGCTGAGTTGTACCATGAAAGCTTTCCTTTCACCATCCATTATGAGGGATACTTTTGCTGGGTAGAGTAATTTGGATTGGAAGCCATAAATTCTTTGATTTTGCAGTAATCCATTCTATGCCCTTCTGGCTTTCAAGGTTTCCATGGAGAAGTCTGAAGTAATTCTGATAGGGTTACCTTTGTATGTAATGTGTTGTTTCTCACTACCTGCTTTTAGGACTTTCTCTTTGTCATTTTTGTTTAGAATCTTAATAATAATATGTCTCAGAGAATTTTGCCTTTGGTCCAGTCTGTTTGAAGATCTGTTAGCTTTCTGTAACTTGATGGCAACTTCTTTTGAGATGGTGGGAAAGTTTTCTTCAATTATTTTGTTGAATATGTTCTCCATGCCTTTGCTCTGAATTTCTTCCCCTTCTGGTATTCCCATGATCTGAATGTTGGGATGTTTAAGGGTATCCCACAGTTTAATTTCAGCTTTTTAGAAATTGATTACAGCTACCAATCATTTCCTGAAGTAAATTCTTGGTATTCAGAGAACAAATCAGCAATGCCTCCAAGCTTTGTGTTTTTTATTGTCTTGATTTGCAAAATTGAGAACACATATATTTCTGAAAATAGTGTGTTGAAAGTATCAACAAAACTATCATGATTTACTTCATTAAAAAAATTACTAGGGGGCTGGAGAGATGGCTTAGTGGTTAAGCGCTTGCCTGTGAAGCCTAAGGACCCCGGTTCGAGGCTCGGTTCCCCAGGTCTCATGTTAGCCAGATGCACAAGGGGGCGCACGCATCTGGAGTTCGTTTGCAGAGGCTGGAAGCCCTGGCGCACCCATTCTCTCTCTCACTCTATCTGTCTTTCTCTCTGTGTCTGTCGCTCTCAAATAAATAAAATAAAAAAAAATTACTAGGGGCAGGGGAAATGGCTTAGTGGTGACGACATTTGCCTAAGGACCCTGGTTTTATTCTCCAAGACCCCCACAAACCAGATGCACAAGGGGCGCATGCATGTGGAATCTGTTTGCAGTGGCTGGAAGCTGTGGCACACCCATTTTCTCTCTGCTTCTTCCTCTCTCTCTCTCTCTCTCTCACTCGTTCTCTCTCTTTCAAATAGAGAAATAAAATATTTAACAAACTTACTAGTATCTTAATCTTTGTTTCTATGTAAAGAATCTTTCTACAAACTGGAAAAGGCAGATTGTCCAGATACCACCAAGGAGCACAATATGTAAAGACATAAGTGAGAGAAATGCATGTGATCATGACCATGACCATGATGTAATACTGGCCCAGACTGTTCTGCCAGATGGCCAATAATGGTGGCACTGATGGCATCTAAGGAAGGTGTTCTTTTATTTGTTCTCTCAATGTTCTTTTAATGAAGAGTCCAGTGATTTTTTCCCCCCCATTGCAAAGTGTAGCCTACACAGAAGAGCTCACGAATAGAGGCAGAGAATGAGCACCAACTTTTCCGGAGAGAGGAATTTATTCCCTTTGTATTACAGGTGTTGTTTGGGCAATTTTCTACATTATACATAATCTCTATATCCTTGAAAGAATTTATTTATGAGCATATGGAGATACATATTGTGACCCCTTGTGAATTTTTGTTATTAAAATTATTCAACATATTTGAGGTCAGATCTGGGATAGAAATTTCTTTAGCTGCCTCCAGAGTAATGCATTTTCTATTTTAAAAATCTTAGTGAAGATTTGGAAGCAAGAAAGGAAAAGCAAGAAATATAGACTTGTAAGCAAATTGCACTTATTAGGTCCTGTAAACTGAAATGTTAAAACTTTATTAGAGAAACAGTTCATATTATTTAACTCCTATTTTTTTTTCCTTAAACAAGACTATATCAAGGTAAAACAAAGGCTAAATAGTGCAGACTCTGGAATTGATATATAAATTAATTGTGTTATCTTCAATTAACTGCTTGTCATTCAATGTTCATTACTATTTATAACTGGAGGAAAGATATTATTTTTGTCTTCTCTAAAATTCCTCAAAGCTAAAGCACAATTGAATATTATTTAGAAAATCCCCCCCCCACACACACACTCACATTTACATTTCTTTTTAAGTCAGTGCTTTCTCCAGTGGTGTATGTGTGCATGGCATGCGTGCATGAGCTTATGATTCTGTGTGTGTATATGTAGAAGCCAGAGATTGATTCTGGTTGTCTTCCTAGCCTTTGGGACAATTTCTCCAGGCTGAGAGAGGCATGCCACAGGCACAGGCTGCTGTTCTTCACTTACTCTGAGAGAATTGTTTAGATTCTAGGTAATTTTCAAAGTAGAGCCAAGGGAAATGCTAAAGAACTGGATCTGAGTGGTAATAATAGAAAGGGGACATTTGTAGATGATTCCAAGGTTCTTGACATAAGCCACTTAATGAATGAGGCTGTCACTTACGGAGATGGGAAAAGCACTGTCATGGAAAGATTGTGATGTCAGCATTGGGAATGTTAAAATAGAAGTCACTATTAGCCTATATGTGGAAATGCTACACAGGCAGTTAGCTACCTAGGTTAAAGTTCAGCTTGGAGAGCACTTTATTAAAATAAGTGAATTATCATCTGTGAGATATTACTCTGGACTCAGCCTTAGGACAGCCTAATACAGTCTGCAGCTCCCAAACTATCAGATAATCTATTGCTAATCCTCCTTCTCTGTGGAATGTGCACTTGAGTTTGATAATCACTTTGATCCTAGTAATTTTATTGACATCCTATGCAATGGAGGCCATTTATTTGCCTGATTAAAATGGTGCAGAAAATGATATTACATTTCTACTGTAGTTCCTGTACTGTGAGGAGGAGGCTTTTTTTTTTTTTTGACATTTATAGGGTATTCTTTCGCACAACAGACATTTATAAAAACCATTATGTATGAGCCACTGACTGTGCCAGATTATATAATGAAAAATAGCAGGCACTTTCCAGACTTGTCAGATGTGAAGTCTGTGAAGGGAGGAGGGTGCTGACTGTCATCCATAGTGTTTTTGGCACATATGTGTATGCCATATGGATGTGTATGTACAAATGTCTGTTTGTATGTGAGCATGTGTATCTAGGTGCATACGTTACTGGAGGCCAATGGTCCATGTCAGTGTCTTCCTAGACCACTCTCCACTTTATTCTGTTTTGAGAAAAGGTACCTCACACAAATAAAAAGCCCACCAATTCAACTAGAACACCTTGCCTGCTTAGTGCTGGGATTATAGGTACATATCCCATGCCTGGCATTGTACTTGGGTGCTCTAAAACTCAAGTCTTCATGCTTGAATTTTCCCAGTGATCCATCTCTGAAGTCCCTCATAACCTTTGATTGGACCATTTTAATGAGCTTTTCCTAAGGTTCTGAAGAGAAAATTTACTCAAATTGTGGAATAATGTCCATCTATGGATCATTAATGCCCTTTTTTACATGTTCACAGCTTAAAACCCAGGCATGTCAAGTGACTTTTATAAACCAAGTTGCCTTAAATTTTTGACTTTCTATCTAGATCAGAACTTGTGGCTACAAAGAACTGATTCATCTTCTTTCCTTAAACTCATTCCAAAGTGTTCATATGTCTCTATGAACATCAATTGTTCTCAATTGTTTCTAGGCATTTATTGAAGATTCAGTAAGTCAGTGTGTGAGTACTTGAAATCTTCAACAGCGCTGCTTCCTCTCTTCTTGAATGGCCTTGGGCAGGTATATGACATTTTGAGCATACTGCCTTTCCTCTGAAATGGCAAAAAAAAAAAAAAAAATTGTGGAGCTCAAAGAGGGTGAAACAGAACAAGAGGCCTTCAGGAGGGTGCTTTCCTCACTGCAACTCTCATGTGGCCTTGGTCCTGTGGTTGTGTGCAGCAGAGGCCGTGGGCGTCTTCATGACCTGCATTCAGAGCTTCCTGTTATGTCTTCTGATTAAGCTAACTTTATGATCAAACAAATAAGTGAAAAAAACCTTCATGTATTAAAATAAAAACTGTTGCCAAAAGTTTTACTGTCATGGATGCATTACTTTTTGTGCCTCAGTTTATGAGAGAGAGGGAGGAGGGGAGGGAGAAAGAGAGAGAAAGAGAAAACAAAAGTGATAATGCAACGGTTACCTACCACTGCAAACAAATTCCAGATACACGTTCCACTGTATGCATTGGCCTTATGTAGGTCCTGGGGAATTGAACTTGGGCGAGGCTGGTAGGCTTTGCAAGCAAGCACCTTTAACCACTGTACCATCTCCCCAGCCCCTACTGTATCTTTCTTCTGTTTCCTTTCAAAAAAAAAAAAAAATAACCAAAAAACTTACTTGTGGGAGTTAAAAAAAAAGCATTAAAAATAAAGTACTGGAAAATAATGTCTATACTTTTTTCTGATTTCAGTTCTTATAAACTATTTTCTATTGAAATAAAATGATTAATGTCTTGGGACTGAAAAACATTTTTTTAAACCTAATTGATGGATTTGAACTTAGAGAATGACAGCATACTTGTGATTTTTGGGTGGCTGGAGGAGGATCCTGTAGGTCCCATGTAACTGCCTATTGATTATGTGCTGTTTATGGGTACCCATTACACACTTATAACTTCTTGTTTTGACTGAGAAAGAGAATATGGGTCAGTATCCATGTCTCAGGCCTTATATCCCATGAGCAACAAGTAAATAAGAAACCAAGGCCATCTGCCTGGAAGTCTAGTTCTCTTTCTAGCATATCACACTTCCTCATGACTACACTTCTCAAAGGATGATTGATATTTATTTATTATCTGATGACTGGACTTTTCTATCAGCACTAAAAAAAGATAGATAAAAGTGATGTGTTTCAATACTGCATGGGAGTGGCTGACTGGAGCCCAGTGTGCCTAACTTTCCTGAAAGTTCCAACCTTAATACAATTGCAGGACAATAGTATACATTTAGTCCTTTTTCCTCATATCCTTGAATTCTGCCCATTAGATGTCCTAGTATTCTGTAAGAGTGAAGATAAAAATATTCCAGATACTAGCATATGTCTCCAATGGTCAAAGTCTCCCCAGGCAAGGAATTAGACTGAAGTCCTCTAGTGTCAAAAACACTTTTTTATATATTTTGCTATTGATTTTTTTTGGCACAAGGCCTAACAGTGCAAGGCATTTAAATTCATGTCTAATGTCTGGATGATTTCTTTGGTCATGAATTCCATTTCTTTGACTACCCTATTTATAACTCTAGAAGATTTATACTTATTAGAATATCAAAAGACAATTTAGAACCAGTTAAAGGCCACTTCCCTCAGAGTGCATTTCATTGCCCTTTAAAACCCTGAGCTTGTGTCCTTCCCATAGTTCTTCAGGCTTTTCTCTTTCCACATTCTCTCTCACACATGTAAATTTTGATGTGCACCAAGCTCAGGATATCCCTAGACTTCTGTGTCCCCAGTAAATCAAGTTTCTCTGCTTAGTGTAAGGAATACCTGGTAGGACTTTCAGGCTTTAGTCCTTTGTCTTCAAAAATAATAGTGACCTAGTGCTTAGGAGATTTCACTGTCTGCTTCCTTTCCTCTACAGACCCCTTCATTCCACCATGCTTCATGCTGAGGAAAGGCAGGATCCTGATCTCCCTATCACTTGTGTAGTCTGAGTTAGGATGGGGTGTGGATCCACTAATGGCATGTTGCATCAATCAATGCAGTCATCACTTTTGAGTAAATAGCATCTGCTGAACATTTGAGGGACAGATGACATAAATATTATATGGGTGTCCTGGGCAATCATAGGACACTTTACTCTGAAGGACTGTGACTGCTGTAGTCTAAGGGTTCTCTCTGACTTCAGGACCAGTCTTCCTGCTGGGGGCAAGTCAGAGAGATAATACTCAGTTTTTAGGATGTACCAAAGTGGATGAGACCTGGTGAATAAGCACCTTGCCTTCCTTACCCTTGGGAACAAGGTAACTTCAAAGACCTCCTATCATTATCTGCATGACTGAGTCCCAGTGACACCTCTTAAAGCATTTTGAGTAGCTCCCTTCATGTCCTTGTCCCTTCCTTGTTCTGATGCTAGTTTGCTAGGAACATCCAAACAAGGTTTCAGAGAATAGGTTATTTAACCTGCAGAAATGGATTCTTTTATAATCTGGAGATTTACAAATCAAACAGTTAGTTCTCACTGAAACCTATCTCTTCAGTTTGTAGATGGTGTCTTCTCTTGGCTTCATAGAGACTTCCCTCTGAACACACATGCATTCTAATCTCTAGGTGAACTGGCCTACCACACAACTTCATTTTAATTGAATTACCTCTTAGAAGCCCCTGTCTTTTTTTTTTTTTTTTTTCCCTAGGTAGGGTCTCACTCTGGTCCAGGCTGACCTGGAATTAACTCTGTAGTCTCAGGGTGGCCTTGAACTCACAGCGATCCTCCTACCTCTGCCTCCCGAGTGCTGGGATTAGAGGCATGTGCCACCATGCCGGCAGAAGCCCCTGTCTTTGAATGTGGTTGCGTTCTAAGTACTAGGAATGAGCAGTACTGGAGACATGCATTTTAGGAGGACAGAATATACAATTTCTAAGACACACTTACTGTGTCATTTTCTTTCTTTTTTTTTTTCTAGAACAAAGCTTTTTTTTGAGTTTATTTATTTATTTATTTATTTATTTATTTATTTATTTATTTTTTATTAACATTTTCCATGATTATAAAATATATCCCATGGTAATTCCCTCCCTCCCCACCCCCACACTTTCCCGTTTGAAATTCCATTCTTAATCATATTACCTCCCCATTACAATCATTGTAATTACATATATACAATATCAACCTATTAAGTATCCTCCTCCCTTCCTTTCTCCACCCTTTATGTCTCCTTTTCAACTTACTGGCCTCTGCTACTAAGTATTTTCATTCTCACACAAAAGCCCAGTCATCTGTAGCTAGGATCCACATATGAGAGAGAACATGTGGCGCTTGGCTTTCTGGGCCTGGGTTACCTGACTTAGTATAATACTTTCCAGGTCCATCCATTTATCTGCAAATTTCATAACTTCATTTTTCTTTACCGCTGAGTAGAACTCCATTGTATAAATGTACCACATCTTCATTATCCACTCATCTGTTGAGGGACATCTAGGCTGGTTCCATTTCCCAGCTATTATAAATTGAGCAGCAATAAACATGGTTGAGCATGTACTTCTAAGGAAATGAGATGAGTCCTTTGGATATATGCCTAGGAGCGCTATAGCTGGGTCATATGGTAGATCAATCTCTAGCTGCTTTAGGAACCTCCACACTGTTTTCCACAATGGCTGGACCAGATTGCATTCCCACCAGCAGTGCAGAAGGGTTCCTTTTTTTCCACATCCCCGCCAACATTTATAATCATTTGTTTTCATGATGGTGGCCAATCTGACAGGAGTGAGATGGAATCTCAATGTAGTTTTAACCTGCATTTCCCTGATGACTAGTGACGTAGAACATTTTTTTAGATGCTTATATGCCATTTGTATTTCTTCCTTTGAGAACTCTCTATTTAGCTCCTTAGCCCATTTTTTGATTGGCTTGTTTGATTCCTTATTATTTAACTTTTTGAGTTCTTTGTATATCCTAGATATTAATCCTCTATCAGATATATAGCTGGCGAAGATTTTTTCCCATTCTGTAGGTTGCCTCTTTGCTTTCTTCACTGTGTCCTTTGCAGTGCAAAATCTTTGTAATTTCATGAGGTCCCAGTGATTAATCTGTAGTTTTATTGCCTGCGCAATTGGGGTTGTATTCAGAAAGTCGTTGCCAAGACCAATATGTTGAAGGGTTTCCCCTACTTTTTCAATTAGCAGTTTCAGAGTTTCAGGTCTGATGTTAAGGTCTTTAATCGATTTGGACTTAATTCTTGTGCATGGTGAGAGAGAAGAATCTATTTTCATCCTTCTGCAGATATTTATCCAGTTTTCAAAACACCATTTGCTGAAGAGGCTGTCTCTTCTCCAATGAGTATTTTTGGCATTTTTATCGAATATCAGGTG
The DNA here is from genome assembly GCF_020740685.1 of Jaculus jaculus. Taxonomy (NCBI): domain Eukaryota; kingdom Metazoa; phylum Chordata; class Mammalia; order Rodentia; family Dipodidae; genus Jaculus; species Jaculus jaculus. Next base: position 26,269,511 of record NC_059115.1, read on the forward strand.
GCTATAGCTACTTGGGCTTACATCTGGGTCCTCTATTCTGTTCCACTGGTCTACATGTCTGTTTTTGTGCCAGTACCATGCTGTTTTTGTTACTATGGCTCTGTAGTATAGGTTAAAATCAGGTATGGTGATACCACCAGCCTCTTTTTTGTTGCTCAGTATTATTTTAGATATTCGAGGTTTTTTGTGATTCCAAATGAATTTTTGGATTGTTTTTTCTATTTCCATGAAGAAAGCCTTTGGAATTTTGATAGGGATTGCATTAAATGTGTAGATTGCTTTAGGTAAGATTGCCATTTTCACGATATTGATTCTTCCAATCCAGGAACAAGGGATGTTTCTCCACTTTCTAGTGTCTTCTGCAATTTCTCGCTTGAGTGTTTTAAAGTTCTCATTGTATAGATTCTTTACTTCCTTGGTTAGGTTTATTCCAAGGTATTTTTTTTTTTTTTGATGCAATTGTGAATGGGAGTGATTCTCTGATTTCATCCTCTGTGTGTTTGTTGTTAGCATATATGAAGGCTACTGATTTCTGTGTATTTATTTTGTATCCTGCTACATTGCTGTAGGTTTTGATCAGCTCTAACAGCTTGCTAGTAGAGTCTTTAGGGTCCTTTATGTATAGAATCATGTCATCTGCAAATAATGATAACTTGATTTCTTCCTTTCCAATTTGTATCCCTTTTATGTGTGTCTCTTGCCTTATTGCTATGGCTAAGACTTCCAAAACTATATTAAATAGAAGTGGGGACAGTGGACACCCTTGTCTTGTTCCTGATTTTAGTGGAAAAGCTTCCAGCTTTTCCCCATTTAGTAATATGTTGGCTGTAGGCTTGTCATAAATAGCCTTTATTATATTGAGATATGTTCCTTCTATTCCCAGTCTCTGTAGGACTTTTATCATGAAGGGATGTTGGATTTTGTCAAATGTTTTCTCTGCATCTAATGAGATGATCATGTGATTTTTGTCCTTCAACCCGTTTATGTAATGTATTACATTTATAGATTTGCGTATGTTATCCCTGCATCTCTGGGATAAAGCCTACTTGGTCAGGGTGAATGATCTTTTTGATATACTCTTGTATTCTGTTTGCCAATATTTTGTTGAGAATTTTTGCATCTATGTTCATGAGGGAGATTGGTCTGTAATTTTCTTTTTTTGTTCTATCTTTGCCTGGTTTTGGTATCAGGGTGATGCTGGCCTCATAGAAGGAGTTTGGTAGAATTCCTTCTTTTTCTATTTCCTGGAAAAGCTTAAGAAGCAATGGTGTTAGCTCTTCCTTAAAAGTCTGGAAAAATTCAGCAGTGAATCCATCTGGGCCTGGGCTTTTTTTAGTTGGGAGATTATTGATAACTGTTCGGATCTCCATGTTTGTTATAGGTCTATTTAAGTGATTAATCTCATCTTGATTTAATTTAGGTAGGTCATATAGATCAAGGAAATCATCCATTTCTTTCAGATTTTCATACTTTGTGGAGTATATGCTTTTATAGTATGTTCCTATAATTTTTTGAATTTCTCTGGAATCTGTTGTGATGTTACCTTGTTCATCTTTGATTTTATTAATTTGTGACTCTTCTCTCTTTCTTTTGGTCAGATTTGCTAAGGGTTTATCAATCTTGTTTATCCTTTCAAAGAACCAACTCTTTGTTTCATTAATTCTTTGGATTGTTCTTTTTGTTTCTATTTCATTAATTTCTGCCCTAATCTTTATTATTTCTTCCCGTCTACTAGTTTTTGGTTTGCCTTGTTCTTCTTTTTCCAAGGCTTCCAGGCGAAGCATTAGGTCGTTTACTTGCGACCTTTCTAATTTCTTAATATAGGCACTTAAGGCTATAAATTTACCTCTTAGAACTGCCTTCATTGTGTCCCAGAGATTTTGGTATGTTGAGTTCTCATTATCATTTGACTCTATACATTTTTTGATTTCCTTTTTGATTTCTTCATTGACCCACTCATCATTTAGTAGTGTATTGTTTAGTTTCCATGATTTTGTGTATGCTCTATAGCCTTTCTTGCTACTGATTTGTAGTTTAATTCCATTGTGGTCAGATAGAATGCAAGGAATTATTTCAATTTTCCTGAATTTGTTAAGATTTGCTTTGTGTCCTAATATATGGTCTATTTTAGAGAATGTTCCATGTGCTGCTGAAAAGAATGTATATTCTGCAGCCTTTGGATGAAATGTCCTGTATATATCTGTTTGGTCCATTCCATCAATGACCTCATTTAGTCCAGATGCCTCTCTGTTTATTCTTTCCCTGGATGACCTGTAAATTGATGAGAGTGGGGTGTTAAAGTCACCCACCACCACTGTGTTGGTGTTAACTGTGACCTTAGTTCTAACAGTGTTTGTTTGACGAATTTGGGAGCCCCCATGTTAGGTGCATATATGTTTAGGATTGTAATGTCCTCCTGTTGGAGTGTGCCCTTAATCAATATAAAGTGACCTTCCTTATCTTTCTTGACTAACGTCGGACTAAAGTCTACCCTGTCTGATATTAGGATAGCACCCCCTGCTTGTTTTCTAGGCCCATTTGCTTGAAACACCGTCTTCCAACCTTTCACCCTAAGATAATGTCTATCCTTTGTAGAAAGGTGAGTTTCTTGGAGACAACAAATTGTAGGATCCTGCTTTTTAACCCAGTCTGCAAATCTATGTCTTTTCGTTGGGGCATTGAGACCGTTGATATTAAGAGATATTATTGAAAGGTGTGTATTTATGTTTGCCATTTTTGTGTGTGTGTGTGTGTGTTACTTGTTCTACCTGTGCTCTCTTCTGTTAACTGGTATTTGAGTATAGCTGTTTTTTTTCTAGGTTCTTTATATGTGTGCTTTTCCTTTTGTTCAGCATGGAGGATTCTATCAAGTATTTTCTGTAGAGCTGGTTTTGTCTTCAAATACTCCTTTAACATGCTTTTGTCATGGAATGTCTTTATTTCTCCATCTATTTGAATGGATAACTTTGCAGGATAAAGTAACCTTGGTTGACAGTTGTTATCTTTCAGAACTTGGAATATATCACTCCAAGCTCTTCTGGCTTTAAAAGTTTGTGTTGAATAATCTGCTGTAATCCTGATGGGCTTGCTTTTGTAGGTAACTTGATTTTTCTCTCTAACTGCTTTCAGTATTTTTTCTTTGGTTTGTGTGTTTGGAAGTTTGATTATAATGTGGCGAGGAGATGTTCTTTCTGGGTTTTGTCTGGCTGGGGTTCTAAAGGGTTCTAAAGGCTTCCTGTATCTGCATTGTCACCTCTTTCCCAATTTGGGGGAAATTTTCCTCTATGATTTTGTTGAAGATGCCTACTGTGCCTCTGGAGTGGATTTCTTCTCCTTCTACTATGCCCTGAATTCTTATATTGGATCTTTTCATAGTGTCCCGAATATCTTGAAATTCCCACTCATACTTTTCTATAAGTTTGTCTTTCTCTTTGTTGGACTGTATTAGGTCTGCCACCTGGTCTTCTAGCTTAGATATTCTGTCCTCTCCCTCATCCATCCTACTGGTGAGATTTTCTACAGAGTTTTTTATTTCATTAACTGTGTTCTTCATTGCTAGTAATCCTGACTGGTTTTTCTTTATTATTTCTATTTCCCTATTTATGTCTTGTGTTGCCTTCTTTATTTCATTAAATTGGTGTCCTGCCTCTTCGCTGCCGCTCCTGGGTCCGCTGCTGCTGGGGCCGCTGTACCGGTGCTGGAGCCGCTGAAGTTGCTGCCGAACCCTGCTCCTGCTTGGGTCCCGCCGTCAGCTCAAGTTGGCGTGGCCGGTCCCGGGCCACTGCTGTGTTCGCTGGAGCTGGGTTCAGGTGGTGGGGGAGGGGAGGGAGCCGCGGCTGCTCTGGTTGTCTCGCTGCTCCACGTGTTCTTCTACCTCGCAGTCTTCTCCTCCGCTGCTCGCTGCCGCTCTCCCCTCACGTTTCCCGAGTTGTGGAGAGCGCGGTGTGAGGGGAAAATTCCGCACCTGGCTTCTCCTGCGGCTCAAGCCGAGAGTCTGGTGGTTTTCTGCTGCGCCGCGTTTGCGGCAATTGGCCGAGTTGCCGGGGCCACCCTTCCCGCCTGTGCAGGCTCTGGATGCTCTATAACTCTTCCACTTCTCTGCTGCCGCCTCAATTTCCTATACACCTCACTTTTTAGTAAAAGTGTGTATTCTGCTGAGTTTTTTTGGTCTTTTTCACCCCTAGGCTGCTTTGGCGTGGTACCTACGCCGCCATCTTAACCGGAAGTCTCCTACTGTGTCATTTTCAAAACAAACTTCTTGTACTAAAATCCCTTTCCCTGCACTCCCAAGGGAATCCAAACTCAGGTAATTTGGCTCTGGTTTCCTTTATTTTATTTTGTCTTCTCACCACTTCTTCGATAGCATAATTGTTCATATCAAATATGTTGAGAAACTGAGATGTGGGTGGCCATACATGTCATCAGTGCTTCTGTCTGTTTTCTATTTGTGTTGCTGAGGATGAATCTTCAGGTGCTGAGCATGCTAGGCCAGCACCCTGCCCAGATGCCAACTGCTCAAGAGAAGATGTGAAAGAACTAGGATTAGAATACAAATCAATGTGGGCTCAAGGACTCTACCTTTTTTGCCCTATTTATTCTGCCTTGAATTCCCAGTAATCTCAAGAAAGTCCCTAGAAAGCTTCTAGAATGCCCATGACGCTGAACAAGATCCTTAACTGTTTTAAGAAAGTGCTATAAATAAGTTATCATTGAGTACTCAGCTCTAAACGGGTTGGGAATCTGTATCATAATCCCCAAGACTCAGGGGGCATGGTAGACGATGGAGCGGAAGGAATGTATGAACTAGAAGGAGGGGAGTGCTATAAAATGCTGTCTTCTAGGCACAACATCGCTGTTTTACTCATGAACTCACATTGTTGTGGTTTCTTGCATATGACTGAACCTGTCAGATTCCATCATGGATGTGGTAGCGACTCATGAGACCCTACTCCTCCCTGAGTAACTACTGTCAGTCACTGTTTGCTAAGGGCTGGGAAGTCATGTTTGTCAGTGCTGTAGCCAAAGGTAAATTGCCCATGCTATAATAAATAGCCCCTCCTACCACATGTTGAAGCAAGCAAATATAATTAAACTTAGTGGGTCCCACACAAAAATGACATGAAAGTAGGGAGTTTAGTTTGAAAGGAGAAGAGATTTTATTGGCAGAGAAGGAGGAATTAAGGAGGGAAATGAGAGTAACTGTGACAAAAATACATCATACATAAGTATGATATTATCAAAAATAAAAATAAAAAGGCTATGCTTCCCAAAATTTAATTTTGCTAAGACATATCTGATCAAACTTTTCAAAGAGCCATGTGCCTCTGGAAGTGAACATGATGTGTGCAAGAGCACTTCATTCTTATTTTTCAGATTATTAACTCAAACAGCTGCTAGAACTACAGGGTGCATCAAACTGGCCCAAAGAAATGTAGATACTTAACAGTTCTTAAACTCACCGAATCCACTATGGAAAATGCTGTGCAGGTTTTACTGCCAAGAAAATCCCAATTTCTAATGTGGAAAGATGTAGTTTCTTTTTAGAGATTCAGAGCTAATTAAGAGCTATATTTTCCCTTTAAGCAAGGCTATAGAAAGCATTAATTTTATTTAGATTTTATTCCCTTTCTCATTGATAGACTTTGTATCTTTTCCTTCTGTTATTTCATCATACCAACACTTCAATAATAAGTTAGCACAATAAGAAAAATAAATAAATAAAAGCAAATAAAAGAAATAAAAATTATAATAAAATAAAATAAATAAAAGCAATAAAAGTAAATTTATTACCATGTTTTAGCATCTATGACTTCCATTCATCTTATTGCATTACATAGAAAGCCATGTTATAGAATATTATATTGAAGAAAATATCCAAGAATTTAGAGAAAAGCTGCTTCACATAGTTGTAAAGCACATGTATGGTTCCAATCTTCCAAGTTGCCACCAGCTTATGGCCAATCATTGAAATCACATGAGTTTATGATGACAACAGATTCAAACCTCACATAAGATATCAAAAAGCAGTGGCATAGCTACTGATGTTACCCATGTTCCTATAAATAATCCCTCACTTGTAAGAAAACCTAATTAGATTAAGAGTCACTAAAACTTGGTCCTTCTATACTTGGACATTTGGACGCAGAGAGTTACTCACAGAGAAGGAAATATGATGGTAATATAAGCTGGAAGGTGGGGAGGCATCCAAACCTAGGAGACGCACTAATCCAGCCTACACATTAATCTCAGATTCTAGCCTCAAGGACTGTAGCACCCTAAGGTTCTGCCATGTAAGCCAACAAGTTGGTGTACTTTGTTACAGAAACCATGGGAAGGCTGTGGAGAAAAAGGCCGTTGGGGCCAGAGACCACCAAGATAGACTGACTCCTCAGAATCCACATAGAAACCTGGGCATGCCCATGGTGGGTGAGGAAGGAGACTAGAAAATCGCTGGAGATCACTGACTCACAGCAAGCGTGAGTTGTGGGAGAGATTGTGTCTCAAGGTAGTATACAGATGAGTGGTAACAGGATGCCTGATGGGCTCCTCTGGCCTCACACTCTTCATCTGAATACACATCTACATATCACACACCACACACATATTCTACACACTTTCAAAGATAAAGAAACCAGAGGAAACACATGCATGACCTGTCTTTTCACAACTGATCTGCATTAAATGTGACCTCTGTAGGAAGCCCAAAATAATTCCAAAGTCACACCTAATCCATTACTCTTAATCATTTCAGCTGGTTACATTTTCCCTTTTCATCATCAGAAAATAAGATTGTTATATAAGTGTTTATTCAAGGTTGGCCTCCTAAAATTGAAATATTAGCTTGATGAAGTAAGTTCCTTACTGTCTTGTCCATAAAGAAAGATTGACATGAAATGCCAATGGTAGGACCAGTAAAGAATGGAGGTTAGAGGCAGGAAGGAAGAGATAGAAGAAAGGAGGCAGAGAGAAGAGAGAGTTGGGAATGTAAACTGAAAATGAATTTATGTATATATATATATGAATATATATATATATATATATATATATATGAATGAATGATATATCACTATATATCACCATATATATATATATATAGTGACTGATATTATCATGTCCATATCTTTCTTCTTGAGCCCATTTGTGTACTATCTCATCTACATTCAAGAAATCAGTAGAATAAATCTGCCATCTGCCTGGTATGTTTTTCTACAGTATCATTTCAACATCAGCTCTGGAGCCTTTGACTTTGAAGTGTGCTGATTCCAGAGCTCCTAATAATAAATACTTGCCTTATTGACATGCTGTTTTTTTCTCAAATTGCTTAAAAATTAGGAACATGCTGATGTTCTTGTAACTTGTATACATCTTACTTTCCATATAATTACATGTGTTCTTCATTTGTAGGTAACAGAAACTGTCGTCACTGATCCTGTCAAATTTGATCCATGACACATTAATTATTATAATTTCCTTTTCCTGCCATAGTACTAGAGTTTCCACATAATTTTCTGTTAGTCTAATCTTAATCTAGAGAATTGGGAATTTGGGTTCTAAAATGACAGCTTTTAGCTGTGGTCCTTACATGTACTCTTTAGATAATTCAGTCTCCTTTTGTCCTTCCTTAGTGGGGAATGGGTCACTTTGCCTACTTCTCCTCTGCAGTGAAAAAAGAAGCTGGCTTAGAGACGAATCTCCAGCTGCATCTAGAGTGGTCGCAGCTTCTTCCTTTGGCACAGGTCTCTAGCTCTTGCCAGCTTGTACACTTTTACCTTTAAGCTGGATACATACAAGCTGAAGAGATGACTTGGCAGTTAAGAGCATTTCTTGTGCATGCATGTAGTCCTGAGAGGGCCTGATACTGTTGAGTTCAAATCTCCAGAACCCACATAAATAACATGGCATGGCCATATACAGCTATAATCCCAGTCCACTAGGGAGCAGAGACCAGAGAATTGCTAGTGATCAGGAAAATAGCGTGTCAGTAATCACTAATGACACTTCACCTTGTAGAAAATAAGTGAATGAGCAGTAGAGGAGATATTCACCATTTTTACACAGGGCACCACATCTGCACACACCAAACACATACACCACACACACACACACACACACACACACATACACTTACACAAACACACAAACACATTTGCATACACCAACCACATATACCACATATACACATGTGCATACACTGAACACATGCACCACACACACACATGCATATACCAAACATATATACCACATACATACACACACATTTGCATATACCAAAATATACAACACATACACACGTATATACACCAAACACGCACACACACACACACACACACACACACACACCAAGCACATATACTACATCAAATGCACCACACATGTACATATGCAAAACAAAGATGGATGCATATTCTTGTTATATCATTAATGACCCTGTCAAGCTTCATGTGTTAAAGCTAACTTTCCACCTTGGCACTGTTGGAAATTTGTGGAATTTTTAAGAAGTGGGGCTTAGTGAGAGGTTGAATGGTTTTGGTGAGGATGTATGTGATAGGATTTAGGGGAGCCTGCTACTTTCCTCCTTCCCCCTTTCATATCCTGACCATATTATGAGCAATTTCATCTGTCACATGCTTCCTTCATGGTATTTCAGCATGAGGTAAAGACAATGGGGCCATTCCATCCTGGAACAAAGCCTCCAAAATTCTGAACCTAACAAAAAATGTCCTCTTTCTAAGTTGATTATTTCAGGTGCTTCTTATAGGGAAGCAAAGCTGTCTAGCACAACACATGTCCACAAAGAGCTCAATTGGAGGTACTTTAGATGAATATTAGAATTCACATGGCATGAAAGCTGTCCTCAGAAAGTGGCAGATATTTTATGTGGCTTTATTTTTTATTTAAAGTTCTCTTACTTTTTCATTGAGTTCCCTCAACAAAAGTAGGAAGATAACAGTGGTTTTATTCAGGTGTCCCCCATAAACTTAGGTGTTCTGAATTCTAGGTCACAAGCTGAAGGCAATTTGGGAATTAAAACCTCTTGGAGACAGTGTATTATTGGACGGGGTGTTTATGGGTGTGATAGCCAGCTCCCTCTTGCCAGTGTTTGGCACACTGTCCTATTGCTGTTGTCTACCTGATGTTGGCCCAGAGGTGATGTCCACCCTCTGGTCATGCCATTGCTTTCTCCTGCCATCATGGAGCTTCCATTTGAAAATGTAAGCCAAAATAAACCCTTTGTTTCCCCAAAGCTGCTCTTGGTCAGGTGTTTTCTGTCAGCAATGTGAACCTGACTGCAACAGAAGACATCAGAAAGCTATAAAGAGAAGGACACTATGCTATGTCCTAAAGATGTCTTGGCCTTGAGCCAGGGAATGCCAAGTAAGGTTCACCTTCTCAGCCTTTGGTTGTGAACTTGTACATTTGCTATCTCCACTTGTACAGATTGTATGAATACCTATCCTTAATTAGTCCTAATTCATCAACTGTTCTATTGATTGGGGCATATAAGTTCACTCAGTGAAATCATGACTGTTCCTTAGAAATGCAGTGCACAAACTTCCTGATTCCAGATCATGATAACTTCAGGGTTGAGATTGAGGTTTCAACAATATCAACATAAAGAAAATGCAACAAGGATTGTAGTATGTGGGAAAGAGAGAGAGAGAGATCCATCTCCCTTATCTTCACCTTAGTGTTCCCTTCTATTGCTCTTACTCAGTATGGCTTTCCTTTTCATACAACTGGGAGTCTTAGCTGTCTGTGAGTGTTCTTCTGTGTATTTGAGAGGGCTTAGTTATGGGCATGTAGGGCTGAAAGAGTGAGACTGCTCCCTGTATGCCAGGAACTATAGATAGAACTGCTCTGTTAGGTCCAGGGGGTGTGGTTAAGAATTAGAGAATAGTAATTCTTTGACAGCTCAAGGTACCTTATGTCTGTGTGGGCATGGTGTGAGGGTTCAGGAGTGACTAATAGAGATCTGTGTGTGCATGTATGATGAGGTAGACAAGTAGAGAATGAAACAAGCCCCATGCCTCACTGTTGTAGACATCTCCACATTGCTGGTATGAACCTCCAAACAGACACAGTTTTTAGAAGGAATGGGATTTATTTCAGGCTTACAGATCTAGGGGAAGTTCCATAATGCTGCAAGAGACTGCCCCCATTTACAGTTCCAGGCAGAGAGAAACCAGCACTAACCAAAAGCTGGCACACAGACAGAGCTCAAAAACCTCTTTGCATATTCTTGGACTATAAATCAAATATACCCCAGTGAAACCTACAACCAGACAACTGGAGACAAGCTTTAATAAAACACCTGAGCCTACTGGGGAGCATACATTCAAACTACCACATTCTGTCCCTGAACCCCAATAGCCTAATGACAATCTCACATTGTAAATTGTACTTAGTCCAATTTAAAGGTCCCCATAGTCTTTACCAATTTTAAGATTGTTTTTAAGTCCCAAGTCTCATCACAGATGCAAAACTGTCTCTTAACCTACAAATCTTGTAAAATCAAAACAAGTCACATACTTCCCACATATAATGGCATAGAATAAACATTTCCATTGCAACAATGCATCACAAGGTGAGACTGGAATAATGCAAAATCAATAACTATCAGGTAAGCATCAAATATCTGCAGTTCAAGTCTGAAATCTATGACCAGTGATGCCAGCCTCTGTACCAAATTTCTGGTGTAGTCCATTCCATGTTGCTATGCCAGGCAAAGTTCAGTAATGGTGGAAGAAGCTGGCCTCCTTTCACAGAGCTAAGCAGAGAGAAACAACCACCAGCCAGTACACACCAAAATAAACAAGCATCAGGATTCCAGGCAGAACTCAAAAACATCTCTGCATAACTTTGCACAAGAATTCAGATCCACCCCCAGTGACATGTTAGGGCTACACTTTAGGATCCATCCCCAGGGACACTTCTTCCAGCCATCCAGCTGGAGAAAAGCTTTAATAAAGCACCTGAGTCTGTTGGGGTCGTACATTCAATTTACCACACTAACCATTGGAAAGCAGAGGTGTAGAAGCAAAAGAAAAGATTTGTTTTAGGCAGTTGGCTAATACACTGCATTTAGAAGTGTTCTATCTGTACTGATACAATGTGTGTTGATCCCATTTGGCTGATTATGGCTATCTTGTGGTTCTCTCCTATATAGCAGAAGGTTCTCTGTGCTTGAGAGGAGTACTGTGGCTCCTCAGAGCTTCTGAGACAGCTTGGCTAAAAACGGGGGCTCAGATTTCCTTTACTATGGAGGTGGAAACCAAGTAGTGATTTGTGAGGAATGGAGAAATGACAAGGAATCTCTGAATGCACATATCCCCTCAGTCAGTCCAACACAACCACATACTTGTGATGATTCCCTGGCTGGCAGGCATGCTGTCCTATATTTCTTCACTCTTACCTCCCTTCTAGAAAGGAGATAGTAGAATGTAAAAAGCAGTAACATTATTGTATGAGGGGAATTCCCAAGACCTTCAGTCGAATTTTATTTTCTGTTTAACAATATAGCACTAATGTTGTGTTTTTTTCTCCTGTTTGGCCTTTCTGTCCACTCCTTAGACTTTTGTCATGTCAACAAGCTCTTATTTGGTGGGCCCACATAACAGAAAATCTGGTGACTGGTGGACCTTGCATTGCTCACCAAATCAGGGGAGTGCCCACACATCATGATCAAATTTATCCACTCCTCTCCCAACTTGTTTTCCTTATTCTGAAAGCTATTAACTTATCCATTTTTCTTTTCTGTCTTTAGGTTACATGACTGGCTTGTAATTCACCATGAATGTGCACTTTGACTGCCTGTTGGGTGCTAACTTTTATTTTCTACTTTCCCAAGATGTCTGAGTATGAAGGAAAGCTACTGTATAGAATTAGTGTGTGAACTGGAGGATTCTCAAGGTATAATTTCCTCTTACCCACTCCCTTACTTCCTCAGTCAACACTATTCCTACTCTACCTTAGGTTGGGATTCTAGAATTATATTTTTTATTTAGACTCATTTTCACCTTCATTTTGCAATATGGAGACTTTAGCTATGAGAGGCATCAACCTGCTTTCTTGTGACTATGATAGTGCAGAGAAAATTGGAGCTTGTGAAGGGGAGGTGAAGTGGTGAAGTATCTTGCCCATGGATACCTAAAGCCTGCTTTTCTGACCTTGATGTCACTTTTTCTGCCTTTACAGTGTAAAAAAAGGGCAATCACTCTGCCAGTTGCTGTATGTTATATAATACTTTCATACTTAAAAGAATTTTGTGTTGTGTAAAGAAGTGAGAGTCCTAAAAGTGGGTGAGAGAACTTCCAGTTAAGATGGCAGAGTAGGTACCATGCCAAAGCAGCCTATGGTGGAAAAAGCCAAAAAAATTCTCAGCAAAATACACACTTTTACTAAAATGTGAGGTGTATAGGAAACTGATACAGCAGCAGAGAAATAGGAGAGAGCCAGAGCATCCAGAGCTCACACAGGCCAGCAGAAGCATCTGCGGCAGGTCTGCCGACCAAGGCGGTGGCTGTGGCGTGCCAGAAAGCCTCCAAGCTTAGCTTGAGCCACAGGAAAAGCCTGGTTAGGGGAGCTTCCATTCACACTGGAGCTCTCCGCAAATTCAAGAAACATGAAGGGAGAGTGGCAGTGAACAACTGAGGAGCAGATCACAAGGTAGAAGAACATGTGGAACAGCAAGAGAACTAGAACAGCATTAGCAGCCTTCCCCACCACCAGTGCCCAGCTCCAGCGAACAGAGCAGCGGTCCAAGGACCCAGCCACGCCAACTTGAACTTACAGCAGGACACAAGCAGGAGCAGAGGTAACTGGGATTACACCAGGGAAGGGTCTCACCTGGTCACAAGCTGACATGGAAACCCCAACAGATCAGAAATCTTAACCTTCTTGTTGTCAGGATTAAGGGTGTGTGTGGGGGGGCACCACATACCCTAAGGGACAGTTAGAGGATCTGGTTGTCATAAGACCTACTCTTGGATAAATACTCTGAGTTGTTTTTTCATTGAAAATGTACATTGTTTAGTTAAATTTTAGAATCTGCCTATATTTTGTTCCACTCAGTCTACTTAAATACTCTCATAGCAGGCAAACCCAACACCTAGGGTCACTTTTGTAGATACTCTGAGAGTCTTGAGAGCCACACCGAACATCTTAATCTCCTACCCTGAAGATATATAACATTGGATCAATTGACACAGCTAAGAATACCCAGCTAACTGGAAAATCCAATGATTAAATAATCCAGAATGCAAAAATATATACATTATAACACAAGAAACACCAAAAATCAAGACAACATAAATCCACCAAAACCTGACTTGCATGGAGGCTGGTACCACACTTATTATGAGCATATATGCCCTGCATTCCCTCCACAAAAGGTACCAAGGGCCAAGACTTGGGATGAAAAAATGACAGACCACGGGAGGTGTCAGGTCAATACTCCCCCAGTTGGTTAAAGCCCACCACTGAATAGATGGTCTCCCCATCTTTTGTATAAAAGGGAGGAGATGTTGGGAGCTGTAGCTGCTCTTTGACCATGAGAACTGAAGCTGTTTTTGGATCTCCGGGCACAGAGGCTTTATCATATGGCCTTGGAAAACAGTCTTCAGGCACAGAGACATCTGTGGAGTAGACTTTAGGCACATAAGCATGGCCTTAGTGATAACAGTTATGGTACCAACCTCCATGTAAGCCAGGTATATCTCTCAGGGAATTCAGAAGCAGTCAGAAAGAGACCTTCCCTTTCAGTGCTTTGCCTCGCACCCATGTTGGTGCCCATATTGTACTCACTTTATTGTGGGCCTATATGCATAGGTCTGAATCCTATGCAGCTCCTGAAGGAGGGGAGTCAAGGACATATTCTATAGTGCATAGCTTGGACCTCTGTGCAAACATTCACAATAGACTTCATTAGACACTTAAAGAAAATAGGCAATAGGCATAAGAGAAGCAGAAGGCAAATTCCCATAGCTGCAAAGCTGCCTATCCAGAAACTTAGAGAGTCCCAACCAGGCAACACAGACATAATTGCAGCACGTAAATCATTAGCAGCCTTAGTGGCATCAAAATCAAGATGATTGTTTTGTATAGCTAAAATTTGTGAATGTAAATTAACCAAATCTAACAAAATGTTATCATGGTGCCAAATTCTTTCCAAGTGCATTTTGACCTTTACCCAATCTTCATAACTAGCTTTGTAAGTTTTAGAGGTGATGCAGATCCATTGATAATCTGCATGGCATTCCAATCGAGCTCTAATCTTCATTCTTTGAACTTGCTCTCCTAAATAGGTCATTACATCAAATAAAGCATCTGTTTTTTCTTCTAACTTCTTGTCTATGGTAACTTGACTTCCCAAAACAACAGAAACGTTTTTAGCTAGATTATTAACAAAGTGTGCAGTATGAACTTCTTGTGTAAGATCAACAGCAGCAGTAGTAATAGAAGCTAATAATGTAATGAATGCAACAATCCCAGCAATAACTAAACCTAAAACTCTCTTTTGTCTACTTAAACTATTTTTAACCTCCTCTAGAATTTGAATATCCTTGTCAGAATACCAAGGCATTGAAAGATTAACAGGAATCATAACAAATGCAGGTTGTTTGACAATAATTACAGTTCCAGAATCATGATAAATACAATTGGACAGACTACAATTATCACAGGTAACATTAAACATTTCCTCAGACCCGTGATACCAAGTAATATTTATATTCCCTAACATCAGGGCATAAGGTGGTATAACACAGGCCATAAAAGTTCCCTTTGGAAGGCTATTTGAATCATTGCTGTCACATGTAACCTTGATACCTCCCATAGCAGCAGTAATTTTCCACACATAAGTTTGCTGATATCCATTGTTTGACCACCACAATCCTGAGGACAGTCCAGTGGCCCAATAATTAACCCATTCAGTTTTACTATAGAGCCTGGTGATCCTGACCAGTCCTTAACATATCTAGTAGATTCAGAAACATTATACCTGATAAATTTTTTCCCTACACATTTGGTCCAATGTATAGATTTATTGAATTAAGGCGTATTTCCTTCACAAGGAATAAAGTCCTCTGGTGGACTATCCCCTGTAACTTGATTTCCATAGGGAAGCCAAATAGAAATTTTGCTTGTTTGAACCTGCTTTATCTTCTTTGTACCTTGTACGTGCTCTTGTACATGCTTTACAGTAATGTTTCTTTCCTTTATTTCAAAATATCCCACAATGCTAGTCTTAGAAAAGCATAGTGGAATACCTAGACCATGCCCTGAATATGAACTCATAATTATTTGATGTAATTCTATATTTTTACTAGATGGCATACTCAGCAATCAAGTGTTATTGACTAAAACTATGATTTATTTTTCACTGGATGTAATATAGGATGATCAGGAACATAGGTTCAGTAAAGTTCACTGTAAGCAAGATGTAGATGACTCCATATTATCAGGATCAGCAGTTTCCTCTTGTTTGATCTCGTGGCCTGCATGCATCACCAAACGTTCTGTCAACCATCTGCCTCCATATTCTTTCTGTGAAAAAATACAAACAGAACCTCATCCCCATATTAATAGAGGGTCAGGTCCACTCCATTTGTTAGTCAATGGATCTTTCCACATTACTTTGGCATAATTAGTGTTGGTTTGTGCATGCCAAAAATGGTCAGCAGCAGAAGACCTTTTTGCATACAAAAGTAAAAAATTTAAAATAAACAAACTATGATTTAACCATCTTGTTACTGATCACTGCATCATTTTTCCCTTTTTTGTTTTTTATAACCAGATTTTTGTCTTTTTTTTTACAGCTAATAAAATATCATCCATATAATGAATAATATATAATTGAGGAAATTTGCTTCTTGTAGAAGCTAAAGCTTTAGCCACAAATTTCTGACATAAAGTTGGACTATTAGCCATACCTTGAGGGAGAACTTTCCAGGCACAGAGAGGATAGGAGTGGCCACTCAGCCTTAAGAGCCATGCATTCTCTGGAAAAATGACCTGGTTGTTTGTAATTAAAACAAGTTTTAGTTTGTCCCCCTGGGTGAAATCTTTAAGGGCCACTCCTATGGTTAATCCAATGCTGTGGGACACAGGGTCTACATCAGCACAGAGTTTGATAAAGTCAGAAAAATTTTTGCCACAGCAATGGGGGCGCATAGCAGCTTGGCAGGCTGAGTTAGCATTCTCAAAGGGAAGATGTCTAACAAATTCATTATCTGCTTCCTTCTTTCCCATGAGGCATTCAGCGGCCTCTGTAAGGCAGCTGATAAAATCACTACAAGGCTCTTGTGGACCCTGTCTGAGTTTAGTAAGAGAGGTGACAGCTGACCCTTTAGAGGGAAGGCTCTTCCAGGCTTTGAGAGCTGCATGTTGAATTTGTGTAAGTAATCCTGGAGGAAATTTGGTTTGTTTTTCATTTGTATCCTAGAGACGGTTGCCCAGAAGTTTATCTAGTGTCCAGGATTTGGAGGAACCACCAGCGGCCAAATTATGATGGGCAGCATCCTGGAACCTCTCAGTGTAATCAGCTTTCCATAGAAGAAAGTCACCCCTAGTTAAAGTAGCTTTAGTTAACAAAACCCGATCATGAACAGTAAGTAAGTCTTCACTTAGAGATTCTAACAGCAAGATAGTGAAAGGAGCAATAGGACCATATGAAGTAACTGCATTTTTTAACTTTTTTATATGTTTAAACTTAAGACGGTGATATCACTGGGCCTTAATGAGTAGAGTTTCATCCCCTTCCTCATTCTCAGTGCTTTCTGACCCAGCAGGTTCCTTTGTTCCCGATTATCCCTCCCCCTCTTCTGAGCTATCTGGATCCTGTGGCTCAGCATCTTTAGTTTTTCCTTCAATAGGCTTAACATGGGAGCGAGTTACAGGAAAGGCATGGAGAGTTTTACTTTTGATTTTAGTTGTCTGAACAGGGCGAGTGGAGGGGGAGCGTATTTCTAAATCAAGGTCGTGTAATTGTTTGAGCAGCTTTTTGGCTTGGAGGAGTGTCTTAAGAGATTGTGCCTCCTGGGAAAGTTTAGTAATGGGTTGTCTAGTTATTTCTTCTAGATCAGAGGGAGCATCAAGCGCTGGGGAAGAAGAAGGGGGTGCTATGTTATAGTGTGGTAACTGTGTACCCAAAAGTGCCTGGGGGCCCAATCAGGGTTATGATATTTAGTAGCTTCATCCTGCAATTTAGCCTCTTCCTCAGGGGAAAAAGAGTCATCATCAGGATTGGTAGTTTTTAAGTCAGACAGAACTGGATAGGTAGATTGCGGGAGAGGGTTACTATGTGGGGGTGGGTTATTAGGTGGCGGATCATCAGCATTTTCTGGCATAGGAATGATAATAGAGGGACAATTAGAGCCTGAGGAGAAGGGGTGGGTTGTTGGCCCAAAGCACAGTGCTGGGTGAGAGCCAGTACAGGCAGGGTAGGGATTCTTTGGGACCTCATTCTTATGGAGGGAGGTCTGACTACTGGTGAATTTATTTTTAAGGAAATTCTCACTATCTATAACTACTTTTGAAACATCAGGGTGATAGTGGCCGACCTGTAATACATCATTTATGAGATTACAGTAAGAAAATGCCTGCACTGGAACCTTTTCAGGATCATAAGAGTGGTAGTAGTCATTTAGACAGTCACCAACACGGTGCCACCACTTCTCATCTATAGTTCCTTCCTGGGGGAATCAGGGACAGACATCTTCTAAAAAGATAAAGAATTTCACTAAATCTTTTTTCTTAACCCATGTTCCTCATGTCTTGAGAGAAGTTTTAAGCCCTTCAACAAACAATTCATGCTTACTTAATGCTTATCCCATAATTGTGTCACTTTTCTTACCTCTCCAGATCAGTATCATAGGGGGGCACTCCTGCAGTGATCTGCATGTGGATCTTCACTCACCGATGAGGTGGTGATCCAATGGGGGGGAAGGCTGTCCACTTGAGCAATGTCCAGGTCACGCTTCATACCTCGAGCCCTACGTTGGGTGCCACTTGCCCCAACCAGCAGGGAGTTAAACAAGGACCTGAGGGGAAATTAACCTGGATGGGAGACAAAAGACACAAAAAAGGAGACCAAGTCTATATTCTGTTCAAGGTCTCAGATTTATTCAGGCAAGCACAAGCTTATATACAGAAATGAAACTTTCTAGACAGTGCTTATGTGCCTAAAGTCTGCTCCACAGATGCCTCTGTGTCTGAAGACTGTTTGCCAAGGCAATATGATAAGGTCTCTGTGCCCAGAGATCCAAAAACAGCTTCAGGTCTCATGGTTAAAGAACAGCTACAGCTCCCAACAATCCTCAAAAAAATCATAGGAGAAAACTTCCTCCAAATAGAGAAAGAGGTGCCAATAAAGATACTGGAATGCTCTGGAATGCCAGCCAGACAAAACCTAGAAAGAGTCTCTTCTCACCTTATGATAATCAAGCTACCAAACACACAAACCAAAGAAAAAATATTAAAAGCAGTCAGAGAGTAAAATAAAGTTACGTACAAAGGCAAGCCTATCAGGATTATAGCAGGTTACTCAACACAAACTTTAAAAGCCAGAAAGGTGTGCAGTGATGTATTGCAAGTCCAGAAAGATAACAACTGTCAACCAAGGTTACTTTATCCTGCAAAGCTATCCATTCAAATAGACGGAGCAATAAGGATATTCCACTAAAAATGTAAGCTAAAGGAGTATTTGAAGAAAAATCCAGATCTACAGAAAATATTTGAAAGAATCCACCATGCTGAAGAGAAAGAAAAGCACACATATAAGGAACCAGGAAAAAAACAAACAATACTCAAATACTAGTTAACACAAGAGAGCAAAGGTAAAACTGGAAGAACTACAAAAAAATGGCAAAAATGAATACACACCTTTCAATATTATCTCTTAATATCAATGGCCTCAATGCCCAAACAAAAAGGCAAAGGTTTGCAAACTGGGTTAAAAAGCAATTTCAATTTGTTACCTCTAAGAAACCCACCTTTCTATAAATGATGGATACTATCTAAGGGTAAAAACTTGGAAAATGGTATTCCAAGCAAATGGACCTAGAAAACAAGCAGAGGTTGCTATCCTAATATAGGAGAAAGTAGACTTCAGTCCAACATTAGTTAAGAAACATAAGGAAGGTCACTTTATATTGATTAAAGGCACCCTCCAACAGGAGGACACTACAATCCTAAACATAGATGTACCTAAGATGGGGGCCCCCAAATTCATCAAACAAACACTATTAGAACTAAGGTCACAGATAACAGCAAACACAGTGAAGGTGGGGGACTTCAACACCCCACTCTCATCAATTGACAGGTCATAACAGGAAAAAAAATAAACAGAGAGGCATCTGGACTAAATGAGGTCATAGAAGGAATGGACCTAATAGATATCTGCAGGACATTTCATCCAAATGCTGCAGAATATACTTTCTTTTCAGCAGCACATGGAACATTCTCTAAAGTAGACCATATATTAGGACACAAAGCAAATCTTAACAAATAACAGTGACACTTAGCTTTCTGGGCCTGGGTTACCTCACTTAGTATAATCCTTTCCAGGTCCATCCATTTTTCTGCAAATTTCATAACTTCATTTTTCTTTACCACTGATTAGAACTCCATTGTATGAATGTGCCACATCTACCTTATCCACTCATCAGTTGAGGGACATCTAGGCTGGTTCCGTTTCCCAGATATTATGAACTGAGCAGCAATAAACATGGTTGAGCATGTATTTCTAAGGAAATGAGATGAGTCCTTAGGATATATGCCTAGGAGTGCTATAGCTGGGTCATATGGTAGATTAATCTTTAGCTGTCTTAGAACCTCCACACTGATTTCCACAATGACTAGACCAGATTGCATTCCAACCAACAGTGTAGAAGGGTTCCTCTTTTTCGACATCCCTGCCAGCATTTATGATCATTTGTTTTCATGATGGTAGCCAATCAGATAGGAGATAGATGGAATCCCAATGTTGTTTTAATCTGCGTTTCCATGATGACTAGGGATGTAGAACATTTTTTAGATACTGATACACTATCCATATTTCTTCTTTTGAGAACTCTCTATTTAGCTCCATAGCCCATTTTTTAATTGGCTTGTTTGATTTCTTCTTATTTAACTTTTTGAGTTCTTTGTATATCCTAGATATTAATCCTCTATCAGAAATATATCTGGCACAGTTTTTTTCTGATTCTGTAGGTTGCCTATTTGCTTTATTCACAGTGTCCATTGCAGTACAAAATTTTGTAATTCCATGAGGTCCCAGTGGTTAATCTGTCATTTTATTGCCTGAGAAATTGGGGTTATATTCAGAAAGTCTTTGCCAAGACAAATATGTTGAAGGATTTCCCCTACTTATTTCTCTGGAAATTTCAGAGTTTCAGGTCTGATGTTAAAGTCTTTAGTCCATTTGGATTTAATTCTTGTGCATGGAGCGATAGAAGAATCTATTAATCTTTCTACAGATCCATATCCAGTTTTCCCAGCACCATTTGCTGAAGGGGCTGTCTTTTCTCCAATGAGTATTTTTGGCATTTTTATCAAATATCAGGTGGCTATAGCTACCTGGACTAATATCTGTGTCCTCTATTCTGTTCCATTGATCTACATATCTGCTTTTATGCCAGTACCATTCTGTTTTTGTTACTATGGCTCCGTAGCATAGGTTAAAATCAGGTATGATGATACCTCCCGCCTTATTTTTCTTGCTCAGTTTTATTTTAGATATTCGAGGTTTTTTTGTGATTCCAAATGAATTTTGGGATTGTTTTTTCTATTTCCATGAAGAACGCCTTTGGAATATTGATGGGGATTGCATTAAATGTGTAGATTGCTTTTGGTAAGATTGCCATTTTCACAATATTGATTCTTCCAATCCAGGAGCCAGGGATGTTTTTCCATTTCCGAGAGTCTTCGGCAATTTCTCACTTGAGTGCTTTATAGTTTTCATTGTAGAGATCCTTTATTTCATTGGTTTGTTTTATTCCAAGTTACTTTAATTTCTTTGATGCAATTGTGAATGGGAGTGATTCTCTGATTTCATCCTCTGCATGTTCGTTGTTAGCATATAGGAATGCTACTGATTTCTATGTATTAGTTTTATATCCTGCTACATAGCTGTAGGTGTTTATCAGCTCTAACAGTTTCCTGGTAGAGTCTTTAGGGTCCTTAATATATATAATAATGTCATCTGCAAATAATGATAACTTGATTTCTTCCTTTCCAATTTGTATCCCTTTTATGTGCTTCTCTTACCTTATTGCTATGGCTAAGACTACCTGTACTATAATAAATAAAAGTGGGGGACAATGGACACCCTTGTCTTGTTCCTGATTTCAGTGGAAAAGCTTCCAGTTTTTCCCCATTTAGTACTATGTTGACTGCAGGCTTGACATAAATAGCTTTTATTATATTGAGATATGGTCCTTCTAGTTCCAGTCTCTGTAGGACTTTCATCATGAAGGGATGTTGGATTTTGTCAAATACTTTCTCTGTGTCTAATGAGATGATCATATGATTTTAGTCCTTCAGTCCATTTATATAATGTTTTACATTTATCTATTTGTGTATGTTGAACCATCCCTGCATCTCTGAGATAAAGCCTACTTGGTCAGGGTGAATGATCTTTCTGATATATTCTTATATTCTGTTTGCCAATATTTTGTTGAGAATTTTGCATCTATGTTCATGAAGGAGATTGGTCTGTCATTTTCTTTTCTTTTTGTTCTATCTTTGCCTGGTTTTGGTATCAGGGTGATGCTGACTTCATAGAAGAAATTTGGTAGGATTCCTTCTTTTTCTATTTTATGGAAAAGCTTAAGAAGCAATCGTGTTACTTCTTCCCTTAAGGTCTGCAAAAATTCAGCAGTGAATCCATCTGGGCCTGGGCATTTTTTAGTTGGGAGATTTATTTTTTTGATCATTTTTTATTTATTGATTTGAGAGCGACAGGCACAGAAAGAAAGGCAGATAGAGGGAGAGAGAGAGAATGGGTGCACCAGGGCTTCCAGCCACTGCAAACGAACTCCAGATGCATGTGCCCCCTTGTGCATCTGGCTAACGTGGGACCTGGGGAACCAAGCCTCGAACCGGTGTCCTTAGGATTCACAGGCAATCGCTTAACTGCTAAGCCTTCTTTCCAGCCCTGTTGGGAGAATTGATAACAGTTTGGATCTCCATGCTTGTTATGGGTATATTTAAGTGGTTAATCTCATTTTGATTTAATTTAGGTAGGTCATATAAGTCAAGGAAATCATCATTTATTTCAGATTTTCATACTTTGTGGGTTATATGCTTTTATAGTATGTCCCTATGATTTTTTGAATTTCTCTGGCATCTGTTGTGATGTGACCTTTTTCATCTCTGATTTTATTAATTTGTGTCTCTTCTTTCTTTCTCTCTCTCTCTCTCTCTCTCTTTTTTTTTTTGGTCATATTTGCTAAGGGTTTATCAATCTTGTTTATCCTTTCAAAGAACCAACTCTTTGTTCCATTGATTCTTTGGATTTATTTTTTTGTTTCTATTTCATTCATTTCTGCCCTAATTATTTTAAATTCCTAATACATTATCCCAGATTTCATGGTTGATCCATCAATTTTAATTCCCTTGTCTTAACATCAATTTTTCTGTCTCTCTTGTGTACATACCACTTCAACTATTAAACTCTCAAGGCAGTTTTGGAGGTTAAATTAGGTGATATATTTTCAGGCAAATGGAAGATTTTTAAACTGTTATGCACACAGAAATTATAACAGTCCCAGAACATTGAACATGAAAGTTGTTCAGTTAAATCAAATGCCCATGCTTAAATTTCATGCTTTTTCAACTAAGAAATTTACATTTTTAGTGTATCATAATAGTAAAGTTATTAACAGTTATAAGTTAAGAAGGAAGAAACAGAACCTAAATATTGAATTAAACTAGTAGTATCTATTTATAAATGACCAATGAACACTTATGCATTATCTACAAAGGGACTTGCTATTAAATAAATCATTGCATAGTTAAGGTTAAGTAATTGAATTTTATTCTCATGTTTTTTCTTTAAAATAAATTTTATGTATAATCATAGGAGCATTTATCACCTGTTCAGGTATTTCAATAACTTCTAAATAAGGTCTTTAGTGCTTAATACTTCAGCAATATTTAAATATACATAAGAAATCTTTTGGTTCAGGTATACTCACTTTATCTCATTTTTACATCTTCTTTGAAATTTCATCTTATCCCATGTTTTCTTTAATTCATTTTTATTTGATATGGACATGCTTAGAATGTAAAACCCATGTTGGTACCACCCTTTCCCTCATCCCTACCCTTTTCCTGAAGAGGCTCTCCTTGTTGGGGATATAAGTCAATCCCCTGGGAATTGTGGGTCATGCAATATGGGGACAGCAGTCAGTTATGTGGGAGAGACAATGTCCCTGTGCAAAATGTCCCAATTTGTGCCTCTAACAATCTATTTACCCCCTCTTCTTCACCATTCCCTGAGCCATGCTGGGTACGTTTTAAGTCTACTTCAGGGATGGGCTCTTAGGAGCTTCTGGATCTCTGCTTTGGTAGGTGTTGAGTGTCCTCACTGTCTATATCCTTCACCCTTGTGCTGATACCAGATTATTCACTGAGAAAGCTGCTCTCTTGCTCATTTCCTCAATTCCTTTGTGGTTTCGGCTGGGGCCAGGGTGAAGTGTGCTGGGCCATTTATCTCCTTGAATACAGCTCCCATCTGAAAAACAGAAGTAGATTCTCTAATAGAGAGTGATGTTAGTACCAGTTAAATGGGATAACCATTATTAATTTAGAGAGAATTTAGTGTGTACACCCTCTTATAGCCCAAGGCTAGCGAGAGCTTGATATTGTTGGAAAGCAAAATTGTTATCTGGACTTGTTTACCGGTTACAGATATAGTTTCATTTTCCCTGAGTAGATCTGTTAGCCAATCCAAGAGCAGCTCGTGACCCACCATGGCTATGCCCCACTATTGTACTTGTATGAGCATCATGTCATGTTTTTTCCTTCTGAGTAGCTTAGACTTTTAGTTGCTGGGACAGTGTTGGCAACACCCCCCTCCCCATCCCCCATAGCTCATGCAGTGCCTTCCAGCACTAGATGGGCTAATTGGGGACTGGCTCTCTTCCAGATTCCAGCCCAGTCTCTCCATGGCCTGTGCCAACAGTGTTTTGTATCTTCAGCAGTAGGATCTTGCCATTAACCTCTGGTGGGTAATCAAGTGCCCTGACAAAAATCTGTCTTGTTTGTTTTGGGAGACCTTGTAGGCCTCTCAGATCAACAGCTCATTGTGGATGTTGACCATGTCCTCCTACAGGGAATTATAGACCAGCACCAAGGGGGGTGGGGAAGAAAAAGACAGAAATAAGACACAAATAAAAGAGAAATTTAAGGTCAGTCTTCACTTCATCCTCTCCAGGGCCCTTTGATTCAGGTGCTCTCTCTAAGGTCCTGTTGAGGGTTAAGTCATTTAATCTAACTTCCAGGGTATAGGATTTTATGGTACCAGTTCAGTTTGGGTTCAGTTTTGTGTCTCCCCCTACCTTTCCCCTTCCCCGAAGCCCTACCCTTCCTATTGATCTAAGCTTTGTGATGCCATTCAGGTATGTCAGCAACTTCGGCTGATCTGGGTTAGGAACCATAGATGAGTAAGACTATGCAATGATTGCCTTTCTGTGGTTGTGTGAGTTTGTCACATGTAATCTCTTCCAAGTTTGAACATTTTTCTACAAATTTCATTGCATCTTTTTCTTACTGCCCAGTAGAATTCCATTATGTAGATATACCACATCTTGGTTATCCATTCATCCAATGATGGGCACCTGGGTTGATTCTAGTTCTTAGCTATTACGAATTGAGCAGCTATAAACATAGTTGAGTAAATCTCTTTGAACTGAGGCACGAAGCTTTTAGGGTAAAGGCCCAGTAAGGGAATAACTGGGTCTGTTGGTAACTCTATATTCCTCCTTTTAGGAGTCTTCATATTCATTTCCACAGGGGTTGTTCCAGCTTACATTTCCACAAACAGTGAATGAGTATTCCTATTTCTCCACACCCTCACCAACATTTGTTTTCATATTATTTTTTAATGTTTGCTATCTTTACTGGGATAAGGTGGAATCTCATAGTTGTTTTAGTTTGCATTTTCTTTATGGTTAGGGATGTTGAGCATTTTCTTAAGTGTGTATTAGTCATTTGTAATTCTCCCTCTGAGAACTCCCTATTTATTTCTCTGTACCACTTTTGGAGTGGGTTGTTTTACTTTTTATTGTTTAGTTTTTTGTTACCTGGTCCAGGTTCCCTGCACTGGATGGTTTGTGGGATGCCAGGCATGATATGGATTGTTTTCAGCATTTTAAAGAAAACATACATGAGGACTTGAATTTAGATTTCTAGTACCTACATGAATGCCAGTCATAGTGCCACGGGTCTGTAATCTCTTCACTGAAGAAACGGAGACAAGAGGATCCCTGGGGCTACCTGGCTGGATTATCTAGCTGAATTGATGATCTCTCAGTTCAGTAAGAGACCCTGTTTCAAAATAAAGTGGAGAGTGATAGAAGACTCTCATGTTTGACCACACTAAATATGCATGCATGTGAGTGCATGTGCACACACACACACACACACACACACACACACAGAGAGAGAGAGAGAGAGAGAGAGAGAGAGAGAGAGAGAGAGAGAGAGAGAGAGAGATGGGGAACCTCTTCTGAATGTTTGTGAAGGAAATAGTAAGATTATCCATGTGAGTTGCAGGTTCTAATCATATCACTTTATAAGATATCATAATGATTAGATAGGGAGGCTTAACAGGTTTCAACTTTCAAAGCAGCAACATAAGTAGATGGAGGCACCAGGAGAGAATCTTTGCTCCCATAGTAACTGGACAATCCAGAATTTCTTGGACAACAGTGACTTGGCTGTCTAGATGAGTTTTCTTGTTCACAATCTCTTGGTTTTTGCATATATTTCAGGTTATGATTCATTTAGGATTTCTGAATGATATCTCATGCCATTCTTATACTAGCATGATTGAATGTCCTAATTTTTCTTTGAAAATAGAAAACTAGCACAGAGAAGTTTGCTACATGGTGGAATAGAAGTCAAAGTTTTTAATTCCCAAGTCTGTGCTTTCTGAAATCTATGATGCTTAGGAAACTCATAGAGAATTTCCTATCCTCTCATCCTTTGGTCCCCTGCCATGGGGTGTAGTTTTGAAGATAGAAGTTAACACCTCAGGTAATGATTACCACTTTAAGTGATTTAGATTTAGGAACTAAGATTTGGGAAAGTAGAGTCTCTGACTTGGCTGACTAGTGGAAGTAAGATCTTAGCATCTTCTATAGAGATACCATTTCATTAAACTCATCAATATCTTCTTTTAGAGGAGCTGAGTTTAATTTATCAAATTTTTTATGGGCAAGGAGGCCAGCAATGTATTATTTTGTTTCTAATTTGGATGTAGTGTGGTAGTATTAGGAGCATTTTTAGGAAGAGAGGAAACTGGACATTGGCCTTGTCTGAAGTGAGTCAAAGACTGGGTCAAAAGCTCTGGAGTTGTTAATTTATCAATCATGTCTGCGGTCTGGGTAGAATTGCTCAGTGGTTAAAGGTTCTTGCTTGCTAAGCCTATCAGCCTGGGTTCAATTCCCCAGATACCCACATCAAGCCCAACTGGCATTTGCTTGCGGTAGTAAGACCTTGCATGTTGTGCATGCATGTACACACACTTGAGAACACGTGTATATTCAACTACCATATATATATGAAAGCAAAGCAGGATAGATGAATAAATAATGTTTGTAGCTCTCCACTAATGATGTGAGTCATTGGATTTGGGGTAAGGAGAAATATGCATTATTTAAATCACCCATAAATTTAAAGCGTAGTCATACTTGGAAATCAGTAAAATTTTTGAAAGATCAAAGGTTTTGGGTTTGGTTTCAAAGTGGTTTAAAAAACTGAGCTTGGGGGAAAAGTTCAGTGATCCCACAAGCATAACAGGGGGAGAAGCAGGGAAGAGACCAGGGAAGCATACAAGGATGTTTGTACAATATTATCTGCTGCTATGGCAAGTGGTACACAACTCAATATGGCAATCTAAGAGCAACATAAAACATATCTTGAGACCACTCACATGGAAAAAGAAAGGCAAGCACTAATCCAAGGCTACAGAGAACTTAGCAGTAAATCACACACCTGCCCTGCCCATCAAGGCTCAGGGAACATTGCAAAAGAAGGAGCAGCAAGACTGTAAGAGGCACAGTGTGGGTAAGAATATCCTAGACAGGCCCTTCCCCCAGAGACTGACTAAGGCCTTCATGACTCCACAATGAATACTTAATAACCCTACGGAGGAGGGCCCTCCGTGGAATGGAGACGATGGAGAGTACAACTTTAAAAAAATAAAATTAAAAAATAAATAAACAAAAATAAAATTCAAATGGTTCAATGGGTTAAAAAAAGAAAACATTATCTTTTTAATAAATGCAGATAAAAGAAAGGCTATTTGAGCTATGACTTAGCAGTTAAGACACCTTTCTGAGAAGCCTATGGACTCCAGATTTGATTCTCCAGGACTCATGTAAGTCACATGCAAAAGGTGGTGCATGCATCTGGAGTTCATTTGCAGTGGCTTAGAGGCCCTGGTGCACCCATTCCTTCTCTCTATATCTGCCTCTTTCTCTCTCTCTGTCATACAAATAAATAAGTAAAAAATATTTTTTTCAAAAGTTATTTATTTGAGAGTGACAGACAGACAGACACAGAGATGAAGAGGCGGATAGAGAGAATGGGTGTGCCAGGGCCTCCAACCACTGCAAACAAACTTCAGACGCGTGTGTCCCCTTGTGCATCTGGCTAACATGGGTCCTGGGGAGTTGAGCCTTGAACTGGAGTGCTTAGGCTTCACAGGCAAGTGCTTAACCACTAAGTCATCTCTCCAGCCCACCAAAAATAATTTAAAAGTCATTTCTATACTACTCCTACCCTTTCCTTAAAGGCTAGACACAACCTCATACACAGACTTTTTAGGTATATTGCATCAAAACCACAGCAATACACAAAGAAGGGAGTAGATGGGAAGTTTAGACCAACTAGAAGAACAACCAGTTTACAGCATCTTAAAGCTTATCTGTGTCCATGCTGAGCAGGTTACTGAGGCATGACAGAAAGAAAAGAGGACTAATAACAGATGAGCTGTGTTTAAGGGGTGCCAACCACTCACCTGCCCCACATAGCTTCCATGTGGCCTTGGACTTGTTATTCCAACCTGTTTTGCTTCATTTACTTTGGAAGAAATCTATGAATATGCTTGATTAGTAGTCAGATGGCTGAATGTGTTAATGGGAAGATAGACTAGGACTAGGATGGCATGATCTCCTCCTCCTCTCCTCCTTTCACACATAGGGTTTTGAGTAGGACTAGGATGGCATGATCTCCTCCTCTCCTCCTTTCACACATAGGGTTTTGAATCCCTCTGTGGTGCTTGGCCTCCTCAGGCTCCGTATAGGGACTCTGACACTCTCACCTCACTTAGTGAACAGTATATAAAACTCAACGTTTCTCAGTAGATAAAAGAGAGACACACTTTGAAGCCAACAAAACCACAAAGAGCTACAGGGTTTTTTCAGTAGAGCGAAGAGTGAGGCTTGATCATTAAATACAGGATTTTATTTTCAATGGGGAAAAAGAGACAAGATAAAAGCTGATTTTTTTTAAGCATAAAGGCTAGATCAGGCCTCGAATATGTGAACCCCAAAGAAGAATAAATAAAACTCCTAGTGGCAGAGGGCCTTCTGCACAA
The DNA here is from genome assembly GCF_020740685.1 of Jaculus jaculus. Classification (NCBI taxonomy): domain Eukaryota; kingdom Metazoa; phylum Chordata; class Mammalia; order Rodentia; family Dipodidae; genus Jaculus; species Jaculus jaculus. The sequence goes on from NC_059115.1 coordinate 26,298,336, forward strand.
GACAAATATATAAATCAATTTGGGTTTCTAAACACTTAAGTGGGATGATAGTACACAAATTCTGGGTTTAGCAATAATATCCTGCTATGAGTGTGAAAATCATGTAATTCTTCACTACAAGGCGTTGGAAGATTACCCAGCCAGGAATGTCTTCCAAAGATTTACTGAGAAAAGATGAGTAAGAGCACAGTGAGGATGGACAACTTAGGAAGGCAAATTTTAGATGGAATGCATCCACTCATGGAGTTTGGTATTGCCAGATACTTTCACAGAAGTGGACATGATGTTTGTGGAAGAAGGCAGCAGACCTTGTTCATTCTGTAGTCAGAAAGGACCTTCTTAGGATGATGATAAGCTGAATCCAAGAGTTTAGCTGATGCTTTCCTGAAAAGCCAGGATGGAGGGGAAATCAAAAAAGCTAGCCTAGAAGCCTAAACTTTTATGAATAGTGATGTATAGCTTGAGTGAAGTATTGGCTCTCGTCTGTTGAACATGAGGCCTTGGAATCCAAGAAACTTCACTCAAATTCCCTTTTTTTTACTTTCTAATCACCTTCCAGAACTCTCCTGAATTATAGAAAAATCCTGATGCCTAGAAATTCTGAGTAACTTGTCCCAAAGCACTGTTTTTAGCAGATATGAAGAAGCAAGGAACCAGAGGACCTGGAGCCTACCAGGGCCTGTCACACATACACGGTCTCATCATATGTAACACTTCTGCACAATGTGTAAGGGCAGAAGACATGGGAGAGTGGATCTCCCTTGAGCCATGGCCAATTGCTATGTTAGGAATAAGTCCTTCATATTGTATATCTACCAGTCAACCAAGAAGAAGCTCTGGACCCAGGGTAGAAGAGAATCCTAGTTACCAGGGAAGAACTTCTTAGTGGAGGCTAAGATGAAAGCCATACTGTCATTCTAGAATAAGCTATCCCTCCCTCAGCCCTGTCTCTACTCTTCTCCTCATTGAATACCTGTCCAGGGAGAGAGATCTCTGCTCCATGTTATCCCCTCATCTATGTGGCTTCTAGCACAGACACATCATCACTCCTTGCTTGCTATGTGCATTGTGTTCATACATTTAAAGGTTATAATACTATACTTTTCCTTGTTATCTTTTTGTGCCTTATCCATGAAACATAAATTCTATGTAAGCAAAAACTTGTTTCTTTATTATTTCCCCAAGTGCAACATGTTCTCAAAAATACTTAGTTATTGAATATGTGAATGAATGGTTGATAGTAAACTTGAACATGCCAATACTTTATAAGGTAATCCCCATGGGACTGCATTTTTCTTTGTTGCTTTATGTTACTGAAGCACTCAAACATTCTTTCATCTATTCCCACCCCAAACCTGGGCCATTTTCTTTGCTCTTTGGCTTTCCAGATAAAAGGCCTTCAATTATCTCAATCATTTTACCTCACAATGTGCTATGCAAATGTCCCTATCCCTGATGCTGCAATCATCATTCAACTAGGACACCCTCTTAGTAATGGGATAGCTTTCTGTTCTTGTACCAGTCTTCATTAAGGACCTGTACCAGTACTCACTGATACTAGAAGACCTTTCCAAAATAAGAACTTGCTGCATTGACCAGTTCAAATGATTGACCACATTTTAGAATTTCAGCACCATCTCCAGCATCATTTTGTTAATTACATTTGCACTTTGAGCTCCAGCAATAATAGGTTCTGACAGGTCTTTTTAGCTTGTCTCTGGGAAATTTTCCATTGCATTGTTTATTTCTGTTCAGTTTTCTTTATCTCTCATGAATCTATAATGTCTCGACTCCAAAGTCTACACCTTTTTACTATACTGCCCACTAAAATCCTCAAGCGTCAGTAGATAATTAAAATACCAGCAGAGAAGTAGGAGAGTCCCAGAGCAACCAGAGCCCACACAGGCAGGCTGAAGCAGCTCCAGCAGCAGCGCCCTGCCTCTGGCAACAAAAGGGACAGTGGAAGCCACGGCTCCAGCTCTGGCAGCAACAGCAGCGAGTCCAGCACCAGCAACATTGATTCTGGCATCGGCAACAGCAGCTCCAGCAGCGGGAGCAGCAACTCCAGCAGCAGCAGCTATAGCAGCAGCAGCAGTGGACCCAGCAGCGGCAGCTTCAGCAGCGGCAGCAATGGACCCAGCAGTGGCAGACCCAGCAGTGGCAGACCCAGCAGCAGCAGCTTCAGCAGAAGCAGTGGTGGGTCCAGCAGTGGCAGCTTCAGCATTGGCAGTGGCAGCTTCAGCAGCAGCAGCGGACCCAGCAGCAGCACCTTCAGCAACAGAAGCAGTGGTGGATCCAGCAACTGTAGCTTCAGCAGCAGCAGGGGTGCCCATCTGCAGGGCCACAGTTTCCAGGCTCAGTTTGCCCTGCAGGAAAAGCCAGTGCCCAGCTCCAGAAAACAGAACAGTGGTCCAGTGACCCAGCCATCCTACTTGACTGAGACCAAAATCATCCAAAAAGGTAACTGGTATTGCACCAGGGAAGGGTCTCACTTAGTCACAATCTGACTTGGAACCCTCAACAGACCAGAAATCTTAACCTCTTTGTTGATAGAATATCTGGTTGTTATAACACCTACTCTTGCATAAATACTTGGTGCTATTGTTGATTGAATGTGTACAGTGTTTAAATTTAGAATCTACCTGTGTTTTGTTCCACTCAGCCTACTTGAATACTCCCATAGCAGGAAAACTCAACCCCTAGGAACACTTCTCTAGATACTCTGAGAGTGTTAAGAGCAACACCTAACATCTTAGTCTCCTAAACTGAAGATATATAATATCAGATCAATTCATACAGGGAAGATTACCCAGCTAACTAGAAAATCCAAGCTTTAACTTAATACAAGATGCAAAAATATATACATTATAACACAAGAAATGTCAAAAAATCAAGACAATAAAAATCCACTAAAAAGTATTAATGCATCAGAGATGACCTCCAGTGAAAACGAGTTGGAGGAAATGCCTGAGAAAGATTTCAAAAGAATGATGGTAAATATGTTCAAAGGAGTCAAAGAACAAATCAAAGGAATCAAAGAGGAAATCAAAGGAATCAAAGAAGATACAGGACACCAATTTCATGAAATAAAGAAGGCAATACAAGACATAAATAAGGAAATAGAAATAATAAAGAAAAAACAGTCAGAATTACTAGCAATGAAGAACACAGTTAATGACATGAAAAACTCTATACAAAATCTCACCAGTAGAATGGATGAAGGAGAGGACAGAATATCTAAGCTAGAAGACCAAGTGGGAGATCTAATACAGTCCAACAAAGAGAAAGATAAACTAATAGGAAAATGGGAATGGGAATTTCAAAATATTCAGGACACTATGACAAGATTAAACATAAGAATTCATGGCATAGTAGGAGAATAATCTCACTCTAAAGGCATAGGAGGTGTCCTCAACAAAATCACAGAAGAAAACTTCCCCCAAATGGGGAAAGATGTGCCAGTGCAAATACAGGAAGCCTTTAGAACACCAGCCAGACAAAACCTGGAAAGAACCTCTCCTTGCCATATTATAATCAAACTACCAAACACACAATCCAAAGAAAAAATATTGAAAGCAGTTAGAGAGAAAAATCAAATTGCCTACAAAGGCAAGCCCATCAGGATTATAGCACATTACTAAAAAGAAGGGGTTGGAGTGATGCATTCCAAATTCTGAAAGGTAACAACTGTCAACTAAGGTTACTTTATCCTGCAAAGCTATTCATTCAAATAGATGGAGAAATAAGGACATTCCATGACAAAAGCAGGCAAAAGGAGTATGTCAAGACAAAACCATCTCTACAGAAAATACTTGAAAGAATCCTCCATGCCAAAGAGAAGGAAAAGCACACATATAAGGAACCTGAAAAAAAAACAAGCAATACTCAAATACTAATTAACACAAGACAGCAAAGGTAGAATCAGAACCACACACACAAAAAAAAGGCAAACATAAATACACACCTTTCAATAATATCACTTAATATCAATGGCCTAAATGATGCAACCAAAAGACATAAGTTTTCAGACAGGGTTAAAAAGCAGGATCCTACAGTTTGTTGTCTCATTAAACTCAGCTTTCTATAAAGGATGGACATTATCTTAGGGTAAAAGGTTGGAAAATGGTGTTTCAAGCAAATGGGCCTAGAAAACAAGCAGGAGTTGTTACCTTAATATCTGACAAGGTAGACTTCAGTCCATTCGTTAATAAAGATAAGGAAGGTCACTTTATATTGATTAAGGGCACACTCCAACAGGAGGACATTACAATCCTAAACATATATGCACCTAACAAGGTGGTACCCAAATTCATCAAACAAACACTATTAAACTAAGGTCACAGAGAACACCAAAGGCAGTGATAGTGGGTGACTTCAACACCCCACTCTCATCAATTGATAGATATTTGAGGATTTTTGTGATTCCAAATTAATTTTTGGATTGTTTTTTCTATTTCAGTGAAGCATGCCATTACAATTTCGATTGGGATTGCATTAAATGTGTAGATTGCTTTTGGTAAGACTGGCATTTTCACAATATTGATTCTTCCAATCCAGGAACAAGGGATGTTTTTCCATTTCCTAGTGTCTTCTGCAATTTATCTCTTGAGTGTTTTATAGTTTTCATTTTAGAGATCCGTTACTTCCTTGGTTAAGTTTATTCCAAGGTACTGTATTTCCTTTGATGTAATTGTGAATGGGAGTGATTCTCTGATTTCATCCTCTATATGTTTGTTGTAAGCATATAGGAAGGCTATAAATTTCTGTGTATTTATTTTGTATCCTGACACATAGCTGTAGGTGTTTATCAGCTATAACAGTTTGCTGGTAGAGTTTTTAGGGTCCTTTACATATAGAATCTTGTCATCTGCAAATAATGATAACTTGATTTCTTCTTTTCCAATTTGTATTCATTTACGTGTGTCTCTTGCCTTATTGCTCTGGCTAAGACTTCCAGTGCTATATTAAATAAAAGTGAGAACAATGGGCACATTTGATTGTTCCTGATTTAAGTGGAAAAACTTGCCGTTTTTCCCCATTTAGTAATATGTTGGCCGTAGTTTTGTCATAAATAGCCTTTATTATATTGAGATACAGTCCTTCTATTCCCCGTCTCTGTAGGCCTTTTATCATGAAGGGATGTTGGATTTTGTCAAATGCTTTCTCTGAGTCTAATGAGATGATCATGTGATTTTTGTCCTCGGTTCATTTATTTATTTATTTTTAATTTAATTATACTTTTTTATTTTTTCACAATTTTTATTAACATTTTCCATGATTATAAAAAATATTCCATGGTGATACCCTCCCCCCACACTTTCCCCTTTGAAATTCCATTCTCCATCATATTACCTCTCATCGCAATCATTTCACTTACATATATACAATACCAACCTATTAAGTACCCTCCTCCATTTCTTTCTCTTTCCTTTATATCTCCTTTTTAACTTAGTGGCCTCTGCTACTAAGTAATTTCCTTCTCACACAGAAGCCCAATCATCTGTAGCTAGGATCCACATATGAGGGAGAACATGTGGCACTTGGATTTCTGGGCCTGTGTTACCTCACTTAGTATAATCCTTTCCACATTCATCCATTTTTCTGGAAATTTCATAACTTCATTTTTCTTTACTGCTGAGTAAAACTCCATTTTATAAATGTGCTGCATCTTAATTATTTACTCAACAGTTGAGGGACATCTAGGCTGGTTCCATTTCCCAGCTATTATAAATTGAGCAGCAATAAACCTGTTTGAGCATGTACTTCTAAGGAAATGAGATGAGTCCTTAGGATATATGCCTAGGAGTGCTATAGCTGGGTCATATGGTAGGTCAATCTTTAGCTGTCTTAGGAACCTCCACACTGATTTCCACAATGGCTGGACCAGATTGTATTCCCACCAGCAGTGTAGAAGTGTTCCTCTTTTTCCACATCCCCGCCACCATTTATGATCATTTGTTTTCATGATGGTAGCCAATCTTACAGGAGTGGGATGGAATCTCAATGTAGTTTTAATTTGCATTTCCCTGATGACTAGTGACATAGAGCACTTTTTAGATGCTTATATGCCATTCGTATTTCTTCCTTTGAGAATGCTCTACTTAGCTACATAACCCATTTTTTTTGTTCATTTTATTTATTTATTTATTTGAGAGCGACAGACACAGGGAGAAAGACAGATAGAGGGAGAGAGAGAGAATGGGTGCGCCAGGGCTTCCCGCCTCTGCAAACGAACATAGCCCATTTTTTGATTGGCTTTCTTGATTCCTTATTATTTAAGTTTTTGAGTTCTTTGTATATCCTAGATATTAATCCTCTATATGATATATAGCTGGCAAAGATATTTTTTCCCATTCTGTACGTTGTCTATTTACTTTTTTCACTGTGTCCTTTGCAGTGCAAAATCTTTGTAATTTCATGAGGTCCCAGTGATTAATCTGTGGTTTTATTACCTGAGTAATTGGGGTTGTATTCAGAAAGTCTTTGCCAGGAACAATATGTTGAACAGTTTCCCCTAATTTTTCCTTTAGCACTTTTAGAGATTCAGGTCTGGATTTTAAGATCTTTAATCCATTTGGACTTAATTCTTGTGCATGGTGAGAGAGAAGAATCTATTTTAATCCTTCTATAGATACATATCCCGTTTTCCAAACATCATTTGCTGGAGAGGCTGTCTTTTCTCCAATGAGTATTTTTGGCATTTTTATTGAATATCAGGTGGCTATAGCTACCTAGACTTACATCTGGGTCCTCTATTCTGTTCCACTGACCTACACGTCTGTTTTTGTGCAAGTACTATGCTGTTTTTGTTAGTATGGCTCTGTAGTATAGGTTAAAATCAGGTATGGTGATACCACCAGCCTTATTTTATTTATTTATTTATTTATTTATTTATTTATTTGAGAGCAACAGACACAGAGAGAAAGACAGATAGAGGGAGAGAGAGAATGGGCAAGCCAGGGCTTCCAGCCTCTGCAAACGAACTCCAGACGCGTGCGCCCCCTTGTGCGTCTGGCTAATGTGGGACCTGGGGAACCGAGCCTCGAACCGGGGTCCTTAGGCTTCACAGGTAAGCGCTTAACCGCTATGCCATCTCTCCAGCCCCCACCAGCCTTATTATTGTTGCTCAGTATTATTTTAGATATCCGAGGTTTTTTGTGATTCCAAATGAATTTTTGGATTGTTTTTTCTATTTCCATGAAGAATGCCTTAGGAATTTTGATAGGGATTGCATTAATTGTGTAGATTGCTTTGGTAAGATTGCCATTTTCACAATATTGATTCTTCCCATCCAGGAACAAGGAATGTTTCTCCACTTTCTAATGTCTTCTGCAATTTCTCCCTTGAGTGTTTTAAAGTTCTCATTGTAGAGATTCTTTTTTTTTTTTTTTTAAATTTCATTTATTAGTTTTCTTCTCAGCAAATACAGGCAGTTTGGTACCAATGTTTAGGCTTATTCATGACCTACCCCCAACCAATGGCCCCTCCTTGTTGAAGTAAGTGGATCGTGCATTGTGGAGTTAGCCCACAGCTCTTGGTACAATAAATGTCTCTGCATATCATGACCCAGCATGTGACTCTGACATTCTTTCTGCCCCCTCTTCCACAAAATTTCCCTGAGCCATGTTGGGTTCATTTTTGGTCTGCTTCAGTGATGAGGTGCTGGGGGCCTCTGAGGCCCTGGCTCTCTGGTTTGGTAGGAGTTGATTTTTCTCTGTGTTGGTCTCCTTCACCTTTGTGCTGGTATCCAGTTCATCAGGAAAATAGCACCCTTATTTGTTTCGCCAATTTTCCTTAGTTACAGCAGGGCCCCTTTTGAGGTATGATGGGGTGGCTCTCTCCTTAGGATCTGCATCTATCTGAAAAAGAGAAGCAGATTCTCCAACTGAGAGTAAGTTAGCACCCAGAAAATTGAGATAACACTTATTTTTTAATAGAGAATTTAATAGGTGTAGGCCCTCTTGTACCCCATGATTGAAGGTAGCTTGATATTAGAGGGGCCTTGTGTTTGGATATGGTTCTGACTTGTGCCCAGTTACAGCTATGGGACCTGGACCACTGAGGGGATCAGTTAGCCAAATAAAGTGCAGATGGTTCCCCACCATGGCTGTGTGCCACTATTGCACTTGTATGGGCATCACTCCAGGTTATTTGTTGCTGAGTAGGTGAGACCAGGAGTTGCTTGGACAGTTATTGTTCATTTCCTCCAGTAACCCATGTAGCACCTTCTGGCACTAAACACACTGACTCTCCTGGCTTCCAGCCATGCCGTTCCATTTTACATGTCAGCTGCATATGGAGTCTTCAGCAATAGGGTCTTACCACTGACCTTTGGTGGGTCATCAAGTACTCTGACAGAAGTCTGTTATTCTTTTAGGAAACCTTGTAGGTTTCTCTGATCAAATGCTCATTGTGGATGATAGCCCCATGCTGGTGGTGGGGGTTACATTTCACTGCCCACTATGAAAAAAGGGAAAAAATAACTAATATACAAGAGTTAGAGAGGCAAGAGAGAGAGGGGGGAGGAGGAGAGGGAGGGAGGGAAGATGTAGAAGATTTAGGTTAGACTTGATCCTACCCTCTCCAGTGTCTTGTGGTTCAGGTGTTTCCTGTAAGGGTCTAGTGAAGCTTCAGCCATTTGTTCTGCCTTTTAGGAAGTAAAATTTAATGGTACCATTGCTGTTTAGGGCCAGATTAGTGTTTCCGACCCTTTCAATGCCCTCTCCTCCCTCCCCATCCATCCTAGTGTCTAGTCCATGAGATGCTTGCTGGGTATGTAAGGCATCTTGGGCAGATTCAGGTTAGGTGTTGTAGATGAGTGGGACTATGTGTCGATTTTTTTTCTGTGATTGGGTAAGTTCACTGAGAATGATCTGTTCCAGGTTCAACTATTTTTCTTCAAATTTCTTTGTGTCATTGTTTCTTACTGCTGTAAAGAATTCTATTGTGTAGATATACTACATCTTAGATATCCATTCTTCTAGTGTTGGACATCTGGGTTGATTCCAGCTCTTAGCTATTACAAATTGAGCCTTACATAGCCAAACCTATCCTCATCAAAAGAAACACCTCTGGTGGCATCATCATACCTGATCTAAAGGTATACTACAAAGCCATAGTAATAAAAACAGCATGGTACTGGCATAAAAACAGGAGTATAGACCAATGGAATAGACTTGAGGACCCAGATTTTGCGTCAAGCAACTATAGCTACTTGATATTCAACAAAGGCCCAATCAATATAGGCTGGAAAAGAGATAGCATCTTCATCAAATGGTGCTGGACAAACAAGATAACCACATGCAGGAAAGTGAAACTTGATCCACACATTTCACCATGCACTACACTCAAATCAAAATGGATCAAAGACCTCAACATAAGACCAGAAACTCGAATACTACTGGAAGAAAATTTAGGAAGTACTTTCCATGATATAAGAATGGAAAAAGACTTCCTGAACAAAACCCCAGTGGCTCCCTATCTTAAAAAGTCACTCAACCAATGGGATCATATGAAGCTGAAGAATTTCTTTACAGACAAGCATTTAATAAGCAAAGCCAATAGATTACCCACAGAATGGGAGAAAATATTTGTGGGTTATCCAATGGATAGAGGCCTAATCTCTAGAATCTACAAAGAACACAAAAATCTAAACAATTAGAAGACAAACACCCCACTCATAAAATGGGGCACAGAGTTGAACAGGCAGTTCACAGAGGAAGAAATACAAATGGCAAACACACACTTAAGAAAATGTTCATCATCCCTACTCATCAGAGAAATGCAAATTAAAACAACTATGAGATTCCACCTTACCCCAATGAGGATAGCAAACATCAAATAATCAAATGAAAATAAATGCTGGTGAGGATGCAGATTAGCAGGAACACTCATTCACTGTTGGTTGGGATGTAGGATGGTACAACCACTTCGGGAAGCAATATGGAGACTCCTGAAAAAGCTGACTATAGAGATACCAACAGACCCAGTTATACCTTTACTGGGCATCTACCCTAAAATTGTAGAGATTCTTTACTTCCTTGGTTAGGTTTAGTCCAAAGTACTTTATTTATTTATTTATTTATTTTGATGCAATTGTGAATGAGAGTGTTTCTCTGGTTTCATCCTCTGTGTGTTTGTTGTTATCATATATGAAGGCTACTGATTTCTGTGTATTTATTTTGTATCCTGGTACATGGCTGTAGGTTTTTATCAGCTCTAATAGTTTCCTAGTAGAGTTTTTAGGGTCCTTTATGTATAGAATCATGTCATCTGCCAATAATGATAACTTAATCTCTTCCTTTCCAATTTGTATCCCTTTTATGTGTGTCTCTTGCCTTATTGCTATGGATAAGACTTATAAAACTATATTAAATAAAGGGGGGGACAGTGGACACCCTTGCTTTGTTCCTGATTTTAGTGGAAAAGCTTCCAGTTTTTCCCCATTTAGTAATATGTTGGGTGTTGGCTTGTCATAAATAGCTTTATTATATTGAGATATGTTCCTTCTATTCCCAGTCTCTGTAGGACTTTTATCATGAAGGGATGTTGGATTTTGTCAAATGCTTTCTCTGCGTCCAATGAGATGATCATGTGATTTTTGTCCTTCAACCCATTTATATAATGTATTACATTTATAGATTTGCATATACTGAACCATCCCTGCGTCTCTGGGATAAAGCCTATTTGGTCAGGGTGAATGATCTTTTTGATATGTTCTTGTATTCTGTTTACCAATATTTTGTTGAGAAGTTTTGCATCTATGTTCATGAGGGAAATTCGTCTGTAATTTTCTTTTTTTGTTCTATCTTTGCCTCCTTCAGTCCATTTATATAATGTATTACATTTATCAATTTGCATATATTGTACCATCCCTGTATCTCTGGGATAAAGCCTACTTTGTCAGGGTGAATGATCTTTCTGATATATTCTTGTATTCTATTTGCCAATATTTTGTTAAGAATTTTTGCATCTATGTTCATGAGGGAGACTGGTCTTTAATTTTCCTTCTTTGTTCTATCTTTGCCTGCTTTTGGCCTCAGGGTGGTGCTGGCTTCATAGAAGGAGTTGTTCAGATTACTTCTTTTTTATTTTATGGAAATTTTATAAATTTTATAGATAAGCAATGGTATTAGTACTTTCCTGAAAGTCTGGTAAAATTCAGCAGTGAAACTATCTGGGCCTGGGCTTTTTTTAGTTGGGAGATTTTTGATAATTGCTTCGATGTCCATGCTTAGAGGTCTACTTAAGTGATTAATCTCATCTTGATTTAATTTATGTGGGTCATATAAATCATGGAAATCATCCACTTCTTTCATATTTTCTTACTTTGTAGAGTATATGCTTTCATAGTAAGTCCCTATGATTTTTTGAATTTCTCTGGTATCTGTTGTGATGTTACCTTTTTCATCTCTAATTTTATTAATTTGTGTCTCTTCTCTCTTTCTTTTGGTCAGATTTGCTAAGATTTATCAATCTTGTTTATTCTTTCAAAGAAGCAACTCTTTGTTTTATTGATTCTTTGGATTGTTTTGTTTGTTTCTATTTCATTAATTTCTGCCCCAATCTTTATTATTTCTTCCTCTCTACTGAGTTTTGGTTTGCCTTGTTCTTCTTTTTCCAAGGCTTTAAGGTGAAGCATTAGGTTGCTTACTTGCAACCTTTCTAATTTCTTAATATAGGTACTTAAAGCTATAATATAGGTACTTAAATATAGGTAATAATAATTATAATATAGGTACTTCAATATAGGTACTTATAATATAGATACTTAAAGCCTCATGCCCAGGCTTCTCAAGGCCCAACAAGGGATTATTTCAATTTTCCTGCATTTGTTAAGATTTGCTTTGTATCCTAATATATGGTCTGTTTTAGAGAATGTTTCATGTTCTGCTGAAAAGAAAGTATATTCTGCAGCATTTAGATGAAATGTCCTGTATATATCTGTTAGGTCCATTCCTTCTATGACCTCATTTAGCCCAGCTGCCTCTTTGTTTATTTGTTCCCAGGATGACCTATCAATTGATGTGAGTGGTGTGTTGAGGTAACCCACTACTACTGTGTTTGGTGTTATCTGTGACCTTAGTTCTAATAGCGTTTTTTTTGGTGCCCCCATTTTAGGTGCATATATGTTTAGGATTGTATAATGTAATCTTGTTTGAGTGTGCCTTTAATCAATATAAAGTGTCCTGCTTTATGTTTCTTAAGTAATGTTGGACTGAAGTCTACCTTGTCAGATATTAGAGTATGAACCCCTGATTGTTTTCTAGGTCTATTTGCTTGAAACACGGTTTTCCAACCTTTCACCCTAAGATAGTGTCCATCCTTTGTAGAAAGGTGGGTTTCTTGGAGGCAAGAAATTGAAGCATCCTGCTTTTGAACCCAGTCTGAAAACCTATTTCTTTTGGTTGGGGCATTGAGGCCATTGATATTAGGAGATATTATTGAAAGGTGTGTATGTATTTTTGCCATTTTTTGTAGTTCTTCCTGTTTTACCTTTGCTCTCTTGTGTTAACTAGTATTTGAGTATTGTTTGTTTTATCCCGGTTCCTTATATGTGCACTTGTCTTTCTCTTCAGCATGGAGGATTCTTTCTGTAGAGCTGGTTTTGTCTTCAAATACTCCTTTAGCCTGTGTTTGTCATGGAATGTCCTTATTTATCCATCTATTTTAATGGATAGCTTTGCAGGATAAAGTGACCTTGGTTGACAGTTGTTATCTTTAAGAAATTGGAATACATCATACCATGCCCTCTGGCTTTTAAAGTTTGTATTGAGTAGTCCATTGTAATCTTGATAGGCTTGCCTTTGTATGTAACTTGAATTTTCTCTCCAGCAGCTTCCAGTATATGTATATATATTTGGTTTGTGTGTTTGGTAGTTTGATTATAATAGGCAAGGAGAGGTTCTTTCCAGGTTTTGTCTGGCTGGTGCTCTTAAGGATTCCTATATATGCATTGGCACCTCTTTCCCAATTTGGGGGAAATTTTCTTCTATAATTTTGTTGAAGACACCTACTATGCAATTGGAGTGAAATTCTTCTCCTTCTACTATGCCCTGAATTCTTATGTTTGATCTTTTCATAGTGTCCCAAATATCTTGAAATTCCCATTTGTACTTTTCTATTAGTTTGCCTTTCCCTTTGTTGGACTGTATTGGATCTCCCTTCATGTTTCTTGAGTTTGCGTATAGCTCTGGTGTGAGTGGAAAATCTCCTCACCTGGCTTTTCCTGTGGCTCATGATAAGCCTGGTGGCTGCTGTCCCACGTATTTGGTGCTGCCACTGTGGTTCCGTGGACTTGGAGCCGCTGCTGCAACCTGTTCTGCTGGTCCATGTGGGCTCTGGAAGCCCTGGATCTCTCCTACTTCTCTGCTGCTGTTTCAATTTCCTATACACCTCACTTTTTACTAAAATGTATTCTGCTGGGGTTTTTGGCTTCGTCCCTCCCCCCCCCCCCCCCAGCCCAAGGCATGCTTTGGCGTGGTACCTACACCACAATCTTAACTGGAAGTCCTAGTGACTTCATCAGATTTTTAAAAATTGTTTTCTTAGTTTCCATTTCATCAACTGGTTGACAGCCAGGTTTTTAATTTGGGATCTCTCTGTCTTTATAATGAAGGCATTTAGGGCTATGAAATTCTACCTTAGGGCTGCCTTCATTGTGTTCCATAATTTTTTCTAGGTTATGTTCTCACAATTTTCACAATTTCAAAATTTCTTTTTTGATTTCTCCCATGACCCATAAATTGTTTAAAATTGGGTTGTTTAGTCTCAAAGAGCTCATGGATTTCTTTTTTATTATTATTGGTTATGTATGTATTCAGTGTGTAAACAGCCATGTTTCTACCATTATTAGCCTCCTCCCTGTTGTCCCCCTCTGAAGGGACCCTCTTTGTAAGTAGGCCAGACCCATTTCTCCCCCCCTCAAACAACCTAGGTCTCAGTTCCCTGAGTGGTCTGTCTGAGATTGGGTGTGGCATTCTGGCATGAAAGGCCAGACCCATATCTGATCCCTTCCCACAGCCTAGGCCTGAGTTCCCTAGGTCATCACTGTGAGGGCAGGTGTAGTGGTCTGGAGTGAGTAGGTAGGACCCATTTTTGGTCCCTTCCCACAGCTCAGGTCTGATTTCCCTGCCTGGTCAGTGTGTGGGCTCCTCCCAACTCCCCACTCTATGTTGCCTGCATTAGTCCATGTGCTGGAGGGCTCTGCACAATGTAGGAAAGATCCATGTTACCTTACTCCATCTAGTCTCCTGGTCCTGGTAGGCACCTTTGTGCCTTGCTAGGGGAGTTCTGACTCCTGTGTAAGCTGTGGAACACATCTTTTTTATCTTGTCCACATCAGGTATCGTATCTTGACTGCAAAGTAAGTCCCAACATCCCAGTTCACCCGAGACAGAGAGTAAACAGTCCAAAGGACACAAACTTGCTTCCTCATCAATAAAATAAAGGGTCTTCTTAATGAGTAACAATGCAAAAAAGCCAACAAAGGTCAGAAAACTGAGAGATCTCCACCAAGGATGCCTAGTCCTACTACAGAAACCTCCAACGAACTCAATAGAAATTCATTCCCAAATTGAAAACACAATTACCAATGAGACCCTGATTTTTTTTCAAAAAGTCACTGATTTTGAAGCCAACTGCCAAAGAATTAAGAATTCTATGAATAAAATTAAACAGAATCATCTCATAGAGCATTCAGCTTTTGACAGCAGGATTAACTTGATGGAAGACAATGTTGGACACCTCTAGAGACATATGAATAAATTGAAGGTTAAGTCAAGAAATGGAAGACTTCAACAATTTGTTGATTAAGATTAATGAAGACTTGATCAAATGCAAGAATTAAGTGTAAGAAGCATCAAGAAAAATCAGAATTTGCATTGAAATCATACCTTATAAAAGAGATGAGAGCCATACAAAACATTACAATAGAAAACAAAAATCAAATAGAGTTTATGAAAACCTCTCTAGATCCACTCATCAACATAATTACTCATGTGGAAGCCAGAACCTCTGACTTGGAAGATAGGACAGAAGAAATTGATTGGGAGGCAAAAAAAAAAAAAAAAAAAAAAAAAAAAAAAAAAAACCTAAAATGACCAAACATCTGGAACATGGGCATGCCAAAAGGAGAGGAAATCCAGACCAGAGGCATACAAAATGTACTCAACAAAATTATTGAAGAAAATTTTCCAAATCTTGTAAAATAGAATCCCATCCAGATATAAGAAGCCCACAGAATGCCAAACAGGCAAGACAAAAGAAGAAACTCTCCAAGACACATAGTTAAAACCCTTAACAATGAAAACAAAGAGTGTTAAAAGCAGCAAGAGAGAAGAAACTAACAACATACAAAGTCAATCCCATTAGAATCACATCAAATTTCTCAATGGAAGCCCTGAAAGCCAGAAGGTCCTGGAATGGATCACTTAAAGGTCTGAAAAACTATGGCTGCCAACCTAAGCTATTATACCCAGCAAAATATCCCTTATAATATATTGTGAAAGACAAAATTAATATGAAAAGTCAACTCTATAATTATATGAACAGAAAGCCAAACTTACAGGGAATACTTGTGGGAACAATCCACATAGAACAGTCTAACAACCAATCTCAGGAGCGAGCAAGAAGAAGATCATGATAACCAAAACAGATCAGGAGCAAAACAGTACATAACACAAGCACCCAACTACATAAAACACCTCATCATGGCAGGGATTAATTGAAACCTCACAGTAATAACCTTAAATATTAGTAGTCTTAACTCACCCATCAAAAGATACAGGATATCAGGATGGATCAAAATACTGGAACTTTCTATCAGCTGTTTTCAAGAAACCCACCTCACAACTAAAGATAGACACCTCTACAGGGTGAAAGGTTGGAAAATTATATTCCAAGCAAAAGGAAATAAAAAACAATTGGGTATTGCTGTATTAATATCTGCTAAAATAGACTTCAAACCAAATGTAATCAAAAAGGACAAAAAAGGCCACTTCTTACTCATCAAGGGAATGATCCAACATGAGCACATCACAATTATAATTATGTATGCCCCAAACACAGGGCACCACAGTTTATAAAACAAAATCTGTTTTAAACTAAACTCAGAGAAGATTAATTTCCTAAACAAACCTATCACATCCATGGATATTGGAAAGGTAATCAAAAACCTCCACAACAAGAAAAATTCAGGACCAGATGGCTTCTCAGCTGAATTCTATCAAGCCTTCATATAAGAACTAAAACTAATTTTTCTCAAACTATTCCACATAATTAGAGACCAGGGAATCCTCCCTGACTCCTTTTATAAACCTAATATCACCCTAATACCAGACAAAGATGCAATAAGGAAAGAAAATTATAGGTCTGTATAAATAATGAACTTAGATGCAAAGATCATGAGCAAAATGCTTGCAAACCAAATTCAATACATCAAAAGCATTATTCACCTTTATCAAGTAGGCTGCATCCCAGGGACACAGGAATGGTTTAACATATGGAAATCAGTCAATATAATACACCACATAAATAAACTGAACCATTAGAACCACATGATTATCTCAGTTGATGCAGAGAAGGTTTTTGACAAAATACATCACCATTTCATGGTCAAAACATTGGAAAGACTAGGCATGGAGGGTTTATATCTCAATACAATAAAGGGTATATATAAAGCTCCTAAAGCACAAAAGATTCTTAATGAGGAGAAACTCAATGAGTTCCCACTGAGATGGAGTACTTGACCAAGGTTCCCACTCTCACCACTACTCTTCAAAATACTACTAGAAGTATTAGCCCAAGCAATAAGACAGGAGAAAGAAATAAAAGGGATTTAAATTGAAGAGGAAGAAAATAAGTTAACCCTATTTGCAGATGACATGATCCTATATATAAGTGACCTGAAAGCCTCCACCCTAAACCTTCTAAAGGGGATAACTTCCTTCAGCAAGTGGAAGTATACAAAATTGATGCACAAAAATCAGTAGCTTTTCTATATGCAAAGGACAAATATGCAGATAAATAAATCAGTGAGACTGTCCCATTTTCAATAACAAAAAAATAATTAAACCCAAATTGAAATAGTACCATAGAATCCTATATCCTGGAAATGAGATTACAAGGTGGAACACTCTAGCAAACCTTAGAGGGAGCACCTGAACAGAAGGTACCTGGAGAGATCGAGACAAAATCTAACCTCAAATTTCTCCTGTTTCTCTTTCTTCTCTGGATTTTGCTTGTTTCTTTTTCCTTGGTGCTGGCCTGTAATTCCCTGTCAGGATGTAGCCTACATCCACAATGAGCTGTTGATCAGAGAGACATACTAGATCTTCCAAAACAAACAAGACAGACTTCTGTCAGAGTACTTGGTTACCCACCAGAGTTTAATGGTAAGGCCCTACTGCTGAAGACACCAATCACTGTAGGCACAGACCATGAAGAGACCTGGTTGTAATCCAATGAGAGCCAGTGCTCAGATAATTAGCCCATCTAGCACTGGAAGGCACTATAGGACCTATGAGGGGAAAGTGGCCAACATCTGTCCAAGCAACTCAATGTTTAAGTGACTCAGAAGAAAACAACCTGATGTGATGCTCATACAAGTGCAATAGTGGCACACAGCCATGGTGGGTAACCAACTGCTATTGGATTGGCTAATACATCCACTCAGTGCAAAGTTAACCATATCTGGAACTTGGAAACAAGCCAAAATCATACTCAGATAATGATTCTGCTTTACATTGTTAAGCTCCCACTAATCTTACACTATAAAAGTGTTTAAACTCTTATAATTCTTTCTAATTTAATAATGGTTATCCCATTTAACTGGTTCTGACTTCAATCTCAGTTGGAGAATCTGCTTCTCTTTTTCAGATGTGAACTGGACTTAAGGAAATAAATGACCCAGCACACTACACCCCAGTCCCAGCTGAAACCACAGAGAAATTAGGAAAATGAGCAAGAGGGATGCACTCTCAGTTAAGCTAATATCAGAACAAAGGTGATGGAGAAAGATACTGAGGACATTCAACACCTACCAAACCAGACATATAGATGCTCCTAAATGCCCATTACTGAAGTAGACTTAAAATGTTCCCAGCATGGCTCAAGAAATCTTGAGGGAAAGGGGAGGAAAGATTTTTAGAGCCACAAGTTGGGACATTTTGCAAAGAGCCATTGGCTCTCCCCTTAACTAACTGCTGCCCCATAATGCATGACCCACAATCCCCATGGGGCTGACTTGAATCCCCAATGAGAAAGGCCTCTTCAGAAAGGGGCAAAGAGTAGGGAATGGATGGTACCAACAGATGTTTACATACAAAATATGTGCATATTTAATAATAAAAAGTAAAATATATATTTAAAAAAGTTCAGCCTACTGTCAAAAGCTGAATGACTTAGATGTTTCTGTTCAATTTAATTGATACAATTATTGGTTCTTTGGTAGCTTTCTTCCTGTTCAGCAATTTTTTTTGATTGAGGTCTCATTGCTTGTGTTTTCATTTTGGTAATGATTTTATGTTGATTTATCTATAATTGCATTGGAGGCTTTCATTGTAGGACTAGGCATTCTTGGTGGAGATCTCTCAGTTTTCTGACTTTTGTTGGCTTTTTTGCATTATTGTCTGCCCAGGAAACAAGGGTTTGGCCTACTCACCCCACACTTCCATGCCTGCCTGCACTTTGTCCAGAATGCAATCTATTGTAGGGGCCTAAATGCTGAAGGAGTGTACTGTTCTTCCAAGTCTGCTTTATTCCCCCCTGGACTAAGAAATTAGCACTCTAACTTGCATCATTGATTATAAAAAATTCAGGAAAGAGAGGGTCATTGAATTATCAAAATGGTTTGGTGTTTTGGAAATGGCCATGGGCTGTGTGAAGCAGATTTGCTGGATGCTTGCATGGAGCCCTGATTGAGCCATGAGGACGCACCATTGGTTGCAGTGAAGACCCAGTGAGATGCCAGAACCACAACATGGCTACAAAGAGGAGCTGCTGGCCCCAGATGAAGTTTTCCAGGACTGTGAATAGCCTAGCTGGAGGGGCAGAATTAGATCTGCAGGGAACCATTGCTAGTTTAGAATTATCAGTCTTGGAGATTTGTCACTGACTACAGTTGTTGTACTTGGAGCTACAGAGCTTGATGTTTGTCCTGGCTGTTTTGAAGCTTGTCTTGGTTGAATATTTCTTTGTTATGCTCAATGCCATTTTACAATGTGATTGTTTATTCTTTGCCATTATGGGTTTTGGGGGTATTTTCATTTTTTGGTTTTATGGCTCAGTTAAAAGACCTTGGATTAGAGGGATCTTTGACCATCATTGTGGTTGATAAAAACTATGCAAACTTTTAAAGTTGGACTGAATGCATTGTATTTTATATTGTGTATGGATATCAATTTATGGAGGCAAAGGTGGAATGTGGTGGCTTAATTCAGTTGTCTCCATAAACTTAGGTGTTCTGAATGCTAGGTTCACAGCTAATGGAGATTTGGGAACTAATGCCTCCTCGAGGCAGTGTATTGTTGGGGGCAGGCTTATGGGTATTATAAGCAGTGTCTCCTTGCCAGTTTTTGGCACACTCTCTTGTGCTGTTGTCCACCTGATGTTCATGTGATTTTTGTCCTTCATTCCATTAATATAGTGTATGACATTTATCAATTTGCATATGTTGAAGCATTCCTCTCTCTCTGGAATAAAGTCTACTTGGTTGGGGTGAATCTTTTTATAAAGATTTATTTTATTTATTTATTCATTAGAGACAGAGAGGGAGAGAGAGAGAGTGAGAATGGGTGTGCCAGTGCTTCTAGCCACTGCCAGCAAACTCTAGACACATTAACTACCATGTGCATCTGGATTACATGGGACCTGGAGAATCATCCCTGAATCCTTAGGCTTTGCTGGTGGGCACTTTAACCACTAAATCATCTCTCCAGCCCATGAATGATCTTTTTGATATATTCTTGTATCCTGTTTGCTAATTTTTTAATATGTTCTTGTATTCTATTTGCCAATATTTTATTGAGAATTTCTGCACGTATGTTCATGAGGGTGATTTGTTGGCAATTTTCTTTTTCTTTCTTTCTTTCTTTCTTTCTTTCTTTCTTTCTTTCTTTCTTTCTTTCTTTCTTTCTTTCTTTCTGTTCCATCTTTGTCTGGTTTTAGTATCATGTAGAGACTGGCTTCATGGAAGGAGTTTGGTATAATTCCTTCATTTTCTAGTTTATGGAAAAGTTTGAGAAGTATTGGTGTTAGTTCTTCTGTGAAGGTCTGGCAAAATTCATCAGTAAATCCATCTGCACCTTGACTTCTTTTAGGTAGGATATATATATAAAATCTGCTTGGATCTCTGTACTTGTTATAGGTCTATTTAAGTGGTTAATCTCATGTTGGTTTAATTTTGGTAGGTCATATAAATCAATTAAATCATTTCTTTCCAATTTTCAAACTTAGTGGCATATATGTTCATAAAATGTATTCTTATGATTTTCTGAATTTCTTTTATATCTGTTGAATGGTACCTTTTTGATATCTTATTTCATTGGTTTTTGGTTCTTTCTTTTTTTGGTTAGATTTGCTAGGGATTTGTCAATCTTGTTTATCTTTTCAAAAGAACCAACTCTTTGATTGATTCTTTGTTATAGTTCTTTTTTGGTTTCTATTTCATTTATTTCTTCCCTAATCTTTCTTATTTCTTCCCATCTACTGATTTTTGGTTTGCTTGTTCTTTTTCTAAGGTCTTAAGGTGAAGCATTAATTTGTTTACTTGTGACCTTCCTAATTGCTTACCCTAGATACTTAAAGCTATGAATTTCCCTCTTAGGACTGCCTTCATTCATGTGTCCCAAAGATTTGGGTTGTGGTTTCATTGTCATTTGATTCTATGAATTCTTTGATTTCCTTATTTATTTCTTCATTGACCCATTCATGATTTCCTTATTTATTTCTTCATTGACCCATTCATAATTCAGCAATGTATTATTTAGTTTCCATGATTTTGTGTATACTCTCTTACTTTCCTTGCTATTGATTTGTAGTTTGACCCCAATGTGATCAGAAAGAGTGCAAAGAATTATTTCAAATTTCTTTTTTTTTTTTTTTTTTTTTGGTTTTTCAAGGTAGGGTTGCACTCTAGTCCAGGCTGACCTGGAATTCCCTATGTAGTCTCAGGGTGGCCTCAAGCTCATGGTGATCCTCCTACCTCTGCCTCCTAAGAGATGGGATTAAAGGTGTGCACCACCACACCTGGTTTCAATTTCTCTGTATTTGTTAAAGTTTGTTTTGTTTACTAACATATGGTCTATTTTGGAGTATGTTCCATATGCTGTGGAAAAGAATTATGTATTATGTATTATGCAGCATTTGGGTGAAATTTTCTGTAGATATCTGTTAGGTCCATTTGTTCTATGACCCTATTTAATCTAGATGCTTCTCCATTTATTTTTTTTTTTCCAGGCAGGCCTGTCATTGACGAGAGTGGGGTATTAAAGTCACCCACTCCAATGTATTTGTTATTATCTGTGACCTTAATTCTAATAGTGTTTGTTTGATGAAATTGGGAGCACCTATGTTAAGTGCATATATGTTTAGGATTTTAATGTCTGCCTGTGTCCTTTAATCAATACACAGTGAACTTCTTTATCTTTCCTGACTAATGTTGGTTTGAAGTCTACACTGTGAGATATTAAAATAGCAACATCTGCTTGTTTCCTAGGCCCATTTACGTTAAATACCATTTTCCAACCTTTCACCCTAAGATAGTGTCCATCTTTTGTGGAAAGGTGGGGATGTTAGAGACAAAAATAGAAAGCTCCTGCTTTTGAACCCTGCCTGTAAACCTGTGTCTGTTGATTGGGGCATTGAGGCCATTGATAGTAAGAATTATTACTGAAAGGTATGCATTTATTCTTTCCATTTTTGTTTGTAGTTCTTTTGGTTTTACCTTTGCTCTCTTGTACTAACTAGTATTTGAGTATAATTTATTTTCTTGTTTACTTATGTGTGTGCTATTCTTTCTCTTTGGCATGGAGGATCCTTTCATGTATTTTCTGTAGAGCTGGTTTACTGTTCATATATTCCTTTAGCCTGTTTTGTTGTGGTATATCCTTATTTCTCTGTCTATTTGGATGGATAGCTTTCAAGGATAAAGTAATCTTGGTTGACAGTGGTTTTAGAACTTGGTATACATTATTCCAAAGCCTTTTGGCTTTTACTTTTTGTGTTGAGTAATCTGCTGTTATCCTGATGGGCGTGACTTTGTATGTGACTTGATATTTCTCTTTAACTGCTTTCAATATAATTTCTTTGGTTTGTGTGTTTGGCAGTTTAATTATGACAGTGAGATGTTCTTTCCTGATTTTTTCTGTTTGGCATTCTAAAGGCTTCCTGTATCTGCATTAGCATCCCTATTTGGGGGAAGTTTTCTTCTATGGTTTTGTTGAAAATACTTGCTATGTCTTTGGAGTGAACTATTTCTCTTTTTACTATGCCCTAAATTCTTATGTTTGATTACTTCATAGTGTCCTGAAATTCTCAATTATGCTTTCCTATTAGTTTGTCTTTTGCTCTGTTGGACTGTATTAGATTTTCCACCTGCTCTTCTTTCCTCTCCTTGGTCCATTCTATAGGTGATACTTTCTATAGAGTTTTCCATTTGACTTAATATGTATTTTTAAATTTTTAATATTTTTGACTAGTGTTTTATTCATTATTTTCATTTCCTTACTTATATCTTATATTGACCTCCCTTTTCATTGACTTGATTTCCTGTACTCTCCTTTAGAAGTTTGCTTTCTTCTTTTATTTCTTTGGTTATAGATATAATCATTTTGTTTGAAATCTTGTCAGGCATTTCATCTAAAACAATCTCATGGGAAGCCATTTATGATGGATTTGTCATTTTATGGTGGGATTGTAATGTCTTGTTTTTTCTGTTTCTTGTATTATAATGTAGGTATTTTGTATCTTGAGCTAATTTGATTCTTGGGTTTTCTAATTATCTGCAGTATTGTTAGCCACATAAATCCATCTTTATATATCTTCAGGGTTGGAGTTTAAGGTGTCATGTGTAGCTCTTATACTTCTAGAAAACAGCAGAAGTGATCCTAGGTGCTGAGTTTTCCTGCTATTCAAGTATTCTAGTAAACTGGGTGGAACAATTTATGGGCAAATTATAAAGTACAACTGAACAATATACACATTCAATGCAAACCAGCACAGAGCATTTTTATGCAAGACTGGGGTTTAGAACAAACAGATAATTTAATGAAGCCAAAGTCACTAAGTGTGTTTATTGCCCCATACCCTTAATCCTATCAACTGGGAGATTGAGATTTCTGGTATGAAATGGTTTTCAGGTCAACCTGGGGCTGAGTCAGACCTTGCCCCCACTACTGAAGAAGAAAAAGACAAAGGCATATGAATCAGGAACTGTGAAAGGCAACAAGAACAAACCCCAAAATACAACTTATATGAGAATGGTAAAGCCAACCAAAAATATGTAACTCATAACCTGCCCTGATATGGAAAGAGAGATTAGAACTTCCAGTGTAGGCCTATGTACTTGCTTTTGTGTCAGTAGACCCTGTTACCTGTTGGGATGGCTTCCAATCTCCATGCAGAGTGCCCACCTTGGTCCCTCTATGTTACACTGTGGATCTGGTGTTCTGATCAGCTGTGCTAAGTGGCCTATGGCCTGGCTTGGGCTTAATAAGTTCTCTGGTGGCTCTCCGCAGCACTGAAGGTTGGGGAATGGGAGACATTGCAGGATGCCTGGAGTTGTACAACAACTGCTCAGCTGGTCTTGTTTGTGTTCTTATTCAGCAGCTGTTCATCTTCTTTCTTCTGTTTTCCCCTTCAGGTTTCTTGACTTTGTAAGGAGCCCAGTGTGAGTGGAAAATCCCTCCACCTGGCTTCTGCTCCTGGAACTCAACACCAGCCAGGCAAGCAGGCATGTGGATCAAATCCACTGGCACCTCAGTGGAACTCTGGCCAGTTTCTTCCTTTCTGGAAGATTTTAGTCTCTCCTGTTTCTCTGCTGTGGCTAATAATAACTTATATACTCTTTTGGTATTAAGAGTATATTTTTCTGTCTTTCTCCTTAGTTTCTCCCTAGGCTGGTTTGGCATGGTTTCTATGCCATCATCTTACCCAAAAGACATCTTTTCCTTATTTCTGATAAAGAAATTTGGTGTGGCTTTGAGAGTGGTGGATTCTTTCTAGGCTCTTGGACTGTAATCTAGTAGTTAGAATCCTGGAAGTCACAGTCATACAAAACTTCCACTGAGTCAGTGGCCACCATGTTCTTGTCTCATATTTTTTGAAGAATTAAATCCACAGACCACAGAGGGTGAATTTTAAAAATATTATAAAACATAGGAGGAAAGAAGGCAATGTTTCTGCTGTAAGGCAGGAGGGTCTCCCCAGAAATGAGAATGCCTGGTGACTGTAATAAGGGACTTTACTGGATGGGGGTTGAGTTGATGAGTCCAGTTCCCATGCCAGATGTTCAGGCACTTTCGAGGTAGGGTCTCACTCTAGCTCAGGCTAACCTGGAATTCACTATGTAGTCTCAGGGTGGCCTCAGACTCATGGCAATCCTCCTACCTCTGCCTCCCAAGTGCTGGGATTAAAGGTGTATACCACCATGCCTGGCTAGGTACTTTTTAATCTTAGTTTGGAATCTTGTTTCTCAGGTTTTGAGGGAAGGTTAAATTATTTAAAGAAGAAGAAATAAGGGAATTCCAGATCTCATGTTATATGTTGAGTCACCTAGCAGTCTTACTTAGATAACCTGTCAGATTTTAGGGGGAAAAATTAAAGAAAAATCCAGATTCTCTCCTTGTAGGCTCAAGGGCATTTCCTGAAGTGCTGTTGCTCTGAATTGCCTAGCAAATTTCTCTAGCCATAACACTCCCACACCAATGAGTTTATCTTAACCACCTAAAACAGTCTTACTTCCTCCCTCAATCCCCCTCGAATCTAGAAATGAAATTTCAGAAAGCTAGATGAGCATTTCATCTTTGAAAATTTGCCATACTACCTTCCTTTATGAGATTTTGGGAATAATGTTTTCCTTTATATGCAGAAGTTGGATGCCAGAAAAACATACTTTCATAAGGAATGGCATCCTTTTATGGAATAGGTGATGTTAATCTCAACTCAATGTTAGTTTTTCTTTTCCCAGTGTATGTGATCCACGGCAAGAAATTTAGAGTCTGTTACATAAATGGTCCCAACATATTCTCCCCAGTTTTTCTATGTTGTTGTTTACTTCATGCCAGAAAGCTTGGCTCAGTAGACTAAAACACACTATTGTCAAACTCAAATTCTCTCTTTATTCCCAAGGTTAAGTGTCACTCTAGCTACCTAGAATTCACCATGTACTCTCAGGGTGGTCTCGAACTCATGATGATCTTCCTATTCCTGTCTCCTGAGTGCTGGGATTAAAGGCATGGCCGACCATGCTTGACCAACCCAAATTCTTATACATCCAATTTATTTAAATATAGTCCAAGTTTAAACACGTTTCACATACTTAGAGCCTACCAGGTTTTCATGTCCTACATACATGTCTATAACTAGAAGAAGCTGGATATCCACTCCCTCACTCTCTCACTCAGAGAACTCTCTTGTTGAAACAAAAGATGTCTCACTTAGCCAAGTGAGAACCATGCCAGACATCTTCTCTTACTTAAATACTTTGGCCACTTCCCTTCTAGGTGGATTATGCACCATGGTCCCTAAACAGCCTCTTTCTGGGAAGGGTTCATGCATGAACATGTAGCACAGCCCTGAAGCTCTGTCAGTACCTCTCCTGTTTATGTCTTTATTCAGGTCAATGCTGAGATCCTGGATCTTCACCCAGTCTTATTTATAAATGAGGAAATGTCATTCATCCAGCAATTTTGTTTGAAGAAAGTCTTACATCACAACCAACATTTAATTTGAGGTCATTAAATTTGATAGTCTTGCATTTGCAATTGGTTCATAGAAGTGGAATATGCACCAAGGAAAGGAAAGGGCACAGGCATTTATAATTATTCTATCACTTGGTTAAGCATTTAATAAAACCCAGTCAAAGGCTGGGGATGAAGGTTGGGGAGTTGGACTGAACAATTTGGATCATTTTGATTTTTCAAAATATTTGATAAGATCCATTATACTCAGGTCTCTGAGGATAAAAGATTATAGTGATTGAATTCAGGGTAATTTTCAACAGAATGATACTCAGCATTAAAGATGGAATAATGGGTCTTTAAGGGGAAGGACACAAGTAATATTTTCCAAATGTAGATTCAGTTAAGTCACTTTATCTGATGGTTGGGAGAGACAAGTAAATAAACAAAATAAGTACTTACCTGTGGCATAATGGGTTATAGTAGCCCAAATGCAGGTTATGGTGGGAACACACAGGGCCTCCTTCAAAGAGCCTTCCCTCTGAGGCACACATCTTCTCAACTCTGCAACCCAACAAACCAAACTGTTTTGATAACAGAGTATGCAAAGATATCCAAGCCAGATGTCAGTTTTGTAAAAATACCATTGTTAATTTGAATCAAAGGAACCTCTTTCACTTTTCAGGCACCTTAACTTCCTGTGTGATCACAGTGGCACATGCTATGCTCTTCATCACTGTGTCATAGTACTATAGTAAAAAGAATCTTTTGTGTGGCATAGGACTCAGGTTTATCGTGGTATTTGACTTCAAAGGTCTGTAATATCAGAAAAATGTTATATTCCACTTGTGACTACTCACCCCTTTAATAAATTGCACTAAGACATCTATAATAAAATACTTAGCAGAGCCTCCACATTGAGTTCCATAGTGGCTGCACCACTTCACATTCCCAGAAACAGTGTATAAAGGTTCTTCTTTCTCCATATCCTCACCAGCATTCCTTGTCACTTGTGTTAATGTTAGCCATTCTGACTGGGTGGAAATGGAATCTCAAAGGAGCTTCAATTAAATCTCCTTGATAGATAAGGATAGTGAACATATTTTCAAATGTTCATTGGCCACTTATTTCTTTTTATTTACAATTTTCCACATGTATATTTTTATCATATCTCTTCACATGACCTTCTTTCTTCTTTCCACTGAACTTCTTCCAGTTAGTTTCTCTTCTACTTTAATGTATTATTTTTTTCTTTGCATGTAGATGTGGCCTTCTGAGTTTATTTAGGGTTGCCTACATGGGTACAGTTAGGGTTTATTTATCAGAGTGCATCGATCAATATTTCTTTTGAGAACAACTTATTCAGTTCATTGTCCATTTACTGATTTAAGTTTTGGTTTTAGTTCTTTTTTTAAAGGAAGGGTCTTACCCTAGCCCAGGCTGACCTGGTGGTCAAATTTACTGTGTAGTCCTAGGCTAGTCTCAAACTCATGGCAATCCTCCTAACTTTGCCTCCTGGGTGCTGGAAATAAAGGCTTGTGCCACTGCACCTGGCTGATTTTTTCAGTTCTTTATATGTTATAGATGTTAATATATAGTTGACAAAAGATTTTTACCATTCTGTAGAGTCTCATCACTCACAATGTATGTTTGAAAATGCCCCACTGATACTCATTCCTTGTGTATGGTAACTTGTAAAATTAATTTTTAAAAACTTGAAAATTATATTATTGTAATATTGAATCAAAGCAAAAAATTCATTGATAAGTAGAAAGGAAATAGAGGTGACATTGGCAGAATGATTATATTATTCTGAAACATAAGGAAGGAAGGAAGGAAGGAAGGAAGGAAGGGAGGAAAAAGAAGGAAGGAACAGAGGGTGGAAGAAGGAAGAAAGGGAGTGAGAAAGAAAAAAGAGAAAAAGAGAACAAATGAGGGAAAAGAAGAAAGGAAAGAAGGAAGGAATGAAGAGTACAGACCAATAGTCTTAGGAAACAAAGCTGCCCTGTAAAGGTCTTGTCTAGGTTGATAAGAACCAAAGAACAAACCTCACAGTCCTGGTAAGTCTTTGGATCTTGTGTGTTCTAAATGTTTTTGAAACATGCTTAGTTATCAAATATTTTACCTATCAGCATGTGATGACAGAAGGACCTAGTGCAGGAAAACATGATGTGCTCTACTTGGTTTCATAAGGTGAGCTCTAGGCCTAGTTAGTGAATCCTGACACATACGAAGGTGTACCTAGCCCACTTATGAACTAGTCAGGATAGCAGGCCTTTCCCAACAATCTCAATACTGTTAGGTGTCTCTAGTGAAATATTTTGGGAGTGATGTTCAGAAAGTGTCTTTCTGTGGGTCTTCATAGAGCTTTGCTTTTGCTGTTTTCACAAGTATTGTGATGACCAGAATGAGAAGGCAGTGAGTAGTCTTAGACACATCTACTTCTCCCCAGCATCACTCTTTCAGGGAGCATCACTTATGAGCGAACCCTTCAAACACATACCCATGCAGCACAGAATGTGAAGAAGTGTCTCATAAACGTATCTGTGAGGCTCAGTCCTTCTGGAGTTCCATATTCTTTTCTCTTCTTTTTTTCCTTTTTTTTTTTTTTTTTTTTTGTTTTTTGAGGTAGGGTCTCACTCTGGTCCAGGCTGACCTGAATTAACTCTGTCATCTCAGGGTGGCCTTGAACTCATGGCAATCCTCCTACCTCTGCCTCCCAAGTGCTGGGATTAAAGGTGTGCGCCACCATGCCCAGCTTTGGAGTTCCATATTCTTATGGATCAAATGAGATGAACACTCAAATCTACTTGCATGGCTAGAGAAAGGTTCCTGGTCTGTCCACCATGAGTCTCAGGAGGGGTGGTCACCTCAGATTTCTCTATCAAAGGAGAATGTTGAGGCATAAGCAGATATAAACAGATGCCTCCTTTGTGCCCATGCTAGTGCCTGTGATTCTGCTTAGTAAGAAGCAGAATTAAATGTTTAGGAGCATTTAGAGAAAATGGGTCACAATATCAACCACACAATCACAAGATGCTTCTCATTTTTACTGTATTTTATATGAACAAATTAGACTCACAAGCAACCCAAAACTTGTTCTCTCATAGGAAGCTTAAAATGTACTACTATATAGTACATGCACTCCTCGTTCTAGAAGACTTTTAAATATTAGATAACCACAAAATGTGCTTCCTTTTCAATATTTGAAAACTCCTCCTTTAAAGAGCTTTCCTGCATTTAAGCTACTTGGAAAGTGGCATTGTGCAACAGATGGCATTCAGTGCCTTCCAAGTGCTCCAGGCAGGCTCACTTCGGTGTACACGAGGAAGAGCCACACTCTGGGGACTTGGCACTGTGCTGCCAGACCAGTGGCTTTCCTTTGTACCTGTTTACAATATTTGTCTTCTAAGATTAGTTTTTTCCCCATTTGCTTTAGTCTATTCCAGGGACCTTCTCCAATTTGACTCTTGCAGTAGATTTATCCCATTGTTATTATATATTTGTGTTTGTTTTTGAACAGAGAATAATACTTATTCAAACACATAAGCTGATGGAGGCCACTTCATATTCAAACCATGAAATAGGATCTCCTGTCTTCTCTTAAGTATGTCACTGGGTGTGTTGTAACTCTAAACTTAATGGTACTGAGCCATGCCAATAATAGGATTATAAGGACAGATGGACCTTGCTCATTGACATCTACTCACTGAGGTATTTCCTGATCTTGTCCATGTCCTTCTAAGTCCAGGTCTATAGTGGCCTTTGATAATCTTCCCTTCCTGATCCTTAAGATACTTAGCCATCTTGCTTTCTTGACTCATTTATATTCCTTTCCAAAAACAAGAGATATGTTTTAATGTTCCTTTCAGATATTCTCTGTGGTTAGAAAAATTGAAGGGCCACTTCAGACCTTCCTTTTTTACGAGGTCACTCCATATAATTGACTATAACACTGTCAGACTATGCAGGAGAATTGTATAAGATTGGTGGTCAACCTATACCACCTTGGTCTTGACAATGATTCATGTATTTTCTGTACATGCTATCCTCTAATATAGCCCTATAGGCCCAAAGGTGGGAAAGGAAACTGAGGCCTAGTTCCCACTTAATGGCTCTACCTATGCTCAAAATTTTGTTCCCTCACTTATTCTCTTTCTTTTTTCCTTTCTCTCTCCCTCTATATTTCCTTTCCCTCTCTCTCTTCACCCACTGACTATAGGAGGTTTACCAAATATGGTGTGAGAAAACCCTTTTTCCTCAAATGCTCGTCACACACTCTTAGCTCAGTATATACTTTATGTTCTGAATGTCAGTATTCAGAAAAAATAAATGAATAGGAATTCTTAAAAATTAATAAACCTTGATTCCAAAATTCCAATTTATGCACTTGACTTTAAATGACTATTTGTTAAAGCAATATTCAATAAAAACTCTCTCTCGTGTGTATGTGTGTGTGTGTGTGTGTGTGTGTGTGTGTGTGTGTGTGTGTAGTAAAATTTTCCCTGAATTAGCAGTGTTCAGAAATATGGCCAACTTTTCATGGTAGTGCAAGCAAACCTTAATATCTCCAGAGATAACAGTCCATAATCTCATTTTTTGTCCTACCTTCTCTGCTTTATCCAGTCTAATAACTCTCAGATCCCTGGAAACATGCCATGCTATTTGAAGGTTGCATGACTTTGCACAAAGCCTCTCAGTATATTGCAAAGGCCTTAACTTGCATGAACAACTGTCATGCATTTCTTTTTGCAAAACCCAGCTCAAATATTTACCTCTGAAAGCTTCTTTGACATTTCTAAACTTGAACAGCTAATTTCATCAAAGCTTGCACTTGGAACTGACAATATCTTTAGTACTTGATATAGCACATGGTAGGTACAGAGTAAAAAGGGGAAGGGATGAAGAGTTTGAAACAGAGAAGGTTTGTGAGACAAGGAGGAATGACAGGAAGGGTAACAAGTTCTGTTTAAGAGTGGGTGAATATGTTACCGATAACAAAGCTTTCAACTGCTAGTCCATTGCCATTATGGTGCAATTATTGCTCAACATACTGTCATTTCATTAGACATGACAATTGTGTGTTCCTACTTCACAGAACACCTACTGTAGAGGAATTAAGCTATACATGATTCTTCATCCACAAGTGGTGAACGCAAGTTAGGACACAAAGAGATTCAACTGTGTAACCCCAGTCTTTGCCCATAATGCTCTAATAAAGGAAGCCTCATTTGAGGCTGATTCTCTAATAAAGGATGCTGTGTCTGAGGTTGAGGAAGGGGTAGTGACCACCTTCCATGCCTTCTAGCTGCCTCTTCTACTGTTTATTTCTATCTTATAAATCTACTCTTAGAAAGCCACCTGCTATAGACCACATTCCTTCCTCCTAACTTAGATTCTTCTTTATCTAGTCAGAAAAATAGTGTATGTGACATCAGAACCCTACGAAACAGTTCCACCACACTTTATCTTCAGGAAGTCATATAGACATTTGAAACCCAGTTTCTTATGAAGGTCAAAGGAGGCATTTTACATAAATAGCAGATTCAATCCTGTTTTCCAGAAAAATGCTGAAAGTGACGGCTGTCAAGGACATCAGGATCATGTGTTCTATGGTCTTCAAATTCTGGCCAATGTGTCACTAACTGATGGCTTGTTCAAAAACTGGGAACACTAGCCTTTGAATTTAATGATAAGCAGGAATAAAGCTCTGGCACCACAATGACTAAAAACAGACATGAAGATGATTGATAATGTAACTGTATCAAATGTCAAATTTGCCCTCTTTCCTGCTTCCCTGCCACTGATGGCACTGCGCACACCCAGCTTTCAAATAAGATGGAAAGGGAGCTAAATTTCTATGTTTTGGGGCTGGCTAAGAAAATACTAGAGCACATGTGTCCCAAGCCAAAATTATCCAATGAGAAGGCAAGGATGGAGTGACTCGGCCTCTTTTCCACACTCACCTTTAGGATTTTTGTGGGGGGTGAAGGCTGGACTCAGAAATCAATAATGCTGGGGGCAATTTGTGTAAAAAAGAGTGGTGAAGGGCTGGAGATATGGCTTAGCAGTTAAGCACTTGCCTGTGAAGCCTAAGGACCCCGTTTCGAGGCTCGGTTCCCCAGGTCCCACGTTAGCCAGACGCACAAGGGGGCGCATGCATCTGGAGTTCGTTTGCAGAGGCTGAAAGCCCTGGCACGCCCATTCTCGCTCTCTCCCTCTATCTGTCTTTCTCTCTGTGTCTGTCGCTCTCAAATAAATAAAAAAAAAAGAAAAAGAAAAAGAAAAAGAGTGGTGAAGAAGTAGTTTCCATGAATGTGGGGGACATGGAATTTCACTTTAAACATAGAAACTGTCTCCACTGATTCTTAGATAAGACTTCTTCTATACATGCCCACTAAATAGAAGTTGAACCAGGTATAATTTATAGAATATGAGAATCAAACCATCTTAGGAGAGAACTGCAGTTTTCAGGATGAGCTATCAGTGAAATGAACCAACTAGCAGAGGTGGGTGAGGCCTGTTCTAGTGATGTGTGATTTACCTCAGAAGAACAATTTGCACACTATCTACTTTATCTAGAGGGATCCACATCTTAGATGAGACATGTAGCCATTGGCAGGCCATGTAAACCAAAGAATTTTACTGAACTCAACTAAGCCCATCAACTCAACATTAAGACAGGTACTTCAAACTAGACAATCTGAAGTTTTCCCCATATATAAAATTCTTGAGATACAACTAGTCAGTGGGTTTTCTATTATTTTCTCTCTTTTCATTCAAAGAATCATTGTAGAACACTCAGGAGCCATAGATCATTGTTGGAAATTTTTCAGTAGCAGGGATAGGATACCTCCAGTGAATTGTTGGCCAGGGAGGTCCCTGATGTCCCCAAAACATTATAGGCCATTGCCGAGGCCCTTGGTTTCCCACCAGGAATTGATGGTAAGACCCTATTGCTGAAGACTCCATATACTTGGGCTGCAAGGCCACTGAGAAATCCTGCTGGAACTGAGCTGATAACCTCCTCCATGTAGACAAGCTGACAGAAAGCTGGAAGAAGCCATTCTACATGCACTTCAATGGGAGAAAGCTATACCACCAGTGAAGATACTCATCAGTGGCACTGCAAGCCTTATAATTGGCCATCCAGGCCAAATGAGCCAACAGGTGCAATAGCAGCACGTCTGTCACGGTGGAAACCAACTGCCCTCTAATTGGACTGGAGGCCCACTCCATGGGGGGGAATACATCCCTGATACTGAAAACTTAAAACAGGGGTAGTCATGAGCCCTATGGGTGTAACGTCTGCTGATATCTAAGTAAGTGTATATACTAAGCTTATTAAACTGCCCAGTAAGTACTTCTCTTGATATTTATACCCTTATATTAACACTAGTCTCATTTTGGATAGAGAATCTTCCCTTTTCAGATGGCAGTGACCTTGGGACGACCCAGAAGTTTTCATGGTGCTGGAAAGAAGTGACTGGACTACTGAGTAACATCTGGATCACACCTTCCAAGGCTCAGGGTCTAATACGGAAGAGGTGGTGGCAAGAATGTGAGAGCCAAAGGAAGGGTAGGACTCCTTACAACGTGCTCCTCCAGACACAAAATGGCCTGCATATCCATGACCTCACCATGTCTGACACTACCTACACAAGACCATCATAAGATGAGGAAAAGATTATGACATCAAAATAAAAGAGAGGGGCTAGAAAGAAAAAGAATCATTGTGTTGTCTTGAGTAAAAATAAATGGCTTATATTTCCATTATTTTGTTGAACCATGTGCTTAAGAAATGTATTGCTTAGTTAATATAGAGGACCAACCCATACTGCACACAAGAAAATGCAACCAGTTTAAAATACTAGCTTCAGTAGGATTGCTCATATGCTAACTCAAACAAAAAATAAAATAACTCTTCATAATAAGCTATTACATCTAAGGCAGACTTGAGTTTAAGGCCAACCTAAATACTGATAGCAAAAATGAAAAATAGTGAAGTAATGGCACTCCTTGAAATAAATCATTGAACATATATACTTGAAATGATGAATATTCCAAGCATTTCTCTTGTTTATTGTATTGAGAGTTCATAGTTGACTTCACATATTATTAGACATTATTTAAATATTTAAGAGCCATTTGAAATACCCCAAGAGGGGAAAAATAGAAAAATATGTTTCTTTAAAAATATGTGGACCAGAGCTGATTATGCTCTGCACACTGCAATTGATTTAATTCAATAAGTTTGCAATTAGTGTAAAAAAAAGAAGCATATCTTATTGTATCAGACAATAGCAGTGCATCATTTTAGTTTATGGGAGCATCTGTTATTCATGCATTATGACTAGTCTGTTTCAAAGTAGCTTTTCCTATATCAAAAGAAAATTATGGAAGCTGAAGTACTGCTGCCATCTTCTTTGTCACACCAGAAACATAGCCATCAGTGACTCCCTTGTGCACTATGAGGTTCACACCAGTGTAATCAGTTGGGTGGTAAGCTCTATGGAGTCTGACCTCAGGAGAGGGCAACATGGCATGGTCCTGCATCCATTTCTTCCAAACATCACACAGCCATTTTCACTAAAGGAGAACATGTTAACTACTAAGAGTTCATCACAGAGACAGGTATAAGAGGAAGATGATGATGTGACCCTATGCTTCATGAAGGGCTCTGTGATTCCCAGAGGAAATGAACTTCAGATGTAAGGTAGCAGCCTGTGTGGCTTTATGTGTCACTTTGTGGCACCTACTCTTTTCTTTGCAGTAACAGTGAAGAGATGGGTACACTGGGCTCATCTGGGGATCCTGAAAACCTCAAGATCCTTGGATTGTCTTGAGCACAATGAATGCTCTTCTGAGTTTGTATTTACAAAACAAGGGCATCAATATTTACAGGTGCAACTTGGATCAAAATGAATGCAAGAGGCTAGGAAAGTATGAGTTCTCAAAAAGTATATATTGAAAATAATTAGACAGCATATATGTTTCAAATGTATGGAGAGGATGGGAAAAGTGTTGGGACCACTATGTGTTTAACTAAAAGAGAATACTGAGATCACCCTCTTATAGAAGGGGGAGCACAAAGAATGTAAGAATAAGAGACTAGGAAGGAGAGCTGCAAAACCACATCTTCTAGATGTAACATGGCCATTACATTCATGAATTCATAGCAGCTCTGTTCTTCTGCATATAACTGAGCTTGCCAATACTTCACCATTAATGAGGGAAAGATACATGAGACACCACAGCTCCCATAATAGCTAATGACAGCTGATGGTTGCAGGCAGAGGTCAGACTCTATAGTGGTGTACCCACTGGTAAATTGTCCATTACATAGTAACTTTCCACCCATGATCATACAAGCAACCCTAATTTAACTCTATGGGTTAATTTTAAATAAAACATGAAGGGGATTAATGAGGAAAGAGGGTATTAGTAGGAAAGAAAAGGAGTAACAGAGGGTAAATGGAGGGAATAAGATCAAAATACATTGCATTCATATATGAAAATGTTATGAAGAGGCAATCTGACTCCATTTTAACAGCAAGAACCATTTTGATATCATGACTAGGTTTAGTTTCTGTTTCTCTAAGTTTCTATATCTGAGCTGGGGCCACAAATTGCTCCCTAGTTACTCTTCTTAGGATTGTGTATTCATAACGTTCCTGAAAGTAGTTGAACTGTAACAGATGGTCTGCTTCTGTAACCATGCTTGTTTGCTTCCGAAAACCCTCTGCCATGTGATTTCTATAATTTTTCCTTATAAAAGGATCATGAGAAGCTGACTTGGGGCTTTTCTCTAGACCCCTGCCTCAGGGAGCCAGCCAACAGACTGACTCTATTGTGCACAATTTAAAGCTAGTGCTGCTTTCTTGGTGAACCTAGTATAAGCACAAGGGTGAAGTCGATAGACACAGAAGACTCAACTCCTACCAAATCAAAGATCCACATATACATAGGCTCCCAAGAGCTCATTACTGAAGTAGACCTAAAACAAACCCAACATGGCTCAGGCAAATTCATGGAAGAGGGGGGCAGAAAGATTGTTAGAGCCACAAATTGGTGCATTATGCACAAAGACATTGCCTCATCCCTATAACTTATGGCTATCCCCACAATGCATGACCCACAATCTGCATGGGGATAACTGGCATCCCTAACAGGGAAGGTCCCTTCAGAGGGGAGGGATAGGGATGAGGGTAAGGTTGGTACCAACATGTGCTGTTTACACACTAAGTATGTACATAATTAATAAAAAAGAAACTTGCTTCAATTTGGCCATAATTTATGGTTTGTGGTCTTTATTCTTGCGAATTCTGGGTTGACAGTCAAAAATAAATAAAATATTAGGTTAGCTGTTTCCCCTTTTCTTTGGAACACTCACTAATGAAGGGGAAAGTCTTATATGGTTCATGAAGTGCACCAGAAACTCATGAAAATCCTAAGAAATTTACAAGATCCATAAGGCCCTGTGCTTGAGGGTATAAAATGCAGTAAATAACTATGGTGAAGGAGATATCATTGGTGAAGTTGCCTGCATGTTGTGCAGCAACTTCACTGATGCACTGATGGAAGCTGTCAATCATGCTGAGGCAGACATCTTGTAGATGTGGCTTCTAGAAGGTTAGCAGTTAAGACATTTGCCTACAAAGCCTAAAGACCCAGGTTCAATTCCCCAGAACCCACATAGTCCAGATGAACAAGGTGGAAAATATGTCTGGAGATTGTTTGCAGTGGCTGGAGGCCCTGACACACCCATTCTCTCTCTCTCTCTAATAAACAAATAAAATATTTTTTAAAAGCACAAATGGTCTCAGATAGCCAAACATGACCTCAGGAACAAGAATTCTGATGTTGGTACCAACATAACATGATTTCAAGAAAAAAAAAAGCACAGTAATAAAAAGTATCATTGTGGGCTGGAGAGATGGCTTAGCAGTTAAGCGCTTGCCTGAGAAGCCTAAGGACCCTGGTTTGAGGCTCAATTCCCCAGGACCCATGTTAGCCAGATGCACAAGGGGGCGCATGCATCTGGAGTTCGTTTGCAGTGGCTGGAGGCCCTGGCACGCCCATTCTCTGTCTCTCTCTGCCTTTCTCTTTCTGTCTGTCACTCTCAAATAAATAAATAAAAATATTTTTTAAAAAAGTATCATTGTAGTTGGACTCAGACACACAGACCAGTGCAATAGAATATAAAGTCCAGGTATAAGTTCTAGTAACTACAGCCACTTGATCTTTGACAAAGATGGATAAAAATATACTGGATAAAAGATAGTATTTTCAACAAGTTGTACTAAGGAAACTGGATAACCACATGTGGAAGAATAAATCTAGACCACTTTCTCTCATCCTGCACAAAACCCCAAGTGAATCAAAGGCCTCAATATAATACCTAAAACTATGACATGACTAGAGGAAAAATAGGGAAAATACTCCAAGATTATCCATGAAGAAAGACTTTCTGAAATAAGACCTCAGCATTCAAGGGATAAGGCTCAGCCACTGGTGTCTGATGAAACTAAAAGTCTGTTATATAGCTGAAGCAAAATATCAATAGAGTCAAGGGACAACCTAGAGAATGGGAGAAAATATTTGTCAGCTGTGCATCTGACAGAGGTTTAATATCTATAATGTAGAAAAAAAACTCAAAAACTAAGCAATTAAAAAAAAACTAATCAATCTAGCTCAAAATTGGAGCAGAGAACTGAGCAAAGAGCTCTCAAAGGAGGGAATACAAATGGCTAATAAGCATTTTAAAATGTTGAATATCTTTATCTATCATTGAAATGAAGTTAAAACTACTTTAAGCTTGTAACTCAGGTCTGAATGATTATTATCACAAAGTCAAATGACAGTGCTGCTAATGGAGTGAGGAGAGAAGAACTCTCATCCACCACCAGTGGGACTGAAAGCATGCACAGCCATCATAGAGGTCATCCAAAAGCTAAAAACAGGTCTACCTTTTGACCCACCCATGCTATGCCAAGGCATATATACCTTACAGATGCCATACTTTCCTATTGAGATACTTGCTCAGCCATATTTGTTGCTCCCATTTATACACTGCCTAGAAATGGAATCATCCAGATGCCCATCAACTGATTAATGGAAATTTTGCAGGAAGATACATGGACCTACAAAACAATTATACTAAGTGAGGTAACCCAGGCTTAGAATGACAAATGACACATATTCTCTTTCATATAGTGAATCTTAACATGTAATAATTTGATTTGTTTATAAATTATAGTAAACATCAGTAGTACTGATCAAGAAGCTAGAAAATAGCTTGTAGAGAGGAGAAGCAGAGAGGGAAAGGAAAAGGGGACAGGAGACAAGCAAGTGGAAGGCTCAGTAAAAGTGATGAAAGGATATGGGGGAAGGGACAGGAAGAAGAGAGATACAAAAGGCTAATACCAGAATGAAGCTTTGTGAGAGAAACAGGCAGTTATTAGAGGAAAGGATAGTAGACAGGCAAGTGGGGGGACAAAATACAGGGGTTGTAAGGGGTCTGGGAGACATATGAAATGGAGGAAAGGGCAGAGGGGTACACAGAACTAAAGATGACATTAATTAGCACTACTGAAAACCTACTCCTTCTACTCCTTTGTTAGTGAATTAAAATATAAAGCTATCTTAAATAGAGAGGGGGAGGTGGGATAGTGGAGACAGCTTTAACTTAAAACCAGAGGTTGTTGCCGACAATTTAGTGCCCAAAGAGGGACACTGCCAACAGTGAGCTTCTGGTCAGGGAGTCAAAGAGGTACTCAATAACATGCAGCCTATTCCCAAAGCTCTTGGTTACCCACCAGAACAAGATGGCAAGTCCATATTGCTGAAGAATCCATAGGCACAGTCACAGGATATTGAGAAATCAAGCTGGAAATGTGATGGAAGCCAGCTCCATGCTGAATAGCTGATGAAAGCTGCTACAGGATAAAAGTTAACAACAGTGTGAACAAGCAGTGGTCCCTGCAAGCTGTAAAGTCAACCATCTTGGCAAGATGGACCCAGTGGTGCATTTTGGCACATAAGTTCTGGGTGCTATGTGGAATGCTCTGTGATTGGATATGATGGCCACTCAGTGGGAAAGAATCTTGGTACTAAGAACCAAGTCAGAAGCCTAGAACTTGGAAGGTCATAGACCATCGAAGGTAGCTTCTACTCTTTGTCAAATGGAGAGCTTATATCCACCAAAAAGTCTTCTAGATGTATATGTATATCTCTTTTGATCAATGCTGTTCTCTTGGTTAGAGGACCTGCTATTTAGAGTGGAGGTATATACCAGGAGGACCCAAGACCCATAATAACAATAATAGAAAGCACTATGCCTAGAATGAGATAAGTCATCTCTACCACATCTGCCAGCTAAAAACAGAATATCTGGACAACAAGAACAGTCCCCCCTTTGTTCTACCTAAAAAAATGGCATGTAGGGAAGGTGGATGGTAAGGGCTGACATGAGTAGAAGCCAACCTACTTTCTCCAATGAAGCTTCATGATCTCAGTGCAGAGTTCATAACAGACAATGACTTAGGACAGCAACCTTTCTGTGAGTAAAATTTAAACCTGCAAGAATACTGGCCCTTGAGGCCATGTGTAAAGGAAGTACTTTCTTTAGAGTGAAGAAATCATTTAAAAATTTGAGCTGAACCTGAGAACATGAATCATCCCAAGAATTTGTATTTTCAAATGGTATCATATTTTATGAAAAAATAACATGTCTTATTCCTGAAAAATACAGTGCTAGGTGATATCTACATGCATGGATTTACATATCACTTTTGTGCTTGTTCTTTCAAGAGATGGAAATATATCAACAAGGAAAAGAATAGGACAGTTTCAATTCAGGGAATAAATACATCTAAAAAAGAAATAGATAAGCTGAAGGAATGCTTTTTGTTATTATGACTCGGAGCAAAAACTTTTGCTTGCATGAGGAGCATACTACTTCAAGTACAAGTGTCCTTCTGATAGATTATATACTTAAAGTTTACTTACTCATTTATTCATTTATTTTAGCTTATGAGGTAGTGTCTCACTATAGCCTGGACTAACTCGTCATCCTTCTGCCTCAGCCTCCAGTGTGCTGGGATTACATGCATGCAACACTATACCCATGGTCATTTTGTTTCTTAAACACCTCTCAGGCCTGCCATCCTTTCATT
This sequence comes from Jaculus jaculus, assembly GCF_020740685.1. Lineage (NCBI taxonomy): Eukaryota > Metazoa > Chordata > Mammalia > Rodentia > Dipodidae > Jaculus > Jaculus jaculus. The sequence goes on from NC_059115.1 coordinate 26,338,411, forward strand.
TGCAACCCCACTGGCTGCACTCTTTCTGAGACAAAGAATAATGAACAGTGATTTAAGAATTGTGTAATACTTTCCCCAAATGGTAGGGATTATGATATTGTATTGGGGTCACAATTGTTATAAGTCTATGTAATTCTACTTATAAAAGTATTTTAAAAGTGAAATCAGCAGAATTTTGTAAAATAAAATGATACTATTAATAATAGAAAATAAACTTTAAATGACAATTTAAAAACATCTTTTCAACTGAATGCAAAAGGTATCATTAAATAAACTCTGTTGCCAAAGAGCCACTGAAAGAGAATATCTATGGATCACACAAAAGTCTTAATTACTTATTACTTACTACTTATTACTGAGTCCAGATGGTCATTCTGGGTATGCAAAATGCCCAGTGCCTTCAGCTCTGAGGCCCTAATCTTCTTCTCTAATATGGTATAGCCTTATTTGCATTCACTTCCAGGCTGAGTTCATTCCACAGATGGTCATTAAATCTCTGCAGCAGGCCAGGCCATTTCCAGATGTGGAAATTCCTGTATAGCTTTCACTCCTAACTGTTCCTTTCCTTCAGTAACCATTGTGTTCTATATATCCAAGGCATGAGGCCAGGTGAGTAGGCATTCAAACCAAAACCCTTCTGAAAATCACAAAGAATGTGATGAATGACCTGCAGGATGGCATTATAGGATGTTCTTTTCAACTGAATGCAGCTCTACCCCAGCACACTTGAAGGTATGGCTTCCCCAGCTGTAGAATGCTATTACTATTATTATTATTACTTTATATGATGTAACCAGCACTATCCCTGCCCACTGGAATGCCTGGCTTTCCCGGCTATAGAATGGGTCACATTAGACCTCTCCAAGAAACATGCATGCGCAACAGAAAATGAGCACATAACAGAAATATGGTTCCATATCAGAAGTATGTCAATGGATTTAAAAAAATAAAACAGTAAACAGGGCTGGAGAGATGGCTTAGCAGTTAACACACTTGCCTGCAAAGGCAAAAGACCCAGGTTTGATTCCCCAGGACCCATGTAGGCCAGGTGGTCCATGTGTCTGGAGTTCATTTGTAGGACTAGAGGCCCTGGCTTGTCCATATTCTCTCTCTCTTTATTTTTCTCTCGCAAATAAATAAATTCCTCTAGTTGTCAACCTTTTAGTATTTAATAATGTTATAATATCTAAAACAAAACACTGTAAACTTAAGATGGTTCCTGTCCTATTCATGCTGTTTTACTGAGTGATTATCACTGATATTATTGTCTATGTCTTATAAAAGGTGATTTAGTCATTGTGACTTTGTTCTTAGGAAAACTGGAGAAGTTTTCTTAGGAAAACCTGTTATATACAAACAATGCCAATATAGTTTGTCTAAGCTTCATATATTCTAGCAGTAATAAATAATGTTTTATTTGAAATTTAAAAATGGTTCAATGGTGAAAGGTACTTGATTAAAAATTTATATATATATATATATATATATATATATATATATATATAATGTATTAACCAATATTCACATCTAACTTTGTATGAATAGACACTAGAATTTTCTTATAACATTTCTCAAGTATTATTGTTTAAGTTACACATGAACATCACAATTCAACCCAAATTAAAGAAAAAAAAATGGACCTGGAATTCTCGGAGGACTGGCTTAAAGCATGACCATGAGTAGAAGTAAAATCATCTCTTTCCCTCTCCATGTTCAGTGCTGCTTCTCCATGCGTGGCCTTCTTCTTCTTCTTCTTCTTCTTCTTTTTTTTTTTTAGGTTTTTATACCTGTTTTTTTTTTTCCTTCCAAATTTTTATTAACAACTTCCATGACTATAAAAAAATACCCCATGGTAATACCCTCCCTCCCCCAACTTTCCCCTTTGAAACTCCATTCTTCTTCATATCCCCTCCCCATTTCAATCAGTCTCTCTTTTACTTTTGATGTCATGACCTTTCCTTCCTCTTATGATGGTCTTGTGCCAGGCACTGTGAGGCCATGGATATCCAGGCCATTTTGTGTCTGCAGGGAGCATGTTCTATGGAGTCCTACCCTTCCTTTGGATCTTACATTCTTTCCACCACCTCTTCTGCATTAGACCCTGAGCCTTGGAAGGTATGATAGAGATATCACTGTACTGGGCACTGTGGTCATTTCTTTCCATCACCGTGATACCTTCTGAGTCGTCCCAAGGTCACTGCCATCTGAAAAGAGAAGATTCTCTACCAAAAGTGAGAGTAGCATTAATATAAGGGTGTGAACATTAACAGAAGTGCTTACTTGGCAGTTTGATAAGCATAGTATATACATTTAGCCAGAAAACAGCAGATGTTACACCCCTAGGGCTCATGACTACCCCTGTTTTAAGTTTTCAGTATCAGGGATGTATTCCCTCCCATGGAATGGGCCTCAAGTCCAATTAGAGGGCAGTTGGTTTCCCCCATAACAGACATGTCACTATTGCACCCATTGGCTCATTTGGCCTGGCTGGCCAAATATAAGGCTTTCAGTGTCCACTGTTGAGTATCTTCACTGGTGATTTCTCTTTCTCCCATTGAACTGCATGCAAAATGGCTTCTTCCAGTTTTCTGTCAGCTGTTCTACATGGAGGAGGTTATCAGTTCAGTTCCAGCAGGATTTCTCAGTGGTGTGGACTCATTCTTAAGTAAACTCTCTTCATTATAGGTCAAGACAGTCTACCTGAAATTCAGTAATTCTAAGCTGCCTTGATTGTCATATCTTACAAGATAACCATTATTATTATTTCACAAAGAGAATGAACTAAGGTCTCCAGGAAGGGTACACTCACTGCCCAAATCATTCCATCTCCTTCTCTCTCCCTCTCTTTCTTTCTGTTCTCTTCCTCTCTCCCTCTCCCCACCATTTCCCTATCTCTCCCTTATTAGTTTTCTATTTTAGCACAAGCCCTAGTGTTTTGTAATGACACCTATTGTTGCAGTCAGGTTCACATTGCTGGAATAAATCACCCGATCAAGAGCAGTTTGTGGGGGGGAGGGAAACGTTTGTTTGGGCTTTCAGACTCATGATGGCAAATGATGGCATGAGCAGGGAGTGGACATCACCACCTGGCCATCTTCAGGTTAGTGATAGCAACGGATAGTGTGCCAAACACTGGCAAGGGGACACTGGCTATAAACCCATAAGCCTGGCCCCAACAATACATTGCCTCCAGGAAGCATTAATTCCAAATCTCCATTAGCTGGGAGCCTAGCTTTCAGAACACCTAAGTTTATGGGAGACACCTCAAACAAACCAATACATTCCATCCCTGGTCCCCATAACCTGCTAACTATACATGATATAAAATACAATGCATTCAGTTAAACTTTAAAAGTCCCCATGGTTTTTATGAATATTAATGATGTTAAAACATCCCTGTAATCCAAGGTCTTTTAACTGGGCCATAATACCAAAAATAAACCATTAACTAATTAATGGCACAGAATATACATCCACACTGAAAAATATGTCATTGGACATAGCTAAGAAATTTTCAACCAATACAAGATTTAAACAGGGCAAGCATCAAACTCTGTAGCTCAAAGTCCAATAACTAGTCAGTAACAGGTCTCCAAGTCCAATAATTCTAACCAGAAACAAGTCTCTGGTGTTCCAAATTCACCCCTTCAGCTAGGATACTCAAAGTCCTGGAAAACTTCATCTAGGGCTGGCAGCTCTCCTTAGCAGACATCTTGTGATTCCAGCATCTCTGCTTGATCTCCACTGCAACCCACAGTCCATTCTCATGGCTCCACCAGGTCTCCATGCAAGCATCCATAAAACCTGCTTCACACTGCCAATGGCCAGTTCCAAAACACAAGACCATGTTGCAAATTCAATGAACTCTTCCTTCATTTCTTATAATCCATAATACCAGGTGGGATGCCAATTTGTTAATCTGGAAGGGTGTGGATAAAGCAGACTTTGAAGAATAGGACACTCCTTGAGCATTCAGACCCCTTCAAAGAGCCTATATTCTTCCTGTTGCCCCAATATCAAAGGTTGTAATCTCTCATATAATTGCAGCTGAATGGGCAACAGTTTCAGCCCAAAGATTTCATTTCTGTGCCATATCCCTCTGCTCACACCCATCCATTTCTATACAAAGCAACCCTGAACAAGTTCTCAGGACATGGGCATAACAGCAAGCCTCTCAAACTGTTCTAGCCCAGTCCAGGCAAACTCCTTCTCACTCTCATAAGTCAAACTTCACAGTCATTAGTTTTTACTGCTTTTTTGTTGTTGTTGTTGTTGTTTTGTTTGTTTTTCGAGGTAGGATCTCACTCTGGTCCAGGTTGGCCTGGAATTAACTCTGTCATCTCAGGGTGACCTTGAACTCATGGCAATCCTCCTAACTCTGCCTCCCGAGTGCTGGGGTTAAAGGCGTGTGCCACCATGCCCGGCCAGTTTTTACTGCTTTAAAGTCTTTTAATTCTGACCAGAATAGTCCATCAATCTGTTCTTACAGCACTGCAAGGAATCACTTAGGCCAAGGTTTCAAATCCTTCCACATTCTTGAAAATCTGCTCCAAAAGGCCAAAGATACACAGTCAGTTGTCTAGCAGCAATCCCACTCCTCTAGTAGCAACTTTACTATTGCACTCAGGTTCTCATTGCTGGGAGAAATCACCCAACCAAGAGCAGCATGTGGGGGGAACAAAGGTTTGTTTTTGCTTACAGACTCGTGGTGAAGCTCCATAATGGCAAGGGAAATGATGTCATGAACAGATGGTGGACATCACCTCCTGGCCAACTTCAGGTGGACAACAGCAATAGGAGAGAGTGCCAAACACTGGCAAGGGGAACTGGCTATTATACCCATCAGCCTGGCCCTAAAAATACATTGCCTCTGGGAAGCACTAATTCCCAAATCTCCATCAGCTAGGAACCTAGCAGTCAGAACACCTAAGTTTATATAGGGGGTACCTGAATCAAACCAGCACACCTGTCTTGCTGACTACATTGTAGATTCCTTGTGTTGGCCATTCAAACCCGACTTGTCAGCCCAGCTGCCAAGTCATACCTGATACCTGCAAATGTTATTTATTTATTTGAAAGAAATAGAGACAGATAAAGAGAGACAATGGGTGTGCCAGGGCCTCCAGCTACTTCAGACTAACTCCAAATGCATGCAATACCTGGTTCATCTGGCTTATGTGTATCCTGAGGAATCCACCCTAGGTTGGCTTTGCAGACAGGTGCATTAACCACTAAGTCATCTCTCCAGCCTGAATTTTTTTGTTGTTTTGTTTTGTTTTTAAAATAGACCTGTTAGCCTCCCACAGATATAGATGAAAACCACTCTTCAGGCTTAATGCTGCCTACTGATTGAATCTAGTATAATGCCTTACAAATATGCTATAATTTTCTCTTGAAAGTTTTTCTTTTTTTCATATACTGTGATGCTAGTCAGTTGGATTATTAAGAATAGCTTCCTGGTATTTGTGTTAGATTTCATATGCTTCTACAGGAGAAGTCCTTCCAGTCAGGAGTCATTCACCTGCCCTTTGAGCAAATGATGCAACTATGCATGATACCCCACTATTCTTGGGGCCATCATCATGTCCTAGAGCCCAGATTGACTTATCTCACTCATACTTAGCCCATACCCTGGTGAAGGAGGGTGGTCAATTAAAGTTCACTGCAAATGTGTTGTTGGTAAACACCTTATTGGTCACATACTTTGCATGCTCTTGCTGACTTTATATCCATTACCACCCATGTCTCTACCCCAAACAACCTCTTATCTTCCTGGTGAATTTCTCTTTTAACTTTCCTCTTAAATAAAAGGTATGATTAGTCATTTGGGAATAAGTAATATTCCTTCTCAAATCTATACTAGAAGTGAAAAAAAATACATTGTACAAAGTATAAGATATACAACCTATAAAAGATATAGAAGCATGTAAACCAAATAGGTCTAAAGAAAACACAGGCTGATGACCTTGTCATACATGCTGTATTTCTATTCATGATCTAAGGCAGAAGCCATAAATAAGAACACCACAGCTTTGGCAATGGGAACCACTCTTCCGGTTCAATGCTACCTATTGATTGAATTTGGCATAATGCCTTAGAAATATGATTTACCACTTTCCTGTTGGGAGTTTCTTCCACAATGTGATGTGATTCAGTTGGTCCAGCATCAGATACAATTACAAAACAGAGAAGCCTGGTGTGGCACATGCCTTTAATACTAGCTCTTGAGAGACTGAAGTGGGAAGATTTCTGTGAGTTTGAGGCCACCCTGAGACTACATAGTAAATTCCAGATCAGCCTGGGCTACATCAAGACTCTACCTTGAACCCCTCCCCCCACAAAACAGCAGAAGATAAAAAACTTTCCCTTATTCATGAAATGATGAATATTCTCAATATGTAAAGTCTCTGACAATTCATTAAGAAAAAACTGAAGAAAACCAAGTATAATTCACAAAATATGGAAGGTAATGTAAAAATAGATTAGATAATTTTTTCAGAAGCTATCAAAGCAATAAAATATAACTTTACTATATTTTTACTGGTAAATATGTTTTAAAATACTATTATGGTAGATTAGAATACTGTTCACCAAAGATCAATTCCTTACCATTATCATCACCATAGAAACCCTTGGCTTCATATTTGAATTATAGTGTTTTGTGCACTGACTGAGAACTATGCCCCATGACTTGCTTTAATCAAAGGTGTGTTAAATACTATTTGAGCAATGTCTTATGTATCCATATGCCACAATTCCCCTCCTACATGGTTGTCTTTCATCATAAGAAAAAGAGACAATGTGTCTGCCTTTTCAGATGAAAGACCAGTGGAGCCAACTGTTAACAGTTGCGGTAGTTTGAATAGATGGCTCCCGGTATATTCAGTTCTTTATTATTTGTAGTTTGCATCTGCTAGCTACCTGGCTGGAGGCAGTGTCTCTGGGTGGATCTTAAGGTGTGGTGATGGGTTTCAGATTTCAATCTAAAGATATGAAAAGTGTGCCTAGCAGGAGTTCCTGAAGTGTGCTATGGTTTTTGGCTTTAGGCTTGTGCTTTCTCTCTCTCTCTCTCTCTCTCTCTGCTTGGTTCTGTGAAAGCAGACCAGTTTTTTTTCTGCCATTTATGGAACTTCCCCTGGATCTGTAGGCTTCAATAAATATCCCTTCCTTCATAATTGTGCCTGGTCTGGAAGTTCATCTCAGTGAACCTGAAGCTGTCTGCTACAGAACTTGGTACCAGAAGTGGGGTGAGATGAACCTGACCATGTGGATGTTGATCTTTTGGAACCTTTGCTTTGGAGGAATAGGCATGGACTTGGTGCTTGTAACTGAAGATGTCTTCTGTAGTGGGAAGCCAAGTTTTATGGACTATTCTGATGAAAGTCTGAGAATGCTAAGTGCAGACAGCATTGAACTTTGAGGCTTGGCCTATGAGCTTCCTATGGGGAAGGAAAGACTGAAGAGGACTTTGTTGGAACTGGGCTACTGGCATAAGGGGTGGTTGCATCCTGCCGCCCAGGCCCAGAGAGTTTGATCAAGGTTAAATTTGTTATGGACTGATGTGCTTGGCTAGAGATAATGGACTGAGAGATTTAAGATTTTAAGTTGGAAAACTTCAAGCAAGTTAAAATTACAGGCACTGAGACTGGTTTTAGGTTACTGAATCTGCTATTGTCAAGCACATTAACAATCTTAAAGGAAGATGGTTCATTTGCTTTACCATGGAAAGGATGCCTAAGGAAAGACTATCATAGAAATGCAAACAGTTTTGGAAAGAGTTGACTGGAGAAGGAACCTGCTTTTCAAGGTTACAATTTATTTCTTCCCTGAATTAAGAATATTGCTGTGTCCTGCACACCTGGTATTGGTTTCAGAAGCATAAAAAAGGCATGGAGTGGTCATGAACTGCACATGGTTCCAGGAGCTGCTGCTGAGATGCAGCATGAGGTAGAGCCTGATGCCCTGATAGGCTGAAAGAGCCTTTGGAAGATGGACCGTGGTTTGCATGAAGACCTGAAGATGTTTTGGATATACCAGGACAATGCAAGGGCTACCACAGAGTGCACTGTTGGCCTAAGATGGAAGTGTTCCCTGGCTACTCTGCCCAGCTGGAGTGGCAGAATTGGAAAACCTGGAGACTGTCAGTCCCTGGTTGTATTGAACTTGAACTGCAGAAGTTTGATGTTTGATGGTAATTGAGTTTGCATTATTTTAGTCTCTCCTTGCTATGCTTATACCAGTTGAAAATGTTTACTCTGTGCCTTTATATGTTATAAGTGTTTAACTTGTTTGATTTTACAGGTCTTAATATCTTAAATTGGTTAAGACTGTGGGGACCTTTGAAATTGCACTGAGTACAATTTACAATATTTGATGGTTATAAATGTATTTGGGGCCAGGGGCAGAAGGAGGTAGTTTGAATATATGGCCCCCAATATATTCAGTTCTTTATTGTTTATAGTTTGTATCTGTTGGCTACCTGGCTGGAGGCAGTATCACTGGGTGGATCTTAAGGTGTGGTGGTGGGTTACAGATTTCAATCTAAAGATATGCAAAGTGTGCCTAGCTGGAGTACATGAAGTGTGCTATGGTTTTTGGCTTTAGGCTTGTGCTTCTCTCTCTCTGTCTCTGCTTGGTCCTGTCAAAGCAGACCAGTTTCTTCTGCCATTTATGGAACTTCCCCTGGATCTGCAAGCTTCAATAAATCCCTTCCTCCATAATTGTACCTAGTCTGGAAGTTCATCTCAGTGAACCTGAAGCTGTCTGCTACAATGGTGTTCAGGCCAGCTTTGATCCTCTAAACTCTGGCAAGCACAAACACAAGTGAACAAGAAATTATTTTTATCTTTGTGAAGTACATAATTAAATTAAAGGTCATTTGTACAGTATTACTGTAACAAAAGTGAATTTAAATGATGTTTGATGTTAGTGAAAATGTCAGTACATGTTTTGGTCATTCCAGTAGATAAGATAAACCAAAAACCTTGAAATAGAGAAAGAATTTTGAAAAAGGAGTGGGGCAGAAAGGAATAGAAATGGTAGTGAATTGCCTTTTCACTGTATAGCTAAACCTAACATAATTGGTGCTGGCATACGGGAAGTGAATACTAAAATCAGTGACGGAAGAGGCAAAGCAGAAACAGCCCTGTTGCCACATGTAACCATCATATGAGCAATTCCAATGCTGACAGAGAACTCACACTGAAAGCAGCAAGGAGAAAAATCTCCTTATCCTTTGTCAAAATTTCACTCATTCTCACTTTACAGACTAGAAAACAGGCTCAGTAGTGACTTAAGGCTTTTTCAAAGGCACACACAGTTTTGAGATCTATATGAGGGTTTATGCTTCCAAAGATGTCTTTCCACATTGCAACAGCATCTGCTTGTCCTTGACTGTTTACCGAGTGTCTCAGTATGTCATCAATTCAGTTTTCTGAGAGAATCCAGTTTATGCTCTACTTTTAAGTAGAGAGGCAAAGACCTTGCTGATGAACATATCTGTGTTAATTATAATCAGTGATGGCCTGAAAGACCTAACTTTAGACTCCTCTGTGATCTTGTCAATTCCTATTATGAAAGCCTATCCAGAATATTCCAGATGAAATGGTAATAATTAGTCATTTATTCAAAGGATCCTAGGGGCCTGTCATCAAAGATTCTTGCTTGTGGTGGTCCTTCAAAAGCAGCAATGAGGGCTGGAGATATGGCTTAGCAGTTAAGCGCTTGCCTGTGAAGCCTAAGGACCTTGGTTTGAGGCTCCATTCCCCAGGACCCATGTTAGCCAGATGCACAAGCGGGCACACGCATCTGGAGTTCATTTGCAGTGGCTGGAGGCCCTGGTGTGCCCATTTTCTCCCTCTCCCTCCCTCCCTCTCTCTCTCTCTCTCTCTCTCTCTCTCTCTCTCTCTCTCTCTCTCTCTCAGCCTCTTTCTCTGTCTGTTGCTCTCAAATACATAAAAATGAACAAAAACATTTTTAAAAAATTGGAAAAAAGCAGCATTGATGCTTCCAGAGGCACAATGGGGAGCGACACTTGAGCAGTAAATGTCTGATGGGCTGGATCAAGAAGGGAAGACAAAGATAGCATGGACTGTCTTTTGAAGACTGAAAACAGAACAGTTTGAATACTGATGGCGCCATCCTATAGCTTTTACATATAGTGAGCACATAAGGCACCTAACAAAGAATTCCATGGAGGCCACACTGATGAAATCTACAGGGAATTTCTGCTCACTGAGAGCAATAGATGTATAGGCAGAAAGATGGCATATGGGTTAGGACCTTCATTGTAACTACTGCCACTTACCTGCTGTGGTGGTTTGAATCAGATGTCCCCCATTAAGCTCATGTGTTTTAAATGCTGATACCCCAGACATTGGTAATTTGAGAGATGGAGCCTTGTTGGAGGAGGTGAGTTGATCGGGTGTTATAATGCAGCTTCCCCCTTTGTCAGAGCTCAGCTTACTTGCTGCTATTTTCTACCTGCTGTGGCAGAAAATGATGTCCAGTCTTCACTGTACCCTCTTCCACTGCCATTATGAAGCTTCCTTTGAGAAGGTAAGCCCAAATAAAAACCCTTTCCTCCCATTGGCTGCTTTTGGTCAGGTGTTTTGTTCCAGCAATGTAAAGCAACACCAACTTTGGATCTTGGGAACATCTTTCAGTCTTATTCCTCTATTCCTTTGCTAAAAAATGTGTGCACACACTCACATGCACCTACATGCATGTTAAATACTACAAAATCCAGCTTACAGAGATTGAAGCAATCATGCATTTAAATTTGCTCATGTGCCAAAGGGGCAAATGTACATGGAGTGAGCAGAGAAAGCCACAGGGTGAGCCATGCCCTTGTGGTTTTGGTTTCTTGGCTCTGTTAGTAGTTGGCTCCACACTTCACCTTAACTGGTGACAACTTCATAATCACAATATTGCTATCAGATGCAGATATCTACATCTCATCCATCCACTGATAAGGTTGTGTCTGAGTACTTGTCAATATGTGAACATCCTAACCCTTGTATCCTGTTTTGAGGATTTTTTTTCTGTTATCACTGTGGCTTCCAAGCAGCAAGGTGTTGTCATGTTCACTCACTGGGACTATGAATTCATGGAAGAGGGATGGGAAGCATGATCTGGTACAAGTGTGAAGGTCAGAGGACAAACTTGAGTGTGTGCTCACCGTCCACTGTGTTTGAGGCAGGGTTTCTCACTATTTACTGCTATGCTTGTCAGTTCAGCTGTCCAATCTTCTGGGGAACTCTTCTGTGTCTCCTCCTCCCTTTTCATCATGCTGGCCTTACAGATGTCTCTTATAGCTTTACATGGGTTCTAGGGTTCCAAATTCAGGCTGTCACATTTGTGTAGTAAGTACTCTGTCTATGGAACCTCCTCTCCAGTCCCAAGCAGAAGGAGTATAATAAATTCCAAGCCAACTAGGAGAATTGCCATGGAGAAATAGATGGAAACTCTAGGGATGACACCTTGACCCTCACATTTTGGGGCAGAACATTGGCATAGGAGTGAACTAGGAAACAAATGCAAAGGCAATAAATTGCTTTCTGGGAGATAAAGGATAAAGTTAAATCTGCATTCAGGAAATAAAGAATATGGTTTCTTTTTTTCTTTATTTTTGGTCTATAGCCTATGAAAGAAGTGCAAATTGAGAGAAAGGCTGGGGACACAAACAATATCCATATAAAAAGGGTATTTTACATGTGTGTCAGGAGATACAGCCATTTGCACTGATGATGTCACTGCAACATTCACATCATCCCAATGAGTCCAGCTTCATTACTACTCTTATACATGAACCATCCATAATGCTGCTGAGGTTAAATAATTGGGGTAAATTCTCACAGCAGGTTGAGGGGAAGGGAAATGAGTGTAATGCAGGTTTAAAGCACTGATCAAGGAGGTAAACCTGGAAGGCAATTATTGCTTAGTAGAAAATAACCTACTAAGAATGTGGCTAACACAACTATATAGGTCATCCTATTTTTCACCCATTTTTTCTACTGTCTATGCATTAAGCCTGAACTTGACAGAATTTATAACATTTTCCAGAATCCATGGTATACTGAGTTGACAGTTACATTGAGGACCACAGAATGTAACTGGTTGTAGAATGCCAGGCTTTGCAGATGCATCTATGGTATGGATTCCAGATGAGGGTAGAATCTGATCCAATATCTTATACTTATGACAGAGCAAAAGACACACAGGAGAAAGTTATGTGATGATGGGACAAGGAATACAATTGTGAGGTCACAAGCAAGCCACACCAGAAGCCAACAAAACTCAAGCAAGATTTGTTGCAAAAGCTGGGTGTGGTAGCACACGTCTTTAAATCCCAACACTCAGGTGGCAGAGGTAGGAATATCACCATAAGTTCGAGGCCACCCTGAGACTTCATAGTGAATTCCAAGTCAGCCTGGGGGCTAGAGTGAGACCCTACCTTGAAAGACAAAACAAAAAAAGATTCGTCTCAAGAGACATATTATAGGCCACACAGTTTGAGGTTGTGATATAGTGCTAAAAAAGCTTTGGACTGCTGAAGAGAGGTTCTTCTCCACTGAAAACTGATTCAGGATCCATCATTCCTGTCCTCACATTTCTTTGTTTAGCCCAGATTCTAGGCCTGCTTGTTGGCTCTTGGACATTGGTAGCAGAACCTGATAATGCTCAGGTACTCCAAAATATTTATGAGTGAAAATATTCCAAGTATCTTATCTTCAAAGGATAAAATGCCTGGTAACTGAGTCCCTGGCAGTGCCAAGCAATCTGAACCCCATCACATATGTGTTCTCTAGATCTGATGAGGATATTGTGAGGAAAGCATTAGTAACCTCATGTCAATTCCAAATAGAACAAAACTCAAAGCAAAATATTTTTAACTTTTAGTGAATGATAGGTGAACTACAGAGCAAGTTTATCTTCCTCCAAGACCAGCAGCCCAACATTGCTACAGTGTCCATCCATCAACTCTTAGATAGAATTTGTTTGAAGCAGAGCAGGTGTTTAGGTAAGCTTAGGCACAGAAGAGTTGAAGGAAAATCATGAACACTTTGGATTTCAGCCAGGAAATGCCTTAGCAAAAGCTACTGTCTCTAGGCAAGCCCTTGAATATTACCTCCATTTGTAACTATGAAGAAAGGCTTTGACAGGCAGCCAGCGGCAGGGGAATTAGCTTTCTCTGAGTGTGTGGGGTAGATGTCCTTGAGGATGGTTGGACACTAAATGAGCATTGGTGCAGCTGACCACAGAGGTGTTGATACTTTCAGATGCCTCAGGTGGCTTATTGAAGGATAACAGGACAGAATGGATATAAAAAGGCTTTGCCAAACTATAGCAATAGGACATAATGAATATTGTTAAAGTGAGTTCTTTGAAGTGGTCCCACATACTGGCTAGGAAAGAAAGCATTAAATTTTTGCTACTTAATTATCATTTTTTCAAAAGCTCTCTGGAGCAGTGTAGGAATGCATCTTATATTTGAAAACATCTATACAACACTGCAAAATGAACTTCAGAAAGTTACATTAATTCTGTGGGCTGCATGTGTGAGAAATGAGATGATATTTGAAAATTTTTAGCACTTCTGACACATAGCAAACATGCAATAAATGGAAATCATTTTCTTATTTTAACAGACGATCTGTTCAGTACCTAAGAAAAACAAGTTGCAAAGAGTAAATTTAAAAGTCTGTGTTTAAAAAATACTCATGACAAGAAAACAATGCTCAGGGAATTTTACTCATTGGAGAAAGCAAGATGCAGAAAAGAAGAGAGTTGTACATATTGTGTAATTATTAAAAATATATATTTGAAGTGGGCATTTATTTAAATTAAATTTCTTGAGAAACATGTTTATCACTGAATAACCACATCTATTATCTGCAAATAAATTCTTATATATCAAATATATGTACATATTTATATATATGTATATTAATGCAAAAGGTTTATTAATTTTTATTCATGTTCACTTGTAATACAATTGAAAAATATTTCTCTTACAAATAGCATGTTTATGAGTTGGTAAAATTTCATTACATTCTAGGCTTTCATTTAGCATTAAATTTATATTAAAGTATACACATATCAAGAATCATCCTCTATAGAGTGGTTATATGATACTTAAAATGTCATTGCTAAGCTGTATACCAGAAAATGTTTATTAATATAAGGTTTGCAGAAATTAATTTTATAGGTGGGTAATGCCAAAATGAAAGTTACCCTCCTAAATTCATCTATACAGCTTCTTAGGTCCAGGGTTGCACTAGTTACAAATCTGCTTGTCCTGTAGGGTTCACCCAACACAACCCAAAAGCCTATCTTCCCTGAACCCAAACCTCCTGTGTTTCCTTTCTACATCAGTCTATTAGTCTGAATTTGTGGAGTGGAGCTAAAGTTGGGCATTCCCTGAGCTACAGAAAACAGAAGTGAAAATATATTTTATTTTGTGGTTTTGTACAATTACTTGCATTATATAATTATATTAAACTTTTAATTTATAGTTAGGAAACACATGATAGTAAAAGTGAATGGAAAAATAACTCACAGCTTCTGTTAAGCTCTAAAGAAAGAGGTTACCAGTATATATCCACTAATATATGCCCATTAGAAAATATACCACAGCTTTTGGAAATACAGACAATCTTGTTGTAGCATATATATCCAAATTTATTAATTACTATATATGCATGAATATTATGTTTGTATAACAAATATTTTACACACACATGAAAGCTATAAAGAAAAAAGAAAAATAAATACAGGTTCACAATTAATAGAAATTACCTCTAGGTAATTCCAATTTTTTCTTGATTTTCTAAACAATTTCTAAATTTCATTCAATAAAGCAAAAATGGCTAAGAGTAAGATGCAATAAATGCTATAAAAATATGCATTCACACTTCACAATTGCAGATTTGTGCAAAGGAAAAACAGATGGCTGTTAGCCCTATAACATTCTGTCTCCTAAAATTAGTGCCAGACGCTCTGGTATACTCCATTTGCATGACACAGATTCTAAATTTTTAAATGCCAACAGAAAAAAAAAAAACCACTAAGCATAACCTATTCTGTTATAGTGTATGTGAAACTGACCAGCCTAGTGATTATTAATTCAATACAGATTAAAGACAGACACTGGGTCCATGCCATATATAAAGCAGTTTAGGAAGGCAACATGATTTCATACTCATAGAATTTTCACTTGAGTGGCAAATATCACTTGTGTTTCTGTGCATCATGCTGGTCTGTCTCTCTATGAAAGTTCTACGAAAGCAGAGACCTATCTGCTTTTTATATAACTGATCTGCAGGGTCCTACCCCTTACATTACATAGCAACACAAAATAAATCCCAGTTAAATTGAAAATGAGATAATTTGCCAATGACATTCAAACTAATTCAAGATATCAGTTCACCAGAAATTTTTGATGGATGGAGATAGGTAAGAGGCTATATTCCAAAAAGAGAAGACACATGGTCCTTGAGCCCTTAAGGTTTACATCTTTCTGGAGAATCAGGTCAGCATATAATACATTCAATAAGAGGGTCATAAACAACATACATAATTACCTAAGTAGAAAAAGAAATAACTTCTTTCAAAGTTGAGAGGTGACAAGATTTACCTTCTAGAAGTTCATTACAGAACTGGATCATGAAATAGAAATTAGTAGATGGGCTATGATGACAGCTCAGTGGGTAAGATGCTTGCTGCACAAGCATGAGGATGAAGGTCAGATTTCTGGGAAACATGTTAAATGCTGGGTATGTTGGTATACCAATACTCCAGAACTGGGGAGGCAAAGACAGGAGGGTCCTTATGGCTTGCTGGATAGCTATGCTAGCTATCTTTGTGGGCTGTAGATTCAGTGAAAGACCCTATCTCAAAAAATAAAGGTGGAGAGTGACTGAGGGAAACACATGTCATCAACCTCTGGCTTCCATGAACATGCATATGTGCTGCCTCCAAACACAAACACACATTGACCTCTGGCCTCCACATGCACACATGTGCAGATATACAACCATCAAACACAAACATGAACGTTCATATGTGTATAAATATGTATATATGCATCAATCTCTGGCTTCTACATGCACACATGTGCATATGTGCAACCCCCAAACACAATCATGAGTATGCAGGCACACATGCAGGCTCACCACACATAAACTAAAATACATAGGAGTTCATTTAGTAAAATAGGGATAAAGGCCATTCCAAGGAACGAGAAGTAGCATGTACAATCACCCTGATGAAAACAACAGTATATTTCAATGACTGGACTTTGAGATTGCATAGAAAAGTAGACAGCGTGAAAGCCAGAGCATGATAATACTTACCTCTTGCTGCAAGAAATGAAGAATAATGTGAGGCTTATTAAAAGCAGAGGAATGCCTGAGCAAGAAATATTCTCAGTAAATCTTTTGGCAACTAACCTCTAGGAATGAGGCTGGGAAGGAATGAGCAAAACGGAGTCTGATAGAGAGGAGAGTCTTGAGGCAAGCGATGGAGGACATAGTGAGTCAAGTTATCAGAGACAAAAAGAACAGAAAGAAGTAAGGACTAGGTTAAACTTGGCATGATTGTGCACATCTGTAATCCCTGCACTCAGGAGTCAGAGGTAGGAAAATCATAGTGAGTTCAAGGTCAACCTGGGACTAGAACAAGTTCCAAGTCAGCCTGAACTAAAGTAAGACCCAACCCCAAGCAAACAAAAGAATAATTAAGGACTATCTAATTTTCCAAAGTCACATGGACATAATATCCTGAATTGTGATGGACCTCATTCTCTGCCCATGCTTTCATTAGGTTCTTCTGCTCTCAAGTTTGTTGGAGAAGAGTGATTGACATTTAGGAGCAAATCACAATTAAAAGACACCCAGTCTTCATAATGATATAATTATTAATGCTCTCTAAGCTGTTATAATCTTCACCATTGCTTCCAGTTATACATAATTTCCATGTATTATTCAAGGAAGGTAAACTAGAATGGGAATAGAATCAACCTATCACCATTCAGGATGGGCAGCACTACCTTGAGGGAAATAAAAATATCTTAAATTCAATATCTCATCCAATCATTTAAAAGTACCCAATTTTATATAAGCCAAAGGCAGTCATATGACCTATCTAAAAATTGGCTTCTCAGCAAGACAGTTATAAATTGTTCACAGACATGGTCAGGAAATGGGGAGAAGCATGTCAGAAGAACCAAGTAACCAACAAACCCAAAGGCAAGGAGAATCAGAGGAGCCAACATGGTGAAAAGATACAAAAAAGAAATTTCAGGGAGTATGCAGCAAGCAAGTGGTTGTGTTGAGATATATAAACAACTCTGCAAATCAATAAGTAAAGACAAACAGCCCAATAGAGATTAATATAAATGAACAGAGGGGAATACAAGAAATCAATACATGCATGAAGGGTGTTCTAGCCTAGTGAAACACAAATTAAATCAACAAGATACTATTCTTCATCAATCTGGTGAAAATGCAAAAACCAACAATAGGTGTGGAGGGACAGAGTTTATCTTATGCTTGGATGGAAGTAAATATTTGTGGAGCCAATTGTGGAGGGTAAATTGGCAGGACATATGAACAAAACTTTCACTAGGAACTAGATAGTCAGCAATACAGATTTTCTTGGTGGAATTGCTTGTCAACCAAACTTAGAAAATGAGTGCCAGTTAATAAGAGAATGGGTGATTATTTAGAACATTGCATAGATTATCAGGTGACCTACAAAATAATGAAGTAAATTTAAATAAGCTTATACAATTCCAGGAGGTTTTAATTGAAAAAAACTCAATATTTTAATTTATGCCAAACAAAAATTAGAATTATAAAGAACATACAGCCATAGTGACATTTTTATAAACAAGACTATAAAAGAAAGTATCATTACTTCTGGGAATCACTTGTGAAGAAAGAAGGATCCTGAGTCCAGAAGTTCAGGAAGCATCTCATTTGAATGACAGAAGTTCAAACTGGATGAGGCATGTTGCAAAGATGGAAAGAAATTGCATAATTTAAAGAAAGAAATGGATGAATGTGCTGGAACGAATGGTGCACTTTCTTCCTTCTTATAGTTCTTAATCATTTCACAGTGACTTAGATTAATGATAAATTAGTTTCTTTGTTTAAAATAGCAATCTTAGAGAAGGTTATTATAAAAATTGAAAAAAATTCAAAAGCACAAACATTCACTTTGAATACAGCTTGTCATTGTGAACATTAAGTATGGAGTAACCTGTTCCATAACAACTAAAAAATTAAAACAAGATAGAAGTCATCTGGTTAGTCAAAACTCAATATCCTGTATCTACCCATTATTTTGAGTAAGTACAGCAGTCTGTTTATCTGTGTATCTAAGGTATCAATTGTTTTAAAATGAAAGCAGGTAATGGTACTGAGATGTCATAACTTTAATACTAAGACTTGAAGTCTACCCTGTTCATAGAAACAAATTCATAGATAAATAAATAACGTGCTAGAATGCAAAGAAAAAGAAGGATTTTGTTTACAGGCATTAGTCATCGTCTTAGGTTAAGTAGAGTAAAAAGAGAAGGATCCCCTGGAATACAAAAAGACACTCAAGAAAGCAGTAATAGCTAAGATAATGGGCTTCCCAGGGACTCTTGATAACTCTGCTACAAAATTAGTTATAATAGGCTAGAGAGATTGCTTAGTGGTTAAGGCAATTGCCTGCAAAGCCAAGGGATCCAAGTTTGATTCCCCAGGAACCACACAAGCCAGATGCACAAGGTGGTACATGTGTCTACAGTTCCTTTGCAGTGTCTAGAGGCCCTGGAGCACCCATTCTCTCTCTTTCTCTCTCTCTCTCTCTTTCCTCCTCTCAAATAAATAAATAATACAAATATTTTAAAAATTTATATTTTTAGCTCAGAATATATAGTAGAAATAACATACACCTGGGGAGGTCAAGTACTTACATAATGCCAAGGGTTTGATCCCCAGTGCCACAAAATAAATGAAAATGAAAACACAAACTGTGTTCTTATAATATTCCTAGTGTTGTGCTGCCTTATATATGAAGGATCCTTGTATTCTCTCCCATCAGTTATGACCAAGACTAACTTCAAACCATCAGTGAACTAGATAGAGAACTAGATAGAGAACTGGGAGTCAAGATCAGCAGATTCCAGGTGGCATACTTATGATAGTACTGATTTCTGCCTCTCTTAGAACAAAAACCTCATCTCTCTTGTGTCTGCTCCTCAGGCACAAAGAGATATATGCTACTTTCAGACTTTCACTTCCAAATCCTCAACGTGATCAACCATGCTCGCTCTTCTTCCTAGTATCTGGGATGACCTTGAAAGATGCGTGTTAATAGCAATGAAGTCTCCAAGGCCTGAGTCAGTTCCATGTATACAAGACTAGAAACTAAATCTATTAATCTGTTGAAAACTCTTCAGGGCTTAAAAATGTGTCTGTTAATAACAATTAACATTTAGACATGGAAAATATAGTGGAAGGTATGGAGGGGAAACAATACCTGAGAAATCTTCCCATTATAGGAAAATAAAAGAAGAAAACAAAGGCCTCTTGACAACATCCCTAAAGCTAGCTGTATTTTAGGATGAACCTAAGTTTGAAGTTGTAGGTCTTTGTGAGTAGGCAAGGACTCTGAAGCACTCCCAGGCTGTCCAGGAAGAATGTGTGCGTAGGAAAAGTTAAGAACAGAAGTACAACAGTGCCACCATATTCTGAATCTACCCTGACCCAACATGCTTGCATGGGCACCTGCTGTTTTCTCAGGGCTCTGTACTAGAGCCAGTGGGAAAACACATAAGTAAAATTAGTCTCCTTTGATTTTCTCAAGGAGTTCACAATGGTTTGAAGGAGGTTCCAGTTATTTCTGTTTTTTTTTTTTTTTCTTTTTTCACTTCCCATTTTCTCATGAGTTGTTATGGTTTAGGTATAAAGTGTCTTCCCTCAAAACTCATGTGTGGACAGCTTGATCTCAAGGTGGTGAGTAGATCATGGGGGCTCTGATCTAATCAATGGATTACTCCACTGACAGATAATAATTGAATGAAGTACTGAGAGATGGCAGGAAGTGTGGAAGGCTAGGGGTCTTTGGAAGAGATAGGTCATTGGGTTGTACCTTTGAAGGTTTGTCTTATCTCTGGTCTTTCTCTTTCTTTCGTATTCTCCTTCTCCATATCCTTTCTCTCTCCTCTCTGGCTGCCATGAGATGAACAGATTTTCTGCATGCTGTCCTTCCATGGGTTTCTGTCTTCCTAGAGGCTGATAAACAATGTACTCAGCTGGCCACAGACTGAAACTTATGAAACCACAGACCAAAGCAAACCTTTCCTCCTTTTTGTAATTTTTCTTAGATACATATCATAGTGACAGAACACTGATGACCAAGATTCAGGGGACATTTTGAGTGTCTACACTGAGTGATATGGGTAGTCTGATAGATTGTATCTTCTGCATGCTGATTGCTTAGAATTAATTTAGCCAGTTTACATTTAATGCTACCATATACAATATATTCCCATATAACATTCTGTGTAAGGCTTATGAGAAGTTTCTGAGACTAGAGTTCTAATTATTTAAAGGGGTGGCTCACAGAGAAAGGTGCCTAAATTGTCCCCTGAAAATTTACAGATTTAACATAGTACCCTGGGTTTCCAGGGCTGTGTCTTGTCTCTCCCCTACAGTTGTCATGTATCCTCTTCCTCATACCCTTTCTTTGTGAACTTTCTCACCCTTACTTTCCTCTGACAAGTAGCTATTTTCCTGCTGAGCCTCCCTACTTAAGATTGAAATCTCACCTTACTCTGCTTCTACAGACCTGGGAGAGAAAAAAGGAAACAACTCAGCAGATGTTTCCCTATAAACGTTTTTTAAGTGTAAGTTGCTAATGTGAAAGGTTTATTTCAGGGCCTGCCAGTGTTAGCAGATGTGTGAGAAGATGAATACCTGCGTAGACAATTATAAAAATTTATAGCAGGTCTATAGAAGGAATCAATCATTTTACAAAAGATAACACAATCAGATTTCTCATGTAGATTGCCCAACTTGCTCCTAGACAACTCTTAGAGACTGATTTGGTCCCTATATTTATTCTTGAACCTTTGTACTTATGAAAATGAGGCCATACAATGGGGAAGTAGAAATGCTCAGTGCCTTCAGATGTGGGCTACAGAATATAATTAGGAACACAGTACCCAGAGACTCTGCCACTCAGAAGCCAGGGCTCCTATTAATTGCCACAATGTTTTTGGACATAAATATTTACACTTCATTTCTCATTAAAATTCTGCTTCTGAAAATGTTAAGCTCAGACCTCTGGTTGCTGGATAATTAATAGCAAAGTAATGCATTGAGACTTTCAGGGGATTGAAAGTATGTTGTTTCACTCTGGGCACTCACACAGTGGGAACAGTGCTCACCAATATTCCTGCCCAGTAAAGATCACCTGAAAGGATGGGAAACACTGAAGGGCAGAATTTAATGAGCAGTAGGAATCAATTGCATTTCCTCAGCACATTTTCTTTCTTTGTCTTTTCCCTTTAATTTGAGGTAGGGTCTCATTGTAGCCACGCTGAGCTAGAACTCACCCTGTAGTCCTAGACAAGGCTGGCCTCAGACTCACAGCAATCCTCCTACCTCTGCTTCTTGAGAACTTGGATTAAAGGTGTGCACCACCACACCTACCCTCCATCAGCACTTTTAATCACATTAATATCAAGTAGCAAGACAGGGAGGTTCCATTATTCTCACCGAATATTTTCTTTCTGAACAGACAGAAGTGAGAATGAATTTTAGAAGCATTAAAGGCCTAACTATATCGGTAGGAGGAATGTGGAGCCAGGAAACTGTCCTGAAATGCCATGGGGAAAAGATTGCAATCTGATATTCATCACAATACCTAGGCATCTGGGTCAATAATGTTTGTTTTATTATACTTTATGGTCAGAGATGTTTGCCCTTCAGTTGTCCAACACAGCTGGATAACAGTGTTGTTTCAAGTTACTAGTTGGATAACAGTTGGTTTCAAGTTACAAGGTGGTGTTTACTGGCCTGATTTCATTTCCCTGTGTCTACTAGTCATTTTCCAAGATGTAGTAAAACCACGTATCCTCAACTTACCATTAGTTTAGTAGCCACCTTATAATTCACCTACTAGTAAGCTAGTTGCTGACAAAGTCCTCCACCACTTCACAACCCATGCATCCTAGTTTCATTCCCATTTATTTTGTTCAAATATTGCTAACCTTCCAAGAGGCACCCCCCAGATATCCCAAGATAACTTTAAAACCTCATACTTGAAGACCTGAAGACCTTACTATCTATAGAAAACCCTTGCTCCTATGTTTTGCTATTGAAAGAAAAATAAATAAATAAATAAATAAATAAAACATTTATTCTTGAAGACTCTGATCTGATGTGCACAGATTTTGGAGGACATGCCTGATCTGTTTTCCTCTCCTAGTAGGCCGGGTACTTTGTCCAGCACTGAAGAGCCTCCAGCTCTGACACTGCACATCCTCATGGGCACCTTCCCACTAGCTAAGGCTTCTCAATGGTAGGATCATGCCATACACATCTCTATAGCTCTTCCCCCAGCATACACTATAGATAGAGTTGTGTATCACTGTGCATCATTTGTACTCCTGTCTTGATCAAAGCATTCCCATTTGGAGAAGCGCTTTTCACCCTAATTTGAGTCTTGCAAAGAGAGCGCTTTCACATCCCTTGAGTGAGAGGGCAGTGCTGTGTTGAAGCTGCCCCGAGGCATGGCTTCACTCAGAAACTTACATCTGCAGAGCTTGACACCCTTGGGATCGTATTCTGCTTCTCACTGAGGACTGGCTTTTGGCTTTATTCACACACATTTCAAATGGTCTTTTGCCTTGCAGTGGTGGCTTGATGTTCTGGGATTATACACCAATAGTTTATGACTTAAAGAAGAAAGAATACCTATCTCTAGTGGCTATTTCTGAGCTCCCAGGGAAGATTATGATTGGTTGGCCATGATCAGGTTGCATACTCACCATTGGGGCACTTTCTAGGTAACATTATTGGTTATTAAGGGTGGGACAGCTTTGGGAATAAGGTGGTCATTTCAATGGCTGCCGTGATGTCCAGCATGGGACAGGACAAAGAAAACAAGCTGTTGGAAGGAAGAACAAAGAAGAGACCTTTAACAGACAACATTCCAGTTGCCTCAGTGCCCTGCGTGGCACATAGTGAGTGCTAGGAAGAAGTTCACTGCCTGAATAGATTGCAAACAATGTCCTTTAGATTTATTTTGTCCTACAATCAGTGACACAAATGCTTGCATAGAAAGAGTGCAGCCCCTCCGTGCTTCATGAAGAAAATGTTCATTTGTTTGCTTCAAGACCTACATAATCTTTAAGTTCATAAGATACTGTGTTCAGTTTCCAGGATAGCTTTATTTATGCAACAACTCTCAATCTGGCAATGCAGTGGGCTACTTTTAGACTGCTACCCACAGCTACAGGCATCAATCTGTTTCCCACAGTGTTGCTTGCTGTGATAATCTCACTTCCATCAGTGTTTCTATCTTTAACTCCTTGTTTGTTAATAAAATCATGTAAAGAAATATCAACAAAGACATGTACCTAAGCTTAAAGCAGCTGGCAATATGATAAAATGAACCCAATGCCCTTTGCTAGGAATGTCTAGTTATCTCTGGAAGTGGAGATGCTGCCTCAGTTCTAGAAGGCATTATTCTGTTTCTTAAAAATAGTTTCCATTAGATGACTTCTTATGTCAATAAGTGTTAACTCTCTCTGCATGGAAACATACAATATTCAAAATACTGACTTTATCCAAACCACTAGAACCCAGGACTCAGCTCCTGTATTACTAATTTTACTCAGTGATCCTAAGTTTTCTGACCGTTCAATAAACACACAGGTTTGTTTTCTGCTTTGCAATTAGGACAAATTATATGCCTCCGATCAAATTTTAAATAGTATGGTTGATGTTTCAAGCTACTTTATGACTACTGTGCTTGGGTACTGTGTCCTACCAGCTTATACACTGAAAACTTGATACCCTAGGGTGAAGCTCTGGAGAGGCAGCTCATTTCAACAGGCAGCATCTAAGACAAGTGGTTAGGTCACAGGAAGCCTGATCGTGGTATGGAGTAATGGCCTGTAGTAGGAAAGGGTCAGGTCCCATGGGTTTGTACATCAGAGGATTATGATAAGGTTAGATGATTTCTCAGCTTGCCTTTGCTCTCTCACACTACATCTACTTTAAGTACCTGCCATTCTGTTACCTAGCCAGAAGACCATTGCCAGGCTTTGGTGCCATTCTGCTTCGTTTTCACATACCAGGTCATAAGTCAATAAATCTCTTTTCTTTTTATCATACCCAGCCTCAGGTATTTTGTAGCAGCAGTCTAAGTTAGCTATTCTAAAAGGCTATGTGGAATTCTTCAAGAACACTACCTACTCTTTAAACTACGAAAGCTTTTTTCATGC
Organism: Jaculus jaculus; assembly: GCF_020740685.1. Taxonomy (NCBI): domain Eukaryota; kingdom Metazoa; phylum Chordata; class Mammalia; order Rodentia; family Dipodidae; genus Jaculus; species Jaculus jaculus. The sequence goes on from NC_059115.1 coordinate 26,362,922, forward strand.
AGTTCTTCCAACAAAAGCACCCATCACCTGCCCTTGTCCTACCTATTCTTGGAAGTACAGAAAAAGATATCCTGCTCTGCACATTTTTCCTATTTTATTTTATTTCATCAGAATGCTTCTTTCCTTTTCTGTACTGAGCCCTTACAGCCCTTTTCTTGTACTGTGGTTAAAAATAAACATGGTTCATTTATGTAAGAGCTATTTGGGGATTATCTGATCTCTCTCACTTGAATGCAAGCATCTTCCCTTTGGGACTGGATGTTCTGTGTCATGGAGCACACATGGGCTGGCATCAAACCAGGCCATGATGAAACCCAGCACTGTTGCTAAGTGCTCTGGGGAACCACTCATCTCCAGAATTGCCGGACTCCTTACCCAGTACAAGTCTTGGATGGTAAAATGTAAAGGTGAGATTATCCCAGTGAAAGCACATGACACTGAATTTGAACATGGAACAGTTTTTGTTTAACTTCCGTCAGTAGATAATGATAAAAACTCTGAAGTCCTTCCTGTTTGCTGCTGCAAATAAAGTCCTAGTTTTGCATAGGAGTCCATAAGGCAGAGTGATTAGTGCTCCCCCACTTTAACCTCATTTTCATTTCTTTTAAATACTTTATTGGGGGTATTATTGGCAGCTGGTAAAGTGAACATGTAGAAATGCAAAATATGGAATGTTTCAGCAGAATCTGAACTTACGAATCCCACACCTTAATACATAAGAAAATATATGTAACTACCAAAGTTATCTTCTGCTCCATTTTTAATTTGTTATTGCTATTCATGTCTACGTGTCCAAACTCTAGTCTTCAGTCAGCCATATATTTGTTTTCTAATGTAATATTAATGTAATGTAATATTAGTTTGCATTTTCTAGAATTTCATATAAGCAAAACTGTACAATATATGCTTAATTACACAAGTCTCTTTTTACTCAGCACATTTATTTTGAAGTTATCCTTAGTGTAGATAGATCATAGTCTATCAGTACTTTATGGATTTTCTTTTATTAGTTTTGTACTCAGTGAACACAGTCAAGTTCATACTATTGTTAGCCTCCTTCCTGTCCTCCCCCCTCTGTAGGGACCCTCCTAGTTGGGTAATATGGATCACACATTGTGGGCTTAGACATCACTTATGGGTAGGAGGCAATGTCTCTGTGTATCATGACCCAGTAAAGAAAAATGACAATGAAATTTGAAGAAAAATGGTTGAAGCTGGAACAGATCATTCTCAGCAAACTCACCCAATCACATCACAGAAAGATAATTGCTGCATAGTCTCGCTCATCTACAGCTTCTAACCTTAATCTAGCCAAGATGCCAACATACCTAGCAAGCACCTATTATATTCTTCATGGATTTTTATTACTAAAGATTATTTGTTTATATAAATAAGCCACTTTTGTTGAGAAACAGTTTGTTTATTTATAAATTTCAACTATTACAATTAAAGTTGCTCTATCATGTAATATATTCTCTTGAAGCATAGCTATGTGGCCTTTAGATAAGATCTTACAATGAAATGCCTGAGTCATATAATAGTAAAATTTGTCCTAATTTCTTACATTCTTTGTCATAGTGTGTGAGGTCCTGGGTACTCCACAACTTGGTCAGCATTTGGGACCATCACTCTTTAGTCCAGACACTTTAGTAAGTAATGATTAAAATATGAGTGCTACAGAAGCAGATGATGCTGAACATTTTCTACATGCTTAGCTCTCATTTCTATTCTTCTAGAACATAGCATACCTGTCTAGATCATTGAACTTATTTTTAATTGGTGTGTAGTTTTTCTATTATTAAATTTTATGAGTTCTTTATACATTTAAGAGACAAGTTATTTATTAGACACAGGCTTTGCAAATGTTTTAACCCACTTGGTAGTTTCTATTATTACTTCACATTTAAGAGTCTAACTTTTGCCAGGCATGGTGGCATACATCTTTAATCCCAGCACAGGAAAGGCCAACATAGGAGGATCACTGTGAGTTCCAGGCCAGGCAGAGACTACACAGTGAATTCCAAGTCAGGCTGGTCAGTCCAGATAAAATGAGACACTACCTCAAAAAAGGGGGTTATATTTGCTTTTTGATCATATCCAATTTGTGGCCTTGAATCTAAGGAATTTTTGCATGACCTAAAATTAGAATAAATTTAGTCTGTCTTTTCTTTTGGCATGTCACAGTTCTGTGCTAATTTAGGAGGATTATACATTTGATTTGACTTTTGTATGTTCCATGAAGTATCAGTTAAAGATAATTTTTGGACATGTGTATTCAGGTTTTTTTAATGTTTAAAAGCACTTTTTTATTAATTAGTTTTGTATTCAGCAAATACAGTCAGTTTGGTACCATTATTAGGCTCATCCATGACCTACACCCTCCCCATTGGCTCCTCCTTGTTGAGGTATATGGGTCCTGCATTGTGGAGCTAGCCCACAGTTATGGGTAAGATAAATGTCTCTGCATATCATGACCAAACATTCTGACATTCTTTCCACCTCCTCTTCTGCAAACTTTCCCTGAGCCATGTTGAGCTCATTTTTGGTCTGCTTCAGTGATGAGGTGTTGGGGGCCTCTGAGGCTCTGGCTCTCTGATTTGGTAGGAATTGGTTTTCTCTGTGTTGGTCTCCTTCCCTCTGTGCTGGTATCCAGTTCATCAGGAAAACAGCACCCTTTCCTTGTTTCACCATTTTTTCTTAGTTTCAGCCAGAGCCCTTTTGAGGTATGATGGGGTGGCTCTCTCCTTAGGATCTAGAACAATCTGAAAAAGAGAAGCAGATTCTCAAACGGAGAGTAAGTTAGCACCAGGACAAATGAGATAACCCTTACTTTTTTTTTATAGAGAATTTAATAGGTGTAAGCCCTCTTGTAGCCCATGATTTATGGTAGCTTGATATTGGAGAGTGGGCTTATGTTTGTATATGGTTTTGACTTGGGTCCCATAACTGAGGGGATCAGTTAGCCAAATCAAGAGCAGTTGGTTCCCCACCATGGCTGTGTGCCACTATTGCACTTGTGTGGGCATCACAACAGGTTATTTGCTGCTAAGTAGATTAGACCATGAGTTGCTTGGACAGATATTGGTTATTTTTCCCCAGTTGCCCATCTGTGCCCTTCTGGCACTAGATGTGTGCTGATTGTCTGGAGACTGACTCTCTTCTAGCTTCTAGCCATGCCATTCCATTTGATGTGTCAACTGCATATGGTGTCTTCAGCAGTAGGGTCTTACCACTAACCTTTAGTGGGTCATCAAGTACTCTGACAGAAATCTGTCTGTCTTAAGAGAAACTTTCTTTTCTCTATTGCTTTTGCAGCTATGTCAAGAAGATGTGTGAATGTCTATCTAAACTTGTGTCTACTCTACTGAGTTACTTGTTAATCCTTGTAAAAATGCCAGAGTATATTTTTTTATGCTCACTTTATTAGAATAACCCAATGAAGTTTGAAATTTGTCTTCCAATGTTGTGATTATTCAACCTTGTTTTGACAATGCACATTTTTTTAAATTTCCACCTAAATTTTACAGTCAGCTTTTCAATTTTAAAAATCCTGCTTGAATATTGACTAGAATTGCATAGAATTTTTAAAACAACTTATGGGGCTTGGGGGATGTCTTGGGGGTTAGAGACACTTGATTGCAAAGTCTGACAGCCTGGGTTCGATTTCCCACTACCCATGTACTTACAGCCAGATACACAAAGTGGCAAAAGCCCTGGTGTGTTCTGTGTCTCTCTCTCTGTCTCTCTCTCTCTCCATGCAAATATTTTTTTTAATTATGAAGCATTAACTTCTTAATAATAGGTAGCATATGTTAACATATATGAAATTATTTACATTTGCTTGAATATGTGTTGGAATCCTTTGTAGCTTTTTTTGTAAAGATCATTTCTCTCACATTTTTTGCTCAAGTTCTCTTTGTAGTACTCTTATATCCCGAATCTTGTTTGGTTGACTCATAATCCTTCAATTGCTCCAAACCTCAGCTCTGTCCTGGAAACTCACAAGGAAGTAATCTAAGGGATGCTTTTGTCTATTTTATGTCAAACAAATAAGGTAAAATGGGGTCATTCTCTGTTGTGGCTTATTCTACAAAGTCTTTCTAAGTGTTGTTTCATAGTCTCTATTTTTGGCTGGCTTGAATGAGAAGTCAGTTCTTTCCACATAAATTCATAGTCACTAGGTCGCTCTTTCTTTGTTTCCTTGTGCTTCCTAAATTTATTCACATTCAAATCCCATTTAAACTTGATTTTTTAAAAATCTTTTCTCATGTCTGAAACACATTTCTTAGAAGTATATAAGCTCACTGAGTCTTATGGCTCTGAACTTTGCTCTGGTGCCAGCTCCTTAAGATGAACTTCTTCCCCCAGTTTAGTGAAGTGAAGATACCTCACCACCAAGGATGTGGAATTCACAACACCATTTCTTTGCCTTGGAATTACTCAGTTAAGCCCTTGTTCATGGTCTCTTGCTAATCACTAAAACCTGAACTCTGAAAGCATCACTCTTGTCTGCTCCTCCCCATCAACATCAGAACATAGAATAGTACCCAAAACCTAGAGCAGCACCAAATACCTACAGCCTAGAACAGCACCCAGTACCTAGAACCTAGAACAACACCTAAAGCCTAGGAGTCCCACTAATATTTGTTAGAAGACAGGTCATGACAGATTATAAGATTTTTTTTTAAGTATTGTGTTTTCTGCATGTGTACATATAAGTTTGAGTAAGTAGAGTGACTTAGGGAAAACAAGGGGACTTGTTTATCCATATAACAAAGGAGGCCAGAGAAAAGCACAGTTAATTTAATAGAGTACTGAATTTAGTGTCTCTAAAATGAAATGAGGGTGCAGGATTTGTCTTAACACTTTGTCACCTGTAGTATACTGGATTTTCATCTCAGCTTCAATGTCCATATGTCCCCGAGATGATTAGAGTTCCAAGCAGGAAGTATAGACAGCTTTTGGTATCTAAACAAATATTTTTCTTAATCCTACCTAAAAGGTAAATATATATATATATATACAGTATTTTCAACAGATGTTCATCATATTTTCTTGGCCAGTTATTGGTGATTATTCCTCAAATTAATGGATAGCATTGGGAATGGAAAATAGTAAGTGACTTAAACTATCTGTTACAGTCAAGATTACATTGCTTGTAGAAATCACCCAACTAACAGCGTCTTGTGGGAAAAGGGGTTTATTTTGGACAGTATGCCAAACACTGGAAAGGGGAAACTGGCTATAATACCCATAAGCCCACCCCCAACAATACACTCCCTCTAGGAGGCATTAATTCCCTAAGCTCTATCAGCTGGGAACCTAGAATTTAGAACACCTAAGTTTATGGGGCAACAGCTGAATCAAACCACCACATACTGCCCCTGGCCCCCATAAACTGATATTGATACATGATGTAAAATACAATGCATTCAGTCCAACTTTAAAAGTCCCCATTTTTTTTAGCAATCCCAATGATGCTCAAATATCCCCATAGTCTAAGATCTTTTAATTGAGCCATAATACCAAAAAATCCCACCCCCAAAACACATAATGGCACCGAATAAACATTCACACTGCAAAAGATGGCATGGGTATAGCTAAGAAATATGCAGCTAATAGAAGATTTAAAACAACCAGGGCAAACATCAAACTCGGTAGCTCCAAGTCCAACCAGTCTAGCCAGTGAAAATCACCAAGTCTGATAATTTTAACCAGCAACAGTCTCTTGAGTTCCAATTCCACCCCTCCAGCTAGGCTACTCACAGTCCTGGAAAACTTCATCAGGGCTGGCAGTTTTCCATAGCAGCCATTTCGAGGTCCCGGAATCTCCACTGGGACTCCACTGCAATCCATGGTTCCTCCTCATGGCCCCATGAGTTCTCCATGCAGGCATCCAGCAAACCTGCTTCACACTGCCCATGGCCACTTCCAAAACACAAGACCATGTTGCAAACTCAATGACCCTCTCTTTCCTGCATTTTTTATACTCCACAATACCAGGTAGGGTGCCAAGTTGTTAATCCAGGAGGGAATAAAACAGACTTTGAAGAACTGGACACTCTTTCAGCATTCAGGTCCCTTCAAAAGAGGCTATATTCTTCCTGTTGCCACAGTGCAGGTCAGCTGGCCCAAGCTCAAAGGTTGCAATCTCTCAATTGCAGCTGAACAGGCAGCAATTTCTACCTAAACATTACTTTCTGTGCTATATCCCTCTGCTCACACCAGTTCATTTCTACACAAAGCTACCCTGCACAACTTCTCAGGACACAGGCAAAACAGCAAGCTTCTAACACAAACTGCTAGCCCAGTTCAAGCAAAGCTCTTTCCCACCCTGAAAAGCCAAACTTCACAGTCCATGGTTCTTATTGCATTCAAGTCTTTCAACTGTGACCATAATAGTCCATGAAGCTGTACTTACAGCACTGCAAGGCATCTCTTAGGCCAAGGTTTCAAATCCTCCCACATTCTTCTTGAGAATCAGCTCCAAAAGGCCAAAGTCACAGTCAGGTGTCTAGCAGCAATCCCACTCCTCAGTACCACTTTACTGTTGTAGTCAGGTTCTCATTGCTGGTAGAAATCACCCAACTAAGAGCAACTTGTGAGAAAAAGAGGTTTATTTTGGCTTGCGGGCTTGAGGGGAAGCACCACAATGGCAGGGGGAAATGATGGCATGAGCAGATGGTGGACATCACCCCCTGGCCAACATCAGATTGAAAATAACAACAGAAGATTGTGCCAAACACTGGCATGGGGAAACTGGCTACAACATCCATAAGCCCACCCCCAACAATACACTCCCTCCAGGAGGCATTAATTCTCAAATCTCCATCAGCTGGGAACCTAGCATTCAGAACACCTAAGTTTATGGGCACACCTGAATCAAACCACCACACTAACCAATATTCACTTCCATTCAAGACATTCCTCCCTTGACTTTGGGTTCCATTGAAATCTCTTTCCCACCTCTTCCAAGAACTTAGCTGGCAAAAGTTTTCGTTAATTGGGAGTTATGTCACAATGGAAGGCGGGAAGTGTATTGTTAGGTAAGCTGTTGAACATTATTTCGTTGGGATGAGAATGGGTGTTATAAACATTGATTAAACTCACTTTGATTCCCTTAGACAATGTCTCATAACTCTACACACTTGCTAGAGTGCGAGACATGCCTTCTGATGTCAGCTGAGTTGAGCATGGAGTTTGTAACTTACATAAGTGCCTCTTGCTTTGTGTAACATCTCGGGCTTTCAGCCCCTTTTTCTGGTATTGTGCCCATAACACTTGTGCCAGTTGTCACTGAAATACTGCTTTGACAAACTTTCTACAAGCTGGCAAGGGGATTTCTGAAGTGGAAAGACATTTTGTGTTGCTTTTCCCATTTGAAAATGGAAGCTTGATCATAGTATAATTCTTGTGATACATCCATTGAGAAATATTACAGCTGATTTTATGGAAAATGAATCCATATATTTTACCAAATATTTTGACCAATAAAATTGTGTTATTCTTAATTTACTCCTGTATAACCTCAAACACACAAATAAAATTATATTGTTATACTCTAAGAATGAATCTCTAACATCATCTAAATAAGGTTGATGCTGATAGTATAAAAATTGAGCCTGAAGAGATTAATCTATTTTATCAAATCCAATGGAAAGAACTGTTACCACCCATAGAGCTAATTCTGGATATGTGTTCCTAATCCCACCACTGCAGAAGAAATTGTTAGCTTGAAATTCACAATCATGGTATTATCCATACCATGGAGACTGGAAAGATGCTACAAAGAAGAACCAGTTTCTTTTTTTCTTTCATCGAGGTAGGGTCTTACTCTAGCTCAGGCTGACCTAGATTTCACTCTGTAGTTGCAAGGTGGCCTCAAGCTACCAGTGATCCTCCTACCTCAGCCTCCCAAGTGCTGGTATTAAAGGCATGATCCACCACACCTGGCTAAGAACCAGTTTATTTACTGAAGTCTGGTTATTAAACATTTACCAGTATATCAGGTAATGAAAACATGAAAAACAAGATTTAAAATAGCAGTACTGAGGCATGGGAAGATGGTTCAGTGGGTAAAATCATAGCACTAAAACATATAAAAAAATGTTAGAGCTGCATACTAATAGAAATTAGCATTGGTAATAAATTAGTATTAACACTTGATTTTACTATCCTTACTGATATCTTCTGACTTAGAATCCAGTTTTCTTTCTATTAAATTGTGGTTTCTATAACCTGTTAAGTTCGTTTTCTCTCTCAGTTTAGATCCATTATGTGTCTGAATAAAATTGGGCTGTAAGTGTTTTAGTCAGGAGTTAGGTGGTGAAAAGTGTCTGATGTGCACAGAAATGTGACTTCTCAGCAGGATCTGTACTCTTGGACAGAATCAAGAAATGGCAGAAAACAATACTTAGAGAATAGACATAAGCCAAAATTACCTGACAGCAGAAACTAGACCTATGGCTATGTCTATAAGGACAGCCTGGTTATGACATAGTCAAGGTGCTACTACCTCATTGGCTATTGTTTTGATGAGACATGAACATAATTTATCCACAGCCAATACCTCTCATATGATATCTCAGTAAACTCTGGTGGAACCCACTAACTGGATGACCCTGAGTCATGCCATTGCTCTCTTAGTGCCATAGGAATCCCACTCCATTGATGCCCTTTCCTAGTTATTGTGAAGACAGCATGAATATTCAAATATGGATATTCAAGCATGTCTTATGTAATTAAAAAATAAGTAAGACAAATATAACATGCTTTCTTTCACATGCATATCCTAGTGTCTAATTTGTATTTATATAGGAATGAGTATGAGTAGAGGTCATGAAACTAGAAAGGGGATCATGGGAGGAGAAAATGAGGCTTCTAGGAAGGTGCTGAGGAGGGTAATAGAATACATGTGACAGAAAATTGGAAAGGGAAGAGTGGGAGCAGAACAGGATAAACCATGACTTCAGGGAAAAGGGGGAAAGGAACAGGTGAAGTGATAGGATCAAACAAAATGCAAATGTTTGTAATACCATGAGGAAGCCTGGTACTTTGTGTTCTGATAAAAAAAAAAACATATTAAAGACTTGGTCTTTGTGCAAAATTAATAGCTTGGCTAGTGGAAAAGTTAAAAATTAGAGGTAAAGTCTGGGCATGGTGGCACATGCCTTTAATCTCACCACTTGGGAGGCAGAGGTAGGAGGATAGCATGAGTTCAAGACCACTCTGAGAATCTAGTAGTGAGTTCCAGATCAATCTGGCCTAGAATGTGACTGTATGTCAATAAAACAAAAAACAAAAAAAAAATGGAGATAAGATAGAAATTTGAGGAAAAATGGTTGAACCTGGAACAGATCATTCTCAGCGAACTTACCTAATCACAGAAAAAAAATCGACACATAGTCTCACTCATCTGCAACACCTAACCTGAATCTGCCCAAGATGCCTTACATACCCAGCAAGCACCTCATGGACTAGACAATAAGATGGAGGGGAGGGCGGGGAGGGAATCAAAGGGTGGAAAACAGTAATCCAGACCCACACGGCAATGGTACCATAAAACTGTACTTCCTAAAAGACAGACCAAATGGCTGAACCTTCACTAGACCCTTACAGGAAACACCTGAACCACAAGACACTGGAGAGGGTAGGATCAAGACTGACCTAAATCTCCTACATCTTCCCTCCCTCCCTCTCCCCCTCTCCCCTCTATCTCTCTCCTCTCTAACTCTTGTATATTAGTTATGTTTTTCCTCAATTTCTTAGTGCACACTGACCTTTAACCCCCACTTCCAGCTTGGGCCTACCATCCACAATGAGCTTTTGATCAGAGAAACCTACAAGGTTTCCCAAAACAATGACAGACTTCTGTCAGAGTACTTGATGACCCACCAAAGGCCAGTGGTAAGACCCTATTGCTGAAGACTCCATACGCAGCTGACGCGTAAAATGGAATGACATGGCTGGAAGCCAGGAGAGAGTCAGTCCCCAGAAAGTCAGCGTGTCTAGTGCCAGAAGGCGCTACATAGGCGACTGGGGGAAATGACCAAGATCTGTCCAAGCAACACATTGTTTAACCTAATTAGCAACAAATAACCAGATGTAATGCCCACACAAGTGCAATAGTGGTACACAGCCATGGTGAGGAATCAATTGCTCTTGATTTGGCTAACTGATCCACTCAGTGGTACTAGACCCATAGCTGGAGCTGGGAAACAAGTCAGAACCATACCCAAACGCAAGCCTACTCTACAATATCAAGCTACCATCAATCACGGGGTATAAGAGGGCCTAAACCTATCATACTGTCTATCAAAAAAGTAAGTGTTATTTCAGTTTTCCGGGTGCTAACTTACTCTCCATTGGAGAATCTACTTCTCTTTTCCAGATAGATGCAGATCCTAAGAAGAGAGCTGTCCCAACATACCTCAAAAGGGGCCCAACTGAAACTAAGGACAACTGGCGAAATAAGCAAGGGTGATGTTTTCCTGTGAACTGGATACCAGCACAAAGGGGAAGGAGATCAACGCAGAGAAAAATCAACTCCTATCAAATCAGAGAGCCAGAGCCTCAGAGGCCCCCAACACCTCAGCACTGAAGCAGACCAAAAATGAACCCAACATGGCTCAGGGAAATTTTGCGGAAGAGGGGGCGGAAAGAATGTCAGAGTCACATGTTGGGTCATGATTTGCAGAGACATTTATCATACCAATAACTGGGGGCTAACTCCAGAATGCACGACCCATTTTCATTAACAAGGAGGGTCTAATGGGAGGGGGTAGATCAAAGATGAGCCTAAATAATGGTACCAAATTGCCTGTATTTACTGAAAAGAAAACTAATAAATTAAATTTTAAAAAAAAGATGTTCTACAAAAGACATAGATGGGCACATAGAAATAGAACAAAGGGCATGGATGCTTGTGTCTCAAGTTGATTCTCCACAGAAGTCACTTACCTCCAGAGGACCACTGCATAGCCAGGTAAGCCTGTGATTCATAAGGTGAATCACTACAAGCTTGTGTCCTGCAGCACAGGTGGCAAAGTCACATTTGGTAATTTTATGTTGGCAGGATTCTTACCAAACTTAATCTAGGCTCACCAGCAGTGTGTCCAAGCATTACTTGGCAGAGATGTATATTTAGTATGTCTCTACTCCATGAATAACTTGGCCTGCACCTCTACAGTTTGAATATGTTAGATTCAGTAGCTGGCAATAAAACGATTTGTGCTTCCTGATATATGTTTACCTTCCCCAAAGTCAGTATCTCTGTCAGCAGCAATCTTCAAGGATGAAAAATGAACCTGATTTCTGCATTAACTTGGCTCAATCCAAGGGATCTTTGTCATCCAAATGGCAGTGTTCCACTCTCCCCACCAATCTTCATCCTCATCCTCATCATCTAGAAGCAGGGAGCCTGCTGGACTATGGGGGAAGTCTATAAAAGGCAATTGAAAAGTACTATCTGAGGCTAGTACCTCACACATTGGGTGTACTCCTTGATATTGTATATGCTGTGAGATGGTGACTGTCATGTGGAAAAATGTCCCTAGCAGACAAAATACACAGGTTTGGGTATGCACAGCATCCTCTGAGACATGCTCTCAGGCACTCCTTCCTGAAGGAACCAGGACTCACAGGTAGAGTGCCATCACCAAACCCGCAGCTGTGGGTGTTACTTGTTCACTTCAGTCTCCACATCCATGACAACAAGACAAAGAGCTCACAGACTTATTTCAGTGATGGGTCCAGACATTAATGTGATTATGCAATGAGATAGGAAGGTACACTTGGGATTCATAGCGTCCTGTTTTGGGCACCTTTTTGTCTGGTGAAAATGGGGACAATTCAGCTGTGTAAACATTGCCCAGCAAGGGTAGAAATTGATAGTATGATATAAATACTTGCTGTTTAATGTGGGTTGTATAAAACTGACAGAGACACAATAAGAAAAGAGAATTATAGATCAAAATCTCTGATGAACTTAGATGCAAAAATTCTCAATGAAATTTATGCAAACCAAATCCAAGAACACATTAAAACTATCATCTACATTGATAAAGTAGATTTCACCCAGTTAAGCAGGGATGGTTTAGCATATGTAAATGTGATACATCACATAAATTGATTTAAAGACTTGGGATCACATCACATGATCATTTCAACAGATATAGAAAAGACTTTCAACTAAATACAACATCCTCTCATGATTAAAACAATGGAGAAACTAGGGATGGAGGGATCATAAATCAAAAATAATTAAAGGAAATGTACAATAGACTCAAGGCCCATATCATACTAAATGCAGAAAAACTTGAAGCACTCACACTAAGGTCTAGACAGGGTACCCACTCTCACCACTGCTTTTCAACATCATATTCAAAGATTTAGCTCAAGAAAGTCAAAAGAAGAAATAAAAAATAATACAAATTGGAAAGGAAGAAGTGAAACTAGCCCTATTCACAGGTGACATGATTCTGTACCTAAAAGAACTAAAAGAATTGCCAAAAATCTCCTAAAAGTGATAAATGCTTTCAGAAATGTGGTTAGATATAAAATCAACACACAAAAATCACTGACCTTTGTATATATCAATGGCAAACATACAGAGAAAGAAATCAGAGAAGCTGTCCTGTTTATAATAGCCACAAAAAATTAAATAATTTGGAATCTCCACACTCAAGAAAGTGAAAGCCCCATACAACGAAGGCATACAAACGTTGAAGAAAGAACTGGAGGAAGACATGAGAAGGTAGAATGATCTCCCATGATCATAATGAATAATTACTATTGTAAAATGTCCCTCCTATCAAAAGCAATATACAGATCCAATGCAATTCCAATCAATATCCCAGCAACATTCTTCACAAAGTTAGGGAAAAAAAAAAAAAAAAAGCAATTCCAAAATTCAAATGGAAGTATAAAAGGCCTCAGCCAAATATGTCGTCAGCAAAAGAAACACTTCTGGTGGTATCACCATACCTTATTTTAACGAATACTACAAAGAACTCAGAAAAACTAAACATGGGTCAAGAAACCCACTCAAAATATGGGGTAGGGAATTAAACAAAGTTCTCAATGAAGAAATATAAATGGCCAAGAAACACCTAGAGTTGTTCAAAATCTTTAGCCATGAGGGAAATAAAATTAAAATGACTTGAGATTCCATCTCATTCCAGTCAGTGGCATGAAATTTGTAGGAAAATGCATAGATTTGAAAAATAATCATACAAAATGAGGTCACATAGGTACAGAAAAGACAATTGCCTTATGTTCTCCCACATGTGGTTCCTAACCTGGAACCGCAAACAGCATGACTTGATTGCAAGTGGGAGTAAGCATCAGGAGTATTGCATTGCATTGGAATGAAGCTAGGAGAAAGGGGGAATATGGAGACAGGGCAAGAGGGGGGACAGAAAAAAAGAAAAAACATTAAGGAAGGAAGGAAGAATACAGGGCTTGGCAGGGTCTTTGGGGGTAAGGGGAAGAAAAAGGTGGGGGGAGAATTACACCAAAGTAATGACAATATAAATCAGTACCATATAAAACTTTCTCCTGGATAACACCGTACAAGATATAACCCTTAATAAGTTGGGTACAAGGAGTGGCCCTGATAAAAGTACCGTGTAGAAGGTAAAGAAAGTTTAATCCCTGAAACCATGGGCTCTAATTGGTAAATGCCAGGGCCAGAATTGGGTTTTCCCAAACATGGAGCTGTTGGCTGGGAAGACCCACGAGGTCCCTAAAACAATGCAAGTCTTTGCCATAGCACTTGGATATTTTCCTGAACTAAAAGCTTATTGCTGAAGTCACCATAGTCTGTGGCCACAGGGCACTGAGAATCCATGCAGAAACTGAGAGGGTAATCAATTCCCTCCTAGGTAGCACTCACAGCACTGAAAAGTGCTTTGGGAAATGCTGGGGACAGGGGGCGGATAATGGTTATCTGAAGTGAGAATAAGCAGAATATCCTGCAAACTATCACATAAACCAGTCAGTCAAGTACACTCCTGTGCAATAGTGTCACACAGCCTAGTCTCTCAAATAACTGTGCTTACCCCTTTAGTCAAAACTGCTCTCACTCTTGGTTGGAGAATCTGTTTTATTTTACAGTGGAGATCCAGGACCCATAAATATGACAAGACTGACTGTCTACCACAGAAGGGTACCTCTACCAAATGTGTCAGGGCCTGGGAGGCATTGCAGAGGAAGAAGCAACATGAGTACTGCTCTCATGCTAGCCTGAAAACCAACTCCAGGGAGATAGCAAAAGACATTGTGGTCACTCAAAACTCATCAAAGCAGAAATGTAGAGGCTACAGAGAACTCAACACTAAGTAAGATTTCTAAGATGCCCACAAAAGCTCAGGGGACATTGCAGAAGAGGGGCAGAAAGATTATGAGAGCCACAGAGGGGTAGGAATAACTCGAGGAATTATCCTCCCCCCTGGACACCCACGGATACTGACTAAGGCCTTCAGGGCCCTGCAGTGAGTACCAATAATCCCAGTGAGGAGAGCCCTCAATGGAATGGGGACTATAGAGGGAATATGAGTATAACTTTTTAAAAAAATGTGTTAGTTGCAGATCTATTGAGTCCATGGATCTCAGAATGGAGAGTTAGTTAGGGTGCAGAGCTGGAAATATCAGAAGGTGAGTGACAGCCAAAGGTCTGTGAGATGATGAAACCACTCAGTTGTTTTTTCTAGGGATAAAATATAGAGGGGGTAGTCTATACCCTTGGTGAACCCTAATATTATGGGTCTTTCCCCTCAAGAGGTAGCATGAACTAAACTATACTGAAGGGTATCTAACTCTGTCCATGATCATAAAGGTACTGTCTGAATATTGATGAATGAAATAAGCTATTTTGAATAAAACTTCCCATATCAAATAAAAATAAAATAAAATGGATGGTACTTAAAATTACTGTCTTGTTCTGAGAATACAGCTAAGTACTTCCTCTGTGATATTGGCCCATGAATTTAATTACATTTTATGTAAAATGCTAAACCTGGTACCTGATGTATAGTATTGGTAATGGTTACTATTGATGTCAGTACTATTAATGTTTTTGTAGTTAGCATCCTGATTATTTCATGATAGCTACTAGCAATATCTTTAAGCCAATATTTTCTTTCTTCCTTATTTTGTTTTAACTATCTCTCATGTCCAAGATTCTATGAGAAAAGCTCAAAATTGTCATATTTCATACTTAATATATATAACCCTCAAGATTATCATTAAAATTAACTTATAACAATATTTTATTATTTATTATCATATTTTCTGGCAAGAATATGATCTCTGCTGTCACTGCTTCTCAAACCTAACAGTTGGGGCAGAGAGGAAGTCCTTACTTTCCTTTACTTTAAATATCATGACCCACTTAAGTTTGAGGGTTCCATGTTCATTTACTTTAATTGCTAAGTAACCAATTTCCATCAAATATGAAAAACCTGTCAAAAAATATAGGCTGATGCTTGCAATTTACATATTGTTCTACAAAGTTTCCAGTAAGAAATGCTTTGTAGAAATAACTGAATATGCCAGTAAAACTCATAGAACAGTACAAGATACAACAGAACATCCCTGACTGAGTGCCACTGGGTACCATGCTGTATGCTGGATGCTCATTAATGCCAGGAAAGGCCTCTGACTTCCTTTCATGGATTTCATTCACAAGTCAGGCATTAAGCCAGGGGGAGTGTGAATTATCTATACAAGATCATCTATTTTGTACATGTTAGAAGACATAGCTCGCTCAAGTCAAGTTAGTAGGTTCTATTTGCTGCATGAATTATTCCTATTAAAGAGACCATCTACAAGGCTCAGAGAAAGAGAAGAATCAGTACCTCAAACTCTTATCAGGAGTGCTGAAGGTGACATTCAGACCCCAAGACACATCAGATTTCACTGTCTGCTCTGTGTCCCACTTAGTTGCTATTCTCATTGTGTCTTTATGAATAGCCTATTTTGGTCCCAAAGCCATCAGCAAACTTGAAATAACTGAACCATGTAACAGGAGCTTACAAAAAAATTAAAAAGAAAAAACTTCAGAGGCGGGTGACTGGACAGCGTGCAAAACCCTGAACTCTAAAGGGGACTTCCACCAGGGCTCTGCAAAGCTCAGGCGAGTTGGCTTTGCCTTTGTTTTCTGGACTGACTCATCCTATAAAGAGTCAAACAGACTCACCTGGAGTTTATATCTGCTGTTTATTTTTGGCTTGGATATGGTAGATCTTTTTTACTCAAATGCACACAGGAACAAAAGATCAATTTTCAACTGTATTCTTGGAAAAGGGAGTGCTATTGTCAGAAAACATACAGATTTTTGAAGTCAGAATGTGTGTGAAATTCTGGCTTTGATACCTTTTTTTTTTTTTTGCATTCTCTAATATCTTTGAACCTCAACTCTGCCTGGGTTAAAGGATATGACAGGGATTTTATAGGGTTAGCATAAGAAGATTTGTTTTAAGTTCTTAGAGTTCCATATTCTCAAGTGTGATATTAAGTTTGACTATCAAGTCTCTTATTCCCTGTCTTGTCTCAGTGGGATCATAACTTCGTAATCCATGTTTTAAAACATGCACTGGACTTAGAGCCAGAACACCTAAGCTCCTATCCAACCTCTGTCTTTTTCTAAGCAAATTCTCATAGCAAAGCAAGATAATATTTTTAAAGCATACAAAGAATATGTTTGGTCTTCTAGAATGTACATCTCAGCTTCTTTGGTGATAGTGAATTGTTATGTCAAGATGCATGCCAGCAAATATCTCAGGACCTGGCTTCCAAAACCAGCTCATGTGACCTTGAGCAAGAGGTCAGAGGCCCAGCACTGCTGGCACATGTAGAGCCCATGAACCAGCAATGTGAAGACAAGTTTTATGAGAAGTTTAAGGGGCATTCAAAAGGAAACCAAGTCTGGGGCTGGAGACATGCTTTAGTGGCTAAGCACTTGCCTGTGAAGCCTAAGGACCCCGGTTCAAGGCTTGATTCCCCAGGACCCACGTTAGCCAGATTCACACGCATCTGGAGTTCCTTTGCAGTGGTGGCACACCCATTCTCTCTCTCTATTGGTCTCTTTTTCTCTCTGTCTGTCGCTCTCAAATAAATAAATAAAAATAAACACAAAAATTAAAAGAAAGTGTGTATGATGCAAACTTTAAAAAAAAGGAACCCAAGTCTCCCTCTCTCATTGAAAAATACTGAGGAACTCTTGAAGGTTGATTCCCATCTTAGGAAATGTCTCCAAAGTATATTTCCTTGTAGCTTTCAATGAGCTAATGTGGTGGTAACCTAACAATAGTAATTATAAGTCATTTTTTTAAAATTTTATTCATTTTTATTTATTTATTTGAGAGTGAGAGAAAGAGGCAGAGAGAGAGAGAGAGAGAGAGAGAGAGGGAGGGAATGGGCATGCCAGGGCTTCCAGCCACTGCAAATGTACTCCAGACACGTGTGCCCCCTTGTGCATCTGGCTAACGTGGGTCCTGGGGAATCGAGCCTCGAACTTCACAGGCAAGTGCTTAGCCACTAAGCCATCTCTCCAGCCCTATAAGTCATTTTCACTGTGGCTTTGATCTTCTAGACTTCCTATTCCAGCAAAGTTGTGACTAAAGTAAGGCTATTTCTGCTTGGAAACATGGCCATGCCATCTCAATGCAAAAAGTATTAGATCTGTAACTGGATGCTATGTTTTGCAGCCAAAAGGATTCATTAGGGTCAGCATTAGAAAGAAGAACCTAAGTTTTCACAGCAAACAATCTAGAAAAATAGGTAGTGAGTTATCTAAAAGACAAATTAATAAGAATTAATTGCAAATGTTCTTAAGTGCAAGAAGTTATCTTTTCTTCCTTTTCACTAGCCCTCAAACACAGGAGCCTGGACTAAACAGACTTGACCTTAGTTTTATCTCAAACTAGCCACATGCTCCAGAGGACAGCAAATCATTCAATGTCTGCTGCTTCCTTTGTAAAAGGAAGATAACTAGAAAATTTTGTGCTTTAAAAAACACTAATAAAAATGTAGCAAATATTGTTGATTAGAGACAGGGATGATAAGTAACAGATTTCAAATATGTGATATTTATTCTAAAGAAAGCCTGTCAAGAAGCTTCACTACAACCTTCACTCGCATGGGGCTACAAACTGGGTTAAGAAATAAGGTACCTGAAATAGATGAAATAACAGCCCAGGAGGAAAATGGAGAATACCCTTAACATTTACATTTCTCATTTGTTTGAGCATGTAAATACTCCTGTGGACTGTAGAAAGACTGAGTGGGAGTAGGAAGAATCACAGAAAACTCTGAGACGCTGAAAGCCAAATATTGTCCCCCTGGAGCTCATAAGAAGATTCTGTCTTGATGCCTTACATCACAGATGGCCTCCCTAAATTAGTGGGAGGATCTGGGACACCAGCTCTCACTTGGCACAACATAAAACTCACACAGTTGTGTCACCCAGTATACATCCATGTGTGAACTGAATATGGTTAAAATGACTATAATGTAATTAGGATGCTGTTTTCCAGGTATGACATGGAGCTGAACTGGAGTAACCACTCAAAGAAGTGTGAGCTACAAGGCAATAAGCTAACTGTAATGAACAAGTGGTGCTGGATAACCCAAAAACTTCACAAAACCATAAATTATTCTTCAGTAGCACCCTGGCCCAAAAAAGAAGAGCCAGGTGGGTGTAATTACAACCTTGGAGGATGCAATATCAAAGTAAGCATTAAAATTTCCAGCATTTGATTGTTCTATCCTTGCTCACAAGGATTTGAATGACTAAGGTGAGAAGTATTAACAATGGCCTCAGTCATGGCTTGTTCCTGACTACACATGATCTGTTATCTTTCATTAATCTCTCTAAAATATAGAGTCTGCTGGATTTTAAGGGACAGGAGCTAAGAGTTACCTGGCTCTGTCCTCTGCTTCAGAGTATCTTGCAGCCATAAGCATGCAGTAGAGTGTATTCTCATCAGAAGTTGCAAGCTGAGACGAATCCACTTCCACACTCACTTGGGTGGTTGCTGGAAGCTTGTTTGCCAGTGGCCTCTCTCAGGTTCATGCTAGCTCACTATTTACATAGAACATTTACCAACACAGAAAAACTTTCTAACAAACAGCAAGTAATCTGAGAGGAATACCAACAAAAGCACAAGTGACTGGATGGCATGAGATTTACTGTTGGGACACTGAAGCTGCGCTCACCACATCAGGTACACCCTGTTGAGGGATGGTTAAAAGAGACAGGCAGACATGGACAGAATGCCCAGAGATAGGCCATAGAGTCAAGCAACAAAAAAGGAAACTCATTCTGTGTTCCCCTCCTGATGCTTTCCTAGGAGACCCATCAACAGACCCTGGCTGGGAACAAGAGAATCAATCAGAGCTGTGGGCCAACAGAAATAGCCAAAAAGGGGACATGTTAATACAGGGGAGGGAGAGAGCCCCAGGTGCTCTATAAAAGGCACAATCCAGGTATGTGCTTAGGCCACAGCTCTTGGTTAGTTCCCCACCTCCCAGGTTCTCTGGTCCCAGTGTGTTCCCCTCCTGCTGGCTTGTGGCTGCTTGGACCTTGCCAGCTTGCTGTGGAAGTAGGCCCCTTACACTATCTTCCTGGTGGAAGGATTCCTGGTTCCCCACTTCTCAGATCCTCTACACTGGAGGGTGGGAACCCAGAGTAAGTAGGACAGATCTTCCTGTTCCCTGGGCCTCCTGCCAATTCCCTGGTCCTGTTGCTTCCCCTGCACTTGACTGGGAACTGCTTGGACCCTGGGAGCTTGCTGCTGAAGCAGGCCTCATGCTCTGCCTTCTTGATTGAAGTACCCCTGAGTCCCCAATTCCAAGATCCCCTGCTCTGGAGGGTGTGCTTGCAGATTCCCTTGTCCCCCTGATGCTGCCTTGGGGTAGCCTGGTCCCTGCAGGTGGGCAGCAGAAGCAGGCCTTTTGCTCTGGTTTCCTGATTTACTGCCCCTGGGTACCCAAATCCCTATTCCCCTGAGTCAGAGGGTACATGGGCCACTGTAGAAGCTGACCTCTTGCCCCTGGCTCTCTAGTTTCCTGGCTCTTAGTCACCCAGCCCCTGGTCCCCCATGTGATGAAGAGTATCTGCAAGTGGAGTGAGTATGCCAGAGCTCCCAGTTCCCCACCTAGCAGTTCCCCAGGTACCTTGATGTACTTGCAATCTGCACTATCCATGCCTCTGTGCTTATAACCCACACCAACCCAGTTCACATTTAAAACAGAACATCCACTGAAGATTGTACAAGAATAAACATTTGCTTACCCCTCAATAGAATAAAATGTTCCACCAAGATGGGTAGGCCACACTACATACAAACAAGGCAATCCCATCAGAAAAACCTCAAATTTCTCAATGGCAACCCTGAAAGCCAGAAGGGCCTGGAATGGAACATTTCAAAGTCTAAAAAACTATGGCTTCAAACCCAAGTTACTCTACCCAGGAAAAGTATCCCTCATAATAGATGGTAACAGGAAAGTTTTTCATGAAAAAAGTCAACTTTTTGATTATATGAACACAAAGCTAAACCTACAGAGAATACTTCAGGGAATACTCCACACAGAAAAGTCAAACAACCAATCTCAAGAGCCAACAAGAAGAAGATCACGATAACCAAAATAAACCAGGCTCAAAATAGTACAAAACAAGGAAGCACCAAACCCTATAAAGCAGCTCACCATGACAGGATTAACTCAAATTTCACTACAATTACCTTAAATATTAATGGTCTTAACTCACCCATCAAAAGACACAAGTTATCAGGGTGAATCAAAACAAAGGACCCTTCTTTTTGCTGAGTTCAAGAAACCCACATCACCACTAAAGACACAGGGTTAAAGGGTGGAAAATGATATTCTTAGCAAATGGAAATAAGAAACAAGTAGGGGTGGTCATATTAATATCTGTTAAAATAGACTTCAAACCAAAAGTGATGAAAAAGGACAAAGAAGGCTACTTGTTTATTCATCAAGGGAATGACCTAACATGGGCACATCACAATCATAAGTCTTCATGTGCCAAACACAGGTATACCACAGTGTATAAAACAAAACCTAACCTACTTGACAACAAAACAGAAACAAATATCAACATCATCATAGTTGGAAACTTCAATACTCCACTATTAGCAAGACAGATCATGCAAGCAGAAAATCAACAGGGAAATAATAGAGCTCAAGAACATCATAGATCAACTAGACCTAACAGACATCTACAGAACTTTCCACCCCACATCCCCAGAATACACATTCTTCTCAGAAGCCCATGGAATCTCCTCCAAAAAATAGACCATACGGCTATAAGGCATGCCTCTATAAATTCGGGAAGATTGAAGTAGCTTCACACATCATATCAAGTTGCAACACTTTAAAGCTGAAGGTTAACAATAAGAGACACATAAACTCTTCCAGCTCCTCAAGACTGAGAAACACACTTTTAAACAATCAATGAGTTGTGGAATAAAAAAAAAAGAAATTGTAAAATCCCTGGAATTGATTGATAATGAGAACACAACTTATCAATTGTTATAGGACAAAATGAAGGCAATCATAAGAAGAAAATTCATAACACTAAATGCCTTCATAACAAAGACAGAGATCCCAAATTAATAACCTAACTGTCCACCTAAGGGCATTGGGATAACAAAAAAAGTCAAACCCTAAGAGCTCTAGAAAGAAAGAAATAATCAACAGCGCAGAAGTTAATGAACTGGAAAGTACGTAAACAATTTTAAAAATTGATGAAACAAAGAGCTAGTTCTTTGAAAAAGTAAACAAGATTGATAAACCCCTGGCCAATTTGATCAAGCAAAAGAGAAAGAGAGAGAGAGAGAGAGAGAGAAAGAAGTCTCAAATTAACAAAATCAGAAATGAAAGAGGAGAGGTAACAAGTGAAATCAATGAAATTGAGGAATCATCAGAGCATATTTCCAAACCTCTACTCCACAAAATTGGATAAATCTGGAAGAAATAGATGAATTACTAACCACATACCACCTACCAAAACTAACCTCAGAGCAGATTAATCTCCTAAACAAACCTATCAAATCCACGGAGATTGAAAATGTGATCAGAAATCTCTCTAAAGCTGGGCATGGTGGTGCATGTCTTTAATTCCAGCACCTGGGAGGCAGAGGTAGGAGGATTGCCGTGATTTGGAGGCCATCCTGAGAGTACATAGGGAATTAAACGTCAGCCTGAGCTAGAGTGAGACACTACCTCAAAAAGAAAAAAACCTCCCAAAACCCAAAAAGAAAAGATCAAGATGTGATGGCTTCTCGGCAGAATTCTGTCAAGATTGAAGAACTGTGGTGGCTTGATTCAGGTGTCTCCCATAAACTTAGGTGTTCTGAATGTTAGGTTTCCAGCTGATGGTGATTTTGGAATTAATGCCTCTTGGAGGCAGTGTATTGTTCGGAACAAGCTTATGAGTGTTATAGCCAGTTTCCCTATAGCAGTGTTTGACACACTCTCCTGTTCCTATTGTCTATTTTATGTGGGCCAAGGGTTGATGTTTACCCTCTGCTCATGTCATCATTTTCCCCTGCCAACGTGGTGCTTCCCCTCAAGCCTAGAAGCCAAAATAAACCTCTTTTCCCGCAAGCTGCTCTTGGTTGGGTGATTTCTACCAGCAATGTGAACCTGACCACAGCAAGAACTGAAACCAATATTTTCAAACTATTTCACAAAATTGGAGAATAGGGAAACCTCCCCAAATCCTTTTATGAAGCTAGCACCACCCTAATACTAAAACCAAACAGAGATACAACAAGAAAATAAAACTATAGGCCCATATCCCTGATGAATTTTAGATGCAAATATTCTGAACAAAATCCTAGCAAACCAAATTCAAGAACATATCAAAAGCATTATCCACCTGGATCAAGTTAGTTCCATTCCATGGATGCAGGGATGGTTCAACATGTGAAAATCGGTCAATGCAATATACCCAATAAATAAACTTAATCATAAGAAGCACATGATCATCTCAACTGATGCAGAGAAGGCCTTTGACAAAATACACCACTTCTTGATCAAAATGCAGGAGAGAATAAGTATGGAGGGTTTATATTTCAGCACAATGAAGGCTGTGTATAAAGCACATGAAGCCCAAATAATGCTTAATTGGGAAAGACTCAGGGATTCCCACTGAGATCAGGAACAAGACAGGGTGTCCACTCTCACCACTGTTCTTCAACATAGTACTAGAAGTACTAGCCCAAGCAATAAGACAAATGAAAGAATAAAATGGATACAAATTGGAAAGAAAGAAGTCAAATTAGCCCTATTTGCAGATGATATGATCCTATACATAAGTAATCCTAAAGTCTGCATCTCAAAACTTCTAAAGGTGGTTAATTCCTTCAGTAAAGTGGCAGGATACAAAATCAATACACAAAAGTCAGTACCCTTTCTGTATGCAAAGTACAAATATACAGAGAAATGAATCAGCAAGGATGTCATATTTTCAATAGCAACAACAACAACAAAAATGAATGCCTTGGAATAACACTAACAAAGGACAGCAATGACCTGTACGATGAAAACGTAAAAATACTCAAAAAAAAATTCAAGGAGGACTTGAGAAAATGGAAAGACTTCCCATGCTCCTGGATACGTAGAATTAATATTGTGAAAATGGCAATTCTGCCAAAAGCAATATACATATTTAAAGGAATACCTATAAAATTTCCATCATCATTCTTCTCAGAGATTGAAAAAATGATCTCAAAATTCATATGGAATGGTAGGCAGCAAGACTCAGGTATCAAAACATATTCTCAGCAAAAGAAAAGTGTCTGAAGGTATCACCATATCTGATCTAAAACTATGTTACAAATCCATAGTAAGAAAAACTGCATGGTACTGGCATAAAAACAGAAATGTAGACTAATGGAGCAGAATTGAAGACCCAGACCTTAGGTCAAGTAAGTTCAGCCACTTGATCTCTTGACAAAGGTGCCAATAATGTAGACTGACATGTAGAGACAACATCATCTTCAACAAATGGTGTTGGACAAATTGGATAAACATCTGTAGGAAAATGAAGATTGAACCACTCATCTCACCATTCATACAAAGTCCAAATGCATTAAAGATCTCAATATAAGACCTAAAACTATTATATTAGTGAAGTAGACTTAAAATTCACTCACCACAGCTCAGGACATCTTATGGAAGAGGGGGTGGAGTCACAGGTTAAGACATCATGCCCAGAATCATCCCCTCCCCCTTAAAATAAGCGACTACTACTCCCATAATGCATAAACCACAACCCCACAGGGAATACCTGCAATTCCACTGAGGAGGGTCCCCAGTGGAATGGGGACAGAAATGAGGGAAAAGAGGGTACAAACACATGATGTATCCACACACAGTAATTTCATAATAATAATAATATTTTAAAAGAAAAAACATGATAAAGAGCCCACTTTGTGTACTCCCATCTCTATGGCCCCTCTCATCCTGACAGAGCTTGCATTATCTCTTAAAAGTTTCCTTTGCTATATCAGTTTTGCTGCCCTGTAAATTGTTGTTGAACTGAGGGAAGAACCTAGTGCATGTTTCCTAGCTGCTACAGTGTTCACTAGAAACAGAATAGTAAGTTTACCTAACATGCAAGAAGAGGCAAGAAATACTAATAGGTCTTAGTATCAAATGTGGGGTCCTTGAGAGCCATTTTAATAGGCTTTCTGTCTTAGTTAATTCATCCTGCTATAATAAAATGGCTTAAAATTGCAAACACTTATTTCTCACAGTTCTGGAGGCTCAGAAACCCACTATCAAACCTAGCATTTGGTATCTGCTGAGGGCCTACTTCCTTGTTCCCTTATGACACATTTTCTCTGTCTTCACATGGCCAAAGGAGGGAGCTAGCTCTCTTGGGTTTCTTTTTTAAAGAACTCATTAATTCCATTTTGGGAATAAAAAGCCCTCATGACCTTCACCAAATGCCCACTACCTACTCCATTCCTGCTGGAGATGAGATTTGGAGGGGCCCTTTATCATCCACTGCATTCAATGTGGAAAAGGTTAAAGTGGAAGGATCCTTGACATACTGTGCTTTGAATGTGAAAAGTCCTCCAGGCTTATGTGTTTCAATAGTTGGTCTCCAGCTGTTGGCACTGTTTAGGAAAGTTGTGGGCTTGAATCTTGCTAAAAGAAGTGAGTCAGTGGGGTGGGCCTTAAGTTTAGAGTCTGGTCCCACTTCCTGTTTACCATCTGCTTTCTAACTCTGGGCGCAAAGCCCCTGCCATGTTGTCTTCTCCATGAAACTCTCCCTTGAAATTGAAAGCCAAAATAAACATTTGCCTTTCTAAATTGTTTCTGGTCAGGTATTTGTTCAAAAGTGAATTTTTTTCCTATTCTTTCTCTGGTTCTGACATTGAAAATCTTTCTATGTGCATGTGTATATATCTGTATCATATCTCCCTATACTTACATATTCTGAGACTATCAAATAAAGTGGAAAAAACTAGCAATTGAGCGGGGTGTGGTGGCACATTCCTTTAATCCCAGCACTCAGAAGGCAGAGGTAGGAGGATCGGCATGAGTTCAAGGCCACTGTGAGACTAGATAGAGAATTCCCTGTCAGCCTGAGCTAGAGTGAGACCCTACCCAGAAATCAAAACAAACAAACAAACAAACAAAACATAGCAATTGACATTCCCAAGGATAGACATTATTCTAATCCAAACATTTTATTGCATACAAAGGCACATCAATGTGAATTTTAATTCTTATTTTATTAATTTATTAAGTGCTATTACTAGAAAGCATAATACAGTGGCTACTATAGTGAAACTGAGGATTACACATCCTGAGTCGGATACTAAACCTCTGGTTTCTTAACATTATTTCATTGTTTTTAAATTTTCCTAATATTATTTCAATTTTCATTGTAGAAAACTATATTTTTGTATTTAAAAAATTATAAGTCAATGAAAATTGTAATCTACTTACAGTTTATTGAGGAAGAAAAATTTGTGGCAGGCAGCAAGTGCTTAATAAGTTGCAATTTCTATGATCACTTTTTAATTTTTCTGGTGTTTTAATTTCATATAACATGTATAAAATGATATACATGAAGTCACATAATTCAATGATTGGTTAAATAAGAACTTTTACTGTATTTCTGTTAGCAATTCCAATTAGTGGTTCAGGATATACTCTGGAGAAAACTGGTCTGGGCTGAAAATACTGACTTTATTCTTCTGCAGTATAAAACCTTGGAGGAGTAGGGAAAGGCATGATCTGTAGAGTTGACCTTCATGGGCACACATCCTATCTGTCATTTGATAGCCTGGCAGGCCTGGGAAGATTATCTGACCTATCAGTGCTTCAGTGCTCCCATGTGCAAAAGAGAAATATTACCAGCCCCTGTGGTTCTCTTAGATGAAAAAATATCAGTGCTCAGTTTGGAATGCAGGAATTGCAAAAACTAGATGCCAGTGATCAGGACTCGGGCACACCTCAGCAAGATCAGATGACCAGAACACATATGAACAACTGTGAGGCCTTTGTTAAGTTTGTGTGGTCAGAATGCATGTTGAAGTTTAATCTCTAATTCCATAGAATTTAGAAGTGTGGCTTCTAGCAGGAGTCAGCACCCACATGAAAAGTTTTGTTGCTTGACTTGGTCTTCTGTTCTCTCCATCCTTCTGCCACATGAGAACACAGACTTCCGCCTCTTACAGCATGTAAGATCAGGGTGTCTTCCTAAAAGCAGAGAACAGCTGTCACTGCACTTCAAAATGCTGCCCCCTCAGTTTGGAGTTCCCAGCCTTGAGAACTATAAGAAATAAGTTTCTGTTCTTTATAATTTTTTTATTTTAATTTTTTTTATTAACAACTTCCATGAGTATAAAAAATACCCCATGGTAATCCCCTCCCCCCACTTACTCCTTTGAAACTTCATTCTCCATCATACCTCCTACCCATCTCAATCAGTCTCTCTTTTACTTTTGATGTTATGATCTTTTCCTACTCTTATGATAGTCTTAGGCAGGTAGTGTCAGGCACTGTGAGGCCATGGATATCCAGGCCATTTTATGTGCCCTTCCTATGAATCTTACATTCTTTTCTCCACTTCTTCTGCATTAGACCCTGAGCCTTGGAAGGTGTGATAGAGATATTGCAGTACTGAGCACTGCGGTTATTTCTTTCCATCACCATGATACCTTCTGAGTTGTCCCAAGGTCACTGCCATCTGAAAAGAGAAAGTTCTCTACCAAAAGTGAGAGTAGCATTAATATGAGTGTGAACATTAACAGAAGTGCTTACTTGGCAGTTTGATAAGCATAGTATATACATTTAGCCAGACAACAACAGACGTTATACCCCTAGGGCTCATAACTACCCTTGTTTTAAGTTTTCAGTATCAGGGATGTTCCTCCATAACACATGTGTCACTATTGCACCCGTTGGCTCATTTGGCCTGGCTGGCCAATTATAAGGCTTTCAGTGTCCACTGTTGAGTATCTTCACTGGTGGCATCTCTTTCTCCCATTGAACTGCATGCAGAATGGCTTCTTCCAGCTTTCTGTCAGCTGGTTTACATGGATGAGTTTATCAGCTCAGATCCAGCAGGATTTCTCAGCAGCTTTGCAGCCCAAGTATATGGAGTCTTCAGCAATAGGGTCTTACCATCTATTCCTGGTGGGAAACCAAGGGCCTCGGCAATGGCCTATAATGTTTTGGGGGCATTAGGGACCTCCCTGGCCAATATAAATGAGTATTCCTAAGCATTTTGTTATAGCAAAATGAATAAACTGACAGACTAATTGTAAACCGTACTAGTTAACAGATGTTATTATTAATGTTTGATCTAGTTTCCTAGTCTGTCATTCTGAGTACATTTCTTTAGTGGTAATTAACCACTAAATCATGAAATTCTCAGTGTAGGGCACATGAAGTCTGGGTTTGATCTCCAGCACTGTATAAACCAAGCATGATGGTACACACTTTGAATCCCAGCCCTTGGGAAATGGAGGCAGGAAAATCAGAAGTTCAAGGCCATCCTGGGCTATTAGCAATTTCTAGGCCAATCTGGGCTGCATGAGATCCTGTCTCAAAAAATAAGTAAACAAGCTGGGCATGGTGGTGCACGCCTTTAATCCCAGCACTCATGAAGCAGAAGTAGGAGGATTGCCAAGAGTTCAAGGTCAACCTGAAACTACAGAGTGAATTCTAGGTCAGCCTGTGCTAAAGTGAAACCCTACCTCAAAAAATTAAATTAAATTAATAAAGCATCACATGCAATTTTAGATCTAAATTAACAATTTTCATTGTCATCTTCCTTTCTTTTTCCATCTGCTCACCCTCCTTTCCTTTCTTCTAAATGAATTCCACAACTGATATACAAGGATAACAGTGATATATTTCTCCCCACCTGAGATCATTCCACACAGTTCAAAGTACTAAATTTTTTTAATGGAATATTTGTTGTGTCATAAATTATGTTTATCTTTGTACAGTGAACTTTGATCATTATAGCAATTTTTGTAAATGTACTCAGCTTCAGATAAGAAAGTTGAGAATAAAAAAAATGTAATTAACATGCCCAAACACTCCAGCAGGAAGTTCAGGTCTCCATGGCCACAACCAGTCATCCAGTCTCACACAGAGAAGGCTCTTTTCTTCAAGACTTGGGAAAAATGTGTTGCCTATGTTCACAGAAGCCCCTCCCAAGATACCATATCTAAGAATTCTTGGCAAAATGGTAAATATTTGACATGCATGCATAAGTTGATATCGGAGCAAAGGACAAGGTCTAAGATAGAATGAGCACTTTGACATAGAGGAGACTTCCACAGAGACTTGGTGAACTAGATCTGGGATTTGAGTGAGTTAAATGTACAGAGGATACAATCTGGGGCTTGCACCAAAAGAGAGATTAGAACACTTACAAAGGCACATGGAAAACTCATAAAAATTAACAACGTTCTACTAAACTGTAACCTAAGCAGTTTCTGCAATGTCAATGAGTATGTGTGATATACACAACAATTTTTGATAACACAATAAATTCAAGTTATGTCATAATATATGAGCACTTATATAAATCCTCTTATGTGCCAGGTATTGTTCCAAGCATAAGGTGTCCACTTACTGAGACCACCAAACAACTCTGTCCCACAGAGAACTGAAAAACTGAGGAAGTGTGTCCAGGGCAATGTGGCTGAGGAATAGCAACCTCAGCATTCAAATGCTGCCTCTACCCACTCTAGTCATGGCTGCTCACTCAAAGACTTTAAACACACTCCCATATATATGTCCATGCGTTTTAAATAAGATAATAAAACAAAAGTTAGAAACCATTTACTTAGGGACAGAAAATGTTCCTGCAGAATGTTTGTAAAACAGTTCTTAGTAGGAAATATAAAACCTTGAATGACTATATCAATATGCATTTGTATATAACTAATGAACTAAGCTTTTAAATTTAAAAGTTATGATACTATTAAAATGATTGAAGGAAACTAAAATATCAAAATACAATATGCTTAGAAGTTCTGCCAAAACAAAGGTTACTGTTCTGGAAAGATTGACAATTAAGACAACTTTCTAGTGAGATTAATCAGAGAGCCAGTGCAAGTTAAAATGTTTAATGAGAAACTAGAATTGAAAAATAATCTAGAGTCATACAAATGATTAAAACCATAAACAGAGTGTATGAGTAATTGGGAATATTAGAGAAATATCCTAATGAAATTGTTAAATTTAAGTAAATTGAAAACTATTTAATGTGCATGAATGTATAAGTGAATGCATTATATATGAATAATAGATAAATGTTTACAGAGAGATTTCATATATACATCCAAATATATCCATATG
Organism: Jaculus jaculus; assembly: GCF_020740685.1. NCBI lineage: Eukaryota > Metazoa > Chordata > Mammalia > Rodentia > Dipodidae > Jaculus > Jaculus jaculus. Next base: position 26,392,790 of record NC_059115.1, read on the forward strand.
TACAGATACATACATATATATATATATGTATGTATATGTGTTTATACTTATCTAAATATATTGAGAGCCATCTAAACAGGTCAGTGCAAACCTCAATGGTGCCATGTTTGATAAACAAGGAAATGGTGAAAGAAAAATAGTCCTATTGGCATTTGCTCAAAGAAAATGCCAGACCCTAATCCTTTACATGATCCTGACTAAATACTAGTAACTGCATAATAACTAATAACTGATATTGTATCAAAATATATCACTACCAAATTAAGTATATTCCATCAATTTAAGGCTAATTTGATGCTAGATAAGTTACTATTGTTCCTTATGATATAAATATATTAAAAGAGAAGAATAAGATTCTATCAGTAGATGCAAATAAAACATTTACTATATGAGCTTATAATATAAAAATTAATAAATTTGGCCAGTTATAATTCTAAAATATTAAATATTATTACTATCAGATTGGCCAACATTTCAACTTTGCTGGTTGTGTTTGGAAACTTAAAAATGTATATCCTTCATTAACCTCACATCAAACACATTTCTGAATATGAATCAAACATGCCAATGGGATGAGAAAAACATCTGAAAGATCAAACAGTACAGCAGCTATGTAGAAACTTCACATATTAGGAAAGAGCACTGGCAAATAAACATATTTCAAAAAATGTTTAGAGTCTGCAGTGGCTTGAATTTGATGTCCTGCATAAATTCATGTGTTTTGAATACTTGGCCCCCAGCTGATGGCAATTTGGGAGGAGGTATGCTAGAAGAACTTTGTTGTTGAAGGCAGGCTTATGGGTGTTATAGCAGGCTTCCCTTTGCTAGAATCTGGCTCAGTCTCCTGCTACTGTTTCCCATCTGATTTTGGCAAGAAAATGATACCCAGCCTCTATTCTACCATATTTTCTCTACCATCATGGAGCTTCCCCTTGAGACTGTAAGCTGACATAAATATTTTCCTCTCATAAATTGCTTTTGGTCAGGTGCTTTGTGCCAGCAACAAGAAGGTAACTACAGCAGTACCATAATTCACCAAATATATGCAAAGGAAGAACACAAAGGTACATCATTTCACATACATCAGATAGCATTTGAAAATCTGTCATTATCAAGTGTTGATGAAAATGTGCATCAGCATGAAAATGTACAGGTTTCTCATAGGTGTGGAAGTTTCTATGGACACTTCAATGAACAAGTGAGCAGGTGATCCATCAATTTAAACTTGCAATTGTATCACAGTCCACTATAACTCTGCAAGAAGCAAGTGTTGATGCCAGAGAACATCTGCACCTTTAAACAACAACAAATGTATCTCAATGAATGGCCCCCACACTGGAGACAAATCCACAGAGCAGCTGACAGGTGCACAGTGCAGTGGTCCCCAACCCTCAGGTACCATGAGAATAAGGCTGATCCCCAGCACCTGGCTTCTGAAACACAGATGCTCCATGATCCCTATTACTCCAGTGACTATTTAGTAATCTTAGTAGTTTAGGGGGGCCTTGTGGGTTTGACCCTTAACAAGCTTCCAGGTGTGGATACTGATGCAGGTGAAGGCACTACACTTAGAGCACCAGAGCTACAGAAACCTCTGTGCACCCCCACTATCTGTTGTGGCTTATACACTTTAAAGCCTTCCCACGGAGCCTGTGGGACAGGTCCCTATTATCATCTCCTTTTTACAGATACAGAAACCAAGGCAGAAAAGTTCAAGATCATGTATAGAACTAAAAAATTCCTGAAAACTGGCACGATATGGACAAATGCATTTGAAAGGATACAAAGTCTTGGCAGTGTGAGTCATCCAGATGTGTGAAAGGACTAGAAGCAAGCCAAAGGATGTAATCTAGAACACTAGGCAAAGATAAAGCCAGGAGAAGGGAAAGGAGTAGTGGGGTTGCATTGCAAAGGGCTTTGTTTCTGAGTAAAACTCTTCATACTTTATCCTGAAGATTATAAGTGCCACAGGAAGGCTAAAGCCAGGGAGGACTGGGTTATATGTGTAGTTTTTGTTTTGTTTTGTTTTCTTTTGTAAGTATGTGTGTGGGGGAGTGTACAGATAAGTACATGCATGTAAGTTGACTGGGGGAGAATGTCAGTTGTCCCCTCCAGCACTTAATGCATGTGTTTCCTTAAGAAAGAGTCCTCACTGATTCTGGATCTTGCTGTTTTCATGAGACCCAGTGATTCTCTGGACTCTGCTCCTCACAGGACTGTGATTACAGACATGTGTGGTCATGCCTAGCTATTTACATGAGCACTGAGGAATCAGACTCAGGAAGTCTCAGGTCCTCATGCTTTTGGAGGAAGTGCTCTTACCCACTGAGCAATCTCTCAAGCTCTATTTGTTTTATGAAAACACAAGTTTATAAATTGGCTTGGAGCGAGAGGAACTGGAAGGGTAGAGAACAGTTTCAGAGCTATTTGCCACAGTCTTTGTAATGGTTTGGATCTTATCCCTCTAAGGACCCTGTTTTTGAGCAGTTCATTCTCACCTTGTGGAACTCTTTTGAAGGGCCTTTTAGAAGTAGGGCTTGGCATGGAGAATGTCACCCATGGTCAGGTTTTATTTTCTAGTCCAATGTGATAGAGAAATATCAGTCACAGTTCCCATCGCCATGAACTCAGTCATGTTTTCTCCAATGAAGTACTGAAATCCCTCTGAAACTGAGCCAAGATAAATCCTTCATCGCTTAGGTAGTATGTGTCAGATACTTTGGCTATAGTTACACAAAAATAGTTCATGCAGGACTGGAGAGATTACTCAGTGGTTAAGTGCTTGTCTGAAAAGCCTAATGACCTGGGTTCAATTCTCCAGTGTCCATGTATAAAGCCAGATGCAAAATGTGGCACATGCAACTGGAGTTACTTTGCAGTGGCTACAGGCCTTCATGTACTCATCTCTCCTTCTCTCTCTTTGCAAATAAATAAATAAAATATTTCTAATAAATAACTCATCCATTTCTGATGAGACATATCAAAAGCTTGGGCCATGAAGGTGGGAACAGAGCAGGAAGATGACATAAGCGATACACAGTAGAGAATTAGCAGAGTCTATTGGCTGACGAGGGAGAAAGGACAAGAGGTTTAAGGCTGATCCCCAGCACCTGGCTTAATCACTTGATAATGAGAGTTCCAAGGTTGGTGGTAAAGGGAGACATGTGAATCATGCTTTCCTCAGTGCTGGGTGTGAAGTCCTCACTGGAGGTTTTGGCAACGTTTCTGCTTAGAACCAGGCATAGCTCAATTGGCTTCTGACTATAGTCTCAGCATATCTTGTGGGGTTTCCACCTCTGACGATAACCACTTATGAAACATTGGTACTTATCTCATTGAGGATCAGAATAACTCAGCCTCATGTTGTAATTGGCATGAAAGTTTATGTAACAGAAATGGGCAGTCACCTACAAGTGGGATGCTAATCAAAATAGAGAGAGTACCTTCTCTCATAGAATTTATATTACTTAGGTGAATTAGTGAATTACTGTAAAGGGAAATGGTATGTGTCACCTGGTCAGCCATAAGTCCCAGAAAAAAAAAAAAAAAAAAAGAGCTATAGTGGTCAGGCCATGGATGGAAAGAATCTGCTCCAAAGCTTCCCAGCTAGGAAATGGTGACCTTCAAAGGCAAACTCTGCTGCTTCTAGACTTACATCAGTGCCTGCTCCAACTTGGTAAAGATTTACTGACTGATGCAAAGGAGTGTGTGTTGCACTGTTCTCTGGTAAAACATGCAGACTATGGGAACTGCTCAGTGTTGAGGACAGGGACAGTCTAAGGAACCTTAGCATGGGTCCGAACTGCTCCACACTTATCTACAAAATTCTTGTGACCTACTTAGCTTCTCAAGTCAAAATAAGCAATTATCCCACACACTGCAACATACTGTTATAAAATATTCAGGTTTCTGTCTAACTTGCTCACAAAATCATTTGAAACATCAACAAAACATCACTATAATTTGTGCAATACTCTGCCACCTTGAAACTGGGTAATTTCTTCACACATTTGCTGACAACATGCCTTGTCAATGCATTGTTTTTGATCTTGCATTTTTTTTTTTTCTTGGTGCAGTGTTGTCAGATTCTTCCATGGCCTGCTTGTCAGAAATCTGCTTAATTTTGCACTTCCTAACATCAGCAGACCTCTCTAAAGGATGTTGTCCTTAAATTGGCAGCAACTAAACTTTGAAGAGTGTTGATCTGAGTTACTCTTGAGACAAGCCTAGAATGCAGCTTCTATTATTGTCTCCATGGGGAAAGAGAGGCATGAATGAGGTGAAGTGAGTGGAAGAATGCATGTTACAAAAACAAAGTGTCATAATAAATGGTTTTTGTGTTTTCAACTCCATGCTTCTTTGGTGTTTCCTGAGACTGAATGGCTTCATGTTCACCTTATTGACTTCTCTATAAGAAGGGTTACAGAAGTGCAGAAGACAGATCTGCTGCTTATTGAACAACTGTTGCATATTTTGTACTTTCCTCTTTCTTTGTGTGTGTTTGTGTGTGCATGCACACATGCGCATGCACACGCATACATATGCACACATGCACATTGTGAGTTTTGGCATATAAAGGTCAGAGAACAAACGGTGTTTTCCTTACTTTCCACACTATCTCCCACTACTGCATTAGCCAGTTTAGCTGGCCTAGGGATTCTCCTGACCTTCCTTCCACTCACCGTAAGTGTGCTGGGATTACTGCTATCACTTGGGTATCTGGATTTAGGTTAGAACTCAGTCACACTTGTGCAACAAGTGTTTATCCACTGAGCCATTTCCTTACCAACCCTGTGCTTTCCTTTAAAAAGTGGATTTGTCCCCACACCAAACACCTCCCATTTGAAGAGAACGAGGTAGAAGCTCAAAAAATGCTCAGTGACTGTTGAGTCAGGAAATCATCAAGCGACTGGGATGTGACCACAGCTCTGGAATCTGAGACAATATGTGTCAGGCTCCTTCCTGTTCAGGTAGGTAGTGCTGAGGGAGGACCAGGCCTGCTGGTTCCTCCCTAGGTGTTAAGGAGGAAGATGAGTGTACGATGACTCAGAAACCTCTCCTGGCCACCAGAGAAAAACCACACTGATTTGGGAGAGTTTTTGATACAGGAACTCACAGAAACAACTCGCTTTATTACTCTGAGCAGTTGCCTATATTATGTTGGGGACAAAGGCAGGGATTTTAGGACGGGGGTGGGGGGGAAAGGTAAGGGCCAATAGTAAACTGTAACTATTGAAATGGTAATTACAATTGCCATGCAGAGGTGGCAAGCAAGAAGCCATTAGGTGTCTTGCTGAGTCCTAGCTGGCCAGAGACAGGCTGCCAAACTTTAGCTAGGCTCAGGAAGTTCCACTAGGCCTCATGCCTGGGCCTTTCAGAGCCCAACATCTCCCCCTTTTGTTTTTGTAAGAGCATTAATCACTGTGGCCCCTGTCTTAGGTTGTCCCCCTCTGGGGATCTTACCCGTCACTGGTTACATGGAGGGCAGAGGAGGTGACAGTGGGTCATCTGAGGAATGTAATTCCTGAGTTGCCAGCCTGTGGTAATGTATCTCCACCTGATGAAGTTTTATTGCCTATAGCTGCTGGTGAATAAATTGTGTAATTTTGTTAATCACAAAAGGCCCAACAGTGAGGATAAGGAGGATGGGAAGGAGGGGCCTAAGTAGAGGGAGGAGGCAGGGTAAGAAGCCATGTAAGCCATCCACAGTGGGCCATCCTGGGGGTCCCATCACCTCCTCTCCAAGTCTTCCTGGAGCCTCTTAATCTTGTCCTGGACAATTTCTGATTTACTGGCATAAAAGTGGCATTTTTTCCTGTAAAAACAAACATATGCCTCCCTTTTCAGCCGTTAGTAGGTCTAGTCCTGTCCTGTTCTGTAGGACTACCTCAGTCAGGGAATCTAGCTGTTGTTGGAGATAGGTCTCCCTCTGCTATAATCAAAAGAAGTCATAGGGAGGGTCTCATTTCCAGGGATGATATCTACACCTGGGATTAAGGTGGCTGGGGCACAAAGGCCCATCCAATTGGTGGGCAGAAAGTTATAGGCCATCCCGCCTCCACAAACATAAACCATTCCAGAAGGCAGGCAGCATTGAACACTGGGCTCAGTTGTGTTAAAAGTACAGAAGGAAGGATAAATGTATCCCACATCTATACTGGAATTATTAGGGGAAGGCAGGGCCCAAATGCCCAGAGGAAACATTGGGAAAAGCTGGACAGGGATGGGGAAGGTGGCTGAGCAATTTTTTAAGGTTGTATGGGCAACTGTACTGCAAGCAGCCGGAGAGGCCCAGATCAGAGGCAAAGCCAGCAATCCTCCACAAGGGAGGGAGTTATTTAGTTTAGCAGGGTGAAGGACCATTTTAGGAACAGTCCTCAGGGGCAGGACACTCCCTAGAGAAGTGATTGTCAGTGTCCCCTTGTTGGGACAAATATTTTAAGTCTCTTGATGGTACCCAAATGGGACTTTTTCTTTTTACAAAGATTTTCCATGGAAAAAAATTCCATGAGCTTTAAATAAGTTTTTATCAAAAAACTCCTTTTTGTTATAGAGTTTTTGTATTTTAATCACTTCTTAGTACAAAGGTTGGGAAACAAACAAACCCTTTGATCTCAGCAATATAAACATAAATATTAAGGAATGGCCAGCTCTTATAAGTAACACTGAATGTGTATAATCTTGCTTATATGTAGGTGCTAAAGTCTTGCCCAGAACGGCCCAGAGCTATGGATACAAGTCTAGCCAAATGCTCCTGACCATTTCCCCTTTTTATTTATTATTTTTTCATGAACTGGGCCCCTCCAGGCCTTGGTGCAGAAAGATTGTGTCTGTCTTAGGTTGTCCTCTACGATATTTGGGCCTTACCTGTCATTAGTACATGAATTCCATCATTCATGCCCTATCTTAGGTTGACCTAACTCAAGAGAATCTTACCTGTCTTTGACAACCAGCCTCTGTAGGGGCTGTAAGATAATGTCTCAGGAAGCCTGGGTCAGGTCCATAGCTGTATTTTATGTATTTTCTTACAGATATCTATAATGGATCTTGAAAGGCATTTAACGAGTATGGGCAGTAGACACAGAATGAGCAAAAGACAAATACCTGTAGCAGCAAAACTTCCTATCCAAGAAGTGAGAGAATTTCATCCATGGAAGGCAGACTTAAAAGTAGATATTAAGTCATCAGTAGCTTTAGTTGTATGAAAAGTAAGATGATTATTTTGTAATGATAAAATCTCTGAATGTAACTGAATTACATATGTCAAACACCTCTTAAATACATTTTCCCAATTCTGTTGACTTACTATATTTTTAAAAGTAACACAAAGTCATTGAAAATCTACATGACACTTATCCAGGTGTGGTGGCACACACCTTTAATCCCAGCACTCGGGAGGCAGAGGTAGGAGGATCACCATGAATTTGAGGCCACCCTGAGACTACATAGTTAATTCCAGGTCAGCCTGGACCAGTGTGAGACCCTACCTTGAAAAGCCAAAAAAAAAAAAAAAGAAAAAAGAAAAAAAAGAAAATCTACATGACATTCCAAATGAATTCTAATTTGAACCTTAGTATCTCTTTGCCCAAATATGTAATGTATCACATCATACAGAGCGTCTCACAGGTGAAACTGTATCTAGGGTAAGGATAAAGCCCAAGATCTTAAAGAGAGGCACAGTTTGAACTTTTTCAGGAGCTACTTTAAAGTTGTGAGCAAGAAGGACAGTTAGACATTAAAAGTAAAAACCTAAAGCCAAATGTCACAGCACACTTTAGGAACTCCTGCTAGGCATACTTTGTATATCTTTGATTGAAATCTGAAACCTACCATCACACCTTAAGATAAGCAATTGAATATATTGGGGGCCATTTATTTAAATTATCATATTCTGCCCCTGGAGCCCAATAGGTTTATAACCATCACACATTATAAATTGTTAGAAAAATTTAAAAAGATTTAGGGTAAATAAGGCCTTTGTTAGTTGGTTGTGTGGGGGTAAGGATTCCCCCTTTTGTTTTTGTAATTGAGACTTGAGAGTTTGATTATATCTTTTAATGATAGCCTGGCCCAGGGGGTTGTATGGGATGCCTGTGGAATGTGAGATTTTCCAGGTCTGGAGAAAATCTACAAAGTCCTTGCTTCTAAAGTAGGGGCCATTATCTGTTTTAATTTGATCAGATAGCCCAAGAGTGGTGAAACATTGAAGCATATGACTAATGGCATGTTTAGATTTTTTTCCCGGCATGTGCCAATGCCCAGTAGGTGCGGGAAAAGGTCAGTGAGCCCAGTCACCACGAGATGGTGGACTTCTCCCCTGTCCCCACCTGGGTCAGTCCAAGGGGGCCATGTGGCAGTCTCCCAGGAGGTGGATTGTCCGCCATTTCCCAGTAGGGGAGGGTCAGGTACAAGCTGCCAGGAGGGGGGCCATCTATTTAAATTACCAAATTCCGCCCCTGGCTCCCAATAGATTATATATTATAAATTGTACTCAGTTTAATTTTAAAGGTCTCCACAGTCTTGACCAATTTAAGATATTAAGATTTGTAAAATTAAACAAGTTAAACACTTTTAACATACAAAGGCACAGAGTAAACATTTTTAAGTGGTATAAGGAATAGCAAGGAGAGACTAAAACAATGTAAATGGAATGACCATAACCTAAAATTAGTCTTAGTGCCTGTAATTTTAACTTGTTTGAGGTTTTTTAGCTTAAAATTTTAAGTCTCAGCTGGTCGTGGTGGTGTACACCTTTAATCCCAGCACTTGGGAAGCACTCAGGAGGTAGGAGGATTACCATGAGTTTTAGGCCACCCTGAGGCTCCATAGGGAATTCCAAGTCAGCCTGGGCTAGAGTGAAACCCTACCTCAAGAAACCAAACCAAAACAACAACAACAAAAATGTTAAATCTCTTAATCCAATATATCTAACTAAGTATATTAGTCTATTACAAATTTAACCTTGATTACACTCTTTGGTCCTGGGCATCAGGATGCAGCCAGTCCTTATGCCAGTAGCCCAGTTCCAACTAAGTTCCCTGTTGTCTTTCTTTCCTCTTAGAAAGCTTATAAGCCAAACCTTGAAGTTTAATGCTGTCTATACTTAGAATTTTTAAACTTTTATCTGAATAGTCCATAAAATTTGGCATACCACTCCAGAAGACACCTTCAGTTGCAAGCATCAAGTTTATGCCTATTTCTTTAAAACAAAGGTTAAAAAAGATTAACATCCACATGGTCAGGTTCATCTCAGCTCATCAGAGAGCTTTAGATTTTCTGAGATAAACTTCCAGATCAGGTACAGTTATGGAGGAAGGAATAGATATTGAAGCTTACAGATCCAGGGGAAGTTCCATAATGGCAGAAAAAACTGCCTTCACAGGCCCAAGCAGACAGAGAGGGAGGGAGAGAGGAGCACAACCGAAGGTGAAGGGAAAGAGAAAGGGAATGAAGAGATGTCGACAAGTAAGTACAAGTTATAGAAGCAAAGTTTAGTGCACGAAATATGAAGACTGCCTCATAACTCATGAAGGTACACTCACCCGCACTTGTACACCGATTACCTCCTCAACGACTGCCTCTCATGGGGGCACTAGTCTGCCGGGGTCCCAGAGCTAGGCACCAGTAGCCAGACTTCTTCCCGGGCAGGTAGTGCTGAGGGAAGGACTAGGCCTGCTTGTTCCTCCCTAGGGGTTGAGGAGGAAGATGAGCGTACGATGACTCAGAATCCTCTTCTGGCCACCAGAGAAAAACCACACTAATCAGGGAGTCTTTTCGAAGCAGGAACTCACAGAAAAAAACTCACTTTATTGCTGTGAGCAGTTGCCTATTTTATGTTGGGGACAAAGGCGGGGATTTTAGGATAGGGGGGAGAGGTAAGGGCCGATAGTAAACTGTAACTATTGAAATGGTCATTACAATTGCCATGGGGAGGTGGCAAGCAAGAAGCCATTAGGTGTCTTGCTGAGTCCTAGGTGGCCAGAGACAGGTTGCCAAACTGTAGCTAGGCTCAGGAAGTCCCACTAGGCCTCACGACTGGGCCTTTCAGAGCACAACAAATATGCACAATGGGTGAAGAGCCAAGCTGTTTCTTATGATATTCTCAATTGTGTCACATATAGAAAAAAACTACTTTCCTAGATAGCAGGATCCTTCTAAAGGTCTTTTTTTAAACCCATATATTATTTTTTCCATCAATAAAGTTTTAGTTTTAAAAGTGACACTTATTTTTTCCTTGTGTTGTTGAAGCATCTTTTGTTCACTACTAGAAATAAAAGAAACCCATGCCTCTTATAATTAGCTTGTTCATGTCTCTATGATTTTTTTAACTTCTGTTCTTCACTATGACCATGAATAAACTGCTGAATCTGAAGCACATTCAAAAACCAAAACAGTAACAGCTATTTGTTTGGGTTTGGTGAACCAACCAAATGGTTCACACTGTTGTTATATCCTAATTTTTCCTTTGTCCAGATTTCCTTAATAACAATATTTTCATGTCCTTTAGATAATTGTGCAGCCAACCTCATCAACCTTTTTGTACTGGACTAGATTAAATATGCAAAGGCATACTATATCCTGAAAAACAAGACACTTTGAGAAGAAAATCAAGGATTGAGTGACAATTCTTAAGAGAGATGACCTGTAAAACAATATTGACCACAATAAACTTGGGAGCAGTCACTATTCTCCCATTGCATAAATGCAGATTCTGGTGAGGTCATGCTCAAGGTCATCAGCTACAGAGCAGAGGACACATCCCACTCCATGCTAGATGCTTCTGGGTGCCATGTATTTTCTCCACTAAGCCGGAGCAGTTCAAACTCCAAAAAAAGACTAGCACAGGTGGGTGAAGCAAGGAGAAGGGACATTAAGCCGTGAGTGAATGGCCATGGGGTAGTTCTGTCCAGATCCTCTCAATTTTCAGTTATATTGTTTGCATCATCTGAGATGCATGGTATGACTTATTAAGATGTGATGTGTTCTCTCCCTTGCAGAATGGATAACTTGAGGAGGCAGGGGATTTATGAGCTCTCCACAAATCTACAGCTATATGGTGACGGCATCCCTAGGGAAGTGACTCCAGAGCCTGCCTTTTTCTGTAAGGTCAGCACACTTTCAACTGAACTGCATCACAAAAGAATAAAGTATGGTTGAGTTGGTATCAAAGGCAATTGTCACCAGCACCCAGGAAGGAAGTAAATATGGATGACAACTGGAATGGAGTGGAGTTTCACAGGTCAGGTGAGCTGGTGCCACTGCTTCCTTGCCATCTGAAGGCAACCTATCTCCCTTTTTTCTTTTAACTTGGAGTTCATTTTCAAACCAACATGTGCCCATTAAAAGGAGATAAGAATATTCAGAGAAGCAAAATTACATTAACTACAACAGAAGTACATTAACTCATCTAGCAGATCATTGTTATCAGATAATACTTTTTTCTAATCTGTTTCCATGAAAATAAACATACAAAACAGTAAAAGAAATTGTACTGAACCTGCTATTGTAAGAACAGCTGCTTTTCTTTAAAACACTTTCTGAAAATTCATTCATTTCAATACATTTCCCATAAGGGCAGCGGCTAATTGTTACTGCCTCAGAAATCCCTGACCTTCTATATCATGCTTTAACAGGATAAGTATCTATATAGTACCAATGAACTTGAGTTCCATGAAGGAAACTTATTGTTTAATGGTTTAGACCAAGTTCATCTCCTACCTAGCTTCCATAGGCATCTGCTACTTCGTTATGGGAAGCATTTGAATAGCTCTTTCCTGTGGTTGCTATAGCAAATATGTACAGACACAGTCATTTAGCCATGATGCCCTCTATGTCAGTGTCTAGAGACTGTTTGCACTTGCACTTGGTTTAATGCCCCCCCCCCATCCCCATTATTAAGACCAGCACAGCAGTGTCTGTTTGGCTCTTCTCTGTCATCACTTTTCTTTCTCTGTTCATAGCAGGGGAAGTTTTCCACTTTTAGAGGTTTGTATGATTAGCTTAAGTGCACCTGAATCATTCAGGCTAGTTTCTTTAACCATCATCATCTGCAAAAGCATGGACTTTAGGCTTGGGACTTTTTTTTTTAAAGAACAATGTATTATTTTTAATATATTCTTAATTATCTATGTGAGAGAGAGTGCAAGGGAGACAGGGACAGAAAGAGAGAGAGAGAGAGAGAGAGAGAGAGAGAGAGAGAGAGAGAGAGAGTGATTGAGAGAGAGAGACAGAGAGAGGGAGAGAGAGAGAGAGAGAGAGAGAGAGAGAGGCCGAGTAAATGGGCATGCTAGGGCTTCCAGCCACTGAAAACAAACTCCAGATGCATGTACTACTTTGTGCATCTGGCTTATATGGGCCTTGGGGAATTGAACTGAAGTCCTTTGGCTTTTTTAGTCAAGTACCTTAACTGCTAAGCCATCTCTCCAGCCATAAACAATACATTCTTTACCATAAGTGGTTCAGCATCTTATCACTATAAGGCAATTGTTTATTTAACCTACCCGTGTCTTCAGACCACTGCCAACATTTGCTCTTCAAACTCAATCCATCAGCAAAAATTAGTAGAACTAAACCTTTGTTTATTATTTCCTTGAAGGAAATTACTAAGAGCAGGATGGCTACATTAATTCATATACATGTTTGTAAAGCATTGTTTTGAGCAACAAGGACTTGGTAGTAAACAAAACATACAATATCCCTTCTCAACAGAAAAGCTGATGTGCTGTGGAATTCTCATGGTGAGCTGTGTCACAGTAGCAGCTCCACTATCCTGTCCTTGACACTGACGCTTCAATCACATTGCTTCCACATACTTCCTGGTCTTAAGAAGCCATCTTTGGATTGAGGGTGAGATCCCATCACAAGGACATAAAAGGAGATGAACATCCACAATTCTTCTCTGGCCTTCTCATGCACATGCATTGTGTACACACAGATGAACATAAATGTACATATAACACCTACACACACACATACACACACACACACACACACACACACACATACACACACACACACACATACACACACACATAACATGCATGAATGTGTTAAAAAAAAAAAAGAAAGAAAAGAAAGCAAAGGGATAAGATATGACTCAGTGACTAAGGTGCTTGCCTGTGAAGCTTAAGGTCCCAGGTTCGACTCCACAGAACCCATGTAAGTCAAGATGCACAAGGTGACACATGCACACAGGTGGCCCTGGTGTACCAATTACCCCCCCCCCCCACTCACACATACACATAATAAAAAGAAAGCAAAAAATCTGAAGATTCCAATGTGCTAAGTTCCTGTAATGCAAAGGAGGAGCTTCCTTATTCTTATAGCCCCTTGTGACAGGAACAAGACACATTCTTTGCATCAAACAACATTTTTTAATTTTTTTATTTTTATAGCCAGTGAATATGGTCAACTTGGTATCATTGTTAGCCTCCTCCCTGCCCTCCCCCTTCCACAGGGACCTTCCTTGTTGGGTTATATGGGTCATGCATTGTGGGGTTAGCCTTTAGTTTTGAGTAGGAGGAAATGTCTCTGCCTCTCATGACCCAATGTGTGACCCTGACATTCTTTCTGCACCCATTCTGCAAGTTTCCCTGAGCCATATTGGGTTCATATTAAGTCTGCTTCCATGTTAAGATCTTGGGTGCCTCTGTGTTTCTGGATATCTGGTTTGGTTGTGGTTGATTGTTCTCTGTGTGTATCTCCTTCACTGTTGTGCTGGTTCCGAGTTCACCAAGAAAACAGCATTCTTGCATGCTTCTGAAATTATTCTTAGTTTCAGCTGGAGCTCTTTTGAGGTATGATGGGATGGTTCTTTCCTTAGGATCTGCATCTATATGAAAAAGAAAAGAATATCCTCCAACAGAGAGTAAAGTTAGCACCAGGTAAATGTGATATCATTGCTTTATAAAGAGAATTTAATGGAGAGCCGGTTCATTTTTGGATATGGTTCTCACTTGTTTCACAGTTTCAGGTGTGGGTTCCTTTCCACTGAGCAGATCAGTTAGCCAAATCAAGAGCAGTTGGTTTCCCACCATGGCTATGTGCCACTATTGCACTTGTATGAGCATCACATCAGGTTGTTTGCTGCTAAGGAGGTTAGAGCATGTGTTGCTTGGGCAGATATTGGTCATTACCTGCCAGTCTCTCATGTAGCACCTTTCTGCACTAGTCACGCTGTCTGGAGACTGACTCTCTTCCACCTTCCAGCCATGTCACTCCATGATACATGCCAACAGTGTATGGTGTCTTCAGCAGTAGAGTCTTACCACTAACCTATGGTGAGTCACCAAGCACTCTGACATAAATCTGTCTTAGTTTTGGAGACCTTGTAGGTCTCTGTGATCAAAAGCTCATTGTGGATGATATCTACTTGCTGGTACCGGGGGTTACAGGTCAGCACTCAAGAAGAGAAGGAAGAAAAGGGCAAGTGAAATAAAAGAGATACAAATATGAGAGAGAAGAGAAAGAGAGAGAAGCATGAACAGGAGGAGATAATGGTCAGTTTTTGTGGTACCCTCTCCAGGGCCTTGTGAATCCGGTGTTCCCTCTAAGGGCCTGGGAAAGGTTCAACCATTTGGTCTGTCTTTTAAGATGTAGAGTTTTATGGTACCATTGCCTTTTGAATCCAGTTTTGTGTTCCCTACCCCCTCTGTTACCCTCCTCTCCCTCACCACCATCCCTATTGTCTGGTCCTAGAGATGCTTGGAAGTTATGTCACAATATGGGTAGATTCAGGATAGGAGCTGTAGATAAGTGAGACTATGTGACAATTATCTTTCTGTGACTAGATGAATCTTAGAATGATATATTCCAGGTCAGACCATTTTTCTTCAACTTTCATTGTGTTGTTTTTCCTTACTGCTGTGTAGAGTTCCATTGTGTAGATATACCAGTCTTAGTTATCCATTCTTCTAATGAAGGACATTTGGGTTGAGTCCACCTATTACAAATTGAGCAGCTATAAAGATGGTTGAGCAAATCTCTCTGAGCTGAGATGTGGAGCTTTTAGGGTACATGACCAGTAAGAGAGGAACTAGGTCTGTTGGTAAATCTCTAGTCAGTTTCTTTAGGAGTCTCAATGTTTCCAAAGTGGTTGGACCATCTTTCATTCCCACCAACAGTGGATGAGTGCTCGTATTTCTCCATGTCCTTGCCAGCATTTGTTTCCATTTGATTTTTGATGTTTGCTATCTTTATTGGGGTAAGGTGGAATATCATAGTAGTTTTAATTTGCATTTCCTTGATGATTAGGGATTATGAACATTTCCTTAAGTGTGTGTTTGCCATTTGTATTTCTTCCTCTGTAAACTGCCTGTTCAGTTCCTTGCCCCATTTTGTGAGTGGGCTATTTGACTTATTATTGTTTAGGTTTGTGAGTTCTTTGTAGATTCTAGAAATTATGCCTCTATCAGTTGGATATTCAGCAAATATTTTCTCCCATTCTGTGGGTAATCTATTGGCTTTGCTTATTGTATGATTGTTTGTGAAGAAACTTTTCAGCTTCATAAGATCCCATTGGTTGAGTGACTGTTTAAGATCCGGTGCTACTAGGGTTTTGTTCAGGAAGTCTTTTCTCATTCCTAAATCTTGGAATGTTACTCCTAACTTATCTTCCAGTAGTAGCTGAGTTTCTGGTGTTATATTGAGTTCTTTGATCCATTTGGACTTGATTGTTGTGCATGGTGAGATGTGTGGATCAAGTTTCAATTTCCTGCATATGGTTATCCAGTTTGTCCAGCAGCATTTGTTGGAGATGCTGTTTTTTCCCAAGAAATATTGTTAGGGCCTTTGTCAAATATCAAGTAGCTGTAGTTATTTGACCCAAAGTTCAGGTCCTTAATTCTATTCCATTTATCTACACTCCTGTTTTATTATTATTATTTATTTATTTATTTATTTTTGCCAGTACCATGCTGTTTTCATTACTTTGGCTTTGTAATACACCTTTAGTTCAGGCGTGGTGATACCTCCAGAGGATATGCTGAGGACATGCTTGGATATCTGAGGCCTTCTGTTTTTCCATATGAATTTAGATATCAATTTTTCTATCTCTGTGAAGAATGATATTGCAATTTTGATGGGAATTTCATTAAATTCACAGATTGCCTTTGGAAGGATTGCCATTTTCCTAGTGTTAATTCTGCCTTTCCAGGAGCGTGGGAGGCCTGTCCATTTTCTTACATCCTCCTCAATTTCTTTTCTGAGTCTTTTTATGTTTTCATTGCATAGATCTTTCACTTCCTTGGTCAATGTTATCACAGGGTATTTTATTTTATTTTTTGTTGATATTGAAAATGGGACAGTTTCACTTATCTCTTTCTTTGTATCTTTGTAATTTGCATATAGAAAGGCTACTTATTTTGTGCATTGATTTTTGTATCCTGCTACTTTGCTGAAGGAGTTTATCAACTTTAAGAGTTTTGGAATGGAGTCTCTTGGGTCTCTTACATATAGATTCATGTCATCTGTGAATAGTACTAACTGAACTTCTTCCTTTCCAAATTGTATCCTCTTTATTTTTTTCTCCTGTCTTATTGCTTGAGATAGGATTTCCACTACTATACTGAAGAGCAGAGGTGAGAGTGGACACCCCTGTCTTGTTCCTGATCTCAGTGGAAATTCCTTCAGTCTCTCTCCATTAAGTATTATTTGGGCTTTAGGAGCTTTGTATATAGCCTTTATTATGTTAAGATATAAACCTACCATGCTGATTCTCTCCAATATTTTGATCATGAAGTGATGTTGTATTTTGTCAAAGGCCTTTTTGGATCTATTGAAATCATCATGTGGTTTTTGTGTTTATCCTTGTTTATGTGGTGTATTACAATGACAGATTTCCATATGTTGAACCTCCCCTGTGTTCTTGGGATGAATTCCACTTGATCAAGGTGAATAATGGACTTGATGTGTGTTGAATTTGCTTTCTGAGGAATTTGTCCAGGATCTTTCAGTTTAAGTTCATCAGGGAAATAGGACTGTAGCTTTCTTTTCTTGTGGCATCTCTGCCTGGTTTTGGTATTAGGGTTATAGTAGCTTCATAGAAGGAGTTGGGGTATGATAGATTTGTTTAGGAGATTAATCTGCTCTGATTTTAGCTTTGGTAGATGGTGTGTGTCTAGGAGTTTATCCATTTCCTCCATATTTTCCAATTTTGTGTAGTAGAGGTTTTTGAAGTAAGACCTGATGATTCACCCAATTTCACTTATGTTTGTTGTGATCACTCCTTTTTCATTTCTAATTTTATTAATTTGATGCACCTTTTTGTTTTTTTTTGCTTGATCAAGTTGGCCAGGGGTTTGTCAATCTCAATTGATTTTTCGAAGAACCAACTCTACATCAATTTTCTTAATTGTTTTCTTAGTTTCCAATTCATTAATTTCTGCTCTGATCTTCATTATTTCTTTCCATCTGTAGCTTTTGTGGTTGGATTCTTCCAGCTTTTCCAGTGCCTTTAGATAGATGGTTAGGTTATTGATTTTGGATCTCTCTGTCTTTTTTATGAAGGCATTTAGTGCTATGAATTTTCCCCTGAGGACAGCCTTCATTGTGTCCCATAAGTTTTGGTATGATGTGTTCTCATTGTCATTCATTTCATTTTGTATTTTGTCCACTACCCATTTATTGTTTATAAGTGTGCTTTTCAGTTTCCAGGAGCTGATGGGATTTGTGGTGGGAGTTTTCTTGTTAATTTCTAGCAATATAGCATTGTGATCTGATATTATGCAGGGAATTATGTCAATTTTCCTAAATATGTGGAGGCAGGCTTTGTGACCCAGCATAAGATCTATTTTAGAGAAGATTCCATGGGCTGCTTAGAAGAATGTGTAGTCCACGGATTTGGGATGGAATGTTCTGTAGATGTCTGTTAGATCTAAATGTTCTATGGTTTTGTTGAGCTCTCTCACTTCCCTGTTGAGATTCTGTTTGGATGATCTATCTATTGCTGATATTGGTATATTGAAGTCCCCAAATATGATGGTGTTGGTGGTTATTTCTGTTTTATTGCTGTGCATGTTTTGTTTTATGAATTGTGGTGCACCTGTGTTTGGTGCATAAAGATTTATGATTGTGATTTCCTCTTGATGGATTGTTCCCTTGATCAGTGATCAGGAAGTGGCCTTCTTTGTTTTTTGATTATTTGGGGGCTGAAGTCTATTTTATCCGATATTACCATGGCTATGCCTGCTTGTTTCTTATTCTCATTTGCTTGGAATATCATTTTCCACCCTTTCACCGTGAGGAGGTGCCTGTCTTTAGGGGTGAGGTGGTTTTCTTGAAGACCACAGATTGAGGGGTCTCATTTTCTGATCCATCCTGTTAGCTTGTGTCTCTTGATGGGTGAATTACGGCCATTATATTTTAGGTAATGACTATGAGGTTTAATTTGATCCCTGCAATATTATGTTGGTTTATGTGGTTTGGTGTTTTCATGGACTTTGAAGTTTTGGGGCATTCTCTGAGGTATTATGATCTGCTTCTTGTAAGCAGTTGAGGTTTATTATTTGATCCTTCTGTGTGGAGAATTTCCTGAAATATTCCCTGTACCTTTGGTTTTGTGTTCATATAGTTGTAAAATTGAGTTTTGACATGGAAGGTTTTTGTTTCACCATCTATTATGAGCCACACTTTTGCTGGGTAGAATAGCTTGGGTTGGAACACATAGGTTCTTAGACTTTGCAGTGTTTCTTTCCAGGCCCTCCTGTCTTTCGGGGTTTCCATTGAGAAGTCTGAAGTGATTTGATGGGGTTACCTTTAAGTATGATGTGTTGTTTTTCCCTAGCTGCTTTTAGAACTTTCTCTTTGATGCCAATATTTAGAGTCTTAATGACAATATGTCTTGGAGAGTTTCTCCTTTGGTCCAATCTGTTGGAGTTTTGTTAGCTTCTTGTATATTGATGGGCCTTTCTTTTGTGAGAGTGGGAAAGTTTTCTTTCATTATTTCATTATTTTTCATTATTAAATAAGTTTCCCATGCATTTGTTCTGAATTTTTCCCCGTTCTGGTATTCCCATGATCTGAATGTTAGGACATTTGAAGGTATATCATATTTCTCTCATGTTCTGTTTACAGAAAATTTTGAACTTATTGAAAGTTTTTCACCCCTAAACTGTTTCTTCTGTCTTGTCTTCCAGATCTGAGTTTTTATCATCCACATGGCTGACTCTTTTTGATAGCCTCTAAGAAGTTTTGGGCTTGTTCAGTTAGGTTTGCATTTTCTGCTGTTTTTCTATACATGGTTTCCATCATACCTCTGTTAAGTTCCCTTTTCACATCATTTTGTGATTTTCTTGATGCTTCTTGGAATTCCTTTTTGTATTTCTTTATGTCTTCATTTAACATAGCCAGTTGGATTTTTTACGTCCCACCCCCTTTTTTTTTGCTTTCCTTTATATCCTTTAAATGTGATTTGACCCCTACTATTTTCTTATCTATTAGGTCTAGTCTAGTGATGGTAGCATCCACACAAGTGTCAGTCCTTTGTTGTTTATCTGCAAGTTCTACCAATACCTTTGCTCATAACTTCATTTTGGTGTTCTGATCCTATTGTCTCTACCGTGTTTTTATTAGAGACATCCATTGTAGGACTATGATGTCGTATTGGATTTACTTGCATTTGATTTTTTAATGTTATTCCTTTTGCATTGTGGTCTGCCCATCACAGTGTGGGAACAGGTTGAATAGTATGGGTGGGGAAGGTGGGCAGTGACCAGTGTAGGGGTGGAGTGGATCTAAAGTCAAGTCGGGACAGGTTGCATGGGGGCAGATTGCATGGGTTTGGGGCAGAGCTGCCAGGGTCAAGAGTCATATGGGGGCTGGGCAGAGTGGAACAGAGAAGTCTGAATTTTCAGGGGTTGGGAGCAGGGGCAGGGGCAGAGCAGATCAGATCAGGTGGAAGTCTCAGTGGGGGGGGGCAGAGCAGGTGGGAAGTCTCATGGGGGTGGGGTGGGGAGGAGTAGAACTGCGCTGGTTGGAAGTTGCAGCAGGTGGGGGTGGGGCAGAGAGGGAGCTAAGTGTAACAGATGAGGGGGGTCTGAATACAGGCAGGAGGAGACTGGGGGAATCTGTGGATGTGTGGTGGGGGTGTGGATCCCAGCAATCACCTGTGCCTGGTGGTGCAGGTGGAACTATTGGCCTGGGTCTCCTTGCCTTCAGTTACTGTGAGTGTAGGCTGGGTCTGGGACTCTGGCTAGGCTGGATGCTTGGGGAGGTGGGGGACTGGTGGGTTAGCCAGAGCATAAGAATCAGCCAATTCCATTTTTTGCCTCTCTGCACCCTCCCACGGGTTACCTATTAGAGATTGCTCTCCCCTAAAAGTTCCAGTGACCTCTTTTTTTTTTAAATTTACTTTTATTAACATTTCCCATGATTATAAAATATATCCCATGGTAATTCCCTCCCTCCCCACCCCCACACTTTCCCATTTGAAATTCCATTCTCCATCATATTACCTCCCCATTACAATCATTGTAATTACATATATACAATATCAACCTATTAATTATCCTCCCCTCTTCCTTTCTCTACACTTTATGTCTCCTTTTTAACTTACTGGCCTCTGCTACTAAGTATTTTCATTCTCACACAGAAGCCCAGTCATCTGTAGCTAGGATCCACATATGAGAGAGAACATGTGGCGCTTGGCTTTCTGGGTCTGGGTTACCTCACTTAGTATAATACTTTCCAGGTCCATCCATTTTTCTGCAAATTTCATAACTTCAGTTTTCTTTACTGCTGAGTAGAACTCCATTGTATAAATGTGCCACATCTTCATTATCCACTCATCTGTTGATGGACATCTAGGCTGGTTCCATTTCCCAGCTATTATAAATTGAGCAGCAATAAACATGGTTGAGCACGTACTTCTAAGGAAATGTGATGAGTCTTTTGGATATATGCCTAGGAGTGCTATAGCTGGGTCATATGGTAGATCAATCTCTAGCTGTTTTAGGAACCTCCACACTGTTTTCCACAATGGCTGGACCAGATTGCATTCCCACCAGCAGTGCAGAAGGGTTCCTTTTTTTCCACATCCCCGCCAACATTTATGATCATTTGTTTTCATGATGGTGGCCAATCTGACAGGAGTGAGATGGAGTCTCAATGTAGTTTTAATCTGCATTTCCCTGATGACTAGTGGTGTAGAACATTTTTTTAGATGATTATATGCCATTCGTATTTCTTCTTTGAGAACTCTCTATTTAGCTCCATAGCCCATTTTTTTGATTGGCTTGTTTGATTCCTTATTATTTAACTTTTTGAGTTCTTTGTATATCCTAGATATTAATCCTTTATCAGATATATAGCTGGCGAAGATTTTTTCCCATTCTGTAGGTTGCCTCTTTGCTTTTTTCACTGTGTCCTTTGTGGTGCAAAATCTTTGTAATTTCATGAGGTCCCAGTGGTTAATCTGTGGTTTTATTGCCTGAGCAATTGGGGTTGTATTCAGAAAGTCTTTGCCAAGACCAATATTTTGAAAGGTTTCCCCTACTTTTTCCTCTAGCAGTTTCAGAGTTTCCAGTCTGATGTTAAGGTCTTTAATCCATTTGGACTTAATTCTTGTGCATGGCGAGAGAGAAGAATCTATTTTCATCCTTCTGCAGATATTTATCCAGTTTTCAAAACACCATTTGCTGAAGAGGCTGTCTCTTCTCCAATGAGTATTTTGGGCATTTTTATCGAATATCAGGTGGCTATAGCTACTTGGGCTTACATCTGGATCCTCTATTCTGTTCCACTGATCTACATGTCTGTTTTTGTGCCAGTACCATGCTGTTTTTGTTACTATGGCTCTGTACTATAAGTTAAAATCAGGTATGGTTATACCACCAGCCTCTTTTTTGTTGCTCAGTATTATTTTAGATATTCAAGGTTTTTTGTGATTCCAAATGAATTTTTGGATTATTTTTTCTATTTCCATGAAGAAAGCCTTTGGAATTTTGATAGGGATTGCATTAAATGTGTAGATTGCTTTAGGTAAGATTGCCATTTTCACAATATTGATTCTTCCAATCCAGGAACAAGGGATGTTTCTCCACTTCCTAGTGTCTTCTGCAATTTCTCGCTTGAGTGTTTTAAAGTTCTCATTGTAGAGATTCTTTACTTCCTTGGTTAGGTTTATTCCAAGGTACTTTATTTTTTTTTGATGCAATTGTGAATGGGAGTGATTCTCTGATTTCATCCTTTGTGTGTTTGTTGTTAGCATATATGAAGGCTACTGATTTCTGTGTATTTATTTTGTATCCTGCTACATTGCTGTAGGTTTTGATCAGCTCTAACAGCTTGCTAGTAGAGTCTTTAGGGTCCTTTATGTATAGAATCATGTCATCTGCAAATAATGATAACTTGATTTCTTCCTTTCCAATTTGTATCCCTTTTATGTGTGTCTCTTGCCTTATTGCTATGGCTAAGACTTCCAA
This sequence comes from Jaculus jaculus, assembly GCF_020740685.1. Lineage (NCBI taxonomy): Eukaryota > Metazoa > Chordata > Mammalia > Rodentia > Dipodidae > Jaculus > Jaculus jaculus. The sequence goes on from NC_059115.1 coordinate 26,415,208, forward strand.
AACTATATTAAATAAAAGTGGGGACAGTGGACACCCTTGTCTTGTTCTTGATTTTAGTGGAAAAGCTTCCAGTTTTTCCCCATTTAGTAATATGTTGGCTGTAGGCTTATCATAAATAGCCTTTATTATATTGAGATATGTTCCTTCTATTCCCAGTGTCTGTAGGACTTTTATCATGAAGGGATGTTGGATTTTGTCAAATGCTTTCTCTGCGTCTAATGAGATGATCATGTGATTTTTGTCCTTCAACCCGTTTATAAAAGATCATTCACCCTGACCAAGTAGGCTTTATCCCAGAGATGCAGGGATGGTTCAACATATGCAAATCTATAAATGTAATCCAGTGACCTCTTAACTCCTTGCCTCTCCTTTCTGGGAGTTGCAGCATGGTTAGGTGGATACCATCTTGACTGGAATCCATGTCAAACAACTTTTAAATCACTTTATGTATGTCATCTCAGTTCATTGTTGTAAAGAGTCTCATGGGGCTGGAGAGACAGTTTAGCAGTTAACACACTTGCCTGAGAAGCCTAATGACCCAGGTTTGTTTCCTGTGTGCTCACGTGAGCCAGATGCATAAGGTGGCATATGTGTCTGGAGTTTGTTTGCAGTTGGCTGTAGACCCTGGGGTACCCATTCTCTCTGACTGCCTCTTCTCTCAATCTCTCTCTCTTTCCTCTCTCCCCCTATCTCAATTAATGAATAAATAAAACATATTTTTAAAAAGTCTCCTGAGTTAAATACTTTCCTACCTATCATTGCATAGATTAGGAAACTGAGACATTGAGAGGTTAATTAGCTTGTTAAAGGTCATACAACTGAGAAACATAGCAAGATTTGAAAAAAAAATTCTTACATCAGAGCCCATAATCAATCTTCATAATCCTTGATGTGTGTAGACCCTTGCCCATCTACCTCACCCCAAGATATGATGAAGTTCTAACCCTTGGAAACTCAGGATATAACTTTATTGGAATCAGAGCCATTGCTGTTGTAACTCATTAAAATGAATCCATGCTTATAGTAGGGTGGCCCAATGATCCAGTATCATTGTAACCATCATTGTAATCCAGTGTCATTGTAACATGGGGAAGTCTGAACATCCACAAGGACACCAAGTACAAATGAAGTAGAGCTTGAGTGGTACTTCTATAAATCCAGGAGCAACAGGGACTTCCAGGAATCCTCCAAAGCTAGACATCAGCCTCTACAGCCCAAAGAAGAAGATGATACATTTCAATCATATTTGGAATTATCTGGTCATTTCTTTCTACACTGGGTATTAATAAAACCTTTGCCGGGCGTGGTGGCACATGCCTTTAATCCCAGCACTCGGGAGGCAGAGGTAGAAGGATTGCCATGAGTTCAAGGCCACCCTGAGATGACAGAGTTAATTCCAGGTCAGCCTGGACCAGAGTGAGACTCTACCTCGAAAAAATAAAATAAAATAAAATAAAATAAAATAAAATAAAATAAAATAAAATAAAACCTAGTCTTCAAGGAACCTACTGACTCAGGAGACAATTCAGATGGTGGCAAATTAAATAACAGATAGGTTGTAATGCTGAGAATAATATAAAATGAAAATACACTTAATATGCCTTACCTATAGTACATCATTGCTCTGAATCTACTGTGTCTCAGATGTCTCTGATAAAATCCATCCCTTCATGACATCAACTCTTCATAGATTAGGTATGTAAATGTTACATCTCAGCAAATTAAAATTACTACATGACAAACCCATTACCAGAATCTTATGAGGAAAAACTGACAGCATTTCCTCTAACATTAATAACAACACAAAGATACCCATTTTGACACTACCTTAGCCAGAGCAAAAGAAAAATAAAAATATCAAATATCAAATATGAAAAGAAGAAATCAAGTTATTATATTCTACTGATTATATAATTCAGTACATTCAAAATCCAGATGAGGGCTGGAGAGATGGCTTAGCGGTTAAGCGCTTGCCTGTGAAGCCTAAGGACCCCGGTTCGAGGCTCGGTTCCCCAGGTCCCGTGTTAGCCAGATGCACAAGGGGGCACACGCGTCTGGAGTTCGTTTGCAGTGGCTGGAGGCCCTGGCACACCCATTCTCTCTCTCTCCCTCTATCTGTCTTTCTCTCTGTGTCTGTCACTCTCAAATAAATAAATAAAAATTTAAAAAAAATTTTTAAAATAAATAAATAAATAAATAAAAATCCAGAATATTACAGTAAAAGGAATTTAACACTAATTTTAAAATTTTCAATAAAGTAGCAGCACATCAAATCCAGATGGGATAAAACATTGTCTTTTATATAGACCCATAACAAACTCACTGAAGAGGTCAGGAAGGAAATCCAATTTATAACAACTACAAAAAAGTGAAATTCCTAGGAGTAAACTTAAGTAAAAAATTGAAAGACTATGCAATGAAAACATAAAACACTCAAAAAAGAAACTGATAACTCTAGAATATAGAAGGACCTTCTATGTTCATGGATTAGAAGAATAAATTTTGTTAAAATAGCCATACTACCCAAAGAATCCAGCAGATTAAAATCAAAATCTAAGAGCATATTAATAAGTCATATGGAAATCTACTTTTCTGGGGCTGGAGAGATGGCTTAGCACTTAAGTGCTTGCCTGTGAAGCCTAAGCACCCCATTTGGAGGCTTGATTCCCCAGGACCCATGTTAGCCAGATGCACAAGGGGGCACACACATCTGGAGTTCGTTTGCAGTGGCTAGAAGCCCTGGCGCACCCACTCTCCTCTCTCTCTCTCTGCCTCTTTCTGTCTATGTCTGTAACTCTCAAATAAATAAATAAAATTAAAAAACAAATTTAAAAAAAATCTACTTTTCTGGACAATGGAACACTCAGGAGCCATAGATTTTTACTAGAAACTTTTCAGTGCCAGAGATGGGATACCTTCTAGTGAGTTGTTGGCCAGGTCAGTCCCAGACACCCCCCAAAATTATAGGCCATTGCTGAGGCCCTTGGTTTCCCACCAGGAATAAGACCCTATTGCTGTAGACTCCATATACTTGGGCTGCAAGGTCACTGAGAAATCCTGCTAGAAATGAGCTGAAAACCTCCTCCATGTAGACCAGCTGACAGAAAGTTGAAAAAAGTCACACTGTATGCAGTTCAATGGGAGAGAGAGAAATCACCAGCCAAGTCAAATGTGCCATCAGGTAAAACAGTGGCACATCTGTTATGGGGGAAACCCACTGCCCTCTAATTTGACTGGAGCCACATTCCATAGGAGGGAATACATCCCTGATATTGAAAACCTATAACAAGGGTAGTCATGATACCTAGGGGTGTAACATCTGCTGCTGTCTGGCTAAATATATACTATGCTCACCAAACTTCCCAGTAAGCACTTCTCTTAATGTTCATACTCATATATTAATACTACTCTCACTTTTGGTTAGAGAAGCTTCTCTTTTCAGATGGCAGTGACCTTGGGATGACTCAGAAGGCACCATAGGGCTGAGAAGAAGTAACAGAGGAGTACTCAGTACTTAAATATCTCTATCTCACCTTCCAAGCCTTGGGTCCATTGTGGAAGAGGTGGAAGGAAGAATGTAAGATCCAAAGGAAAGGTAAAACTCCATAGAAAGTGCTCCTCCAGACACAAACTTGCCTGGATGTCCATGACTTCACAGTGCCTGACACTACCTACATAATACCATCATAATAGGTGGAAAAGATGATGACATCAAAATAAAAGAGAGGCTAATTAAGAAGGGGAGGCGATATGTTGGAGAGTGGGGTTTTAAAGGGTAAAGTGAGGGGAGGGAGGGAATTACCATGGGACAACTTTTACAATCATAGAAGTTGTCAACTATATATGTGTGTGTGTGTGTGTGTGTGTGTGTGTGTGTGTGTGTGTGTGTATGACATCATTGCAGAACAAAACAGAAAACTTTAATTAATATGGAAATACACAAAAAGCCAAAGCAACCCTGAGCAACAACAATAGTTGAGACATGGTATTACTTACTTCCACATATTCTGCAGTTCATTGGTAACAAAAGCATGGTATTAGCATAAAAATAGACACATTAACCAATGGAATGAAATAGAAGACTCTGAACTAAATCTACACATTGTTAGCCCACTTATTCTCAAAAACATACACACTGGAGAAAGGACAGATAAACTTTTCAACCAATAGGGGTGGAAATTTTGTATATTCACAAATAGAAAGTTGAAACTTTGATCACTATCTCTCAACATGTACAAAAATAAATGAAATAGGACTGCAGATATGGCTTAGTGGTTAAGTTGTTTGCTGGCAAAGCCCAAGTCCCAGGTTTGATTCCCCATGTCCTACATAAGCCAGAGGCACAAGGTGTTTGTCTGGAGTTTGTTTGTAGTGGATGGAGGCCCTGGCATGCCCATTCTCTCTCTCTCTCTTTCCTTGCAAATAAATAAATAAAAATATTTAAGATAAACAAATAAATCCAATATCTTAATGTAAATCCTAAGCCTTGGAAACTATTTGAAAAAAAATGCAGGAGACACTTTCAAGATATTGGCAGAAAGTTCCTATGTAATGCTTCACTAGTTCAAGAAACACAAACAAAAATTGACCAATAGGATTATATCAAATTAAAAGGTTCTTCTCAGCTAAGAACACAATCCATGGGCTATGAGATATCTTCAAGAATGGGAGAAAATATGTGCTGGTAATCTGACAGAGGGTAAATGTCCAAAGCATATATAGAATTTGAAAAACAACAGGTGTGGGGGAACAAATCCATACTCCTAGGCAGAGGCAGACAGATCTCTACAAGTTCAAAGGCAGTCTCAGCTTTACAGTGAGCTCCATAGCCACATATTCAGACTCATAAAAAAAAACAAAAAATAAAAACCAAGTAAATCAATCAAAGGCTGACAAATGATCTAATTGGCCACTATTCAAACAAAGTAGAAATGACCAATAATCTATGAAAAATGTACAATATTCTTAGGAATTAGGGAACTGCAAAGCAGAGAGATTCATTACATCCCACTTGTAATAGCTACTATCAAATATATATATATATATATATATATATATATATATATATATATATATATATATATATATATATATCCTGAAAAGACAAAAGATGTTTGATCCCTCTACAGTACTCCTGCATATATACCCAAAGAAAATGAAATTTACATACAAAAGAGATACATGCATGCCTAGATTTATTGTAGCCTTATTCACAATAACCAAAGTATAGAATCAACTTGTGTGCCAGTCAACAGCTAAATGCATACAGAAAATATGAGTTATATATGTACACGTACAATATGGACCATCTGGCTGTAAAGAAGAATGAAGTTCAGCCATCGTAGGTACTAGAGGCATCATGTTGAGAGAACAACATCAGAAAGATGATCTAACAATGAAAGAGAAAATATCAAGGATTGGGAATGGGCTGGGAGACAAGGGGAGGGAAAGATGGATATGTTGAGGTAGTGAGGACATCACTATGTTTGGCATATGCCTGAATACAAATGTCACAGTGAAATCCATTAATGTGTTAATAAGACGTTCAGAATACTTACATTAGCATACTGAGGGGTAAGTTCAACACTACAAAGCCATTTTATATTAAGATATTAAGTATCTCATGGGAATCTAGTTAAAAAGACTGATTACATGGGTACCCTTTCACACAATTGTAAAGTCAGAAAGGTAACCCACTGTAACTCAAGATTGATATAATACAAAGACTGCTACCAGCATTGGTAGTTTCTACCCTACTTTCCTAGGTGCTTTTGAACAAGTCACTGGGCCACCTGAGGCTTACACAGCACTTTACATGTGAATGAATCTCTGCTCCATAGAAAGTTTGTACAGAAGAGAGATTCTGTGTCTCCTGGCACATCTAACAGTAAATACTAGCCCTTTCCTAATGCCCATGCTTTTCTTGCTCAGGTAATTGGCCTAGACCCAGAAACTGCTGGGCCTAGGGAGGACCTCTGATGTGCCTAATGAATTAGAGTTCAGCTTTCTTGCCTGTCCTACCACGACCTGAATCATGGGGCTGTGAGTACAAGAAGGCTGCTTCTGGGTAGAGGAGAGCAGATCAGGAGGAAGAGATGATTCTTATACACTCAAAACTTATCTGCCATCCTCTCAGCTTCTCTGCTTGGATGAGATAGACCTGGGAGCTCTGGCAGCACTCACAAGGCTGGCACATGTTCAACTCTCTCTGGCTTACTCTGTCTTTGTTGTTGTTAGGGCAGGATGTGTGAAACCCTGGACAGCCCCAGTGGCCAGGCTCAGCAGTTTATCAAACAAAAGCTGGTATTTCTTCCAGAGGATTGTATTTCTCTCCAAAGCAGCATCACACAAAGAGCTCAGATGGACTGCGTGGTGTGGTGTCTGTGGAGTTGGACTCTAGCAGTTGTTATCAGAGCTGATGCTAGGGCAAGGCACCAGCCAGGCACAGGGTGAGGCATCCTGTGTTCCCCATGTTTACCACAACAACCCAGGTGGTAGACATGGTGACTTCCATCACACTGTTTGACATAGAGCCACTAAAATGAGTTATTCGCTCCATGTGTCCATCCCTCCAAACAGTATGAAATGAGATATAATTCTTCTATAGAACCCAGCTTCTGATTCTATCTCTTCTACAAGAGAGGTATAAGCATGGCCAAGTCCTTTTCATTCTCCCTAAGCTGCAGTACCAACACACACACACACACACACACACACACACACACACACACACACACGGAGTTCAAAATTGAAATATTTATCCTGGCCCTCTGCTTCTGGAGTCATTTCATAGCTATGTTGAGAGCATGCCCATACCTCCACAGATCTGGAAGACTTTCCACCTAAGCAACATTTACAGTCTAGTACTCAGTGCATTTAACTGTTCTCCCCACTCAGATTTATCAACACAGTGGAGTAAGGAGACACCCAGAGCCAGGGTGGGAAGAAAGGCAGTCATTAGGCAACTGTGTGCAACTTCTCCTTGTTCCCTCCTTTACAAGAGCATTATTCAGGGTTACCTTCCCAAGTAACATAAATCAAGACACCTGAGTGCAAAAAAGTCCATAAGGGATAGGTGCTGAAGGTATTCATTGGAGGGCTACGGAGGGTGGGGGTCAGTAACACAGGCTCCCTCCATGCCAAATTCCACAATTTCAGGAGGAAAGTTTTATACCTACAGTCTAGTCAGTGAACTGTAGTTATCAGCCAAATTTCACAACTCATCAAGGGCCACCCTTGCTATTTAACCTTGCTATGAATAGTGGACTCTGCTATTGTGTACTAGGATACCATAGAGAGGGTGCTTACGGATGGCACCCAGCACAACAGGCATGAGCCAGAAACATCCCAGGCAAAGTAGGACCTCAGTCATCAGGGTATCTGACTGACTCAAGAGATAAGCAGTAAAATGTTGCCAGATCCAGCTTTAATAGTCCAGTCTAGTTATGTCCATTAGCACTGCCATTTTAAACATCAACTTCTGATTCCATGTGCGTGTTTCCCAAAGGGGAATTTGAGTGTCTGGTGTTTAGTTAGAAGTATGACATTGCTTCATAAAGCATCATAAGGAACATTTCCACTTTGCTACGGGCCTTGCATGTGATGGTGTATCTTTATGTTACAGTTTGCAAAGGGTATTGATCAGTATTTCTAGCCATATACAGTCCATTAAATCTTTTACTTGTTAAAGGCAATAGAGCTTCAAGTGCAAATGACTCAAAATAACAAGAAGACTTCATTTCTGGGTCATTAACATAGGTGTTGGTGACCTTGGATAAGTGGCAATACAGAGATATTCCTGGTCACAGAGGAAGTTTCTAGCATAGGAAAGCCCACTTCTCTAGCTTCCGTCTTTTATTTTCTTGACACGCTCCTCACCTAAATGCTTTCTAGTCCTCTGATGTTTTCATATTTCTGTTTTTGAGTAAAAGAATTTGAGTATAATGGGATTTTATTTAAGCAGAAATAATGGCACTCATAAATTCAAGTCTCTGTACCAGCATTTTTGTTAGACATGTACATAATCTCAAGCCTTCCTCTACATGGAGCCAGATTACCTCCTAGTAGGTCTTGGGAAGCTGAACTGTGGCTCAGTTCTCCCTTCCTCTAAGTGGTACAGCTGGGCACCTGGGTCTACCTGTAGGGGAACACCACAGAGGGAGGACCCAAATGAGCACTCCACTCCTTTCCAAGCATGTCTTCTTACAGCCCAGGAACATGCTGTGAAGAGTAAGTGAAGTAACAATAAAGCATGTTAACATGTACATGTAGATGCATAGAAATTCATATGAATGTATCTGGGTGAAGGTTGAGTACTCAATGTGTTTCTATTTAAATTGCTATGGCAGGGATCTTAAAATAAGATCATCTCATGTAAGTTCCCACAAGAAAGGAAACCATCAAAACTTGAGACAAGAAGAAGCACCATGAAAACAGAAACAAAGTTTGGGGTGTTGCAACTACAAGCCCAGAAATTCCAGAGGCACTCCAGGCCACAAGAGACCAGGAAGGATCTTCCCAGTCAGGCTTCAGATTCTTTGCTCCATAATCAGAAGACAATAAATTCTTGTGATTTAGGTCTACAAGATTATAGGAATTTGTAGCCCTTTGAAGCAAGTTATACATAGATTATATGTATGAGGTACACATACAAAGTCAGTTATATATAATAGGTGCATACATTTATATAAAACACACCTATACAAATGTAGATCTACTCCAAACACAGGCCTAGGCACACAGTTTATATTCAATAAATGTTACTTATGCTTGCCTCCTCATGCTGATCTGCCTTAGTTCCCTGAGGCAACTATGCATATGAAAAGTCAACACATACTCTCCCAGTTGTCCCTCATGCCATTGCAATGTTCATGCCAAATGCTTCTCTGTATAACCCCATCCTGGTACTGAAGACAGATGAAAATGTCTGTCATTCTTTGAACCAAGATTTGAAGAGTGTCTCCTAGGCCCATTAAAGCTACACATTAAATATAGCATAGGAGTACCCCAGAAAGCTCTCTTCAGTGACCAAATGTGGTCCCAAGAAGAGGACACATGGGGGACATAAAGTCCTCCACAAAGCTCTTATGTAAGTTACTTGTAATGAGCATTCTTGGGGCTCCTCTACCCAAGAACGCTGTAACACTGTACCACCCACTTGAATACCCTTTGTCACATGTCACACTCTGTCTCATTTCTCTTCACACTGCTTCTTAAAATTAACTACTACTGCTCTCCATTCAAGGAGGAAGGAAGTGAGACACAGAGAGGACACAGACCTGGGTGCAAAGGTGCCAGGCTCAAGTCATTGGCCTTTTAACTACGTGCTTCATTACACTGCCAGAAACTGAGAGTCACAGAATCTGCAGCATCTTCCATCCCTTCTCACTCCTAAACATTTGCCAGTGATTTATTTGTTTGTTTTTTTTTTTTTTTTTTTTCACTTAATCACACAGGTAGACAGAGAGAAGAGAGAGGGAGAAGCGGGTGTACCAGGACCTCTAGCCACTGCCAACTCCAGATACATGTGCCACTTTGTGCATCTGGCTTTACGTGGGTACTAGGGAACCAAACCTGACTTAGACTTTGCAGGCAAGAGCCTTAATTGTTCAGTCATCTCACCAGTCTAGGTATTTCCTATTTTTAACAAAATCTTGCAATAATCAAGCATCTGTCATCATTGACCATAGCCACAATAAAATGTGCCAGCCTTGTTTCTTTCCCCATTCTCCCATATGTCTGCATCCTAAAATCATCTCCTACATAACCCACCTGCATCTAAGCCCTTCCCAAATTCACTCACTTTATGTGAATCCAATTTAAAACTTAGCATAAGGGTGGGTGAGATGGCTTAGTGGTTAAGGTGCTTTCCTGAAAATCCAAAGGACCCAGGTTTGATTCCCCAGGACCCATGTAAGCCAGATGCACAAGGTGGCACACACATCTGGAGTTCATTTGTAGTGGCTGGAAGTTCTGGCATGCCCATTCTCTGTCTCTCTATCTCTTTCATTCCCTCCCTCTCCCCCTCTCTCTCTCTCTCTCTCTCTCTCTCTCTCTCCCTCTCTTTCCATTTGCCTGTTTCTCTCTTTCAAGTAAAAAAAATAAAAATAAAATATTCACAAAAACTTAGCCTGATTCTTGATTCAGTTGGCTGAATTAATTTGCCATGATGGACACTATATTTCTCTATGCCAAAAAAATCGGCTTTGACCTCCATATTTATCTGATTTACTTATCATATCCTCCCCTTTGCTCCCTTTCACAAATCACGTGAGAAACAATTTACATAACTACAAAGACATTGTTTTTTGAAGAGGGTGACTTTGTTACAGAAGAATATTATCAGCCAGTTGTGTTTACAAAACCACCACAGTCCAAACACTCCAATCTCTCATGTCCTTCTTGGTTAGGCAACTCTCCAGGGATCTAGGACTTAACAAAAACCCTGGTTGTAACAGCCTTAGCATGTTGGCATGCATACAATTCTGCTTTCAGAAATGTTCTTTATCTATCTCTGGTGCTTACTCTATGTCTTACTGGGAATCTGCCTGATTTGTGTGCCCTATTCCAGGTTAGCAACTCAAATTCATTCTCTTGCATAACTTGAAGAACCCAGATGCCCATGTATTCTATGGACCTGGGGGTTAGTTAGTTTTTTTCATCACTGTGACAAATATCTGACAGAAACAATTTAAGGAGCTGGGGAAATGGCTTACATGTAAGAGTATTTGTTCCATGAGCATAAGGGCTTGAGAGAACCAGAGAGGATCCAAGCTAGGTCTGCCCTGGGTACCGATGTGAAAAGATGGGTGCAGCTGCACACATTTGTAATTCCAGTCCTATGAGGAGTGGAGACAGCAGAGTCACTGAGACACACTTAGTAGCCATTCTGATTAAAAATAGGAGTTCCATGACTGGAGAGATGCCTCAGCTGTTAAGGCACTTGCTTGAAAAGCCTATCAACATAGGTTCATTTACCTAGCACCCATGCAAGCCAGATGCATAAAATGGCTCATGCATCTAGAGTTCTTCTGAAGTGGCTAGAGGTGCTGACATGCTCATACTCTCCCTCTGTCTCCTTCTCTGTCTCCCTGTATCTCCCTGCTTGTAAATACACACACACACACAGACACACACACAAATTTCTGGGCTAGTGAGGAGGCACACCATCATGGTAGAAGGGAGTAGAGGGACAGAGCTTTCTACCTCATGGTAGCTGGAAAAATAACAGCTAGAAATAAAGATCCAGGAACAAGTTTCACCTTTAAGGGCACATTCCTGGTCTTCATCATCTCCCAATAATGCCATAAAATTATGAATCCATAGATGACTTAGGCAATAACCACTCAGTGATTCTAGCTAGGAACCAAGCTTTCAACACATGAGCCTTTTAGGGGTTTATTTCATATCCAAACCATAATACCTGGTGTCACAGTCAGGTTCACATTGCTGGCAGAAATCACCTGACCAACATCAGCTTGTGGGAAGAAAGGTTTATTTTGGCTTACAGATGTGAGGGGAAGCTGCATGATGGCAGGGAAAATAATGGCATGAGTGGAGGGTGGACATCCCCCCTGGCCAACATAAGGTGGACAATAGCAACAGGAGAGGAAACTGGCTATAATAACCATAAGGACACCCCCCAACAATACATTGTCTCCAGGGAGCATTAGTTCCCAAATCTCCATCAGCTGGGAACCTCACATTTAGAACACCTAAGTTTATGGGGGACACCTGCATGTGGTTCCAACCACATCTGGGCACCAAACCCATAGGATGCTCTTGAGTAACATAAAGTTGAGGAAGGATTAAGCATGTGCTATTGAAGCTGCCTTTAAAGGATGGTTGCTTCATTATAGCAAAGTTTTATTTTCAGTTTAAAAACCAAGGTTTAACTGTCATGTTGCAATCAAGAAAAAACGATTCCCAGATTCCAAAGCCAGAGATATCAGTGAAACCTCATGTGACAGTTAATATTATCAACTGCACAGGATCCAGAATCATATAGCAAACAAACCTCTGGCCACATCTATGAGGTAGTTTCTAGATTGGATTAATTTAGGTGGGAATACACACCCTAAGTGTAGGTGGAAACATCCCATGGGCTGTGCCTTCAGACTGAATTAAAAGGAGAAAGTGAGCTAAGCACCAGTATTCATCGCTCTGTGCTTCCTCATCAAGAGACATTTCCACTACTGTCACACTTTTCTTACCATATTGTACTGTATCTTCAGACAATGAACCAACATAAACCTTTCCTTCATCGAGTTGCTTTTGTCAGGTGTTTTGTCACAGCAACCTAATACACTCCAACTACATGGGAGTGCTTAGCATTAAAAAAAAAAAATGGGAGAATGCAAAGTACTTTTCAACCCTAAGGGATAGAGGAACAGAAGCTAATGAATAATAGCAGTCAATATGGACCAAGGTAAATCATACTCAACCCTTATTCTGAAGAACAAATGGTAACAGAAACTGAAAATTAATATCTCTAAAGATCTTAGGTGGGGAGGAAACAGTTGCATGTACAAGACTGAATTATGAGTGGCTAAGAGCTGATACCTTCAATTAGGTGTTGTGTCTCTTCTTTTTAGTAATACTTTGGGTTTAGGGGTTGGACATGAACCTGGTGGGGCATTGCCTTCCTGAGCCATGATTTCTTCCTTAAATGGAACAGGCCCCCAAAAGAAGTCATGCCAAATAGCAGGAGCATTGAGGAGGGGCTGCTCAAGCCCAGTACAACTCCTATCATGACACCACTTTCTCCTGATGCCTGATTTGGCATCTTAGGACTTAATGTTTGCCCTACTAGGTTTTAGTTTTGCTTTGCTTCACTCTTTCCTCCCTATCCCTCCACTTGTCCCTTTTAGAATAGAAATGCTTATTGTGGAAATGTATAACCTTTTTTGCAGAAACTCATAGCTAATAGATTCAGAAGAGATTTTGTGAACAGGGGTGGTATCCTTGAGACTGGATTTTAAATACTGGATGAACAGATAGCCAGGAGCCTTTGGAGTCCAGAAGCAGGATGTTATAGCTAGAATCTGGACTGTCTCCCACAGGCTCATGTTTGGACACTCAGGCCCCAGATTATGAAACCATAGTGGGAGACTGTGGAAACTTTAGGAGGAGGGACCTAGGTATAGATCATTTGTGTCATGCGTCTGAAGGTTCTTACACTTGCTTTGTCCTAGGCCATCACCATGCCAGCTGTCTACTGCCACATTATCTAGTTACCAAGGACTAAGCCATGCTACCATGTCTCCACCAGTATGATGGAGTGAAATTTCTGAAATAGTGGGCTGAAATAAATCCTCCCTTAACTTGCTTCAGTTAGGCATTGGTGATAGGCAAAAATATCTAAAAAAGTGAGGGACAGACCTTCATCTTCAATTTAGAGATGAAGATATTAAAGAGTTGGAACCTAGCCGGACCCATACAACTGGTAAGGAGTGGTTTAGAACTTGAACCAAAGTAATTCTCTCCAGACTGTCACTTATACCTTGAGGACCTGCTGCTGCCTCTGCAGTTCTGTGTTGGGGCACTAATGTGGTTCTACGAATTTGGAGAGCAACATGCTAACCAGCAACATCATAAAATGTCAATCACTCTTCTATTTTATTTATGTTTTTGTGAGTAGGGCATGTGGTGTGGTGTGGTGTGTGATGGATGTGTGTAGTATATACATAAGTGTAAGGAGATCCACACAGCCCATGAATGCATGCTGAGGCCAGAGAACATCGACTCTCATGCTCTATTGTTCAATCCCATGCTTCCTTGAGATGAAATCTCTCCTTCAGACTGGAGCTGCGCTTTTGTTCAATGACTGCAATGATAACTCAGCCTCTGTTCTCCACAGAACTTGGGTAACAGGCATACATGGCCACATCCAACTTTTTACATGGGTGGTGGGGAATCAATCCCTCAGGCAGTCTCAGGCCCTCATACCTAAACTTCAAACACTATTTTCCACTGACTCATCTCCCTTTACATCACAGTCTGTATGGACATCCTCAAATCTGAACATAAATTGGCCTCCTTTACAGGTGATGTCACTTCCTCCCATCCCATCTTTGTGTATTCATGTCACATGATAGAAACATGTCACCTGTTCCTGTGGGTTTTCTATCTGTGCATAAGTGAATGATCTCATGGTCAAATATATGAACTTTTGTAATTTTTTAAATTTTTGTTTATTTATTTGAGAGCGACAGACAGAGGAAGAGGCAGAGAGAAAGAGAGAGAGAGAGAGAGAGAGAGAGAGAGAGAGAAAGAGAGAATGGGTGCGCCAGGGCCTCCAGCCACTGCAAATGAACTCCAGATGCATGTGCCCCCTTGTGCATCTGGCTAATGTGGGTCCTGGGGAATTGAGCCTTGAACCAGTGTCCTTAGGCTTCACAGGCAAGCACTTCACCACTAAGCCATCTCTCCAGCCCAACGAACTTTTGTAATTTTATAAACAACAACTACTTAATTTTATTCAAAATTTTAATGACACTTTAAAATTATGCTTTACTTGAACATAATACCAAAACTCTTGAAAGGAAATGTTTCTAGATTCTAACCTCTTGCATGTCTACTTCTTAAAATGCTGTTTATTCAATCATACTACAGTTTTTTTTTAAATGCTGGTTTGCTTAACTTTTATAGTGCATTTTGAAAAGTAGGCTAGCTATTATTCTTAGGAATAATTTGCTTACATCATAATTTCAACATTCTGATATCTAATGTATTTTGAAGTCATGTAGTCAGGACTCTAGAATTTATTTATTTATTATGTTTCTGCTTGCTGTCTTTATTTTGCATTTTGCATGTATATGTGTGTGGTGTGCTTGCCTATATGTACAAATGTTTATATATATGTGGGTGCAATTATGTATGCATGTACCTGAGCATGCATGCATGTGGAAGCCAGAGATAAGTGTCAACATTTTCAGTTGCTCTCCAACCTTGTTTTTGAGCTAGGGTTTCTCAATGAAGCTGGAGCTCACAGATTCAGCAAAACTAGTTAGCTAGCAAACCCCACAGTGCCTGTCCTGTCTCCACCTCCCCAGTGCTGGGATTATAGACTATTATTGTATCTGGCTTTTATATGGGATCATACTCAGGTCCTCATGCTTGTGCAGAAAGCACTTTACTCTTTGAAATATGCCCCCAGCTTTGAAAATCTAGGTTGTAGAATTCAGTTTAGGAAGTTTTATAAATAGCAATTTAAATTCCACATAGTGAATGGACATTGACCATGAGTGTGCCTCCCTGCTCTTTATGCTGCTATCCTTAATTATTTTTTAATCTGCTTTACCAAGAGCCAGAAATAATCCCTTAATGGGAAAATAAATCTGTGCTACCTTTATTCCATCCTGGAAGGTCTAAGAG
Organism: Jaculus jaculus; assembly: GCF_020740685.1. Classification (NCBI taxonomy): domain Eukaryota; kingdom Metazoa; phylum Chordata; class Mammalia; order Rodentia; family Dipodidae; genus Jaculus; species Jaculus jaculus. Next base: position 26,430,583 of record NC_059115.1, read on the forward strand.
AAGTCCTTACATGTTTGATGTATATTATTTCTTAGAAAATAAAAAGCAGGAGATCAGAGAAATGTATCTTCCTAGGAGGTGTATGTATATTCCTAGTTTCATTCTCTTTCTTAAAAAAAAAAAATACACACATTTCACTGTAGCTTTCAAATTTTAAACCCAAATATCTTTCACCTGTGTTTCCAACCCTAAATTATTATGGTTATGATTATGATTTTTATTGTCTTATATTCTACTAAGAGACCAGAAGCCTATAAATATCACCCATCTTCATAATTTCTATCTCATATGTTAGAAGGCTAAGAGGCTAACCAGTTTTTCTGTGTCTGTAAAATAACTGTACATCAGGGTTCAATGAGAGAAACAGAATGGTAGGGGAATCATAGCCGGCTAGAATGACTATAGCACAAATGTTCAGTGAATGTGAGCCAGCCTTTTCAGGTCTGTCCAGGGCCACCCATAGCAGCCTCTGTTTTGATCAACTCAAAACGAATGGTATAAGCACGTTTACAAAATAACTTGACATTTTTGCTTAGGTCAATATGTGTGTTTTAATCACTGATGATTGTAGCTGAGTGAACACATTAAAAAGTCATCAGAGAAACAGATTCGCTTGCATGGTGTTAACAACAAGTACATAACCTGTCACAATATTTACTGTTTTGAGATGGCACTGGCCTCTATTTTCACAGAAAAACTATTTAAAGACAAAACACTTTCTCTCAATAACACTGATTCACAATGGAAAAAGCTTTCTGAAGTAGCTATACAGGCTGAGCCTCTCAAAGGTTACTCACTTGTTCTCAGGAGGTGGAGGAAACTTTCTCAGATGATGACAGCCTCCACCTCCAAATCCTCTGTGAGGAGAGGAGAGGGGTTCTAGAAGTTTCATGAGCAGAAGTCCGACAGGAAGTCTGCCACAGTTCTGGGGTCCAGGAAGCTGGGAAGGAGGTGGTAAACAGAGCACTTGCTTGCTAGTTTGTTTAATTTCCGTGTCCACTAAAGTAAATCATCGCATCCTGTATCATATGACTGTGAGCCCATAATATATTATACCTTTAATAATTTCTTTGAGGACCAGCTCAACAACCTTTCCCCATACATGGATAATTGTGCTAGATAAATAACTAAAAGGACATATAAAAACCTCTGGAGATCGTAGTAACATTAAAATATCATGACTTTGGTGTTGTTTAAAGCAAGATATGGCTGCTCCATCCTCTGAAGCCACAGCCGTGGCCACAGCTGCAGCTCCCTTCACTGTAGTGCAGTCTACAGAACCATCCAGAAAGGCGCAAAGGATATACTCAGGGTCATGTGTTGAAACCACCTCAGTATTGTGAAAGGATTTTCTTTTCTTTTCTTTTTTCTTTTTTAATTATTTATTTTTTTGAATTTATTTATTTGAGAGCGACCGACACAGAGAGAAAGACAGATAGAGGGAGAGAGAGAGAATGGGCTCGCCAGGGCCTCCAGCCTCTGCAAACGAACTCCAGACGCGTGTGCCCCTTTGTGCATCTGGCTAACGTGGGACCTGGGGAACCGAGCCTCGAACCGGGGTCCTTAGGCTTCACAGGCAAGCGCTTAACCGCTAAGCCATCTTTCCAGCCCTCTTTTCTTTTATTTTTTTGCAGAGATTTTTCCAATGAGAAAATTGTGCTTTTTATTTATTCATTTATTGTATTTTGTTGTTGTTGAAAAGAAGTCATGTCATTTCTATAGCAATGTCAGCTATTACCTAAATACTATCGTCCATACATTTGTGAACCTTTATGTGCCAACCTTTGGAAATGGATTCCATCTGCATAGAGCTGTTTGGGAGGGCAATTCATAATTCACAGCTGCCACAACAAATAAAAACACTGGAAGAAGACACATTGTCATGCTATACTACACTGCCCAGGGCTAGATCTGGCCACAGGAGGCAGTAAAGTATGGAGCAACCTGGCAACCAGAATTCTCAGATAAAAAGCCTGGCTTTACATCTTTACTATGAAGCTGGGCATGGTAATGCAAGCCTTTAATCCCAACAATCTGGAGGCATAGTTAGAGGATCACTATGAGTTTGAGGCCACTCTGAGACTACATAGTGAATTCCAGGTCAGCCTGAGCTACAGTGAGACTCTACCTCAGAAAAAAAAAAAAAAAAAGAAAGAAACCTTTGCTATAAAGCTAAGTCCACTGTGTTTTAAAAGTCATGTGAACTCTATATTCCTTAGATTTCTCTCCTAAGTGGTCTAATAAACCCTACCAACAAAGCCTTAACAACAGGTGTCAAATATTGAAGCTATCTTACTGAGGCTTCAATACTGTTGAGGGAGCACATTGGGAGTGGGTCGATAGGAACATGCTTAGGCCATGAGGTAACTTCACTGTGTATAGCTTAATAGAACTTGCATAATAGGTTTGCTATTGTCTGATTATCTAACAATGCCCTTGTGCTCCAAAGGTTCCAACTTTCAAAATGTTTTCTTGGAAAAAGACTGGCTCTCCCAGACTCCAGACCTGTTAGTGCCTTCATCTTGCACTTTTCAGTATCCAGAACAATCAGAAAAACATATTTGTTCATAGTAAATTACTCAGTCTCAGGTATTTATTTCTGCTACAGCAGCACACACAAAACAATGACTGAGAAGTATTCTGGTTACCAATAACAGTAGTCATGCATTACCTGAGTTCTACCAACATTGTCTATTATTGACTGAAGTGAGCAAGAAAAGGAAGCAGCCCAGAAACCAGTGAGAAGCTTGAGGGTCTTCCCCACCAGTGGAGTGGAGTCTTGAGGCAGGACATAAAGAGCCACAGGGGGAAGCCACATCTACACTGGGAAATGGTTTCCTGAAGCAAAGTTAAGGACCATCTGGAGAAAGCAGAGGAATCTTCCCACTCATTGAAATAGAGTTGGTTCTGTACAAAACGAGATTGTTCACAGATCTGCTTCCTTTCAGTAAGAGAGGAGAGACCTGTGTCCAGCATGTTCTATGTGGTTCACGGGTACTTACCAACTGCTGCTAAAAGCCAAGCCATCCAGAAGTTCTTACGTGCCACCATTTGTGTATACCCTTTGGGCTTATTAGTGAGGCCTTTTCTTTACAGGGGTCATCAATGGACAAGCCAAGGAAGGGCTGAGTGAGAATTCCTTGAATGAGTATGGACATACTCCAAAGTCCAAAAGGGCTTGAGATGTAGTTTCATAAACTCTCAAAAGTTGATCCCCTGAGAGGCTGCCTATGAGGGCCAGGAGTCACCTGAAGTAGACCTAATACACAATACCAAAACAAAAAGTATACAAATAAAGAGGCCGTGCCAAGATGGCTCTTCACACACCTCCAGCTTGTGTTCTGTGGCTCCCGGAGACATTTACTTTTGCTTTCTGAAAATCATTTTCTGTTTCTAAACTAAACCCAGCTTTGTTTTTCAAAGTAAAAACAAAAAAATATTCTGTTTGTTTGAAACAGAAGCAGCTAGCAGTGCTGACCAATATCTCTATGACTTAGTGAGCAAAACAGATCTGACAAATGCAGAGGTAACACGTCCAGCTAATAGAAAGGCTTAAAAATATGGATCAGAGAACTCTGAAAACATGCATAATCATACAAAGAATTAATAAGACTTTGAGATTAAAGGATATTCTTTCAAACAGTTAACATTCTTATATTTGAACTCCACTATAATATACCTGTCAAATAATTTTCTAGCTTTGGATTATAAATTCTTTCCTGGAGCAGAGAGCTTATTATTTTCCAAGGCAGATTTAACAATTGGAAGCTTTCTTTGTGTGAAGCCAAAGTTGTAATCCCCAGGGTTTCCAACCTTCAAGTCATTTTTTGCCTCCTTGTAGCAAATGAAATCCTGAATTTCATATGGCCTCATATGAAAAGGCCTGCACATTTCCCATTCTCACATCTCAGCTTTCTCTTCTGTAAGAAAGGATAACAGTTTATCTGCTTCAAGCGCTGGGGTAAGATCACATGAGATAATCTGCCTAAAAGATTTAGTATTTGAGTTGACACATGGCAGAGGCTCACTAAATGTAAAGTTTTCTGTAAAAAGTATGTTTCAAATGGAAGTTTTCCAAACATTTTTGGACACTGATTATATAAATTTCCACTGGGGGTGTGCAATTTTATTGGTTGATTGACTGATTGTCAAAGTTTGTGGATTGAACCCAAGGACTCACATCTGCTAGGTAGGTGTTCTACTCTTGAGCCCCATCCTAAGATGAGGGTAGGAGATTTCAGATGTGAACACATTCAACTAGACTGTTCCACTTTATCATAGCTTTAGGAAGAATCTATGACTGGCTACTGTGATTTGAACAAAGATGGGTAACGCGCATTTCAGATCATTTTCAGTGAGCACATCATCTAGAACTCAGTGTGGATGGCAGAAAGGGTGTATATTCCGGGGAACCAGAATGTCTCCTGTCACAAGAGTTGTTTAGTTTTTGTTTTTGGGAGACAGGGTCTTGCATAACTCAGGCTGCTTTTGAACTTACTATGTAGCAAAAGATGACCTTGTACTCCACAGTCCCTTGCCCTCACAAGGACTAGGATGACAGACATGTTCCACGATGGTGGTTCATGTGGTGCTAAAGACCAGATGTAAGGCTTCCTGCATTCTAAACAAACTTGCTACCGACTGAGTCACATTGCAACCTGCAAAATTTTGTATCATTCACCACAAGGGTTCCAGGACCAGCAGTCTTTCTCTACTATTGAAGGCACTGTGCATTCCTAGTCACAATAAACAGAAGGTCCTAAACTAAGAGAGCCACCCACCTCCTTGAAGGACTTGGAATTTTCACCAGGAATGCTAGGTAATACATGGCCTAGGGAGAAGGAAATTTGTGATACCATCTACAGTGCCCTTTAGGATATAACCTGTGATGCTAAGTGGCTAGATTGTCCAGCCACAGTAAGTGGCTAGAATGTCCTCAAGTGACTTAAATATCTTGGACAAAGGCCTACTTGGCTCCCCTTGAGGGGGCAGAATCCCAAACCATACTGTGAGTGCCAAGGTATAAGGCAGAAAGATGGGAAAGCAGTTTCTAGGAACTGGAGCTTTCACATCACAAATAATTAAGGTAGACTATAACAGTGTCTTTGAATCAACTTAAAGGTGTGCGTGAGTTCCCTCAGTCTTAGCAGAGTGAGAAAATTTCAGTCTGTCATTACTGAGGGGGATTGTTTAGGCTCTCAGGTCAAAGAGAAGACCCATGCTTTTGCTTCTGTTGAAAGACTAAAGCCAGAAAATGAGGCTAACTGCACAAAATTCTGCTAAAACAAACAAAATCAGACAATTCTGCTAAAGAACAAGAGAGCCTAAAGGCTTAAGTTAAGGTGGTGGGGAAATGCAGCAGAAATGAAAATTAAAATGTTCCATTGTAATTCTAAACTAGAAAATAATTATAGTGAATCCTCAGAGATTTCTTCAACAGTTTGGGGCATTTGTCCCTTCTTTATTTTCTATTTTAGTCTTTCAAACCCTTTATAGACTTAGTGCTAGGAACACTCAACTTTCCTTCCCGTCCTCCCTTTCCATCCTTAGCCTCTGCACTCTCTACATGCTCTTTCTTTCCTCCTTTCCTTCCACACCTTCTTCCTTCTTGAACCCTCACAATAAGAAACAAACACATATAACAAATGAATGTTCTTTTAATTGTGAGTCACTCAGGGTGATGTGAAGTTCTGCTCAGTAAGAGTTCATTCCACCATCTCAGCTCTGATTGCATTATCACTATTCTCAGATCCCATACTCACACACTCCAGATAGCATGCCCTTTCAGAGCTGCCTTTTCTGGCTTCAACAGGTGATCGTTTCATTCTTCTCCCTGGTCAGTGAAGCCTTGCTTGTAGGTGACATCTATAGTTCACAGATTCTACATCATATTCCACAGTCATGAACTCAGAGTTCCAGGTTGTCTCAGAGACTGCATTTCAGGCAGCACTAGCAACAAGCAAGCAGCCCAGATTCTTCTGTTTAAATGCAGATGAAATGAAGACAAGCTGAATGTCACATACTCATGGTGGTAAATGCTAGGAAATATTCTGAAGGAGTAAATAATTTTTGATATTGTTATGCATTGTAACAAATGAAACCTCTTTCCAAAAAAAAAAAAAAAAAACAGTCACAGAATTGCCATGCAATTACAGTCCTGACACAACTCCCATCAACATAATCACCATGGTATCTTTAAAGTGATATGGAATTATATACAGCAATAAATTATTCAGCTCTCTGAGATTTCAACTGATTTCACCAAAAGGGAAAAAGAACCCAGATTTCTTTGGAGATGTTAGAAAATAAAATATAGTCTTATTTCATGAGTTCAGAAGAAAATTTTAATCATGAAATACAATATTATTGTTCAGGAAGTAAGCTAACAAATTGATCATAAACCCTTCAACTGGCAAGATATAGAAGATAGTTTTGGAATTAAATGGTTTTAAAAAATAATAAATGCATCAAGTGCATTTAATCCAAACTAGAGGGACCTGTCCCATTCAGAGGAATTCATAAAATTGTCATATAAGAAATAGTGAAACTAATTCTTCTAAATTATTCCAAAACTGTGACTGTATGAGTTCGCTGAATATGGTATGTTCCAAGTCTGTCCATTTTCTACAAATTTTATTGTATCATTTTCTTCTTACTGCTGACTAGAATTCCATTGTGTTAATGTACCACACCTTCACTATCCATTCATCTAATGATGGGCATCCGGGTTGATTCCAGTTTTTAGCTATAATGAATTGAGCAGCTATAAACATGATGGAGCAAATGTCTCTGTTGATGCATGGAGCATTTAGGATAAATGCCCAGCAAAGGGAATAACTGGGTTTGTTGGTAACTCTATGTTCATCATTTTCTGGAATCTCCATATTTATTTCCATAGTGGTTGTGTAAGTTTACTTTCCCACCAACAGTGGTTAGAAGTAATTTTTAAAATTTTTTTTCTTCTAGATTTTTAAGAACTTAAAACATAATTCTAAAATTTAGGAACTTCTTATATATTTAATTGGATCCATACTAATTTAAACAAGGAGTCTTAGATGGCCAGGGCTCCCAAGGATATGCTTCAGAAAATGTAGGGATGTTCCAGCATGGCACATTTTGTGTCCATATGGCTGTGAGTGTGGAAATGGTGCACCCATTTTCTTTTTCTCTCTGCCTCTCTCTCAAATAAATAAAGAAAATATTAAAAAAAGAAAACAGACGTCTCCTAGAATGCTAATGAAGCAGCTGTGGGGTGGATCATGTCCCTTATAGCAGACTTTGAGCTATTGAACAGAAGGAAGGATGCTTGGTGACCTAGCTTCTAACATGGGTACAACATAGAAACACAGCCGGTGACTGACGGGTGATGAAAGAAACCACAAATCTGCAACAATAATTTAATGATTTTTATTCCTGGGTTTTCTGCCTAAGGAAATTGATGAGAAGAAATTGTAAGTTGTATTAGATAGAGAACACCAGTGAGTCCTGCCCAGGGGCTCACATTAGATCCCATAGTCAGTGAAAGTGGAGGTTGCACTGGGAGTAGGGGCACATGCCTTGAATGTCAGTAAGTATGTGACAAGTCTAGGACTACAGAGTGAGTTCCAGGTCAGCCTGGGCTAGAGTGAAAACCTATGGCAAAAAAGGAAAGAAAGAAAGAAAAAGAAAACAGAAATTGTTCTTAAAACTATAACTACACACCATGAAAATCCTGAATGCTTGGTTTCCCAGGTGTCTTTCACTTGGCTTTAAGTTTAAATAAGGATACATACTGTGGTTTTAATGCAGAATACATCTATAGGCTCATGTGTTTGTGCACTTGATCCCTTGCTTGTAGCACTGTTTGGAAAGGATATAGAACTTCAGGGGATGGAACCATGCTGGAAAAATTGGGACACTGTGGGAGGTGGCAGAGGGGGTGATGTTGAGGTTTGGTGTCCTGACTCTACTTCCTGTTCATCCTCCTCTTCTTCCTAACTCTGGTGTACTATGATAACCAGGATCCTCCTATTGTCACTGAGCTGGCCCACCTTGAAACTTCTTAAAACTGTAAGCCAAAACTCCATCCTTCCCTTCCTTAAGTTGCTCTGGCCAAGTATTTGCTAATAGCAATGAGAAAGTAACTAATACTATATATGTATATGTATATGTATATGTATATGTATATGTATATGTATGTGTATGTGTATGTGTATGTGTATGTGTATGTGTATATGTATATGTATATGTATATGTATATGTATATGTATATGTATATGTATATGTATATGTATATGTATATGTATATAGCGTGTGTGTGTGTGTGTGTGTTTGTGTCCATATGTCCTTATATGTATGGGTATACATGCATGGTGGGTAGGGGAGCATACACATATGTGCATGTGTATATGGAAGCTGGAACTTGTGCCTTCCTCAGTTGCTCTTTATAAACAAATCTTAGTTTTGAGGCAGGGTCTCTCACTGAACCTGGAGCTCACTGATTATGCTACACTAGCTTTGAAACAAGGCCCAAGGATTCTCTTTTCTCCATCCCCTCAGTGCTAGGATTAGAGGTACAGCACCATGCCTGGCTGTTACATGCATGCTAAGGACCAAACTCAGGTCCTCATGCTTGTACACAAGCACCTTGCCAACTGAACCATCTCCTCAGCACAAGATTTTTTAAAATAGTATTTAATTCAGAATCTTGCTAGATTTATAAACTGAAGTGAGATAATGTTTTACATACCTTGTAAAATAATTTGTGTATACACTCCTTTGTAAATTTTAAATAGCTTATACACCATAAAGTATAAATGATCTCATAACCATTTCCAAAGTCTTCTTTGTCAGTCAGCTTTCCATTTTCCTCAGTCACTTACAGGCCAAGATCTACTCATTTATATTTGTGGAAGACCCTTCGTGTGCTAGACGGACATTGCAATGTTGTATATGGAAGTTGGGGTGCAGTGACAAGGACCACAGATTGTGCCTCACTGGCTCAGTCATGAAGAAGTGGATGCTGTAATTGTCTGGTGGCTGTAGCATGCTGCCATCTCTCATCAGAGAGGTCTTCTGATGTTTTAATACATGTCTTTTTTAAAAAATAAACCTCATGCTTTCAGTGTCGACAACAAAGCTCTTTTGGTCTCTAATATGTGCTTAACAATCTTCTTTGATTTTCTTGATTAAATTTGCCCAGTGTTGCTCAGCCAGACATGGTGGTGCACGCCTTTAATCCCAGCACTCGGGAGGCAGAGGTAGGAGGATCACCATGAGTTCAAGGCCACCCTGAGAATACAGAGTGAATTCCAGGTCAGCCTGGACTAGAGTGGAACCCTATCTTGAAAAGAAAAAAAATGCCCAGTGTTTGTGTTTTTTACTAAGATTAAACTCTTCAAGAATTTTTTTTAATTTCATGAATTTTAGCACACTAAACTATTGTACCCTTTTATATTCTTTTTTTTCCCACTTTTATATTCTTTCTCTGTACCATTTACTTAGGATTTTAGTTGTTGCTATTATAGTGTGCTACTTTTTAGTATGCCTTCCTTTAACTCTTTTCAATCAATGCATTTTTATTTTTGGAAATCACCATCTAATGCTGATGGAAAATAGACTCTAGAACAAAGAATAATTTTTTTAGGCTCTGAGGCAATGGATATCAGAGAAGACATAAAACAAGAGGCAGGCTCTTCTGCCACTCAGGAATTCTTTAGTTGTTGGGGATGTAGTTCAGTTGGTAAACTGCTTACCCAGCATGCACAAAACCCTGAATTCCATTCCTAACACTGCATAAACTGGGCATGGTGGCACATGCTTATAATACCTACCCTTGGGAGATAAAGGCAGAGGGATGAGAAATTTAAGGTCATCCTTGGCTACATCGTGAGTCCAAGGAAGGCCAGATTAGAATACATGAGGAAATGCTATCACAGTAATCATAATGATAACAATAAGTAATGATGATAATTATCTGGATGTCTTCTCATGTCCTTTGGGTTAATATTCTAAAAGATGTTTCAAAATAGGTTTTTGTCCTAAAGAACTTTTCTGATTGAGTTCTGAAAAGGGTGAAGTTTGGAATCACCACCTGGGTTGGGTCTAATTCTGACCCTGCTATGTCAGAGATTAATGGCTTTGTTGAAGTGGTCAACATCCTAAATTTCACTGTTAGTTTCAATGAAAACTAAGGTTCATAACATCCTGAGCAGAAGGATGTATTGAGTGATGGGAAGCATTTAATCCACATCTCAGGCACACTGCTCTACTTTTTATGAATCAAGTTAAATGACTCCCTACACCTAGATGAGAAACAAAATCCCAGTCTGTGTTGGACCTCACCATCTTCCAAGAGTGTTCCTGAACCTGGAGGTATAACAGACTTAGAGAAAGAGGAGGACCTGAGGGCAATCCTGAATGTTGTGACATCTGTGTTGTCTGTCCTGCTGTGGCTTCTTGGATGCCTAGTGGCTCCTGAGAGTCTACATTCTGTCACCATTCAGCAGATGACATGCTCACATTGGAAGCTGTGCAGAGTAAGGCTGAACACAACAATGATGGTACACAGAGTTCTCAATATCCAGGGCAACCACCTCCTTCCAGGCACATACTCTCTTGGCTTCCTCCTCCTCTGCCTTTTCCCAGTTTGCCCACTTCACTTTTCTCTTGTCTTCTGCAGAGAAGGTTCCAGTGAGCTTAGACAAAGGATAAAACTGGATGTGACAGGCTGGGAATCTTTCTACATCAGAAATAAATTCTTTCCACTATTTGAACCAGAGTCAGAGAAAAACGTAAAAAGAACATCAATGCAAACATTTTAATCATGTGCCTTGGCACAACTCAAAAGTATGTGAATAGCCTTTTCATCTTTTTATTAAAAACAAGTCAGTGATATGTAGTGGGAATAGCATTTCCATTTGGAATAGTAAAGTGTTATACAATGGTCATGTTGCACAAAGTGTGAATGTCCTTAATTTTGCTTGCCTGAGCATTTTCAAATAGAAAAGTTCATATTTTGCATGCTACCATAACAAAAACTCAGATTGTTCTTTACTCATGCACAATACAGTTCTTCAGATCACTAAAGTTCTACAAAACTTTTCTCAGCCCACCGTTCTGTTTCTCATCCATGCTTTTTGACGTCTGTTGTCTTTGCTGAAGATAATATGCAATCTATAACCCCAGTGCTCCAGTGACTTAAAACCACTAACATTTACTTCTTGCATTCTGTCCTAAGATATGGGCTGATTCAAGGTGGCTTGACCTGTCTGCTAACACTAAATCTCACAATGAGAGAGTCTTTCTTTAAACAGTCTCAAGGTAGAGAACAGTAATGTAAAAGAGCTACTGAGGCAATGGAACTTTCAGTGACCCTCTTATAAGGGAACATAAGTACTTCCTCTGAGTTCATCACCTGTAGAATATTACCACTGTTTCCACTATGTTTCAAGGAAACTCCCTCAAATACAAACCCAGAGGTTTGTGTCCATTGTCATTCTAAATTCTAAAGAGTTGAAGAAATTAATCATCACACTCATGGAGTAGGGAAGTCACTATTTTCTAAACAACAGTGAAATGTCCTGAGTCTTTCTGAAAACAAAGACTCTGCTCCCCTAAGACGAATGTCTAAGGAAAGAATGGTTTTAGGTTCTACTCAGGACCTGAGGAGGGTCCTCTTCTCCAGACAGCACGTGATGTCCTTCCACATACCTCGCATACACTGGCTGGAATAGGACACAGCACTCAACTGAAGAGGGTGAGAGCAATGCACACTGCTCCCAGGACGACACTGGAACATTGTGACAGCACTATGTAGGGCAGAGGGAGTGTCGCTAATTTGTTTCAGTTGTTTCCCCTGGAGCAGCCCCTCCATGCACAGCCCATCGAGCCCTCAAATCCCAAGACTGAGAAGTCTTTCCCTTTGCATGACCTTCAATTATGATCTGGAACTGAAATGTCCTGCATGGGCTCATGCACTGAAAGTTTGGTCTCCAGTAAGTAGTATTATTTTTATAGGTAGCAGAAACTTCAGGATGGAAATGTTGGAGGGAGTTGAAAGGTAGTTGGAGGTAGTTAGAGGAAGTAGAACACTGAGATTCTGTCTTTACTGGTTATCTTATCTCTGGCTCCTTTCTCTGTCTGTCTGTGCTTCCTGACCACCATGAAGTGAGTAGATCTGTGCCTCTGTACTGGTTTGCCATGTTGTTCTGGGCACTGCACTCCTTAAGCAACCCAGCAGCTGCCAGGCTTGAACCTCAGAAACTGTGAGCCAAAATAAATCTTTGAACCCTTAGGGTTATGGCAGGCATTCATGACAACATGTGTGTATATCCATGTTTTGAAATATGTATGTATTTTGGAATTGTCAATTCAAGCTAATTGGCACTTGTTTTAACTCACACATTATAATCTTTTTGTGATACAGGTGCTTAAAATATTTCCTCTTCACAAATTTCAAGAATTTAATATATTGTTATTCATATTTGTACACAGTATAGGTTGTACAATGATGAATAAGTGAAATTTTATACCCTTTTACAAGCATCTCTTCAACTGCCTCCTTTCCTCAAGGATCTGGTAACTATTCTATGTACTATATCCATGAGTTCAACTTCTTAAGTACAGGAGTGAGGTTGTGCATTCTTTGTCTTCCTGTGACTTCACTGACTCTAATGTTCTCTAAGCTCATCCATGTAAACAGCAGCTGGGATTTACATCTTCCTGAGATGGAATGCTAATCCACTGCATGCACACTCTCAGTAGCTCTATGCCTCATCACACATGTAATATGACTTTCTGTTCTCTTCTAATACTGGCCATGCTGTCAGTTTTTAAGTTTTTACTACATCCAAAGAGACCATGAGAGAGGAAACCCTTTACCTTTCTGGAGAACACAGAGGTTTCTCTGCATGTTTGTTGACTTTACACTGTTAGGAGCCTGCTGAGCCAGTTCTCTAATCTGTCCCTACTTACTCTATCATCTATCTATCTATCTATATATCTATCATCTATCTATCATCATATATATGGTGTATATGTGTGTTTTAGCCACACAATGTAACTATCCAGCCACTGAAGGTCATGCTTTAAATCCATTTAAATATAAGAAAAACAGCTGACAGTGCATTCTCAGGAGATTGTAAAGGTAAATTACAAAATAGAATGTACAATAGAGTTGACTCCAATATTGGCATTAGGCATAGTTTTAATTTTCTTGTACGTGTGACTTCATTTTCCACATTGCATGCAATATTATTTAATTTTTTTAATATACCAATGCTGAGAATTCTTATAAAGAGCATCCAGAAGTAGAGTGCTGTTTGGAACCTCTTGGTACATATGCAACCTGGCTGCAATTCCCTTTTCTATTGTCAAACATGTGTTCACTTACAAAACACTGTTACCTTTTTGTATTTTACCTCATCACTAATAAATATTCTCATTTACTTTAATACACAAACTTTTGCAGGGGAGAAGTAATTACCATATTTCCTATGATGCAGATTTTGTTCAGTAGTCCCAAAAGCTGTACCCCATGACCCACCTACCTCCCAGGAGTTTGGACAAGCTGTCCAATCCCTGGTATCTGCTCTGGCTTCCTAGCCCTCAAGAACAGCCAGGGAAGCCTGGGTGAGGACCCTCGGTAACCAGCACTCTAAGTGTGGAACTGGCACCATTGGAGTTTTAGTGAAAGACATGAGCTTCTTTCTTCGCACACTTAAACCCATTTCATCTGCACAGTAAGGCACGAGCAGAGTTGCAGGAGGGTTTGCCAACCCAACTTTGCAAGGTTCTTTTCACTGGCTCCATTCGGGGAATTCCCAAAGGTCAAAAATATCTCTGCTAGTTTTTGGCTTTCCAAACCTCAGTGTGAAGCTCTCCCTAATCAGCCTGCATAAGTACTCACATTGTCTGGTTTCCGGGCCATGTCAGTATGTGCACTGGGATGCAGCCAACATATCACACTAAAGACAGTTCCTCAGGTTCCAGGGGCTGTTTTCCAAAGGTGGAATCTGGGAGTCCTCAAAAATAATGTCACCTTTTGTTTAAATTATTTTCTTTTATTAGAGAAAGAGTGCCAGGACCTCTTGCTGCTGCAAACAAACTCTAGATGTGCGCACCCACTACTTTGTGCACTTGGCTTTATGCAGCTAGTAGGGAATCAAATCTGGGTCATCAGACTTTAGAAGTAAATGCCTTGAATCACTGAGCCATAGTCTCAGTCTCAATATCACCTTTTGGAGCTTGAATTTTAAGCTGATTTATATATTATAATTCAGGGCTTGAGACAAATGGGAAAACAGAATTATGCCTTTCTTACAAATAAAGATCTTGTTGGAGGGCTGGAAAGATGGCTTAGCAGTTAATGCACTTGCCTGAAAAGCCTAAAGACTCTCCAGGTCCCATGCAAGCCAGACACACAAAGGGACACAAGCATGCAAGTCTCACATTCACGCAAGAGGGTGCATGTGTCTGGAGTTTGGTTGCGGTGGCTGGAGGACCTGGCACACCAATTCTTTCACTCAAGTGCACTCTTGCTCTTGCTCTTGGTCTCTCGCATAAAAAAAGGACAGTCTGTAGGGCTTGCCTCAAAAATAGAAATTAAAATGATCTTCTTGAAAAACATAACTCATATCCTACCCCAGAAACACTGAGACATTGTTGATTAGAACAGCTTCCCTGTGTAGGAGAGAGGAAGCTACATTTGGAAGAGCACTAAGGAATGTGCCTTGGATGGAGAGGCACAGGACACTTTGAGCAGGACCAGTGCCTCACTGTAATATTTACTATGTGGGAAAGAATGCCACTTATCAGGGATCTTACTGATAAGAAGGAAACAAGGGGCAAGGCTGGCTCATGTGCTCTTCTTTACCCTCAACTTAAAACCTCACCATGTGTTTACTGCAAGCATGTGGACCTGAGAGAGTCTGAGTTTGCCTAAATTCATTTCCTTAGGACTCAAGTAAACAGTTGGGCATAGCCAAGAACATCTTTAATCCCAGTCTTTTGGGGAGCAGAAAACAGAGAATACCTGGGGTTTAGGGAATCCACAACTGTTTTGCAAGGATGGGTTGATGATCAATAGAGGAAGGACAGGAGACATTCTCCTGAAGTGCATCTGTGCATAATGGGCATACTCTCTGTCTCTCTCTGTGTCTCTGTCTTTCTCTCACTCTCTCTCTCTCTCTCTCTCTCACACACCCTAAAAGAAAAACTCTCACCAGCAAAACCATGTCATTTTTGCTCCCTAGAAGAGGAAAGACTGGAAGAGAAGGACCAGAGCATTAAGTGGTTGGTGTTTCCTGTCTGTAGAATAGAACCTTCTGGGGTGAAGAAAAAGTACCTTCTCACACTCTAGCTTGAAGCCTGGGCCACTTATTTCTCACTCAAAACTAAAAGCACTGTTTCTTCAATTCCTTCAGCACCCTACAGTTCTGAGTTTACATAACAGCTATCACAGTGGAGCATAGCAGCTGGAAGCCAAGGGAAAGATGGAGATGCCTCTGAAACTTTTTCATATTTTTTAAGCTTGTGAGTAGCAGCTTTGACCTCATGCACAAAATCCTCAGATGTTTACTCTTGAAACAAGACCAGTGCCAAGGGTGTTAGAATGCTAGAACATTTCACAAAACTATAAAAAAAAATGGTCAAAATGCAGGGCTGAGGTAGCTTTAGAGAGAAGGAGCGATAAGATCAAGGAACAAAGAATGGCCTAGGATAACTATGAGCAACACACTGTTCCTGGCATGGGGAATTTCAACATTCAAGTTTCCAAATAAAATAACATGATTCATGAAGATAGTCACAATATTTGTTTGAAATATTCAAGGCCTCTCCTTGTTTGTACTTTAAATCAAAATGGTTTATGGGAACAGGTTGAGGCTGGATTTAGCTCCTGTTTAGCTTCTTCCTTAAAATCTACAGTGCAACTAGATCAAATGTCTCTTTCTGCCTGGGGTCCTTCCCCTTCCCAAGGTCCACACTCTTGTTCAGTTGGCTGCTTCCATTCATGCTCTAGGAGTCAGAGTAGACATCTCTCCTTTGGGAAGCAAGAACAGAGATCAAGCTACAGATATTTATGTTTTTAAAACTTTAAATTATAAAGGTAGTTAAGTTTTTTCTAACAACTAGTTTTTATGTTCATGAGTACATTTTACTTACGTTACCTTTTACATGATACTAAAAAAAATTGGGTTGGAGATTGGAGTTGGTTTGGGGAAAGAGGTTTTTGTGGATTCGTTCATATGACAAAGGAAAATACAATGCCTTTTGGGAATTGAACTAATTTTAATCTAGTCTGTAAGACTAGAAAGCAAAAGGAAATTGCAACCTAAATTGGTATTTTAAAACATTGTTACCTGAAATTGATGTGGACTTCCTTCAGAAAACATGGACTTGGGCATCAGGCCTACATTAGGTTCTGAACCTCAACGCCTTGTGTCCGTACTTACTAAGAATTGTTTCAGTGAAAAATGTATTAGCAATCGGACTTTGAATCCAGCTGGAGTTCTTCCATTTGAGAAAATGTGAAGCCGGGCATGGTGGCTCACGCCTTTAATCCCAGCACTTGGGAGGCAGAGGTAGGAGGATCGCCGTGAGTTCGAGGCCACCCTGAGACTACATAGTGAATTCCAGGTCAGCCTGAGCCAGAGTGAGACCCTGCCTCGAAAAACCAAAAAAAAAAAAAAAAAAAGAAAAAAGAAAAGAAAATGTGGTATTTGCATGCAATTGTTTGAATCTTGTTCTCTAGTCTTACCTACTCCTATATATTGAAGCTGGAATTTTCCCTTTTGATAGAGGAACAAAAATGTACATGGTATTTGTACATTAGTGTTTAGTAACTAATGATAAACTTGAAATGGTAGAATATGTTATCAAACTAATCCTAGGTAGTCTTATGAAAATGTATCTCTTAATTATTTTTGAACCTGTATTCACATTGTTTTTCAAGATATACTTTTTTTATGCTTTTTTCTTTTTTTCAGAGCTGCTTCTTATTTTGGGGCTACTTTTTTTTTTAATTTTTGCACGGCATAATTCATCAGGGGCTGCGTCCTTCTGATGAGACTTCTGACAACTGTAGCGGATGTTTTGCTCCAGTCTTCCAAGGGTTATTTTGTTCACCTCTAAAGTCATGTGCTCATTAACTTTGGGGACTATTTTGCATGAGTGTTAATACAATTTAAAACCCAGTTGACCTCATTGCATGTCATCCTATGAATGTTGACAATGGAAGGAATGCCTTGCCTGTAGTATACTGTTACTTTTGGACTAAAAAGCTAGAAAAGAAACTTACTTTTCTTCTTTGTGTAAATCAAGATGGTCAAGATGGTCTAGAGTATCCTGGATGACCTCAGTAGATGTGGTGAGCTGATAGTGTTAGGATCTCCATTTGGGTAGATTTACAATCTACAAGCAATATTAACTAGTCCAGACAGCTCTCACAGTTCCACAAGTACACGTAGGCTTCCCCACCTCCTTG
This sequence comes from Jaculus jaculus, assembly GCF_020740685.1. Lineage (NCBI taxonomy): Eukaryota > Metazoa > Chordata > Mammalia > Rodentia > Dipodidae > Jaculus > Jaculus jaculus. Next base: position 26,448,047 of record NC_059115.1, read on the forward strand.
CACACTCACTGGTTACTGAACTTTTAAACTGTTATTGTAACATTACAACAATGTTTTTGTGCCAATTTTATAAACTTTTACAGTGCAATATGTTACTTTTCTGAGGCAAACCAAAGGTCTATTTCTCAAGGTTCTTGCTGTATCTTTGGCAGCATTTGATGGAGGATCTTTTATACACTTGTAATAGATAAAAAAAAAAAAAAAAAAAAAAAAAAGATTGCAGTTTTTGTTTTTGTTTTTTAATCCTAAACCATATACCAAGTTTCTGGTCAAGATTATGTAGGGTAAATTAAACTTAATTGCATTCTATTAACCAATATGAGTGCATTTCTTATGCATAGTTATGTTAAAATAAAGTTTGAAAAGCAAAATATAAGAAAATGCCTGAGCAATGTCCCTCTAGGCCTCCCCAAATCCTGGCCATATATCACCTGGTCCGTGGCTCCCCTGTTCAGTGTGTCCTTCACTGGTTTGTAAATCCCAAAAGGAAGAGGTCATAGATGACTCAGAGCCTGAGTAAAAGAAGAATGCATACTCTGGCCATTGTTTCGTATCTGCGCTTCATGCATTTTACTCAGCCTGTAAGTTCAGGCTGGAATTGAGGGAACAAGGTGAAATATTATTACATTGCTCCTTGAACTAAGAATCATAGAGAAGCAGGTCTGGGTTCCAGGATGACTAAAAGACAGCAAGATCTGCAACGTCATCTTTCCTGATTTCCAATGAGTTACAGAGCTTGCTTTCCAGTGAGTGAGAAAAGAAAAATAATTACATGAAATTGTCTCATTATGATTTGACGAAATGTGAAAATACAAACTTGCTAAAACTCTAACTTCCCTTGCAACAGTTGTCATTATATATAATTAGTTGATTTAAACATAAATGTGCTTATGCATGTGTACAATCATATATAATATATAAACTGTCCAAATGAAACAAGCATCTTTGAGCTTTTGCCACAGTCTTGTAGCTCCTTGAGGAGCTGAGGCTCCTTGGACCCTCAGTGCTGTGTGATTTCACAATGCTTATACAGAGCAGAGATGTCCAGACTCACTTTTTAGTGCTTCTAATGAATGTTTGTTAATGTGTTGCTTACTTGGTGCCATAGATCTAAGTCCTTTGCTAGGAATTGGTACATACACAATACTATCTGAAAGTGTCTTCAGGTTCAGCACCAGATTTTTAAAAATCCTGTTCTATTTAAACCTCACAAGCTGTCTTTAAGAATTATCATTGCATGCAAAATTTAGGAAATTAAACTTTTAAATGGCTGTCTTGATATTCTCTGGCAACCTGGAATTCTAACCCACGTGATCTGATTCTCAACTTCATATCCTTGTGATTTACTTTGCAAAACTGAACATGCAAATTTGATTCTTCTTCATCCATGACTTGGTACATCTCCAAGTTCTTGCATCTACAGAAGGGGTAAACTGGAAAGAATGGCTTAAAGAATAACCATAGTGAGGTTCCACTCCAAGATATGGACTGACTAAATTAGTCTTAAATATTGATATCTACAAAGCATGAGCATGGACACTAGTAATCTCTAGCAGGCAGCTATAAAGCGCCATCAGCCTGAGTCCCAGCACCATGTCTATAATCATTAATATTAGTGTTAGCTTGTTCCTCACTACTAGGCCTGTGCTCTCCTCTCTTTCACAGGCCTCTTCAGTACATTCTTATATCCTCCAGTTAACAAAGCATGGGGTCTGTTTTCACTCTTAAGTAAACACAAGTGTGCTCTGAGCTTGCTTGAAAGCCCTTAGTCTATGTGCTGCAGTACATTTCTGAAAAATGTTCTCATCTTAAACTCCTGTCTGTGTTTGTCATCTTCTCAGTGGCAAGAGGTCTTTTCCATGGCCAATCTATTTGGTAGCTGTCACCTTGATTGCCTATAGGAAACATATGAGCTGATGGAGACTGCAAAACTAAATATTTTGCTTTCTTTCTCTTAAAACAGAAAGGCACCATTTAGTCCTTCTTGTTGGGCCATAGATCTTCTCCTGGTTCATTTTCTTGTTGTAACAAATACTGATGTTAGAGAGAGGGAGATGGACAGAAATGGTAGCCAGATGCTTTGGATTTATACCTTAAGGAGACCATCAAGTTTTAGTGTCTGGTCCTCAGTTTGTAAACTGGGAAACATTTTCACCACATGATAAAACTTCAGAAGGCTAGTATATTCTCACCAGATGAGTAGTTGCTGTGTTGTTAACATATCTATATACCCCACTTTTTAGTAAAAGTGTTTATTTTGCTGGGTTTTCTTTGTTTTTTTAGTCCCCTAGGCTGCTTTGGTGTGGTTCCTATGCCGCCACTTTACGCAGAAGTCTCTCGAATATCTAAAATAACACTGAGCAAGAAAAATAAGGCTGGTGATATCACCATACCTGATTTTAAACTAAACTACAGAGCCATAGTAACAAAAACAGCATGGTCCTCGCACAAAAGCAGACATGTAGATCAAAGGAACAGAATAGAGGACCCAGATATAAGTCCAGGTAGCTATAGCCACCTGATATTCGATAAAAATGCCAAAAATACTCATTGGAGAAAAGACAGCATCTTCAACAAATGGTGCTGGGAAAAGTGGATATATATCTGTAGAAGGATGAAAATATATTCTTCTCAGTCTTCATGCAAAACGATTAAGTCCAAGTGGATTAAAGACATTAACATCAAACCTGAAGGTCTGAAACTGCTAGAGGAAAAAGCAGGGGAAACCCTTCAACATATTAGTCTTGGCAAAGAATTTCTGAATATAACCCCAATTGTTCAGGCACTAAAACCACATATTAACCACTGAGACCTTATGAAATTATAAAGATTATGTATGGCAAAGGGTACTGTGAATAAAGAAAATATGCAAACTACAGAATGGGAAAAAATCTTTGCCAGCTATGTATCTGGTAGAGGATTAATATCTAGGATATACAAAGAATTCAAAAAATTACATAATAAGAAATCAATCAAGCCAATTAAAAAATAGGCTATGGAGCTAAATACACAGTTTTCAAAAGAAAAAATACGGATGGTGTATAAGTATCTAAAAAATGTTCTTCATCCATAGTCATCAGGGAAATGTAGATCAAAAATATCACTCCTGTCAGATTGGCTACCATCATGAAAACAAATGATCATAAATGCTGGATGTGGAAATAGAGGAACACTTCTACACTGTTGGTGGAAATGCAATCTGGTCCAGCCATTGTGGAAATCATTGTTGAGGTTCCTAAGACAGCTAAAAATTGATCTACCATATGACCCAGATATAGCACTCCTAGGCATATATCTTAAGGACTCATCTCATTAACTTAGAGATACTTGCCCAACCATGTTTGTTTCTGCTCAATTCACAATAGCTGGGAAATGGAACTAACCTAGAAGTCCCTTAACTGGTGAATGGGTAATGACGATATTGCACATTTTATAATGGAGTTATAACCAGCACTAAAGAAAAAGGAGGTTATGAAATTTGCAGAAAAATGGATGGTTCACGAAAGGATAATACTAAGTGAGGTACCCCAGGCCCAGAAAGCCAAGCGTCGCATGTTCTCTCATATGTGGATCCTAGCTACAGATGACTGGGCTTCTATTTGAGAAGGAAAAAACTAAGTAGCAGAGGCCAGTAAGCTAAAAAAGAGATATAAAGGGAAGAGAAATGAAAGGAGGAGGGTAATTAATGGTATTTTATATATGTTAGTAGAAGAATAGATTAACAGTGGTGAAAAGGCCCAAAGTGAGGTCAGGGGAAGAGATTGAGTAAAGGAAAGTTGGAGGGAGGGCTAATCAATATCTAAGAGGATATAAATAAATTATATGGTATTCTCTGGCTATGGATAATGGAACACCAGGAGCCATAGATTGTTGCTAGAAAATGTTCAGTGCCAGGGATGGGATACCTTCTAGTGAGTTGTTGGCCAGTGAAGTCCCTGATGCCCTCAAAGCATTATAGGCCATAGCCAAGGACCTTGGTTTCCTACCAAGAATATATGGTAAGACCCTATTGCTGAAGACTCCACATAACTTGGACTGCAAGGCCACTGAGAAATCCTACTGGAACTGAGCTGATAACCTACTCCATGTGGACCAGCTGGCAGAAAACTGGAGGAAACCATTCTGCATGTAGTTCAATGAGAGAAAGAGATACCACCAGTGAAGCTACTCAATAGTGGACACTGCAAACCTTATATCTGTTCAGTCAGGCCAAATTAGCCAACAGGTGCAATTGTGGCACATCTATCATTGTGGAAACCAAGTGCCCTCTAATTGGACTGGATTCCTACTCCATGGGAGGGAATACATTCCTGATACTGAAAACTTAAGACAGGGGTAGTTATGAGCCCTAGGGTTGTAACGTCTGCTTCTGTATGGCTAAATGTATATACTATGCTTATCAAACTGCCCAGTAACACTTCTCTTAATATTCATACCCTTATATTAATGCTACTCTCACTTTTGGTAGAGAATCTTCTCTTTTCAGATGGCAGTGACCTTAGGCTGACCCAGAAGGTATCATGGTCCTGGAAAGAAGTGACTGGAGTACTGAGTAATATCTCAATCACACCTTCCAGTGCTAAGGGTCTAAATGTGGAAGAGGTGGCGGAAAGAATGTAAGAGCCAAAGGAAGGGTAGGACTCCTTGCAATGTGCTCCCTCCAGACATAAAATGGCCTGTCTATCCATGACCTCACAGTGCCTGATACTACCTCCACAAGACCATCATAAGACGAGGAAAAAATCATGACATCAAAATAAAAGAGAGACTGATTGATATGGGGAGGGGATATGATGGAGAATGGAATTTCAAAGGGGAAAGTGGGGGGAGGGAGGGTATTACCATGGGATAATTTTTTTAATCATGGAAGATGTTAATAATAATTGAGAAAAAATAATAATAAATAAAAATAAACTAAAAAAGTTGATAAAATGAAGACCCTTTTCTTTCAAAAAAGAGAACTCTCAAATTAACAAAATCAGAAATGAAAAAGGAGAGGTCACAATAAACATCAGTTAAATTTGAAGATTCATCAAAGCATACTTCCAAAACCTCTACTCCACAAAATTGAATAATCTGGCAGAAATGGATGAATTCCTGGATACATAACACCTACCAAAATTAATCTCAGAGCAGATTAATTGAGTAAACAAACCTAAAATATCCATGGAGATTGAAAAATTAATAGAAAACCTCCCCAACAAGAAAAGTCCAGGACCAGATGGCTTCTCAGCTGAATTATATCAAATCTTCATTGAAGAACTGAAACCAATTTTTCTCAAATCATTTCACATGATCAGAGACCGTAGAATCCTCCCCCAATTCCTTTTATTATGCTAGCATCATACTAATACCAAAACCACACAGAGATTCAGCAAGGAAAGAAAACTATAGGCCTATAACCCTAATGAACTTAGATGCAAAGATCCTGAACAAAATCCTCGCAAACCGAATTCAACAACACATTAAAAGCATTATCAACCTTGATCAAGTAGGCTTCATATCAGGGATGCAGGGATGGTTTAACAGATGGAAATTGGGAAATAAATAATTAGTTAATAAACTTAACCATAAGAATTATATGACATGATCCTGTATATAAGTGAACTGAAAATCTCCATCTAAAAACAGACTACATATCTTCTCAGCAGCTCATGGAACCTTCTATAAAATGGATAATAACTGGGTCATAAAGCCTGCATCTATATATTTAGGAGGATCAACATAATTTCCTACATAATATCATATCATAATGCTAAATAGTTAGAAATTAACAACAAAAGATGCACCAGGAACCCAACCAACTTCTGGAAACTTAACAGCACACTCTTAAGCAATTAATGGGTAGTGGTAGAAATAAAAAATAAAACTGAAATATTTCTAGAAATGAATGACAATGAGAATACAATATACTAAATCTTATGGGACACAATGAAGGTAGTCCTCAGGAGAAAATTCATATCACTAAACACCTTCATATTGAAGACAAAGAGATCCCAAGTCAATAACCTAATCATCCACCTAAAGGCATTAGAAAAACCAGAAGTGTCCAACCCAAAAAGCTCCAGATGGAAAGAAATAATTAAAATCAGAGCAGAAATCAATCAATAGGAAACTAAGAAATCAGTTAAGAAAATTGATGAAACAAAGAGCTGGTTCTTTGAAAAAAATATGCAAGATTGATAATCTCCTGGCCAATTTGATCAAATAAAGAAAAGAGACACTTGAATTAACAAAATTAGACATGGAAAAGGAGAGATCATAACAGACATAAGTGAAGTTAGGAGAATCATCCAGACTTACTTCAAAAATCTCTGCTCCACAAAATTTGATAATACAGAGGAAATGAATGAATTCCTGGGCATATACCACCTACCAAGGCTAAACTCAGAGGAGATTAATCTCCTAAACAAACCTATCACAACCACTGAGATTGAAAGGGTAACAAAAATGTCCATAAAAAGAATATTCCATGACCAGATGGCTTCCCAGCTCAATTCTATCAAACACTTATAGAAGAACTGAAACCAAGTTTCCTCAAATTGTGCCATACAACCAGAGAACAGGGACAGCTCCCCAACTCCTTTTATGAAGCTAGTATCACTTTATTACCAGAACTAGGCAGAGATGGCACAAGAAAAGAAAACTATAGGCCCATTTCCCTGATGAACTTATATGCAAATATCCTGAACAAAATCCTTGCAAACAGAATTCAATAGTACATCAAAAGCATTATCCATATGGATCAAGTTGGCTTCACCCCAGGAATGCAGGGCTGTTTCAATTTATGGAAATCTGTCAATGTAATACACCACATAAATAAGCTTAAACACAAAAACCACATGATCATCTTGATAGATGCAGAAAAGGCCTTGGCAAAATACAACATGACTTCATGATCAAAACACTGGAGAAAATAGGCATCTCAGCACAGAACAGACTATATATAAAGATCCTAAATCCCATATAATACTTAATAGGGAGAGACTGAAGGAATTCCCATTGAGATCAGGAACAAGACAGGGCTGTCCAATCTCAACACTGCTCTTTAACATAGTACTGGAAGTACTAGCTCAATCAATAAGATGGGAGAAAGAAATAAAATGGATACTAATTGGTAAGGAAGAAGTTATGTTAGCTCTATTTGTAGACTACATGATTCTATACATAAATGATCAAAGAACCTCCACCTCAAAACTCTTAAAAGTGATTGACTCCTTTAGTAAAGTAGCAGGATACAAAATCAATGCACAAACATCACTAGCCTTTCTATAGGGAAAAGACAAACAGAGAAAGAAATAAGTGACCCTATCCTATTTTCAATAGCATCAAAAGAAATACCTTAGATTAACATTAACCAAGGTAAAAGACCTATACAATGAAAACATAAAAATACGCAAGAAAGAAATTGAGGAGGACTTGAAAAAATGTATAGACCTCCCATGCTCCTGGATACGCAGAGTTAACATTGTAAAAATGGCAATCTTACCAAAGCAATATATAAATTTAATGCCATCCCCATAAAATTACCAACATATTTCTTCATAGAAATAGGAAAAAAATGATCTCAAAATTCATATGGAAGGGCAGAAAGTCGCAGATATCCAAGCATATCCTCAGCAAAAGAAACAACTCTGGAAGCATCACCATAGCTGATTGACAGCTACGTTACAAAGCCATACTTATAAAAACAGCATGGTACTGGCATAAAAACAGGAACAGAGACCAGTGGAACAGAATCAAGGACCCGGACTTTGCATGAAGTCACTACAGCTACTTGATATTTGACAAAGGCCCTTACAATGTAGACTTGAAAAAAGACAGCATTTTCAAAAAAGGGTGCTGGACAAACTGGATAACAATATACAGAAAAATTAAACTCAATCCACACATTTTGCCATGCACAAAATAAAGTCCAAATGGATCAAAACCTCAATATAAGACAGGAAACTCCACTGCTACTGGAAGAAAAAAAAGGAACTTTTCTGATGTGGGAATGGGAAAAGACTTCCTGAACAAATCCCCAGTTGCTCAGGAAATTAAATAGTCACCCAACCACTGGGATCTCAAGAAGCTGGAAAGCTTTTTCACAGATATACATACAATAAGCAGAGCCAATAGATTACCCTCAGAATGGGTGAAAAGTTTTGCCAGATACAAATTGGACAGAGGCCTAATTTCTAGAATCTACAAAGAACTCAAAAACCTAAACAATACAAAAATCAAACATAACTACTATACAAGAATTATGTTTGATTTTTTTATTGTTTAGGTTTTTGAAGTCACATGTTGGGTCATGATTTGCAGAGACATTTATCATACCAATAACTGGGGGTTAACTCCACAATGCATGACCCATTTTCATCAACAAGGAGGGTCCAATGGGAGGGGGTAGATCACAGATGAGCCTAAACAATAGTACCAAACTGCCTGTATTTACTGAAAAGAAAACTAATAAATTAAATTAAAAAAAAAATCAAACAACCCACTTGCAAAATGGGGCAAAGAACTGCACAGGGAGTTCTCCTAGAAAGAAATACAAATGGCAAACATACACTTAAGAAAATGTTCAACATCCATAACCAGCAGAGAAATGCAAATTTAAACTATGAGATTCCACCTTACCACAGTAAGGATAGAATAACAACAAATGCTGGTGAGGTTGGGGAGAAATAGAAACCCTCATTAACTGTTGGTGGGAATGTAAACTGGTACAGCCACTATGGACAGCAATGGGGAGACTCCTAAAAAGGATGACTATAGAGGTCCCAATAGACCCAGTTATTCTGTTACTGGACATTTATTATAAAAGCTCCAATCCTCAGCTCAGAGATATTTGATTAACCGATTAACCATGTTTATAGCTGCTCAGTTCATAGTAGCTAAGAGCTGGAATCAACCCAGGTGTTCATCATTAGGCTGAATTGCTAAGTAAGATGTGGTATATCTACTCAATGGAATTCTATGCAGCAGTTAAAAAAATGGCACAATGAAATTTGAAGAAAAATGGTCAAACTTGGAACAGATCATTCTCGGTGAACTCACCCAATCACAGAAAGATAATTGTCACATGGTCTCACTCATCTGTGGCTCCTAACCTGAATCTGCTCATGATGCTGACATACCTGATAAGCATCTTGAGGACCAGACAATAAGGATGGTGGGGCAGGAGGGGAGGGGAGGGGTGGGGGGAGTACAAAAAGCTGGATACGAATGGAAATGATACCATAAAATCCTACTTTCTGAAAGACATATTAAACTTTGAACCTTCATCAGGTGCTTAGAAAGAATATCTGATTCACAGGGGCCTGGAGAGTGTATGATAAAGACTAACCTCAATATTCTCTTCTCTTCTTTTTCTCTTCTCTTCTCTTCTCTTCTCTTCTCTTCTCTTCTCTTCTCTTCTCTTCTCTTCTCTTCTCTTCTCTTCTCTTCTCTTCTCTTCTCTTCTCTTTCCTTCTCCTTCTCCTTCTCCTTCTCCTTCTCCTTCTCCTTCTCCTTCTCCTTCTCCTTCTCCTTCTCCTTCTCCTTCTCCTTCTCCTTCTCCTTCTCCTTCTCCTTCTCCTTCTCCTTCTCCTTCTTCTTCTTCTTCTTCTTCTTCTTCTTCTTCTCTCTCTCTCTCTCTCTCTCTCTCTCTCTCTCTCTCTCTCTCTCTCTTATAATACCTATATTTTTTGTCCTTGGCACTGACCTGTAACTCCCAGTACCAGCATGTGGGTAACCCACAATGAGCTGTTGATCAGAGAGACCTTCAAGATTTTCCAAAGGAATACAGAATTCTGTCAGAGTACTTGATGACCCACCAAAAGTTAATGGTAAGACCCTACTGCTGAAGACACCATATGCTATTGGGATGGAACATGGAGTGATCTGGCTGGAAACTGGAAGTGAGTCAATCCCCAGACAGTTAGCTTGTCTAGTGTCAGAAGGTGTTACATGTGTGACTGGGGGAAAATAACCAACATCTGTCTAAGCCACTCATGGTGTAAGCTACTCAGCAGCAATCAACCTGATGTGATGCTCACACAAGTGCAATAGTGGCACACAGCCATGGTGGGTTGATTTAGCTAACAGATCCACTTAGTGGAATGGAAACCATACCTGAAATGGGGAAACAAGTCAGAATCATATCCAAAAAATGAGCCCATTATCCAATAATCAAGCTCCCACCAATAGTGGGCTACAAGAAGTCTCTCTAAAATTCTCTCTAAAATATTAATGGGTATCCATGTATCTTGTAATAACCTCATTATCCAGTGGAAAATTTGCTTCTCTTTTTCAGATGGTTGAAGAACCTGAGGAAAGAATCAGCCCATCATATCGCACCAGGGCACCAGATGAAACCAAAGAGTTGCTGGGGTAATTGAGCAAGAGCTGCTTTCTCAGTGAAGCTGGTATCAGCACAGGAGTGAAAGAGATAGATGCAGAGAACACTCAACTCCTACTAAATCAGATATCCAGAGACACAGACACTCCCAAGACCTCTTCACTGAAATAGACCTAAAAAGAACCCAAAATTGTCTCAGGTAAATTCATGGAAGGGGTGAGGGATGGAAAGGTTGTTAGAGCCATAAGTTGGGTCATTATGCACAGAGACATTGCCTCTCCTCCATAACTGATGACCACACCACAATGCAACACCCACAATCCTCGTGGGGGGAACGACAGGAAGAAAGCTAATGATGGTGCCATCATGGCTGTATACACACTATATATAGCATATCAAACAAAAAAAAAAAAGAAAGAAATCAAACAGCCCAATTAAAATGGGCTATGGGGCTGGAAGGATGGCTTATCAGTTAAGTTATTTGTCTGCAAAGCCAAAGCACCCAGGTTTATTTCCCCAGGACCCACCTTAGCCAGATGCACAAGGGCACACATGTGCCTGGACTTTGTTTGCAGTGGCTGGAGGCCCTGGATCACCCATTCTCTCTTACTCTCTCTCCCTTTCTTTCTCTCTCTCTCTCTCAGTCTGTCTCTCTCCCTTCCTCTAAATAAATAAAAAATAATAAAATTTTAAAAATGGGTTACCAAACTTAATATAGAGTTATCAAAAGAAGAAATGCAGATGGCCTATAAACATCTTAAAAAATGTTCTGCATCCTTATACATCAAGGAAATGCAACTTAAAACTACTTTGAGATTCCATCCCACTCCTGTCAGAATGGCTATCAAGAAAACAAATGACAATAAATGCTGGCCAGGATGCAGAAAAGAAGAACTCATCTGCACTGCTGGTAGGATTATAATCTCGTACAGCCATTGTGGAAATCAGTGTGGAGGTTCCTGAGACAGCTAAAACTATATTTCCTATATGACCCTGCAATATCAGTCCTAGGCTTATATCCTAAATGTATCATCACACTACCTTAGAGACACTTAAATATCCATGTTTATTGCTGCTCTATTCACAAAGACTAAGAAATAGAACCAGCCATAGATGTCCCTACAGCTGATGAGTGGATAATGAAGATGTTGTACATTTATACAATGGAGTCCTATTCATATTAAAGAAAAATGAAATTATGAAATTTGCAATGAAATGGATGGACATGGAAAGGACTTTACTTAGTGAGGTAACCTATACCCAGAAACCTAACCTCCACATATTCTTTTTCATATGTGGAACATAGCTACAAATGTTTGGACTTTTATGTAAGTTGGGGAAAACAAAAAAACTCAGTAGCAGAGGCCAGCAATATAGAAAAGGGATATAAGAGAGAGAGAAGATGGTGGGACTTAAGGGAATAGTACTTTATATGTGTAAGTAGAAGAGCAGATTGGGATTGGAAGGCCTAATTGAGTTCACGGGAAGAGATTGAGTAAAGTAAAGGAGGGAAGGTTAATCAAAATCTAAGAGGGTATGAATAAGTCATGTAGAAACCTATGTTTTGGAGCAACAGTGCACTGAAAAGCCATAGATTGTTATTAGAAAATTTTCAGTGTCAGGGATAGGATACCTTCCAGTAGGTTGTTGCCAAGGAGGTCCATGATGTCCCCCAAAACATTATAGTTCATTGCAAAGATCTAGGTTTACCACCAGGAATAGATATGACCCTATTGCTGAAGACTCTACATGATTGGGCTACATGGTCACTGAGAATCCTGTTGGAGCTGAGCTGGAAACCTCCTTTGTGTATACCAGCTGACAGAAAGCTGGGAAAAGCTATGCTGCATGCAGCTATAGGGGTAAGATAAGTTATCGGTAGAGATAAACAGCAGTGGAACCAGTAAGCCTTAAATTTGGCCAGCCAAGCCAAATTAGCCATTGGGATCAATAGTGACATGTCAGTTATGGGGAAAACCAACTCCTCTCTAATTGGACTGAAGGCCCACTCCATGGGAGGGAATATATGCCTGGTACTAAAAACCTATGATGGGGGAAGTCATGAGCCCTAAGGGTGTTATGTCTGCTAGTGTCTGGCTAACTGCGTGGATTATGCTCATTAATGTGCCTGGTAAGCACTTATCATAATGATCATGTCCATATGTTAATGCTAATTTCATTTTTGGTTAGAGAATCTTATCTTTTCAGATGGCAGGGATCTTGGGATATCTCAGAAGTACCATAGTACTGAAAAGAAGTAACAGATGAGTGCTGAGCACTGAAACATATCTATCACACCTTCTGAGACTCAGGGTCCATTATCAAAGACGTGGCAGGATGAATATAGGAGCTAAAGTAAGAGTAGGACTCCTTATAATGTATTCTACCTGATACAAAATAGCCTGGGTATTCATGACCTTGTAGGACCTGACACTTACACACAACCATCATAATAGAAGAAAAAAAATGTTGACATCAAAAATAAAAGAGAGACTTATTGAAAATGGGAGGGGATATGATGGAGAGAGCAGTTGCAAAGGGGAATGTGGGGGAAGGGAATTACCATGGTTTATTGTTTCTAATTATGGAAGTTGTCAATGGGGAAATTTTTTTTTAAAAAGAAATAAGGTAAAGAAGTTATGAGACAGGGAGAAGGAGAGGAGAAATGAAGGGAGAGGGACAATATAATGTACCAATAAATTTAGGGTATCCTTACATTATGAATTTAAAGAATTAAAATAGCTTTGAAACTATCCTGTACTTTATTTTATTTTTATTAAAAACATGTTTTGCATGGAGGTATCATGTGTTGATAACATCTTTTCCCATCTTCCTACCCACGTTCTGCTGTTCTCCACAGGGTTGTGGGTTATGCATTGTGGGAGAAGCAGTCAGTTATTGGGGGTATGCAATGCCTCTGGGTATGATGTCTCAACTTGTAACTCTTACAATATTTCTGCCCCCTCTTCTGCAAAATTCCCTGAGCCTTTTTCAGTGTGTTTTAAGTATACTTTGGTGATGAGCTCTTAGGAGCCTCTGGATTTCTGCTTGGGTATATATTGAGTATTCTCAGCATCTTTCCTTTTCACCCTGACATTGATTGTCAGGCTCACCATGGAGTTCGTACTCTTGCTCATCTCTCCAATTCCTCTGGGGTTTCACCTTGGCCTTGGCTGAAATTTGAGGGGTGGTTTATCTCATCTGGTCTTGCTACCATCCAGTAGATTCTACAACAGAGAGTGAAGTCAGCGTAGGATAAATAGGAAAAGCATTATTTACTTAGGAAGATTTTGATAGATGCAGACCCTTTTTAAACCAAAGACTATTGGGAACCTGACACTGGAGAGCATAACATTTGTGTACACAGGATTTTGACCTGGTTCCCAGCTGAAGATATGCGTTTGTTCCAATGAGCAGGTACCATTGGTTACCCACCAAGGCTGTGTGTCACCATTACATTGTGTGCGCTTCTTGTCAGTCTGGTTACTTCTGAGTAGATTAGACCCTTCCATGCTCATACAATTGTTGAATACTTCATATATATAGTTTTATTTTATTGAGATATAAACCATCCATGTCCATTCTCTCCAGTGTTTTGATCATGAAATGATGTTGTTTTGTCAAAGGACTTATCTTCATCTACTGAAATAATCATGTGGTACTTGTGATTAAGTTTATTTTTGTGACTTTGGCCAATTTCCATACATTGATCCATCCTCACATCTCTGGGATAAAAACTCGTTGATCAAACTGGATAATGTTTCTATGTGTTGTTGAATTTATTTTGTGAGGATTTTGTTTTCATGAACTTGGATTCTAAGTTCATCAGGAATATAGGCCTATAGTTTTCTTTTCTTCTTGTATCTGTGTCTGGTTTTGGTATTAGGGTGATGCTAACTTCATAAAGGAGTTGGGAAGTATTCTCTATTCTCTGATTATGTGAAAAATTTTGAGAAAAAGTGTTTTCAGTTCTTTAATGAATGTTTGATAAGATTTGGCTGAGAAACCATTCAGTCCTGGACTTTTCTATTTGAAGAGGTTTTTGATTACCTTTTCAATTTTAATGGATATGGTAAGTTTTCTAGGAGATTAATCTACTCTTAGTTTAGTTTTGGTAGGTGGAATGTGGCTAGGAATTCATCCATTTCTTCCAGATTATCCAATTTTGGGAGTAGAGTGTTTAAAAGTATGTTCTGATGATTCTGTCAAATTTATTGATGTCTATTGTGACCTCTCTCTTTTCATTTCTAATTTTTGTTAATTTTCAATTCTCTTTGTTTCATTTAATCAAATTGGCCCAAAGATTGATTGATCTTCGTTATTTGTTTTTCAAAGAACAAGTTCTTCATTTCATCAACTTCCTTGTTTTTTAATTTCCAATTCCTTAATTTATGCTCTGATCTTATTTCTTTACATCTAAAGCTCTTAGGGTTATATTCTTATAATTTTTCCAATGCCTTTAGGTGGATGGTCACGTTATTAATTTGAGATCTCTCTGCCTTAGTTATGAAGGAATTTAGCAACTACGAATTTTCCCCTAGGGACTGCTTTTATTGTGTCCCATAATTTTTGGTAAGTTGTGTTTTAATTATCATTTAATTCTAGGAATTTTTAAATGTATTTTTTTAAATTTCTTCTACACCCTATTCCTTGTTCAAAAGTCTCCAGAAGCTTGGGGAGCTCCTGATGTGTCTCTCATTAACTTCTAGCTTTAAAGCATTGTGATCTGGTATGATGAAGGAAGTTACTTCAATTTTCCTGAATTAATGGAGGCATGCTTTATGACCTAATATATGATATATTTTGGAGAAAGTTCCATGGACTACTGAGAAGAATGTCTATTCTATAGAATTGGGGTGGAATGTTCTGTGCATGTCTATTAGTTCTAGTAGATCTATGGAGTCACTGAACTCCATTTTTAAAAGTAACACTCTTCATTTAGTACTTTCCTTTTTTCTAGATTTATCAGGTGTTGGAGTATGCTTCTTTCTTGCTTGCAAAATAGTTTACAATTTCTAATCTAAGAATAGATGATGAATTGAAATGATCACTTGCTTTTCATTCATTAAAAATATAAATTCTAGGGCCCTGGTGAGGTGTGATGGGCTGATTCTTTTCTCAGGTTCTACATCCATCTGAAAAAGAGAAGCAAATTCTCCAACGGACAGTGAAGTCAGCACCAGATAAAGGGGATAACAATTATTATTTTTAGAGAGAATTTAATAGGTGTAGGCTCTCTTGTAGCCCATGATTGGTGGGGGCTTGATAATAGAGAACCGCTTGACTTTGGATATGGTTCTGACTTGTTTACCAGATGAAACCATAGAGTAATTTGGGAAATGAGTAAGATTGCTTCTTTCTTGATTAACCTGGGATCAGCACAAGGGTGAAGGAGATAGACTCAGAAAACACTCAACTATCAAACCAGATATCTAGAGACACAGAGGCTCCCAAGACCTCATCACTGAAGTAGACCTAAAATGAACCCATTATGGCTCAGGTAAATTCAAGGAAGAGGGGCAGAAAGATTGTTAGAGCAACATGTTGGGACATTATTCACAGAGACATTGCTTTCTCCCCATAACTGATGCCTAACCCCACAATGCACGACTCACATTCCCCAAGGAGGAAGGACCCTTTGGAGGGGTATGACAGGGAGGAGGCTAATGGTGGTACCAATATGGCTGTATACACATTGTGTACATAACTAATAAAACATACGTGTGAAGAGCCACCGTAGAAGAGCAGCAGCCATGGCCCTGCCCTACCCCATGGCCATGGGCCTCAACAATGGCCACAAGGTGAAGATGATCATGAGCAAGCCAAGGCACAGCCAGCAACGTCTGACCAAGCCCACCAAGTTCATCCAGAACATGATCTGCTAGGTATGTGTGGCTTCCCGCCCTACCAGTGGCGCACCTTGGAGCTACTCAAGGTGCCTTAGGACAAGCATGAGCTCAAGTTCATCTGTAACTGAGTGAGGATGCACATGCATTCCAAGAGGAAGTGCCAGGAGCTGAGCAGAGTGCTAGCAGCTATACAGAAGGCGTCCGCCAAGAAGGACTGAGCCCCAGACCCTCCCCAATAAACCCTTATTTATCCTGAAAAAATAAATAAAAGAGGGCTGGAGAGATGGCTTAGCGGTTAAGCGCTTGCCTGTGAAGCCTAAGGACCCCAGTTCGAGGCTCGGTTTCCCAGGTCCCACGTTAGCCAGATGCACAAGGGGACACACGCATCTGGAGTTCGTTTGCAGAGGCTGGAAGCCCTGGCGCGCCCATTCTCTCTCTCTCCCTCTATCTGTCTTTCTCTCTGTGTCTGTCACTCTCAAATAAATAAATAAATAAATAAAATAAAATAAATAAAAGAAGAAACACAAATGGTCAGTAAATACTTCAGAAAGTATTCAACATTCCTAGCCATCAGGGAAATTCAAATAAAAATATCTTTGAGATGCCATCTTCATCCAGTCAAAATGACTATCATCAAACTTGTTTAAATGCTGGTGAGGATATGAGCAAAGAGGAGCCATCACCTACCCTTGGTGAGAGCAAAAACTAGTAAAGCCATTGTGAAAACCAGTATGGAGATTTCTCAAAAGTTTGAAATAGATGTCCAATGCAATCCAGCTTTACCACTCTTTGGCATAAATCCTAAGGATTTCACACTCTACTACAGAGATACTTGCATATCCATACTTATTGCATCTATTTACAAAACATAAGAATTGTAAATGGCCTAGATGCTTAGCAACTGATTAATGGATAATCAAAATGTGGCATATGTATTGAATGGAAGAGGTCAGCAACTAGAATAGGACTTTATCAAAGTTTTATCTCTTTGTGTTTGCAGTATTTTAAATCTTATTTCATATTTAGTGTTCTAGAGTCTCACTATATTGTCTCTGAAGGTGAATTGATTTGTTTTTACTTTGTTACAGTTTACTGGATTGTGAGATTTGAAATTACTTTTAAGTTGCTCAAGGAATCTTAAATTTTTCAGCTACAACTTTATTGAAAATTGACTCATTTCCATTTTCTCTAATATATTCATCTACTGGTGGACAGAATTTTCTAAATCTTTAAAATTTTTCTTCATTCATATCTTTATTTTTCTTTTCTCTTGAAGAAAATCTATTTCATTTTCTAGCTTGTTAACTCTTCAGATTTTACTAAAAGTTTTGTTTAAGTACAGAAGTTTATAAGTTTTAATTACTGCTTTATTATTAAATGTTCCTTTACAATAATTTTAGTATCTACTTTTCAATATTTAGTCTCATGTACCTCATTCCTTACTTAACAAAATGTTTCATTTTTCAATTCTAAAATCTTGACCTGTATAATTGTATTGTTGGTTCTTTTATGTTTCATAGTATTTTGTGATAGTTTTGATTGTGTGTGTATGTACACATATATGGGAGAGTAAGACAGAAAGCAGGCCAGAATGTATATGTACTTTAATACTTCTCATTTTCCACATTTCTTGAGACATGATTATCCAATAAAACATGGACAGCTTCAAAGTTTGCAGCATGATGATTTCTTACATGTGCATGTTGTAAAATGATTATCACAGACAAGTTAATTAGCATAACCTATTTTCTTTTTTTTTATTATTTTTTTTTCTTTTATTTATTTGAGAGTGACAGACACAGAGAGAAAGACAGATAGAGGGGAAGAGAGAGAATGGGCGCGCCAGGGCTTCCAGCCTCTGCAAACGAACTCCAGACGCGTGCGCCCCCTTGTGCATCTGGCTAACGTGGGACCTGGAGAAGCGAGCCTCGAACCGGGGTCCTTAGGCTTCACAGGCAAGCGCTTAACCGCTAAGCCATCTCTCCAGCCCAGCATAACCTATTTTCATGTTCTTTCAGCACATTTCTTTCTTTCTTTCTTTCTTTCTTTCTTTTTTTTTTTTTTTTTTTTTTTTTTGAGGTAGGGTCCCACTCTAGCCCAAGCTGACCTGGAATTTACTAAGGAGTCTTAGGGTGGCCTCAAACTCACGGCAATCCTCCCACCTCTGCCTCCTGAGTGCTGGGATTAAAGGTGTGAGCCACCATGCCCAGCCTCTTTCAACACATTTCAAGTTTGTATCACTATTAACTAAATTCACTATACTGAATATCTCCAGAATTCCACACATCGTATAAATGAAAGTTTTTTTTTCTTTGAAACTCTAATGTTTCTTGAGATTTTAAGTTTGTTTATGTTTAATGTTTAGAAGACATCAAAAATAAACACTTCAAATAAAAAGTGGAATTTTTACTGGAAAAAGGCAGAAAAATATGTGACCTGAAGTTCATGTGGAGGAAAATTCAATATTTGCCAATTTCTAGGGTTTGACATCATCTTTTATTGGGTGTTCAGTTCTTTGGGATTGCATCTTTAGGGAAGTACATTGTAGTGGTTTAAATGTATGGTTCCATACACTCATACTTGGTAATGGAGTCTCCAGTGGGCAGAGCTCTACTTTGGAAGAGGTGTCACTGGGAGAGAACCTTAAGTCCAGCCTTTAGATGTGTGGAAAGCCGTGGGAGCTCTAGCAGTTAATGTTTGCTGGTGCTGGTGGTTCTGGCTGTTGGTGGAGTCTCTATTCTTGGATCTCTGAACAAGAGCTACCTTCTGTCACTGATAGTGTTCCTCTGTAACTTTTAAGCTTGAAATAATCCTTCCCCACCCCAAAGCTGCTTCTGGTGTAATGTTTGTCCCAGCAATGAGGAACTGATTGAAACATTAATCTACACTGTGAATAGGCTTTGATTTATTTCCTGTCTCTCTGGCAGGTGTCAAAATTCAACTTCAAGATCACTGAAGTGTTTCAAAATGTTCAGACATGCTCAGTGACTTTAGTGTTTGCTACGATCAGGTTGACTGCCTCTACCTGAACTAGGGACTCCAACAGATATTTAACTAAGAAACACACATTTCTTAGCTCCCTTTAGGACAGTTGTTTTTATAGACAATCTTAAAAAATATATTGTGTTTGATATTCTGCTGTTAAGAAAACACAGAAAGTAAGGAAAGTAACATATGTGTGTTTACCCTAAATTCATATATGTGTATATATGTGTGTTTTTACCTGTCAAGTTTCAAAATTCTTATCAGTGTGGCTATATTCATTCTGAAAACATGCTGGCACAACGGTGGGCAATGAGATGATGGTCCTCCTGAGGAGAGGATGGACACTGAGCACAGCCTTCCAGTACTTTAGTTGTTTCACTCTCTCCATATCATAGTGGTGGAAATAAGCACATATTCTTTTGCAGATAAATCACAGCTCTAGTTAGTAATAATAGATTCTAGAAGATAATAGCTTTGCAGTGTTTTGCCATGACTACTGCATGCCTAATTACTGGTATAAATCAAATATATTAATTTAGTGGGAGAATATTAAAATTTAAGCAATTGTAAATGGATGAATTGTTCGACAAATTGATTCAGTTCACTACATATACAAACACACATATATTATTATTTGTGCTAATATAGTCATACAGAACATGTTTTGATTTCTAACCTAATTTTATCAATTTGGAGTAGTATGTGAATGTATGGAAATGGGAATGTGCAGATCCTACTGCAAGAATATACTTATGGAAATGGAAATAATGTGTGTGTGTGTGTGTGTGTGTGTGTGTGTGTGTATCACTGTGTGTGTTAAAAGCTAAATAATAGTGTTCATGCTGAGATTAGTCCTAACCAAGGACCAAAAGCTTGGTTTGGAGGAATATTGTTTTTATTTAAGTATGAAGAAGTTCATATTTTAAAAAAAATTTTTAGTTTATTTATTTATTTGAGAGAGTGACAGACAGAGCAAGAAAGAGGCAGAGAGAGAGAGAGAGAGAGAATGGGCGCGCCAGGACCTTTAGCCACTGCAAATGAACTCCAGAGGCGGGCGCCCCCCTGTGCATCTGGCTAACGTGGGTCCTGAGGAATTGAGCCTTGAACCAGGGTCCTTAGGCTTCGCAGGCAAGTACTTAATCACTATGCCATCTCTCCAGCCCTGGAGGGATATTTTTTTAACCAACTACAAACAATACATATTGTCTTATCTTACAGGGTATGAGGAAACTAGAAATAATTTGGGAAGATTAAAAAAAAAACAAGCCAAACTAAATAATAACTAAGAAATCAACGTAATTATGGCTGAGACAGTGATTCAATGTGTAAAGAATTTGCAGCTCAAGCATTAGAATCTGAATTTGGATTCTCAGAACCCAAGTAAAATGCTAGGCTTGCAAAGCATGTCTACAATACCATCTATCACTGGGGAGGCAAAGACAGAATCCTTGGGGATTTCTGGCAAGACAGTCTAGCAAAACCTAGCTCTAGATTTATTGAAAGACCCTGTCTCAAAGAATAAGGTGAAGAGAGATTTAGAGAACCTCCATATGTTGACCTCTGGTATCCACATGCATATGCACACACACACACACACACACACACACACACATATACACACACATGTGCCACTATACATATAAACATGCATACACACACTTATGGACATCATACTCACATATGCATAGAAAAATAAATTAATATAAATGAAGAAAGAAAAGCTAGGCTGGCGGCACACACATTTAATCCCAGTACTTGGGAGGTAGAGGTAGGAGGATTGCCACAAGTTTGAGGCCACCTGAGAATACTACATAGTGAATTCCAGGTTAGCCTGGACTAACGTGAAACCCTACCACAAAAAAAAAAAAAAAAGAAAGGAAGGAAGGAAGAAGAAAAAGATCTTATTTGACCTGAGAGCTAAACCCACCCATCAGACTCCATCTTTTGAAATTCCAACTTCACTTGAAAGAAACATGCCTAAACTGAAGGGATTCCCTGCTCAGATACAGCCACCTCATCATCAGAATTGTTCTGGAAGGCATACCAAGTGTACTTGTAGCTGTGGTCCAAAGGGGCCAGGCTGCCTGCCAAGATATCAGCAGAACTTCGTAGCTTTGTGTATATGCTAATAGGCCTGAAGACATAAAAGAAGTGTAATTGCAGGTTATCCAACTGATAGAGGCCTTATCTCTAGAATTTACAAAGAACTCAAAAGTCTAAACAATAAGAAGACAAATACCCCACTCACAAAATGGGGCACAGAGTTAAACAGGCAATTCACAGAGGAAGAGATACAAATGGCAAACACACACCTAAGAAAATGTTCATCATCCCTAATCATCAGAGAAATGCAAATTAAAACAACTATGAGATTCCACCTTACCCCAATAAGGATAGCCAACATCAAAAGGTCAAATGAAAATAAATGCTGGCGAGGATGTGGAGAAGCAGGGACACTCATTCACTGTTGGTGGGAATGCAGGATGGTACAACCACTTTGGAAAACAATATGGAGACTCCTGAAAAAGCTGACTATAGAAATACCAACAGACCCAGTTATACCATTACTGGGCATCTACCCTAAAACCTTCAAACCAAACGCCAGAGAGATTTGCTCAACCATGTTTGTAGAGGCTCAATTCGTAATAGCTAAAAGCTGGAATCAACCCAGATGTCCATCATTAGAAGAATGGATAACAAAGATGTGGTATATCTACACAATGGAATTCTATACAGCAGAAAGAAAAAATGACATAAAGAAATTTGAGGAAAAATGGTTGAACCTGGAACAGATCATTCTCAGCGAACTTACCCAATCACAGAAAAAAAATCGACACATAGTCTCACTCATCTGCAACACCTAACCTGAATCTGCCCAAGATGCCTTACATACCCAGCAAGCACCTCATGGACTAGACAATAAGATGGATGGGAGGGCGGGGAGGGAATCAAAGGGTGGAAAACAGTAATCCGGACCCAAATGGCAATGGTACCATAAAATTCTACTTCCTAAAAGACAGGCCAAATGGCTGAACCTTCACTAGACCCTCACAGGAAACACCTGAACCACAAGACCCTGGGGAGGGTAGGATCAAAACTGACCTAAATCTCCTACATCTTCCCTCCCTCCCTCTCCCCCTCTCCCCTCTATCTCTCTCCTCTCTAACTCTTGTATATTAGTTATCTTTTTCCTCAATTTCTTAGTGGACACCGACCTGTAACCCCCACTTCCAGCTTGGGCCTACCATCCACAATGAGCTTTTGATCAGAGAAACCTACAAGGTTTCCCAAAACAATGACAGACTTCTGTCAGAGTACTTGATGACCCACCAAAGCCAAAGGCCAGTGGTAAGACCCCATTGCTGAAGACTCCATACACAGCTGACGCGTAAAATGGAATGACATGGCTGGAAGCCAGGAGAGAGTCAGTCCCCAGACAGTCAGCGTGTCTAGTGCCAGAAGGCGCTACATAGGCGCCTGGGGGAAATGACCAAGATCTGTCCAAGCAACACATTGTTTAACCTAATTAGCAACAAATAACCGGATGTGATGCCCACACAAGTGCAATAGTGGTACACAGCCATGGTGAGGAATCAATTGCTCTTGATTTGGCTACCTGATCCACTCAGTGGTACTAGACCCATAGCTGGAGCTGGGAAACAAGTCAGAACCATACCCAAACACAAGCCCACTCTACAATATCAAGCTACCATCAATCACAGGGTATAAGAGGGCCTAAACCTACCATACTGTCTATCAAAAAAGTAAGTGTTATCTCAATTTTCTGGGTGCTAACTTACTCTCCGTTGGAGAATCTGTTTCTCTTTTCCAGATAGATGCAGATCCTAAGAAGAGAGCTGCCCCAACATACCTCAAAAGGGGCCCAACTGAAACTAAGGACAACTGGCGAAATAAGCAAGGGTGATGTTTTCCTGTGAACTGGATACCAGCACAAAGGGGAAGGAGATCAAGGCAGAGAAAAATCAACTCCTACAAAATCAGAGAGCCAGAGCCTCAGAGGCCCCCAACACCTCAGCACTGAAGCAGACCAAAAATGAACCCAACATGGCTCAGGGAAATTTTGCGGAAGAGGGGGCGGAAAGAATGTCAGAGTCACATGTTGGGTCATGATTTGCAGAGACATTTATCATACCAATAACTGGGGGCTAACTCCACAATGCACGACCCATTTTCAATAATAAGGAGGGTCTAATAGGAGGGGGTAGATCACAGATGAACCTAAATATTGGTACCAAACTGTCTGTATTTATTGAAAAGAAAACTAATAAATTAAATTTAAAAAATATATTCAGATCAGGGATGGAGAGATGGCTTAGTGGTTAAGGTGCTTGCCTGTGAAGCCTAGGGAGGGACCCAGATTCAATTCCCCAGTACCAACATAAGCCAGATACAGAAGGTGGCACATACATCTGGAATATGTCTACAGTGGCTAGAGGCCCTGATACACCCCATTCTCTCATTTGTTCTCTCTCTCTCTCTCTCTCTCTCTCTCTCTCTCTCTCTCTCTCTCTCAAATATAAAAAATAAATAAAATATTTAAAAATTCAGATCATACATACAATGAAAAGAGTAAGAGAATGATAGAGAAATTGGGAGTGTTTTCATTCTGTTTTGACTGTGACCACTTTTAAAAACATATATTTTTCACTGTAAAAAAAAAAAAAAAAGAAAAGAAAAGGTCCTGGACTATGGTACTATGGTTCTAGAAAGCTACTGATGGTAGGCAATGTGTGTCTGGGTTGGAGTCCCTGCAAGGAGACCAGGAGAGGCCACTGCATAAAACAATGAAGGTTAACCATATGTTGCAATGGTGACTCTAGGATGTTATAGATATCAAGATTATGGGATATTTCCTAAGTAAGGCCGCAGACTTGGAATGATGCTTCCACAAGAGAGGACCAGCTGGAGGGGCAGAGCTATTGAACTACCAAATCTCTTTGGATCCCAGATAATCTCATCATAGGCCCCATGTACCATACATAGAGATTCAAGATTTGGAGTTTGCCTTTCTTGGCACTTTGGTCTGATCATTCCTTCTTACATCCCTAGTCTTCCCTTTTGGATGGAGAATGTTTACTTTTTTGCTGATTTATGTTAGAAATATATAATTTTTCATGTTTTGGAGTTTCACAGCTAAGAATTTACCTGAGTCTAAGAAAAGACATATAATTTTGAACAGTATTGGAGCTGTTAAAAACTATGAGGCCATTTAAAGTTGAAATGGATGTATTTTGCATTATGAGCTAGCTATGAACCTATGGAGATTTGTTTCAGTCTGGGTCGCATTGCTGGTAGAAATCACCCAACAAAAGTAGCTTCTGGGAAAAAGAAATTTATTTTGGCTTACAGGCTCGAGGGGAAGCTTCACGATGGCAGGGGAAAACGATGGCATGAGCAGAGGGTGGACATCACACCCTGCCCAACATAAGATGGACCACAGCAACAGGAGGGTGTGCCAAACACTGGCATGGGGAAACTGGCTATAAAGCCCATAAGCCTGCCCCCAACAATACACTCCCTCCAGGAAGCATTAATTCACAAATATCCATCAGCTGGGAACCTAGCATTCACAACACCTAAGTTTATGGGGGACACCTGAATCAAACCACCACAAGATTTAAATATGACATATTTCATAGTCAATTTGACAAGCTATGAAGTTGTAGTTTATATGATTGCAAATTTAATAGGACATAGAATGACTTGTTAGAGATTATCTTGACAAGGTTACTTATGGTGGGAAGATTCATTTCCATGGTGGATGGCACCATTCCTTGGATGGTGGCCCTAGACTCTATGGAAAGGAGAGTACTGGCTGAGCAGCAGCATGCATCACCCTCTGCTTCTTCGCTGTGCTGAATGTCACCAGCTGCTCTTTTCATCATGCCACTCCTACCATGATGGACTGTTACCTGGAGCTGTAAGCAAAAATAAACTTTTCCTCCCATAAACTGATTTTTTTTGTTATATTGTTCCAACATTGAGAAGTTTACTAATACAGAACTGACTGCCTTGCCTAAACTCACAGTGGAACTAGGGAGTAACAGAATCATGACTCAATTCTTGCATTCCAGGACAGTATTTAAAAAGCAGTCATATCTAAACCAAAGAATATACCCTTTCTCACTATAACCTATTTAATGTTTGTTAGTCCAAACATATGGTGTTTTGAACTTTCTTGCTTCACTGACAAAGAATCACAAAAGGAAACCTGACAGATTTATCATATCCTGTGCAACAATATAAAATATATAGGAGAGGGGATTTAATTCTCCACCCTCCTAAACACGTGCCCTCCACTTTCCACTCCAGAGAAAAATAATTTCCATTTAAAAGATGTTTTGACATTGATTAGTTGAGACTAAAGTCCCATAGAACTCAACTTCTTAGAAATAAAGTCATAGCTAATGGCTGTTCCTGGATTCAGCCAAAGATTCACTGAAAACATCTAAGGAAACATCTGTCTTTTCATATGTATGAACAGTTTCTATTACAAGTCCTATAGGATTCTTGAGGTTCATTATAAAAGAAGATTGGTACAATTACTTTGAAGACCATCTGCTCTGGGTTGATGGTCAGCTAGCTAGGCTTCCTGGAGCCCTGTGAGCAAAGACAGCAAACATGCCTTAAAAATTTGCACCCTGCCTTGCTTTACTCAGATCCTACCCCATTAATAATATAGATGACTTTCTTTTCCTTGCACTGAAATTTGGTTGAGGAAATGCCAACATTTTCCACAGTATTTGGATGAATTTTGTCTTTTAAATTAGTGCTACCTTGGAACGAGGAACAATTTTTTTGAGATCTAAAGCTCTGGCTATCAGCACTGGAAAGTTTATTTTTATCAGCCCTTTTTCCCTTCCTATTTGATACAATTATTGGGTTCTTAAAAATATCAGTTGAATACTGTACAAAGAAATATTTGTCATGTTGTCAGAATCTTGTGTTGAATACAAATGTGGATGATGAAATAAAAAAAAAAACAGAAACACGGTTGGCATTATTTGAATTTTGAAATCACAGAGGCATCAGAGACTTTCTTGATGTGCTGCAAAACATTCCGTAAACAATTACATTTTGCACTCTCCCTTATGAGAAGCAATGCCACCTAGTAAACTGCAATTTTCTATGAAACAAAGAAGATGCTGGAAAACCTTATTAATACTCAGGAATTAAATGTATTGGAAATGACCTCTTCTATGTAAAAAAAATAAGTGTCAGTTGCAGTTTACTGGAAAATCTGTTTTCCCTTACATCTTAATTTAGGTGTGGTTCTTTCAATCTTATCAACTCCAACCTCCTGTTAAAGTAGCATCAGAACACAGTTTTCCGGAGAAGAAGTGGAGGTTTTCCCATGGGTCAAAGGCGTACCAAGCACATAGCACTAATTTCTTGTGTTTTCTCTTTTCTTTTATTCAATCAAAACTTCAATTACAACAAAGTATTAGTGGAAAGAAATAAAGAAATAGGGAGGGGGGAGGAGGAAAGAAAACATGACATATCCTTATAGAAATGATCATCCCAGGTCTGCATGGGAATATATAAACACAGAGATAATTCAAGGCTCTGATACTTCCCAGTGTATGATTTCAGGTACATTAGGCTTCTCTTCTGACCCTGTTTCTAAAATGTGAAGTGGAGACCCGAATATATTCAATACCCTTCAACACTTATCTGAAGACTCAAATTATGCTATACTACTTTTCTTCTATAAGACCTTTTTTGTAAATAACTAACATAGTTAAGTTCTTTTAAGTAATGAATTAAATTTATATATTCTTTGAATTTTATTTAAACAGAATTTTTAGCTAGAAATATCCCATTGGTTAATTAGCACCAACTTTGGAGGTATATTAATTGACTGGATATCTGTAATAGTAATATTCACTTATACTGACTTAACTTAAACTGATGTTTGGGATTTCAATTCTGATCCTTGTCACATGCCCTCTGTCCAAACTCAAAACTGTTTTCATCCAGATCAGCTCAAGCTTGGGTAGATACACTTGTTCCACTTCTTAAAGTATGTTTAATTTTTTATTTTTAATTTTATTTATTTATTTGAGAGTGGTAGACACAGAGAGAAAGAGGCAGAGAGAGAGAGAGAGAGAGAGAATGGGCTTGCCAGGGCTTCTAGCCACTGCAAACAAACTCCAGACATGTGTGTCCCCTTATGCATCTGGCTAATGTGGGTCCTGTGGAATTGAGTCTTGAACTGGGGTCCTTAGGCTTCACAGGCAAGTGCTTAAATACTAAGCCATCTCTCCAGCCCTTAAAATATGTTTAAATGAACACAGATAGCTTGTGCTGCCTAATGCTAGGGTGAGCACCAAAGTCCATTAGTTCTTTGCTTTGTAAACTTGTTAAGGAATTACCCTTCATTTCAGCATGGACTATATTTTTTCCAAATGGCATTAAAAATTCATGTTCTGCTTATCCCATAGATATGTTAAGAAGTAAATATTTGTCAGAAGAGGAGGTAATAAATGATAAATGAATGAGAAGCTAACTCTTTGATGTTGCATAGACATTTGTGGAGAATTGGATACCAGTTCTGTTAATGTATGCATTTTTATGCAGCAAATTTTCAGAGTGAAGGATGTTTAGATTGTAGGATATTCTAGGTCAAAATCATATATGAATTTTGATTTCTTATGATACAAACAGGAATAGTAGGTAGGAGAGGTGTTTTCTTCTCCAAAATCCTTAATATGTTTGTGGAGGTTCTATGTTTCTAGAGGAACAACTCAGGTATATCAGAAACTTGAAAGATTTAAAGGAATTCTGGACTTGCATTTCTAGACATACTCTGACCTGCCTTTGCCTTGCCTGAATTCCTCATCAGACAAAGGGACAAACCACAGTACAGTAGATCAAAAGGGAAGAAATGAAGCCAGGAGTTTTACCTTTCTACATAATTTAGGGAAATTTCAGGAAGAGGCTCATAATATAAAAGTTGAACTATTTGAAAAGGAAACTCAAAGAAGTTATTCTATGTGCTACAGGGAAGGCCTCTTATAGCCAGCTTATTTTAGACTCCTGCTCCTGTATGTAAATGTGACATAGCAACGATTCCCTACAAAAGGAAAGGATGAGGTCAACAACAGCAGCTCTTATAACTGTTGTCCCTGTTTACAATGCAGATATGGTACAATCAGGTCAATCACACACTCCTTATGATTCTAGTTTAGAGGTGGCTTCTATACCCTCTGGTCAGAACATATTCTGAGTCCTTTCAGTGTCTCACTGTAAAGCTTCATTTCTCTGCCAGCCTGGCTGCCGATGCCAAATGCAAGGTTAATGGCTACCTCCCCGACACAGCAAGATCTGAATAATTCACCTTTGCTTGCTCTCATTGGGGATGCCTTTGTTTAATTTACCAGTTACTGTTCCAATCAATCATCTTTCTTAAAGACAACAATAACAGCAAGAACTTGAAGATGAGTCTTGTTCACAAATGCATAAGGCTGTGGGGAACACTTTACATTCAAAGTACCAACACATGAACACAGACATTCATAAAAACAACTTAATCTTGAATGTGTAACCGACTATGTACACACACACACACACACCCTCAGTAAAAAACCCAAATACATTGACAGGTTGACAGGTAAGGAATGCCAGCTTTTCTTTCTTGGTGGTTAAATTGTGGGTGAGATTTTATGTTTATGACTATTACTACTATATTCTTTGTGAAATTATTTTGAAAAGCAAGAAGCATCTCGTCACTGAATGGATGCAGCAAGTATCCAGCTCTGTTCTCTGACAGAAGCCTCTACACCTACATATCTATTGATTGTGGCATTCAAATAATTTCCCAGATTTGTTGACATTCTATTTGGTGTTATGCAGATGCAAAAGATTATGGTTATTGTTGCAGTCTGGTTTGCATTGCTGGCAGAAATCACCCAACCAAGAGCAGCATGTGGGGAAAGGAGTTTATTTTGGCTTACAGACTAGAGAAGTTCCATGATGGCAGGGGAAAGTAATGGCATGAGCAGAGGGTGGACATCACCCCCTGGCCATCATCAGGTGGACAACAGAAACAGTAGAGTGTTCCAAACAGTGACAAGAGGGAGCTGGCTATAATAGCCATAAGCCCATTCCCCCAAACATACTGCCTCCAAGGAGGCATTAATTCCCAAATCTCCATCAGCTGGGAGCCTAGCATTCAGATCACCTAAGTTTATGGGGGAACGTGAATCAAACCACCACAGTTATCTTATGCATTACCTTTTATTTTCATCACTGTGGCCAAATACTTAACAGAAGCAATTTCATGGAGGAAGAATTAATTTTTGCTGATATCTCAGGGATTTATAGTCCACCATATTGGAGTAGGCATGAAGAAGCTCATAGTAGCAGAAGTGTACCGTTGGAGCTCCTTGTATCTCCCTGGACCTAGAAGCAAAGAACCAGACACACATACCCCATTTTCTCTAGGCAGGACCTATGCCCCAAGGATTCCACAACCTGACACACTAGTGATGTCATCTGGGGTCAAGTATTAGAGTACATTAGTCTGTGGGGGGCATTTCACATTGAGATACTAACATCCTATAAGAATTGCCCTAAACCATGAATCTGCCTTCACATGCCTCAAAGGTACTTTGGCTGAGGCCCTGTAGATTTGGAAATATGTAGTCTCTCATATTGTGTCCAGATACACCCACTTGTCTACCATTTATGCTGCCAGGACGGTTCAGGAAGGAGGAGTTGAATACACCAAGCTGATTGGAAGACGTGACATTGAGATGGGCTGTGACAAAACAAAACAAACCATGCACAATACCAAAGAAGTGCAATGTATTCAGTACTTATGGTCAAAGCATCCAAGGATACCTGAGATACTTGCAGGATAGTGTAATTTGAACTGCACCCCTTCTTTTGGATTTTCTGTTGTCTTGTACCTATGGTAAACACTTTAGCTATAATACTTTTAGGCCACCACTTAAGTTCTGGCATTCTGCTCCAGTTTAGTTCTGTATCATGTCCTGGATGATATATCCTTTCTACTTGGTAATGTGCTGAGAAACATTAATCCTCACTTGTATTGCTATCTTAGTAGGAGAAGAGAATCATTAAGTATGAAAAGTATCTCAGATGTTGGGTGCTGGGAAGAAACAAAAACTATTTTCTGTTACAGTTCATTTTACATGTATAGGAAGTTAAGATGGGAAAGTACTTTTCAGAAGGTAATTACATATTGTCTTCCATCAACAGAACACACTGGGGAGAGAAAAGCTACTTGTATGACACTCAGAATTAGAAGCTTTATGCATAGCTTATAGTTTAGTCACTCTTGGTCACAGCACCTAAAACAATACTTACAAACCCCTGGATTACTCCAAAAGATTCTTTCTCAGGGTCTTCTGATTTCATGCTGCTATCACTGAAAACATTTATTCTATATCACTAAAATTCTTTAGATAG
The DNA here is from genome assembly GCF_020740685.1 of Jaculus jaculus. Classification (NCBI taxonomy): domain Eukaryota; kingdom Metazoa; phylum Chordata; class Mammalia; order Rodentia; family Dipodidae; genus Jaculus; species Jaculus jaculus. Next base: position 26,478,665 of record NC_059115.1, read on the forward strand.
TGTGACTGTGATGACATGTTATGGGAATCACTTGTCACTGCTGATATTTAGCTGACTAATGATATCAAACAATTAATTTGAAATATATTCATCATTGAGGAGATTAGTAATTCTATCCTCACCTGCTCTCATGATACAGTTTGTCTTGAATTAGTATGGCCATGATAGATTCAGCACATTGATAACAGAGAATTATCATAGTTATGTGGCCAATGTTTGGGTCAGTATGAGTCATGAAGGAAATTTCAGGTAATTAACATATTGAATAATGTTTCAAATGTTACAGGTTCAAACAAGATTTATTTCTCATCAGATCTTCTCTCTACTTGTGATCCACATGACAGTGCTCATGTGTTGTTATTCTTTCTCAAATGCTCAAACTAGGCATAGTGATTTGTGTATAAAATGTCCCCTATAACCTTAGTTCTTGAAAAATTGGTTTCCAGTTGGTGGTGCTATTGGGGAATGTTGTGGAGCCTTTAGGAGGGTAAGCCTTGATGGAGGTATGTCATGGTGGCAGGCAGCCTTGATTAAGTTCAGCTCCACTTGCTTCACTCAGCTAACTCATTTTTGCTAGTTTTCCCTGCTGAGATGAAAATGTGATGTCTGCTCCTTGCATGGGTTCCCTGCCATGATGCACCTTTTCCCCATACTATAAACAGGGCATAAACCTTTTTCTCCCATAAGCTACATCTGGTTGGATGTTGTGAGTCAGTGATGAGAAGGTTATTGACACACTGGAAATATGGGTGTCAGCTTCTTCTTTCTTTGTTTTTGCTTTATGCTTCAGGACCTGCATTTTAGGATATGGAGACATAACTCAAGCTTGCTTATGAAAACAATGAAAAAATTAGTGTTGAACTTGTACTATAGCTTCTCAGTGGGGTCTTAAAATTCTAACAACAAATATTTGCTTTTCTTTCTCCATTCATTTTGTTGCATGTGTATGACATACATGCATGTGTGTTCTTATGTGTGTAGTGTAGGATCATGTATATCTGCAGGTGTGCCTGAACATTGTGTGTGCGTATGTGTGTGTATAGGCCAGTGTATAATATTTGATATCTTACTCAATTGCTCTCTACCTTGTTTATTGAAACAAGGTCTTTCACTGAACCCAGAACTCAGTAATTTGACTACACTAGCTAGCCAAATTTACCCAGTTTTCTGCCAGTTTGCCTCCTCAGCACTGGGATTACAGGCTCCTGCCACATATCTGAGTATTTACATAAGATACAAATTCAGGTCCTTGACAAGTACTTTACTGTTTGAATCATTACTGGAGTCTTTCTCTTCCTCCTCCTAGTGCATTTTTTCACTAGGCTAACATCATTCTCAGTCTATTGCTGTTTGGAAAATATGACCAATTATAGTTCTGAGATTAGTCATTCTTACATTTTCCATGGAAAACAGCAGAGTATACTTGCAGAAATCCTCTGACCATTTCACATGCCATTTCAAAGGCACATCCTACACTTCTATCCCAAGAAACTGATCCCTCCAGATTCTATACCTTCCACTACTTTTTATGTGATTGGAGACCTTGGAGTGTATGAAATGATGAAGAAGAGGATAGTAACATTAGGAGTATCCATTTTTCTTTTACTTGATAGCCAATGAACTGCAAGTCATGTGGACTTTACATCTTAATCATCTTTTGCAGCATTACCTTCTTTAAATTCAGCACCCTTTACCTTAGTTCAAGCCCTTATCATAACACAAACTTGGATTCAATAGTTTGTTGTCTGGTCTTGCATCTCTCTTCAAGATATTCCCTGTAAACCCAACATTTCTCTGTACAAATCCCATAAATACCCCTTTAAATACACTATCATTGAGACACATTAATCTATAAATAGTTCCTTGAGGTCAACATGAGCTACAATGCTTCACATCTTTGTACTCTTCAGCACCTTTGTTCCTTGTTAACATAAAAAATATACATCTCGGGGTGGAGAGATGGCCTAGTGGTTAAGCGCTTGCCTGTGAAGCCTAAGGACCCCGGTTCGAGGCTCGGTTCTCCAGGTCCCACGTTAGCCAGATGCACAAGGGGGGGGGCACGCGTCTGGAGTTCGTTTGCAGAGACTGGAAGCCCTGGCGTGCCCATTCTCTCTCTCTCCCTCTATCTGTCCTTCTCTCTGTGTCTGTCGCTCTCAAATAAATAAATAAATAAATAAAATTTTAAAAAAATATATACATCTCATCTGTAAAGATGGATGCAGGGCTATCTCCCATCACAAAGGATTTTCTACGACCATATATATCTCTTTACATTTATATTGACTGGTGATTCATTTATACTCAGTATAATAGACAGAAGAGATGCATGGGAATGCTTAAAAGAAGAATAGGATGAGTGGGAGAATGAAGCTTGTTGTATTACCCACGCTGATAGTGGCTTTAGAACACTCCACTTCAAGGTCCAAAGGTAAAGGCAAACCTAAGATGACAGGCAAGTGTGTGGTTCCAATATTAGACAGAGCAAGGTTCATTGATTGAGAGAATTGACCTACATTGAGTTCCTTAAGGGTTGTCATTAGTTCTTTTAACTAACTCAGAAATCTTGAGAGTGGCTTACCAAATGTCATGTATGTTCCTCAGAGTTAATAGTCCTATCAGTTAAACTTTGTGTTCCCATTCTGGGTACAAATATTTCAGGTAATATTTCACATAAGTTGACTTATGTTGCCCAATGCATTCTGTCTCACTAAACGACTTACTTCTGGGTACTTTCCTGTGATATTCTTTCTATCTGCTCATCTTGTACTTGGCTAAATTATTTCTCACCATTCAGAATTTAGGGGCCACTTCATTGAGAAGGTCATTTCAAATTAGGATAGGAGGAATGTTAATTTTAAATTACTACTGCATTTTTCAGGTCATTAGATTTGTGTTTAACTGCCTTGTTTCAGTGCCTTCTGAGAGACCCAGCAAGAGAAGGATCAGATATCTTCATTATTGGGCACTTATGATGAGCTATAGATCTTTGAACCTATGTTAATGATCATTCCACTGGGAAGGACCATTAGCTTGCATACAATTCAAGTACAACATCCTGCTTAATCCCTCAGAGGCCTCCAGTGAGATGGTCATTGAATCCAGAACAGAAATTCAGACAACTTGTGTGATAAGCATAACATCAGATCTGTCTTCAGGCCCACACATACTCTTTGAGAAACTAGGATGAGCAAATACTCATCAAGTGAAATATTTGCTGGCTGGGTTTATACTTTAACCAAACTTTCACCACTACCTTCATCTCTTTAATGTCATTATTTATCAGTAAGGTCCACATCTATTCCAGGCACTTGGCTTTGTATGATGCAATCCTCACATCCTTGGGTTTACTTGGGCAGGTATACTTCTATCTAATGGAAGAAAAAAATCAGTTATTGTGTTTGGTCATCCAAGAAGGGAAAAAAGACTGACGCAACAGTGGGTCCTGGGGTAATGACAACAGAGTCAGCCCTGGGAGCTGAGTTTGGGATGCACTCACCTTGAGGTTTCATTACCTGGCAGTGTCAATTCAGTTATAAGCAGCAGCATGGAAGTGGCCTGGTGGTCTCTGCCAGTGATGACTCATGGTCCTCCAGTGCATACCTCCAGTATCTTCTATTCTGTTCAGAAAAAAATATCTCCTTCTGTTGTCCATTTTCTACTACACTAAGTGACCAAAAGTAGCTTTAGTCTGAAAAGAATGAAGTGTAAAAATGCAAACGCAGGCAGAGCAAATGTTATATACTGGTGTAATAGCTGTCTCTCTACACATATCCACAAATAATTGAGCTCTTGGGTTCACATCACCTCAATACACCCACTTTTGGATGTTGTGCTCACAGCAGGTGTCCTTTGAATCACCTACATGTAGGAAAAGTAGCATGTATTTGACTGATCTTTTCAGTCATAAACATCAAATGGAAAATGATATACGGTGTAAGTATGCATTTTAAAAATATTTTATTTATTCATTCATTTGAAAGTAGAGAGAGACATAGAGAAGAGAAAAAGACAGAGGAAAAGTTAGGGGAAACCCTTCACCATATTGGCATAGGTAATGACTTTTTGAATATAACTCCAATTGCTCAGAAGATAAAACCACTAATCAACCACTGAGATCTCATGGAATGACAAAGCATTGTCTTCAGCAAAGGACACTGTGAATTGAGCAAAGAGACAACCTACAGAATGGGAAAAAATCTTTGCCAGCTACACATGTGATAGAAGATTAATATCCATAATATATCAGATTCTCAAAAAACAGAAAAATAAGAAATGAAACAACCCAATAAAAAAATGGCTGTTGGGGCTGGAGTGATGGCTTAGCGGTTAAGCGCTTGCCTGAGAAGCCTAAGGACCTGGGTTCGAGGCTCGATTCCACAGGACCCATGTTAGCCAGATGCACAAGGGGGTGCACGCGTCTGGAGTTCATTTGCAGTGGCTGGAAGCCCTGGTATGCCCATTCTCTCTCTCTCTCTCTCTCTCTCTCTCTCTCTCTCTCTCTCTCTCTCTCTTTCTCCCCCTCTTTCTCTCTCTGTCTGTCACTCTCAAATAAATAAACAAAAAAAAAAATTAAAAATGGCTGTTGGGCTGAAGAGATGGCTTAGCAGTTAAGTGCTTGCCTGTGAACCCTAAGGACCCTGGTTTCAAGGCTCAATACTCCAGGACCCACGTTAACCAGATGCACAAGGGGCCCAGGCATCTGGAGTTCATTTGCAGTGGCTGGAGGCCCTGGCACACCCAGTCTCTCTGTCTCTCTATCTGTCTCTTTCTGTCTGTCACTCTCAAATAAGTAAATAAATAATAAATGGGCTGTGAAACTAAATAGGGAGTTCTCACCAGAAGAAATACAGATGGCATATAAATTTCTAAAAAATATGTTCTACATCCTTAGCCATCAGAGAAATGCTCTGTCAAATAAATAGATAAAAATAAAAATTTTAAGAAAAGATACTTGTTCAATTTTAAGACCCAGAGAGAACAAAAGAGGTGATATATGTGTTCTGTGATATAGTGATATAGTAATATAGTAATAGTAAGTATGCCCCTAGACACTTTGGAAAAAGTTGATCTTACTTCATCCTAATACAGTTCCTTGAGATAGATAGTATCATCTAGTTTAGGGATGAAGAACTTAAAACCCAGGGAGGGTGATCACAACACAGTCATACAGGTGGTAGGTAAATTTAAATCTGCTCAGCATTACTGTTCCATGCTCCCAGTGTGCCAATCAATTGATATTATTTAATTGAAACACTGTCTTAATCTCATACCCACACGCACCTCATTCACAAAAATCACAGTATTTATAACAAGACATACAATATTGCAGACTAAACATGTTATGTCTAATGTCCATGAATGATAGTCATGTCTGAGGAAGGGTTGGGGAGGCTTTATCTTGCTGACCTTTCTCATCATCTTCAATGTGAGGGTCCCAACAAACATGGGTAAAAGCTTTAGAATACAAAGAACAGAACTTGAAAATAACAAATATTGTTCCAAAGATCATGTTTGTGTTTAGGAGAGTGAGCATTACGAACCCTAAAATCCTATGTGACTTGTGTAAAGTCACATGGTTTGGTTAATGTCTGGAGCCAATTGAACTTCATCTTTTATATAAGCCAGGTTCATCTAGAATTTTTTTTTTTTTGGCCCAGTGTCCATCACACAATACATACATGAGATCTTGTTCTCTGAACAAGACCGTCATAGTATTGGGTCCATCCCACATGGACGGTATAGAAGGGCAAAAAAGAACATCAAAATACAAAGGGAATAGTTGGGAGGAAGAATTCAGTAGAAGGGGGTGGGGAGAACAGTGGAAAGTGGTGGGAGGGGATATGTAAAATTTATTTATAATGTTTCTTAAATGATTAAAAAAAGAAATAAGTGTTTCAGAATTATTGACTGTGGTTATTTTTAAACGCTATCACACAACCTAGCACCTTACCAATGTTTGAAGATATAGGTAAAGACATTCAGAGTTGGAATTTTTTTCAGCTTGTAAAATGCTGGATTTATTTCCACTTTACCCATTGCGACCTGGACTGGTCTAAGACTCCCAACTTATTTAAATCTTTATCTGGATTCTACTTGCTTCCATGGGAGAACTGCAAGCAATGCCCATTTCCGCTGTATCACATGTCTGAGCTAACCCTGAACATCTCAGCAGTCCTACATCTATAGCTGACCGGGCCAGGGAATCTGGGCTAGACTGTGCTGACAACAGGGGCCTTTGCTGGAGTCTTACTTTCATTCCAAAATGTGTTCCTCTGAAGTCTTCACCAAAAGCTAAACTCTCAAGTTCATTTGTGTTTATTGTTGCCCACTTGTTAGTCTCATCGTAAAGTGGGATCAGTAAATAATTTGACTTTCATTTTGATATTTTCCTTCTGGGAAATGTATAATTGAAAATGAGTTGTGTGTTTACATGTGGAGGGAGTCTCTGTGTGTACAGATGTAGGAGCCTCATATGTACATGTACAGAGGCCATAGGAGAAAGTCAGGGGTCCTTCTCAGTGGTACATCTTCTTGTTTCCTTGAGACAGACTCTTATTGAATCTGGACCTCCCATCCATGTTCAGCCAGACTGACTGACCAGCAAGCCCGTGAGATTCTCTGATCCCCCAGCCACACAGCTCTGGAACAACATGAGCACACCTGGCTTTTTCTGTGGGTGCTGGTATCCAAATCAGATGGTCTCAGGCTGTCTCAGGTCCTCATGCTCAAACAGCAAGCACTCTTACCTGCTAAGCCATTCCAGTACACCCTGAAATAAAATTTTAAACTCCTGAGAAATATTTGGTATTTACTCAAATTATTTGATTTACACTTTCTTTTCAATAGTACTTTTACAAATTTAAATCATAAAAGTAATACATATTTTTGTAAAATATGTACATACATTATGGAGAAATAATATTCAAGATATTTTTTTTTCCTTGTGAAAAAATAGTCTGCTCTCCAGCTCCTCCCCATTCAGATCTGGGCTTCTTTCCAAGAGGTAGGTAGGACCTCAACAAGATAGACTGCCAGACTCCTGTGGAGCCTGAAATCCAGGGTTAGAATTCTAGATTCACCATCTAACAAATATCAAGCATATGGCCATCTGGCAGCACACACATGCTCAACAATGAGCAGAATCAAAGTTTCTCCTGCCCACCCCTCTTCAAGCCCCTGATGTCGCACTCCTTTATGGACTTCCAATTCTGAATCTTTGATGTGTGATCAAAGTTTAATGTGTGTCAGTGTGTATGGCCAGCTGTACAAAGGGTAAATGATATCTAGTACTTCTATAAGGGGACCTAGAAGCTCTGAGATATCTCAGCAAGTTCCTATGCGAGTAAATGGCAGAAGGAGATATTAGGATATGGTGCTGAATGAATAGTGCTTCTATTCCTCTCACTTGTTACCACAAAACTAGGGATGAGGGCTAAGTCAGTGAAGAAAATGAAAGAAGGCACTAATCTCCCACAGTGCTCTGCATGCTGCAAATATCTGCACTCTAGGTAGTCATGTGCCTTCCTCATGAGGGATTTCGTACAGGGCACTGTGAGCATAGCACTTCCAAGAGTGCTTCCATGAGCTTGAGGCTTTAAGCTTGTTTGGTGGTGCTAGACTTTGAACTCATGCTAGGCAAGCACACTAGATGTCATCTCCAACCTTGAATTTTTTTTCTTTTTTAATTAGCTTGTTCACCCAAACAACATTATGGTGCTGACTGATACTTTGTGATATTAAGTTTATAAATGGAAGAAAGTCTTTATGAAAGGGATGGCTTATAAAAGGTTCAGGGAGGTATACTCTATAAATTGAGATCAAAATCTCAAAGGAAAGCAAACAATGCTGATGAGGAATTGGAAAGAGAGAACATGGTAGATAGAAGTCGTCATGTGGTAGATACAGGGATCTTGTATCTATGAGGCTTGTTCTCCTCTTCCTCTAACCTTTGGATGCAGGTCCACAGGGAAGTGAGGCTTCACTCAAAATGAATTCATGCAATGTTTTCACACTTTAGTTTTTTTTAATATTTTTAATTTATTTATTTGAGAGAGAAAAACAGACAGTTAGAGAGGGAGGGGTGGGCATGTCAGGGCCTCTAGCTACTACAAATGAATTCCAGATGTATGTACCACCTTGCACATCTGGCTTTACATGGGTACTGGAGAATAGAACCTGGGTCCTTTGGCTTTGCACTCAAGCACCTTAATTGCTAAGCCATCTCTCCAGCCCCATAACTTTTAGTTTTTCATTCTAATAGCACTTTGCTTTCTTTATTTGATATCAAGTGTTTTCTGGATTAGGTCATGCTACTGATGTCATTGAATATGTAGGACAAGGCAAAGTCATGAGAAAATCAAAATACTCTTGTTTCCTTTTCACGACATTCATTTCTAATCTAAGATGGTTATGTGAACCAGACTTCTGATGACTGATATAGTGCCAAACCCATGTTAAGTGCTTATGCAAAGAGGCATATACGTAGATGGACTTACAAAGGCAGCTTTTTATCTCTCTGTAGTGGTACCTCCTTGCCCTCTGTGGAAACATGTCAATGACAGCATGCTAACTTTTCCATCAGAGCATGATTTTGTTGTTTGTTTTCATGCCAAAGTAGCACAATGGTGATTTTTCTATTATAGCTTCTTTTTTCCCAATAGTGGGAAAATCATCCTGTGAAATGTCCTGGAAATAGGAAATGGAGCTTTGATTAGCACCAGGTTGATCTTGTTTTCTGGTGGTGTAAATTAATCTCTCTGCATTCAGAAAGACCTGTTCCCACAGGATCTGATCTTTTGTGTACTTCAAAGTACATCCCCTATGTCTGAGAAGTTGTGGAGATTCAGTGTTAAACACTGAAAGTAATAGCTTTGCTTATGAAAAACCAAAGGCAGGTTTTCAGGTCAAATTGATTTTGTTGTTGTATTTAGAATCAAAGAGATTTGAAATGCTAAGCACTTTTTAGCATTTCAAACTTTATTCTGGGTTTGCTTCTGAAAAACCAGGACCCCTCTCTTCAATCCTAATATGATTATTCTTGATTAATTTTTGCTCCCCAAAGAAAAACATGATCTTGATTTCTTTTACTACTCAACACCCAAAAAATGTTAGATGCTGAGTGAGTCCTCTGCTTTCATCTCTGTGTTTCTGTTGCTTATATACAAGAATCATATTAACATCCGTTATAGTGTCTGTTAATCATTCACTCAGTCTTCTGATGGATTATGCTATGAAAGTAGGAAAAAGAGTTTGTATAACGACTGACAGAATATTCAATGTAATTGAATATTCAAGGTAATTGTTGAATGGGGACTGGGGAAAGAGCTTATTTTAAAGTGATGGCTTTGTAGCATGAAGATCTAGGTTTAGTCCTCAGAAACTATACAAGAAAAATGTTGATATCAGGGCACATGCCTGTAATCCCATCAAAAGGGAGGTGAAGACAGAGGGATGCCTAGGGCTCACTGGCCAGCCAGTGTAGCTGAAATGGTGAGTGAGAGACCCTGTCTCATAACAGATAGATGGGGAATGAGGAACAATACCTGAAGCTGTACTCTGGCCTCCACATGCATGTGCACACATAGGTATGCACACATGTGCACCCACAAACACATATAAACACACATGTACAAAAAGAAAGTAGTTATTGAATGTATGACAAGTGAACATTGGAAATAATCAATGAACAGTACCTCATAGTCTTCAGAACAGCTTTTCATGATACATAATAAAACGTATAAATTTGAGGTCTGGAGAGATGGCTTAGCAGTTAAGGGCTTGCCTGTGAAGCCTACAGACCCCAGTTCAAGGCTCGATTCCCCAGGACCCACATAAGCCAGATACACAATGTAGTGCATGCATCTGGAGTTTGTTTGCAGTGGCTGGATGCTCTGGTGTGTCCATTCTCCCCCCTCCCTCTCTCTCTCATTCTCTCTCTGTCACTCTCAAATAAATAAATAAAAATAAACAAAAAAATTTTTTAATTAAAAATTTGGGATATGGGGCTGGAGAGATGGCTCAGCAGTTAAGTCACTTGCCAACAAAGCCAAAGGATACAGGCTTTATTCCCCAGTACCCATGTAAATCAAGATGCACTAGGTGGTGCATGCATCTATAGTTCCTTTGCAGTGGCTAGAGGCCATGACACACCTATTCTTTCTCTGTCTGCATCTTTCTTTTCTTCCTCTCTCTTTCTCCCATAAATAAATTAATTAAATTTTAAAAATTGAGAAGCCTGAGAGTCATAGTGCTTAATTCATGACTACACTTACATGAAAATTAAACTGCAAGGAAGGATAAAATTAAAATCCAAAGCTTATTATTTCAATCTGTCCTCCACCAAAATTAAAGTTCATAGATACTTATAGTTCTGATTTCTCATTCATTTCATTTTATTCTCATTATTGTTGGTGGATGTTGTTCTGTGTGCATGTGCATGATGTGTGGGTGTATGAGTACATATGTGCTACAGCACACATGCAGAGAACAAAGGGAGACACAAGGGCATTTGTCTTTTCTTCCACCATCTTTTGAGACAGTATCTCTCTTGACACCTCTGCTTGGGAGCTTCCAGATGACTCTTGTTCTGCTTTCCATTACCATTCTGTTACAGTCAGGTTCACATTGCTGGTAGAAATCACCAAACCCAGAGCAGCTTCTGGGAAAAAAAAAAAAAAGGTTCATTTTGCCTTACAGGCTCGAGGGAGAAGCTCCATAATGGTAGGGAAAATGATGGCATGAGCAGAGGGTGGTCATCACCCCCTGGCCAACATCAGGTGGACAATAGCAACAGGAGAGTGTGCCAAAGACTGGCAAGGGGAAACTGGCTATAACACCCATAAGCCCATCCCCAACAACACACTGACTCCTGGAGGTGTTAATTCCCAAATTTCCATCAGCTGGGAGCCTAGCATTCAGAACACCAAAGTTTATGGGAAACACCTGAATCAAACCACCACACATTTGCACTTTGGAATGACAGATACCTTCTGCATGTGGTTTCCAGCTTTACATTGGTGTTGAGGAGGGTAGAATTTGGTTCAGTAGGCTTGCAAGCTAGTATCTTTATCCACTGAACCATCGCTTCAACTCCTAATTGCTCATTCTTGTAACAATTACTTAAGCCAGAAAGTATAGCTTGGTAGATATTCTTTAGTTGATATTTTTAATTAGTGGAACAAGCTTATATAGCTAAGAAAACTGCAGAACACGTACATCCAGAAAGAACATTTAAAATATATCAAGAGTGGCTATACTACTCTAGGACTCAAAGGACCATAGAAAAATGAGGTGGGGCTCCCAGAACCATGACTCAATACCAAAAAAAAAAAAAAAAAAAAAAAAAAAAACAGGAAAGGATCATGGGTGATCCAGGATTCAACTGAATCAAAGTGACATATTTTTGCCTGGATTCTGCTAATGAATTGGACTTGTCCCTAGACCATGGGTTCAAGAGATCTTACTGAAAGTCTAATAGTTCATACACTTAACACATTTGCTTCCATTTGAGTTGCAGGCAAATGGAATGGTTAGTGATTCTAACAATAGGAGGTAATATTTGGATAAGTCCCTTTACCACTGGCTTTATCAATTAATTTAGCGAATAACATCAAAATCTTAAGAATAGAAATTAATTTATCTCAGGCAATAATGGTAACTCATATGTACTTTATAATAACCTTTACAGAAGGTTTACAATATAAATGACTACTGTTTGGTCTCTGCTTATGAAATCATGGTTTTACATTATGTTAGTCACCAGAAATCTTCCAGCAGTGCATAGTCCAAGAAGTATTCTGAGAATACCTGAAGATGCATAGCTCATCTGTTTCTTAGCTACATGAATTTGTTTGTCACTTAGTTCTCTGATCATTAGATTCTTGGGAACTAAATATGGGAGTTTTTTAAAAATATTTTCATTTATTAACTTGCAGAGAGAGAGAAAGTGAGAGAGAGAGTGGGTGCATCAAGGCCTCTTGGCTCTGTGAATGAACTCCAAATATATGCACCACTTTGTGCATCTGGCTTTACATGAGAACTGGGGAATGGAACTTGGGCCCCCAGGCTTTGTAAGAAAGGGCCATGAAGTGCTAAGCTAGCACCTCAACCCTGTACATGAGGATTCTAATACTTCATCACCTATTTCTCAGTGTCACTGGAGAAACTTAGATGGCACATGATGAAAATGTCAAGCATGGTCTGGAGTAGCAGACCATTGGGGCTGTTGCCAGTCCTACCTCAATTTCATATCTACTAGTTACTTGAACAAATTAAGTAATACCTCTGATGATCATTAATTCTCATCTGTAAAGCAAGAAAAAATAGTAAGGATCTTACAGTGATGTTGAAAAAAGTAAATTAACTAATATTCACAAAATCCAGAACCCCAAACATTCAGGAGTATTCTAGAAGTATTTTATCACCTTCCTTATTCTCTGAATGTTCCTTTAACCATAAAAGTGTAATTTAAAAATACTTATTGCCATATATAATGTTGAAAATTAGAGTTTTGGATCACGTTCTAAAGCTTGACAAAATTTTATTTATTAGTGTAGCATTTTTAATATGAATTTGTCAGTCATTCTCCCCCCTCCCATTATATACCTTTCTTAAAGAAAGGATCACAAAATGATTCACATTCCACAGCACCAAGGCAGTGTAATATTCATAGTGCTTGGCAGGACATTTCATTATATAACACTGGGCTTGTGGGTTTATGTGTACAGAGTGAAATCCGTGGCTTTTAATACAAGCTCACTGGAGCATGTCACACAACCTTTGCTCAGAAGCAAATATCCTCTCAGAATTGGACAAGTGAGCCTCTCAGAAGCTGACAGCAGCTTCCATGCTTCTCAGAGCCTGTTTGTAAATGAATCTGACATGAATAATAAAGTCAAGAGTAATGGCTGATAGCTCAGATGGCCATAAGTGAACAGGTGGCTTTCATTTATGACTCTACCTCTGGCCAAATGTATTATTTCTGGACAAAGCAATAGTTAATATGTTAGAGGAATGTGTATCTGACTAGTCTGAAGACCTGAATTGTATGTAGCCCTGCCTGTACTAACTGACATTTTGCATCATGGAGATAGTTCATGTATACTTCTGGATCCCTATCTCCACATTTAGCATGTGAAATTGGGAAAGTGGTTATCTCCTATAATGGATCTTGTATATAGTATTGCTTTGCAAATTCTACCATACTGCACCTATGACTACTACAGTGATCATTTCTGAAGGACTGAATTATGAAGGAAGCATATTACAATTCCTTGTCTCCAAGAACTAATACCTTGAACTGAAACAAAAAAATAGATTTATGGGCTCTGTTAGATGAGGAGATAAACCCACTCTTTTAAAAAAATTTTTAACAAGCATAATTAGAGTCTGTAGCATCCAAAACAAAGGAGAGAATCCCATTTTGAAAACCACACTTGCCTGAGTTCTTACTGATGCTCAATGCTATGAAATACCTCCAAGTGTTGCTTCCAGCATGCATGTTCATTGTGTGCATTCATGCATGTGTGAGAGTGAGCCCAGGAAGGTTGATATGCCATGAATCCCAATCCTATAAGTGGTCTCAATCTTCCCATTTTTCACAATCTCATTTACCATAATACCCTTGCTTTAGCAATAGTGGATGACTTGCTGATGCCCAGTGTATCTCAACTTTCCATATGTATTGTTTTATTTGGATAAAAATAAGTTGAGTTGAGACAAATCATAAGGTAACTATTAATTTTGTGCTATATAAGTCTGGAATTGAGCAATTTAGGCAACATAATTTAGTAGTGACCACATGCCAGATCTAGTTAATGGCAACAGCTCAGACTTCTACTCTTCAGTGCTTAGTATGTTTGTGGAAGTGTATGGTGAGGGAACAGCATTGTGATGCAATGACAGTTCAGCGTCAGGAGTCTAAAACTAACCTGGCTAGGAATCCTTGCTTGGTGTCCCATGCAATGCTCTTCAGAAACATGCCATCCTCTCTGTGTCATGGGAATAGTAATTTCTACTTGCCATTTGATTAAAAAAAATTATAAAAAATGAGTAGGAAAATTAATAGAACAGGGTTTTGTGAATTAGTCATTTTGTAAACCACAAACTCTTACAGCGTGGGAGTTAGGTATCTTGCCAACCACCCCAATGCCTGACACAAGCTTGAAGTTCATCAATGTCTGCCAAACAAATGTTTTTTTTCAATATTTGCTGTGTTTGGCTACAGTTATTCCTGAGCCTTACTAGCCTTTTCTCAGCCTGCACCAGCAATCTTGAGAATAAAAGAAGGATGCCACTTGCTCATTCTGGTTTTTTTTTTTTTTTTCACTGTACAGGTATAAAGTAGTTTTTCTTTAACACTTTTTAAATGCATTATGGAAAATCATGATTCTTTGCCATAGCCTGTTTCACTTGTGTATCATTATGAAGAAGGGCTCCTAAACAACTTAGTGATTTATAATAGAGATAAGTAAATTGTTGATAATATTTAAGAAAGAAGTTTCCACTAGGTTTGTGCTTTAATAGAATTCTAGACTTCTCCAACAAATCATCTAAAACTTGTAATTAAGTAATTTATGGGTTTATTCCACTCAATTTCTTTCTTATTCTATCTTTTTAGTAAATTTTTATAGTCATGTGAGTGTAGGCTATATGAAGGCAAGTACTGAGTTGGACTTATTCTTCATGGAACATGTAAAGGAATGAGTTGCACACAAATTGAAGTTTTCAGGACCCTTCTGTGGTGTGCCAATGATAAGTTAATTACAATTACATCACCTTTTCAGCAAGCAAAGTTTAGTTCAACTAGCTTAACAATCCTGAGCAATAAAATAAATTACCACCCAGATGTTTTGCTTTGATATCATAAGCACACATGTATAGACTGGGTAACTAAAACAGCATATTTGTGTTCCCACAGGTCTTGAGGCTAGATGTCCAATATCAATGTGCCAAAATGTATCTATCCCAGTGATACTTTTTTCCTGGTTTTCAGGCAACTTCCTTATTATATCTTCTCAAAGTAGAAATTATCAAGAAGGAGAAGGGGGAGGAAAAGAAAGAAGAGGAAGAAACGATCTGGTGTTTTCTTTCTGAAGACATTAATACCACCATGAGGATCTCGACCTCATGATCTCATTTCACCCTGATTACCACCCATGGTCCTATTTACAACCACCATTACACTGGGCTTAGTACTCTAACAAACAAAGGTTCTTTGAGGGGACAGTCTATATCATTATATTCTCCCACTAAGTTTAACCAGCTATGGAGACAGCAACTTGCTTGCCCAGGGGGATTGATCAAGTGCAGACAGGAAGGAGGACACAACTAAAGTCTTTTCCCTCAAATCCTTTTAATCTTCACTTTTATAATCTTTCCAAGAAAGTAACCTTTATTTTTTGTGAATTTTTTTAGGGGTAAGATTTTCACTCTAGGCTAGGTGACCTGGAACTCGTTCTGTAGTCCTAGGATAATCTTGAACTCATAGGATCATTGCCTACCAAATGCTGGGATTAAAACCCAGCAGAATACAACCTTCCAAATTTCTCACTCAAACATCCTGTTCCTAAAGATTATTTTCTTAGTATCCCCCTTTGATTTTCCTCTGATTAGCTTAGATCAGGCATCCTCAACTGGAGGGTTTCCCCAAAATTGACATTTCAAAATGACTAGGGTACCAGTTCCTTGTTGTAATTGGAGAAAAGTGCTACTGTCATCAGTTGGTAGAAGCTGTTGAATATGCTAGAATGCTACAGTCAGCTCTCATCATTAAGAATTGTGTAGCCCCTGAAGTATATAGGGCCCTTGTTATACATTTTGTGTACTAATACTTAATGTTTTCTATTGACATGAACATATTTATTTTAATATTTTATTCAGCATTATATATTGAATGATGCATTTAATGTTATGCAATAACCACATGAAAGTAGCAGTAACAGCAATACCAGTCCATATTTCTTCAGTCTTATGTGTTGATATTTCCATTTTAGCTATACTATAAAAGGTTAAGTAACCTACTCAAGATTACAAAGCAGCAGAACTTGAGTACTGAGGTTCAAATCCAGGCGCTCATATCCTCAACTCATGCTTGTACATATTTGTATTCAGTGAATTGAACACTTATCAGTGGTACAGGAGGAAAATTAGTGTTCAGAAGAAGACTATGTGAAAAATCAAGATAAGGGTCAAGAGGAGTTTCTGATGCCCTGGTAAGGCCACTGAGCTTATTCCTTGCTTGGATAAAGGGAGCATGAAACTTTTATAAGGACTTGACTATTCCCTACTGGTTTAAATAGCCCCTGCCACAAAGGTTCACAGTAGTGGGAAGGTGCAATGTAATGAATGGTACAAATTCTAAATCAGTTGACCTCTGTGGAAAATTCTGTATGACGTGCTCTTTACAGGACTTCCAAAGTTTCCTGTCACTGTTCACATTCAATGCCAGCACTACTCTCATTTCTGAGCATGCTCTGGGAGCCTGTCTCCCAGCTGTCTTGTTAATTAGCCATCTAAGGGATTCAACTCCCAATAGGGAATCACATTCCCTTTTAACCACAGGGCCATTGTTACCTCCCCATAGGTATAACTGACCTAGAAATAGGCAGCATTGTACCAATACTGGTGCTATTTATCAAGCAACCTATTTTCTGCTCCAGGTCAGCCCACAATGGAAGAGAGTCACAGAAAGGGGCAAAACCTGCTTGGAGGAAGAGGTCAATCATCAATGGGGCCATTATGACAAAAAGGAGAAAAGGCAGTTGTGTGAAATTGATGGCATTCAACACAGCAGTGTTGTATGCTGAGTAGGACAGGTTGCAAAATCATCACCTTGTGTAGTGGATTCCAGTGAAATGTCTGTCTCCTCTTCTGTTTTCAATTTGTTCTCTTACTCAGCTTTCAGTTAGCAGTCATCAATTGATAGCTATAATAAAATGATAGTCATTAGACCTTCTGAAAGGTAGGTTGAACATATTGCCTTGTTTTGGGCACCACCTCACTGTCCTAGCTCTTTTCTGTTAGCTTTTATAGTTAGTTTCCTCTTTGGGTGTCTGACTCACATTATTTCCATCCCTATTTCTCACTTACCACTTACCACCATGGTTCATTTTATATTGGACTTGCTTGGGACATAGTTCACTGCTAAGTAGGAACTAAAACAGTGATAATAGGAAATCCACATTTTCACAGATTACCAATTTAATAATGATAAAAGAATTGGTGATTTCCTTCATATTTGCACAATGCAGAAGCCTTCATTTTCCATGTATTAGTAGATAGCTTAAAATTTGTTTGTTATGCTTTCAATAGATACAAAATTGTACTTTAGGTGCAAAATTGTCAAGTAGATGTCTGTTCTACATATGAACATTTTGGGTGCACATTTATGTGGGTGCGATGTTCATAGCACAGGCCTGTGGTGGCCAGAAGTAAACATTGAGTATCTTCTCCTATTTCTTTCCTTATATTTTGAGGGTTTTTTTCACTTAACCTGGAACTCACTGAGTCCTCTAGACTAGCTAGAGAGTGAGCTCTGAGCATTCTCTATCTCTAACTCCCAGCACTAGAATTATAGGCCTATATTGCCACTCCCAGCTTTGAGATCCTACTGCAGTTTGTTTTGCTTGTGACAAGCACTTTATAGATATTTCCCTAGCCCTGGAATAACTTCACAGGACACTAGCTCTTGGATGTAGAACATAGTGTATCTCAGGACAGCACAGCAAATGCAGAAGATAAAGGATGTGTTAAGACATTGTGCAACAATGGGGGCTCAAAGCTGCTGGAAGAACTTTGAGAGCCAATGACAAGAAAGCACTTGAGTATTTCAGGGTCTGAATTGCTAAATAATTTAAATATTCAATGGTTTTGGACTGGTTAAAGGACTAAAGGAAGATACCTGCTGTGAATCACTTCCTTCCTTCTTCCATTTAGGCACTAAATTAAGCCATGAAGAGAAGTAGATGGCAAACCTTTGAAGGAGTTCACAGTTGTTGTGAGCTGGGCAGACATAATGAGGGACACCAAAGCCACATGCAGAGACTAGTGTAAGCAACATTGCCACAGAGAAAAGACTTCAATGAGAGAAAAGAACCAATTTGTTTCACGATTGGATATTCAGTGCTTTATATACTATTGCGTATACCTCATCTATCCATGCAACCCAATTGTCATTGCAAGTCTTCACGGGTGTTATGATAAACATGCACAGTTTCATTTTCAGGAACTCAGACATGGTGACCATAAAATTACTTCTACAATTATAGTCATGAAGGGGAAAACATACGCTTCCCTCACAGAAACCCCAAGTTCTGGATTTTCAACTTGCTCCAATATGCTTATAAGAATTAAAGCAATGTGACTTCACTCTCCATTGGAGAATTTGCTTCTTTTTTTCAGACGGACCAAGATCCTGAGGAGAGAATCAGCCTCTCACACCTCAACAGGGCTTCACCTGACCGAGAGTAGTTGGGGAAATGAGCAAGAGAGCTGCTTTCTTGGTGAACCTGGTATGAGCACAAGGGTGAAGGAGATATTCACAAAAGACACTCAGCTCATATCAAACCAGATATCCAGAGACACAGAAGCTCCTAAGACCTCATCACTGAAGTAGACCACATAGCTCAGGAAAGTTGCCTAAGAGGGAGTGGAAAGATTGTTAGAGCCACATGTTGGGACACTATGCACAGTGGCATTGCTCTTAGCCATAACTGATTGCTAGCCCCACAATTCATGACCCACATTCCCCAACGAGGAGGGGCTCTGCAGAGGGGGGAGAACAAGGAGGATGCTAACAATGGTACAA
Organism: Jaculus jaculus; assembly: GCF_020740685.1. Lineage (NCBI taxonomy): Eukaryota > Metazoa > Chordata > Mammalia > Rodentia > Dipodidae > Jaculus > Jaculus jaculus. Next base: position 26,497,470 of record NC_059115.1, read on the forward strand.
CATGGTTGTATACACACTGTGTACATAACTAATTAAAAAAAAAAAGAATTCAACACTGGTCTCTTCTTTCAGCTGTGTAGAAATTTTTTTCTAAAATTGTACTTTCAAAAATGAGTGAGGTCATATGAATCCAGGAAATGATCCATTTCTTTCAGATTTTCAAATTCAGTGGCATATATGTTCTTAAAGTATATCTTAATGATCTTCTGCATTTCTTTGGTATGTATTGCAATGGTACCTTTTTCTCCTCTAATTTTATTTTGTGTATCTTCTCTCTTTCTTTTGGTCAGATTTGCTAAGGGTTTTCAATTTTGTTTACCCTTTCAAAGAACAAACTCTTTGTTTCATTGATTCTTTGTGTGTGTATGTGTGTGTGTATATATATATATATATATATATATAATACAATTATGTATATATATATATATATATATATATATATATTAGTTTCAATTACATTACTTTCTGCAGTAATATTTATTATTTCTTCTTGTCTACTGATTTTTGGTTTGACTTCTTTTTCAAAGACCTTAGAGTGAAGCATTAAGTTGTTTACTTGCAACCATTCTAATTTCTTAATATAGGCAATTATGAGTGCCTTCATTGTGTCTCAAGTGTTTTGGCAGGTTGGGTTCTTATTATCATTTAATCCTATGAATTTTTAATTTCTTCATTTAGTAGTATATTGTTTAGTAGCCATGGTTTTGTGTATGGTCTATAACATTTCTTGCTGTTTATTTGTAATTTAAACCCATTGTGATCAGATAGAGTGCAAGAAATTATATCAATTTTTCCTGTACTTGTTAAGGTTTGCTTTGTGTCCTAATATCTGGTTTATTTTAGAGAATGTTCCATATGCTTGTGAAAAGAATATGTGTTCTGCAGCATTTGGATGAAATGTTCTGTAGATATTTGTCAGGTCCATTCATTCTATGACATCATTTAATCCAGATGCTTCTCTATTTTTTGCTTAGATGGCCTGTCAATTGATGAGACTGGGGTATTGAAGTCACCTCCTACAATTTTGTTTGACGTAGTCTGTGACTTTAATTATAATAGTGCTTGTTTGTTGAAACTGGGAGCCCCCAAGTTAGGTGAACCTATGTTTAGAATTGTAACTTCCTCCTGTTGAAGTGTTCCTTTAATCAGTATAAAGTGATCTTCTTCATCTTTCCTAACTAATGTTGGTTTGAAGTCTACCCTGACAGATATTAGGGTAGCAACACCTGCTCGTATTCTTGGCCCATTTGCTTGAAATACCATCTTCTATCCTTTTATCCTAGATGCTGTCTATCTTTTATGGGAAGGTGAGTTTCTTGGAGGCAACAAATAGAAGGATCGTGCTTTTTAACCCGGTCTACAAACCTGTGTCTTTTGGTTGGGGCACTGAGGCTGTAGATATTAAGTGTTATTATTGAAAGATTTATATTTATTCTTTCCATGCTTCTTATTTGTAGTTCTTCCAGTTTTTTTCTTTACTCTCTTGTATTAACTATTACTTGAGTATGATTTATTTTTTCCTGTTTCATTATGTGTGCATTTTTCTTTCTCTTCAGCATGAAGGATCCTTTTAAGGTGAGATAAACAACTTTAATAGACCAATAGCAAGTATCGAGATGCAAACAGCTATTTAAAAAAAAAAAAAAAACTCCCTACTAAGAATAGTCTATGTCCACATGAATTCACAAGTGAATTTTTTTAATTTAATTTTTTATTAGTTATGTATACAGTGTGTATACAAGCATGTACGCATAACTGATGGCTAATTACCAGTGAATTTTAACAGGTCTTCACAGGAGAATTAATACCAATGCTTCTCAAATATTTCCATAAAATAAAAAAGGAAGGAATACTACTGAACTTCTATAAAGCCAACAATACCCTAATACCAAAAGCTAAACAAAGACAGAAGAAAAAGGAAAATTATAGACCAATCTCCCTCATTTACATAGATGCAAAAACAATCTCAAAAGATGTTGTCAAACATAACACATGAATATATCTAAACAATCTTTCAGCCTGACCAAGGTGGCTTTTTATCCCAGAGATGCAGGGATGGTTAAACACACACAAATAGATAAATGTTATATATAACTATGTAAATTGACTGAAGGACAAAAAAAAAAAAATCACATGATCATCTCAATAGATGCAGAAAAGACATTTGACAAAATCCAACATCCCTTCATGGTAAAATTCCTACAGAAACTGGATATAGAGACTTCTGGTCGAGATGGCATCCATGTAACCACACTTCAACCCCTGAGGCAATACCAGGCAAGATTTGTGGGTTCCATGGTCAGCAAGTCCTAGAAGGCCTCCAATAAGAGGGCATGGAGGAGCAAAGTAGAGAATCTGCTGACTCCCATGATCTCTGGCAGCCCACTAGACCCACAGACCCCTCAAACATCTGTCCAAGCCACCACATCCCATACCAGGTGCCCTGCTGTGCTGCCTGCATGCTCCGCTGATCAGGGCCAGCACCTGTCCCCTTTCCTCCCACTGACCCTTACCAGGGCTCCTCCTTCCCTCCCATGCCCTTCTTCCCTTTCTTTGCTCCCTCCCCACTGGGATTGCACCATCTCCCTTCTCCACCCCCCCACCAGATGCTCATTCTTTCTCACCACTGGGACTGTGCCATCTTCAGGCTCCCCTTCAACTACCAGGATCACATCATCTCCACCCCCGACTTGCCTCCACCAGGTCCATGCCATCTCCTGACTCCTCCCAGCCTCACCACCAGGACTGTGTCATCTTTGGATCCTCCCCACTCCAAAACAGTCACTGGGACCATGACCTATCCTGACTCCTCCCCCCCTCCCACTGGAAATGTGACATCTCAGGACTCTTATCTGGAATCCCCTCTTTGTTACCAGGGTCCACATCAACTCCTCCCACCTAAGCAGACAGGCCCCTGAGCCACTCCCAATCCCACTGCTGGTAGTAAGCAACAATTCAAGGTTGCTGATTCACTTACCCCTTCACAATTTGTACATCCTGAATACAAAGCTATTGACTGCCTATTCTAGCCAAACATAAAAAAGGAACAATCACTGAAGACACTACAAGGGTAAACTACAGCTTTCTCCTGAATTAAATAATATTCCTACACTGTGATGGGCAGACCACAGCACAAAAGAAACAACACAAAACATCAAATGGAAAGAACCCCACAATGGAAGTCTCTAATCAGAACACAGAAGAGGCAACAGTATCAGAAACCCAAAATGAAAATACAAGATATGTGACCCTGACCAAGCAAATATCAGAAGTTGCAGAAAATCAACAATAGACAAACAAGTGTGTGAATTCTAACCTTGCCAGGCTGGACCTAATAGGAAAAAAAAAAAAAAAAAAAAAAAAAACAGAAAGACTTCAAAAAAGACTTAAGTGATCTGAAGGTAAGCCAATATACTGAGAACCTCAATTATAAGCAGGCTAAACTCAATGAAGATATAAATTGGGAATAAAAAGAACATCTCTTAACATGATAAAGGCTATTTATGACAAGCCTGCAAGCAGCATAATACCAAATGGGGAAAATCTTGAGGTTTTTCCACTAAATTCAGGTATGAGACAAGGGTTTCCCCTGCCCCCACGTTCATTTAATATAGTACTGGAAAACTCAGCCACAGAAATAAGGCAACACATAAAAGACACATATAAAAGAGATATAAGTTGGAAAAGAGGAGAAAAATATCATTATTTGTAGATGATATGATTCTTTAAGTAAAGAACACTAAGGGCTCTACCAACAAACTGTTAGACCTGATAAACACCTTTAGCAATATAGCAGAATACAAAATAAACATTCAGAAATAAGTAGCCTTCCTATATACTAACAAAAACATGCTGAGAATGAAATCAAGGAATCATTCCCATTCACAATTGCCTGAAAAAAAAAAATAATAAAGTACATTGGAATAAACCTAGCCAAGAAAGTGAAAGGTTTTGACAATGATACCTTTAAAACACACAAGAGAGAAATTACAGAAGACACTAAGAAATGGAAAGTCACCCTGTGTACATGGATTGGAATAATCAGCATTGTAAAAATGTCAATATAACCCAAAGCTATCTATACATTTACTGTAATCCCCAGAAAAATTCCAATGGTATTATTTGTGGAAATAGAAAAAAAAAATCCTAAAATTCCTTTGGAAGGCCATAAATCCTCAAATATCAAAAATAATTTTGAGCAACAAAAATAAGACTGGAAGAATCACCATACCAGATTTTAACCTATACTACAGAGCCATAGTGACAAAAACAGCATGGTACTGGCACAAAAACAGATGTGTAGATCAGTGGAACAGAATAGAGGACCAAGATATAAGTCCAGGAAACTATAGCCACCTGGTCTTTGATGAAAATGCCAAAACTACTCATTGGAGTAGAGAGCTTCTTGAACAAATGGTACTGGGAAAACTGAATATCTTTATGTAGAAGGATGAAAATAGATCCTTATTTCTCTCCATGCACAAGAATTATGTCCAATTGGACCCAATTAAGTCCAAATGGATTGGAAATCTGGAACTGCTAGGGAAAAAAAAAGGTGAAACCTTTCAACATATTAGCACAGTCAAGGATTTTCTGAATATAATACCAGTTGCTCAGGAAATAAAACCACTAATCAACCACAAGGAATTCATGAAATTGAAAAGGTTTTGTACAACACAGCACACTGTGAATATCAAAAAGGCAACCTACAAAATGGGAGAAAATGTTTGCCAGCAATATATCTAGGAGAGGATTAATATATAGAATATACAAAGAACTCAAAAAACTAAATAAGAAATGAAACAACCCAATTAAAAATAGGGTATGGAACTAAATAGAGAGATCTCAAAAGAAGAAATATAGATTATCTATAAACATCTGAAACAAATGTTCTTTAATCTTAGCCATCAGGAAAATGAAAATTATAACTACTTTGAGATTCTAACTCACTCCTGTCAGAATGACTATCATCAAGAAAACAAATTACAATAAATGCTGGTGAGAATGTGGAAAGAAAGAGGAACTTTTCAACACTTTTGGTGGGAATGTAATCTGGTGCAGCCATTGTGAAGACCAGTGTGGAGGTTCCTGAAACAACTAAAAATAGATCTACCATATGAACCATCTATACCACTCCTAGACACATATATCAAGGGCTTGTCTTAGAATTACTTGCATGTCTATGTTTATTGCAGCTCTGTTCACAATTGCTAGGAATTGGAACCAGCCTACATATTTCTCCACTGATGAGTAGAAAATGAAGATGTGGTACATTTATACAGTAGAATTCTATTCAGTGGTAAAGAAAAGTAAAATTATGAAATTTTCTGGGAAGTGAATGGACCTGGAAAGGATTATAGTGAGGTGACGTAGGCCCAGAAAGCCAAGCACCACATATTCTCTCTTATATGTGGATCCTAACTACAAATGTTTAAACTTATATGTGAGTTGGAATAAAATTCAGTAACAGAGGCCAGTAAGCTAGAAAGGGGCTTATCAGGGAGGGAGAGGGGCTTATCAGGGAGGGAGAAGAAGGGAGGCCTTAAGGGGATGGTATTGTATATATGTAAATAGATTAACAGATTACTGGGGGTAGAAAGGCCTAAGTGAGGTCAGGGGAAGAGATTGAGTAAAGGAAAAGTTGGGGGGAGGATCAAAATCTAGGAGGGTATGAACAAGCCATATGGAAATCTATTTTTTTGGACAGTGGTGTACCCAGAAGACATAGATTGTTCCAAAAAATTTTTAAGCAGGGTGTGATGGTGCATGCCTTTAATCCCAGCACTCAAGAGGCAGAGGTAGGAGGATCTCCATGAGCTCAAGGCTACCCTGAGACTACATAGTGAATGTCAGGTCAGCCTGGGCTAGAGTGAGACCCTACTTCAAAAAACAAAAACAACAACAACAACAACAAAAATTCAGTGTCAAGTGTCATTGAATTGTTGGCTGGGTAAATCCCTGATGCCCCCACAACATTATAGGCCATTTTCAAGGCTCTTTATTTCCTACCAGGAATAAATGCTATGACCCTATTGCTGAAGACTCCACATGCTTGGGCTACAATGTCACCGAGAAATCTTGCTAGAGATGAGCTGAAAACCTCCTCACTGTAGACCAGCTGACAGAAAGCTAAAAAAAGCTATGCTACTTGCAGCTCCATGGGAGAGAGAGATAAGTCATCAGTGGAGATAACAGAGGACACTGTAGGGCTTCAGTTTGGCCAGCTAGGCCCAAATGAGCCATGGGTTCAATAGTGGCAAGTCTGTTATGGGGAAACCAACCACTTTCTAATTGGTCTGGAGGCCTGCTCTACAGAAGGAAATACATGCTTGATACAGGTGTAATACCTGCTGGTGTCTGGCTCAATGCATATATTATACCCACTAAATTTCCTGGTAAGCACATCTTTTAATGTTGTACCCATATATTAATGCTACTCTCACTTTTGTTTAGAGAAACTTTTATTTTCAGATTGCAGTAACTTCTGGGATAACTCAAAAAGTACCATAAGCTAGGCATGGTGGTGCACACCTTTAATCCCTGCACTTGGGAAGCAGAGGTAGGAGGATCGTCAAGAGTTCAAGGTAATCCTGAGACTACATAGTGAACTTCAGGTCACCCTGGGCTAGAATGAAACCTTACCTCAAACACAAATATAAAAACAAAAATGAAAAAACAAAGAAAGAAAATGGTACCATAGTGCTAAGAACAAGTGACAGAGTAGTGGTCAGCACTGAAACATCTCTATCACTCCATCAAGGCCCAGGGTCCATTGTGGAAGTGGTGGAAAAAAACGTAAGAGCCAAAGGAAGGATAGGACTCCTTACAACGTGCTCCTTCCAGACACAAAATAGCCTGGATATCCATGACCTCACAGTGCCTGACACTACCTATGCAAGACCATCATAAGAGGAGGAAAAGATCTTGACATCAAACTAAAAGAGAGACTGATTGAGAGGGGTAGGGGATATAATGAAGCATAGAGTTGTGAATGGGAAAGTGTGTGGGGGGGAGAATGTTATCATGGTTATTGTCTAAAATTATAAAGTTGTCAATAAAAAATGAAAAAAAGTGACTGAGGAAATATGAACAAACAGAAGAGGAGTTTGCAGGTAGGAGAACAGTGTGGTCTGGCTCTAATAGTCCAGAAAGGTGAGGAAATAATCCTCAAATGAAATATGTTGAAGGTCTGAAAATGGAAGTTGTTATAAACATCCATCCTTTAGAGCCAAGCTGTGTAAATCCTTAGTACATGAAGAGACACATCCAAAGAATTTTCCAATCAGCCTCTTTAGACCTAGGAAAAAATGGAACAAAGACCATCAGCTCAGTCCGGGAACAAGTTAGCAGACGGCCTCTGACAGGAGCCTGGGAGGAGCAAAGCAGACACACATGTGACAGCAGCTTCCGAGGTTTGTACTTCAAAACTGCCAGGGCTATTTCCAGAAGCAGGACAATTGTAATGACATTTGGTCATAGAAGGAGAAAGTAATATTTCTTTTTTCTCAAGGAGGTTGGGGTTGGGGAGACCACGCCCAGCACTTGGCTTATTTCTCAGAACTCTTTAACTCCAGGAGAATGTCAGTCTGAGCAAAAAGCAAACATCCTGTGAACAAACAGAGCAACTGCACAATTTCAATGAGTGCAGGATCGTCTATGCCAAGCGCACTGAGGCTGAGAGTAAGAAAACATGATGAAGATTTCAAAGCCAGCAATAAGTGAACAGAGATACTGTAAGTCTTACCCTTTCCAATATTCTCCTTCTCAGACCCACATCTTTACCATTAAAAGGGATAGAAAGAAGCATCAATATTCTCAGTTTCTCTCTTCGGAAGTGGGGGGAGGGAGTAAAACACATTAGAAAAAGCAATAAAATACAGCACATTGCATTAGTATAATCATAAGATTAAGCCAAGGATATTCAGTGTTACAGTTTAGGGGTCTTAGCTTCATTTTCTCTGGTAATTAAGGAATTAAGAGTCAGGGAAGTATTATAAAGAAATAAAGTTTATTTCAGAGTAAGGGTAAAAGAAAGCAGAAAAATGCAGGCTCCACTGTGAGAAGGAGCCTTCAAAAGCTGGAAAAATACAGTTTCCATGGGAACCAAACATTTATTGAATTGGAAAGCTACTAGTCCCAAGCATATGATTGGTCAGCTTGAGTGACAGTGAAATTCACTGTTTAGTACAAGGTGAATCCAGTACTGAGTAGGTCCCAGTAAGCTTGACAATCCAGCCCACTTGCAGGGAAAAATTTCATCAAGGACAGGAAAAAGGAGGAAATGGAGTCACTACCTCCTTGGCCAATACCAAGGGCTCCTTTCTTCCTGTCAGCCTAGCCAAGGAAACAGACTATTAAAATGTTTCAAAAGTGAAATAAAACCAGTTGCTCAGGAGTCCAATCAGCTTTGTTCAATCTTCTGAGGATGCTTTGTCTCCTTAAAAGTTGGAAAGGCTATCTCCTGGAATCTCTAACAGTCTACCAGTTGTAAAATATTTTTCAAATTTTATTGAGGGATGATTAATGAAGAAAATGTGGATATCTTAAATGTTCAAACTAGTGTTTTGATATTTGTATCCACTGTGAAAACATTTCCCAAATCAAGTTAATTTGCATGCTCATGGCTCATGTGGTTATCATTTTATTGTGTGTGTTTCAGGCTTAATTAGAAGATTGTCAACTTTAGTCTTCATGCAGGAAAATGGATCTCCTTGGCCAACATCTACTTATTTTCTTCTCTCCAGCTCATCTTTCTACTTTCTGAGTCATGACTTTAACTATGCTGGATCCACAGTCATGTGAAATAATGCAGTACTTGTTTTTCAGTGTCTTTGTTCTTTTTTTTTTTTTACTTAATTTCATGTCCTCCACATTTCTTTTTACAGTGGCTTGATTTCCTTCTTTTTCCTGCTGTGCAGAGATTGCATATTCTTTATTCTTCCATACATATAGGAACATTTGAGTTGATTCGTACCTTAGCTGTCATGAATGCTGATGCAATGAGAAGTCCATTGATATCATTGAGATTCTGACTTCAAATCATTTGAAAAAATGCTCAAAAAGTGGTATCCCTTGATCACACAGTATTTCCATTTATTGATATTCTGAAAAGTCTGTGATTATTTTGCTTTACATCTTTTGAAGTTTTAAAGTACCACAGATATCACAGCCTTCATTCTCATTAAAAATTGTATGAATGTATCTGATGCTTGTACTACAAGCATCAGAAAGCCACATGGAAGGTCCAGCATGACGGTGGGTGATGGCACCCTCCTAGAATCCCAGCACATATGGAAGGCAGAGGCAGTCAAATGAGAATATCAAGGCCATCCTCAGCTGCATAGTGAGTTAAAGGCCAGCCTATGCTACAGACACCCTGAAAAAGAAAGTACAAAGGAACAATGAAAAAAATAAAGAAGGAGGAAAGGAAAAGATGAAGGAAGAAAAGATGAAGGAAGAGGAAAGGGACAGTGAAGGGAAGGCATACAAAATAAGGAAATGAAAAAGAAAGAGGGAAAGATGAAGGAAGAATGGGGAGAATGGGTATAAATCATTCTTTGAGAAAAAATGTAAAATTTAGTATAATGACAAACTTTTTTTGTCAGCCAACCTGTGTATTCCAAGCTTTAACTTTGTAAGACTTGAGCCTCACTCATGGGTGAATAGGGTAATTGGTCACCCAGTTAGGACTTTTGCCCTCCTGTAAATTCTACACCATTTCCGATCAGCCAGGCATCAAGGAATGAGCAGAAAATATATCCCAGAAAAACTCCATAAAGTTCCTTCAAACTTACAGTCTGCAAGTACTTGAAGCTTGCCTCGGAGAGTTCAAGGTCCACCTCATGAGTAGATGGAACATGGGGAGAATGTGGAGCAGGCCTCCAGCTCAGCTGTGGCCATGCGGTACCAGCTAGACTGACAACAAGAGCCACTGGGCATCTCTTTCCCTGTTTTTACTAGACAATGGGCTACCTACCAGATATTTCTACCTAGCAGTGGTGGGACACATCACTTCCTTCAAGATTCAAATTATGTGGTCCAATTCATTCATTCATTCATGCCTATAGTTCATAAATTGATGTATTAATTTGTTATTGCATTAAATTATTCCTTTCCATTCAGCTAATAACAAGGAATCCTTCAGACTTTAGACTTGGCTAAAATGTTTCTTGTTTTCTATGAGTTCTTTCATTATCCCTTCCAAAGGCATAATAAAAATTTATACTTTATAGTAAATGATAATGGATTTTTATTGAATTAATACCCATAATCATGAACACTGATGTTTAATTTTTCACATGTAGAGTTTATACATTCATTTGCTTCACACAGTGCAAAAGTTTAACATTTTAATTCTATATTGTAACTGTAATTTAATTTTAAAATTTCATTAAGTAACTTATTTTAAGATTTTTAATTACTGTGCAAGATAGTTTTTATTGAAAAAATTAGTTATATAAAAGACAAAACAAATATTAACCTTTTAGTAAAAAGTACAGAAATTAAAAAGAATGATCTATTATAGCAAAAAATTTGAAAGATTCAGTCTTCAAACAGAAATATATATATCATAAGCAAACACAAGTGAGCTCAAGCAGTAGTATGGCTTCAATTAGCATTGCTTTTCTTGCTGTATTTCATTTCAATAGTCCCAAGCCCAGATCTGGTAAATGATCTAATAATAGGGAACACTGGACCTGAGAAATATGAAGGACTCCTGAAAGCAGCTCCAGGAAGTTGCTCCAAGTAGAGTCTAAAGTTGCACCTTTAGATAATCCTTGTTTAAACTTCTGTCCTGAAGTAGGCAATATATCCCCTATATACAAACTGAGATCTGGCTGTACCACAGCATTCTATTACATTGCTATCTGGGGCAAGCTCAAACCATACAAAGCTGCATCCACAAAGAAGGACACATGCTGGAGAATGATAATGCAGAGTCCTCATGGAACCTGTGCTTAGGTAGTCCCTTCATAGCCTGTGCTGCTAGATACAAGAGGTCACATAGAGGCATCCTACTGAGGAAGGAAGGTCTTGGTAGGGTTGATATTCAGAGAGCATGAGGAAGGCCCTGTATTCTACCCACAGCATCATAAGCATCAATAAATAACACTGACAACTAGTCAAGACTAGTCCAGAGGAATATCTTTGAACAACTCTTCCATAATTGCACTTTTAGGAACAAATGGAAATGGAGATGCTGTTTTTCTCAAAGTCAAGCTATTAGCACCAACCATACTCTAATAGCTTGCTCTACAGCCAAAACATCAAGAAGTAAAAGATACCCACCCTCTCAGATCATCTAAGCCTTAATCCTATTTCCCTCAAGCCCTACATAAAGTATGTGTTCTGCTTCGGTCAGATAGACTTTATAAAGACAGCTCTACCCTACTTCACAGTCATTACCTACAATAATCACTTCTGATATGAGAAGAGTTCTCTTCTTTGTCTTTCCTACAAATATGTCATAGCAAATGAGCTGAAAGCAATATTCCAAAACACAGCACAGGGAAAAATGCATGAGCTGAGGAGAGACTAGGACCTAAAAATTAAAAAATGCATATAGTAACAGGAAATAAAATATAATCTACAGAAAGTTTTGAATTTTGATTTAAAAGAAAATATACAGACAAATGCATGAAATTAAATAAATAAGAGCAAGAATGAGTTTCATGATTTCATACTTCTCTAAAACAAAGATCTAAGACTAGATAGATAAAAGACTGAAAGACAAACTAAAAGAGAAAGACAGAAAGAAAAAAAGCATGCGAACAAAGAAGAAAGGGAAAAGTATTTATAACGTACAACTTATACATTCACAATTTCAAAAATCATGTAAGATAAGACAAAAACTTAGAAAATAAATATCTTTCCTGAGAAGTTAGTATACCAGCTTGTATTAATCAGGATTCTCTAGAAGAATAGAATCAATAGAATCAATGTGTATTATAAAAGATTAGCTATTAGGTTATGAATGGGGCAGTGCAGCAATAGCTGTCTGCAGACTGGAGAGTCAGAGAACCCTGTAGCAGATCAGTCTACAAGGCTGGATGCCTCAGCAATTCTAATGGTCTTCAGTGCATGTTGGAAGGCCAATGAAGCTGAGATCCACTATCTGAGGCCAGCAGTAACAAGGTACATGCACAATCCCATGAGCAGCATATGCAGTCATGCATGGGTCTCTCTATCTCTGTATATGTATATATAAATATATATATTATTATATAGCATATAAAACAGTAAAGACAATTTAAAAGAACATCAGTCTAACATGAACTGTAAATCCTCATCAACAAAATAATCAAAAATAGATAAGTAAAAGGTAGAAATTGCCTATATTTGTAGATAAGATTTCTGTGGGGAAGTAGTCATTTTGTAAATTAAACAAAAATGTGAGAATTTGAGGGGAAATTTGTGAGCAAGAAAATTCAAAGAAACAATATCATCAACCAGCAGTGATCAGGATTATGGTTTATTAGTCTATAAATCTCTTGATATTCATGCTGTATGTGGGAACAATCCATGTGTCTGAACAAGCTTGCAAGACCAGGCCTGGCCCACATTGGACACTTCAGCTTAACTGTGAAACCCCTGAGATGCTTGAGTCCCTTCCTTGTATGCCATTGCCCCCCCCCCCCACATTAAGTACAAATTTCTTTGGGTCACTGTTATTCTTTTCTCCCTCCATTATCCAGCATTTGTCTTCCTTTACCACCTGATCAGTTTCTGCTCTAAAGATTAGCATAAATTCCTGGATACCTCTGGCTGGCTGACTTGGTTTCGTCCTGCCCATATGTCTGTCATTGTACTTAGCAGTTTGAGTGCTATTCCTTGTTGAAAACTTGTGGGTCACTTGAGAAAAAGAAAGAAGAAAGATTGTTTTGTTTATATGGGTGACATTAGTGTTTATCACATTTATAGATGTCAAATAATTTGTTGTGCCAGTGACTAAACTTCCTACAGAAGTTCTTCCCTGCACAGAGCAGCTCTGCTGTGACTACCAGTACATCAGTGCCTCATCTCAACCCCACCATGTGCTTTGTGCATGCATGCATCCTGCTTTCCCGGGTCTGGACTGCAGTCATGTTGGTTAGAAAGGATTTGTTCTTTTGTAGAAGTTGTCAAATAAAATCCAAGACAAACTGCATCTAATTATTTATTCATTTAATATAAGCTAATGGTAAAATTTTGCTTTAGGGAGAATATAATTAATTAGTGCTTCCATTTTATTGAGTATGTTACTTTCTTGTTGCTGAGACAAAATAGCTAATCAGAAGAAACTTAAGGAAGAAAATGCTTAAATTTTACTAGCAGTTTCAGGGGGAGTCGTTCTATCACAGTGCAGAAAGCATGACGGTGATGGCAGAAGTTGGATCGTGGGTCCTCCCACTGGCAGGAAGGAAGTAGAGGATGAGCAGAAAATGAGGATGAGATATAAAACCTCAAGCCCCACTTCCATTCTGTAACCCACTTCCTCAAGCAATCATCCAACCCCAAAGGTTTCACAACTTTCCAAAACAATGCTGCCATTTGGGAACCAAGTGTTGAAATACATGAGCCTGTGAGAGACATTGTATATTTAAACCACAGCATATTATAACCTTGCTCTGATGAAATCACAGTTCATTCTTTTAATGAGTGTATGCAAATCTTATCCTTTATCCCCTTTTCCTGAAAAATTTCCTAAATCTGAAGCAAGTAAGTAGAATTTTCATTTAGAATTTGGGATTATTCTTCAGATTCCAAAGAGGTTTAGCAAATATTACTGCCATTAGGATTTACTGAGACTCATATACTTCATGGTGAAAAAGATAGGTAGGAGTAATGTCTAATTGTATAGGAAACATTAGATTAAGACAAAATAAATAAAATTGCTACTTTATAAAACTATCATAAGGAAATAAGTGACATAAGAACTTTGAGCTGCACTTGCTCTAGGAAATACTAGGAGGTTCGGTGCAATGGCCTAGGAGGCACTGTAGAAGAAGGAGGGCTAAGCATCTCAGGAAACATTAGCACCAATCATCACTGGTGTGAGGATGTCCATCCTGACTGAAAGTTCACTAGGAGACACACCCATGCCAAGGGGTATTTGGGAATTTTCCTATTTACTATGCACATAGCCATGTGGGAGCACCCTCTATTCCTTCCATTTCAATATGATAAAACAGAAGCTTAGGGTAAAATCTGGTCAGTAGCACATGTTTGACTCAAAACCAGCCTATTGTACCTTGAAAGTGTGTTCTCCATATGAATCTGAATGAGTTTGGGAAGCATGGAGGAGGAGAGAGTAGAGCATAAAATGAGTAAATTGAAGAAGAAAAATGACAGGAAATTTACCCCTAGAAAACCTTCATTGAGGGCACAATTAGTAAAGTGTTTGTTTAGGCTATACAAACCCTAGTTTCAATCCCCAGCACAACATAAACCAGATGTGGTGGGGCATATCCATAATTCCAGCATTTAGATGTGGAAACAAAAGTATCAGTACAAGGATTTCCTTGGTATAAACCAGGTTGGAGGCTAGTTTGGGACCCTGTCTTTGAATAAATAAATAAATCTATATAGTGAACTAACCATAGTAAAAATGCTTCTGTCGATCATTTTGTTTGAAAAATTATAAAGATGAACTTTTGTTTTGTTTTGTTTTGTTTTGTTTTTCGAGGTGGGGTCTCACTCTGGTCCAGGCTGACCTGGAATTAACTCTGTCATCTCAGGGTGGCCTTGAACTCATGGCAATTCTCCTACCTCTGCCTCCTGAGTGTTAAATTTTTTGTTTATTTTTATTTATTTATTTGAGAGCCACAGAGAGAAAGAGGCAGAGAGAGAGAGAACGAGAGAGAGAGAATGGGAGTGCCAGGGCCTCCAGCCACTGCAAACGAACTCCAGATGCATGTGCCCCCTTGTGCATCTGGCTAACGTGGGTCCTGGGGAATCAAGGCTCAAAAAGGAGTCCTTAGGCTTCACAGGCAAGAGCTTAACCACTAAGCCACCTCTCCAGCCCTAAAGATGAACTTTTGTTTAAATGATTATATTATTAAAGAATAAAAGAGAATGTTCATAAAAGTTATATAACTATGTCAAGAAAATGTGTGTATGCTTGTGTTAGAGACTAATGTCTCCTATATGCTCGTGAACTTTCTCTCCTGTGGGTTCTAAAGGTGATTGATTATATTATTCTGTCTAATACAAAGCATGTGTGATTGTAGTCTATCTAATATGAAACATGTGTGATTATAGTTTATCTAATATGGAAGCATGTGTGATTATACAATAATATAAAGCATGTGTGATTACACAATATTCTAATATGGAGCATGTATGAGTATAGTTTATCTAATATGAAGGTATATGTGATTATAGAATATTCTATCTAATGTGAAGGATGTGACTGTGGGGTATTCTAACTAGTATTAAAGCATGTATGATTATCTACAAAGTGGTCGCATGTGTCCAGTAAGTGGGTTTATGTGGCACTGTGTGAACGGGGCATGGCAGCAAGGAATGGTGTACAGCTGTCTGACAGGTTAATAAGGCTGTGAGGAGTCATTCTCCTGGAGAGTCTTTATTTCATTCTCTTTATTCTCCTTTATTATTACAATGACAATAATAACATTAGCATTTCAAAATTTGGCCCTGAGGAACTGAGGTCAGCTGAATTATGCATAACATTTGTTTTGTCCAGACCACTCTTATCTCCATAGGATGCTCAAGAAGAGAAACACAAATCCCTCTTGGGGAGTTGGAGAGATAATTTAGCAGTTAAGGCACTTGCCTGTGAAGCCTAAGGACACAAGATCAATTCCCCAGTACTCACATAACCCAAATGCACAAGTGGCATATGCGTCTGAAATTTGCAGTGACTAGAGGCCCTGACAAGCCCATTCTCTCTCCCCCTCACTCTTGGAATCATGCATAGTATACATGGGATAGTAAAACAACTTGCAGTCCATTAATTTTCAAGTGCCGTCTGTTGGGAAAAATAAAGGTGGCTATTTTGCTAGTGGTCTAGACGATTCAATGGAGGAGACCTATTTGTAGCAGTGACACCTAGTGAGCCTGTGTTCCTATAAGCCACCATGGTGCTTCCCAAGAAACAGTCATCAAAAGCAGAATATACTTTGAAATGTACATGGGAGTAATGGCTTTCCTAATGAGAAAGTTTTAATTGCCAATATGGGCTGAATTGTACCCTCCTAATTCAATGTTGCTCTAAACCCTCAGGACCTGAGAATGTGACAGATTTTAGAAAGGGGACCTTTAAAGGTAAACTGGGACTCTAATTCAAGGTGACTGCTACCTAGTAAAAAGAGATCAGGACAAAAGTAGAGAAAGGCACCAAAGACTTGCACATGTGTGAGAAATGCCACCTTCAAACCCACAGGACAGTGCAACAATGTGGACACTGCAACCTGAGACTTGCAGTCTCAGAAACAGAAAAAAATATTTTTAAGTTTTTAAAAAGTTTATTCATTACTGACAGATAGAAGGAGAGATAAAGATACAGAGAGAGAGAGAGAGAGAGAGAGAGAGAGAGAGAGAGAGAGAGAATGGCACACCAGGGCCTTTCGCCACTGCAAATGAACACCAGACCTATGTGCCACCTTGGGCATTTGGCCTACGTGGGACCTGGAGAATCAAACCTGGGTCTTTGGGCTTTGCAAGCAAGTGCCTTAACCACTAAGTAATCTTTCCAGCCCAGAAAAATATTCTCTGTTCAGCTGCTCACCTGTTGTGCTTTATTATGTTTGATTGGAAAAGTGAGCAGTACAATAAGACTTACAGTTGAGCCAGACTGAGCAAGCCCCAGGTAGAAGCCTGTCTCCTATCTACCTCCCCAGCACTGGGACTGGCAGGCATATACCACCACACTGGTCATTTTCACATGGGTTTTGGACATCACAATCAGATCTTCATGCTTTCAAGGTAAGCACTTTATGGACTGAAGCACCCCCTTCCAGTTATTATTATTATTATTATTATTATTATTATTATTATTATTATTATCAGTATCATTATCCTTATTATTATTATTACTATTATTTGGTTTTTAGAGGTAGAGTCTCACTCTAGCCCAGGTGGATGTGGAATTCACTATGTAGTCTCAGGGTGGCCTCAAACTAAAAGCAATCCTTCTAGCTCGACCTCCCAAGTGCTTCTTTTTTTATTTTTATTTTTAATTAGTTTTGTACTCAGTGAATACAGTCAATTTGGTACCATTGTTAGGCTCATTCATGTCCTAACCCCTCCTGCTGGCCCTTCCTTGTTGAGGTATATGGGTCATGCATTGTGGAGTTAGCCCACAGTTATGGGTAGGATAAATGACTCTGCATATCATGACCCAACATGTGGCTCTGACATTCTTTCTGCCCCCTCTTTCGCAAAATTTCCCTGAGCCATGTTGGATTCATTTTTGGTCTGCTTCAGTGATGAGGTGTTGGGGGCCTCTGGGTTTCTGGATCTCTGATTTGGTAGGAGTTGTGTTTTCTCTGTGTTGATCTCTTTCACCCTTGTGCTGGTACCCGGTTCACCAACAAAACAGCACCCTTGCTTGTTTTGCCAATTGTTCTTAGTTTCAGCCAGGCCCCTTTGAGGTATGATGGGGTGGCTCTCTCCTGAGAATCTACGTCTATCTGAAAAAGAGAAGCAGATTCTTCAATGGAGAATAAGTTAGCACCAGACAAATGAGATAACTCTTACTTTTTTATAGAGAATTTAATAGGTGTAGGCCCTCTTGTAGCCCACAATTGGTGGTAGCTTGATAATGGAGAGCAGGCTTATGTTTGGATATGGTTCTGACTTGTTTCCCAGATCCAGCTATGGGTCCCATACTACTGAGGGGATCAGTTAAGGGCATGAACCACTATGGCCAGCCTTCAGCTTTTTTAAAAAACTCTCTTATTGAAAAGCTAATACTCACATGGTAAAACATAAAATATGAATCTTCTATGCATGTAGAATTACTCCAGTGCCTCCTTCCTTTTCTCTTTTCACATGAATATGCCATTTATTTTTGTCCTTCAAAGATAGTAAATATGGCAGTGTTGTGCCTTAGCCAGTGCAAGTGCAGGGGATATGATATCCTTCCTCAGCCTTTTCCATGTGCACAGCATGCCCCAGGAAGCAGATGACTGAGGATGGCAGTCAGAGGAAACACATCTGTAGTTGATGCACATCTTGGACACAAGCAGTACACTCATTCAGAAGTGCATCTGTCCTACAGAGCTTATAATATATCATCATGGGTAGGAGAGATGGCTTAACAGTTAAGGTGCTTGCCTGTGAAACCTAAGAATCCAGGTTTGATTCTCCAGAACCCACATAAACCAGATGCACATGGTGGCTCGTGTATCTGAAGTTTGTTTGCAGTGGCTAGAGGCCTTGGCATGCCCATTCCCACTCTCTCTCTCTTTCTCATAAATAAATAAAAATAAAAATATTTTTTAAAATAGAACATATCATCATATGTTCCTGAATTTCATGGTAATTTCTCTGGTACATGATTATGGCAATAGCTAAGAGGCAGTCTACTAGAATCCAGTACAGTGTAAACAGTGGCCTCTCAGATAGCCTGTCTTCATATCCTTCCCATCCCCTCTAAGTCATTAAACTGCAGTATATCTTTTCATTTACTTCCTCCAGGGTAGAAGTGTGGCCCAGAGTGGAGATATTCAAGAGCCTTTGATTAAATTTGTCTTGACCATATTTGCCTTCTTGGCTTTGCCATGTCTGAGATAATGTTTTCCAAATAACTTCACTTTAAAAATTAAAGTAGTTTGAGGTTCACAGAATACCAGAGAAAAGTATGAAGTTTCCATGTATAATTTTCCTTACATGCATATACACCACTTTTAATACCCCCCCCCACACACACACCAGATTGGTAAGAACACTCAAGCTTCTCCCTTTGACTCATCCTTCCATATGGTGACAGTAAGATAATTTGTGATGCAACTAGAAACCTCCAGATGTGCATATCAGCTGAGTTTCTGTACCCAATAAGGGACAGAGCAAGCAATGAGACAGAGGGAAAGGAGACCATAGCAGGAGCTTTGTTTTCCCACATGCTTAGTCTTCCAGGAAAGTTATCATTCTTGTTTCATAACTTTTGTCTAAATAAGTGCATAATCTACACTTCATAAAGGCAATATATATGCCAAATGATGGATTTTATGAGCATATACAGCTACACAACCACCATGTGGCTATATAGAGATTAAGGTATAAAACATTTCATTAACTGGGAAAGCCCCAATGTGAGTCAAAGTCCAAAGTTCCCAGGTTTCAACCTTTTTGTATTTCCATTATTTTATTTTATTTCCATAAATTCATTTTGTTTATTCTTCAATATTCTATTAATGGTTTTAGATACTATTTTTTTACTGTTTTTCATGTCTTTAGCTCTATATTATAAGTTCAAGAGGTTGTCCCACTTATCAATAACTCTTTGCAGCAATGACATTCTTATTTCTGGGACAAAACACTCAACCAGAAGCAACTTATGGAAAGGGTTTATTTCCAGCTTACAATTTCAAGGAGAAGTTTCATCATCATGCCAGGAAAAGCATAGCCAGAGCAGACAGCTGGTATTACATATTGTTATATCAGTTTGGCGCAAACAACAAGAGTGAGCTGACTATTATCACCCAGTGGTGCTGGATGAATAAATACCAAGAACTGTACCTATTGACACACCTTTGTCAGCAAGACTCTGTGTCTCAGTTTCCACCAGTTGGAAATTAAGGACAAAACTTAATTACAAACACATAAGGTTATGGGGGATATTTTATATTTAAACTCCATGTTCTATTCCTGGTCCCCATATAATCATAACTACCTCATGATCCAAAATACATTCAGTCCATATTTAAAAGTCCCAATAGATTTTGCTAATCCTCATTAAGCACTTTACTAAACACTGTTCAAAAGTCCAAAGTCTCATCTGAAACTCAATATAGTCTCTCAACAGTGATACCTATAAAAATCAAAACATAAGTTTCCAATATATAAATTCGGAGTAAACATTCTAACTTCATAAATTTGTAATGGGGCATAGCAAAGAAAGATTGGATCAATATAAGATCAAAAATAAGCAGTGAAATACAAATCCTGCAGCTCAATGTCTGGCATTTAGAACATGTGATGAAATCTCTTGGGCTCCCAAGGGCTATGCTTTCATTCCAGGAAGAATCCACCCAGAGCCAGCAACTTTCTTTGGCAACAGTCCTATAGTTTTGGTATTGCCAAAATCCTGGAGTCTCCACTCCAATCAAACCATTGTTTTCACAACTCCATGCCATGCTCCACACATGGTCTCCATGCAAGCACTGCAATACTGCTTTTTGTCACCTTGAAGCCATTTCCAGAACTGTGATGCAATACAATGACAGAGCATTGTAAAATTTGTTAATCTAGGGGCAACAAAGCACAACTTTGAAAAACAGGAAACTCCTTTAGCATTCTTCCACCGGAACCATCTTTTCAAAAGTTAGCACTCTTCTGCTGTCCCAATACAGAGCTGCTTATCCAGCCATCTTAAGCCATGGGTGATCCCTTAAACAATTATTTCAGTAGCTACCATTATCAGCCAGGAACTGAAACCTATCAGACTTTATATCTTTCATATCCCTCTGCTTTGTATTTTCCTCTGAAAAGCATATCATATCATGAGTTTTAAATTCCACTCTACTCAGCTTCTCAGAACATGGGCAGATTGACACCAGAAAATCACACACCCTGATTCTAGCTCCATTCCTGACAAAGTGTTTTCTGTCTTTGAAATTTCATAAGCAAAGCCCTATAGCCTGTATGTGTCTCTGCATTTTGGTTTTAGCCAGAAAGACCTTAAGTTCTGTCCATAGCATTGTAAAGTCCAAAGCTCCAAATACTTCCACATTCCTTCCACAAACCAGTTTCAAATAGTAACAACTGCACAGCTGTTCAGCCAACTCCCCACTCCTAATGGCAATTTTATGCAACAGTGACTTTCTCATTACTAGTAAAAAAAAAAAAAAAAAAGAAAAAAAAAAATCCAACAAGAAGCAGATTGTGGAAGGAAAGAGTTTGTTTCAATGTGAACAGCTTTGAGGGAAAGTTTCATCCTGATATGGAAAACATCTAGCAAGGTCAGACACCTTGGTGTCATATCTTGTCAGGTCAACTAGGAGAAAACAACAAAGGTGAACTGACTGTCAATACCAATGGGGCTGGATTAATAAGTCATCAAGACTGCCCACAGTGACATACCTCCTCCAGGAAGACTTTAGCTTCCAAAGTTTCCACCAGTCAAGGATTAAGTATGAGGCTTAATAATTAACCTGGGCAGTGATGGGGACAATTTCATATTCAAGTCATTTTACTCTCTATTATTGCTGCAGAGTATTCCATTATTCTATGAAATCATGTTAAGATGATTTATTTCTTCCTCTTTTGATAGCAAATTGGACTGATTTTACTTTTTAGATCTTATTTGTAATGGTCCTATAATAATGCTTATAGAAATGGTTATTGGCTCATCAGATCCTCTAGAACAAAATAATGAGATGATACTGGGTATAGGTAAAGCTTACTGAGAAAGTGGAAGAAAGAGTGAAAAAACAGAGTACTAGTACAATCATTACACTTTGAATATATGTTTGACAAGGTTCACCACTACAAGATCACAGGCTGTGGGTTTTCTTCATGAAAATGTCTTAATTAAATTTCTTAATATCTCTAATGATACTAATATTCACTATCTATCATTCTATCTGTTTTGAAAACAAGTTTTAATAATAAATTTCTCAAAATATGTATTACCTTATAAACTGTGGATCATATTGTTTTGTTATAATGTTAACATCTGTGGACTATGCTTGAGGGTTCCCTTTTCCTTCCTGATATTTTTAATTTGTGTTTTCTCTATCTTTTCTCTAGTCTAAGGGTATATAGATTTTATATATTTCTTCAAGGAACAAATAATGGATACAGTGTGATAAATAAATCTAAAACATTTAGATACGATAATGATATGGTATGATTGAGAAATGCGGATGATTCATAAGAACAAACTTCTAAAATATTGAAAGGAATTAAAGTGTAAGAGGTAGAAAATTGCTAATATTGTTTAGAAACATGATGCTTAGTTTTTAAAAGTATGTATATATATTAATTTGAAAATAAAAAATCAATTAAAATAGATCTGAACAATATTTCCCTTTAGAGTATTGTAAGAATAAAATAAGATAAATTATGAGAAATGCTTGGCATAGCCATTTTATCCTCTTTTTATACATCATTATAAAACACTAATGCATATCTAAATATAGCAATAAATTCTACCTCCCAAATACATTATCTTTTTTCTCAATTTTTATTAACATTTTCCACGATTATAAAAAATATCCCATGGCAATATCCTCCCTCTCCCCACTTTCCCCTTTGAAATTCCATTCTCCATCATATCCCCTCCCCATCTCAACCAGTCTCTCTTTTATATTGATGTCATGATCTTTTCCTCCTCTTATGATGGTCTTGTGTAGGTAGTGTCAGGCACTATGAGGTCATGGATATCCAGGCCATTTTATGTCTGGAGGGAGCATGTTGTAAGGAGTCTTACCCTTCCTTTGGCTCTTACATTCTTTCCACCACCTCTATGGCATTAGACCCTGAGCCTTGGAAAATGTGTTTGAGATGTTACTCAGTACTCCAGGAACTTCTTTCCAGCACTATGAAAGCTTCTGAGTCACCCCAAGGTCACTGCCATGTGAAAAGAGAAGATTCTCTACCGAAAGTGAGAGCAGTGTTAATATAAGGATATAAATATTAAGAGAAGTGCTTACTGGGCAGTTAGATAAGCATAGTATAAACATTTATCCAGACATCAGCAGTTGTTACACCCCTACGGCTCACAATTACCCCTGTTTTAAGTTTTCAGTATCAAGGACGTATTCCCTCCCATGGAGCAGGCCCCCAGTCCAATTGGTGTGCAGTTGTTTTCCACCATGACAGAAGTGCCACTATTGCACCCATTAGCTCATTTGGCCTGGCTGCCTAATTATAAGGCTTGCAGTGTCCTCTTTTGAGTATCTTCAATGGTGGTATCTCTTTCTCCCATTGAACTGCATGTAGAATGACTTCTTCCAGCTTTCTGTTACCTGGTCTACATGGAGAAGGTTATCAGCTTGGTTCCAGCAGGATTTCTCAGTGGCCTTCTAGCCCAAGTATGTGGAGTCTTCAACAATAGGGTCTTACCATAAATTCCTGGTGGGGAAACAAGAGCCTCAGAAATTGCCTATAATATTTTGGGGGCATCAGAGACATCCTTGGCCATCAACTCACTGGAGGTATCCCATCCCTGGCTCGGAAAATTTTCTAACAACGATCTATGGCTCCTGAGTGTTCCATTATCCTAAACTAGAGGATTCTATATGATTTATTTATATCCTCTTAGATTTTTATTAGCTCTCCCTCCACCTTTCCTTTACTCAATCTCTTCCCCTGACCTCACTTTGGGCCTTTTCACCCCTGTTAATCTATTCTTCTACTTACATATATACAATACCAACCTATTAAGTACCCTTCTACCTTCCTTTCTCTTCCCATTATATAACCTTTTTTAACTTACTGGCCTCTGCTACTGAGTTTTTTCCTTCTCACACAGAAGCCCAATCATTTGTAGCTAGGATCCACACATGAGAGAGAACATGTGGTGCTTGGCTTTCTGGGCCTGGGTTACCTCACTTAATATAATGCTTTCCAGATCCATCCATTTTCCTGCAAATTTCATAAGTAGATTTTTCTTTACTGCTGAGTATATTTTGTTCATATCTTTTTTATTTTTCATCTTTTATTATACCACACACATAATTTTACAAAGCAAAAAAAAAAAAATAGAATAAGAGCATGTTTTAATTTAGAAGTATCATATCCACTCTACTTGTGTTCCATTAGTTATTAAAATACTTTATATCCCAATGGACACATTGTCACACAATTTGTAAAATATGCTTTTATTTATTAATTGATATGTACTAATTGTATATGTTTGTAGAGTAGTGTGTTTTTGGAAAATTCTCAGAATTATTGTCAAAGGTTGAGATATGAATATTTTTAATTAATACTCTTCTTTATTTCTTTGCAAAATAGCTGTAAAATAGAAGAAGTAATTTCTGAGTATAATGACTTTGACATATTTTTTACAGGATTCCCTATCATTAGTATTTTAGGGTAGTATTAAATTTAGAAATTTGACATAGGTAATGTGCTATTTTCAATCCACAAAACTGAATAACATCTCACTGAATTACATCATTTATTGTTTGTATTATTCTAATTTACATATTCTAAAATTTATTGACACCATTAAATATCTCTACTTGTAAATATAATTTATTTTTAAATCATATCATGAGCTGATTCAATCCTTTAAAAAGTACCATTTCAGAGACTTCCGGTTAAGGTGGTGGCATAGGTACCATGCCAAAGCAGCCTAGGAATGAAAAAGCCAAAAAAAAAGACCCATCAAAATACACACTTTCACTAAAAAGTGAGGTGGATAGGAAACTGAAACAGGAGCAGAGCAGTAGAAGAGATCCAGAGCCTCCAAAGACCACACAGGCTGGCAGAAGTGGCTCTAGCAGGTCACAGGGACCACAGCAGTGGTGCACAAGGTCTGTGGGGCAGCAGCCACCAGGTTTGCCTTGAGCCACAGGCCAAACCAGATGAGGGGATTTTCCACTCCCACCAGAGCTCTCCACAAACTCCAGAAACCTGAAGAGAGAATGGCAGTGAACAATGGAGAAGCAGATCACAAAAGAGAGCACATGGAACAGCAAGAGAACTAGAGCACCATCAGCAGCCTCCCCACCCCCTGCTGCCTGTGCCCAGCTCCAGTGAACAGAGACGTGATCTAGAGCCCTGGCAGTACCTACTTGAACCCACAGTGCACAAAAGAAGGACCCAAGCAGGAGAGCAGCATAACTGAGACCAAATTGTCCCAAATGTAACTGGGATTACACCAGGTCAGTAACCACCTAATAAACCTGGTATATAGGCCTGAACAAGAAGTGCTAAGTAAACCTACCATAAATATAAATTATAATTTATATGTTAAATCTGATGGATGGGCAGATTTGCCATTCTAAAATAAACTATATTTTGGGCTTTTTATTTGTTGCTTCTTGATATATAGTGGCTTTGTTTCCTCTTCTGTTATACATTAGGGAAGGGTCTCACCTAGTCACAAGCTCACTTGAAATCCTCAACAGACCAGAAATCTTCACATCCTTGTTGTCAGAATTAAGGGAGTGGGTGAGACACCACACAGCCTAAGAGACAGAAGATCTGGTTGTCATAATACTTACTCTTAGATAAATACTCTGTACTTTTTTTCATTGAAAGTGTACTTCGTTTAGTTAAATTTTAGAAACTATCTGTATTTGTTTCCACTCAGCCTACCAGAATACTCTCACAACAGGCAAACCCAACACCTACAGTCACTTTTGTAGATATTCTGACAGTCTTGAGAGCCGCACCTAACACTTTAAGCTCCTACCCTGAAGATATATAACATCAGATTGACTGATACATCTCATAATACCAAGCTATCTGTAAAATCCAATCATTAAGTAAGCCAGGATGCAAATATATATACATTATAACACAAGAAACACCAAAATCAAGACAATATAAATCCACCAAAAATTATTAATGCATCAGAAATGACCTCCAGTGAGAACAAGTTAGAAGAAATACCTGAGAAAGATTTCAAAAGAATGATTATAAACATATCCAACTAAGTTAAAGAAAAAAATCAAAGAAGACACAGGATGACAATTTAATGAAATAAAGATGTCAATACTATATATAAATAAGGAAATAGAAATAATTAAGAAAAAGCAGTTAGAATTACTACAAATAAAGAACACAGATAGTGAAATAAAAAACTGTGTAGAAAATCTCACCAGTAGAATGGATGAAAGAGAGGACAGAATATCTAAGTTAGAAGACCAGTTGGCAGATCTAATACAGTCCAACAAAGAGAAAGACAAACTAATAGAAAAATATGAATGGGAATTTCAAGATATTTTGGACACTATGAAAAAATCAAACATAAGAATTCAGGGCACAGTAGAAGGAGAATTTCACTCCAAAGGCATAGTAGGCATCTTCAACAAAATCACAGAAGAAAACTTCCCCAGAATAGGCAAAAAGGTGCCAATGCAGATGGAGGAATGCTTTAGATCACCAACCAGACAAAACCTGCAAAGATCCTCTCCTTGCCATAATGTAATCAAACTACCAAACACACAAACCAAAGAAAAAATATTGAAAGCTGTTAGAGAGAAAAATCAAGATACCTACAAAGGCAAGCCTATCAGGATTACATCAGATTACTCAACACAAACTTTAAAGGCCAGAAGGGCTTGGAGTGATGTATTCCAAGTTCTGAAAGATAACAACTGTCAAGCAAGGTTACTTTATCCTGCAAAGCTATCCATTCAAATAGACAGAGAAATAAGGACACTCCACGACAAACATAGGCTAAAG
Source organism: Jaculus jaculus (assembly GCF_020740685.1). Lineage (NCBI taxonomy): Eukaryota > Metazoa > Chordata > Mammalia > Rodentia > Dipodidae > Jaculus > Jaculus jaculus. Next base: position 26,523,999 of record NC_059115.1, read on the forward strand.
GAGTATTTGAAGACAAAACCAGCTCTACAGAAATTACTTGAGGGAATCCTCCATGTTGAAGAGAAACAAAACCACACATATAAGGAACAGGGAAGAAAATCAAACAATACTCAAATACTAGTTAACATAGGAGAGCAAAGGTAAAACTGGAAGATCTACAAAATGGGCAAAAATAAATACATAACCTTCAATGATATCTCTTAATATCAATGGCCTCAAGGCCGCAATCAAAATACATAGGTTTTCAGACTGGGTTCAAAACCAGGATCCTACAAATTGTTGCCTCCAAGAAACCCTCCATTCTACAAGTATGGACACTATATTAGGGTGAAAAGTTGGAAAACGGTGTTTCAAGCAAATGGACCTAGAAAACAAGCAGGGGTTGCTATCCTAATACCTGACAAAGTAGACTTCAGTCCAACATTAGTTAATAAAGATAAGGATGGGTCACTTTATAATGATTAAAGGCACACTCCAAAAGAAGGGCATTACAATTGTAATCATATATGCACCTAATATGGGGGCCCCCAAATCCATCAAACAAATGCTATTAGAACTAAGGTCACAGATAACATCAAACACAGTGGTAGTGGGTGATTTCAACACCCCACTCTCATCAATTGACAGGTTATCCTAGGAAAAAATAAACAGAGAGGCATCTGTACTAAATGTGGTCATAGAGGAATGGACCTAACAGATATATACATGGCATTTCATCCAAATGCTGCAGAATATCCATTCTTTTCAGCAACACATGGAACATTCTCTAAAATAGGCCATATATTAGGACACAAAGCAAATTTTGATAAATACAGGAAAATTGAAATAATTCCTTCTATTCTATCTGACCACAATGGAATCAAACTACAAATCAATAGCAAGAAAAGCTATATAGCATACAAAAAAAATCATGGAAATTAAACAATACAATTCTAAATGATGAATGAGTCAATGAACAAATCAAGAAAGTAATCAAAAAAATTATGGGGTCAAATGATAATGAGAACACAACATACCATAATCTCAGAGAAACAATGAAGGCAGTCCTAAGAGGTAAATTTAAAGCTTTAAGTACCTATATTAAGAAATTAGAGAGGTTGCACATAAACAACTTAATGCTTCTCTTTAAAGCCTTGGAAAAAGAAGAAATAGGCAAACCAAAAATAAGTAGACAGGAAGAAATAATAAACATTAGGGCAGAAATTAATAAAATAGAAACTAAAAAACAACCCAAAGAATCAATGAAACAAAGAGTTGGTTCTTTAAAAGGATAAACAAGATTGATAAACCCTTAGCAAATCTGACCAAAAGAAAGAGAGAAGATACACAAATTAATAAAATTAGATTTGAAAAAGTAACATCACAACAGATACCAGAGAAATTCAAAAAATCATAGGGACATAGTATAAAAGCATATACCCACAAAGTATGAAAATCTGAAAGGGATGATTTCCTTGATTTATATGACCTACCTAAATTAAAACAAGATGATATTAATCACTTAAATAGACCTATAGCAAGCATGGAGATCCAAGCAGTTAGCAAAAATCTCCCAACTAAAAAAACCCAGGCCCAGATTGATTCACTGCTGAATTTTACCAGACCTTCAGGGAAGAACTAACACCATTGCTTCTCATGCTTTTCCATAAAATATGAAGCCAGCATCACGCTGATACCAAAACCAGGCAAAGATAGAACAAAAAAAAAAAAAAGAAAAAAAGAAAGTTACATACCAATCTCCCTCATGAATATTCATGCAAAAAACTATATGGATTCAGTGCTGAATTTTACCAGACCTTCAAGGAAGAGCTAACACCATTGCTTCTTAAGCTTTCCCATAAGATAGAAAAAGAAGGGATTCTACCAAACTCCTTCTGTGAAGCCAGCATCTCCCTGATACCAAAATCAGGCAAAGCTAGAACAAAAAAAGAAAATTACAGACCAATCTCCCTCATGAACATAGATGCAAAAATTCTCAACAAAATATTGGCAAACAGAATAGAAGAATATGTCAGAAATATCATTCACTCTGACCAAGTAGGCTTTATCCCAGAGATGCAGGGATGGATCAATACATGCAAATATATAAATGTAATACATTATATAAATGGATCGATGGACAAAAATCACATGGTCATCTCATTAGACACAGAGAAAGCATTTAACAAAATCCAACATCCCTTCATGATAAAAGTCCTACAGAGATTGGGAATAGAAGGAACGTATCTCAATATAATAAAGGCTATTTATGACAAGCCTACAGCCAACATATTACTAAATGGGGAAAAACTGGAAGCTTTCCCACTAAAATCAGGAACAAGCAAGGGTGACCACTGTCCCCACTTTGATTTAATATAGTACTGGCAGACGTAGCCCTAGCAATAAGTCAAGAGACACACATAAAAGGGATACAGATTGGAAAAGAAGAAATCAAGTTATCATTATTTGCAGATGACATGATTCTATATATAAAGGACCATAAAGACTCTACTCGCAAACTGTTAGAGCTGATAAACACCTACATCCATGTAGCAGGATACAAAATAAATACACAGAAATCAGTAGCCTTCCTATATGCTAACAACAAACACACAGAGGATGAAATCAGAGAATCACTCCCATTTACAATTGCATCAAAGAAAATAAAGTACCTTGGAATAAACCTAACCAAGGAAGTAAAGAATCTCTACAATGAGAAATTTAAAACACTCATGTGAAAAAAATAAAATAAAATAAAAATATATAAATAAAAAAATAAAACACTCATGTGAGAAATTGTAGAAGACACTAGAAAGTGGAGAAATATTCCTGTTCCTGGATGAGAAGAATCAATATTGTGAAAATGGCAATCTTACCAAAAGCTATCTACACATTCAATGCAATCCCCATCAAAATTCCAAATGCATTCTTCATGGAAATAGAAAAAACAATCCAAAAATTCAATTGGAATCACAAAAAAACCCTTGAATATCTAAAATAATACTGAGCAACCAAAATAAGGCTGGTGGTATCACCATACCTGATTTTAACCTATGCTATAGAGCCATAGTAACAAAAAGAGCCTGGTACTGCCACAAAAACAGACATGTAGATCAGTGGAACAGGATAGAGGACCCAGATGTAAGTCCAGGCAGCTATAGCCACCTGATATTCGATAAAAATGCCAAAAATACTCATTAAAGAACTTCAGCAAATAGTTTTCTGAAAACTGGATATGTATCTGTAGAAGGATGAAAATACATTCTTTTCTCTCTCCATGGACAAGAATTAAGTCCAAATGGATTAAAGACCTTAACATCAGACCTGAAACACTGAAACTGCTAGAGGATAAAGTAGGGGCAACCCTTCAACATATTGGTCTTGCAAAGACTTTCTGAATACAACCCCAATTGCTCAGGCAATAGAACCACAGAGTAACTACTGGGACTTCATGTAATTACAAAGATTTTGTACTGCAAAGGATACTGTGAATAAAGCAAAGAGGCAACCTACAGAATGGGAAAAAATCTTCGCCAGCTATATATCTGATAGAGGATTAATATCTAGGATATCCAATGAACTCAAAAAGTTAAATAATAAGAAATCAAATAAGCCAATTAAAAAATGGCTATGGAGCTAAATAGAGAATTTTTAAAGGAAGAAATACAGATGGCATACAAGCATCTAAAAAAATGTTCTACGTCACTAGTCATCAGGGAAATGCAGATTAAAACTACTTTGAGATCCCATCATTCCTGTCTGATTGGCTACCATCATGAAAACAAATGATCGTAAATGTTGCGGGGGGGGGATGTGGAAAAAGAGGAACCCTTCTACACTATTGGTGGGAATGCAATCTTTTCCAGCCATTGTGGAAATCAGTGTGGAGGTTCCTAAGACAGCTAAGGATTGATCTACCATATGGCCCAGCTATAGCACTCTTAGGCATGTATCCTAAGGAGTCATCTCATTTCCTTAGTAATATGTGCTCAACCATGTTTATTGCTATTCAATTCATAATAGCTGGGAAACGGAACCAGCCTAGATGTCCCTCAACTGATGAGTGCATAATGAAGATATGGCATATTTATACAATGGAGTTCTATTCAGCAGTAAAGAATAATGAAGTTATGAAATTTTCAGGGAAATGGTTGGATCTGGAAAGGATTATACTAAGTGAGGTAACCCAGTCCCTGAAAGTCTGGATCCTAGCCACAGATGATTGGGTCCATAAAGTACAGCATTCCTTTTTCTCTCCTTTCTGGTCTGCTGAGGCATGAGCAAGCCCCTTCTTCACACTTATGCTCCACAGAGTCAACACCTGTCGCCAGGCCTTCATCACTGGAATGGACGTGTTCCCTGAAAACATGAAACAAAATAAATCTCTCCTCCCTTAAATTGCTTCTAATCTGGTATTTACTCACAGTAATGGGAAAATGCCTTCTTTGTCATATTTGTAGTTTAGCTATGGATAGGGATTCACATTTCCTTTCTGAGCATTTTATCAATTATTAATATGTTAAATCCTGTCACCAAACATCTGATAAAAAGCATATTTAGGAGAAAAAAATGTTTTATGGTCTTTCAAGGTAGGATCTTGCTCTAGCCCAGGCTGACATGGAATTCATGATCTAGTCTCAGGCTGGCCTTGAACTCATATCAATCCTCCTATCTTTACCTCCCAAGTGCTGGGATTCAAGGAGTATGCCAGCACACCCAGCTGGACAAAAGATTTCTATTCACTGTTTGCAGGGATATCATACACCTCAACAGGGAATGCATGGTTGAAGAGCATGAGGAAGCTTCTTCTTACCTCAGCAGGTTAGGACCCAGAGTCTGGGATAGAAGTGAGGCACAATACCTGACCTAGAGTAACCCACTGACTTCAGTTGAGTCCCACCTCCTAAGTGTTCTACACCCTTTCAAAATTGCACCACCATCCAAATACATGAACCTGTGGGGGAAATTTCCCATTCAAACTATAGCATTTATCATGGACACTCAAGACAACTTTACAAGTTTGTCATGTACTTGACTTTTCAAACATGTAGGCATCTCTCCCATTGTGGTTGTTTTCACAATTGCAGTAAATGATTTGCTTTATAAATGATACAAAATATTTAAAGAATGAACTCAGAACATCTTTCTTATGAAAAGTGTATACCTTATTATTTTTAACAAGGTAAAGATATTGTCTAGCTGACTGGCTTTGAGCTACTGAATATGTTCCACACAATAACTATTAGCACCTTCTTAATGAATGAATGAGAGTGATATAGTTTTTATCCCTTTTGTTATGGTTGAGTAAGCAAAGTGATCGTGTAAGTAGCTTTCCTGACTCCCTCCACTCAGTAGGAAGAGAAAGTGAAACTGGATTTAAGTAGTGTTACCCCAGGGCCAGGTGGGAATCACAACACACCATTGACAGGGATACAGCATTTGGAATGTTCTACATGGAACTGAAATTATAAGAAGTTTAGAGCATCCAGACACAAAGATTCATTTATTTAATCATTTACTCACTCACTCACTCACTCACCTACTCACTCACAGCATAACCAACATATCCTGGAAACTTTCAAAACATAAACTTGTTTACATTCTGAAACACCAATAGTGAGGACTTTGACATTGTCTTTGATTCTCTTTCATATACATTCAAGTTTCCTGGGTAAGAAACATTCACAACTGGGGTATAACCATATTCAGAAAAATTCAGATGTTTTCTTGGGTTGTCATGATATAGCTTAGTAAGTCTAACTTGGGCCTTCTGTGGCCATGTCACCCTATGTGGAAATTTGGTCACAATACTGTTGAACTTTGAACATCCATTATACTACTGATTGCTCCAAACTTCTGGAGCATGAATTTAAACATGTTATTCCCCTTGTAAGTGGGATTAGTATAAAGTCAAAGCTCCTCCACAAGACTTCTAAAGAATGAACCCACTCTCTTGTACTAGACCTTCTGATTGCTTGCCCCAAAGGCATCAAAATACCTGCAAATTCATAGCACATGACTTGCCATTTTATGGTTCTGCCCAAGTGTGTCCTCATTTCCCAAGTTCTTTCTGGAGTGTCATTTTTTTCTGGTACTCATCTGTTCTTTTATTTTCCATGGATCTCTGGCTCTTTCTTTATTAGTCATGTGCACAGTGTGTATACAACCATGTTGCTACCATCACTAGCCTCCTCCCTGTCATCCCCTCTCCACAGGGACCCGCTTCATTGGGGGATGTGGACCATGCATTGTGAGGTTAGCCATCACTTATGGGTAAAAGGCAATATCTATGTGCATAATGTCCCAACATGTGGCTCTAACAATCTTTCTGCCCCCTCTTCCATGAATTTCCCTGAGCCATGTTGGGTTCATTTTAGGTCTACTTCAGTGATGAGGTCTTGGGAGCCTTTGTGTCTCTGGATATCTGGTTTGGTAGGAGTTGACTGTTCTCTGTGTCTGTCCCCTTCACCCTTGTTCTGGTTAACCAAGAAAGCAGCACTCCTACTCATTTCCCCAATTACTCTATGGTTTCAGCTGGGGCCCTGGAGAGGTATGATGGACTGATTCTCTCCTCAGGATCTCCATCATCTGAAAAAGAGAAGCAAATTCTCCAATGAAGAGTGAAGTCATAACAATATAAATGGCATAACCATTATTATTTCAGAGAGAATTTTAAAGGGTATACACCCCATTTTAGCCCACAATTGGTGGGAGCTTTATAATTGATAGAAAGCTCATTTTTAGGACCTAGTTCTGACTTGTTTCCCACCTCCAGCTAGGGGTTCCATTCCACTGAGCAGAGCAGTTAGCCAAATCAAGAGCAGTTGGTTACCCACCATTACTGTGTACCATTATTGCATTTGTGTGAGCATCACATCAGGTTGTTTGCTGCTGAGTAGCTTATACCATGAATTACTTTGACAGAGGGTCATTTCCCCCCAGTCACTAATTTAGTGCCTTCTGGCACCAGAAAACCTAACTGTTTGGGTACTGACTCTCTTCCAGATTTCACCCAGGTCACTCCATGTTCTGTATAAACAACATATGGTGTCTTCAGCAGTAGGGTCTTAACATTAACCTGATGGGTCATCAAGTACTCTGACAGAAATCTGTCTTCTTTTGGGAAACCTTGTAGATCTCTCTGATCAACAGCTAATTGTGGATGTTAACCACATACTGTTGCTGGGAGTTACAGGCTAGCTCCAAGGAAAAGAAGAAAGAAAAAGGTAGGTATTCTAAAAGAACTAGAGAAAAGAGAGATAAGATGGAAAAAGAGAGAGGGGGGGGGATAATAACAGAAAATTAAGGTTAGTCTTCATCATACCTTCTCCAGGGCCCTGTGACTCAGGTGTTCCATCTAAGGACCTGATGAAGGTTCAACCGTTTAGTCTGTCATTTAGGGTGTAGAATTTTATGGTACCTTTGTCACTTGGGTCCTCATTTGTGTCCCCCCACTCCAACCTTACCCTTCCCTCCATTCCTACTCTCCATATTGTCTATTCTTCAAGATGCTTATTAGGTATGTCAACATCTTCAGATTCAGGTTAGGAGTCACAGAAGAGACCATGAGAGGATTATCTTTCTGTGAATGGGTGAGTTCACTGAGAATGATCTGTTCCAAGTTCAACCATTTATTTTAAAATTTAATTTTGTCATTTTCCTTACTCTTGTGTAGAATTCCATCAGGTAGATATACCACATCTTGGTTACCCATTTGTCTGATGATGGACATCTGGGTTGATTTTACCTCTTAGCTATTATAAAGTGAGCAGCTATAAAGATGGTTGAGCAACTCTCTCTGGAGTGATGCATGGGGCATTTTGGGTAAATGCCCAGTAAGGGAATTATTGTGTTTGTTGGTAACTCTATAGTCAATCTTTTTAGGAGTCTCCATATTGCTTTCCATAGTGGTTTTGCCATCTTACATTCTCACCAACAGTGAATTAGGATTCCTATTTCTCCACATCCTCACCATTATTTGGTTTAATTTGATTTTTTAATGTTTGCTATCCTTCCTGAGATAAGGTGGAATCTCATAAATGTTTCAGTTTCCATTTACTTGTTGATTAGGGATGATAAACATGCTATCATGTACTTGCCATTTGTATTTCTTCCTCTGAGAACTGGCTTTCCAGTCCTTTGCCCCATTTTGTGAGTGGTTTGTTTGACTTTTTATTATTTAGGTTTTTGAGTTCTTTGTAAATTCTAGAAATTAGGCTTCTGTCAGTTGTACAGCCAGCAAAAATTTTATCCCATTCTGTAGGTTATCTATTGGCTCTACTTATTGTATTTTTGTTTGTGAAGAAGTTATTCAGCTTCTTGAGATCCCAATGGTAGAGTGATTGTTTAAGTTCCTGAGCCAGAGGGGTTATGTTTAGGAAGTCTTTTCCCATTTATATGTCATGGAAAGTTCCTCCTATTGTTTCTTCAAGTAGTAGCCAATTTTCTCATCTTATATTGAGGTGTTTGATCCATTCGAACTACATTTTTGTGTATGGCAAGATGGATGGATCAAGTTTCATTGTCTTGCATATGATTATCCATTATTTACAGGACCATTTGTTGAAGATGCCATCTTCTTTCCAGCCTACATTGATTGGGACTTTGTCAAATATCAAGTAGCTATAGTTACTTGAACCAAAGTCTGGGTCCTCTGTTCTGTTCTGCTAGTCTATAATCCTGTTTTTATGTCAGTACCATGTTTTTTTTCTTCTTAATTACAATAGATTTGTAATATATCTTTAGATCAGGTATGGTGATGCCTCTAGAGCTTTTTTTTTTTCAGAGGCTCTGCTTGGATATCTGAGGCCTGCCATTTCATATGAATTTTGAGATAATTATTTTCTATTTCTGTGAAGAAAAATGTTGGGATTTTTATTGGTATTGCATTAAATCTGTATATTGCCTTTGGTAAGATTGCCATTTTCACAATGCTAATTCTGCCTATCTAGGAGACTAGTAGTTCTTTCCATTTTCTCAAGTTATCCTCAATTTCTTTCTTGAGTGTTTTTATGCTGTCATTGGATAGGTCTTTCACATCTTTTGTTAATGTTATTACAAGGTATTTTTGTTGTTGTTTTTCTTGCTATTGAAACATGGGACAATGTCACTTATTTCTTTCTCTGTTATCGTTGTCTTTTGTATATAGAAAGGCTACTGATTTTATGCACTGGTTTTGTATCCTTCTACTTTGCTGAAGGAATTAATCATCTTTAAGAGTTTTGAGATGGAGTTTCTCCAGTCTCTTATGTGTAGAATCATATCGTCTGTAAATAGGGCTAACTTTAATTTTTCCTTTCCAATCTGTAAACCTTTTATTTCTTTATCCTGTCTTATTGCTTGAGATAGGATTTCCAGTACTATGGTAAAGAGCAGAGGTGAAAGTAGACATCCCTGTCTTGTTCATGATCTCAATGGGAATGCCTTCAGTCCCTCCCTATTAAGTATTATTTGGGCTTTATGAGCTTTATGTACAACCTTTGTTATGTTGAGATATAAGCCATCCATGCCTATTCTTCCAGTGTTTTGATCATGAAGTGATGTTCTATTTTGTCAAAGGCCTTTTCTGCAACTATCAAAATGATCATGTGGGTTTTGTGTGTAAGCTTATTTATGTGGTCTATTACATCAACAGATTTCTCTATGTTGAATCATCCTTGCATTTCTGGGATGAAGCCTACTTGATCAACTTGGATAATGCTTTTGAGGTATTGTTGAATTAGGTTTGCTATCATTTTTTTTTTTTTTTAGGAACTTTGTGTCTAGGTTCATCAGGGAAATAGGCTTATAGTTTTATTTTCTTGTGACATCTCTACCTGGCTTTGGTATTAGGGGGATAAGTAGTTTCATAGAAGGAGTGGGAGATTTTTCCCTGTTCTCCAATTGTGTGGCACAGTTTGAGAAAAAATATGGTTTCAGTTCTTACATGAAGGTTTGATAGAATTCAGCTGGGAAGCCATCTTATCCTGGACTCTTCTTATTGGGGAGGTTTTTGAATACCTTTTCAATTTCAATGGGTGTGATAAGCTTGTTTAAGAGATTGATCTGCTCTGAGCTCAGCTTTGGTATGTGGCTTGTGTCCAGGAGTTCATACATTTCCTCCATGTTATGCAGCTTTGTGTAGTAGAGGTTTTTGAAATAAGTCCTGATGACTATCCCAATTTCACTTATATCTCTTGTGATCTCTTATTTTTCATTTCTAATTTTGTTAATTTGAAGCACCTGTTTATTTGATCAAATTGGCCAGGGGTTTATCAATCTTGTTTATTTTTTCAAAGAACCAGTTCTTTGTTTCATGAAATTTCTTAATCACGTTCTTAGTTTCCAATTCATTAATTATTTCATTCCATCTGGAGATTTCGGGTTGGATTCTTCTTGCTTTTCCAGAGCCTTTAGGTGGATGGTATATATGTATTTTTTTTATTTGAGATCTCTCTGTATATGTTATGAAAGCATTTAGGGCTCTGAATTTTCCCTTTAGGACCCTTTATAGTGTCCCTTAAGTTTTGGTATGATGTGTTCTCACTGTCATTCATTTCTAGAAATTTTGCAATTTCATTTTTTATTTCATGCACTACCCATTTATTGCTTAAAAGGGTGTTGTTCAGTTTCCAGGACCTGATGGGATTCCTGGTGCATCCTTTTTTGTCAGTTTCCAGGAATACCACATAGTGATCTGATATCATGCAGGAAATTTATCAATTTTCCTAAATATATGGAGGCAGGCTTTATGACCCAGTGCATGATGTATTTTAGAGAAGGTACCATGGGCTGCTGAAAAGAATATATAGTCTGTGGATTTGGGGTAGGATATTTTGTAGATGTCCATTATGTCTAATTGATCTATGGATTTCCCTATTAATTTTCTGTTTGGATGATTTATTTATTGCTGATAGTGGAGTATTGAAATCCCCAGCTTTGATGGTGTTAGGAGTTATTTCTGTTTTGTTTTCAAGTAGATTTTGTTTTATTAATTGTGGTGTTTGGTGGACAAAGATTGATGATTGTGATATCCTCTTGTTGGATCTTTCCCTTGATAAGTAGGAAGTGGTCTTCTTTATCTTTTTTGATTACTTATTGTTTGAAGTCTATTTTATCTGATATTTATATATTTACACATAATATTTATTTTATAGCTATGCCTGCTCATTTTTATTTCTATTTGTTTGGATTATTATTTTCCTCCCTATTACCCTGAGGAGGTATCTGTATTTAGTGGTGAGGTGGGTTTCTTGAAGACAGAAGATTGAGGAGGTCTAATTTTATAATCCACCCTGTTAGCTTATGCCTCTTGAAGGGAAAATTAAGGCCATTGATATTTAGGGTAATGAATGTAAGGTTTAATTTAATAGATGTCATATTGTGGTTGTTGTGGTTTGATGTTTTCTTGGACTTTGTAGTTTTTTGTGACCTCTCTGAGTTTGGTAATTGTGATCTGCTTCCTGTAGACCCTTGAGGTTGGTAATTTGACTCTTCTATGTGGAGTATTCCCTGAAGTACTCTCTCTATTTGTTTGGCTTTGTATTCGTATAGTTGGAAAACTGACTTTTATTATGGCAACATTTTTTTCACCATATATTGTGAGGGTTAACTTTGCAGGGTAGTATAGTTTGGGTTGGTATCCATAAGTTCTTAGATTTTGCTGTGTTTCATTTCATGACCTTCTGACTTTCAGGGTTTCCACTCAAGTAATTCTTATGGGGTTGCTTGCATATGTAATGTGTTGTTTCTCCCTAACTGTTTTTAGGACTTTTTCTTTCATATTGATGTTTAGAGTCTTAATAATAATATGTCTTTGAGAATTTCTCCTTTGGTCCAGCCTGTTTGGAGTTATGTTAGCTTCTTGTAACTTGACATGACTTTCTTTTGAGAGGGTTTTCTTTTTTAAAATATTTTATTTTATTTTTTCTCAATTTTATTAAACATTTTCCATGATTATAAAAAATATCCCATGGTAATACCCTCCCTCCCCCCACTTTTCCCTTTGACATTCCATTCTCCATCACATCCACTCCACATGTCAATAAGTCTCTCCTCTATTTGGATGCCATGATCCTTCCCTCCTCTTATGATGGTCTTGTGTAGGTAGTGTCAAGCACTATGAGGTCATGGATATCAAGGCCAATTTTTGGTCTGGAGGGAGCACGTTGTAAGGAGCCGAACCCTTCCTTTGGCTCTTACACTCTTTAGTCAACCTATTCCGCATTAGACCCTAAGCATTGGAAGGTGTGATCGAGATGCTACTCGGTACTCTAATTACTTCTTTCCAGCACCATGATACCTTCTGAGGTGTCCCAAGGTCACTGCCATCTGAAAAGAGAAGATTCTTGATCCAAAGTGAGAGTAGCGTTAATATAAGTGTAGGTATGAATATTAAAAGAAGTGCTTACTGGGTAGTGTGACAAACATAGAATATACACTTATTCAGACATCAGCAGATGTTACAACCCTAGGGTTCATGAATACATCTGTTTTAAGTTTTTAGTATCAGGGATGTATTCCCGCCCTTGGAGCAGGCCTCCAGTCCCATTGGAGGGAAGTTGGTTTCCACCATGACAGACATGCCACTATTGTACCTGCTGGCTCATTTGGCCTGGCTGGCCAATTATAAGGCTTGAAGTGTCCACTGTTGAGTATCTTCACTGGTGGTTTACCTTTCTTCCATTGAAATGCATGTAGAATGGCTTCTTTCAGCTTTCTGTCAGCTGGTCTACATGGAGGAGATTATTAGTTCAGTTCCAGCAGGATTTCTCAGTGGCCTTGCAGCCAAAGTATGTGTATTCTTCAGCAATAAGGACTTACCATCTATTCCTGGTGGGAAACCAAGGGCCTCAGCAATGACCTACGATGTTTTGGGGGCATTAGGGACCTCCCTGGCCAACAACTCACTGGAAGGAATCCCATCCCTGGCTCTGAAAATTTTCTAGCAACAATCTATGGCTCCTGAGTGTTCCATTATCCAAAACTGAAGGATTCCACATGATTTATTTATATAATCTCAGATTTCAATTAGCCCTCCCTCCACCTTTCCTTTACTCAATCTCCTCCCCTGACCTCACTTTAGGTCTATTCACCCCCATTAATCTATTCTTCTAGTTACATATATACAATACCAACCTATTAAGTAACCTCCTCCCTTCCCTTCTCTTCCCTTTGTGTCTCTTTTTTAGCTTACTAACCTCTGCTACTGAGTTTTTTTCTTTCTCACACAGAAGCCCAATCATCTGTAACTAGGATCCACATATGAGAGAGAACATGTGGCGCTTGGCTTTCTGGGACTGGGTTACCTCACTTAGTATAATCCTTTCCAGTTCCATCCATTTTCCTGAAAATTTCAAAACCATCGCTGCAGTCTGGCGCATGAACCCACCTCACCAGAGGCACTTCTGCTGGCCTGTGAGGGCTCTGGATGCCCTGGATCTCTCCTACTTCTCTGTTGCTGTTTCAATTTCCTATATACCTCATGTTTTAGTAAAAGTGTGTATTTTGCTGTGTTTTTGTTTTTGTTGTTGTTATTTTGGCTTTTCCCCCCTATGCTGCTTTGGCATGCTACCTACACCGCCATCTTAACCAGAAGTCAGGAAAGGTTTCTTTGATAATTTTGTTAAAGAAGTTCACCATGCCTTTGATCTGAACTTCTTCCCCTTCTAGTAGTGCCGTGATCCTAATGTTGGGAGGTTTAAGGGTATCCCATAGTTCCCTCATGTTCTGTTCACATAAGGTTTTGAATTTATTGAAACTTTTGGACTCACAAACTGTTTCTTCAATTTTGTCTTCCATTTCTCAGTTTCTATCCTCTACATGCCTTACTCTATTCTTGAAAGCATCTATAGAGTTTTGGGCTTGTTCAATTTGGTTTTTATTTTTTACTGAATTTTTTTTTTTTTTTTTTTTTGGTTTATTGAGGTAGATTCTCACTGTGGTCCAGGCTGATCTAGAATTCACTATGTAGTCTCAGGGTGGCATTTAACTCATGACGATGCTCCTACCTCTGCCTCCTGAGTGCTGGGATTAAAGGCGTGTGCCACCACGCCCAGCTTTTATACTGAATTTTTTATATATAGTTCCTAATTTTCTGCCGAATTCCCTTTTCACATAACTTTCTGATTTTCTTAATGCTTCTTGGATTTCCTCCTCTCAGTTCTTTATGTCTTCATTGAGCTTAGCCAGCTCATTATTGAGGTCTCCTTTTTTTCTTTCTCTCTCTCTCTCTCTGTCTTCAGGTCATTTAATTGTCTTTGGAACCTTTCCTGATTCTTAACTATTAGATCTTATCTAGCAAGGACAGCATTCATACAATTATTGGCCCTTTGTTGCTTTTCTGCAAGTCCTGCTATTTTCTTGGTCAGGGTTGCATAGCTTATATCTTGATTTTAGGGATCTCATCCTATTCTCTTTTCTGTGTGTTTTTGTTGTTGTTGTTGTTTGTTTGCTTGTTTTTGTTTTTGTTTTTCAAGGTAGCTTCTCACTGTAGCTCTGGCTGACCTGAAATTCACTCTATATTCTCAGGGTGGCCTCGAACTCATGGCAATCCTCCTACCTCTGTCTCCTGAGTGCTGGGATTAAAGGTGTGCACCACCACACCCAGTGTTGTCTGTATTTTGATTAGAGACACTCATTGTGGGATTGGGCAATCTTATTGGATTTACTCGCATTTGATTTTTCATGTTATTCATTTTTCATTGTAGTCTGCCCATCACACTGTAGGAGTCTTATCTAATTTAAGATGAAGCTATAGTCTACTCTTGAAGTGTCTTCATTGATTATGACCTTTTATGTTTGCTTCCACTAGGCATATAATGGCAATTGGGTCTACCTGCTCAGAGGGAAGGGGCCCATAAGGCTCCAATCAGGGCTCAGGGACATGATGCACGGGTTTGTTGTTCCATGATTTGGCTTATAGGACTATGTGTTCAGCTGGCCCGAGGGAACAGAGAGTAGGGGGAGATGTGACAAAGCAGAATGCTGTTGCTGCTAGGCTGTGGAGTCAGGAAGGATGGGAATTTGTGGTGGTTCTGAGATGCCAAAGGGTGAAGGGAAGGGATAGTGGGTTCTTTTGGATCCTGTAGCAGGGCATGAATGGAACTGCCAGGTCCTGTGACAGGGAAGGGTGGAAATAGAGGACTGCTGTGTGTCAGGTGACATGCAGGGGGTGTGTGGAGGTCCCCTGTGGTGTTGGAGCCTAGGGAGGGGTGAATCTAGCCTTCTGGCCTAGGTCCACGTATGGGGGTGGGGTGGCAGCAAGTGGGATGGTGTTCTTAAGTGTGAAGGCACATGATGCTATACTGGCCTGCTGGCCTGGGTCCCCTTGCCTACAGTTAGTGCAGGAGGAGCCTGTGGCTGGTACTATGGCTAGGACAGCTGCTTGAGCAGATTGATGAACTGGTGAGCTACCTGAGTGCATGGGAATAGGCAGATTCCCTGCTTTGCTCCTCTGCATCCTCCCATTGGACATGTATTAGATGCTACTCACCCCTAGAAGACCCAATGAACCATGAATGCCTTGCCTTTCCTTCCCTGGGAATTGTGGTGCAGTTATGTGGATGCCATGTTGACTGGATGTGTCCTAGAGTGTCATTTTTAAACATGTATTATTATACATCTTCCCTGACCAATACCTTATAAACAACTGCTGCAGAATTAAAAGTTTAGCTAAGAAAATTTTATGTTAATCTTCTAGAACTATTATTAGTGTGAATTGATCACTTGTGAGTCTGCCTATTTTGTTGGATGTATTCAGAATTCCTTGTAAGTTGGAGGGACCTGTGTAATATTAATTTTGCTATAGTATCTATTGACTCATAAACATACATAATAATTTATTGATTAGATAAAAATAAAATTATTTTATTCAACCTGGTGGTCTCTTCTAAATTAATGTACAGAAGTGCATTTCAGTGAGACCTTTGCTATTTTCTTTTTGCATAATTGTTGGAGGAAAAGACTTCAAGGAATTTTATATCACCTTACTTCAATGGAGAATGACAAAAATAGTGAATTTAATTTTACTACACTCAGTATTCTGTGAATGTACTTATAAGTGACCCAGAGTTTCACACCTTTTAGCCAAAGGTGCATTTGTTTGTTGGCATGCCTGTATACTTAGTACTCCTTTCCTGCTTCACTTTGAGGTTACAAAGCTGCCTGATTTAAGTTTATTCATGACTTTGTTGTAAGAGAGGCCATGTTGAGATTAGAGTTGATTTACCAAAGTGGGAAAAGTTAAGCCAATTTTTTATGAATGAAGATTCAAGCTAACATTATACTCTCTTTTGTTTCCACATTACAATTCCATTCTCCCATCTCACCAAGATAATTTCAGCAGGCAATGGATACATGAGGCTTGGCAAGACACCAGCCAAAAAGGTAGCAATAAGATCTCTCACTAGGGAAAAGGAAATGTAAGAAGACCCAATATATGCCAAATTCAAATAAAAAGACAGCACTTTGGAATCCTCAGCTCCTTGGGCATTAGGTCCAGCTGTGTTAACCAGTGGAATGTACTGGACTTCAAAGGAAGCTCAGGTCCTTCATAAATCAATGAAACCCTTCAGTATCATAGACAACTTTCTGATTTGGAATCCTCCCTGAGGCTTGCAGCTTAGTTGCATGAAAAGTATAGAATTTGCAAAGAAGATATCTGGATAAAGCATAATGAGCAAAAGTTGAGTCGATCCCTAGAGTCTGCTACTTACAAACTAAGGGACTTGTATCAGCCATATTCGTTGTATATAAAGTCCATAGGGTATCTGAATATCCTTTGGCTATCTCTTGGTCTGTGCTGAGATAGGAAAGAAGAGGGTGCACTCTGCATGACACACTGCTCTTGCTATCCATGCCCACAATCATAGGCCTATAACTATCACCTCCAATTTATGCAAGCCACATGATAAAGGTCGACCCTGCTTCTGGCCATTTGAACAGCATCTGTGTGGCATCCAGGACAGCTGGGACTATCTTAAGTACTTTGGTTGATGCTTACCTGCCTTTGCCAACAACACATGGACTTCCATATCACTGCACAGCTGTAAGGAAAATCCACCTTTTCTCATTTCAGGACATAGGAAATTATTATAGCAGTTGCTGTCAGGGTTGCAATACCAGAAATAATGAAAAATGCAGCACATCATTTTCTCTAAAAGCCTCTTTAGTGACATACCCTGTACTGCACAAGTGTAGGCAGGGCAGTGAGTTGTGACTTCATGTTGCCATGAAACCTGAATCTGCATGAAGCTGCCTCACTTCCCAGGTGTGTTTTCACCCCATTGTCAAAATGCACAAATATATGACTAAGGTTAGAGCTTTCAAGTGACATGCTCAAATCATAAATCAATTACTTATGAATACTTGCCTCTATCAACTGGACATAGGCTTCTTCTGAAACCTATGTAATAACCATAAACCCCTTGCTTACCCCACTTCCCCACACACACACACGCACGTGCACGTGCACACACAGCATCTTAGGCCCTTTGTGAAGCACAGGTGCAATATAGCCCAGGGTATTGAGGCAGAGCACAATGTCCGTGACCAAATGTAGTAGACATCTTCTGGTTTACAGAGATGAACATCCTGACCAGGTACAGTTATGGAGGAAGGAACTTATTGAAGCTTACAGATACAGGGTAGGTTCCATAATGGTAGTAGAAGCTGGCTTGCTTTCACAGGTCCAAACACACACAGAGAAAAACACAAGCTTAAAATCCAAACAAACAAACAAAAAAAGGCCACACAGCACAGCGTACTTCAGGGACTCCAGCTAGGGACAGTTTGTATACTTTTAGATTGAAATATTAAACCCACCACCACACCTTAATATCCCCCCAGTAACACTGCCTCCAGCTAGGTGGTTGCAGATGCATACTGCAAACTAATAAAACACTGAATATATTGGGGGGCCATCTATTCAAAGTACCACATTCCACCCAAGCCCCCAGTAGATTCATAACCATCATAATTGTAAATTGTACTCAGTCCAATTTCAATGGTTCCCACAGTCTTAACAAACTTAAGATATTAAGTCCTGTAAAATCAAACTAACTACATATAAAGGTACAGAGTAAACATTTTCAACTGGTATAATGCATTGTAAGGAGGGACTAAAACAATTCAAACTCAACCACCACCAAACAAACATCAAATTTTGTAGTACAAGTTCAATATAACCAGAGACTGACAGTCTCCAGGTTTTTTTCCCCCAATTCTGCCCCTCCAGATGGGCAGAGTAGCCAGGGAACACTTCCATCCTAGGCCAACAGCACGCTCTATGGTAGCCCTTGCAAAGTCCTGGTATATCCAAAATATCTTCAGGTCTTCATGCAAACCACAGCTCATTTTCCAAAGGTTCTTTCAGCCTATCAGGGCATCAGGCCCTGCCTCATGCCACAACTCAGCAGTAGCTCCTGGAACTATGTGCAATTCACGACCACTCCTCACATTTTTCTGAAACCAATACCAGGTGTGCAAGAAATAGCCACATTCTTAACCCAGGGATAAAATAAATCATAGCCTTGAAAAGCAGGTTCCTTCTCCTGTTAACTCTTTCCAAAAGCATTTGCAATTCTATGATAGTCTTTCCTCAGGTATCCTTTCCATTTTTATAATATAACGCAGTTGGTTATTTTCTTTAAGATTGCTCATTTGTTTGACATTAGCAACTTCAGTAACCTAAAACCAGTCTCAATGCCTTAAATTTAACTAGTGTGAGGTTTTCCAACTTAAAATCTTAGATCTCTAAGTCTAATATCTTTAGCCAAGCACATCAGTCCATTACAAATATAACCTTGATCAAACTCTATGGGCCTGAGCAGCAGAACTCAGTCAGCCCTTATGCCAGTATTCCAGTTCCAAAAATAGTCCAGTCTTTCCTTCCCCTTAGAAAGTTCATAAACCAAGCCTCTAAATTCAATACTGTCTGTACTTAATATTCTCAAACTCTCATCCAAGTAATCCATAAAATTGGCTTATCACTCCAGAAGACATCTTCAGTTGCATGCACCAAGTCCATACCCATTCCTCCAAAATAAAGGTTCCAAAAGACCAAAATCCATATGGTCAGGTTCATCTCACCCAACTCCTGGTACCAACTACTGTAGTAGATAGCTTCAGGTTTGCTGAGATGAACTTCCAGACCAGACACAGTTATGGAGGAAGGGATTTATTAAAGCTTACAGATCCAGGAGAAGTTCCATAATGACAGAAGAAGCTAGTCTGCCTTCACAGGACCAAACACACAGAGAGAAGCACAATCCTAGAAGCCAAAAGCCACACAACACAGCACCCTTCAGGAACTCCAGATAGAAACACTGCATATGTTTAGATTGAAATCTCAAACCCACCACCCACCACAACTTAAGATCTGCCCAGTGACGCTGCCTCCATCCAGGTGGCTACAGATGTAAACTACAAAATAATAAAGCACTGAATAATATATTGAGGGTCATCAATTCAAAGTAACATACCATGATAGTTAAAATATTAGTATTATTTCGATGTTGTACAACAGTGCAAAACACTATTTGTATCAGTTATGTTCTCATTGCTTGAACAACCAGGTGGGAGCAGAAAGCCTACAGATCCTGGAAACACAGAGAGGGAGGGAGGCATGGAAAGAATGAGGGAGAGTAGAAAGACAGAGAGAAAGAGAGAGAAAAAACAGGATTCTGCAGAGTAATCATAGCACCTCAAGGCCCTTCCCCAGTGACCTACTTTCTCTAGCAAAGATCTGCCTCTTATAGGTTCCACAATCTTACCAATTGGTGCTATGAACTTCAGGAGGCTTTTTATGTTTAAAACACAGCTGTGCACAACAACATTGCACATTTTAAACTTACATGGGACATCAAATTCTATTTCAGGCACTTCCTGGCCACATAACTTAAATGCACTGACAATACCACATAACAATTTCCTCTACAGTCCAGCATACTGCATTTCTCATTGATTTTATCATTTCCTCATTTACTTAATTAAACTTGAAAATGATTGTTAAATGTAAATAGTGTCATATAAAATCATAATGTCCTTAAGCTTTTGAGAATAGAAGATAAAGTCATGGTTAACAAAAAGAAGTACATGTGTGCATACATGTGTGTGCACACCATAGGTTGTCCTCTGAATTGGATATACCTGGGGAGCTCATAAACCCTGTGTAGCTAAATAGATATATTATGTCCTCTAAATATGTGTATGCCCATATATTAATAATGCTCTCACTTTTATGTAGAGGAGCTTTCCTTTTTAAAGGTTATGAATACGAGGAAATTCAAAACTCATCAAATTTCTGAGAAATGACAATTGAGTGCTAATCATTAAATGAGATACCTTTATCACACTCACAAAGGCTCAGGGACCATTTTGGAAGAGGTAATAAAAAGAATGTAAGAGCTAAGTGATGGGGAAGGGTGCATTGAAATTCTGATTTTCTGACACACAATATCCATTTCACTAATAACCTCATGGTGGAAGATTCTACCTAAACAATACATGCATAACATGAAGGCAAAATAAATGATTACATGAAAATAGAAGAGGGACTAGTTGGAAAAAGTTGTTCAGTGGAAGAGATATAGGGGGTGAAGGAGGATGGTGGAAAGGGGTTGTAATCCATGTTCACTGTGCATATGCATGGAAGTTGTCAATAAAATGTTTAAAAAATGTTTGAGGGGAGACTTCCAGTCAAGATGGTGTCCTCCTCACCACGCTTCAGCTCCCAGGGTATTATTGGACAAGATCTGTGGGGCTCCAGTGTGAGTAGGTCTTAGCAGACCTCCAGTGGGCAGATACAGTGCACGACAGTTGGAAATATGCTGATTCCCATGCTCTGCAGTAACCCACTATACCCACTGGTTCCCTCAACCACCTGCCCCAGGCATGAGCCCCCAACAAGGTTCTCTGTGGTTCTACCTGCAGAATCTGTTGACTAGGGCCTGCATGCAGACTATATCCCCTGAGGTTCCATCATTGTGTCTGTCTGTAAACTAGCCCGTTGGATCTCTCCGCAGAGTCTCCACCAACTGCCAACCATGGCTCATGCACCTTCCCTGTGTCCAATAGTCCCCTCCCCCACCAACAGCATGTGTTGGTGTCTGCAGCCATCCCTCTTGCTTGGAGCCCCTCCTACCAACAGCATGTGTGACTAACCACAGGTCTTCCCTCTAATCCAGAGGACTGCTTCCTGCTTCTGTTAGAGACTGCATGCTCTCTATATCTCCTTGAGATAAGCCCTACTGCATATGGGTGGCTTGAACAGCATCTGTCGAGGGCCTGTGCTCCTTTCTTCTCTCCCAGAGGGGAAGCACACCCCTAAAGTGTTTGTCAATGGCATGCACAGTGTTTATTGGTGGCCTTTGCAGATTTCTTCTTGCTTCCCAGTCTCCTTGAGGTCCACTGCACTGCCTCTGGCCTATATATGCCTCCCATAGACTGCTTCAGCTGATCCCATAGCCTACCTGCACTCCTCCCCTCTGTCTTGCACCCTTGGTGGGTTGGCTTGAAAGCGGTCTCACTCTTCCCGGAATTGCAAACCCTCGCGCATTATGCTGTCTACAGGTTCCCTTGTGTGTGTCACAAGATCAGTGTCCCTTTCTTCCTCACACCAGCCAACTCCTTGTTGTGGCTTGGGCTGAGGAACCCAGAAACCCCCAGCATATCTACATTACTGCACCCTACTCCTAGTAACTAGGAGCATCACATCAGCCCCAACAGGGGAACACAGAAAATCCAGGATATCACCTGTCTGGATGAACCAGTGAGTAATGCATAACCTGCCCATGTGGGTTCAAGAGGAGGGCAAGAGCAAGTGCTATAGCTGAATCCTAAGGCAAGATACAGCTGAGACAAGGTTAAAAGACATCTCACCTGCACTATTAAGCAAAAACAACCCAGAGAGGATGCTGCACTTACACACTTCACAATCTGTCCATCCCAAAATACAAAGCTATCATTAGCCTATTCTACTCAAACATAAAAGTGAATACTAGCCCAAGGCTCTACATGGGAAAGCTCTTGCATCCACCTTAAATAAGATTCCCACACTGTGATAGACAGAACACAACACAAAAGAAACAGCAGGAAACATCAAATGGAGAGAGCTCCAACAAAGTTTCATAGTCCCACAATGGAAGTCTCTAATGAAAACATAGAGGGAAAACAGGAATAGAATCCCAAAATGAAGATACAAGACATGTGGCCCTGACAAAGATAATGGAAGACCTGACAGGATATCAACAAAATCCAACAAACACATAAATTAAGTCCACACAGCTGTCTTCAATAGGCTTCACTTAATAGAAGAAACCTAGAGAGATCCCTGAAAGTGAACCAAAAATATAGAGAATCTCAATTACCAGCTGGTTAAACTCAGTAAAGACATAAGTAAATGCAAAAATGAATTCTAAGAAACATAAAGAAAATAAAATTTGACCTGTAGTTGGAACTTGAGAAAATGCATGGATACTATACAGAAAAGGCAATAGAAAATACATGCCAAATTGGACTAGTGAAAACCTCTCTAGAAACCCTCAATAGAGTTAATTATGTGGAGGACAGAACCTCAAAGCTGAATGACAAAATAGAAGAAACAGATTGGGAGTCCAAATCTTTACCAAGTTAAAAAAAATTTGTGAATAAAATATGAGTGAAATATGGAATACCCTAAAACTCTTAAGATTTGGATTATTGGTATAACAACAAGAAGAAGAAATTCAAACCAAAGGTATGGAGACCTTATTCAAAAATTTATCAAAGAAAAATTCCCCACCCTCTCAAAAGAGACTCCCATCAAAATTCAAGAAGCTAACAGAACTCCAAACAGATAGAAAAATGAAGAAACTCTCCAAGGCACAACATCATTAAAACTCTAAACAACAAAAACAAAGAGAGTGCTAAAAACAACAAGAAAGAAACAATGTATTACATACAAAGGCAACTCTGTCAGAATTACCTCAGATTTCTCAATAAAAACCCTGAAAGACAAAAGGGACTGAAATGAAGCACTTCAAAGTCTAAAGAACTGTGGCTTCCAGCCCAAACTACTGAACCCAGTGATGTCCCTCATAATAGATGGTGAAATAAAAACTTCCCATGGTAAAAGCCAGCTCTATGATTATATGATCACAAAGCCAAACCTACAGAGAATTCCTAAGGGATTACCATACACAGAAGAGTCAAACAACCATTGTCAAGAGCCAAAAAGAAGCAGATCATATTAACCAAAACTAGAGCAGGCTCAGAAAAGGACAAAGTCCAAGAAGCATGAAACCCCATAACCCTAGGATAATAAACTTAGGTGTTCGGAATGCTATGTCTGGCCCAGCTGATGGAAATATGTGAAGTAAAGCTTCCTATTATTAGGGGTAGACTTATGAGTTTATAGCCAATTTCTAGTTGCCACAGTTTGGCACTTTCTGTTGCTGTTGTCTATCTAATGTTGGCCAGGAGGTGATGGCCAACCTCTGCTCATGTCATCATTTTTCCCTAACATCATGGAGCATTCCCTCAAGTATGTAAGTCAAAATAAATCCTATTTTTCCACAAGATGCTCTTGGTCAGGTGTTTTCTACCAGTAATGCAAATGTGATGGCAACACACCCAAACATGGCAGGGATTACATCAAACATCACAATTAAAACCTTAAATAAAACTCAGGAGCTGTAGATTGTTGCTAGAAAATTTTCAGTGCCAGGGATGGGATATACCTTCCAGTGAGGTGTTGGCCAGAGAGGTCCCTGATGCCCCCATAACATTATAAGGCTATTGCATAGGCCTTTGGTTTCCCACCAGGTAAGACCCTATTGCTAAAGACACCATATACTTGGGCTACAAAGCCACTGAGAAATCCTTCCGGAACTGAGCTGATAACCTTGTCCATGTAGACCAGCTGACAGAAAGCTGGAAGAAGCCATTCTACATGTAGTTCAATGGGAGAAAGATAAACCACCAGTGAAGATACTCAACAGTGGACACTGCAAGCCTTATAATTGCCAGCCAGGCCAAATGAACCAAACGGGGCAATAATAGCATGTCTGTCATGGTGGAAACCAACTGCCCTCTAATTGGACTGGAGGCCTACTCTATGGGAGGGAATACATCCCTGCTACTGAAAATCTAAAACGGGTAGTCATGAGCCCTAGGGGTGTGACATCTGCTGCTGTCTGGCTAAATGTATATACTATGCTTATCAAACTGCCCAGTAAGCACTTCTCTTAATATTCATACCCTTATATTAATGCTACTCTCACTTTGGGAGGAGAATATTCTCATTTCAGATAGTAGTGACTTTGGGAAGACTCAGAAGGCATAATACTGCTGGAAAGAAATGACTGTAGTACTAACATCTCAATCACACCTTCCAAGGCTCAGGGTCTAATGCTGAAGAGGTAGCAGAAAGAATGTAAGAGCCAAAGGAAGGGTAGGACTCCTTACAACGTGCTCCCTCCAGACATAAAGTGGCCTGGATATCCATGTCCTCCACTACGTACACATGACCATCATAAGAGGAGGAAGAGATCATGACATCAAAATAAAAGACAGACTGATTGAGATGGGGAGGGGACATGATGGAGAATGAGATTTCACCAGGGAGAGTGGGGAGAGGAAGGGTATTACCATGGGATATTTTTTACAATAATGGAAAATGTTAATAAAAATTGAGAAAAAAACTTACATATCAAAAGACATGAGTTAACAAAGTAGATCAGAAAAATTGACCCTTCAAGCTTGGGGTTGTGACGCATGCTTTTAATCCTAGCATCTTGAGGTAGAGGTAAAAGGATCACTATGACTTCAATGCCATCCTGAGACTACAGAGTGAATTCCAGGTCAGCCTGGACTAGGGTAAAACCCTACTTCGGAAAAAAAGAAAGAAAGAAAAACCGACCCTTCAATATGTTGTCCTCAAGCAACCCTCCTCACCACTAAAGACATAAGACACCATTTCAAGGTGAAAGAATAGAAAATGATATTCCAGTAAGGGTCTAGTGAAGGTTCAGCCATTTGGTCTGTCTTATTTTACTTCCTAAAAGACAGACCAAATGGCTGAACCTTCACTAGACCCTCACAGGAAACACCTGAACCACAAGACACTGGAGAGGGTAGGATCAAGACTGACCTAAATCTCCTACATCTTCCCTCCCTCCCTCTCCCCCTCTCCCCTCTATCTCTCTCCTCTCTAACTCTTGTATATTAGTTATCTTTTTCCTCAATTTCTTAGTGGACACCGACCTGTAACCCCCACTTCCAGCTTGGGCCTACCATCCACAATGAGCTTTTGATCAGAGAAACCTACAAGGTTTCCCAAAACAATGACAGACTTCTGTTAGAGTAATTGATGACCCACCAAAGGCCAGTGGTAAGACCCCATTGCTGAAGACTCCATACGCAGCTGACGCGTAAAATGGAATGACATGGCTGGAAGCCAGGAGAGAGTCAGTCCCCAGAAAGTCAGCGTGTCTAGTGCCAGAAGGCACTACATTGGCGCCTGGGGGAAATGACCAAGATCTGTCCAAGCAACACATTGTTTAACCTAATTAGCAACAAATAACCGGATGTAATGCCCACACAAGTGCAATAGTGGTACACAGCCATGATAAGGAATCAATTGCTCTTGATTTGGCTAACTGATCCACTCAGTGATACTAGACCCTTAGCTGGAGCTGGGAAACAAGTCAGAACCATACCCAAACACAAGCCCACTCTACAATATCAAGCTACCATCAATCACGGGGTATAAGAGGGCCTACACTTATCAAACTGTCTATCAAAAAAGTAAGTGTTATCTCAATTTTCCAGGTGATAACTTACTCTCCATTAGAGAATCTGCTTCTCTTTTCCAGATAGATGCAGATCCTAAGAAGAGAGCTGCCCCAACATACCTCAAAAGGGGCCCAACTGAAACTAAGGACAACTGGCGAAATAAGCAAGGGTGATGTTTTCCTGTGAACCGGATACCAGCATAAAGGGGAAGGAGATCAATGCAGAGAAAAATCAACTCCTACCAAATCAGAGCACCAAAGCCTCAGAGGCCCCCAACACCTCAGCACTAAGCAGACCAAAAATGAACCCAACATGGCTCAGGGCAATCTTGCGGAAGAGGGGGCGGAAAGAATGTCAGAGTTACATGTTGGGTCATGATTTGCAGAGACATTTATCATACTAATAACTTGGGGCTAACTCCACAATGCACGACCCATTTTCATTAACAAGAAGGGTCTAATGGGAGGGGGTAGATCACAGATGAACCTAAATAATGGTACCAAACTGCCTGTATTCACTGATGAAAACTAATAAATTAAATTAAAAAAAAAAAGAAAATGATATTCCAACCAAATGGCAAAAAGAAACCAGCAGTTGTTTAATGTATATCTTCAAACCAAAAGTAATCAAAAAAGACCAAGAAGGCCACATATTAGTCATCAAAGGAATGATCCAATAAGAAAATACAATCATAAATCTATATTCACCAAACATTGGTGGAACACAGTTTATAAAACAAAGCATGCTTGACAACAAACCAGAAAAAAAAAAAAAAAAAAAAAAAAACACCAACATAGTTGGGAACTTACTCCACTGTCATCAACAGGCTGATCATCCAAACAGAATCTCAATAGGGAAGTGAGAGAGCTCAACAGCACCATAGATCAAGACCTAACAGACATTTATAGAGCATTCTACACAAATTCTATAGAATGCACATTATTCTCAGCAGGCCCTGAAACCTAGTCCAAAATAGATTATATATTAGGCCATAAAGACTAACTCTATAAATTCAGGACAATTAACATAATCCCTACATCATATCAGATCACAACACTAAAAAAGCTAGAAATTAGCAACAAGAGATACTTTTGGAACTCCACCAACTCTGGGTGACTGAAAAGCACACCTTTAAGCAATAAATAGGTAATAGAATAAATTAAAAAAGAAATTATAAAATTTGTAAAATTGAATCACAATGAGAACACAACTTACCAAAACTCATGAAACACAATGAAGGCAGTCTTTTGGGAAAAATTCTTAGCATTAAATGCCTTCATAAGAAACACAGATCTCAAATTAAAAACATAACCATCTGCCAAAAGGTGTTGGAAAAACTAGAAGAATCCAACCCTAAAAGCTCAAGATGGAAAGAAATAATCAAGATCAGAGCAGAAATTGATGAACTGGAAAAGAAGAAAACAATAAAATCGTTGAGATGAAGAGCTAATTCTTTAAAAAAGTAAACAAGATTGATACACCCATGACCAATTTTATCAAGCAAAGAAAGGCATATCAAATTTAAAATCAGCAATGAAAAAGAAGATGTCAAAACAGACATAAACAAAATTGGAAATATGAGACAACTGTGGTGGCACACACCTTTAATCCCAACATTTGGGAGGCAGAAGTAGAAGGATTATTGTGAGTTCAAGGCCTCTCTGAGACTACATAGTGAATTCCAGGTCAGCCTTGGCTAGAGTGAAACACTGCTTCAAAAAAAAATTACAAGTATGATCATGACTTTTTTTAAAATTTATTTTATTAGTTTTCTTTTCAGCAAATACAGGCAGTTTGGTACCATTGTTTAGGCTCATCCATGATCCCCCCCTCCCAATGGACCCACTTGCTGATGTAAATGGGTCATGCATTGTAGAGGTAGCCCACATTTATTGGTACAATAAATGTCTTTGCATATCATGACCCAACATGTGACTCTGACCTTCTTTCCGCCCCCTCTTCTGCAAAATTTCCCTGAGCCATGTTGGGTTCATTTTTGGTCTGCTTCAGTGCTGAGGTGTTGGGGGCCTCTGAGGCTCTGGCTCTATGATTTGGTAGGTGTTGATTTGTCTCTGTGTTGGTCTCCTTCCCCTTTGTGCTGGTATCCAGTTCATCAGGAAAACAGCACCCTTGCTTCTTTCGCCAATTTTCCTTAGTTTCAGTCGGGCTCCTTTTGAGGTATGTTGGGGCATATGATCTGCATGTATCTGAAAAAGATAAGCAGATTCTACAACGGAGAGTAAGTTAGCATCAGGAAAATTGAGATAACACTTTTTTGATAGAGAGTTTAATAGGTGTAGGCCCTCTTGTACCCCATGACTGATGGTAGCTTGATTTTGGAGAGTGGGCTTATGTTTGGATATGGTTCTGACTTGTTTCCCAGCTCCAGCTATGGGTTCTGTACCACTGAGGGGATCAGTTAGCCAAATCAAGAGCAGTTGGTTCCCCACCATGGCTTTGTGCCACAATTGCACTTGTGTGGGCATCACACCAGGTTATTTGTTGCTAATTAGGTTAGACCATGAGTTGCTTGGACAGGTATTGGTTATTTCCCCCAGTCACCAATGTAGCACCTTCTGGCACTAGACACTCTGACTGTCTGGGGACTGACTCTCTCCTGGCTTCCAGCCATGCCATTCCATTTTACGTGTCAGCTGCGTATGGAGTCTTCAGCAATAGGGTCTTACCACTGACATTAGGTGGGTCATCAAGTACTCTGACAGAAGTCTGTAATTCTTTTGGGAAACCTTGTAGGTTTCTCTGATCAAAGCTCATTGTGGATGATAGCCCCAAGCTGGTAGTGGGGGTCACAGGTCAGTGCCCAATAAGAAAATGAGGAAAAACATAACTAATATACAAGAGTTGGGGGGGGTAGGGCAAGAGGGAGGGAGGGAAGATGTAGAAGATTTAGGTTAGTCTTGAAAGTACCCTCTCCAGTGTCTTGTGGTTAAGGGGTTTCCTGTAAGGGTCTAGTGGAGGTTCAGCCATTTGGTCTGCCTTTTAGGAAGTAGAATTATATGGTACCATAGCCATTTGGGTCCAGATTAGTGTGTCCCACCCCTTCAATGCCCTCCCCTCCCTCCCCATCCATCCTAGTGTCTAGTCCATGAGGTGCTTGCTGGGTATGTAAGGTATCTTGGGTAGATTCAGGTTAGGTGTTGTAGATGAGTGAGACTGTGTGTTGATTTTTTTTCTGTGATTGGGTAAGTTCACTGAGAATGATCTGTTCCAGGTTCAACCATTTTTCCTCAAATTTCTTTGTGTTGTTTTTTTCTTACTGCTGTATAGAATTCCATTGTGTAGATATACCACATCTTCGTTATTCATTCTTCTAATGATGGACATCTGGGTTGATTCCAGCTTTTAGCTATTACGAATTGAGCCTCTACAAACATGGTTGAGCAAATCTCTCTGGCCTGTGGTTTTAAGGTTTTAGGGTAGATACCCAGTAAGGGTATAACTGGGTCTGTTCGTATCTCTATAATCAGTTTTTACAGGAGTCTCCATATTGCTTTCCAAAATGGTTGTACCATCCTACATTCCCACCAAGAGTGAATGAATGTTCCTGCTTCTCCACATCCTCGCCAGCATTTATTTTCATTTGATTTTTTTTGATGTTGGCTATCCTTATTGGGGTAAGGTGGAATCTCATAGTTGTTTTAATTTGCATTTCTCTGATGATTAGGGATGATGAACATTTTCTTAAGTGTGTGTTTGCCATTTTTAAATCTTCCTCTGTGAACTGCCTGTTCAACTCTGTGCCCCATTATGCGAGTGGGGTGTTTGTCTTCTTATTGTTTAGAATTTTGAGTTCTTTGTAGATTCTAGAGATTAGGCCTTTATCAGTTGAATAACCCACAAAGATTTTCTCCCATTCTGTGGGTGTTCTATTGACTTTGCTTATTATATGCTTATCTGTAAAGAAACTCTTTAGCTTCATATGATTCCATTGGTTGAATGACTTTTTAAGATTGGGAGCCACTGGGGTTTTGTTCAGGAAGTCTTTTTCCATTCCTATATCATGGAAAGTACTTCCTAAATTTTCTTCCAGTAGTATTCGACTTTCTGGTCTTACGTTGAGGTCTTTGATCCATTTGGATTTGAGTGTAGTGCATGGTGAAATGTGTGGATCAAGTGTTAGTTTCCTGCATTTGGTTATCCAGTTTGTCCAGCACCATTTTTCGAAGATGCTATCTTTTTTCCAGCCTATATTGTTCTGGCCTTTGTTGAATATCAAGTAGTTATAGTTGCTTGATGCAAAATCTGGGTCCTCAAGTCTATTCCATTGGTCGATACACCTGTTTTTATGCCAGTACCGTGCTGTTTTTATTACTATGGCTATGTAGTATAGCTTTAGATCAGGCATGGTAATGCCACCAGAGGTATTTCTTTTGCTGAGGATATGTTTGGATATGTGAGGCCTTCTGCTTTTCCATATGAAATTTGAGATCATTTTTTCTATCTCTGTGAAGAACACTGTAGGGATTTTAATTGGAATTGCATTAAATCTGTATATTGCCTTTGGTAGAATTGTCATCTTCACAATGTTAATTCTGCCTATCCAGGAGCATGGGAGATCTTTCCATCTTCTCAAGTCCTCCTCAATTTCTTTTTTGAAAGTTTTTATATTTTTGTTGTATAGATCTTTTACTTCCTTGGTTAATGTTATTCCAAGGTATTTTATTTTTTTTGTTGCTATTGAAAATGGGACTATGTCCCTTATTTTTTTTTTTTCTGTATCTTTGTCATTTGCATACAGAAATGCTACCGATTTTTGTGCATTGATTTTGTATCCTGCTACTTTTCTATAGGAGTTAATCACCAGGAGTTTTAGGATGGAGTCTTTCAGGTCTCTTACATATACAATCATGTCATCAGCGAATAGAGCTAACTTAACTTCTTCCTTTCCAAATTGTATCCCTTTTATTTCCTTCTCCTGTCTTATTGCTTGAGCTAGGACTTCCAGAACTATATTGAAAAGCAGAGGTGAGAGAGGACATCCCTGTGTTGTTCCTGATCTTAATGGGAATTCCTCCAGTCTCCATTAAATATTATTTGGGCCTTTGGAGCTTTGTATATTGCCTTTATTCTGTTAAGATGTGAACAGGCCATGCTGATTCTCTGCAATGTTTTGATCATGAAGTGATGTTGTATCTTGTCAAAGGCCTTTTCTGAATCTGTCAAAATGATCATGTGGTTTTTATGTTTAAGCTTGTTTATGTGGTATATTACATTGACATATTTTCATATGTTGAACCACCCTTGTGTTCCTGGGATAAATCCCACTTGGTCAAGGTGGATAATGCTTCTGATGTGTTGTTGGATTCGGTTTGCCAGTATTTTGTTCAGGATCTTTGCATCTATGTTCATTAGAGAAATAGGCCAGTAGTTTTCTTTTCTTGTGGCATCTCTTCCTGGTTTGGGGATTAGGGTGATAGTAGCTTCATAGAAGGAGTTGGGTAGCTTTCCCTGTTCTTCAATTGTGTGGCACAGTTTTAGGAAGATTGGTTTGAGTTCTTCCATAAAGGTTTGATAAAATTTGTCTGGGAATCCATCTGGTCTTGGACTCTTCTTTTTGGGGAGGTTTTTTTTTTTTTTTTTTTTTTTTTTAGTACTTTTTCAATCTCCATGAGTGTGATGGGTTCATTGAGGTGATTAATCTGCTCTGAGTTTAGCTTTGGTAGATGATATGCGTCCAGGAATTTATCCATCTCCGCCACATTTTCCAGTTTTGTGGAGTAGAGTTTTTTGAAATAAGTCCTGATGATTCTCCCAATTTCATTTATGTCTGTTGTGATCTCTCCTTTTTCATTTTGAATTTTGTTAATTTGGAGTCTCTCCTTTTTTTGCTTGATCAAATTGGCCAGAGGTTTGTCAATCTTGTTTATTTTTTCAAAGAACTGGCTCTTTGTTTTCTTGATTGCCTTGTTTGTTTCCTTGGTTTCCAATTCATTAATTTCTGCTCTGATTTTAATTATTTCTTTCCTTCTGGAGCTCTTTGGGCTGGATTTTTCTTGTTTTTCCAGTGCCTTTAGGTTATTATATGGTTATATGGTTAGGCTATTGATTTGGGATCTTTCTGACTAAAATTTTTATGAAGGTATAGAGTGCTATGAATTTTCCCCTGAGGACTGCCTTCATTGTGTCCCATAAGTTTTGGTATGATGTGTTCTCATTGTCATTAATTCCAGGAATTTTGCAATTTCATTTATTTCATCCACAATCCATTTATTGTTTAAGAGTGTGCTGTTCAGTTTCCAGGTGCCATTGGGATTCTTGGTTGGTCTTTTTTGTTGATTTCTAGCAATATAGCATTGTGGTCTGATATCATGCAGGGAATTATGTCGATTTTCCTAAATATGTGGAGGCAGTCTTTGTGACCCAGTATATGGTCTATTTTGGAGAATGTTCCATGGGCTGCTGAGAAGTATGTGTAGTATGTGGATTTGGGATGGAAAGTTCTGTAGATGTCCATTGGGTCTAAGTGTTCTATGGTTTTCTTGAGCTCCCTTATTTCCCTGTAGAGTTTCTGTTTGGATGATCTGTATATTACTGATAATGGTGTGTTGAAGTCCCCAGCTATGATGGTGTTGGTGGTTGTTTCTGTTTTATTGTCATGTAGGTTTTGTTTTATGAACTTTGGTGCCCCTGTGTTTGGCACATACAGATTTATGATTATAATATCCTTTTGATGGATTGTTCCCTTGATAAATAGGAAGTAGCCTCCTTTGTCTTTTTTGATTTTTTTTGGTTTGAAGTCAATTTTGTTTTATATTAATATAGCTACTCCTGCTTGTTTCTTATTCCCATTTGCTTGGAATATTGTTTTCCACCCTTTCACCCTGAGGAGGTTTCTGTCTTTAGTGGTAAGGTGAGTTTCTTAAAGGCAGCAGATTGAGGGATCTAATTTTTTGATCCACCCTGTTAGCTTGTGTCTCTTGATGGGTGAATTTAGGCCATTAATATTTAGGGTAATGACTGTGAGATTTGATTTAATCCCTGCCATGTATTGGTGGTAGAGGTGTGTGGTGGTTTGATTCAGGTGTCCCCCATAAACTTAGGTGTTCTGAATACTAGGTTCCCAGCTGATGGATATTTGGGAATTAATGCCTCCTGGAGGGAGTGTATTGTTGGGGGCGGGCTTATGGGCTTTATAGCCAGTTTCCCCATGCCAGTGTTTGTCACACTCTCCTGTTGCTATGGTCCACCTTATATTGGCCAGGGGGTGATGTCTACCTCTGCTCATGCCATCATTTTCCCCTGCCATCGTGGAGCTTCCCTTCAAGCCTATAAGCCAAAATAAATCTCTTTTTCCCAGAAGCTGCTCTTGGTTGGGTGATTTCTAACAGCAATACAAACCGGACTGCAACAGTAAAGTGGTACCAAAGAATGGGATTGCTGCTAGACACCTGACTATGTGGCTTCAGCCTTTTGTAGCTGATTTTCAAGAGGAAAGTGGAAGGAGTTGAAACCTTGGCCTAAGAGATGCCTTACAGTGCTCTAATTACAGCTTAATGGACTATTCTGATCTGAGCTCTAAGACCTGAATGCAGTAAGAACTATGGACTGTGAGGTTTGGCTTATAAGGCTGAGAAAGAGCTGTGTCTGGACTGGGCTAGCAGTTTGTGTGAGAAGCTTGCTCTTGTGCCCATGTCCTGAGAAGTTGTGCAGGGTTGTTTAGCGTAGAAATGAACTGGTATGTGCAGAGGGATATGGCACAGAAAGGAAAATCTTTGGGTGAACTCCTGCCCGTTCAGCTGCAACTGAGAGATAACAACCTTTGAGACTGGGCTAGCTGACCTGCGCTGGGGCAACAGGAAGAATGTCAGCTCGGGTGCTCAAGGAGTGCCCTGTTCTTCAAAGTCTGCTTTATTCCCCCCTGGATTAACAAATTGGCACCTACCTGGTATCATGGAGTATAAAATGCTGGAAAGAGGGTCATTGAGTTTGCAACATGGTCTTGTGTTTTGGAAATGGCCATGGGCAGTGTGAAGCAGGTTTGCTGGTTTCCTGCATAGAGACCCCATGGAGCCATGAGGATGAACCGTGGCTTGCAGTAGAGACCCAGTGGAGATGCCGGGACCATGAGATGGCTGCCGAGGAGCTGCCAGCCTCGATGAAGTTTTCCAGGACTGTGAGTAGCCTAGCTGGAGGGGCGGAATTGGAATGCCAGAGACTTGTTGCTGGTTAGAATTATCAGACTTGAAGATTTGTCACTGGCTAGACTTGCTGGACTTGAAGCTACAGAGTTTGATATTTGCCCTGGTTGTTTTAAATCTTGTATTGGTTGAATGTTTCTATGCTATGCCCAATGCCATCTTTTGCAGTATGAATATTTATTCTGTGCCATTATGGGTTTTTGAGGTTATGTTTTGGTATTATGGCTCAGTTAAAAGATCTTGGACTATGGGGATGTATGAACATCATTGGGATTGATAAAAACTATGGGGACTTTTAAAATGAGATGAATGCATTGCATTTTACATCATGTATTATTATCAGTTTATGGGGGTCAGGGTGGAATGTGGTGGTTTGATTCAGGTGTCCCCCATAAACTTAGGTGTTCTGAATACTAGGTTCCCAGCTGATGGATATTTGGGAATTAATGCCTCCTGGAGGGAGTGTATTGTTGGGGGCGGGCTTATGGGCTTTATAGCCAGTTTCCCCATGCCAGTGTTTGTCACACTCTCCTGTTGCTATGGTCCACCTTATATTGGCCAGGGGGTGATGTCCACCCTCTGCTCATGCCATCGTTTTCCCCTGCCATCGTGGAGCTTCCCTTCGAGCCTGTAAGCCAAAATAAATCTCTTTTTCCCAGAAGCTGCTCTTGGTTGGGTGATTTCTAACAGCAATACAAACCGGACTGCAACAAGGTGTGTTGGTGTTTTCATGAAATTTGAAATTTTTGGGGTCTACTGTGTGTTTGGTTGTTGTTATCTGCTTCTTGTAGGCATTTGTGTTTCGTTATTTGTTTCTTCTCTGTGGAGAATTTCCTGGAACATTTTCTGTAGGTTTTGTTTTGTGTTCATGTAATTGTAAAGCTGAGTTTTGTCATGGAAAGTTTTTCTTTCACCATGTATTATGAGGGAGACTTTTGCTGGGTAGAGTAGTTTGCATTGGAAGCCATGGTTTCTTAGAGTTTGGAGAGTTTCATTCCAGGCCCTTCTAGCTTTCAGGGTTTCTATGGAGAAGTCTGAAGTAATTTTGATGGGGTTTCCTTTGAAAGTGGTGTGCTGTTTTTCCCTAGCTGCTTTTAATATTTTCTCTTTGGTATCAATATTTAGAGTCTTAATGATAATATGTCTTGAAGAGTTTCTCCTTTGGTCTAGTCTGTTTGGAGTTCTGTTTGCTTCATGTATCTTGATGGGCCTTTCTTTTAAGAGACTGGAGAAATTTTCTTCAATTATTTTGTTAAATAAGTTCCTTATGCCTTTGGTCTGAAATTCTTCTCCTTCTGGTATTCCAATGATTCTGATATTAGCACGTTTAAGTGTATCCCACAATTGCCTCATGTTCTGTTCACAGGAACTTTTGAACTTACTGAAATTTTTGAACTTTTGTACTGTTTCTTCCATCCTGTCTTCCAGATCAGAGTTTCTGTCCTCCACTTCGCTGACTATTCTTGAGAGCCTCTAGAGAGTTTTGGACTTGTTCAATTAAGTTTGCATTTTCTACTACTTTCCTATGTATCACTTCCATCACTCTGTCCAGCTCCCTTTTTACCTCATTTTCTGATTTTCTTGATGATTATTGGAATTCATCCTTGCATTTCTTTATGTTTTCATTTAGTGTGGCCAGCTGATTTTTAAGGTCCTCTTTTGGGCTGGAGAGATGGCTTAGCAGTTAAGCACTTGCCTGTGAAGCCTAAGGACCCCAGTTCGAGGCTCGGTTCTCCAGGTCCCACATTAGCCAGATGCACAAGGGGGCGCACGCGTCTGGAGTTCGTTTGCAGAGGCTGGAGGCCCTGGCGCACCCATTCTCTCTCTCCCTCTATCTGTCTTTCTCTCTATGTCTGTCACTCTCAAATAAATAAATAAATTTTTTTTTTAAAAAAAGGTCCTCTTTTATTTCACTCTCCCTCAACTCTCTTAGCTCTCTTTGAATTTCTTCCAATGTCTTATCATATTGCTCTATCTTAGTGATGGTAGCATCCACATGATTATCGGTCCTTTGTTGCTATCCTGGAAGTTCTAGCAGTAGGTTGGTCAGGGTGGCATTGCTCATAGCTTCCACTTGATGTTCTGATCCTAAAAACTCTTCTATGTTTTGGTTAGATGTAATCCTTGTTGGACTGGGTGATCTATCTGGATTTTCTTGCATTTATTTTTCATGTTATTTCTTTTGTGCTGTTGTCTACCCATGACAGTGTATGGGCAGGTAGGTGGGTGGACCAGCCTGGGCTCTAGCTCAATGAGAATCCAAGGCAGCCTGGGGCAGTTGCTAAGTAGCCTGGGTTTTTGCTCTCTCTTGCCAAAGCTGCCTATCTACTGTCTGACGGGGCACCAAATTTGCCTGAATTCTCACTCAATAATGCCCCAAAGCTGCCTGCCTTTGAGCTTGGAAGGTGACTGAGGCAGCAAGCCCTGAAGCTGCCCAAACTCTGGCTGGGAACACTGGGACCTGCAAACAGTCTGCACTCTCCCACCACAGGGGAGTGGGGGATGGGTGGTGATGGACAGGTAAGGGATGGCACCTGAGCTGGTGCTAGTGGCTCAGTGTGGGCTTGTGTGGCCCTTGCTGTGGGACTGGGCCTGCTGCACGTGAAATTGTAGTGCAGAGCAGCTGCTGCGGGCATGGGATTGGGGCACAGTGGAGGCTGGCCAGCGGGCGTGTGATCGGAGCACAGCAGCGGGGGTTCTGGCGGCTGCCTGATCACAGTGGCGGTGGTCCTGCAGGTGTGTGATCGCAGCACAGCTGCTTGGGGCACGGGGCGTGGAGGCTGTATGGGGGGTAGACTACCCACCTGAGAGGGGATCCACGATTCCCTGTTTTTCCCCACTCTGTGCCCTCCCACTGGCAAGAAGACCCTGATAACCCTTAATTTCTTGCCTTTCTTTCCCTGGTATTTGCAGGGCAGCTAGGTGGTCACCATCTTGGCTGGAAGTATGGCTCTTTTTTTTTTTTTTTAACAACACTTTTACTTGTCAAAATTGGATAATCTGGAAGAAATAGATGCAGTACTAGACACATAACACCTACCAAAACTAATTACAGAGCCGATCAATCTCCTAAACAAACCTATCACAACCATCAAGCTTGAAAAGTAATCAAAACCTCCCACAGAAGAAAAGCCTAGGATAGGATAGCATCTCAGCCAAATTCTATAAAACCTGTATTGAAGAACTAAAAACCAATTTTTATCATGCTGTTTCACATAGTAGGAGAGCAGGGAATGCTCCCTAACTCCTTTCATGAAGCTAGCATCACCCTAATACCAAAATCATCCAGAGATACAACAAGAAAAGAAAACTATAGGTTTATATTCCTGATAAATTTCAATGCAAATATCCTGAACAAAATCCTCACAAACCCAATTCAACAAGACATCAAAGCATTATCCATCTTTATCCAGGAGGTTTCATCCCAGTTACACAGGGATTGTTCAACTCATGAAAATCAGCCAACATAGTACTCTACATAAATAAAGTTAATCATAAGAACCACATGATAATTTCAATAGATGAAGAGAAGTCCTTTGACAAAATATATCACTTCATGGTAAAAAAAAAAAAAAAGCTAGAGACACTAGGCATAGGCAGTTTATATCTCAACACAATAAATGCTATATATAAAGCACCTAAAGCCAAAATAATACTTAATGGTGAAAGACTCCAAGGAGTTACCATTGAGATCGGGAACAAGAAAGGGGTTCCCACTCTCACCACTGCTCTTCAATACAATATGAGAAGTCCTAGTCCAAACAATAAGATAGGAGAAAAAACCAAAAGGGATAC
The DNA here is from genome assembly GCF_020740685.1 of Jaculus jaculus. Lineage (NCBI taxonomy): Eukaryota > Metazoa > Chordata > Mammalia > Rodentia > Dipodidae > Jaculus > Jaculus jaculus. The sequence goes on from NC_059115.1 coordinate 26,561,684, forward strand.
AAATTGGAAAGGAAGAAGTCAAGTTATCCCTATTTGCAGATGACATGATCATATCATCAGTGAGCCAAAAGTCTCCATCTCAAAACCTTAAGGTGAGCAATTCCTTGAGTAAAGTGGCAATATACAAAATCATTGCACAAAAATCAGCAGCCTTCCTATATTCAAAGTATAAACATACAGAGGAAAAAAATTAATGAGGCTGTCCCATTTTCAATTGCAACAAAAAAATAAATACCTTGGAATAATATGAACCAAGCATGTGAAAGGCATATATAATGAAAACATAAAAACATTCAAGCAATAAATTCAGGAGGACTTAAAAAATGGAAAGCCATCTCATGCTTCTGGATAAGTAGAATTAATATTGTGAAAATGGAAATTCTACCAAAAGAAATATGCAGATTTAATGCAATACCTTAAGAAATTCCAGCATCATTCTTCACTGAGATAGAAAAAAATTATCTCAAAATTCATATAGAATGGCAGCAGGCCTTGAATATACAAACATATCCTTAGCAAAAGAAACACCTCTAGAGGCATCACCATAGCAGACCTAAAACTATATTACAAAGCCATAGTAACAAAATAACATGAATGTGGTATGAAAACAGATATATAGACCAATGGAACAGAATTGAAGACCTGGGCTTTAAGTCCAATAACTACAGGTACTTGACCTTTGACAAAGATGCCAATAATGCAAACTGGAGAAAGGATAGCATCTTCAACAGATGGTGCAAATTGGATAACCATATGTACAAAAATGAAACTAGATCCACATGTCTTACCACACATTGAAAATATAGCTCAAATGGATTAAAGTTCTCAATATAATTCCGGAAACTATTCCCATAATGGAAGAAAAAAATCGGTGTGGGGAAAGACTTCCTGAACAAAACCCCAGTGGCTCAGGAAATTAAGCAATCACTCAACTAATGGGATCTCAGGAAGGTAAAATGCTTTCACACATAATCATAACCAATGGATTACCCACAGAATAGAAAATTTTGCCATCTACACCATTGACAGAGACCTAATATCTAGAATCTACAAAGAACTCATAAAGCTAAATAATAAAAAAAAATCAAATAATCCACTCAAAAAATGAGACATAGAATTGAATTGAGAGTTCTCAGAGGAATAAATGCAATGGGTAATGATTGATTAAGAGACCCACTCAGTGGAAAGGAACTCATATCTGGAAAGGGAAACCAGGTCAGAATCCTATGGAGACAACGATTATGCTCTCCAATGTCACGTTCCCACTAGTCTTTGGCTAAAAGGTGGGCTACATCCATCAAATTCTCCCTAAATGAATAAGGTTTATCCCATTTAATCTGTGCTGACTTCATTCTCCATTGGAGAATCTTTTTTTTTTTGTTTTTTAAGAAGGTAATGAGACCCAAGGAGATAAACTACCCCTCCCATTTAGCCAAGCCCCAAGTAAAACCAGAGAGAAATGGGGGAGATGTACAAGAATGGAGCTTCCATGTGAAGCCTGACAGCCCCATGGTGAAGGAGGCATATGCTGAGGTACACAACACATACCAAAGCAGAGGTCCAGAGCTCCTAAGAGCTCATCACTCAAGTAGACTTAAAACACACCAAACATGGCTAAGGAAACTTTGCTGAAGAGGGGGCAGAAAGATTGTAAATGCCACAGGTTGGCACATCATGCCCAGGGCATTGTCTTGCTCTAACAACTGAATTCTGCTCCCACAATCCATTACCCACAAATCTATGGGAAGTTCCTGCATTCTCACTAGAAAGGCCTGAGTTGGAAGAGGGGGATGAATGAGAACAAGTATGGTACCAATTCATGATGAAGCCACACTAAGTATGTCCATAATAAATTAATTAACTAACTAACTAATTAATTAAATAATGGAAGAAAATTGTTTTTGAATTCAATAATGTATTTTGTAAACTTCTGTAGTGGTTGGATTCATGTGTCCCCCCTAAACTCAGGTGTTTTGAATGTCAGATTCCCCAGTGATGACAAGTTGGGAGTTAAACTCTCCTGGAGGAAGTTTATTATTTGGGGCAGGCTTATGTGTGTTATAATCTGCTTCCTCTTGCCACTGTTTGGCACACTCTCTTGCTGCTGTTACCCATTTGATGTTGGCCAGGAGTTGATGTCCATCTTCTTCTCATGTCCTCATTTTCACCTGCATGGACCCTCCTCTTGAGTCAATAAGCCAAAAACAAGCTCCTTTTGGCCAAGTGTGTTTTGTCAGCAATGTGAACCTGACTGCAACAACTTCCTGAATATTTTTGACAAACAATTATATAAAATAAATTGAAAAATAAATGGTATCTCTATACATTTGACCAATAATAGAAAAGGGAAAAATAAATCCAATATACCCTTTACTTAGTGGCAGCCAGTGTTTTAAGAATTCTTGCATTGTCTCATTGAATTCTTAAAGTAGGAGGTGCTGTGGTTTCTTTAATGATCATGTGCACTTCAGATGAAAGTGAAACAGAGAAAAGGTTATTCCAGGGCAGATATAAAGCTGGTGGGGCAGAGTGGCTGCTCTCAGGTCACCCATTGCATCCTTCATCCAATTCACAAACCTGGGTGTCTCAAGTAGTCCTTGATTCCTGGATCCTACATCAGTGAAGTTGTTACAGGATGAGTTGTGGGCCCCTTAAAATAAATTTCTGAGATCCTAACACCTGTACCTGTTGGGAGATATGATCTTTTTAGAGATCTTTACTTTGCATCAAAATGAAATGATTTGTATAGACCACAATCTAACCCAACTGGGATCCTCACCCAAAGGAGGAAATTTGAACACAGTTCCACACTGAAGAAGAATATTATATGAAAATGAAGGCAAGCTCCTGTCACTATGCTTTCTCAGCCATTATGGACTATAGCCTACAACTGTAAACTGAAATAAGACTTTCATCCCTTAAACTGATCAGTCAGGTATGTTGTCTCAGAAATGAGAAAGGTAGCAAATACAGATGTCAATGGGAATAAAACCAAAATAGACTCATGTCCTCAATTATTTATCCATTCAAATCTGTTTCTCCATCCATCCAGAAAAACTGCATTGGTTTGTTTTTAGGAAAGGGGGAACAAAAATGTACAAATGGTTTTCTTTTTCTTTTCTACTTGTAAGACAAACCAAGTGGCATGGTTTGTCATCATACAGTTGTCATCCTGTATTCCGTGGTAACTACTTTTCTTTGTCAGGAGTATTTCCAGCCATAGCTAATACATCACATTCCTGTCTTCAAGTAAGCTTATGGAACAAATCAAAGTGTGGATCTGAGCTTGTGGTTATTAATAAAAATAGTAGAATAAAAAGATAATCTAGTATCACACTTTCATCTTCTTCATGTTTTGACTATGGATATGTGAGAGCTGGAACTAGTGGTTCATCATGGAGTAATAAGATAAACTTATTAGGTAGGACAAGAGTCCCAAGATGGAGTCGAGATGAAGGAAGAGAGTGACAGCAGCCTGATTGATGAAACTGTAGATGTTTACATTGCCAAACCCTATTCCCTTGAAATAACAATGCCCTCAGGCCACAGTTTTCCTGCCAATCTTATCTTGGAGACAACCTGGCTCCTCTTCTGATAGTAACTCATTCTATAATTGATTGCCTCCTCCCTTTGGTCTCTGTAACCCTTATTAATTAGCTTCTCCATATGGTCCCTGCTCTCGTTGAATTATTCAGTCCTCTATTCTCTGTACCCCCTTCCCAAAGGAAAAAAAAAAAAATCTGTGAAAACCCAAACTATCTAGAATTATGTTGAATGTTCTCTCTCTCCCTCCTGTAAGACAGCCCAGCAGCTTAGGCTCCCAACAAAAAGCATTTTTTTGTTTGTTTGTTTGTTTGATTTTGTTTTGTTTTTTACTGCCTCAGAATGGTCTTTGGTCTTTCATGAGCCTTGCATCTGGTGCTGTGACTAGGACAGGAGGCTCACAGTTGCCCTCTTGTTAAAGACTTCCTTTACCCTGGCGGCCACATACCCTCTGAAGGCCTTGTACCACCTTCCAGGTGAAGGTTCCCACACTCACTATGATTTAGCTTCAGTTCTCCCCTTTCCCTCACCCTTTCCTCTTCAGTAAGTGTCCCCCTGGGGCTGATCTGCTCTCAGAGGCATACTCTGGTCTTTCTCTCTCTCTCACTTTCATCTAAACCTTGAAGAGGACCCTCAAACCCTCCAGGGAGATCTGCTTGAAATGGCAATTTAGGTTTTTAACAGCAGAGAAGACCAGGGACAGACTGATAGGCTGGCCAAAGACAATGATACCAGGTCCTTGGGCTGGAGAGATGGATTAGCAGTTAAACTCTTGCCTATGAAGCCTAAGGACCCCGGTTCGAGGTCTATTCCCCAGGACCCACGTTATCCAGATGCCCAGGAGGTGCATGTGTCTGGAGTTCATTTGCAGTGCCTAGAAGCCCTGGCATGCCCATTCTTTCTCTCTCTCTCCCCCTCCCTCTTTCTCTCTGTGTCACTCTCAAATAAATAAAAATTAAAATTAAAATTAAAAAAATACCAGCTCCTGGCTGCGGCTCCTCCACATCAGGACCTCAGTGATTCCCACCAGGACCCTGAACTCAGTGTAGCCCCATTGGACATTGGATAAGAGCTTGCCCCAACCCATGCCCACCACAGGTCTTTCCCTCACTGTGGACTCTGGGGACACTGGAAGGTTGACTGTCCCTCCCTGCCTCACCAAGGTGGGCCATCCTTCCCTTTGGTCCCCCAAAGGAGTTTCTCAGTGATCTCCTTGGCCTGGAAGCAGGAGACTGATGGTGCACTGGGGCCTTGGCCCCTGAAAAGATTTTCCACATCACAATGGAACTGCTCATGGAAACAGATCAGGTGGCAGGTAGGCCATGTGGCCAGTTGTGCCATCCTACTCTGGCCAGTCTCTTACCACACAGATTTCTACAGTGGGTGTAGGTAGCCAACCCCATTCCCCTCATGTTACTGCCCCTCTATCCTGAAATGTTTAGAATACTTCACTTTCCCATTCTTTTCTTGTAATGTCCTCTTGCCCTGCCCCATGTCTTGACTGACACATCATACAAAAACTCTCCCTCTCCCTGAGCCCCCATTCATCCGCCATATTCATCCTTACCCCAGCTCCCTCTGTCATCAAAACTCCTAACTTTCCCCTTCCCACTTCTCAGGTCAATCTCCAGGTATGGGATATTTTTTTGCCTGCTCTGGCTTCACATCACCTGCCTGTTCATATAATGCTCAAAGTGCTCCCCTGCCAGCCCCAGTACAATATCTCACATAAAGCCCATCATTTGTTGTCTCCTTCATGCTGGCCTCCTCCGTCCCATTCATTTCCCTACAATACTCCCATCCTGCCCATTATTAAGCTTGGCGGAACCTCCCAAGATCTTTACTTAGTCTATGCTGCTGTCCAACCCACTCGCCTAGTAGTGCCTAAGCCATACACCGTCCTCTCCCACATTCCTTCCTCTTCCACTCACTTCTCAGTGCTTTATGTCAAAGATGCTTTCTTCTCCATACCCCACCACCCTGACTCCTATGACCTCATTACTTTCAGCAAGGAAGACCCTGACACCCACACTGCAACTCAACTAACTTGAACTGTCCTCCCCTAAGGGTTTAGAGACAGCCCTCACCTGTTTGGCCAAGCTACCACTGACTTCCTATCCCTCAACCTGCCACCTAGCACCTTTTACAGTATTACATTTATTACAGTTATTGACCTTTTCTTCCCACCCTCTCTTCCAGAATATAGATGACACATGAACAAACCTCAACATTGTAGGCTCCAGGGATAACAGAGTTTCTGCCACTAAGTTAAGTACCTTGGTTTCCTCCTTAATCCCACCTCACAACTAACCCTAGACCACAAAAAAATCTTCACACTCTCTCCGCTCCTAACATTAAAGAAGAAATCCTATACTTTTATGGCTTTGTTGGGTTCCTCAGAACTTGGATGCCCAATTTTGTCCTCTTGACAAAACCTCTCTATGTCAAAGCTTGATCACTAGCCCAAGATAAGTGCTGCTTTATCTCTCCTATGAAATACCCTCCTGAGAGCACCAGCCTGGCTTCCCCCACCTGCAACAAACATTTTTATTCTATGGCACTGAAAAGTGAGGAAAGACTCTGGGAGTTCTGGGACAGGATAAAAGGCCCTTCTTTTGCCCTGGTGGCCTGTCTCTCCAAAAAATTAGAAACTTCTGTCTAGGTCTGGCAACCTTGCCTACATACCTTAGCCTCAGCAGCACTCCTGGCCCAGGAGGCACAAAAACTAACCTTTGGTCAGAAAGAGCAGAAAGAGTGACCTACACCGTAGACACATTTGATGTAGCGTTCTATGGAGGAAAAATAAAGATTTTCAGGTCACTCCAAACAGCGCCAATGATGGCACAAAATTCCATCATACATGTGGTCCAAATTATACAACAGACTCATAATGATCTTTAACTTAACCTCTATGAACTTGCCCTTTCCACCTCACGTTGCATGTCTATCCCAAATACCTTACTCTCCCTGGTCAACCAGCTCAATTCAAAAAGTCATGCTGCCTACTTTCTTTGTGCCTCTCTCCAACAACCTCTTATTACTGAAATACCCCTACTCAATGCCACCTCCATTTTAGGCTTCACTTGTCTCTAGGAACTCATCTCTTCTTTTGCTGTTCCTCTCTCCCCTTCAGGCATTGTTGACTGCTGGAAAAAGAACACTTCTAAGTGCTGGCCAGGGACATTCAAAAACAACTCTATCTCTAACAGTCACACCCTACCAGCAGAGATTTACTTTTGGTGTGATTCTGCCCTGTACACTTGTACCTCTCCTAAAAGAAAAGAAAAAAAAAAAAACATGTAAACATGTCCCTGTGTCCCTGTCACCTTGCTACTTAACCATACTCTCTATATGGAGGACAAACAATCCTCCTTTCCTCTCAAACATCCTCACAATTATCACAACAGGAGAGCAGTTTACCTATGCTAATAGGAGTAAGTCTGCAGAACTGGCTGCAGATGGGATGCAACGCAGCCTAATCTTGTATGAGTAGCTTTTCACAGAGCTGGGTACATCCATTAAGGACTTTGCTATGGCCCTTCACCTGCTACAGCAGCAGCTCACCTCTTTGGCATCAGTAGTACTTCAGAACCATTGTGACCTTAACCTCATCACAACAGAGAATGGAGGAAGCTGTCTCCTAATAAACAAAGAATTTTGCTGTTATATAAACCAATCAGGAAAAGTAGAAATAGAAATTAAAAAGCTCCAAACTCTCGCCGATAGACTCTATCATGGTGCCCCACCATCCTTAGTACCACGAGGTATCTTTGGAACTATTTGGCCTTGGATACTACCATTACTCACTCCATTAATGGTGATATTGATTTTTTTCTGGATAACCCCGTGCCTATGAAAATACATCTAACACATCTTTCACTCAACCAACTTTTATTAACCTATCCCTCTTCCACTCAGTACTAACTTTTAGCTTCCTCAGACTTAACTCCCTGTCACCTGTTCCAAGGGAACTTGCCAGCTGCTGACATCAGCATCCCCTGAAACACCTGACCATGCCTCCTCACAACAAAAACCAGTAATGAGAAATGACCACACCCTTTATCCTTACCAAATGCTGGAATGTTAGGTAGGACGAGAGTCCCATGATGGAGTCAAGATGAAGGAAGAGAACAAGAGCAGCCTGACTGATGCAACATTAGATGTTTACATTGCCTAGCTCTCAGCCGCAGTCTTCTAGCCAATCTTATATTAGAGACAACACTTCTTTACTATTGCTTTGTGTTATATCCTTTACCTTCCACAGGAATGCCTGTTTCTTTTTGAGGAATGTGGTACAATTCCCTCCCTCTAAGTGTAGGAATCTTTCTCCTCACAATAGGATTAGTCACAGTCATGCCTGCTAACTGTTCTTGTATAGAGAATTCTCTCTTGGCTCTCTTTCTTTGGCTTTATTTTGTTGACATTCATATTTTGAAGAACAATAATGAATGAGTTCCTGCCCCTGATAATTAAAATACAATATTTAATGGTAACAGTGTCAGCATTCCCAACAACTGAAACATGCTTGGCCCTCAATGTGATGCTTACCCAAGACTCAGGAAGTCTTATAGCTGACATATCCCAGACCTTGGGCCTGCCCCCTGTGTGAACTACATGGGGATCCTGGATAGCTCCTTTAATGGGGCCTCTCATAATGATTAAGCTGGGAGTTGCATTAAAACTCTGTGTTCTGAATTCTCTGTCCAGGTTCATTTATTCTAGTATGAAAACAATTAAAACACAGGTGATATGCCAGGAACACCAGCCATTACACACAAAATCATAAGGTATATGATGATAAAAGCAGGTGGAATGTAATAGAAAAACTAAAAGTTGAACTGATTCACTGAGTTAATGTAAGAGTTAATTGCCGAGGAGCTAAACTTACCATATCAGCAGATGGAAAATCCCAAATAGAGAAATGTCCAGAAAAGGCCCAGATGTATGATAAGAAGGAAAAACAATTTAAGCTAAATATAAAGTAAAATGAAATTCATTGTTAGGGTGGCCTGACTATATAAATGATTTAAATGATTGATATGCAAATTGACACATCATGTTTGTTTACTTACCTTCCCCCTCAGCTACCAACTCTGTAAAATGAAAATAAAATCTTAGTTGAGGTCAGAGCTTCTTTGGAGAGCTATCTCAAATTCTTTGGCCCCTGGGTAAATATACTCCTTTACTTTCACTCATACTGGCATTGTAGTGAACTCTCCAGAAAATTTCTACAACATTAGCAGGGAAGAAGGTCAACTCTGCGCATCCTTAATTCTATATACAAAATGTCCTTACTGGAGCTGTATGTGATACACTGTGGTTCTTCTAAGAAGGGCCATTTATTACCAACTAGGAAAATCAGTCATGAATTCTTACAGGAAGAGGACAGATAGATAAAGGAGGATTAACTTCTGGAGCTAACTTGTTTTGTGCAGACTGTACAACTTAGAGCTTTTAGGAGAGTTAAAATTGATTTCCAGAAGAAGGTGACATAGCTGTTGACTGGAGAAAGGTGAGAAGATTAGGTGATGATGGAGTGTCATGACATTTAATATGTAAGACAAGCTGGGTACAAAGCAGACAGAACTTTTGATAATAAGTCTTGTCTCTTCTTGGCTCTCAATGAGTCCCTTTTGGACAGCTGAACCTCTGTTATGGTTTGATGTGAAATTGTTTCCCATAGGCTCAAGTGACTGGTCCCCAGATGGCAGAACTCTTTGGGAAGGTTATGGAACCTTTAAGAATTGGAGCCTAGATAGAGGAATTAGGTAAATAGGGATCAGTCCTTGAAATGATAAAGCTTGACCCCACATCCTGTTCTGTCTCTACCACCTGGTCTTCTGAGACATGATAAATAGTTGTCCATCCCTGCCTTTCTCTTCTCACCATGAAACTTCCTCTGGAAACTGCAAGCTGAAAATAAATTATTTTCTTTTTTAATTTGCTTTCCATCAGGTCTTTGTTCATAGCAATAAAAAAGTGACTGACATAGTCTCTTGCCTTTCTATAGAGAGGAGTGTTCACACTAATGCCTCACAGGGTGGATAAGAGGTTCTGGGAATTCCATATAGGACACCATTTGTGTTAAATCCCTGCCTTGTTCAGACGCTGACTCCCAGATAGCATTCCAAACCTGCTTCCCAAAGGGAAATGTGCCCTCTCTAGCTTGCAGCTGTCAGCATCAAAGACAAGATGTTTATATGGTCCATAAACAAGAAGAAATTACCCATTATCCTGCATATTTCCAGAGAACATAGAATGCTTTATTTACGTTGCTCTCCCATTATGATGTTTTTTCTTCTGCAATGGCCACTGGGATGTATAATGGCTGGTGATTACATAACAGATAATAAAGCTTATTAGTCTAATAGCCTCCGAGGAACAGCAGGAGAAAAAGGTTGACACTACAGGCTTCAACAGGGATCCTGGGACTATAATTTTAAAATTAGGCCATCTAAGATAAGGGGTGACTCTGTTCTATTTTGATTAGCACCATATTTATGACTAAGCTCAGAAGAAATATGATAAAGAAATTTGTGACTTCATCCTATAGCATGGTTGGATAAGCCATGCTGGGACGGTTGAAGGGAAAAACATCATGCTAATATTCTGAGATGTTAAAGCAACGCATGAGAGTCAGGGGGTTCTGGTTGTAGGGTTTGAGGAGCATGGGTGGTAAAACTATAATCCTTCCAGGTGTGGGCTTCCATATTTCTAGAGAGGATATTGCATGGTAGGCCCTCCAGTCACTGAAGCTGAGTAAATAAAAACCATCACAGTCATTATGCATAATCCTGTTTTTTTTCAATGTATGGCTGCATAGGCTCAAATGTTTTATTAAGCTTGTAACTTGGGTCTCTAGCTGCCTGGATGGAGGAGATTTCACTGAGTGTGGATCCTGGAGTCCAGCCCTAAGGTGTCATGGGGGAGCAGACCTGATTGTAGCACAAAGGTGTTGATAGTTATGTGAGCTTGAGTGGGGTATCTGCTGCTTTTTAGTTTTGCTAGCTGGTGATATTTTTTTTTCTCTCTGCTTGGATCTGTGAAAGGAAGTCAGCTTCTTCCACCATTGATGAAATGTCCTCTGGATCTGTATGCTTGAAATAAATCCCTTCTTTGCGGGGCTCCTTCCCGCACAGGTAGTGCTGAGGGAAGGACCAGACCTGCTGGTTCCTCCCTAGGGGTTCAGGGGATGATGAGCATCGGACGACTCAGAAACCTCTCCTGGCCACTGGAGAAAAACCACACTGAGTCGGGAGTCTTTGCAATGCAGGAACAACTCGTTTTATTACTCTGAACAGTTGCTTATATCATGTTGGGGACAAAGGCAGGGATTTTAGGGTGGGAGAAGAGGTAAGGGCCAATAGTAAACTTTAACTATTGAAATGGTAGTTACAATTACCACGAGGAAGTAGCAGGCCAGAAGCCCTTAGGCATCCTGGTGAGTCATAGCTGGCCAGAGACAGGTGGCCAAACTTTAGCTAGGCTCAGGAAGTTCCACTAGGCCTCACGCCTGGGCCTTTCAGGGCCCAACATCTCCCCCTTTTGTTTTTGTAAGAGCATTAGTCACCATGGCCCCTGTCTTAGGTTGTCCCCCTCTAGGGATCTTACCCATCATTGAGTACCAGGTGTTTAGCTCACTGAGCCACTCCACGGCCTGTCTTAGGTTGTCCCCTCTGGGGATCTTACCGGTCATTGGTCACATGCAGGGCAGAGGAGGTGGCAGTGGGTCGTCTAAGGAACTTAATTCTTGAGTTGTCAGCCCATGATAATGTATTTCGGCCTGATGAAGTTTTATTGTCTCCAGCCGCTGGTGAATAAATTGTGTAATTTTGTTAATTACACAAGACCCAACAGTGAGGAGAAGGAGAAGAAGGAGAAGGAGAAGAAGGAGAAGAAGGAGGAGGAGAAGGATGGGGAGGTTCAGGTAGAGGGAGGATGTAGGGTAAGAAGTCATGTAAGCCCGCCTGTAGCAGGTTGTCTTGGGGGTCCCGTCGCCTCCTTTCCATGTCTTCCTGGGGCCTCTTAATCTTGTCCTGGACAATTCCCGATTTACTGGCGTAAAAGCAGCATTTTTCCTGTAAAAACAAACATATGCCTCCGTTTCGGCTATTAGTAGGTCTAGTCCTCTCCTGTTTTGTAGGATTACCTTAGCCAAGGAATCTAGCTTCCAAAAATGATATCTACATCTGGGATTAAGGTGGCTGGGGCACAAAGGCCCATCCAATTGCTGGGCAGAAAGTTACAGGCCATTTTGCCTCTGCAAACATAAGCCATTCCAGAAAGCGGGCAGCGTTGAGCACTGGGCTCAGTTTTGTTAAAATTACAAAAGAAAGGATGAATGTATCTCACATCTATACTGGAATTATTAGGAGAAGGAAGGGCCCAAATGCCCAGAGGAAACATTGGGAAAAGCTGGATGGGGATGGGGAAGGTGGCTGAGCAGCTTTTTAAGGTCGTATGGACAACTGTACTGCAAGCAGCCAGAGAGGCCCAGATCGGAGGCAAAGCCAGCAATCCTCCACAAGGGAGGGAGTTATTTAATTTAGCAGGGTAAAGGACCATTTAAGGAACAGTCCTCAGGGGCAGGACACTCCCTAGAGAAGTGATTGTCAGTGTCCCCTTGTTCAGACAAATATTTTAGGTCCCTCGCTGGTACCAAAATGGGTCTTTTTTCATCTTGAGGGAAGACACATCCAAACCCTCTCCCTGCTGTGAGGAGTGGATCGGGCCCTCTCCAGGCCCCAGTCAATGGGTCCCTCCATCTTACCCAGATAGAACCATAGATAACAGATGAGGACCAATGTTTTTGAAAAGGGGATAATTGTTTATTTTCTTTAGAAAAGTTTAAAATGTTTAGGGTAAATAATGCCTTTTTTAGTTGGTCATGTGGGGGTAAGGATTCCCCCTTTTGTTTTTGTAATTGAGACTTGAGAGTTTGATTATATCTTTCAACTATAGCTTGGCCCTGGGGGTTGTATGGGATGCCTGTGGAATGTGAAATTTTCCAGGTCTGGAGAAAATTTATAAAGGCCTTGCTTATGAAGCAGGGGCCATTATCTGTTTTTATTTGATCAGGTAGCCCAAGAGTGGCAAAACATTGAAGCATATGACTAATGGCATGTTTAGATTTTTCCCTGGCATGTGCTGATGCCCAGCAGGCGGGGAGAAGGTATTGACTGAAAGAAAGATATATTTAATCTTTCCAAATGGAGAATAGTGTGTGACATCAATTTGCCAAAGATGATTAGGGCGGAGCCCTCGAGGATTGCTTCCTGTATTTTGAAGGGGGGGTACTTGGAGGAAAGGCTGACAGGACTTACAAGTCCGGACAAATTTTTTAAGGTTCTTGACTGGTACCTGTGGAAACCTGTGCTTGAGACCTCCCCAGTTGACATGGGTCAATAAGTGGAAGCATGTAGCTTCTGTAATAGTATTACATTGAGGCATAGAAGCCATTTTATCAGCCAAATTGTTTCCTTGAGAGAGAAATCCCAGTAAGTTTTGATGACCCCTGAGATGTTGAAGAAAAATGGGATTGATTCTTTGTTTGAGTAGGGAACGAGCTTGAATCATCAAAGGAGATATAGGGTTGGAGTCCAATCTAATATGGGCCTCAACCAGGTTGGGTAATAAATTAACAACATAAGGAATGTCAGAAAATAAGTTAAATGGCTCTTGAATAGTGTCTAAAGCTAGAACGACAGCAAATAGTTCTTTGAATTGTGCTGACCCCTCAACCTCATGGGAGAGTGACTTTATGGGGATAGGCTCTTTTTTCTGTTTTAAAGGAGGGTAAATGACTAGGGAAGCCCCCAGGTGCCCTCCATCGGTAAACACGGTAAGAAAGTCAGGGTTAGGTTGAGACAGAAAAAGCCTGGGGGGCTTCCATTCTAACCTGGAGAAAGAACTCATCCATTTGTGGGGGCCATAATGGCAATCAATTTTACCTAGAAACCCCTCGAGAGCCGTAGCAACTCTGTTATTATTTCTCTGAAGCCAGGTGAAATCAGTTATCTTAAAGGGAGTGACAATGAGGTGAGGTTCTGTGCCAAACAACCGGACAGAGGTGTCTCTGCCCTTGATAATGCAATCAGCAACCTGGTTGGTTTTAGAATAAACTCTGGGGATCCCACCAATTGAGAGGTGGATCCATTGGATGGGCTCACCTTCCTGGGCCAACAGTGCAGTACATAATTTTTCCCCACAGAAAATGTAGAGGGAGATGGGCAAATTAGGATTGAACCTCTTTAAGGTCTCAGTATTTATAGCCTGTTGTACCTTATAAAAAATTTGTTGATGACAAGGGGACAAAATTACCTGAGAGGAGAAGTTAAGATCCTTTAGGAGGTCAAACAAAGGGGACAGCTCTTCAGTAGTTATGGGTATCCAAGGTCTCATCCAGTTAATTTCTCCCAAGAGCTTCTGGAGATGAGGCAAGGTGTAAGAATCCTGAATATAAAGTTGTGGTTTAACAGGTGAAACTGTATCTAGGGTAAGAGTCGAGCCCAAGATCTTAAAGGGAGGCACAGTTTGAACTTTTTCAGGAGCTACTTTAAAGCCATGAGTATGAAGGATAGTTAGACATTGATGGGTAAGGTCCTGGAGTGTGGAGGAATCTAGGCACCCAAGAATAATATCATCCATGTATATATAAAACAGGGTATTGGGGAGATTGAAAAGAGAAGAGAAAATGGATGACAGGTAATATTGACAAATGGGTGGGCTGTTAGCCATGCCCTGAGGTAAGACAGTCCATTCAAATCTCCTATCTGGACCACAAAAGTTAATAGCGGGTACAGAGAATGCAAATTTTTCCATGTCTCCTGGATGGAGAGGGATAGAGAAGAAGCAATCTTTAATGTCAATGATAGTAATATGGTATATATTGGGAATAGCTGGGATCCATGGAAGTCCCCTCTGGGGGGTTCCAAAGGGGATCATGTGTTCATTGATCTTTCTTAAATCATGTAAAAATCTCCAGGACCCATTAGGCTTTTTTATGACAAAGACAGGAGAGTTCCAGGGACTAGTGGAGGGACGGATATGTCTAGCCTCCAACTGTTGATCAATAAGTATGTGGAGTTGGTGTAACTTAGAAGAAGGGAGAGGCCACTGCTCAACCCATATAGGGTCCCCCAGTCTCCACTGGATTTTAAATGGGGGGGGGCTGGGTAGTGGCCCTTAGAATTGGGGGTATTCATTGGAGTAATTAGGATGACATTCACTCCCTTCCTTAAACCATTGTTGATATTTTTTTTTATTTAACAAATCATTGTAAAAGGCCTTATGGTCAGTAGTGATGAAAGCCTCGGCATCTCCAAGGATGTCTTGCCCTAGTAAGTTAGCGGTGAGCCCAGTCACCACGAGAGGGCGGACTTTTCCCTTGTCTCCACCTGGGTCAGTCCAAGGGAGCCACGTGGCAGTCTCCCAGGAGGTGGATTGTCCGCCAACTCCCAGTAGGGGAGGGCCAGGCACAAGCTGCCAGGAGGGGGGCACTTCCTCCTTTCTCAGGACTGTTCAGTCCACTCCAGTGTCAATGAGAATTTTGAATTTTTTATTGCCAATAATTTTGGGTCTAAGGCCAGGAACCAGGGGGACGGTCCAATGGGCTTTGATAGATTCTTTCCCCTTATTTAACGGGGCTGGGGGGAGCCCCGGAAGAAGTTTAAAGGCTTTCCCTGTATGTCAAATTTCGATTGGCAGTCCCTAGCCTTATTGCATTTAGGGCAGCGGGTGCGAGGGGCGTTGGTCATCCCCCTAGAGGGCAGGGGAGGCTTTGTTTTGTTGGGGCACTCCTTTTTAAAGTGACCCATGTCCCCACACCCAAAACATGTTGAGTTTTTAGGACTTAATTGTAATGCGCAGGTCTTATCAGTTAAATCTCCCTGTTTATTTTCCTGAAGGGCAGCAGCCATGGACCTAGCCTGATGGGAGATAGTGCCAACGTCCTTGGTGGCTACAATCCATCTACTCATGGAGTTGTACTTGAGACCTGCACAGGCGAGGTGGTGATCAGCCGTCATCCCTTCGCAGACCAACATTTTAGTAAATTGATCGCTTAATGCCCCTGGGGGAAATTTTCTTTGGATACTTTTTTCCACCCAATCAATAAATGTGGCCAAGTCCTCTGATGGTTTTTGAGTAATACTCATAAGGGGGGTTTCAGAGGGTCCCTCATCAAGCTTTTTCCATGCCGCCAAGCCCAGTGCCCTGGCCTGGTCCCTATATGGGTCAGGTATAGCCGCCTGTTGAGTGCCTGTAGCATATTGATCAGAGATACCAGAGAGCATTCCAAAAGTTATTGGCACAAGGGGCTGTTGATTTTGGTTTCGTTCTGCCTGTGCATGGCACTCATCTTTAAAATAGGCACACCACTTAAGGTATAGGGGACCTGACAAGACAGCTCTGACTAGATTTTTCCAATCTTGGTTTGTACAAAGTTGATGGGCAAGTCCCTGTAATAGGGTCTCAGCCCAAGGAGAGTTGGGTCCATCCTCAGAGACTGCCTTTTTAAGCTCCTTAAGGTCCTGAGCTTCCCACGGATACCAAGCAGCAGGGCAATTGCCCCCAGGATTTAGATTGACAGGAAATAAAAAGGTAGCTTTATTTTTTGGTGGCGTGGCAGCCGAATACAAAGGAGGAGCCGAAGGGGTCTTAGCGGCTGAATATGAAGGAGGGGCCGAGGGGGTCCAGAAAGGGTTAGTTGATGGAGGAGGTCCCTCAGAAGGCCAGGGAGCACTCTCAAAGGGATCGAGTGAGGAATATAAAGATGTATCCTCTTTCGGTGTTTTTATAGCTGTATCTCCAGGAGGAGTAACCAGATCAGGCTGTGTATTTATTATCTTTTCCTTCTGTCTTTTGTTTATGTTTGGTTAGTCTTGGAGGGAATCAGTCCTTGAGGGCCGAGATAGTAGGGAGGACCCCTGAGGGGAGTATTTGACCCTTCTCCACATGTGCCCAACAAACAAGGACCTCTACCCTATCCCACATGTCCCAGTCAAAGAGATTTCCTTCTGGCAGCCATGGCGCCAGCTTTAAAAGGCAATCCCAGGTCTGTCGAGCCTGATTATCAGTCAAATTAAGTCCTCTACTCTTTAGGAGTGCCCTGAGAGATTCTAAGGCAGGATTGGATTTAGAGGAAGACTGTCCCATATTATAAAGTTGAGAGAGAGATATGCATAAAACTAGTGCAATAGCAACCCACATACACACGAGTATAACACAACCGCAAGGATCCAAAAGATAGGTAAACATGTTGTACAAAAGCCACAGATGCAGCTTGTCTGCGAAATAAAAGGGAAAGGAAAGAGAAAGAGAATGAAGAGATGTCAACAAGTAAGTACAGGTTGTAGAAGCAAAGTTTAGTGCAGTAAATAAGAAGACTACTTCATAACTTATGAGGGTACGCTCTCCCGCAAACACCGATTACCTCCTCAATGACTGCCTCTCACGGGGTGCACTAGTCTGTCAGGGTCCCAGAGCCGCACATTAGGTGCCAGATGTGGGGCTCCTTCCTGCACAGGTAGTGTCGAGGGAAGGACCAGACCTGCTGGTTCCTCCCTAGGGGTTCAGGGGATGATGAACATCGGACGACTCAGAAACCTCTCCTGGCCACTGGAGAAAAACCACACTGAGTCGGGAGTCTTTGCAATGCAGGAACAACTCGTTTTATTACTCTGAACAGTTGCTTATATCATGTTGGGGACAAAGGCAGGGATTTTAGGGTGGGAGAAGAGGTAAGGGCCAATAGTAAACTTTAACTATTGAAATGGTAGTTACAATTACCATGAGGAAGTAGCAGGCCAGAAGCCCTTAGGCATCCTGGTGAGTCATAGCTGGCCAGAGACAGGTCGCCAAACTTTAGCTAGGCTTAGGAAGTTCCACTAGGCCTCACGCCTCGGCCTTTCAGGGCCCAACACTTCTTCCCATAAACTGGGTCTGGTTTGTACGCTCATCCAAACATTGTAGAACTGACTACTACAAAGTTTGCTACTGAAGATTCATTTCTTTCTGAAATGAATCTCAACAAAGATGAATCTGAACATGTGGATTTTGCTGTTTTGGAACTTGAGTGCTATCGGAGGGATGCCTGAGGTCTTGATACTTATGACTTCAGGAGCCTCACAGTTCAGTAAGCCAAAATTTATTGGCTATGCTGGTGAGAGTTTGAAAATGCTAAGTGTGTTGGCTCATGAACTTTCAGAGGGAAAGAAAGGCAGCAAAGAACTTTGTTGGAACTGGGCTGGCTGACTTCTGCTGACTATGCCCAGAGAGCTTGATCAAGTTTGAATTTGAAAGTGATGGATTGATGTACTTGACAGAAGATATAAAACTGAAAGATGTACAATTTAAGTTGGAAAAACTCAAGGAAGTTTAAAGTTACTGGCACATGGATTGTTTATAGGTTATTGAAGCTATAATTATCAAGAAGATTACCATCATTAAAGGTCCTTTCATTGAAACAATGGTAAGATACCTGACATGATGCCTACCCAGGGAAGACTAAATGAGGAAGAATGCAAACTCTTTTGAAAGGAAATGACTTGAAGGAAGAAAACTGCTCTTTAAGGTCAAATTTATTTCCTTCCTTGATTAACAAAATGGTTGTGTATCTGAACAGTAGGTGGTTTTTTTATAATAAAAAATGCATGAATATGTGCCATAAAGTGCACAAGATTCCAAGAGCCACTGCTGAAATGTGGACTGTCAAGCATATGATGTTCTTTTATTAGAAGCCAATGAAAGCATTGTAAGATGGACTATGGTTTGCAATAGAGATCTGAAGATGTTTTACATGTATGTTCAAAGGCTATTGGGTCAGGATCTGTGTTTAATTTTCCCCTGGCTACTAAGACAAGCTAGAGGGGTGGGATTAGAAATTCCAGAGATTTTCATCACTGGTTATGAATAATAGACCTTAACTGTAAATGTTTGAGGTTTACAGATGGTTACTGGTTTTACATTAGTACTGTCTCTCCTTGTTTTGCCTTATAGCAATGGAAATGTTTACTCTGTGTCATTATATGTTGGAAATATGTACTTTTTTTTGTTTTGTTTTGTTTTTTTGAGGTAGGGTCTCATTCTGGTCCAGGCTGACCTGGAATTAACTCTGTAGTCTCAGGGTGGACTTGAACTCATGGCGATCCTTCTACCTCTGCCTCCCGAGTGCTGGGATTAAAGGCGTGCACCACCACGCCTGGTGGAAGTATGTACTTTGTTTTGATCTCACAGGATTTGCAGTTAAGGAACAGTCTTAAAGGTGGTAAAGAAACATTTGAATTTGAACTGAATGTAATTTTCAGTGTTCTATGGTCATGAGTCTGGTGGGGGCCAGGGTCAGAATGTGGTAATTTGAATGTATGTGTCCCTATAGGCTCAGGTGTTTTATTAAGTTTGTAATCTGGGTCTCTAGCCACCTTACTGGAGGAGGTTTCACTGTGCGTGGATCCTGGAGTCCAGCCCTAAGGTGTCAGAGACAGATCTGATTCTAGCACAGAGTTGTGGAGAGTAATGCAAGCTCTGGTAGGGTTCCTGTCTGCTGCTTTTTAGTTCTGTTGTCTGTTTTTTGTTTTTTTTTTTTTCCTCTCTCTCTCTGTCTTCTTGGATTTGTGAATTGGAGTAATCTTCTTCAACCATTAATGGGACTTCTCATGTATATGTATGCTTGAAATGAATCCCTTCTTCCCATAACCTGTCTCACTTGGAAGTCCATCCCAGCATCATAGAAACTGAGTTCTACACCTAGTATGATACCAACAGAGAGATCACAGAGGCTAGACTACCCACACTATGGTTCAAAAAGAGCTCCAGGGATAAACACATGGTACATGTATCTGTGGCTTTAATAAGGACTGAGTTTTTTCCAAGGCTTCTTGTATTGTGATGATATAGACAGGGGACTCAATCTATAGTCCTTAGAGATGGGGCCTTTGGGAAGTTATTAGGTAAGATCACTGGATGGAGCAGCATGATTTAATCCTGGTGGGTTTATAATTAGCACAGAGAGCAGTGAGAACAACATGTATGCTTCTTACCTTTTGCCATGTCACCAAACCATCTATTTGTCTGGTAATATCAATTTAATATCACATGTTTGAAAATCTCCTATTTCCACAGCCACTTCTTCTCTACTTTTCATTTGCTTTAAGCTATGAGCTACATCCTCTTTGGCCCTGTGCTAGTGATAGCAATGATTTGAATAGTTAAGTTAAAAAATTGGTTGAATGTATAATGTATAAATAATTTGGAAGAATTAATGCAACATTGAAACTATATAGACATGAAAAATTTAAATCTCTCTATTCAATAATGTCCACTTAATTCAATGAAGTTTGTAAACTTTTCTATAAAGATGCTATAGCCTTTTCTTTTGGTTTGTTTGTTTGTTTTGGATAACTTAGTTACTGAGGCTCTTACAATTTGTTGTTTTAGTAAATGTGTTATTTTTATTTTTATTTCTAATTAGTTAATACAAGTAAAATAATGACATTAACTGCTATTCTTATGGTAACCCAGCACTCTATTTGATTTTTTTTTTCATTTAAAAAAAAAACATCTTATTTTTATTTCTTTGTCTGACAGAAAGAGAGAGGCAGAGGGAGCAGGAGAGAGAGAGAAGATGGGTGTACCAGGGCTCCAGCCACTGCAAACGAACTCCAGACCCGTGTGCCCCCTTGTACATCTGGCTTACAAGGGTCCTGGGGAATCAAACCTAGGTCCTTTGGCTTTGCAGACAAATGCCGTAAGTGCTAAGCCATTTCTCCAGCCCTCAATGACAGTTCTTTAGCCTCCCCTACCAGGTTTTATTTTTTGAGGTAGAGTCCTACTCTAGCCCAGGCTGACCTAGTCTGGTAGCTCCCCCTTACATCTACCTGACTGGTATGTACTAAACAAAACTCTTTCCAAATAGTATGTAATGTCACCAAAGTAGAACATTTTCCTAGATGATGACAATAAGTATGATTTTTGTAACAATGGCATACACCTGAGTGCAGTGATGTGGAAATTCAGAGAATTAATGCATTTAAATTGCTCAGACAATTTCCCTTTTGCCGTTAGTTTATTGCAATTGCAATTTCAACTTTGTGCCCTGGACAAGAAGATTATACTCACTGATTGAAAGTAATTGGAGGGCTGTAGGGATGGCTTAGCTGTTAAGGCAATAGCCTACAAAGTTAAGGGATTCAGGATCAATTACCCAGGACTCATATAATCTAAATAACAAGGCTGCACATGCTTCTGGAATTTGTTTGCAGCAGCTAATGGCCCCAACATGCCCATCCTCTCTTTCTCTCTTTCTCTCAACCTCTTCTGCCCCTCTCTTTTTTTCTCCAATATAAATAAAAGTAAAATGTAAAAATATTTAAGAAAAGAAAGTAACTGGACAAATTATTGACACTTGTTTTTAGCCTGGGAAGATGGTGGAAAGGAGAATTTATTTGTTGCTTTATTGGAGTTTTCCCTATATGGACATGCACAATATAACATTTCAAAATGGCAAAGGCTGAGACTTGCAGTTAAGATGGTGGCACAGGTACCATGCCAAAGCACCTGGGGGGGGGGGAGCCAAAAAAAAAAAAAAAACAGAAAAATACACAATTTTACTAAAAAGTGAAGTATATAGGAAATTGAAACAGCAGAGGAGAAGTAGGAGAGATCCAGAGCATCCAGAGCCTGAACAGGCCAGCAGAAGTGGCTCCAGCTGTTCCATTCATCACATATGCAGCAAGAAAATGCAGTCTATTTGCAGGCAATTTCTCCCACATCACATGTGAAATATTCCATAGAATATCTCATTGAGGTTGAGTGATATTAATGATTTACTACAATGCATTTCTATCTCATTGAGGTTGAGTGATATTAATGATTTACTACAATGTATTACTATGAATGTGTGAGATTGTCGTGTAATTATAGATTCCACCATGCCTGGCTGAATAGTAATGCTAAAAACATGAGGGAAATTGAGACGATCTAACTTCTGAAAAAATACAGTGTCCCTTCACATCCTAGTGCTTTAGAAAGTTAAGACATACCAAATGAAACCAACGTATCACACACTTTCGGGTGATCAGTATTACAGTTAACTCTGGAAACTAAACAGCTATTCTGTTACTAACCTCAGAAAATTACAACCAGAAAGAAGAGATGTTACAGAGACAGTGCAGCAGGCTTGGCTAGAGCCACAGGAAAAGTGAGACAAGGGGATTTTCCACTCACACCGGAGCTCTCCGCAACTCAAGAAACATGAAGGGAGAATGGCAGTGAGCAACAGAGGAGCACATCACAAGGTAGAAGAACAGGTGGAACAGTGGGCAAACTGAGCAGCATCGGCTCCCTCCCCTTCCCCATCGCCAGTGCCCAGCCCTTGAGAACAGAGCAGTGGCCCATGGACCTGGCCACACCTACTAGAACTGACAGAGCACCAAGGAGGGACCCAATCAAGAGCACAGCTGAGACCAAAATCATCCCAAAAGGTAACTAGGATTACACCAGGTCAGTACCCGCCTAATAAACCTGGTATATATGCCTGAACCAGAAGCACTAATTGCACCTTCCATAGCAGGATAAATTATATGTTAAACTGGATGGATGGTCAAATTTGCCATTCTTAAATAAGCTGTATTTTGGGCTTGTTATTTGTTGCCTCTTGAATTATAGTGGCTGTTTTTACTCTTCTGTTATCTCAACTGGTCACAAGCTGACTTGGAACCCTCTACAGACCAAAAATCTTAACTGCCTTGTTGTCAGATTAAGGCAGTGGGTGAGGCACCATACAGCCTAAGGGACAGACAGAGGTTCTGGTTGTCATAATACCTACTCTTTTATAAGTACTCTGTATTGTTTTTCATTGACAGGGTATGTTGTTTAGTTAAATTTTAGAATCTGCCTGTATTTTGTTCCTCTTAGCCTACTTCAATACTCTCATAGCAGACACACCCAACACCTAGAGTCACGTTTGTAGATACTCTGTGAGTCTCCAGAGGGACACATATCACCTTAAGCTCCTAAACAAGACATATAACATCAGATTGATTGATACATCTCATAATACCCAGCTAACTGGAAAATCCAATCATTAAATAATCCAAGATGCAAAAATATATACATTATGACACAAGAAACACCAAATATCAAGACAATATAAATCCACCAAAAAGTATTAATGCATCAGAAATGACCTCCAGTGAGAACAAGTTAGAGGAAATGCCTGAGAAAGTCTCAAAAGAATGATTATAAATATGTTCAAAGAATTCAAAGAAGAAATCAAAGGAAGCAAAGAAGACAAAGGAAGCAAATTTAATGAAATAAAGAGGTCAATACTAGACATAAATAAGGAAATAGAAGTAATAAAGAAAACCCAGTTAGAATTACTAGCAATAAAGAACACAGATGTGGAAAAAGAGGAACACTTATACACTGTTGGTGGGAATGCAATCTGGTCCAGCCATTGTGGAAATCAGTGTGGAGGTTCCTAAGGCAGCTAAAGATTGATCTACCATATGACCCAGCTATAGCACTCCTAGGCATATATCCTAAGGATTCATCTCATTTCCTTAGAAGTACATGCTCAACCATGTTTATTGTTGCTCAATTTATAACAGCTGGGAAATGGAACCAGCCTAGATGTCCCTCAACTGATGAGTGGATAATGAAGATGTGGAACATTTATACAATGGAGTTCTACTCAGCAGTAAAGAAAAATGAAGTTATGAAATTTTCAGGAAAATGGATAGATCTGGAAAGGATTATACTAAGTGAGGTAACCCAGCCCCAGAAAGCCAAGTGCCACATGTTCTCTCTCCTATGTGGATCCTAGCTACAGATGGTTGGGTTCTGTGTGAGAAGGAAAAAAACTCAGTAGCATAGGCCAGTAAACTAAAGAAGAGATGCAAAGGGAAGAGAAAGAAAGGGAGGAGGGTACGTAATAGGTTGGTATTGTATATATGTAAGTAGAAGAATAGATTAACCAGGGTGAAAAGGCCCAAATTGCGGTCAGGGGAAGAGATTGAGTAAAGGAAATGTGGAGGAAGGGCTAATCAAAATCTAAGAGGATATAAATAAGTCAAATGAAATCCTTCAGTTTTGGACAATGGAACACTCAGGAGCCATAAAATGATGCTAGAAAATTTTCAGTGTCAGGGATGGGATACCTTCCAGTGAGGTGTTGGCCAGGGAGGTCCCTGATGGCCCCATAACATTATAGGCCATTGCCGAGGCCCTTGGTTTCCCAAAAGGAATTAATGGTAAGACCTTATTGCTGAAGGCTCCACATACTTGGGATGCAAGGCCACTGAGAAATCCTCCTGGAACTGAGCTGATACCTTGTCCATGTAGACCAACTGACAGAAAGCTGAAGAAGCCATTCTACATGTAGTTCAATGGGAGAAAGCGATACCACCAGTGAGGATACTCAACAGTGGACACTGCAAGCCTTATAATTGGCCAGGCAGGCCAAATGAGCCAACGGGTGCAATAGTGGTATGTCTGTAATGGTGGAAACCAACTGCCCTCCAATGGGACTGCAGGCCCACTCCAAGGGAGGGAATACATCCCTGACACTGAAAACCTAAAACAGGGGTAGTCATGAGCCCTAGGGTTGTAACAACTGCTGATGTCTTGATAAGTGTATATACTATGCTTATCAAACTGCCCAGTAAGCACTTCTCTTAATATTCATACCCTTATATTAATGCTACTCTCACTTTGGGTAGAGAATCTTCTCTTTTCAGATGACAGTGACCTTGGGACAACTCAGAAGGTATCATGGTGCTGGAAAGAAGTGATTGGAGTACCGAGTAACATCTCAATCACACCTTCGAAGACTCAGGGTCTAATGCAGAAGAAGTGGTGGAAAAAATGTAAGAGTCAATGGAAGGGTAGGACTCCTTACAACGTGTTCCCTCCAGACACAAAATGGTCTGGATATCCATGACATCACAGTGCCTGACACTACCTACACAAGACCATCATAAGAGGAGGCAAAGATCATGACATCAAAATAAAAGAGAAACTGATTGACACGGAGAGGGAATATGATAAAGAATGGAATTTCAAAGGAGAAAGGGCAGGGAGGGAGGGTATTACCAGGGGATATTTTTTTAATCATGGAAAATGTTTTTTAAAAATTGAGTAACAAATAAATAAAAATTAAAAATAAATAAATAAAGTGTTTGCAAAGCCAAATAAAATAAATTAAATTAAAATAAAATAAAATAGACTCCCACTAAGAGATTTCAAAAGTTGGCAGAGGCCTAAATACACAAAATATAGCCATTTAATTTGCCTGAGATTCTTCCAAAGGCTGATCTTTCCAGGGAAAATCTGGACTTCCAAAAATTTTAGTTCTGCCACAGGATCCATAGAGCTTGACACATATTTTTTGGAAAGAAAAATGTAAGAAAGTTCATATTGTTACAAATCCTTTGCTACCTAGTTCATGTTGACTGTATCCTTGCTTGTCTCTCGTTGTGCTATTTTGATGGATCTCTGAAAAAATAGTATCTTTTCATCATGGTGCTGTATTACACGAATGTTGCCTATGTACAAGACCTCAGGTGAGTGGCAGATACTGCAAATGGACAGCACTATATGAGGTGGAGAGTAACAGTTTTGAGAAAAACACATACATAAGTCAAGATAGAAAGCATGATCCTTGAACTTCTAATTCCTGCTACCACTTTTCTCTATGGCTCTGAGTAAATGCTAACACTTTGGGAACTCCTCTTTGTTCAACTGTAAGAAATGAAGAAGAAAATGTTTTCACTTCTTAGAATTCTGTGTGTCTGAGAGATAACTGGTATCAAAATTTGAGGAGTTGTCCCCAAAAGCACAAGTAATGGAACTGTAGTTTTTAGTATGGTAGAACATGGTGGGTATGGGTACTTCTATGATCTGTAGCCCAGTGGGAAGTTACCTTATCTTTCAGAGGGATTTGTGGTTTTCTATCAGAAGCACTCCCTGATTCTTGCTTGTCACAAGAAACCTTTCCCCTGGGGTGACACAAACACAGACCTTCTACCCAGACGGGGAACAAATGACAGAGAAAATGATGATTATGCCAAAACCAGTTGGCCAACCAATGAGTTTATTGAGGTTACTTACAGAACAGGGTGATAGAATGCTTATGGGAGCACTAGATGATTCAGATGCTGCCACACCACAAGAATACTCATCGTATTCTGGATAACAACCTTCTAATAGCTGACTCTACTCAAAGCAGCTGTATCACCAGAGAGCCCACTTCATTATAGGTAAGGCCTCATGGAAGCTGCCTCTCGGGAGCACACTCCAGCACTTTCAGGTAACTCTATTGGAGAGTCTCACTCCACCAAGCACTTGTTTTCCCTTTATATAGCCTTATGGTGGGGTCTTGCAACCCTTTTCCAGACTTTTTGGCTTCCTAAGTCTTTAAATTTTTTTTTTTATTATTATTTATTTATTTGAGAGCGACAGACACAGAGAGAAAGACAGATAGAGGGAGAGAGAGAGAATGGGCGCGCCAGGGCTTCCAGCCTCTGCAAACGAACTCCAGATGCGTGCGCCCCCTTGTGCATCTGGCTAACGTGGGACCTGGGGAACCGAGCCTCGAACCGGGGTCCTTAGGCTTCACAGGCAAGCGCTTAACCGCTAAGCCATCTCTCCAGCCCCCTGAGTCTTTAGAACATACTCCACTGCTCTCCCACAGTTTCTCCTTCCTCTCTTCAGGAGAGAATATTTCAATTTGGAGAAATCTGCTACACAACATTACTCCTGTGGGCAGTTCAAAGTTTTCCCAATAGATCAAGTTGGTTGGTGTTCATGGGCCTGGCACCTCACAAAGCCTTGTGCCTCTTCTATAGTGGCCAGAGCTTTTCCACATTCTCTGACATATTGCAGGGTAGTCCAGATGTGCTCCACAGATACCCAGCACCAAGCTATTTGGCACTCCATTCCATAGGCAAACACTTCTTCACTTATAAAATACTCAGGTGTCATGAAAGGGATTAAAACAATGGAAAAGAATAACTTACTGGCCCAGAAAATCTCATAAAATTACTTGAAGGGCTCTTCATAGGGCTAGTATCTTTTGTCTCTTGTCATATGGTGCCTAAGACAGGGGTATGTAAGCTAGCTACCATGGCTTTGTGTTCTGGCTGTATGACCTTGGTCAGTTTACTTTCTGGTCTGTCCTGTGGAAGCTTGCTTAGTCCCAATTTCTACTGTTAAGGTGAAAATCCAATCATTTCACTTTTGGAAGCCCACAGAAGACATCTCACAAAGTAATTGCCTACTGATTTATTTTCTGTCATTGCATTTATGATTCTGTTATTGACTAAAGCCTCCTTTGCTTCCATCTCACATGTCCCACCCTAATGTGAAGTGATGCCTACATTCTTAGAAACTACATTTTTTTTTTTTTTTTTGGTCTTTTAAGCCATTTTACACATCTTCACAGCTTTTTCCTGGTTTCAAATTGAAGCCACGTGTTTTCTCAATGCATGGTATTTCCCTTTGGAAACTAGAGAGCACACATTACTAATCTGAAGGATTCAGAAAACTGGCATGCAATTGAAGGTCCCATTTACATGATACCCCAGTTGTGTGATCACACTCCCATTTTCCTGTTTTGTTTTTTGCTTTTCCACACTATTCCACACTAAGTGTATGGGCAGCTGAGGTCAGAATACAGTAGAGTTGAGCCTTTTCACCCTGCAGATGGATAAGTTTCTTTTTATGTTTCAAAAGCTAAGACTGAATCCCTCTGGCTGGCTTAAGGAGGCTCTTCCACCTTCCAAGCAAAGCTTGAATATCATGTGGGAAGACTAATTCAGAAGTCCTGGTATGAAAACCTGAGCAGCCATCACCTTGCAGGAGGAATTAAACATGGAAATTGAAGTGCTGATCATGAGAAAACAGCACCCCACTGAGGCCAGATGGGAATTTAGGCAGCAGCCAACTTCCTGGCTCTAAGCCCTATGGCTGCTGGTGGCTGCTAAACAACATAAGAGTCCTTTGTCAGTTCTCAGGAGAGAACCCAGAGTTCTAAGATATGTGGTCAGATTTTTATAGGTCTTCTGAAGTTACCACATAATAAAATTTTTATATATTTTATTTATTAAGATACTGAATAAAAAGGGGAAAAAAAGCCAGCCAAGTGCCAGTGGCTTTCTCTGCTTCCTAATCTTCCCTGATGTGGAAAAACTCCCACCAGCATGGCCATGAGCTGACCTTGTCACCATGCTTTCCCTGCCTAATGGATTGTATCCCAAACTGTGAGTCAGAATGAAGCTCTCCTCCCTTGAATTGCAAGGGAGAATTATACCAGAAGAGCTTCCATTACAGGACAAGGGTCCTAAAAACTGCTTGGTTGGAGTGATCCTATGACTAGACAAAAGGACATTTCATGTTGAAGACAGAACTTATGCTTGTTAAAGGGATTGTATGCTAGTCATTGTTCTTTAGAGGAACAGATCCAACAGAATGAATTGTATTAAAATGGAATTTATTCAATTAGCTTATGGGAGTCCAGAAACAGCAGTTTGCAGGCCTAGCAGTCAAGGAACTTGGTTGCCTTAGCAGTTCCACTCTGGCACTGAAGGCCTGGAGGTTTAGTCTCTAATATAATAGGTCAAATATAAATTCAACAACAGTTTTCTAGTGATATACTATTAATCTTATGGATTACCTAATAGAGAAATAGAGGAAGAACAAAAGCATCTTAATATTGGTGTAGATATGTACAAACACTCTTTACAAGTAAGAACAGAAACAATCATGGAAGTCACAGTCCTTATTTTTGCAACTTGTCATGTGGCCTTAGCTGGTGTTTGTAACTACCTTTTTCTCCTACCCATTCTGTATTTCCTCTACCTTCAGCAAGAACTTCAGCAGGTCTTGTTTTGTTACCTGGAATGGTGACCCATGCCTTCATTCCTAAAGAATCTGTACCATTTATCATACTGCTTTTATTGGGTTGTTGCAGTTGTGCATGACTTTGATAACAGGTCATAGTAACACCAAGAGATGTTCTAAAGGATCTCCTGCACTACAGACATATGCTTCATTACCTCCATTGTGGAAAAGCAGTCCATGTTTCCCCTGGTAGTATGGATCAATAACCCTTGCTAACACTATAACTCCTTTTGCAGCCTGTTCACTCAATGGTATCAGTAGCTCAAAGTGGCCAGGAGGAAGTCATAGTTTCCAGCTCAATGGCATGTTCTGTTATGAGCATGTAAGGACCAGCATATGGTCCAGGGCCAGTTTAGATAAATAAGTTTTTTTTTTTTTTTTTTGTGAGAGTAAAATGCAAAGTCAAACCTTGTAAGCAAAAACTAAGACTAAGCTGTGTGCGGTGACATAGTGAAGATTAGCAGGTGTGTGTGTGGAACTCTAGATAAGTAGTGGAAAGTATAAAAACCCCAGCTGCTCAGCAACTGTTGTCTCAGTCTTCCCAACACTATGACTGACTGAAAGGTTGCTCAGCAGTTCGGACTGAGACCTCCGCGAGACGCATCACCGATCCGAATTCATCTGCCTGACATGCTGTCCGAACGATCAAGACTCGGCTTGAAACACCGTGAACCAAGAGAAAAAGTCGCAACACAGACTCCGTGTTGCCAGGTCATAAAGCGTCCGAGACGTCGCAACTGAAGTCTCGCGTTACTGCAACCCAAGTCTCGCGTCATCAGGTTGTATACATGTTAGACTCGTTAGAAATATTCTTGTGTTAGTAGTGATGAATATAATTTGGTTATATATTATATTAGCTATAATATTAGTTGTGATAGTTTGGACTTGCTTGTGTGTGACTTTCATCCCAGTAAATTCCTTTGCAAGTATACCAGTGTCTGAGTATCATTGACCTTCGTGGGCGGAATCCTCTCAACCAATCATCTTTGAGAGTGCTCACGACATGTTCTTTGTGACTTCTGGCAAAAGCACTCCCCATCATGAACCAAAACCTCTAGACCAGCAGAGCACAAGGTTGTAGGAAGATAGAGCAAAAGTTTGGCTACTGGGTCACTTGGGGTGATTCCTGGACCCATGAATCTGGAAAAAGTATAATATATAGAAATATATATTTATATTCAGAGCATATATAGCCTGCTAAAGGACACTCCCCCATCCCTCCAAGCTATTGCCACTTAGTTGGTGCTGCAACTGTTTCTTTAAAAGGTTATTCCACTGTCCTATCAAGCCAGCTGCTTCAGGGTGGTGGGACACATGGTGAGACCAGTAAATCACATGATCATTTGCCCACTGCTGTACTTCCTTGGATGTTAAGTGAGTTCTTTGGTCAGAAGAAATGTTGTGTGGAACATATGTTGTTGGATCCATGCATAACCTGCATCCCTGCCACCATGGCCACTTTGTTCATGGGCCCATTGGTCAATTACAGGGATGGCTGAAGAAAGAAGTTGACCACCATCCACAGAACTGGTGAGCTTATCTACTTGATTATTAAAATCATTCTCTGATGAGGTTACTTTCTGATGAGCATTAACATGGGACACAAGTATCTTTATATCATTTGCCCATTCAGAGAGTTCTTTCAATGTGCATCTTTCCCAAATGTCCTTCTCGCCAATTTTCCAACTGTGCTCCTTCCAAGTCCCAGACCATCCAGCCCAACCCTTGTCCACAGCCCATGAATCAGTGTGTAACTTCACATTTGGACATTTGTCCTTCCAACAACGATGTGCACTGCTCGAAATTCTATCAATTGTGAAGACTTCCCTTCATCGCAGTCCTTCAGAGTTGTCCCAGAAGGGGCTATAATGCTGAGGCTGTCCACTTCTGGTAGGTGCCCACATAACATGCTGAACTATATGTAAATCATGTCCTAGTCCTATCCTCCTCAGTCAATTTAACATACAGCATAGTCCATGATGCCATAGGTGCATGCTTCATGACAGAAGGCATTGTAACTGGGGTAGTAACCATAGGCATTTAAACAACTTCCTCATGTTATTTACTTGTACCCTCAGGGGCTGCCTGAGCCCTATCATGGATATACCACTTCCACTTGATGAGGTAGTGCTGCTATGCACATCCAACTTTATATTGTAGTGGGTCAGATAACACCAAGATCATAATGGGCAGCTTAGGAGAGTTAATATAACCTTGAGGTAAAACTGTAAAGGTGTACTGCTGACCTCACCAGCTGAAATCAAATTGATTCTGGTGGTCCTTATGAATTGGTATGGAGGAAAAAGCATTCTCAAGATCAATAGCTGCATGCCAGGCACCAGGAGATGTGCTAATTTGCTCAAGAAAAGAAACCACATCTGGTACAGAAGCTGCAATTGAAGTCACCACTTGATTAAGTTTCTGGTAATCCACTGTTATTCTTCAGGATCTATCTGTCTTCTGAACAGGCCAAATAGGACAGTTAAAGGGAGACAAGTTG
This sequence comes from Jaculus jaculus, assembly GCF_020740685.1. Lineage (NCBI taxonomy): Eukaryota > Metazoa > Chordata > Mammalia > Rodentia > Dipodidae > Jaculus > Jaculus jaculus. The sequence continues at coordinate 26,592,624 of NC_059115.1, forward strand.
GGAAACACTACCCCTGCATCCTTCAAGGCCTTTATAGTGACATTCATTTCTGTAATCCCTCCAGGGATGTGATACTGGTTTTTGGTTCACTATTTTCCCTGGTGGAGGTAGCTCTAGTGGTTTCCATTTGGCCTTTCTGACCATAATAGCCCTCACTTCACAAATCAATGTGGGGGTTCTGTCAACTCCTAAGTATATCTGTCCTAATTATATGTTCTGGGACTGGGAAAATAACCATAGGATGAGTTCGGGGACCAACTGGACTCACTGTCAGTCTAATTTTAACCAAAACTCCATTGAGCACCATAAGCAGGTACTTATGGTAATCAATAAAGCACTCCATAAACACCTACTTTAACTTGAGGGCCACAGTGCTGTTTGGCATCTCTTGAAATCAATGACAATTCAGAGCAAGTGTCCAGTATACCCTGAAAGGTCTTACTTCCTTTCCCCCAGTGTACAGTTACCCTAGCAAAAGGCCATATGATTCTCTGAGAAAGAGTAGGATTAAGTTTAATGTTGAAACTTTTGGGGATTGAGGGAGGATCCTTCCTTGAGGAGACCTGGCCACCCCTTCAATCAAGGGGCTCAAGATATGATAACTGGTTCAAATCTGGAAACTGGTTAAGAAGCCTTGATTCTCCGTTGGCATAATTTAAAGTGGCCTTTTGTTCCTTTGCTCTAGAATTTTTCTGCTTATACAGAAACTTACAGGAACTTAGTAGCCTTCTTATCTATTTTACTTCTGGGAAGACCAGGATGAATCAGCCAGTACCAAACATCTTCATGAGTCATAGTGTTATGAATATTGTTTTACCTATGTTGTCTGTTACAGTAAACATGTTTAACTCACCTTTGACAATGCAGTGCTGTCACCTGGCTCTTGTTACTCCAAAATCCAAGTAGACCCATTGCATCTAAGTTACCTAATGCAGCAACCGTGGCTCCCACTGTGAGGTCTTCTTTATGTATTACGGCAACTATAGTTAACTTTAAGTATGCTGGGGCTCCCTTCACAAATCTGTTTCTTATAGTCTTAGTGAAGGACACTTCCATTGTGGGGGCAAGGATGAGTTTACATTGCAAATCCACCCCAGTATTCCAAGTTTTCTGAGCCATTTAATCCCTTCATCAACATTAAGCCAAGGCAGCTCCAGCTCATTCACAGTAGGCTATCTTTGGATCCATTCTTCAGCCAACCACTCAAACTGTTGGCACCTCTGCTTCTCTAGAGCCACTCCTGCCACCACAATCTTTGTTAGTTAGGGTTTTCTAGAGGAAGAGAACTGATAGAATGAATTATATTAAAAGGGAGCTTATCACATTAGCTTAGGGCAGTCCAACAATACCAGTCAAGGAACCCAGTAGCTGCTCAGTCCATGGAGCTGGATGCTTCAGCAGTCCCAATCCAGCATTGAAGGCCTGGAGGCTTCCCAGAGAGCTGCATGTCTTCAGCCCCCACTGGAAAGCAGCAAGCAGCATGACATCCAGATGGGAGAAGGGGATAATTTTCCTCCCAGAGCTTCCTTTGATAAAGCCTCCCCTCTAAGAGCAGTTGCCCATTCTGGGGAAAGGGCTCACTTGAGGGAAGACTTCTTCCTCTAGGTAATCCTTCCTGGACATGAAGCTATAGGATTTGATGCTTGCTTTGGTCAGTTTTAGCCTTGCTTTGTTCTCATTCTTCTTTGTATGTCTCCATTCCTCTCTTTTGGAGTTGAAATGTTACTCTGTGCCATTATAATTACTTACAATAATGTAAAATGTTGAAACATAAAGAAACACTGGGTATAATTCTGTAGATCAGGGGTTGGTAAATGTCTTTGGTAAAGGGCTAGATAGTAGATACTTTAAGCTTTGTGGACTAGAATTCACCTCTGCTGTCAAAGGTCACAGGAAACTGGGAGCAATATGCAGATTAATGCACATGGCTCTGTCCCCAAAACACTGAATTTGCAAAACCAGGCATTGAATGGAGTGCCTCACAGGCCATAGTTTGCTGAACTCTGCTTAAGATTTGGGGCTGATGAGATTATTACCTGGGCAGGCACTTGCTGCTCAAGCCTGTGTACCTGAGTTCAGATTCCCAGTCTCCATGTAAAATTCGGAAGCCATGACAGGCTTCTGTGTCCCAGAACACCATCAGTGAGATGAGAGGTGGAGGAAGAAAATTTTTTTCAGAAACTAGAGGACAAGCTAGCTTTGCAAAGGTAGCAATGAAGAACAAGAGATTGAGTCACTGCCTCAGATGAGGTGGAATGTAAGGACTGACATCCCAAAGTTGTCCACTGACCACCTGGCACACATGTGCCTTCCTTCACACACAAATCACACACACACACACACACACACACACACACACACACACACAATTTAAAAAAATAATTAAAATGTCATGATTCAATGAGTTTAAACCATTTGTATGTACAAATGTCACATTGTTCACATTACTGCCCATGCCAGTGTGAAAAGGAAGTTTCTTTCTCCAAGTGTGTGATGATTGTATTATACCCTTTTTCTCCATGATTTTCTTTAATAGGAAAATCAGGACAGTTACTTGAAGAGAAATGATGATGGGATAAAAAGCCTTGGATTCCACACAAATTAGGCACCAGAGAAATGTAGATTTATAGAAATTTGATAATGGTGGGTGGGCAATGTTAGAGGCTAGACTTAGGAGAACACAGTTTGGAAGGGGTTCTAGTGATACAGATTCTGACCCCAAAGAGTGGGGGATTAGGAAGGGATCCTGTGATGGGCTCAGTGTTTGAGACACGTGCCATGCCAGACACAGCAGGGGAAGAAAACATTTTATTTTATTTATTTATTTATTTTTTTTGGTTTTTCAAGGTAGGGTCTCATTCTGGCCCAGTCTGACCTGGAATTCACTATGGAGTCTCAGGGTAGCCTTGAACTCATGGTGATCCTCCTACCTCTGCCTCCCAGTGCTGGGATTAAAGGCATGCATCACGACGCCCGGCAGGGGGAAGAAATCTTAATTGCCCAGTAGAGAAGAGAGAGGTGGGGTTCATATGGAGAATGGCAAGAAGTCAGATGGAATGGTAGAATTAGAAAATAAGGCAGCTTGCCTGCTGGAAAGATACTGAGATGGCTCTGTGAACAAAACAGGAAATTGAAAGTTGCTGAAACAGGAGAAAATTGTCATGCAATTGGTTTATCTTCAGGGATCAAGGAAAGCTTCCTTTCAAAGCCTGATAATTGCAATCAGTGCTGATACTTTGGGTGTGCTGGACACCACACATGTGGATCAGGAAGCTTGGGTGTGACACAAATGAAAATGGTACAATCATAGTGACTCAAAGATAAGGCAATATCTCACTCTTGTCAAATTGGCTACCATCATGAAAACACATGACCATAAATGGTCGCAAGGATGCAGAAAAAGAGGAACCCTTCTACACTGTTGGTGGGAATGCAATCTGGTCCAGCCATTGTGGAAATCAGTGTGGATGCTCCTGAGATAGCTAAAAATAAATTTATTATATGACCCAGGTATACCACTCCTAAGCTTATATCCTATGGAATTTCCTCACTACTTTAGAGATCCTTGCTTAATGATGTTTATTGCTACTCTATCCATAATAGCTAGGAAATGGGACCAGCCTAGATGTCCCTCAGATGATGAGTGGGCAATGAAGATATGGCATAGTTACACAATGGAGTTTTACTCAGTATTAAGGAGAAATAAAATTATGAAATTTGTAGGAAAATGGATGGATCTGGAAAGGTTATACTTAGTGAGGTAACTCAGGCCCAGAAGGCCAAAAGTCACATGTTCTCTCTCATATGTGGATCCTAGCTACAAATGATTGGACTTCTCTATGAGTAGTACCCAATCTCAGTAGCATTGGCCAGTAAGCTAGAAAGGGGATACAAAGGGCATATAAATGGAGGAAGGAGGACTCAATAAGATGGCATTGTGTATATGTAAGTAGAGGAACAGGTTAATGGGGGTTAAAGGGCATAAGTTAGGCCAGGGGAAGAGATTGAATAAAGGAAAGGTGGTGGTGTGTGGGGGGGGGTAATCAAAATCTGAGAGTATATACATAAGTCATATGGAAACCTACTTTTTTTGGACAATAGAACACTCAGACGCCATACATTGTCAGTAGAAAATTTTCAGTACCAGGAATGGGGTACCTTCCAGGGATTTGTTGGCTAGGGAGGTTACAGATACCCCCAAAACATTACAGGCCATTGTCGAGGTTCTTGATTTACCACTAGGAATAGATGGTAATACCCTACTGCTAAAGACTCAACATACTTGGGCTGCAAGGTCACTGAGAAATCCTGCTGGAACTGAGCTGAAAACCTCCTCCATGATGAACAGCGACAGAAAGCTGAAAAAGCTACACTGTGTGGAGTTCAATGGGTGAGAGAGAAATCACCACAATTGTGGACACTGCAATCCTTAAATTTGGCCAGCCAGGCCAAATGAGCCAATGGGCCCAATAGTTGCATATCTGTTATGGGGGAAACCAATAACTCTCTAATTGAACTGGAAGCCAGCTCCATGGGATGCAATATATCCCTGATACTGAAAAACTACAAAGGGGTAGTCATGAGCTCTAGGGGTGTATCATCTGCTGGTGCCTGGCTAAATGTGTATGCCATGCTCACCAAACTGTCCAGTAAGCACTTAATGTTCATACCCATTACTCATGCTACTCTTACTTTTGGTTAATGAAGCTTCTCTTTTCAGATGGTAGTGATGTTGGGATGACTCAGAAGCCACCATGGTGCTAAAAAGAAGTGTCAGAGGAGTGCTCAACACTGAAATATTTCTATTGCATCTTCCAAGACTTAGGCTCCATTGTGGAAGGGATGTCGGAAAGAATGTAAAATAAAAAGGGAGGGTAGGACTTCTTACAACGTGCTCCTCCAGACACAAAATGGCCTGGATATCTATGACCTCTCCTGACACTCCCTACGCAAGACCATTATAATAGTAGGAAAAGATTATGACATCAAAATAAAAGAGAGATTGATCAAGAGGGGGAGGGTATATGATGCAGAGTGGAATTGAAAAGGGGAAAGTGGGGAGACAGGGAATTACCATGGGTGATTGTCTACAATTATGGAAGTCATCAATAAAAAAACCCATAAATTTAAAGAAAGGGATAGGCCAAGAGCTAAGCTTAAGGAGCCAGTACTAGACTATGGGATGGAAAGGCCGAGGAAAGAGCAGATTGCAGAGACATGACCCTGTCCTACACAAGAGCTCCTTCCATCCTTCTAAGGCATAGAAAGGCTGCAAGAGTGAAACTACCAATTACTCGTTGCCTCTTTATTTTCCTAAGCAAATCTTGGAGAGAAGGACCATGGATTGGACAGCTCTGAATTTCTAGAGTTTAGTACAGGGTTGTGGTGGTGGAATTAAATATTTCCATCAACTCATGTGCTTTAATGCTTGGTCCCCAGCTAATGGAAATTTGGGAGGGGAACCCTTACTCGAGGAGGTGTATTCCTGGGAGCTGGACTGGGGGTGTTATAGTCACCTGCTCCTTGCTCACTCCCTTTATTGTTGCTGTCTTCTACCCACTGCTCCAAGAAGTGATTCCCAGCCTTTGCTCATGCCATGGTTTTCCCTGCCATTGTGAAGCTTTACCTCAAAGCAAAAACAAAAATAAAACCTTTCTTCCCATCAGCTACTCTTGGTTTGATGTTTTGTTCCAGCAATGCAAAGGTAACTATAACATGGGTCATGCATTTAGTGGGTGCTTATATTTAGTGAATGAAGGAATGAAGATTGTAAACATTTTTAAGCAACAAATTGAATGAATTATCTCAGACTCAAACATGAATGTGAGGATGTTGTAGAAAGATTGTGTCTACTCTCACAGGACTATCAGTGGCTGGTTTTTCCCAGGCAACCTCAAATACCATCTTAAATTCTCTTTTCTGTGTCTCTAACAACTTATTAGAACTTGTCCCTCTGCTTTTGTGGCATTTTAGTCTTGACAAGTCCATAGTAACACCCAAATATACATCTAAATTGAATCATATATCCCTCATCCAGATTTTCTAATCATATTTTCTATTCATTTTGGAGACTTTAAAAATTTATTTATATATATGTATGTATGAATATATATATTCATATATCTATATATCTATCTATACACATACTCATCCTGAGGTTTAGTGCATATGTGGGTCACAGTAATTAGCATTACTAGAGAAGCCAGTATAGGATTTTGTCTGCCAAAAGGGAACCTCAATTCCTGTCCACGGGAAGTTCTGGGCTTTGTTTGGCAAGAACTCTGAAGTTATACCATTCAATTCTTTGGGATAATATTTTTCCAACAATATATAAGCAAATGTGAATGAAAACAGGAAAATGAACCCACCCATCCATGAAGGTTATTCCCTTTTCTGCATATACATATAATAGATGGAGTGAGTTTCTTTATAAACTTAAACATACTAATCCCTAGAAATAGCGCATGTAAAACCCTTATCACAAGTTTTAACTCACAGTTGGTGCTAAATGTACTTCATAGTCTCTTTAACTGCTCTTATTTTTTTCTTTTAGGTAGGTTCTCACTATGTAGCCCAGGCTGGAACTCTTGAGATATGGTAATAATACCTCATTCTCTCAGTTGTGGGGATTACATGTAGCTATCACTACATCTGCCTTCTTTTTCTGTTTTTTTTTTTTTTTAATTTGTTTGTTTAAACAGGTTAGGATCTATCACTAAAAGCATTCTATTATCTGTATACATTTAGGTAAAGAACATCATTGCTAATGGGTGAATATTTGTGTGTGTATACACTTGTGCAAGAGTATGTTTGAGGGTACACATGGCGTTTGAGTGTTATTTCTCTCACATACTGTCCACTTCTTTTGAAATAGGTTTGCTCATTGGCCTGGAGTGGGCCAATTAGACCAGAATGACTGGAAAATCATCTAAGGATCTACTTGTCTCAGTCTCCCCAGTGTTCTGACTGCCAGCACATGCTACCGGTTCTGGCATTTTGACATGGGTTCTGGGTGTGGAACCCAGGTCTTCATGCTTATAAAGTAAGCACCATAGTTCCTGATCTATCGCCTCATCCCTTAGTCCATAATTTTAAGTTGTACCTTGTCCTACAAAGCTGATTAGGTACAAAGCTGTAGTGACACACATGTCCTGTGGCTTCATAGAGACCAAAGGTCTCTTAATGTTATACTGAACAAAGAACTCATTAAGGTCATAGATTGTGGGACCACCAGTTTCCATAGTCCTAATTAAAGGAAATGAGTTTAGCGCACAGTTATAATCAGTCTTTTTGTCAAAACCATGGCATTGTGTTGGAGGGAGGAATCATCCAACATAGCTTGCCTGCCTGAACCAACATTGAGACTGCTTCCTTAGAGGAAGGGTGTGGGAAAGTGATAAAGGCCCAGTCCCTTGATCTTTCACCCATATAAGTATTATCATGCAAAGCTTTCTGCTTTTAATCCATTTTCACTTCATAATAAGCAATTCATCCTGAGGCCTAGTGCATATGTGGGCCACAGTAATTAGCATTACTAGAGAAGTCAACATAGGATTTTCTCTGCCAAAAAGGAACCTCAATTCCTGTCCAAGGGAAGTTCTGGCTTTGTTTGGCAAGAACTCTGAGGTTATACCATTCAGTTCTTAGAGATAATATTTTTCCAACAATATATAAGCAAATGTGAATGAAAACAGGAAAATATCCTCACCCATCCACAAGGGTTATTCCCTTTTCTGCCCCATCCTTCCATCTTCTAATTGAAATGCCCTCTACTGACGCCTTTACTTCTAAGTCTGTCACATTTATTCCTTCACTATGACTTCACTTTGAATGAAACAATAATTCTTCTGGCTGCACCTGGGAATGAATGCTGGCTTAAAACCTGAGTCAGGAATACTTCATGTTTGAATAAAAAACAGACAGTGCAGATCTAAAGAAATGGCAGAAGAAAGTTTTCCTTTGGTAAATCTCAGTGGGACATAGTATCATACTTTGAAACGAGTCATGCTTTGGGGTCAAACTACAGTTAGAAATCAGCCTTTCCATTGTGTTGATTTGGATCAATAATTTAAACTCTAAATATGGGATCCTCATTTGTGAGCTGAGAAAAATAGTGAGACTGACAGCTAGTGAAGTTGTTAGGTTTCAATGACATAATGTACAGTGTAAGAACAGAGGCTGCTCACAGTGTGCTTTCCTGCCTTCCATCCCTGCATAGGGTGTTTCTGCGACTCTACTGTAAGCATGTGCCTTTACAAGTTATTCCATTTCCTCATAAAACCAACAAACTAGAAGAAAAGCATGTTCCCTCAGGGAAGAATCATTTTACTTTGTGCAAAAAAAAAAAATCCCCTGTAGAGGAAATCATCACTCAGAGATTGCAAATAGCTTCATGTGACAGGTGTGTGTGTGTGTGTGTGTGTGTGTGTGTGTGTGTGTGAGAGAGAGAGAGAGAGAGAGAGAGAGAGAGAGGGAGAAGGGGGGGGGGCTCCCATGGCTGGGAGGTAGAAAATGACCAGCTCCATTGCCCCTGCTTCCTGTTACTGAATCCATGGATGCCACACACCTGCAATTAGCAACTGGAGGCCTTTAAAATGTCCTGTCTCACTGTGCACTTTACCTGTCTCTCACAGGGACCTCCATGTACCTTGTTGATTCCGTTTTATCAAGGTTTAGGCTGACAGCAAGGATGAAAAGTCATGAAAAGCCAGACACCACAGTATCTGTTGTCTTCTGCACCAGCTTTAAATAGCAGACAGAGTCCTAAAAGGGATTTACATTCCTACAAGCATCAATTGGTCTCTATGTGTGTTTTATGTTTGATTTCACTCCTCAGTTTGATTGTGGTATCAACCACTATGAAAGTACTTATCTGTGAGGGTGTGTTCATCTCATGCTGGTGTGTTGTTGGGTTGCTTAATTGAGGCCTGCAGGTGGACTGGCTCCAGAATCAGATATCAAAGCATATGCTTTGGATGTTTGAATTAGTAAAGTGTATCCCTTGGTTCTCAGCATTATCAGCTTGATGGCATGTGAAAGCATCCTTTATTCATCGCTAGTACAATTGTCCTTGTAAACAATAATCCTGAAGTTATATATTCTGTTCTATCCTTAGCCAGCCGACCTCCATCTCCCCATGAGCTGCTTTCCCACTGTTAACATCACTGTGACACTGAATGCCAGAGGGGAAGGCAATCTTCAGAGATCAAAACCAGCTCACTTCTTCCTTACCAAGGTTTACGTAGGCTGTTACCATTTACTAGCTGTGTGATAGTGTCTATGTTAAAATCAATCCGCCTCTGTTTCATTTGTTGAAATATGAGGAAAAGATTGTATTTACTTCTAGAGATTTCTGAGAAAATTTAAGATATGACTTATGATATGATGATGCCTGGATCAAAGCAATTGTTCAATCTTTGCTAAAATGTATTTATTACTCTGCATGTAAGACAGATGAAGTCCAGGAGAAGACTGCCTCTAACATCATGCTATAAATGACAGAAGAACTTAGACTAAGAAAAGGTTCTAAATTCTCTATAAGCCACTCCTTACTAGGTTTTCACACTGGCTGGTGAGTACCACAAATGATCATCCTGAGAGGTCACTGTGGGAAGCACTGAAAGAACCACATATCTTCATGGAAGATGGAGTCAGGTCTGCTAGAAATAAACTAATATGGTCAGGGGAGAATATGAATGTGTTTACATTTAAGCATGTGGGTTCTATATACACTTAGAATGGCTAAAATGAATGATGATAGTGCAAATAACCTTCATCTTTTATCTGAGTTACTGTAATTCCTTCTTATTTGGTCTTTTTCTTCTGTTTTGTTTTCTCATTTACAACTCCTTCTGCCTCTTTGGGGAGCTGTTGCTCAGGCTTTAAGGACCAACATTGATTTTGACTTTTAAAAAACTATTTTATTTGAGAGAGAGAGAGAGAGAGAGAGAGAGAGAGAGAGAGAGAGAGAGAGAGAGAACTGTCACACCAGGGCTTCAGCCACTGCAATTAAACTCCAGATGCTTGTGCCACCTTGTGGGTATGTGTGACCTTGTGCTTGCCTCACCTTTGTGCATATGGCTTATGTGGAATCTGAAGAGTAGAATATGGGTCCTGAGTCTTTGCAGTCATGTGCCATAACTGCTAATCCATCTCTCCAGCATGATTTTGACTTGTTGGCATTATTTCCCCTAGGAATTTTAAACCTGAAACAAATCATATCACATTTTTATTTCAAGTAACCCAAATAGGCCCTTAGTCTGATGTTTCCTTCTGCCATTCCCTTTTGATTGATTGAGCCCTTTAGAACTCAATTTACATGATGGTCTAAGTCACTCACATCCATAAAAGCCTCTCATATCCGGTAACTCATGAACCATCACAGGGCTCAACAAAGCCACTAAAGCTACTTTGGCAGTCCTTGCTGAATGATCTTCCTTCTTAACTCTTGGGTGAACACAATCTTATTTGCCCAGTGACCTGGGCATCATATCACATCTCTCATGTCCAGCATAAACCTTACTCTAGGCCTATGAATTTTGAAAATGCAAATTTGATCATGAGCTCATTAGCTCACATAGGATTAAAGCCTTTTACTATCTGGGTGTTGCTTTTCTCACTCCATTTACTCCTTATTTTCTGAGATGCAGTCAAGCATTCTTCAGTTCTTATAAAAAAAAAAAAAAGATCTTCATTTCCTCAAGGCACTTGGCCTCAGAGTTTGTTGCTGGGACAAAACACCTCTTTAGTACCAGGTGGGAAATACTGCCAAATTTGGTAATTTGAGAAGGGGTGAGAAAAGCCTACTTTGGGGAGAAAGAAACTTCTTCAGCATTTTTCCTTCAGGTACCCTCCTTTCAAAAGAATCCGTACTTCTCATACTGTCCCAGTGAAGAAAGTTGGACCAGCCTCAGTGGTGTTAATTCTTTAACAATTACAACTGAAGTGCTCCCAGTTTCTGGGACCAGAAACTTATTATTCGCTCATATTTCCTTTTCTACAAAAGTTCATATCTTGGGCTGCAGAGGTGGATCTGTTGTCTAAGGCACTTTTCTGCTAAGCCTAACAACCTATGTTTGATTCCTCAGTACCCACATAAAGTGGCACATACATCTGGCATTTATAAGCAGCCAGGGCCCTGGTGCACACATTCCCTCTGCTTCTCTCTCTCTCTCTCTCTCTCTCTCTCTCTTCTTATAACCCAATAACTAACTAAAAATAAATACACAATATATTTTAAAGTTCATACTTTTAATATTCTTCTGTTCTGTATTTTCCTCCAGCAAACATGCTAGTCAATTTCTAAATTTAACCTTGTTCAAGTTCTCAGGACACAGGCAAAAGACAGACAGCCCCTCTGTCAAAACATCACACAAAATACTTCTACAGAAGTTCCAAACAAAATCCTCTGTGCCCCACCCCTGAACCCTCATAAGCCAAGTCTTCATAGTCCACAGTTCTCTGTACACTGTGGTCTTTCACAATCTCACCAAAATGGCCCATTAAGCTGTGTTTCTCTAGTCCATAGTTCCAATTCCTTCCATATTCCTCCCAGAACACAGTGTCAAAGACCAAAACCCAGTTTTGGCATAGTTTTAGCATAACATAGTTTTAGCACAATAATGGCCTCACTTCTTTGGGCCAACTTTCTTTTTTGCTGGAACAAAACACCAAACCATTTGCAGCTTATGGAAGGAAAGGGTTTATGTTGGTCTACAGTTCCAAGGAGAAGTTTTATCATGGTAGGGAAAGCAAGGCACAAGCAGGCAGCTACCTCACATCATCATGTATTAGCAGGTTGGTACTAGAGAAGGTGAACTGAGCTAGCTAGCTCTGACAAGGTGGTGGAGGGTATAATATAAAATCCAAAGACACCCCTCCAGCAACACTCCCCAAAGACTCCATCAGCTTGATATCAAGTATGATACTTAATAAATACATGAGGCAATAGGGGACATTTTACATTCAAACCACCACTCAGCCAATGTCAAGTGTTATTATTACAAGCACTGAAGGTGCCACTTTCCACATGTAAGATTCTGACTAGTCCTTACTGGCAGGTTCCACTAGTCACTTGTGCTTCCTTTATTTGTCATCACTTCCCAAATGCCTGATTCAGTCAATGGGGCAGCGTAGGGACTCTTTACATTTTGGTGATGAGCTTAGCCTGTGACAAATAAGGGCAGTGACCAAACTCAAGTATGTAGATGCTATGGCTTAATATGAGTTTCCCCTTCCAAAATTTATGCTGAAATTTAACTCCCTAATTCTCACTATGTGGTATTAAGAGGGTAGAAACAATGAAACTTTGGGTTTTAGAGGTAAGCTGTTTGAGACATTATTAGGATTACAAAGACTATCAGGACCCCATTATTGAATCCTGATAGCTCCATAAGAAGATGGGATGGAGGTGTGGAATGATACCATAGTATACATTCATACACTCCTTGTCTATTAGCAGTAAGTATACCTCACAACACTGCTAGCAAAATGGTATCACAAGATGCTATCTGTTGACCTTGACCCTCAGGACCATGAGGTTTATCATTCAACCAGTTGGTATTAAAAGAAAAAGAAAAAAAAAATCAACCTTTGGTTATAGGCTTTTGCTGAAAATAGTAGATATAGAAGTTTTAATGCTATTAGAATATCAACAGCCAGTTAAAGTGCTCAGGAAATACTTGCTGCTAGAACTCTTCATCCCTTGAATCATCCAGAATGGATTTTAAGTGGTAAAGAATGAGTCTGCATTTTCTTAAATATCTTATTTATTTATTCATTTATTTATTTACTCGAGAGACAGAAAGTAAGACAGAGAGGGAGAGAATGGGAGCAACAGGGCTTCTAACTACTGCAAGCAAACTCCCGAAGCAGGTGCCAGCTTGTGCATCTGGCTTATGTGGGTACTGTGGAATCAAACCTGATCATTTGGCTTTGCTGTCACGTGCTTTAATAGCTAAGCCATCTCTCCAGCCCAAGTCTGTAATTCTTCTGAATTCAAAAGCAACTGGTGGGCTGGAGAGATAGCTTAGTGATTAAGGCACTGGCTTGTGAAGCTTAAGGACCCAGGGTCTGTTTTCTGGTACCCACATAAGCCTTGTACTTCTTCTTGTACTTCTGTACAAGGTGGCACATGGGTGTAGAGTTAGTTTTCAGTGGCTGGAGGCCCTGGTGTGCCCATTCTCTCTGTCCCTTTCTTTCCCTCACTCTGTCTCTCCAATAAATAAGTAAATATTTTTTAAAGCAACTTGTAAGAATATGTCAAAAAAGGAAGTACATGCTGTTTGTTGCATCTGATCATGCTAGAAGTACAAGTGAGGAAAAATAAGAGGTCTTCTTGGACAAGCTTATTAAACATGCAAAAATATAGGATGGCTGTTCATTACATCATTTATCGATAGGTACTTTATGAAACATATCTGAACTTGTCATATGCTACCAATCCAGACATGTGAACAGGGATCTTCATATGCTCTTACTGACTTTCCCATTTCTTATCAGTTCTGTTTGTGATTTTTGTCAACAGCATGGGAATGTCTTGCATTTCCTGATCACATACAGTCAATAACTTAAGGTTTTAGTATATATGTTGGAAAGTCAAGGTCAATGTTAAAATTTTTCTTGAAGGTTGGAGGGATGGCTTATCAGTTAAAGCATTTGCCTGCTAATACAAAGGACCCAGGTTTGATTCCCCAAGACCCACGTTAGTCAGATGCACAAGGGAGTACATGTGTCTGGAGTTCGTTTGAGATGGATGGAGGCCCTGGCATGCCCATTCTCTCTCTCTCTTTCTCTTTCTGTCAAATAAATAAATAGTAGAATATTTTTAAAATTTCTTAATATAAAATTTTACTCTTAATCTTGATCAGAAACTAGATATATTTTGTACTGAATGGCAATTAATGCAAAAACTCACATCTGGTGAAAGTATTAAAAATAAGTTCCTGTTGAGGGTTCAGTCCTATATGAGTCATTTATATGACCCCCCCCCCTCCAAATCTCAGGGAACATCAGAGAAGAGGGGGGCAAAAAGAATGTTAAAGCTGGAGAATGCAGGAAGCATGCTGTGGAACTCTGTCATCCAGGCATAATAAAGTCATTATACTCATGAATCCCCAGAAGCTGTTGTTACCCATACAAAACCTGCCTTAGGTAAGGTAGGTCCAGATAACATTCTGTCACAGATGGGAGATAGTCTCATGAGGCCCCATCCCTCCCTGAGGAGAGATTAGCAGCTAGTGATTACTGGGGTAAGGGGAGCAATTCTCTTCAATGGTGTAGCTACTGATAGGTGGTGGGAAGAAGGGTATCAGAGGGAGTGAATAGAGAATAATAAAATGGATTTAGAAATTATACTTTGCTGTGGCCTTAATAACACTTAGAATGAATTCAATATACAAATACAAATGGAAAAGTTATATACATAAATTATACTGAGTAAAGTTATTTAAATGACAGCTCATATTATTTGATTCACAAGTAATGTTAACTAGCTGTAAGACTTATCCTGCTATCATAAATTAAACCTGACACAAGCTTTCTAGTCCCACAAAAATTTACCACAGTTAGATTTTCTAAGCTCAAACTATACTTCTTGCAATGTTTTAGACCACAATGCAAATGGAAAGAAAATTTTGATATGTAAAAATCTATTTACATCTATTATATAGTTCTTCAATCCAGGAGCTCTCAACTAACCTTCAATTAAATGAAATTAATCTATAACTTAATGATATTAATGAGATTTGAATTAAAATACTGAAATTTAATGATTAAAGTAATGATATATGTAAAAACAAGTACAGCAAATATTCTAATAGCATTCTCTAAGTGATTTCCATAAAATGAATGCACTCAACATATGATCATGAGCTGATATCAATATGTGGCATATGTAACTATAAAATAATTTTAACTATGCAAAGTGTAAAACCATTCCATAGATCAATAGTAACATAGGAGCATTTGGAACTGATTTTATGATAACATAAACTTTGAAATTCAGTTAAATAAATGTTATCCCTCAGGTCTCACCCTTCATTTCTCTTATTCTCACTTAGGGAAAAAATATATCACAAAATTTACTTAATTGGATTTTAAATTTATCAATAAAAACTTATAATAACCTGTGTTTCCTTTTGTTTTTTAGATACTTATAATGTCCTCAACTTTGAATCTTGGCCTATACAGCCTAAAACTTATTGCTATCTGACATAATTTTTTTTTAAATTGTTATTTATTTATTTGAGAGCGACGGACACAGAGAGAAAGACAGATAGAGGGAGAGAGAGAATGGGCACACCAGGGCTTCCAGCCTCTGCAAACGAACTCCAGATGCATGCGCCCCCTTGTGCATCTGGCTAACGTGGGACCTGGGGAACCGAGCCTCAAACCGGGGTCCTTAGGCTTCACATGCAAGCGCTTAACCTCTAAGCCATCTCTCCAGCCCCTGACATAATTTTTTAAAATTATATTTTGGGTATGATAATGATATTGAGGTATGGGGAAATATTTTGCTTTTAAAAGATAAATACTAAAATACTTAGGAAAAAATTTCTCAATACCTGCAGCCTCATTTCAAGCGCTTTAGCAGATATATGAACAATAACTGAAACTGTGAGGTATATATCTTGCACTTGAAATTTTCAAAATAATTTTTAGGAAAAAGAGACGTCATTTCTCACCATTATACCAAAAATAACTGCCAGTCAGTTCTTAAGCAACTTCCCAGCTTTCTGTTAAGGTCACTTAATATATCACAGTATGCTACTACTGCATTTCATTCCTCAGACACCATAAGGGCATTAAGAAGAGAGGCCTTGGCTACTTGGTTCTTTGTTCTACTTTCAATCGCAAGAGTAGTGCTAGCATGCTGTAGATATGCAAGAACCTTTGTTGAAAAAGTGAATGAACTGAGATTTTGTGAACAGGCCTGTTTTGTGACCTGATTTCACCCTGTTCCTGGCTCGCTTTAATGCTTTCATTCTGAATCCTGACTTGGTCTTGAAGCTTAAGGCCTCTGATGTTAGCAGTTAGAATTTCTTCTACAATTGTCACCAGCATTTTGTAGTTCCAGGCACTCAGGATCATTTCCCAGTTATGAGTCAGTTCAGCTTCATTCCCTCACAAGAATGGTGAACTGTCATCTTTCAGTCTCAGGCTGGTCAAAATAGCTATACAAAATAAAAAACAGTATTATTGTCTCTAGTCCTTCATGACAGAGATTCTTGTATCCATTCTATTGATGACAAATCTGAAAGATGACACTGGGTTTCTCAATCCCTTCTAGTCCACACACCACTTTAATAAACTTGAAATCATCAGGCTCCTGCTCTCCTAAGCCTTTTCTAGAATTGGAGTTCCACCTGGAACCTGTGAACCAAAAACCCAACCCACAGAATATGTGACATGTCTTCCTCCAGCTCTGTAAGGGGAAGATTTTCCAGTTCTGTTTGTTTCCATTTGTGCCAAGACAAACTTTTTGAAAAAAAAAATATTATTTTTATTTATTTGCGAGGAAGGACAGAGAGAGAGGGAGGGAATATAGATCCACCAAAGTCTTTTGCCATTGTAAATGCATTCCAGACACATACACCACTTTGTGCATCTGGCTTTATGTGGATACTGGGGAATCGAACCCAAGCTGTCAAGATTTACAAGCAACTGCCTTTAATCTCTGAGCCATCTCTTGAGCCTGAGACCAGATTTTTAATTGCAAACTATTAAAGTGATTATGACTTTATTCATTTTGTTCGCATTTCCTCAGCAAATCTAAACTGCACCTTTCCTTCATCTTTCCTCTTGACCATGATGACTTTCTAATAGATCTTCTGAATATTTACTTTGCAAATTTGTAATGAGAGCAATAGACCTGCTAGCAGGATTACTGTGAAAATTAGGAGCAATAGTGCTGAAGTACTTGGCATAGAACAACTTTAACAAATAGCTCCTGGCCTCTTTTAGAAAATTACTAGTGTCGCCTTTTGAATTGTAGCATTTCTCTCTTTAGCAAATGTTTTCGTAGTAAACCAGACAGAGCCAAGGCAAAGAGCTGGCCTGTACCATGTCCAAGGGTCCTCGGCCACTTTGCCACCATTAGCATCTCCATCAGACCTCAGGTCAATGTGCACATTTTCCCACCTACTGATCCCTCATCTTGAGGACAGCCCTAAGATGTTTGATTATGTATTTCATCTAAGTACCCCTTCAAAATTGGGACTGCTCATGATTGAATGTTTTTCTACCTGGGCTTGAGTTACCAAACAATGAAAGGATGTGAAGCCCAGGCAAGATTGCAGAAATTATAGAAGGCATCTTCCTGGGTTGATTGCTTTTATATTTAATTGCATGGTAATTATTAGTTCTGCAAGACAAGTACCTAAGGAAATAGCAAAGTAATGGGAGGGGAAGATTTCAAATGGATATATGTCAGTCTCACAGGACCATTTACATTTAAAGATTTAAAAACAAGTAATTTAAACTCCTTCAAGGGACATAATTGTAATGATTACCTGGAAGTACAGGCATATGAAGAAGTTTCCTGTTTATTTGTGTTTTCATAATGGGCCCTCACTGTATGTCCCCAACCCAGTCATACAGTGCCATGGGGTAGAAACAGGGGCAACAATTTGCCACCTTTTTGCAGTTGTCAAGCATCTGCTGAAGGTGACCATGAATCCCAATAGCCTCCAAAGAGCCAAAAAAAAAAAAAGGAATTTTAAGTTTCTTGTTTGACATTTTCATATATGTATATCATATATTTTGAACTTCATCCCTCTCAATTACCTTCTCTTATCCCCTCCTCTCAGACTAATACCCTTTTTTCCACATTCATTCCCTTCCTTACTTTCATGCCTCATTTTTACTCATTGAGCTAAGTTAGGGTTACTTGTATGATCATGGGTGGAAGGATATTCATAAATGATATGATTGGCTTTTTGCCCATCCAGACTTCAGGGCTCCTTATATAGTTGCTTCTAGTTGGTCTTAGAGGTCCATGAGGGGTGAGTAGCAGGCGTGAGCCTGAGCTCCTTCAAGCAAGAAGGGCTCCTGCTAAACTTCAAGATGTAAAAGAGTTCGTGGCATAAAGCATCTTTACCTCATGAGAATCTTTATTTTTTCACAATTTTCTGCAATGTACCAGCCAGTTAGAGGCCATGTGATGAGCATCCAGACTTCAGACTGCTTGAGATGGAGAACTGCTACAATGACTGCTCTTATGATAAAGTGAAAATCTGCAATGGCCATGTCTTTGCCCATTTGATTCTACTTGAATATCAAGTGCTATGAAGTCTGTGTTGTCTCTTTAATACACAAATGCCATATCATATTGAAACTAGTTTTCAGTTAAAAAATAAAACAAGTTCAAAATTGGTATGGTAAGCCAGTATATTAAAAATTCAGAAAATAAATGCTGTTCAAGTCCAAAGGTGATCAGTTAATAGAATTTGGGCTTTTAAAGATTTGACTTTTTAAAAAAATGTGTTTTGAGACAAAGTCTTGTGTAGTCCTAGCTGACACTGAACTCACTGTATAGCCAAGCATGATTTTGAACTCCTGATCCTCCTGCCTACACCTCCTAAGTATTGGGATTGTAGGTGTTTGCCACCATGCCTCATTTAAATTTCATTCTACCCTCAGCCTTTTGTTCTAAGTCAGTCTTTTGTTTTACTTGTGTCTCAGCTAATTGGAAACTATCAACCCACTTTATTTTTTTGCTTTAGTAAGTGTCTTAGAGATTTTTATGTAAATCTTATTCAGAAACATTTCCAGAAATGCCCAGAAAAGTATTCGATCTAACATTAGGGCACAGTGGTCCCATGACCCATAAAATTAGCCATCACATACCTGGGATATACATTTAGAACTTGCCATGGCCATAAAAGGTTTGAAAGTCTTGGGTTTCCTCTTGCCACACTCTGGGTCTAGACCTGTGCTTTATACCCACAAAATTTGCCAAAAATAGTTCTTGGTAGAATGGCTAGGCAAATGAAAGAATCATACAAAAGGAATGACGGTCAGAGAAATGTGACAATAACATAAAAGGTTAAGCAACACAATTCATTGTAAAACTGAGAACCCCAAAGATAGGCAGCCTGTCTCTCAACTGACAAGATGAGTCCCGTTGGGCCAGCCCTTTACCTCTACCATGCCTTCATTGCCTCTTCTCAAAATAGCTCTTACATAAACTTAGCTTGGAATTAGATGGAAAAATGCATAATATTTCAAAATATTTTTTTCTCTCTATAGTAGGTACAGTATGAATATATCTTATTGCTTTATTTATATTGAAGAAGCTAAGTAATTGTTATTACCATTGTTGCATTGCCACCAGATATAAACTTGTCTGCATCTGCTGGATTTACTTAATTATCTTAAAGACTTCCTCATCTCTGACTTTACCTTAACTACCTGAGTGTCTGAAAGGACAGGGCTTATTTTAAGGTTTAACCATAGATTCTTTTCCCACTGATCCCACCTGCCTTTGATATTACTGTAGGCAATAAAAAGAATACCTTAAGATTTCATCAACCAGATTTACCCTGAACTCAAGGATTATGGGAGTACCCTATGGAAAGCAAAAGCAGCAGCTCCATGGGCGGGGGGGGGGGGAGGGGGCTTCATTCACCTCATGTTGGCAGCTTGACCTCCAATCATCAGAGTCAGTGTGCTAGTGAATCATTTAGCACCTGAGTTATACTTGGGGCTTCTTACAGTGAGGAAGATAGACCTTCCTTTCCCTTTACCAGCTTTTCCTTGTACCCTAACCATCCACAGGTCCTGTATGCATCTTTGAGAGAACCTGAAATGTTGGTACACTTCTTTAATCCCAGCACCTAGGAGACAGAGGCAGGAGGATCACTGTGACTTCAAGGTCAGGTAAGCCTGAGCAAGAGTGAGAACATACCTTTGAAAACAACAACAAGAGTGCCATGGTCATTCATGGGAGTTATTTTTCATGCAGGAATTCAATCCAATTTGGAGAGTGATGTCATCCATGTCCTTTCCAAGTTGTGCATAAACAAATGTGGCAGATCCATATTTGGGCACCTGGTGTGGTCACAGAGCCCAGTGAGAAACCATAAAACGGGGTTGATTACAGAGCATCTCTCCAAAGCTACTCAAATACTTAGATATACTCTACCTGCTGAAGCAAAGCCCACTCCATTTCTTTCCTTGTCACTCCTGGGCCCCCCTGATTCTCCTAGAAGACTCCATACATTGATTTAAGTCAGTATCAATTGCATAAAGAGAAGTTGCATACTTTACTGCACAATCTAGGCCAAAAACAATACTGTAGTGAGTGATTTTCTCTTTCAATGGTGCTATGTCTGTCACTTAAGCCCTCCTCATGGGCTTGGAAAACAGTTTATTTAAATCTTTATTATTGGTAGTCATATTCATTTAAAGGCTTCAACTTAATCTGTAAGATTGCTTTTTCTTATAAAATGTGCATCTTTAAGAGAACCTGAAATGTTGGTACACTTCTTTAATCCCAGCACCCAGGAGACAGAGGCAGGAGGATCACTGTGACTTCAAGGTCAGGTATAATAATGAATATTGCTAGCATCCTTATGTGTCAGCCTGGTACCAGTAGTTTCCAGGTTCTTAATGTGGTACCCACAGAATTGAAGAAAGGTGCACACAAGTAGTTATGCAGGACGTCACTTTATTAAGAGCAAAGCATAGTAAAGTTTTGATTACACTGTCAAATTAGCAGTGAACCTTTCAAATAGAGGGGCTCAAGGGCTCCAGGAAGTGATCTGGGGCTTCTTTCAATAGGACTTTTCAGGGAGTATGGATCAGCTGCAAGGGGCATTTTTTGCATTGTCCTACAGTTTGATTAATAAGTTCAGGTCATAACATGTTTATTCTATGGTGCTTTCTCCTTCCCTGTGCTTTCCTGTCTCCAGCCACCAATGTCCTTTAGAAAGAAAAAAAAAAGTGCCATTCTGCTGAAGCCTGATGGGAAAAAGAATGCTCTAAGTCCAAAGATGTGATGTGCTCAGGACTTGCTTGCTATGCTGCTTTCTCAAGATGAATAACATACTGATTAACAGCTCAGAGGGACTCATTACACTCACTCACTTATTGTAGTTCTACTACCACCTCAAACTTGCTCCCACCTACAACTAGAATGTCCATTGAACTCCTTTTCTAACATTTTACATTATTGCTTTTGATATGTTTGGCATGTTCCCTCAGAAGCTTGACTGGAGGCAGAGATTTGGGTTCAGTCAGTTCAGTTGGCAACTGAGAAGTGAATTTAGAAGCACAGAGGAAATGGAGATGATGAAAAGAAAGAAGGTACTAAGAGATGTTCATGAGCAGCCAGCCTACCATGAGGCATGCAGGCTAAATCTCACAGGGAACCTTCTAGAAGCAATAGGGAACATTCCTCAGGGTTGTCCATTTGAAGAACAAGACAGCCAGGTTACTTGTACAAAATTGTCATTTGCCAAGGAGAGAAGGTGCCAGAATCTCCACCTTCCCTGTGTGTGGATGGCCACAGGTATTTTCAGTAAGAAGCTATTGAGTTAGAAAAGTGTGTGTCAAGAGGATATGGTTTAGTTCCAACATCATGGTGTAAGAAAGAAGTAGTAGCTAAATTCTGGACATATTTCAGAGGTAGTTAGGGATCCCTGATTTAAATTTTATTATAACCCTCTATAATTTCAGAAGCCTATGTTAGTGGTGGTAAAGTGGAAAAATACTGAGTCCTGTGGTTAAGTCTTGAAGGAACCCCAAGATGGGGACCCCATGCTCTGCCCAGATATGGCGACACCCCAAATCACTCACGAGAAGTGGTCTTGATGCAAACTGCAAGAGGATTTTATTCCAAGCGCGCTGGGGCCCACAGTCGTACACCGCACAGGGGTAGAGGACTGCAGAGCCCCGAATGCAGGAACAGGACAGTTTTTATAGGGTTTCTAACAAAGCCTGTGCATTAGGCCAATCATTTTTTTAATATCAGGGGCCCGCGGGGTGTGAGCCAGTCAGTTTGTGCCACTCCATAGTTTCTAAGCCAATTAGTTTAATTTGTTCAAGCCCCTCGTGGACCAATCAGTCTCCTATGACCTTGGAGGTCAGCATTTGCGCAGGTCCTTGGGTGGGGGTAGCAGAGTGTGGTATCAGTCTCCTATGACCTTGGTGGTCTGAGGCAGGCTGCTATGGCTTATTGTGTGGGCTACTAAGGCTTACGGTGTGGGCTATTTACAGAAACCAAATAAGTGGTTCACTTCATTACTCATTTCCCATCCTTGAGGGCTATCTTATGCCCTTTTTACCTAGTTTTATATTAGGAGCGGGCTCTGATATAAAGAGAAGAGGGATTCTTTACTTGCTTCCAACAGAGAGTAAAGCCTAGAGTTTGAGGTATGCAGGGGCCCGCTTAAGCTCCCTTTGGAGTGTGATAGTATTTCTGGGCTTCTGAATTCTTGGGCCTTTCAGTCTCAATCCTGTAGTAAGTAATCCTGTGCCCCAGGAGGTGTGACCTTCACAAATATTTATGAGGTAAAAATTATTCATTTCTCTTCCTATGCTGGAAACATGGTGGAACTTGCCTTCAGGGTTAACATTGAAAATCTTATATCCTTACTCCTGGTAAGATTCAGTAAAGTACAGGATTCCTGTAAGCCTAGGATCTCCCCCAGTTTTTCTGTCTCTCAACCTCTACCCATTGTCAGTTTCAATTTAAAAGCTTTTGCTTGGTGTGATAATCATAGCATTTGGAAGAATAAAAGGAGATTATTGAGTATTCGAGGCCAACCTGGGTTGTCACAAAGAAGAAAACAATGAAGAAAAGGTTCTTACCAAGCTTCTGTAGTACCTCTGCTCATCCTAAGCAATAATTCTTCATATTTCCTGCATCTCCAGTTTTAGGGCGTTGGTTTTCCTTACTATCTCAATTATATGATAGATTTAAGAAGAGTTATACTTTGTCCATTTTTTTTTCTTATTGTGAAAAGGTGATGGTATCCAAATGCTTTGTGTGCCAAACAAACCAGCAGAAATCTCACATAATATCTTTATGACTACTATTTCAGTGTTAGTCTCACAACTGGAGTTGGTGCTTCAATAAAACAGGGATTTTGGTTAGAGCTATCTCCCTAGGGTACATCAGCAGTGAGAGCTCTAAGATGTGTTTACACATCCTCACATTTAAAAAGATTGGAAAGATTGGGTTGGAGAGATGGCTTAGCGGTTAAGGCGTTTTCCTGCAGAGCCAAAGGATCCTGGTTCGATTTTCCTGGACCCACGTAAGCCAGATGCACAAGTGGGCACATGCATCTAGAGTTCATTTGCAGTGGCTGGTGACCCTGGCATGTCCATTCCCTGCCTCAAATAAACAAAATATATACATTTTTTTTTAAAGACTAGAGAGAGAGAGAGAGAGAGAGAGAGGGTGACTTTACATATGTGCAGAACAAATGGCTATGTACTTTCCCATCATGGAAACCTGGAATGATTTCTGACCCCATAATGGGATATTCAAACTTGCTATTTCTCTGGTTCTTCCTCTCCACATCAACAGCATCCTGCTTAACCTTTGCCTTCAGAGAGATAACCAAAAGAATTTATTTTTACTGTTGACTTGTAAAAATTCCTTATGTGTTTTGGAGATTAATCCCTCATAAGATACATCATTTTCAGTCATTTTCTCCATCCCATAGATAGCCTGATCATTTCATTTGCTATGCATGAGTTCAATGCCATCCATATTACCTACTTCTAAGGGTTTTGTTTTTTAATTTTTACTTGTGTTTTAGGGGCCATGAAGAAACAATTGTTGGAGCTAAAGCGATGGCTCAGTGGTGAAGGCACTTGCTTGCAAAGCCTAAGGACCCAGGTACCACTTCCCAGGACCATGTAAAGCCAGATTCACAAGGTGGCACACATGTCTGGAGTTTGGCTGCAGTGGCTAGAGGTCCTGGCATGACCATTCATATTCTCTCTCTCTTTCTGTTGGGCCTTAAGAGGCCCAGACCCGAGGCCTAGTGGAACTTCTTGAGCCTAACTGCCTCCACCCAGCTATGACTCAGCAGGGGGCCAAATGGCCTCTGGCCTGACACTTCCACACAGGAAGTTAGAGTTCCTGCTGGTGAGTGCTTAGAACGAATCATCTCAGAGGTCGTGGTATGCTATTGGCCCTTACATTTCACCCCACCCTAAAGTCTCTGCCTTTGTTCT
Source organism: Jaculus jaculus (assembly GCF_020740685.1). Lineage (NCBI taxonomy): Eukaryota > Metazoa > Chordata > Mammalia > Rodentia > Dipodidae > Jaculus > Jaculus jaculus. The sequence continues at coordinate 26,616,813 of NC_059115.1, forward strand.
CAACATTATATAAACACCTGCCTGTAACAATAAAGTGAGTTCCTGCTTGGAAAAGAGTCCCTACTCAGTGTAGTATTTCTCCGGTGGCCAGGAGAGGTTTTTGGGTCCTCAGACGCTCATCATCCTCCCTCAACCCCTAGGGAGGAACCAGCAGGCCAATTTCTTCCCTGAGCACTACCTGAGTGGGAAGGAGCCCAGCATCTTTCTCTCCTCTCTGTTTTCAAATACACATACATATACACACACGTTTGCATACACAAACACAAACATAAACATATACACATACACAAATATATACACATACACAAACATATACACATACACATACATATACACATACACATACATATACATATACACATATATGTACATATGCATATATATTTCAAGTATATATATACATATATATATATACATATTTTCAAATATATACATTTTTCTAATATATATATATTTTTTTAAATCAAAGAAATTATTGTCTACACTCACACATGCAGTTTCTTCCAGGAATTCTAGTTTCAAAGGACTTAATTATACGTTTCTTCAAAATATAGTAGTTAAATTCTCAGTGTTGTGACAAAATACCTGATAAGAAATAGCATAAGAGAGGAAAGGGTTATGTCTACTTGTAGCCAAGTTTCTGTCAGCTCATCATAGCCAGGAAAGCATGGTGGCAGGGACTGATGGAGCTAATCACACTGTGCCTGCAAATAGGATGCAACAGAAAGAGAGGAATGCTAGTGTTCAGCAAGCTTTTTCTGTTTCATCTGGTCCAAACCCTATTGCATGGAATAGTGCCTCTGAAAGGTCAAATGGGTCTTTCCACTTCCACTAACCTCATCAAGAAATCCCTCAAAGGCATGCCCAGAAGCTAACCTAATGTAGATAATACCCTGTAGGTGATTCAAATTGACCATCAATATAAACCCTGAAAATTGAACTGGATATATAAAAATTGACTTAGTTACTCTGTAACATGTTTTATTAGTTTGGAGGAGAAAAGACAATAATTAGATTTATAATGATTAGGGTCATAAGAAGGTTTGTAATCACCTCAAGTTTCTTATTTCAATAAGGCAACAGAATCAAGTCCAAGAAGACAAATCTATTATGCCGACTAACCTGGCATTAGTAGTCTGTGGGAGAGCTAATTTAGCTTGCAAATAATGAGCCTTTTTGGCAGATATTTTGTCAACTTTTCTCTTTGATTGTCTTACCCTCTATACTATTTGGGTAACAGTGAATAATTGAGAAATGTTGTCAACATTCTGTAACTTATAATTCATTCACCATAAACCTGATGAGGAATGAGTTGCTCCTTGATAGGGACAGAAGGTGACTAAACAGCATAACCATGATCAAATATCTCCCAAGAGGCTGAGGGATCATGTGAAATCACTTCTCTTGCCCAGAAGGCAACTCTGGCACCAACAAAAATCAAAAGGTTCAAATTCTAGTTCATTAAAGGAGCCAACTTAGAAGCCTTGACAGGTAATGGGACACTCACATCTGCCAAGGTGAACAGATGGCTGCCTTCAGAGGGCACAGCACAATTGCTACTAAAACTGGCCTCCAATTGTGTGAAAAGAAGGAAGTTTTCCAACCTTGTACTCTGGCAAAACAGGATGGGCAGCATCTGAGATGAGAGGAAGGGAGGGGAAATTTGAGAATGAGAGATTGTTTGCAGAAATTATAGCTGTGAGATAGTTCTCTTTGGTCGAGGATTTCTAAAAAGTGTCATTGTGTATTCAGTGTTGAAATAAAAAGTACTGTTATACCTGGCAGAAATATAGGGATTTGGGGACTTAAAAAGAAAGAGCATCAGAGTAATGTGTTTGATTTGTTCCTAATGTAAACTAGCTCAAATCTTTCGGGGAATTGACACATACATTATATATATATTCTTCTACAAAATGACAAAAATAGTAATTAAAGCTATATTAAATCTTAATTCTCCCAAGAATTGTGTTTTATCTTAATAGACCATTTATGTGTAACCTGTGAAGTTTTCATAAAACAATATTGGTTGGCAATCCCCCTGACTTGGATCAAGCAGTCTTGAAGGGCTCTAACATCCCATATGGTATGATTCTAGCCTCAGGAGTATGTGAGATATGACATCTTCATCTTTTAAAAAAATATTTTATTTATTTATTTGAGAGAGAAAGAAAGAGAGAGAGAGAGAAAATGGGCTTACCAGGGCCACCAGCCACTGCAAGCAAACTCCAGATGTATGTGCCCCCTTGTGCTTCTGTGGGTCCTGGAGAATTGAACTGGGGTCATTAGGCAAGCGCCTTAACCACTAAGCAATCTCTCCAGCCTGACATCTTCATCTTTAATGAGAGCTTGTCATGTCCCTCCTGTCTGGAAAATAGACAGGTCATATCTATGAACACTTGATCACATGTGGCCCATCCTACTATGTGATTATGTATGTGTATAATACACAATGTAAGTAAATATATAGGGATATACATATATATTTATGCTTTGCTGTTATTTTGTATCATTTTGTTATTATTTTGACAAATAATACGTGTATGTATTATACCATATAAAATGTAGAGTGTGTATAGTGATGTTTGTATAGTGTGGCATAATTAAATCACATACTCACTATGTTAACCATACAATATCATTCTCATACCTGCTAGAGAATGCTAAGCTGCCTTTTTACCATCCCTGTGAAAGTAATTCCTCTAATGAAACATGCCAGCTCTCCCATTCTCTTGGGGGTAAAGGAGCAGGCATAACTGAAGTACCTAGTTGCTTAGTTTGGAAGAATGGGCTAGGAGTGCTCTGCCCAAGTTCGACCCAGGACAGAGGTGAGATTTGCTTGTCCTTAGAGCTTTAATTTTCATTTGAACCCATCATTTTATAAAGAAAACAGCAACAAGTCTTCATTTTTTTTTAAATACAAACATAGGTAATTTTAAATCTAGATTCCACATATGATAAACATACAATATTTATTTGTCAATGTCGGCATATGGTTCTTTTCTTAGGTTTTTGAAGTAGAGTCTCACTCTGGTCCAGGCTGACCTGGAATTCACTCAGGGTGGCCTTGAACTCATGCTCCTTCACATAATGATTTCCCATTGCATCCATTTCCTCAAATGTCATAATTTCACTTTTCTTTATGTTTGCATGAAATTTGATTGCATAAATGTGCTACATTTTCTTTCTCTACTCATCCACAAATGGGCATGTAGGCTGATTCCATTTCTTGGCTAGAGTGAAATGGTGTAGCTATAAATATGGATGTGCACAATATATCTGTGGACATGCATGTACCCAAGAGTGACTGATATATCTGGGTCATATGGTATTTCTATAGTCAGGTATATACCCAATTATGATGTATCTGGCTCATATGGTAGTTCTATTTTCAGTTTTCTTTTTTCAGTAAACTTCCTGGTTATTTTCATGGCTGTACAAGTTTACCTTTCCACTGTCCTCAGTGAATAAATATGCCTCTGTCCTTGCACATTAGCATTTCTTTCCTTGATGATAGCTATTTTGACTGGGGTGAGATAGAATCTCAAAGCAGATTTAATTTGCATTTCCCAGATAATTAAGGATGCTAACAGAACAGTTTTTTCTTTTTTTTTTTTATTAAGAATATACTTCGTATGGGCACATTGTGTGTTGGTACCATCATTTCCCTGTTCCCTGTTCCTAATCCACTGAGGGCCCACCTCAGTGAGGTTGCTGGTATGACCCATGGAGTTGTGGGTTATGCGTTATAAAAGCAGAAGTTAAATGGTGAAGGATGCCTCTAGGTATGCCCTCCCTACTTGTATATCTTACAATCTTTCCACCCCCTCTTCAAGTACTTATTGGCCAATTGCATATCTCCTTTTGGGAACTGGCTATTCAATTCATTAGCCCATTTATTGATGGGATGATTTTTCAATGCATAACTTTTATAGTCCTTCATATATTCTGCATATGTATTCCTTGTCTGATATATAACTGGCAAAGTTTCTTTTCCCATTCTGTAGGCTGTCTCTTAACCCTGGTAATTGGTACTTTGATGTGTAGAAGATTCTTAATTTTTTTTTTAGAATATTTTTTTAAATTTATTTATTTATTTATTTGAGAGTGACAGACACAGAGAGAAAGACAGAGGGAGAGAGAGAGAATGGGCGCGCCAGGGCTTCCAGCCTCTGCAAACGAACTCCAGACGCGTGCGCCCCCTTGTGCATCTGGCTAACGTGGGACCTGGGGAACCGAGCCTCGAACCGGGGTCCTTAGGCTTCACAGGCAAGCACTTAACCGCTAAGCCATCTCTCCAGCCCGAAGATTCTTAATTTTAAGTAATCCTACTTCTCAATTCTTGAAATTGTTCCCTATTCTATTGAATTCCTGTTTATAAAGGCTGTACCAGGATGCTTTCAGCTTTTGCTTACTTGATAGGTTGTTTTTGATTACAGTCTCAGCTTGGGAGTGTATTTAACAATAAAGTGATTTTCTTGGAGACAACAGAAATTTGGAACGAAGTTTTAAAATGTATTTATTTTTTAGTATCATATGTATCCTTTTGCTCCTCCCTCCCCCTTCTTTCAGCTCATCTCTTTTTTTTAAGAGAGAGGGGGGGTTATTAAAAATATTTTATTTTATTTTATTAATTTAGGAGAGAGAGAAAGAAAGAAGGTAGATAGAGGAAGAAAGAATGGGCACACCAGGGCCTCTAGCCACTGCAAACAAACTTCAGACACTTGTATCCCATTGTGCACCTGGCTTATGTAGGTACTGGGGAATAGAACCTGGGTCCTTAGGCTTCACAGACAAGTGCCTTAACTGCTAAGCATCTCTCCATTCCTCATCTCTTTTTTAATTGAGAAATTTAATATATGTACATATTGCAATCTTATCACATTCCCATATTGTATTACAATATGTCCCTCTTTTCTACCCAAATTCCAATGAGGGCCATTATAAGTAGGGTTCTCAGTAATCACTGTGGGATCCTGAATGCAATAGCTGGTTCCTATGGGGAGGACAATGACTCACAGTATGCCTTCCCACCCTGTAGCTCTGTTGTAGTTACATTTATATTGTTGGCACAAAGCACCTATCTGAAAATAGCTGATAGGAGGGAAGTTGTTAATTTTGGTTTATAGTCTCAAAAGAAAGCTCCACGATGGCAGGATGAAGATGATAGAGAAGAAGGTGGACATCACCTCCTTTCCAACACCAAGAGCACAACAATACCAAGAAAGTAAGCTTGACTCTAGCAAAGGGGAGTTGGCTATAACATCCCTAACCCCACCCCCAACAACACACCTTCTCCAGAAGGGTACACCTCCCAAATTGCCTTAAGCTGAAGATCAACAGGTCAAAACATATGAATTTGTGGGAGACTTTTGATTCAAACCACCACAGGCTCTTACATTCCTTCTGACCCATCTTCAGCCATGTCCTCTGCGCCATGGGAGGGCATAATATAAGTCTCCTTTAGTGTTATCAGAAAACTCATATTTTCTGCTTTGATGAGTTTTGAGTCTCCTCAGTGTCCATGGTCATCTCCCTGCAAAAGGTAGGTTTTAAGGCTATTAGTGAAAGCAGCACTCATATTTAATCCACCACTTCCTCTGTGATGTGCCCTGGCAGATGTGATAGAGATGGTTTCACTTGTCTCATTCTAGACAGTCAGCTTTCTTTCCTTGTCATCATGCAACTTGGGTCTCCCTGGTATTTTCCACCATTATAAGATTTTCTAACAAAGGGTGAGAGCAACATTGATCAAAAGGGACAAATATACACATTTAGAAGACTTTTTTGGTGGATATAATCTCTTCATTTAGCCAAAGAACAGTGAAAGCTTCTTTTTAGGGTTTATGACCTTCCAATCCATAGGCTTCTGATTTGGTTCTCAGTACCAGAAATGAATTACCTCCCACTGAGCAGACATAATATCCAATATGAATAACTGATTAACTTCATAACTTAATATGCCCCAAGTGCACTATTGGGTTCATCTTGCCTGGATGGTTGATTTTGTAGCTTGCATAACTCACTGCTTGTTTGGGCTAGATGACCTTTATCTCCCAGAAACTTAGGTAGTATTTTCCAGCACTATGAGAAGTAGCAGGCAGGGATCTATCCTTCATTTCAGTTCTAGCATGATCTATCAATGTCCTACAACCATAGCCTGTGGTGTCTTCAGCAACAGAATATTACCATTTAGGTCCAGTGGATAAACAAGTGCTCTGATAATGTCTTACATTATTTGGGACCTCATGAGCCTCCTGACCAACATCTAACTGTGATGGGTAACCCAATTTTTGCACTTGGATTTGTCAAAAACGGCATATGGTTTCAGGGTAAATCTTTCTTCATCCATGCAAGGTGTTTGTGCCAATCTCCCCCTTTCTCTCTCTCTCTGAGTAATATCATAATTAGCTAATAAAGAGATTTTTTATTTCTACAATTAATTTTCTAAAACAAAACAAATAATTTTTTTCATGTGTGTTTCTTAAATAGTTTAAATGTGGCAAAAAAATAGGATACTTGAATTCACACAAAGTTAAAGAATTTGATCAGGTGACCAAACTAGAAAAAATGTATTCATAAACTCATAAATAGAATCTACTTTTATTAATGAAATTAATTTTGTTAAAATGTATCCAGGGCTGGATGGATAGCTTAGTGGTTAAAGCATTTGCCTGCAAAGCCAAAGGACCCAGGTTTGATTCCCTGGGGCCCACTTTAGCAGATGCACAAGGAGGTGCACACATCTGGAGTTAGTTCACAGTGGCTAGAGCCCTGGTACACCTGTTCTCTCTCTCTCTTCCTCTTTCTATATCAAATAAATAAATAATATTTTTAAATGTATCCATAGTGTTATTATCATTAATCTATTGTTTATTTTACAAAAACATTGCATGCAAAGACCCCCGCTCTCTCCCACCCCAATTCTTCTGAAGGTCTTCAGTGGGGTTATTAATTTTCATTGTGGGGACCAAGAGGTCTCAGTTAGTCTTTCAGGGGTGGGGGAAACATGGTGTCTTAGGCTACTCTCTCCCACCCTGAGCTCTTAAAATGTTTCTACCCCCTCTTCCATGGTACTCTCTGAACCTTGGTGGGCAAGATAGTGATTTAATTTAGTGTTGTTTTCTCTGTAGACTTTGGATCTCTGTTTTTATGAGGTTTGAGTGGTCACAGTGTCTGCTGCCATTTCCCTGGACCTGGTTTAAAGGGTAGACATGAGAGCAGTATTGGTGTCACAGTTTCCCCAGTAATAACTTCTGGGCCTGGGTAGATAAGGTAGAGGTGACCATCTCCTGGTAGACAGTTGGCTGGCCCTAATTGAGGTAACTTTACATGGTACTAATTGATACCATCATTAGTTTTGCATAGTTCCCACCTTCCCTCTCCCTTACCCCTCCCTGTCCATACACTAAACCCTTTCACCCATGTATTTTGTCCCTCCATTTCCCTATCTGCTATCTCTCCTCTGATCCCTCCCTGCTTCTGATCTCCCCAAGCCTCATTCTAGCTTACTGACTAGTACTACTAATGTTTACTATGACTTGTGACAAATAAGACTATTCTATGTTAAGATCCGTAGAGATAAAATTCATCCTTTGTCCTTATGAGCCTGGGTAACCTTGTTCAGTATAATTTTTCCAGGTCCATCCCTTTTCCTGAAAATTTCATTTTCCTTACCACTTATAGAATTCTACTCTTTATGTTTACCACATCTTCACTATCCATTTATCAGTTGGTGGGTATCTGGACTGTTTCCTTTTCCTAGCTAATTGTTGAATGGAGCAGCAGCAAACATGGCTGAGCAAGTACCTCTGTAGAAAAAGCAGTCTTCTACGGAGACAAAGATTATGCCCTGCAGTGTCAGGGTCTCACTAATCTTTGGTTAAAAGAGGAGCTACATACATTAAATTTTCCCCAAATTAATAATGCTTATCCCACTTAAACTATGTTAACTTCACTCTCCATTGGAGAATCTGTTCTTTTTCAGATGGCAGGAAGACCAGAGGAGATAAACTACCCCTCACACTTCAGCCAAGCCACAGAGGAATTGGGGAGACAAGCAAGATAATTTTTGCCTCCTTATTTTGGGAAGAAGGTAAGAATGCCTTTATTTGTACAAAACAAATACTAGTGGAATTATCATATCATTCTGGTTGTCATATGTGACTTAAGCACATGTACACATGTCTGCATGGGTATCTTCTTCAACATTAAAACTATCCACTTTAATTTGCTTTTATCGTCACTTTGCAACTCACATTTCTATTTTGCCTACTGCAAGCTGTTGGGCTCTGTCATTGTGGGTGTTAGAGGAAAAGGCACATAGAAGAAAGGTAATTTGCTTTATCCTTAGGCTATTTCTTTTTCCTTTTTCATTGTGTATATTTAAGGTATATAATATATTGTGATATGCATATACACTGTGGAACAATTACAATTACAGTTAAAAATGATTATTTTCACTATCTCACATAGTCACTGTGTACAAGAGTATCTAAAAACTACTCTGAGTAAATTTTTATTTGTTTGTTTTTTTGTTTTTTTGAGGTAGGGTCTCACTTTGGTCCAGGCTGACCTGGAATTAACTATGTAGTCTCAGGGTGGCCTCGAACTCTCGATGATCCTCCCACCTCTGCCTCCCAAGTGCTGGGATTAAAGGCATGCGCCACCACGCCCGGCTCTGAGTAAATTTTTAATGTCCACTCTATGTCTTATTAACCACAGTTACCATGTAGTATAATAGATTTCTAAAATTATTCATAATACTTAATTAAAATTTGTGTCATCAATTTGTATGTCTTACTGTGAGGGATGCCAAGAGTTTATTTAATTGATTGGCTAAAGAATGGATCCAAAGATGACATACTGTAAATGAGCTTGAGCTGCCTGATATCCCTTGGCTTAATGTTGATGAAGGGATTAAAAAGCTTAAAGAACTTGGAATTGGGTGATTAATCATGGTGTTCCCAGAAGTCAAGTAGATAAGAAGCCTACTGAGTTCCTTCTTTATCTGTATAAGCAGAAAAGTTCCAGAGCAAAGGAGATAAAGCCACTTTGAATTATAGCAACAGAGAATCAAGACCTCTTAATCAGTTTCCAGACTTGAACCAGTTTACAGATCCTGAGCCCTTTGATTGAAGGGGTGGCCAGGTCCCCTCAAGGAAGGACTCTCCTACAACGCCAAAAAGTTTCAGTATTAAGCTATCCTTCCTCAGAGGGACCTGTGTCTTTTTCCCAGGATAACTGTACACTGGGGAAAAGGAAATAATCAGAACTTTCAGGGCCTACTGGACACTGGCTCTGAATTGACATTGATTCCAGGAGACCCCAAACAGCACTGTGGCCTTCCAGTTCAAGTAGGTGCATATGATGTCAGTCAGTTGATCAGCGAAGTTTTGGCAAATGTTAGACTGACAGTGGGTCCAGTGGGTCCACGAACTCACCCTGTGTTTATTTCCCCAGTCCCAGAATCATAATTGGGATAGATATACTTAGGATGTGGCAGAACCCCCACATTTGTTCCCTGACTTGTAGAGTGGGGGCTATTATAGTTGGAAAGGACAAATGGAAGCCATTGAGGATCCCACCACTAGGGAATATAGTGAATCAAAAACACTATCACATCCCTGGGGGGATTTCAGAAATTAATGCCACTATAAAGGATTTGAAGGATGCAGGGGTGGTGGTTCCCACCACATCTCCCTTTAACTCACCTATCTGACCTGTTCAGAAGACAGATGGATCATGGGGAATGACAATGGATGATGGGAAACTTAATCAGGTCATGACTCCAATTGCAGCTGCTGTACCAGATGTGGTTTCTTTACATGAGCATATTAACATATCTCCTGGCACCTGGTATGCAGCTATTGAGCTTGTGAATCCTTTTATCTCCATATCTGTCCATAGGGACCACCAGAAGCAATTTTCCCTCAGCTGGCAAGGTCAGAAGTACACCTTTATGTTTTTGCCTCAAGGTTATATTAACTCTCTAGCTCTGCGTCATAGCTTAGTTTGCAGGGGTCTTGATTGCCTGTCCCTTCCACAAAGTGTCAGGTTGGTCCATTATATTGATGACATAATGCTGATTGGATCAAATGAGCAGGTGGCAACCACTCTGGAGTTGCTGGTACAGCATGTGCACATCAGGGGTTGGGAAATAAATCCATCCAAAATTCAAGGACCTTCCACCTCAGTGAAATTTCTAGGAGTTAGTGGTGTGGGACATGCAGGGATATTCCTTCTAAGGTGAAGGATAAGTTGTTGCACCTGGCCCCTCCTATCACTAAAAAGGAAGCACAACATGTAGTGGGCTTATTTGGATTTTGGAGACAGCACATTTCTCACTTGGGTGTCTTGCTCCATCACATATACCAAGTGACTCAGAAAGCTACTAGTTTTCAGTGGGTTCCAGAACAAGAGAAGGCTCTTCAACAGGTCCAGACTGCTGTGCAGGCTGCTCTGCCCCTTGGGCCATATGTTCCAGCAGATCCAATGGTGCTTGAGGTGTCAGTGGCAGATAGGGATGCTATCTGGAGCCTTCAGCAGGCCTCCATAGGTGAATAAAGGGGATGCCCTTGGAATTTTGGAGGAAGGCCATGCCATCATCTGCAGACAATTATTCTGCATTTGAGAGACAGTTATTGGCCTTCTATTGGGTCTTAGGGGAAACTGAACATTTGACAATGGGCCATCAAGTTACTATGCAACCTGAGCTGCTCATTATGAGCTGGGTGTTATCTGACCCACCAGGCCATAAAGTTGGATGTGCACAGCAGCAGTCCATCATTAAGTGGAAGTGGTATATATGTGATCGGGCTCAAGCAGGCCCTGAAGGCACAAGTAAGTTACATGAGGAAGTTGCCCAAATGTCTATAGTTGCCCCTCCTGTTACAATGCCTTCTGTTCCCAAGCATGCACCTATGTCATCATGAGGTATGCCCTATAATCAGTTGACTGAGGAGGAGAGGACTAGGGCATGGTTTACAGATGGTTCCACATGTTATGCAGGTACCTACCAGAAATGGACAGCTGCAGCATTACAGCCTCTTTCTGGGACAACTCTGAAGAACTGTGGTGAAGGGAAATTTTAACAATGGGCAGAACTTCGGGCAGTGCATATGGTTGTGCATTTTGCTTGGAAATAAAAATGGCCAGATATGTGGTTATACACTGATTCATGGGCTGTGGCCAGTGGTTTGGTTGGATGGTCCAGGACTTGGAAGGAGCACAATTGGAAAACTGGTGAGGAGGACATTTGGGGAAGGTAGATGTTGATAGAACTCTCTGAGTGAGCAAAGGACATAAAGATACTTGTGTCCCATGTTAATGCTCATCAGAAGGTAACCTCATAAGAGGATGATTTTAATAATGAAGTACATAAGCCCACCCGTTCTGTGGATAGTGGTCAACTTCTTTCCTCAGCTAACCCCTGTCATTGCCCAATGGACCCATGAACAAAGTGATCATGGTTGCAGGGATTCAGGCTATGCATGTGTCCAAAACCATGAACTTCCACTAACTAAGGCTGACCTGGCTACGGCTACTGCTGAGTGCCAAATTTGCCAACAGCAGAGACCAACTCTGAGCCCCTGGTATGGGAGTATTCCTTGGGGTGACCAGCATGCAACCTGGTGGCAGGTTGACTACAGTGGACCACTTCCAGCATGGAAAGGACAGACTTTGTTCTTATTGGAATGGACACTTATTCTGGGTATGCATTTACTGGGTAACAGTTCTGACAAAACTTCCATCCTTAGGCTTACACAATGCCTAGTCCACCATCATGGTATTCCACATAGCATTGCTTCAGACCAAGGAATGCATGTCAGCCAAGGAAGTATGGCAGTGGGCTCTTGATCATGAAATTCACCTCACCACCCTGAAGCACCTGGCTTGATAAAATGGTCAAATGGCCTTTTAAAGAAATAGCTCCAGATCCAACTAGGTGGTAATAGCTTGGAGGACTGGGGGAATATCCTCCGACAGACTGCATATGCTTTGAATCAGTGTTGAATATATGGTACTGTTTTTCCTATAGCTTGGATTCATGGGACCAGGAATCAAGGGGTGGAAATGGAATTGGTCCCACTTACCATCACCTCAAGTGAACCATTAGCTAAATTTTTGCTTCCTGTTCCATCAACCTTATGCTATACTGGCCTACAAGTCTTGGTTCCAGGAGACATGAAGAACATTCTATTGAACTGGAAGTTAAGACTTCCCCCTGGCCACTTTGAGCTCCTGATGCCTTGAGTGAATAGGCTGAGAAAGAAGTTACAGTGATATCAGGGGTGATTGATCCAGACTACCAGGGGTAAATTGGACTGTTACTCAACAATGAAGGTAAGAAAGAGTATGTCTGGAATGCAGGAGATCCTTTAGGGCATCTCTTAGTGTTCCCATGCCCTGTTATCAAAGTCAATGGACAACTGCAACAACCCAATAGAGGTAGTGTGATAAATGGCCCAGATCCTTCAGGAAAGAATGTATGGGTCACCCTTTTAGGTAAAGAACCAAGACCTGCTGAGATATGTGCTGAAGCTTAAGGAAATACAGAATGGGTAGTAGAAGAAGGCAGTTACAAATACTAGCTAAGGCCACATCACCAGTTACAGAAGTGAGGACTGTAATTGCATTGTGTCTGTACTACCTTGATACAGAGTGTTCATACATATCTACACCAATATTAAGATTATATCACTAGCTAACTGTTGAATTTATATTAGACCTATTATGTTAAAGACTAAGCATTCCTCAAGGATCCTTGCTTTGTGTTGGGGGGAAGATTTTGCAGTTCCAGTTGTACATGGGATAGTTATATCATGTAGGGTGGAATTATGAGCTTGTTACTGTTTTCATTTGGAAATTAAGTATGATATAAGGAGATATGATTTGGTGTCAAGTTGACAAGAGATGGACTTGTGATAGTTAAGTTGTTGTCAATTTTTTTTAAAATTTAATTTATTAGTTTTCTTTTCAGTAAATACAGGCAGTTTGGTACCATTATTTAGGCTCATCTGTGATCTACCCCTTCCCATTAGACCCTCCTTGTTAATGAAAATGGGTCGTGCATTGTGGAGTTAGCCCCCAGTTATTGGTATGATAAATGTCTCTGCATATCATGACCCAACATGTGACTCTGACATTCTTTCCGCCCCCTCTTCTGCAAAATTTCCCTGAGCCATGTTGGGTTCATTTTTGGTCTGCTTCAGTGCTGAGGTGTTGGGGGCCTCTGAGGCTCTAGCTCTCTGATTTGGTAGGAGTTGATTTTTCTCTGTGTTGATCTCCTTCCCCTTTGTGCTGGTATCCGGTTCACAGGAAAACACCACCCTTGCTTATTTCGCCAGTTGTCCTTAGTTTCAGTTGGGCCCCTTTTGAGGAATGTTGGGGCAGCTCTCTTCTTAGGATCTGCATCTATCTGGAAAAGAGAAACAGATTCTCCAACGGAGAGTAAGTTAGCACCCGGAAAATTGAGATAAGACTTACTTTTTTGATAGACAGTATGGTAGGTTTAGGCCCTCTTATACCCCGTGATTGATGGTAGCTTGATATTGTAGAGTGGGCTTGTGTTTGGGTATGGTTCTGACTGGTTTCCCAGCTCCAGCTATGGGTCTAGTACCACTGAGTGGATCAGTTAGCCAAATCAAGAGCAATTGATTCCTCACCATGGCTGTGTACCACTATTGCACTTGTGTGGGCATCACATCCGGTTATTTGTTGCTAATTAGGTTAAACAATGTGTTGCTTGGACAGATCTTGGTCATTTCCCCCAGTCGCCTATGTAGCGCCTTCTGGCACTAGACATGCTGACTGTCTGGGGACTGACTCTCTCCTGGCTTCCAGCCATGTCATTCCATTTTACGTGTCAGCTGTGTATGGAGTCTTCAGCAATAGGGTCATATCATTGGCCTTTGGTGGGTCATCAAGTACTCTGACAGAAGTCTGTCATTGTTTTGGGAAACCTTGTAGGTTTCTCTGATCAAAAGCTCATTGTGGATGGTAGGCCCAAGCTGGAAGTGGGGGTTACAGGTCAGTGTCCACTAAGAAATTGAGGAAAAAGATAATTAATATACAAGAGTTAGAGAGGATAGAGATAGAGGGGAGATGGGGAGAGGGAGGGAGGGAAGATGTAGGAGATTTAGGTCAGTCTTGATCCTACCCTCTCCAGTGTCTTGTAGTTCAGGTGCTTCCAGTAAGGGTCTAGTGAAGGTTCAGCCATTTGGTCTGTCTTTTAGGAAGTAGAATTTTATGGTATCATTGCCTTTTGTGTCGGCATTACTGTTTTCAACCCTTTGATTCCCTCCCTGCCCTCCCATACATCTTATTGTCTAGTCCATGAGGTGCTTGCTGGGTATGTAAGGCATCTTGGGCAGATTCAGGTTAGGTGTTGCAGATGAGTGAGACTCTGTGTCGATTTTTTTTCTGTGATTGGGTAAGTTCGCTGAGAATGATCTGTTCCAGGTTTAACCATTTTTCCTCAAATTTCTTTATGTCGTTTTTTCTTACTGCTGTATAGAATTCCATTGTGTAGATATACCACATCTTGGTTATCCATTCTTCTAATAATGGACATCTGGGTTGATTCCAGCTTTTAGCTATTACGAATTGAGCTGCTACAAACATGGTTGAGCAAATCTCTCTGGCTTTTGGTTTGAAGGTTTTAGGGTACATGCCCAGTAATGGTATAACTGGGTCTGTTGGTATTTCTATAGTTAGCTTTTTCAGGAGTCTCCATATTGCTTTCCAAAGTGGTTGTACCATCCTGCATTCCCACCAACAGTGAATGAGTGTCCCTGCTTCTCCACATCCTCTCCAGCATTTATTTTCATTTGACCTTTTAATGTTGGCTATCCTTATTGGGGTAAGGTGGAATCTCATAGTTGTTTTAATTTGCATTTCTCTGATGATTAGGGATGATGAACATTTTCTTAGGTGTGTGTTTGCCATTTGTATCTCTTCCTCTGTGAATTGCCTGTTTAACTCTGTGCCCCATTTTGTGAGTGGGGTATTTGTCTTCTTATTTTTTAGACTTTTGAGTTCTTTCTAAATTCTAGAGATAAGGCCTCTATCCGTTGGATAACCTGCAAACATTTTCTCCCATTCTGTGGGTTTTCTATTGGCTTTGCTTATTATATGCTTGTCTGTAAAGAAACTCTTCAGCTTCATATGATCCCAATGGTTGAGTGACTGTTTAAGAACTTGAGCCACTGGGGTTTTATTCAGGAAGTCTTTTTCCATTCCTATATCATGGAAAGTACTTCCTAAATTTTCTTCCAGTAGTTTTCGAGTTTCTGGTCTTATGTTGAGGTCTTGGATCCTTTTGGATTTGAGTGTTGTGCATGGTGAAATGTGTGGATCAAGTTTTAGATTCCTGCATGTGGTTATCCAGTTTGTCCAGCACCATTTGTTGAAGATGCTATCTTTTTTCCAGTCTATATTGTTTGGGCCTTTGTCGAATATCAAGTAGCTATAGTTGCTTGGCCCAAAATCCGGGTCCTCAAGTCTATTCCATTGGTCTATACTCCTGTTTTTATGCCAGTACCATGCTGTTTTTATTACTATGGCTTTGTAATATAGCTTTATATCGGGTATGGTGATGCCACCAGAGGTATTTCTTTTGCTGAGGATATGTTTGGATATGCGAGGCCTTCTGCCTTTCCATATGAAATTTGAGATCATTTTTTCTATCTCTGAAGAACACTGTAGGGATTTTAATTGGAATTGCGTTAAATCTATATATTGCCTTTGGTAGGATTGTCATCTTCACAATGTTAATTATGCCTATCCAGGAGCATGGGAGGTCTTTCCATCTTTTCAAGTCCTCCTCAATTTCTTTTTGAGAGTTTTTATATTTTCGTTGTATAGATCTTTTACTTCCTTGGTTAACGTTATTCCAAGGTATTTTATTTTATTTTATTTTTTGTTGCTATTGAAAATGGGACTATGTCCTTTATTTCTTTTTCTGTGTCGTTGTCATTTGCATACAGAAATGCTACCGATTTTTGTGCATTGATTTTTGTATCCTGTTACTTTGCTGTAGGAGTTATTCACCTTCAGGAGTTTTGGGATGGAGTCTCTCGGGTCTCTTACATATACCATCATGTCATCAGCAAATAGCGCTAACTTAACTTCTTCCTTTCCAAATTGTATCCCCTTTATTTCCTTCTCCTGCCTTATTGCTTGGGCTAGGACCTCCAGAACTATATTGAAAAGCAGAGGTGAGAGAGGACATCCCTGTCTTGTTCCTGATCTCAATGGGAATTCCTCCAGTCTCTCTCCATTAAGTATTATTTGGGCCTTTGGAGCTTTGTATATTGCCTTTATTATGGTAAGATGTGAACCTGTCATGCCGATTCTCTCCAATGTTTTGATCATGAAGTGATGTTGTATCTTGTCAAAGGCCTTTTCTGCATCTATCGAAATGATCATGTGATTTTTATGTTTAAGCTTGTTTATATGGTGTATTACATTGACAGATTTTCGTATGTTGAACCACCCTTGTGTTCCTGGGATAAATCCCACTTGGTCAAGGTGGATAATGCTTCTGATGTGTTGTTGGATTCAGTTTACAAGTATTTTGTTGAGGATCTTTGCAACTATGTTCATTAGGGAAATAGGCCGGTAGTTTTCTTTTCTTGTGGCATCTCAGCCTGGTTTTGGGATTAGGGTGATACTAGCTTCATAGAAGGAGTTGGGTAGCTTTCACTGTTCTTCAATTGTGTGACACAGTTTTAGGAAGATTGGTTTGAGTTCTTCCATGAAGGTTTGATAAAATTCAGCTGGGAATCCATCTGGTCCTGGACTCTTCTTTTTTGGGAGGTTTTTTTTATTTTTTATTTTTAGTACTTTTTCAATCTCCATGAGTGTGATGGGTTCATTGAGGTGATTGATCTGCTCTGAGTTTAGCTTTGGTAGATGATATGCATCCAGGAATTTATCCATCTCCTCCACATTTTCCAGTTTTGTGGAGTAGAGGTTTTTGAAATAAGTCCTGATGATTCTGCCGATTTCACTGATGTCTGTTGTGATCTCTCCTTTTTCATTTTGAATTTTGTTAATTTGGAGTCTCTCCTTTTTTTGCTTGATCAAATTGGCCAGAGGTTTGTCAATCTTGTTTATTCTTTCAAAGAACCAGCTCTTTGTTTAGTCAATTGCCTTAATTGTTTCCTTGGTTTCCAATTCATTAATTTCTCCTCTGATTTTAATTATTTCTTTCCTTCTGGAGCTCTTTGGGTTGGATTTTTCTTGTTTTTCCAATGCCTTTAGGTGGATGGTTAGGCTATTAATTTGGGATCTTTCTGTCTTTTATATGAAGGCATTGAGTGCTATGAATTTTCCCCTGAGGACTGCCTTCATTGTGTCCCATAAGTTTTGGTATGATGTGTTCTCATTGTCATTCAATTCCAGGAATTTTGCAATTTCATTTTTTATTTCATCCACTATCCATTTATTGTTTAAGAGTGTGCTATTCAGTTTCCAGTTGCCGTTGGGGTTCTTGTTGGTTTTTTTGTTGTTGATTTCCAGGAATATAGCATTATGATCTGATATCATGCAGGGAATTATGTCGATTTTCCTAAATATGTGGAGGCTATCTTTGTGACCCAGTATATGGTCTATTTTAGAGAATGTTCCATGGGCTGCTGAGAAGAATGTGTAGTCTGTGGATTTGGGATGGAATGTTCTGTAGATGTCTGTTAGGTCTAAGTGTTCTATGGTTTTGTTGAGCTCTCTTACTTCCCTGTTGAGCTTCTGTTTGGATGATCTGTCTATTACTGATAATGGCGTGTTGAAATCCCCAGCTATGATGGTGTTGGTGGTTGTTTCTGTTTTATTGTCATGTAGGTTTTGTTTTACGAACTGTGGTGTCCCTGTGTTTGGTGCATACAGATTTATGATTGTAATATCCTCTTGATGGATTGTTCCCTTTATAAGTAGGAAGTAGCCTTCTTTGTCTTTTTTGATTGTTTTTGGTTTGAAGTCCACTTTATCTGATATTAATATAGCTACACCTGCTTGTTTCTTATTCCCATTTGCCTGGGATATTGTTTTCCACCCTTTCACCCTGAGGATGTTTCTGTCTTTAGTGGTAAGGTGGGTTTCTTGAAGGCAGAAGATTGAGGGGTCTAATTTTTTGATCCACCCTGCTAGCCTGTGACTCTTGATGGGTGAATTAAGGCCATTAATGTTTAGGGTGATGACTGTGAGATTTGATTTGATCCCTGTCATGTTGTGGTGGTAGAGGTGTGTTGGCATTTCCATGGAATTTAATTTTTTTCTTTTTTTCTATCTACTCTGGGTTTGGTTACTGTGATCTGCTTCTTGTAGGCATTTGTGTTTGGTTATTTGTTTCTTCTCTGTGGAGAATTTCCTGGAGTACTTTCTGTAGGTTTGGTTTTGTGTTCATATAATTGGAAAGCTGAGTTTTGTTATGGAAAGTTTTCCTTTCACCATCTATTATAAGGGAGACTTTTGCTAGGTAGAGTAGTTTAGGTTGGAAGCCATAGTTTCTTAGAGTTTGCAGAGTTTTATTCCAGGCCCTTCTACCTTTCAGGGTTTCCATTGAGAAGTCTGAAGTAATTCTGATGGGGTTTCCTTTGAAAGTGGTGTGCTGTTTTTCCCTAGCTGCTTTTAGGATTTTTTTCCTTGGTGTCAATGTTTAGAGTCTTAATGATAATATGTCTTGGGAGTTTCTCCTTTGGTCTAGTCGGTTAGGAGCACCACGTGGCTGTTCTATTCGCAGGATCAGAGAACAAGGGCGAGGTAGGATTTCTCAGCTTCAGTGCAGCAGGCTGGCAGGCGTGACTGGTGCGTGCCCGATCAGAGCACAGCCACGCAGGACGTGCGGAGGGTGCATGGGCGGGTGGGCGGACGGGGGGCGCAGGGTGCTACCGGGTGTATGGAGCGATTGGGGCACGCGGTGGGGGGGGGCGCAGGGCGCGCCAGGGCTCCAGGCAATCAGGGTGGGGCGTGCAGGGGGCGGCAGGGCTCGGGGGCACGGGGTGGGGTGCCCTGGAGGGGCGGGGAGCGTGGGGCGCTCTGGTCAGTCTGGGGGGGGCGAGGAGTGCGCCGTGGTCTCGGGGGGTCGCACGCAGGGGGGGTGTACGGGGCGCGGTGGGGCGCAGAGTGCTTGGGGGATGCAGGGGGGGTGTGGGGCACGCGGGGGGGCACAGGGCATGCAGGGGGGTGCAGGGGAGCATGCGGGGGACACCGCGGTGCGCGGGGGGCTAGGGGCGCGGGGCGCATTGGGGAGGGCGTGGGGCACACGGGATTAGAGGCTTGCTGGATGCCCTGGGGTGCATGGGGGTGGGGGCCCGGGTCGCACAGTGGGGCGGCACACAGTGGGGCGGCTAGGAGCCGGGAGTGCATGGGGGGGCGGGGCACTCGGGTGGGCCCAGGGGGCACAGGACGCTGCTGGACGCCAAGGGTGTTCTGGACTCGCGGGGATGGGGGGCGGGTGTGGGTCACATGGGGGAGGGGGTCAAGGGTTGCGCTTGGGGCGCCGAGCACGCTGAGGTAAGGAGGGGTGCAGGATGCAGGACGCAGCGGAGCACTCTGGATGCACGGAGGGGGGCGGGGCGCCCGGGGGGGCTGGAGGAGCGCAGGGGTGGGGCACGTGGGGGGCGTGTGGGCGCAGGGCACGCCTAGTTGCCCAGGGCGCGGGATGCCGTGGGTCGCTCAGGGCGCGCCTGCCGTGCGAGTATAGGGAAGGTAGGGCACGCGGTGGGGGCACAGGGGTCCTGGGGCGCGCGGGGGGCGCGGGGGCACTGGGCACGCCTGGGCACTCGGGGCGCGGGAAGCCACGGGGCGCTCGGGGTGCGTCTGCTGCGTGTGGATAGGGAGCGTGGGGCGTGCGGGGGGGGAAGGGGCGTGCGGGGCATGATGGGCAGTTGGGGGTGCGCGGGTGTGGGGCACGGGGGTTGTGGGGCACGCGGGGGTTGTGGGACCCGTGGGGCTGCCGGGGCGCGTGGGGCTTGGTGTGCTCGGGGCCGCCTGGGCGCCGGGGCGCCCGGCCGCGCCTGATGAGGTGGGTCGCGGCAGGCGGGGTGGCCCAGCATGGGTCGCGGGCGTGTGTGCTTCCCTCTTTTACCCAAATCTATGCCCTCCCTCTTGCAAAAAGTTTCTAATTTCCCTTGAATACTTGCCTTTTTTTTCCTTGTTGTCTGTAGTGTAGCTAGTCGGTCGCCATCTTGACCGGAAGTCAGTTGTTGTCAATTTTATCTGTTTAGTATTCCACAGAAATCCCTTACAGGTAGGTCTTCATGGTTGCTTCCAGGAAGGATTACTTTAAGGGGGAAGTCTTTCCCCCAGAGTGATCCCTTCCCCCAGAGCAGGCAGCCCCACTCAGAGGGGGACTTTATATAAGAAAGCTCAGAGTGCAAAGAGCCCCTTCCTTCTTCTCACTTGGCTTCCTGAGCTGCTTGCTGCCTTCCAGCATGGATTGAAGACCAGCACAGACTGAAGACCAGCATCAACTGAAGACCTGCATGAATCAAAACCCAGTGGCTCCTTGGAAAGCCTCCAAGTCTTCAATGCCAGATTGGGACTCCTGAGGCATCTGGCCACAAGGACTGAGCAGCTACCAGGTTTTTCGGTTCTTTGGCCTGCAACTGCTATTGGACTACCTTAAGCTAATCCAATAAATTCCCTTTTTAAAATAATTCATTCTTGCAGTTCTGTACCTCTAGAGAATCTTTACTAATACACTTACCCTATTCTTTTTAGTATTCGTTTTTTACATTTTTATTTTCATTGTTATTTTATTTTATTTGTGTGTTCGAGAGGGAGAGGGAGAGAAGCAGCTAGAGAAAAAATGGGTGCATGAGGGCCTCTATTCCCTACAAATGAACTCCAGAGACATGGACCACTTTGTGCATCTGGCTTTACTTGGGTACTGAGGATTCAAACCTGGGTCCATAGGCTTTGCAGGCAAGTGCCATAACTGCTAAGCAATTTCTCCACACCTTTAGTCACCATCTTATTCTCTGCTTTTACTTATTCAACTCTTATTTAGCTACTTTGTTTTTTAGAGTTTACATATGAGTGACATCAACCAGGCCTGCCTTTCTTTGCCAGGTGTGTGTCTCTTAGCACTATGTCCTCCATGTATCAGAGATTTGCCTTATGTCTGGTTTTGTCAGACTCTAGAATATCAACAAGATGGACCAAACATTTATTAACTTGTTGAATCATATGAACTTAATATTCACACATGCACAAGAGCAGAACCATGACAAAAGTATCTTAGAGAAGTATTTTTCTCCTCTATAGTACCCAAACCAATTTTGGGCAAAGCCATTTGAGAGACATGTCTTTATAGCTAGTCTACTTGCTTCAAGGCCAAATCATCTCTACCTTAAAAAGAAAGCTTACAAATGGCATATTAGTTTTCAATTGATTCACTGTTTTGTGGCCCTGTTTTGCTTTAAGAGCTGTATTCTACTGTGAGGTGTTGACCATTTCTGAATGATATATAATAATAAGGATTCCTACCCCTTTTAGCCTTGATATATTTCTAATGCATATAACTTTCTTTGCTTGTCCTTTTCTTTCTTTTATTTTTTTATTTTTATTTTTTTAAATTTTTATTAATTAGTTTTGTATTCAGTAAGTCTACTCAGTTTGGTACCATTATTAGGCTCATCCATGACCTACCCCCTCCCCACTGGCCCCTCCTTGTTGAGGTATATGGGTCGTGCATTGTGGAGTTAGCCCACAGTTATGGGTAAGAAAAATGTCTCTGCATATCATGACCCAATATGTCATTGAAAATATTGATACAATTTTAAAAGTTCATTTTTATCAAAGCTATGCTAGTTTATTACTAGAGGAGAATTTCTGTCTTGTCCTTAAATCTCACTGTTTTCATCTGTGGTTCTACAATGGCAATAAGTTCTCTTATTTCTATTTATAGGTAAGTCGGTTTTAATGTCAAATGTATTACCAAGAAAATTAGTTTTGTGGCAATTGATGCTTATGATAACAGATTTATGAGAAAAATAGATTTGAGAGCAAACCATGCAAATGTTATAGAACTTGGAAATGTAGAACATCAACTAAAATAATGACAAGGCTAATAAAAATTCACATAAATCTGGCATGGAGAAAGACACCTTTGCAGGTTTCCCATGAATTCCTCCTGTGTTCCCCATACCTTTAGTTGAAATTTTAATATTTCTTAAAGATACTAAAATTTCCTCCAAAGAAAGACATTTTTCTAAAATTTTCCATTTTTTTTTTCTTTTTCCAGGTAATCTGATGTTGCCTGTGCTTTCCATTCTAATGTTGAGAAGCTTGCCTCTCGGATCACTTCAAAACAACCACTGAAAAATTCATTCACACACCAAGATCTCCTCATAATGCACACAAACACTCATATAAAAGCAGTTCTCACTCAACTTATATATCATAGCAGAACACACCCAAAATGATTTCTTTTATGGATTTTGATATTTCCTCCTAATGTTCTACCATGGCACATGAAATATGGTGTCTCTCTCCAATTCTGAACACTGTCTCTACCCACATCTTACACCCAGAATAATGTTGGAAAATATCTTTCATAATTGGAATAAAACATATTGTGCATTTCTCATGTAAATGCTAACCATATTTGGCTTATATAATTATTTGGTTATATTTTCACTCAATTGTAGTTCTTTTAAGAAAAATATAAATATTAAATCAACAACCAACATTATTTCAGACTGCACAACT
This sequence comes from Jaculus jaculus, assembly GCF_020740685.1. NCBI lineage: Eukaryota > Metazoa > Chordata > Mammalia > Rodentia > Dipodidae > Jaculus > Jaculus jaculus. The sequence continues at coordinate 26,639,526 of NC_059115.1, forward strand.
TATGAAAACAGATTCAAATCAAATAACTGTTAACAAAACCATCTAATTTTGGAAACTCTTCTAGACTAGCATTTTTTTGCTTGTCTTGGGGTCTCATGAGAGATTCTGCTGTGAATACTCAGTGGCTCTGCTTACGTGGACTTGTCCATGGGGCCCACTCACAGCCACTCTCCTGAGATCTCCCTGTGGTTCAACAGCTTTCGTCTATGTGGATATCTCATTTATGTTAAACACTAAATTTCTTTTATTTTACTTAATAATTCATTTGTCTATTTTTAATTTTTACTCTGTATGTTCATTATATATGGTACTGTGTTACTTAAACATTTTCATATAGGTACACAATGTGCAAGTAACATATTCTCCCTACTTTTGCAGCTCCACTCTCCCTTTAGTCCCACTTTGATCCCCTAGACAGTTTTGCTTCTATTTTCATGTCATATATACATGATTTTATGTATCTATCTAAAATCAGGTAACCATAGATGAGAGAAAACATGATATTTTAATTCTTAGATATGCTTAATTCACATAAAGTCTTTGTTTCTGGTTACATTCATGTTCTTGCAAATGGCATAACTTCCTGCTTTATGTATGAAAACATTCCATGTTGTGTGTATGTATGTATATATATATTTGTTTGTTTGTTTGTTTGTTTGTTTTGTTTTTTCTTTATTCCTCTATTGTTAGACACCTAGGTTGGTACTATACCTTAGCTATTGTAAATAGTGCTTCAACAAACTAAGCATTGCTGTGCAAATATCTGTGTAACATTTTGAGTTAGAACTCTGTAGGTACAGCTAGGTCATTAGTAGTTATATTTTTAGTTCTTTCAGAAATGTCCATAGTTGTTGGACTATGTTTCATACCCACCAGCAGTGTATAAAGATTCTCTTTGGTGTACACCCTTGCTGGAAATTTCTGTTTATTTTCTTAGTAACTGCCATTCTGACTTGGATGAGATGAAATCTCAATATAGTTTTAATTTGCATTTCTCTGATGGACAATGAGGATGAACATATTTTTAATCTTTATTGGCCATTTGTATCTCTCCTTTAGAGAACTATCTCCTCATTTAATTAATACATTTATTTGCTGGGTTACTTGAAATTTTGTTTATGTTTTATTCTATTTTAATTAATAATACATTTTTAACAATTTCATACATGTAAATAATATATTTTGATAACATTCATCCCCATTGCTTTCACATTAATCTTTTACAGCTACTGAACACCTTCTTCCAAACTGGTCTCCCTCATACTTTTAAATCTTTAAGTTTTTGTTTTATTTGGTTTGGTTTGGTTGGTTGGTTTTTCAAGGTTGGGTCTCACTCTGGGCCAGGCTGACCTGGAATTCATTATGCAGTCTCAGGCTGGCTCCTAACTCACAGTGATCATCCTATCTCTGCCTTCTAAGTGCTAGGATTAAAAGTGTGTGCCACCACAACTAGCTTTGTTTTTAACTCATTGAATTTGGTCAGAGGGGAATGGTTATTTACTAGTGCATGGGCAACCCACCAATGGCTGCACCATTGAAGCAAATGACTTCACATTCCTGATCATCTACTAACCATCACATCCCTCCTAAAGGAAGCTGGGCCTCTTGAGTATTTATGATGTTGTCAGATATATTTAGCAATGATTTTCTCACATTCTACAGGCTGTCTGATTCACTCAATTAACTATTTTCTGTGCAGAATTTTTTTTAGTTTTATGGAGCCACTTATACTGATTAATCACCTTATCTCTCTCTCTGTCTGTATGATGTATGCACATTTGTAAAAGTAATAATATATACATTTTAGGTGAAGGAGCTGAGATTAATTCTGAGTTTTCATCAGTTCCATACGTTCTAACTTATTTACTTTTTCATCCATTTATTTATTTTTATATATGTGTATTAACACATTTGTTAAGTGGGCAGTGCACATGTATGTGTGAATAGACATGCACTCAGAGGTGGAGTTCCTTAGGTGCCAAGCAGAGAGAGAGAGAAGTACAAGCCTAAAAGACAAAAGCCACAGCACACTTCAGGAAATCCAGCTAGGCACACTTTGCATATCTTTAGACTGAAATCTGAAACCCACCATCACACCTTAAGATCCACCCAATGACACTGCCTCCAGCCAGGTGGCTGCAGATTCAAATTACAAACAAATAAACAACTGAATATATTGGGGGCCATCTATTCAAACCACCATAGGTACCATCCACTTTTTTGAAACAAGGTCTCTCATTGGTCTGGTGTTTACCAAGTAGGTTAGATTAGCTAACCAAAAAGCTCCTCTCATCTCTGCCTTCCCACTGCTAAAAGTATAGGCAGACACTCCACTCGGTATTTTGTGTGGGAACTGATGATTGAAATCAGGTCCTCATGCTTGAAAAGCAAGCACTTTACCAACTGAGCTGTTTCCTCTTCTCCCATGTATTTAATAAGTACAACCATGAATGCTACAGAATGTACAGGATATGTATAATACTTATAATATGCAGAATGGAGATCATACAGACAGGAAAGAGGAATAAAGATTAATATTGCTTATGAAGGATTTCATGAAGTGAGATTCAAAATTGGAAATAACAGTAAGACATGGATACATTAGTATGTACTATATGAGGCAAAAAAGACAAATTTCCTGAACACCAGTGTCTATATAAAGTCAATTAGTATATGTTCAGTGGTAAGAGTCTGAAAAGGTCAGCAGATTTTTAAAAATTAAACTCACTCTTGGGCTGTGTTACTCAAGCTAGTAGCTTTCTATATTTGACACTGCTTTAAAAGAATTTAACACATGCAACTTTCAAGACCAAATATTCCTTAAAAACTCCTCTTTGCTCTATATTCATTTCCATCTTAGGCTCACTTTTAGATCAGTGTGGTATTGACACCATTGGAAGTGATAATGTGAGACATGAAATATCTTTGTCATATGTCAAGTGCTGAGGACATGTCTATAGGAATAATATCAATTATTCATGCATCCCATGCCCCACCCCATTTTATATACTTCAGAAGATTATCTGATTCTTTCTCTTGGTAAATTGTGATGCTCTTTTGAAGAGTAGTGAATCAAGATAGAAAAGTATGTTATGTAATGCCTTGTTAGATGTTATATAATATCATTGTGATATATGTTATATATATATATATATAATATATATATAATATATTTATAATATATATATAATATTTTTCAAGAAACATGTTTGTTAGATCACCTTTTTACCATTCTTACACAAATTAGTTTTCATGAACTATAGTCCATGAAGATGCATCATTCATCAGTCACAACACAACCCATAGACAGGCAAGGATACTTTCAAGAAACTAAAAAGTTAATAAATAAATACAAGGGAAGACAAAGAAAAAAAAAGAGGAGGCTGTCAACAGGACTGAGTGTATCTTAAGTGTGGGAACCTTAGAAGTACTGGGTGCTGCACTCCTCATAACCCCAGCAGCCGTCATCTCTGAGCACAGGGGATGCACAGTCCATCTGACTGGGATGACCTCCCTGCCTTAGTTCAACACTTATTCTTAGAGAGAATAAGAAAATACCCAATGGACATATTATGTGAAGGATTAGTTTTTTCCCCTTTGATACATTTTCATTTATGATTCTTGGTAATTTTTTTAACCTATAGTGATATTTTAGGGAACTTTCTGGAAACCAGTCACCTGCCTTTTCTCATGATAGTTTCTGAGTGACCTCATATTCCTATAGTGCCAGACACAGATCTGTAGATAAGCTCTGTGAAGAAGAGAAACATTCTATGTTAGATACCTTCTACTCCCATAACAGAATGCCAAAGCCTGAGTGACTGGAAAAGTAGACATTCTTAAATAGTTACAATCCAAAGAAGTCATCTTTGAAAGGAAAAGTGGTCATAAGCATAGTACCTGCAAAAAAGCTCTTGAAAGTGGTTATGCCTATATTTGCATGTTAACCTGGCATCTTTTCAGACATTTCAATTTCATGACCATATCTCATCTTCCAGCACATTCAGTACCTTACTGCTTATTGTACCACTGTCTTTATTTACATCCTGACCTCCATCATACTGATGGAGGGGTCTCTGCTTCCATATTTGTAACCTTCAATTCATTCTCATCTATGTCATGAGAGACCTCCAGCTAACTTTAATTGTTCTTCCACCAATGGGTACCAGGAACAATTTATTTGTCACCCATATTAGAAATCAAAGTCTTATTTTATAGTCCTTATAAACCAACATACCTGGCCACCATGACTTACCTGTTCTCTATCTCTACCACATCCCACTATCCTCTTCTTCCTAAGTTAATTGAGCTCCATTTATCCCTTAAATATGAATTATACTCTCACCTCAGGACCTATGAACTTGCTCTGTATGCATCAGCACTAGTGTCTCCCAGGTGAGGCCTGTATGATCAGTCTATAAGATCAAAACCCTTTAGCACACTTTATTTTTTTTTTTCTGAATTACTCTTTCTCAATATAAGCTTCATAAGTACATGTGTTCTGTGTTGCTGATGTTCTCCAATTGCCTGCAACTATGACCAGCATATTTAGTGGTGATCAATATATGCTCTTGTAAGTAAACAGATTAATTTGGCTTATGTAGCAAAACTTTCCATTCTACTGCACTTTACATTCTACTATAGATTGTTCATTCATCCACTCATTTATTCATTTGCAACAAGACTTTCTTCTGTAGCTCATATTTTTTTCTATAGACTTAAATATCTATAATTTTAAATGGAATATATATAGTTGCCAAGTAATTGTATTTTTCTGTATTTTGCTTTTCTTTATCCTAACAACACCATTAATTTTATTTCAAATAAAATTGCAGCTAATATGGGTAGGGTCTAACCTCTTTGGTATGAATTTGCTGAACACTTTTTATGCATTTCTAATTTAATCTCTTAAAATCCTCTGAAGTACATAGAATCATGACTAGCATTTAATAGATAAGAAGCAGAGATATGGGGCTGGTGAGATGGCTTAGTGGTTAAGCTCTTGCCTGTGAAGCCTAAGGACCCCAGTTCGAGGCTCAATTCCCCAGGACACACGTTAGCCAGATGCACAAGGGGTCGCATGTGTATGGAGTTTGTTTGCAGTGGCTGGAAGCCCTGGCATGCCCATTCTCTCTCTCTCTCTCTCTCTCTCTCTCTCTCACTTTTTTTCTCTCTGTCTGTCACTCTCAAGTAAATAAAAACTAATCATTTTTTTTAAAAGAAACAGAGATATGAAAACATGGCAATTTTCCTCATAGTCACTCAGAACTTACAAATGCCAGAACACAGATTTCATTCATTTATTATGTACCTTCAAATCAAAATGCTTCCTTTGTCTCTTTTTCATGTCTATTGTTGATATTTTTGAAACCAAGTAGTCACTCATTGCAACTGCTCAAGAATATTCCTTCATAAATATTCATGCATCTTTGTTATTGTTTAGCAAAAAGATGGATACATCATTTACTTTGTAGGCTTTATATCACAATAAGAGTTAGAAGGTTAAAGTAAATATAAGACAAAACAAGTAAATAAGGAAATAAATGAAAGAATATAGAATGACATAAATATAGTGTTGTGATAGTAATGTAACAACTTTATTTATTTATTTATTTATTTGAGAGCAACAGACACAGAGAGAAAGACAGATAGAGGGAGAGAGAGAATGGGCACACCAGGGCTTCCAGCCTCTGCAAACGAACTCCAGGCGCGTGCGCCCCCTTATGCATCTGGCTAACGTGGGACCTGGGGAACCGAGCCTCGAACCGGAGTCCTTAGGCTTCACAGGCAAGTGCTTAACCACTAAGCCATCTCTCCAGCCCTGTAACAACTTTAATGGCATGATTTCACTGTGTTTTTGAGGAAGAAGAATTTTATTTGACGTCCATAAGTTGAAAGAAGTAATGTGAGTCCAATGACACTGTGAGCACAAGGAAGAACTAGTGCACATGTCACAAGTAAGTACTTAAAAGGGGTTGAGGGTCATGTAGCTGGAAGTGGGTAGACAATACCATAAGTAGGAGAAATAGTGATGAGGAAATATGCGGGAACTCTTCAATGGTACAAGCAAAGGACTTGGAACTTGCTCTAAGTGTTAGCAATGGATTTTGGAAGAGAGGGCATAAATCAAATAGAATGTCTTGGAGACCACTGAAGTCTATCAAGGGAACAGCCAGGCCTGGTCCAGAGTGGAGACAGGAGAGCTGAGTAAGATGAGGTTGTACCCTGGAAGCTGAGGATGTGAACTGAGTGTGAAGGAAAGGGAGAGGACTAAGAGCATCCCCTGGGATTGAGCTTTGTGTTCTCTAGAGGGGGGCTGATGGGCAGAACTGAGAAAGAGAAACTTTGGGAACTGGTAGAGAGGGTTCAATATGGGGCTTGGTAGGTTTCAGGTAAACCCTGGTGAACTGTGTAGACTATCCAGTCATCCCAAGTATTCTTGAAGAGGTTGGTTCCAAGACCTCTGCAGGTCCTGAATAGATCAGTATTTTTATAAGCTATGCACATTTTCTTGTGCTGTTCATCTCCATATTAGTAGCAATACTGAATACAAAATAAATGTTACGTAACTAGTTATTATACTGCATGTTAAGTAGTAATAAGAAGTAAAGGCCCGTAAATGTTCAGTTCACAAACAATTGTTTTAAAGTAGTTTTGATTTGCAATTGGTTGAATCTATTGATGCAGCATTCACAGTTATGGAGCAGCTATATTCCACTGGACCTTCCCAAATTTGTCTTCCTTCATCCTGGAATGCTGAACATATTATTGTTGCAAATCTCTGGCACATCTATCATTCAAGGTTTCTTCTTTTTTTCCTAATATAAAGTACCAGAATGTCATATAGTGGGGGCTGAATGAAAGTACAGTGTGAGGTACTCTGGTTCTTGGTGGTCTGCATGCCTCTTCCTTCAGCCAAATTCCTGGCTAGTGATCACCTTTTACTCTACCTCTCCACATGCTGTACCACTTTCATTTCTCAAATCTAAGGCTGCAAATCCTCCTGTAAATACTGGGTCTGAGTACTGCTTTGCCCTTTGATGATTTTCCTAAACTTGGCCTATAGCTTGAAAGTGGTTCTTTTCCCACAAAGTTATCTACTCAGTGACTGTGCTGATTGTGTGATTGGGATGTGCAATGTTTCTGCCGCCAGGCATCTGAAGACTGCAAGAGTGAACTGAAAACTCCCTGTATGCTTAGGTTGAGGAGAGGGTGCTTATAGCGAGGGATGCTGCCGAAGTTTAAGGGCTGAAGGTCACAATTTATAAATGCTGTTACAGGTCAGAACTATGTCGGTTCACCAAGGAAGAGCCCTGGAGCCCTTTGGAGTCATGCTTAGCAGAACCCCTGTTTCTCTTCTGCCAGGCAAGAAGCCCTATGGATGGCTCCCTTGCCTGTTTCTCCCTCAGCTTCTTCCAACCAATGCAGTGGTCCTTCTACACTTCTACTTCTAGCTAAGCTTTGTCAAAGTCATTATCTCTTTAATTTGTTCCCCAGGATGCTTGCTTACAAACAAAGGGCTCCCACACATGAGTCAGGGTCCTGGTTCTGTGCTTTTGTCTGCCTTTAGTTGTATGACGTGTTTTTCTTCTTGAAGATGACAGCCATATTGACAGATCTTCTGTATGGGATGAAGAATGCACAGCATATTCGTCAGGATTTCCATTATAATTCCATCTGTGGGGTCAGTTACCCAGCAGAGAATGCTGATGGATTTAGTTTCAACAGACCAGGTATTCAGAATCAGTTGCAAACTGGGCAGGCTGGCAATTACTGTTTTACACAGAGGTATTTGGGGTATTAATGACACACTGAACATAAAAGGCAACTAGACATCCTCACCATTCCATTGAAAAGAGAATGGCTGAGAGTGATTTCCAAGGGGTGAAAGTAGCTTCTGGGGCTTAGGATTAATTACAGGAGATCTTTCTGTCTCATTACCACAGGAAGTGGTAGCTGCTATTATTTAATTGGGGAGGTTGTTATTTAATTTCTTTTGTATTCTGAAGAGCAATTAACAGATTGAAGAGAGTAAAGCTTTAATATTTTAAAGCCTCTCTACTTCCCAGAGCCCATATCCACAAAGTTGTTGAGGCATAATTTTTACCTAGGAAGAGAACCTTGGTTCTTATAGCACAGACCAGCTGTTTTTTGCTTCTTTTCTCCTCTGGGTTTCTGAATAAATTCTTAGAACCACAGTGTCTAATCCAGGATCCTACATGTGTAATGCAATTTCTCCTGTCCTCCTGGAAGTTCTAGGGTTCCCAAAACCACAGTTGCAAAAGTAGATCTTTCTTGGATTCTGCACTGTGTCTCTGAGTGTACCTTTCCTCTTTGACAGTTGCAAAAGTACTCTACTGTGGTTCTTAAGGTCCCATATCATTACTCCTTTGATACTTAGGAGATTTAGAACTTTGGAGGGTCAGAAACTGATTGACATTTCAGAGATTTTCTTGCCCAAGTCTCTCTCACTATCCTGATTGGGAAAGTATAAACAAAGGACTGAAAGCAAAGAGTGACCAGCTCAGAAGTGTTGAGCTTTGTACTTGGCTATATTTCAAGTCAAATTCTCCTAATTCTCAAACTGCTGTCATTGTTTGATCTGAGCTATGCACATTGACTAACAAGCAGTGCTTGACTAGGCTCAGGTCAGAGCTGCTCAAATTGTGATGTCCATGTAGCTCTCAGAAGGATCTTGTTAAAATGCAATTGCTGGTTCAATATGAAACTGAGAGAAGCTGAGATTCAACATTGATAAGAAGTTCCTCAGTGTTGCAGGCGCTGCTAGGGCACAGGTCACTCTGGCTAGCAAGGATTTAGGAAAGGATAGATGTGGATCAGATCTAGCCAATCCATACCTTTTAACACCATGGCCACATGGGTTATACCAATAATGAGCACATGGCATGAGCCATATAGATCAGAGATGTTCCAAGGCTTATTGGCATTACTGGGGAGCAAACATTCTTTATTTTACTGACCTGAAGTCCTAATAGCCATAATGTTTTAAAAAATATGTCCTAAAAGAGCACATATGGTACTAAAAATGTAGTCATAGGGACTGCATCCTGATAGCATGGAACATCAGGATCTAGCTCTGCCTAAGGCCAGTTCAACCTCTTAGACCTTTCTGTTTCATAAGCCCTTGAAATCTTTGATATTTTCCTGGAAACGAGGTCTGGGTTATTATAGCCCCAGTGTACTAGACAGCTTCAGGTCATTGAGATGAACTTTGAAACTAGGCACAGTTATGGAAGAACGGTATTTATGGAAGCTTACCGGGGAATTTTTATAATGACAGAAGAAATTGGCCTTCTTTGGAGGCCTTTCCTGGCTCTTATCCTACCAGAAAGTCATACATTTCCTCAACTCCTCCCCTAGATCATTTATTTAGGTCTAATGGTGCTCAGGTACAAGTCCAGTCATCTCAAAACTAGTCATAAGAGAAACACAAAAAATACAAACCAGAAAAGTGAAAACTTTGTTGCTCTGAAGGTTACTATGAAAATATTAGTTGAGACTCCCTCCTTGGATTAGCCAGTACCTTTGCCTGGATTGTGACTACTGGCACTCAAGCATCTGAGGCTCCTTCTCATGCACCCATGACTGTTCACCCTTCAACATGGAGAAGTCCAACACAGTATGGGAAAACACAATTTCTTTGAATAAAGAAGGGAGCTTATGCATAACTGTTACCTAATATTCGCAAGGCAGGCCACCCCCTTTACCCTCTGCACCCTCTAGCTGGCCTCTAAACACTGTACTTCTAAGGAAACAGAGGCAGAGAACTTACAGGGAGTCCATTTTCCCTGCTTCTTTTCTTTGAGAAGATAACATCCCAAGATAAGGCTGTATGCTTGAGTGGTGGTGGCTTGTGGGAAGTGTAATATCCTAAGTGTTTAGGTTCCACAATTATGCTATGCACCCTGAGAGAGTCAGGCCCCCTTTCCTTCATTAGGGTCATCTCTGAAATAAAATGCAGAACCCACAGGAGATATATTTGCAAGTAGATATTTTAGGATGCAAGGTAAGCCAAACTGGACAGCAAGAAGCCACCCAGGGAAGATGGGCAGAGAATGAATGAGGAGCCCAAAGGACCAAGCCGCAACCCTCATTCTGCTAATAATGAAATGATATCCCAATTGGAATATATTTCTTTCATGTATCTATCATTAGTTGTAAAATGTAGATTAAATCCTGTGACTTTCCTTGCTTAAAAACCTCAAAGACTTTCCCCATATCTTAGTGTAAAATCCTCTCTGCTGTTCATTCCCATGCTTCAGACTAAAAGCATTCTTAATACTCTTGGGCCAAGACATTTTACTTAGAGCACAGAACTTAGTCTTTTCATCTTCTTTCTCTAATATTTTCATGAAACCCTCTTCGCTCAACTCTGATCAACCTTATATAACAATCCCTCCTCACTCTCTGTCTGATCATTTTGCATCCCTCCACCCAGATAGGCCTTTCTTTCATTCTTGAAAATTATCTTGTTGATTCATTCACTGTTCATTTTCATTTTGTCCATTGCTATCCTTATTGGCATATAAGAGTTGTTCAACAAATAACGGCTATAGAAGGCTGAGCTGGTTGGTTTGCCTTACATGAATTCCTTAATACAGTTGTGCCTCAGTTTCCACATTTATAAATGGAAAATATCAAACAAGGAGACCTTTGGATACATGAATTCCACCCTATGGCTCAACTGATGATTTGGCATTGAAATAAAGAAAATCATAGCTTAACATTGAGACATAAGATTAGCCTTAGTTCTAAAAGTCTGATTAATAATACAGTATTTATGACAAATGAGTTCAATACAGAAGACAACTCTAATCCCATCAATAATCACTATCTGTCAATAAATTCATATATCTCAGTAGGCAAAAGTCATTCTGAGCAGGTGATGTCTAGAAGACCTCAGGGAATTGTGGATATTTGAGGTAGGTATTGGAAGGTGAGCTATTTCAAGATATTCCCAAATTTTAAATTAAAAAATAATGACCTTGAGGTAATTTTATCTTAGTCATTTTAAGATGATCCCATCTTATCTGTGGACTTAGGACATAAGCTGAAGAAATAGAAATTCAAACTAAAATTAGAGCCCAGGAAAGATTGACAGATAAAATTAGGCTATTCAATTCAATTTGAATTTCAAATATAAGCACATTTGCACAATAGTCGAATATATGTATACTAAACTAATTATTGTTTTCTGTAATTAAAATGTAATGGAATAGCCTTAATTTTAATTCATAAAATGTGGCAGTCCTAACCATCGGACATCAGATGATAATAGTGCTTCTGCTTAAGCATTGTGTGTCTGTCCTCCATGGGATAAAGAGTCCAGTCCTCTAAACTCATATTGAGAGTGGAGAAATTGTATTTAGAATCTGAATTACCCAATCCCTAACTTAACAGGGTTAAACCTTAAAAATGGTTGTCCGTCTTCCTGTGACAAAACAGAACTTACTTGCTGCCTGTTGTCTCCTGCTAATCATTATTCACATTTTCGCTCTTATAAATGACCAGTTTTTATTGGATATCTTTTATTTCCACCTTTCTACTAAGTGTCTACTGCTCACATAAGCTCACCATGCATGGCACACATTTATATCAAAACAGCATAGTTGTGGGTGCTACTGACATTGAAGCTTACAATTCATTTCAATGCAATTTCTAGGTGACTAAAGCTATGAGCCTGCAATTTGACCTTCTCATACTCTGGCTTCCTGTGTCTACACCCATCATTAAATAAGGGAGCTAAGGTAGGTAATAGCATTTAATCTTATCCCATTCTGCATTCTCTAGAGGCCTTCCCAACCTCTTCCCCAGCACCAAACTCATGTTCCCTACCCTTCCTTCTTGTAGCTGGGACTGCCCTCGCCATCCTGCTCTTTGATTGTCATGAGGGCAGTCACTTCTTACTTTCTGCTATGGCACCCATTGCCTAGCACACAGCAATTGCCAAATACCTACTGAATGAATCAAAATGTGACACAGTGGATGCACAAATGAGACCCCAGGAAGGCAGGGAGCACCTGGGGAAGTTGATGGGCCTTTCAAACTCCTGCTGCTTGTGCATCTGCTTCTCAAATAAGCATCCAGCTGAGCATGTTCGAAGAAGCAGCTTAGGTCTCATAGGGAGGAGTGATTTTCCCTGGCCTGCATCATTGACTCCACAAGGCCCTTTACATGATCCAGAGGGATTCCTCTGTGAACACTTCCTCTCACACAGAATTAGAAGCAAAAATAGGGCTAGCAATAGCAAATTAATCTTCCCACTCTGGCCACCTCCTGTGAATCCTCCAGGGCCTGTACCTAGAAGATCATCCCTGTCACATCTTGTCTTCTGGGTCCATAAACAAAGGGTGTCAAGTAGAAAATGATGCAACCGCACCTGGGATGGGCTAGGATCTTGTCCTTGAAGCAGCCCATGTCTATTCATAGAGCATTGTGTCCAAGAGCCAAATAGCCAGACAAACATCCATAATTGAAATTATTCAGGAGCCCTTCCTTTTCCTGAGGGCCAGTGACATTGATTCAGTATATAAATTTGGCAGGACCTGTTTGTTTTTCTCTCTCCCTCTCTCCCCCTCCGTGTATGTATGTATGTTTAATAGCTAGAATGTTCGTGATCATGACAGCTTTATGAAGTAAATAAAACTATAATGCCTCTTTGAAAGAAGGAAAAGCTGAAGCACAATAAGTATCTTTTCCAAGTTCACCCAGTCAACACTGGGACTTTGCTTTGTTTTAACAGCAACTAGAATGAATGCTCAAGAAATATTTGTAAAACTCATTGCCACCAGACTTCTGTGCTCCCAGCAAAGTTACTTAACCTCTCCTGCCTCAGTTTTCCCATCTGTAAGAGGGGATATTAATAAGACTTACCTTCTAGAATTCATAGAGAGAATCACCATAGCACTGAGTGGAGGTTCTGAGCCTATACCAATCACAGATGTTACTTTCATTATAGTTATATCACCATCATTATCCTCTAGATTAATGATATTATTCTCACTCTGAGGTTGAGGTCCTAAGACTCCAAGACACTACAATGGCCCTATACAACTGAAAGAAGGACAAATATAACAATATTCTCAGGAACTCCTTAACTGCTTCCTCCATACCCTGACTACAAAGGGGGCTTCTAGGCATGTTCAGGCAGGTCAGGGGATAGGGCAATACCTCTGTCTGCAACAAAAGATTGCTCAATTAATGGAGAAAAATTGCTCCTTGGAAACAGAGATACATTGTGTAGATAGCCTATGCATGAGTATATGAAGAGGACCAAACAGACAAATGGAATAGGAAGAAATAAGTCTCCAGGATGCTTGGAAAGATGCTGGCTAGATTCTACTAGCTGGCTAAAAGTAATAAATGGCTCTAAGAACAATACATCAAATACCAGAAAATAAATAAAATTGGGCTTCGAAGATATAAACATTAAAATCCTTCTTGACCTGATTCGTTGAGTACCAGACAATCTTCAGTAGCACTATTCTTGGGGAAAGATATGATCCTTCCTTATGGAAAATGAAACAGTTTCAGGGACTTGACTCAAACTTATTAATTAGCAATTGCTACTAATATCATAATTACATGGCTAGCATTGTCAGAATGAAATTTGTCATTTTATCTTATTGGATTCTATAGGCCATAAGCTTTCAATGGCCCTTAGTATCTGGGATAGAGTTACTGGATGAGGTGGTGATGGCCCTGGGGACAGGAAGTTGGTATTGAGAGATCACATAGCATTAGCTGACTTGTCTGGTCAAAGTGGTCAAAGAAACAAGTGAGCAGGACTTCCCTAAGGCATCCAAAGTTTAAGACTTTTAACATACTGATCCAAATGCAAGATACAGTGCCTGATACTACTTGCACAAGACCATCATAAGAGGAGGAAAAGATCATGACATCAAAATTAAAAGGAAGACTGATTGAGACAGGGAGGGGATATGATGGAGAATGGAGTTTCAAAGGGGAATGTGGGGAGAGGGAGGGTATTCCCAGGGGGTATTTTTTATAATCATGGAAGTTGTTAATAAAAATTTGGGAATAAAAAGATGCCCAGGTTCCTACCACGTCATAGGTCTCCTCTTGGGAGTCTCTCAGTCTGATAGTGAATAAATAACCATGGCATGAGTCCTTCTCTATTACTGGGTCTATATTTTGGAGTGACTCGCCTGCCTCTATGATTTTCAGGTATGTAAAATGTTAAACAAGAGGCACTAAATCCTGCTCTACCCAGTGCAGTCTCCAGATCAGCAGCACTGACATTACCTGGGGGATTTTAGAAGAGCAGCCTCTTGTCTCATTTCTAATTTGCTAACTCAGAAACTGCACCTTGCTAAGGTCCCATTGAGGCTGTCACCTTCCTAGGTAACAGGAGTATTATAATAAAATGCTCTTCTCAGAGAGAAGGGTAGTGGCATGAGCATGGCCTGGGGAGTGGCTTACAGGCAGATTCCCAGGTTGTGCTAAATGAGACCCATGAGCACTGGGGTCTCAATGTAGAGGTGCTTCCTCATGCTAAAGGACTGAGGCTATATCTAATTCATTATGTGTTCCTGTGCTTAGAGAACCCTTAGTAAATATGGCTGCATGTTTGAACCCCTCTGTTCCAAGGATGTGGGTAGGACTGACTCAAAAATGAAATTTCCTTCATGAGTTACAAAGCCCGGTGCATGGGCAAAGGACAGATCCCACCGTTCCTTCATGTAAAACATAGTACACCAGTGCCCGGCACCAGGTCCCAGGAACAACATGTGGGAAGAATAAAGGGGAACAAATTCAAGAGAATTATGTGTTGTAGAACAGAGGGAGAAAGAAAAGGAAGAATAAGAAAAGGAAGAAGAGGAAGAAAAGAGATGCTAGAAAGGAAATAGGAAAAGGAAGTAAGAAAGGAGAGAGGGAGGGAAAGAGAAGTAGGAAGGAGGGAGGGAAGAATGAAGGAAATTAAGGAAGGGAGAAAGAAACAGAAGGAAAAAGGAGGGTCATAAAAACTGATGAAGTAACTTAAACATAGATAGCCACATCATATAATGTAGAATATACATTTCCCAAAGGCCCCCTATGTGCAATGATAAAGTTTTATATCCTAGAAGTTATTCAATAAAACATCCATAAACTAAACTAAACTTCACTTTAAGAAGCCATGCCTTATAGGATTTGTTTTCAACCTTTCATACTTACTAACGAGAGTAGTTTCTCACTCTGTTGAGTTTTCACTTTATGGTTTATGAGAAGCCAATTTCCGCAATGCAAAGAGCTTGAGTTGAGGTGGCCTCCATGACAGGTAGCCACACCCTGAGTGCCCTTTCACTTGGACAGTACCTGGACTGGAAGTACCTTCTCCTACTCTGTATGACCTCTGTGCTCCTCAGCCTGCTTGTCAGCCTTTTCCAGCACCTCTGAAGCCAGAAGGTATGTAATCTGTCCTCTCCAGGATCCTTCTGTAGCTTCCAGCCCTCTTCTCTTTGAAGGCCCCAGGCAACTCTTCTTGCCTTCTCTGGCAGCCATCCACACCCCTGCCAAGTATTTACTGCTTTGAAGATAGAGTTTCAGGGAAGCTTATTAGTGGTGCACAGTGACAAGAAGATGCAACCTGCTTATGTACTGAAGGAATAAGACAATGTGCAACAGGGTGAAGATAGAGTCCGCACCAATGGGTACAGGTTTTGTGGGGTACATCTTCCTCAGATTCCATCTCAACACCTAAAATCCTCCCCTTATATCCTTATAAAAATAGTCTTTTTCTCCAAGGGCCACAATGACAGAGTTATCACAAGGAAGGAGAAATAAGAGATAGTTTTTTTTTATAGGCAGTCAGCCAGTGATAAAGGCTTAAGAATATGGATGCCATTTTGTCTGCACTGGAAGGAATAAAAGCCACATTTGGTCCAGTCTCCACCAAGATGGCTATAAGCAATTACAAATAACACTTCTTGCTTCTTCCTTCGCTCAGCACACTTGGATATGCTGTCCTCTCCTGGGTCAGCCTCTTGAGTCCACCAACCATTTAGGTCTCTCCCTTACACACCTGAGTCTGATGGCAAAGTTTATCCTTATTGGATGTCTGGCCCATGTAAATTGACCTATCATGTGGGTGATATTCCTTGGATACTTATTCTTCTTGTCTTTGCTTTGGTAAGCTTCCCACCTTCCCAGAAAAACTGGGGATTTTCTTCTTGTCAAGGTACCTTTTTGTCTTGTGTTTGAATGTTTTTCTCTTTTACTAAATATGTGATTTTTCTCTAAGCTGTAAGCCCTTACTCCCCAAAGTGAAGGGCTTGGGTTTGTCTGCTTTGCTTCCATGTGTGTGTATGTATGTGTGTGTATGTGTGTGTGTGTGTGTGTGTGTGTGTGTGTGTGTGTGTGTGTATGTGTATGTCTGTGTGTGTGTGTGTGTGTGTGTGTGTGTGTGTGTGTGTGTGTGTGTGTGTACTTTCTACAGAGGCTTTTCCGCAGAGATTTCTCTGGGAAGGAGATTCTCTCCATTTTCCCTTCTCCCTTTCCAGCAAAGTGAGGAGCAAATTCCCCTCTGGCTGGAGTCTTGCAGTTAGCCTAGATGCTAGTTCTCCCTAAAATGCATCTCATAATTCAGAATTTACCCTTTTTTGGGTCCATACTTTTAAGTTCTTTGATAAATCTGACAAGTATACAAAAGTTGGAATTCACAGGCCAGGGATCTCCTGAAACATTATGGAATCCCTCCCTAGACCCCCAAATTGTGCAACAACAACTCCTTCTGAAATAAAATTTCTTCCATCTCCAGTTGTAACTCCTTATTATATCACTTATCAAGTTATAAAGCCATCACTTGAAAAACAAAGATACTAATAAACAAACATAGATAAACAACAGAGCTTTAAACAAACCTGCCTTTATTGTTCATCTTTCTAGAAAATATACATACATAGGCCAGCTGAACCTGTATGCAAATTCTCTATCAGTGAATACATGATTTATTGCATGTTTGAATATTAATCTGCACACTATATTTTCCATGTATAAATGTAAACCCAGCATTATTGAGAGAATGTAGACTTCATGCAGGACCTGGCACAAAGTAGATGCTTTGTAAGCTCAGTTCTCTCCCATATCTGAAGCTGACTCCTGCATAGTTTTGCATATAATATTCCTGCCTGTCCCATTTCCCTTTGTAAAATCCTTAATTTATAAGTTCCAGAGGAAAAACCACCTATTTAGCTATTAAAGGGGCCCACAATATAAGCTTAAATGTTATCCTGAAGTTGAAGGTTGGAAAAGCACATTCTATTTTTCCTGAGGGTAGGACCATTGATGTACAATTATCAGCTGCTTGCCTGGCCAGTGGGACATCATTTTGAACTGATTTTACTTGAGATTTATTTGGTAGGGATGATGTTAAAATTTCAGTGCTGAGCTGTTGAGGTGAGAGGATTGAGGGTTTTCTGTATTATTGTTCCAGATCAATTATGGAAGCTCAAAGGTAGCCTGATTGAGGTAGGATTTGCTAGGGAGCCAGGAACAAAGCCCTCTGCCATTATATCAAGCCTCTTCTGGATTGGAGTCAGGGATCCTGTGTTCCTGGCATGAAGCCCACACCCACCAAAGATGGGCTGGTACAACAAATATCCATGACCAGCTCAGATCCCTGTCCTTTTCCCACCAAGAAAGCAGGCAGAATAAGAGGCTGGTAGTGTTGCATCTTTAAAGTGCTTATGTACCAATATCCTGGTCCTGCAGCACTAACTTACTTAGTGCATATACCATATGTGATAGTTAAGTCTTGTCAACTTGACAGGATTTTGAATCACAATAGAAACAAAATCTTTGTGCATGTTGATGAGGGATTTTCTAGATTAGATTAATTGAAGAGGAAAGCCTCACATCAAATGTGGATGGCACCATTCCATGGGCCAGGGTCCTGAAATGCATGTAAAGGAGAAATTTGGCTTAGTTAGTACTAGGATTCATCTTTCTCTACTTCCTGATGGCAGATGTAATGTAAACATCTGCTTCGTGTTCCTGCTGCAGCCATGCCTCCCCCGTCATGATGGACTATCCTCTGAACTGTAGGCTGAGTAAACTTTTCCTTCTTTTAGTTAGCTTTGTTGGGTTGAAGGCACAAAGAAAAGTAATGTGTGATATAAAATGCTGGCTAGAATGGGAGTCACCAACAACAACTACTAAATATAAATCCCCAGTCCTGAGAGAGTTACAGACTTTTTTAAACAACAATTAGCAAGGAGTCTAACGAGAAATATAACAAGAGTTGAGACTGGAGCAAGAACAACTGGTATGTTGTGCCTCTGTTAGATACCCTGTATGACCTCAGTGAGTTATTGAATTTCTCTGAGCTTTCAACTTTCCATCTTAAGGGGTTCTTCTCATGGGAATTGGAGATGACATGTACTAAGTGCCTGTCAACTAGGAAATATATAATGTAACACAGTGATCATCAAATTCCCTTGAAACTTTTATATCTTCTCTTCATTATTTTATAGAAGGTTGGGATTTTGATTTCTCACATGTTTCCTATACCTTACCTTAATAGGAACTTTACATAGATGCTATATTTCCTAACCTGCCTAGCAATTCAATGACATAGGTTTCACAATTTCCTGTTACAAGATAAGAAAGTCACATAACAAATGACTGTTGAGGAATGTTGACCTCTGCTCTCCCTACTCATATCCATGGACACATAACTGCCTCTATATGTGCTCACATGTATACAGACACACATGCATACTCACTGTATATCCAAAATCTTTACTGTAAATTTTGTGATAATTCCATTTGAATTTATATATCATAATAACCTGTAGTTTCAAAAAATCAACAACAAAGAAACAAAGTAAAGGGCAAAGAAGAGCTAATAACATTTGAATGATAGCATTCCAGGTGGATCCTGCTAAGCCTTGTATGAATTTTGACATGTGACTTTAATGATTTTTATTTTTTTCACTTTTACATAGTCTAAGGCTGGCCTCAAACTCACAGCAATCTTCCTATCTCTAAAGACATAATGTTGATTTCCCCTGTAAGCAGTGAACTGTTTTGAAAGGAGATGAGAAAAATCAGTAAGGAGACATAAAGCAAGTGACCAAATAACTAACACACAGCCCTGTTCTCTTACTCTGCAAATGCAGACTCCAAGCCACCTTTTTCCAGGAGTGGACAGATAATTACAGGCCAAGTGGTATCCATTTACCTCTGTTTTCTATATAACTATATCAACTTTCCGTTCTAATTTATGCTCATGAATGCAATGAAAAATAGCTAAGTGCATTTTTTAAACTAATTGCACTTTTAATTCACTATCGCCAAGACTCTGGCTTAGCAGATGCAACACAAGTGTTATTACAGGGCAGTTATCACCACCACTGTGTCAAGAACTGGGAAAGTGCTGTGGTCATTCCAGGACACTCAGAGAGTCTTCCTGGCCCATGCCATTCCTCTGCTCTGCCTAGTGACGGTCTGTCCTAAACTAGCATAAATGCTGCTTTCTAAATTAATTTTGAAAACAGAGCCATGTTTTATTTTAAGTTTCTGCAAAATTTGCAGTAGACTGATAAAATTTGGATTAATCATTAAGTTTTCCACACAATTTTCTAATTAATTCTACAGGAGACCTTACTTTGATCAATTTACAGATTTCATTGTATTTAGTTAATTAAGAAATTGAAGCCATGGATTCTGTAATTAGTATAGGCAGCCCCAATTGACCGGGAGTGATGTTTGATGAACTATTAAGAACCTAGAAAAATTAGGTCTTGACCACATCCCTTTAGAAAGCTGGGAAACGGAACCCAGAAACAGGGTTCTGCTGGCTGAAATAAACAAGCTCACTAATGTGCTTTAAAAAAGATTGAAGAAAAACATTTTCATTTTCCTACAAAAGCAAGGAAATGAACATTGACTGATGATTTCAAAGGTTTTGTGCTTTGTAACACTATTGAGAAGGTGTTTCCAAGGGTGTATATTCTGTAGCCCTAGTGAGAAGGTTAGAGTGTTCCCAAGGTGTGTGCAGAACCATAACTGTCCTTTGTGACCAACAGGAAACAGAAGAAGAAACAGTAGATGAATTTGGTGATTCTGTCACTTTCTATTCAGGCCTGAAGAAAGACTCACCTAGTGTAAACCTAACACCTACTTCTGATAATCATCCACAACCATGGGAGGGAGATATCTAGTGTAGTACATCCCTGCCCCACTTAACTCCTCACTGCAGCCCTGTGTATTATCAGACAAACTGGAGAAACTTGAGCAAGGACCACTTAGGCAAACTGATTCCTGACACTTAAAAATAGAGAAAGAAAGAAAGGTCTCCATTTATTTTAAGCCATGAAGCTTTGGGGCAACCTGTTATGTCCCAGTTATTCAGTAATACACAGAGTGAAGAGATTATCAAACTGTGCCAGCTTCTGGACCAGCAAGGAAAAACATTCCCTTTCCTCCTGTCCTTTCTATAGTCATGAGTTAATTCCAAGGAAGTTCATCTTTGGCCAAAGGTCTGAAATTTTATTTTCTGTTTGAGCCATGATGGGGAGAGAAAACGTGTGTTGCCCATGTGATATGGCATTATAATATAAGGAAGGTCTCTGTTCCCGCACATAAGGCATCACAGGAGTCAGGTTTCCTGGAAGACCCCATAGTCTCCTCCAATCCATCCTCACATTAAGCAGCTAGTCAAGAAGATGTAATGGATTTTCCAATCTCTCACAGCATAAATCTCAGGCCTCTTCATTCCCAAGGACATTTGTGAAGAACGGCCCAATTCCACTGTTTACAAACCCACACTACACAGGTGACCTTGTTATTCCTAATCCTTTCTTTCTATCTTTCTTTCTTTCTTTTTTTTTTCTTTTTTGTTTTTGCACAGCCAAGTACATCACTTTCTTTGGGTATGAAGCATAGAGGTGAGCCTCCCCGGTGCACACAGGCACAGCTGCTGCCAATTCTGATGTCACTGCGTAGTCACCATCATTTGAATGTGTCACATGCCATCACTGGAATTGTTCATAATACATTAATAAACCCTGCCCACACAGTTCACTCTCAGCTGCTTTGAGAAATTAAGTAGACCAGATAAACAAATGAAATGAAAGTGACACCAGGTTGAAGGTTTGACACTCTAATGCAAGTGGAAAGAGAGAGTGTAGCATTTACCTTCTTGTTTCTGAGATGAAACACCCAAACAGCTTATGGAAGGAAAGGCTTATTTCCCTTTATAGTTTCAGGGGGAAGTTTCACCATGGCAGGGAAAGCACAGCAAAGCAGGCAACTGAGAATCACATCTCACAGTCACAGCAGGCAACTTTGAGTGAGCTAGCCCAGAACACTCAGGGCTGGACTAATAGACTTCAGTGACACACCTCCTCTAATGAGGTGCCACCTCCCCAAGGCTCCACAACTTCTGACATTGTCACCAGCTGGGGAACCAAGTATTCAAAATACATGGGGGAACATTTTCTATCCAAACCATCACATGGGGAAGATATGTTTCTCCCAACTTCCCCATTACAGCAGTCCTGGGTGCTGCTTTTCTTTTTCTTTCTTTTTTTTTTTTAATATTAATTAGTTTTGTATTCAGCAAATACAGTCAGTTTGGTACCATTGTTAGGCTCTCTGTGACCTGCATCCTCCGCTTGGCCCCTCCTTCTTGAGGTATATGGGTCATGCATTGTGGAATTAGCCCACAGCTCTTGGAATGATAAATGTCTCTGCATATCATGACCCAACATGTGGCTCTGACATTGTTTCCACCCCCTCTTCTGCAAAATTTCCCTGAGCCATGTTGGGTTCATTTTTGGTCTGCTTCAGTGATGAGGTGTTGGGGGCATCTAAGGCTCTGGCTCTCTGATTTGGTATGAGTTGATGTTTTCTCTGTGTTTGTCTCCTTCCCCCTTGTGCTGGTATCTGGTTCATCGGGAAAGCAGCACCCTTGCTTGTTTCGCCAATTTTTCTTAGTTTCAGCTGGGGCCCTTTTGAGGTATGATGGGGTGGCTCTCTCCTTAGGATCTACATCTATCTGAAAAAGAGAAGCAGATTCTCCAATGGAGAGTAAGTTATTACCAGGACAAATGAGATAACATTTGCTTTTTTTAAATAGAGACTTTAATAGTTCTAGGCCCTCTTATAGCCCATGATTGATAGTTCCAGGCCCTCTTGTAGCCCATGATTGATGGTAGCTTGATAATGGAGAGTGGGTTTATGTTTGGATATGGTTCTGACTTATTTCCCAGCTCCAGCTATGGGTCCCATACCACTGAGGGGATCACTTAGCCAAACCAAGAGCACTTGGTTCCCCACCATGGCTGTGTGCCACTATTGCATTTGTGTGGACATCACAACAGGTTATTTGCTGCTAAGTAGGTTAGACCATGAGTTGCTTGGACAGATATTGGTCATTTTCCCCCAGTCACCCATGTAGCACCTTCTGGCACTAGATGTGCTGACTGTCTGGGGACTGACTCTCTTCCAACTATCAGCCATGCCATTCCATTTTACATGTCAACCACATAAGGTGTCTTCAGCAATAGGGTCTTACCACTAACCTTTGGTGGGTCATCAAGTACTCTGACAGAAATCTGTAGTTCTTTTAGGAAACCTTGTAGGTCTCTCTGATCAAAAGCTCATTGTGGATGATAGCCACATGCTGGTACTGGGAGTTAAAGGTCAGGGCCCACTAAGAAAAGGAGGAAAAAGATAACTAATATGCAAGAGTTAGAGAGAGAGAGAGAGAGAGAGAGGAAGGGAGCGGGAGGGAGGAGGGAAGATGTAGAAGATTAAGGTTAATCTTCATCATACCCTCTCCAGTGTCTTGTGGTTCAGGTGTTCCCTGTAAGGGCCTGGTGAAGGTTCAGCCATTTGATCTGCCTTTTAGGAAGTAGAATTTTGTGGTACTATTGCTGTTTGGGTCTAGATTTGTGTTTCCCATCCCTTCATTCCTCTCACCTCTCTCCCCATCCATCCTATTGTCTAGTCCATGAGATGCTTGGTGGATATGTAAGGCATCTTGGGTAGATTCAGGTTAGGTACTGTAGATGAGTGAGACTATGTGGCAATTTTTTTTTTTTTTCTGTGATTGGGTAAGTTCACTGAGGATGATCTGTTCCAGGTTCACCCATTTTTCCTCAAATTTCATTGTGTTATTTTTTCTTACTGCTGTGTAGATATACCACATCTTAGTTATCCATTCTTCTAGTGATGGATATCTTGATTGAGTCCAGCTCTTAGCTATTACGAATTGAGCTACTACAAACATGGTTGAGCAAATCTCTCTGGTCTGTGGTTTGAAGGTTTTAGGGTAGATGCCCAGTAAGGGAATAACTGGGTCTGTTGGTATTTCTATAGTCAGCTTTTTCAGGAGTCTCCATATTGCTTTCCAAAGTTGTTGTTCCATCCTGCATTCCCACCAACAGTGAATGAGTGTCCCTGCTTCTCCACATCCTCACCAGCATTTATTTTCATTTGATTTTTTTGATGTTGGCTATCGTTATTGTGGTAAGGAGGAATCTCATAGTTGTTTGCGAGGATTTTGTTCAGGATCTTTGCATCTAAGTTCATCAGGGAAATAGGCTGGTAGTTTTTTTTGGTTTTTTTGTTTTTTTTTTTTTTCTTGTGGCATCTCTGCCTGGTTTTGGAATTAAGGTGATACTAGCTTCATAAAAGGAGTTGGGTAGCTTTCCCTGTTCTCCAATTGTGTAGCACAGTTGGACAAAGATTGGTTTGAGTTCTTCCATGAAGGTTTAATAGAATTCAGCTGAGAAGCCATCTGGTCCTGGACTCTTCTTTTTGGGGAGGTTTTTTAAATTACTTTTTCAATCTCAATGAGTATGATAGGTTCATTTAGGATATTAATTTGCTGTGAGTTTAGCTTTGATACATGGTATGTGACCAGGAATTTATCTATATCATCCACATTCACCAGAGTTGTGGAGTAGAGGTTTTTGAAATAAGTCCTGATGATTCTCCCAATTTCACTTATAACTTTTGTGTTCTCTCCATTTTCATTTTGAATTTTGTTAATTTGAAGCATCTCTTTTTTCTGCTTTATCAAATTGGCCAGAGGTTTGTCAATCTTGTTTATTTTTTCAAAGAACCAGCTTTTTATTTTGTCAATTGTTTCCTTGGTTTCAATTCATTAATTTCTGCTCTGATTATAATTCTTTCTTTCCTTCTGGAGCTCTTTGGGTTGGATTTTTCTTGCATTTCCAGTGCCTTTAGTGGATGGTTAGGTTATTGGTTTGGGACCTCTCTGTCTTTTTTATGAAGGCATTGAGTGCTATGAATTTTTCCCTGAGGACCACTTTCATTCCCACAAGTTTGGTACAATGTGTTGTCATCGTCATTTATTTCTAGAAATTTTGCACTTTCATTTTTTATTTCATCCACTATCCCTTTATTGTTTAAGAGTGTGCTGTTCAGTTTCTAGGTGCTGTTGGGATTCTTGGTAGGTCTTTTGTTGTTAATTTCTAGCAATATAATATTGTGATCTGATATCATGCAGGGAAATATGTCAGTCTTCCTAAATATGTGGAGACAGGCTTTGTGACCCAGTATATGGTCTATTTTACAGAATGTTCCATGAGCTACTGACAAGAATGTGTAGTTGTGGATTTGGGATGGAAAGTTCTGTAGATGTCTATTAGGTGTAAGTGTTCTATGGTTTTGTCGAGCTCCCTTACTTTCCTGTTGAGTTTCTATTTGGATGATCTATTACTGATAATGGTGTATTGAAGTCCCCAATTATGATGGTGTTGGTGCTTATTTCTGTTTTCTTGCCAAGTAGGTTTTGCTTTATGAACTGTGGTGCCCCTGTGTTTGGTGCATACAGATTTATGAATGTCATATCCTCTTGAGGGTTCATTCCCTTATAAGTAGGAAGTGGCTTTCTTTGTCTTTTTTTGACTAATTTTGGTTTGAAGTCTATTTTATTTGATATTAATATAGCTACTCCTGCTTGTTTCTTATTCCCATATGCTTGGAACATTGTTTTCCACCCTTTCACCCTGAGGAGGTTTCTGTCTTTAGTGGTGAGGTAGGTTTCTTGAAGACAACAGATTGAGTGGTCTAATTTTTTTTTATTTTATTTTTTAATTTTTATTTATTTATTTGAAAGCAACAGAGAGAGAAAAAGAGGCAGAGAGAGAGAGAGAATGGGCACACCAGGGCCTCCAGCCACTGCAAACAAACTCCAGACACGTGTGTCCTCTTGTGCATCTGGCTAACGTGGGTCCTGGAGAATCAAGCCTCAAACCGGGTTCCTTAGGCTTCACAGGCAAGCGCTTAACCGCTAAGTCATCTCTCCAGCCTGGTCTAATTTTTTGACCCAACCTGTTATCTTGTGTCTCTTGATGGATGAATTAAGGCAATTAATATTTAGAGTAATGGCTGTGATGCTTGATTTGATCCCTGCCAGATTGTGATGGTACATGTGGTTTGTTGTTTTCATGGATTTTGAAGTTTTTGTGCCTACTCTGGGTTTGGTTATTGTGTCTTCTTTTTGTAGGCATTTGAGGTTGATTATTTGATTATTCTCTGTGAAGAATTTCCTGAAATACTTTCTGTATGTTTGGTTTTGTGTTCATATAATTGTAAAGCTGAGTTTTTTCATGGAAAGTTTTTCTTCTTCCATCTTTTATGAGGGATACTTTTGCTTGGTAGAGTAGTTTGGGTTGGAAGCCATAGGTTCTTAGACTTTGCAGTGTTTCTTTCCAGACCCTTCTAGCATCCAGGGTTTCCATTGAGAAGTGTGAAGTAATTCTGATGGGGTTACCTTTGAAAGTGGTGTGCTGTTTTTCCCTAGCTGCTTTTAGGATTTTCTCTTTGGTGTCAATGTTTAGAGTCTTAATGATAATTTGTCTTGGAGAGTTTCTCCTTTGGTCCAATCTGTTTGAAGTTCTGTTGGCTTCTTGTATCTTGATGGGCCTTTCTTTTAAGAGACTGGGGAAGTTTTCTTCAATTATTTTGTTAAATAAGTTCTCCATGCCTTTGGTCTGAATTTCTTCTCCTTCTGGTATTCCAATGATCCAGATATTAGGACATTTAAGTGTATCCCACAATTTCCTCATGTTCTGTTCACAGGAACTTTTGAACATGTGGTGGCAGGAGCAGTAAGTGTGCAAGTGGGTGGAGCAGTCTAAGCTTCCACAGGCAGGGATCTATCTGTGTGCGGCTGCACTGTGGATATGGTGGCTATTAGGGGAGAGAGGTTGGCTACCTGCTCTTGAGGGAATCAGGGATTCCCTGTTATTGCCAGGACTCGCTGAACGTGTGGTGGCTGGAGCAGTGGGCAAGTGGGCAGAGCAGTCTAGTCTTCCGCACACTGGAATTGGCAAGCAGTGGCTCTTTGGGTATGGTGGCTACTTGCGGGGAGGGGTGGGATACCCATCCACGAGGGAATCAGCACTTTCCTGTTATTGCCAGGACTCACTGAACATGCGGTGGCCAGAGCAGTAAGTGGGTGAGTGGGCGGAGCAGTCTAAGCTTCCGCATGCAGGGATTGATCGGTGTTGGCAGTACTGTAGATACGTAGATACGGCATCAGTAATGGCATTTTATCCTATTTTGCATTGGCAAATTATTTTAATTTGGAAATAATGGAAAGAATTTATAAGATCCTAAATTATCTTGGGTGCTTCCAATCTACTGAAGATTCTGATGTTGGGTAACAAACTTGGAACAATGATTGCAGCATCTTGTGGACTTTCTACAAATGATCTGATCTTATTTTTGCTCATGTGTTTGTGTGTGTGTGTGTGTGTGTGTGTGTGTGTGTGATGTGATATGTGTAGTGTGGTGTTTGTGATATATCCATGAACCCTTTTTTTAAAACATTTTTTTTTTTTTGGTTTATTTTTATTTATTTATTTGAGAGTGACAGACAGAGAAATAGGCAGAGAGAGAGAGATAGAATGGGCATGCCAGGGCCTTCAGCCACTGCAAATGAACTCCAGACACATGCGCCCTCTTGTGCATCTGGCTAACATGGATTCTGGGGAATCGTATCTTGAACCAGGGTCCTTAGACTTCACAGGCAAGCATTTAACTGCTATGCCATCTCTCCAGCCTTCCATGAACCCTTGAGTGACCCATGTACTCATCTGAAGTAGGAGTTGCTCACCTAAGGTGCCTGGAACAGAACATGGCTGTCCTCATCCTCCTTCTCTTCTTCAAGTCTCTTGGTGATACAAGAACTTGCTGCTTTTCACAAGCCTGGTTGAGTACTTGGTCTCTGCTCCCCTTTGCAGGACTGGAGTAGAAAGCACATGTTGCCATGTCCAGCTGTTCTAGAGATTCGAACTTGGGTGATTTCAGGATCATGTCAAGCTTTCATACCTGCAAAGGAAGTATTTAACTATTGAGCCATCTCTCTACCCCTACCTGATGATTTTGGTCTTGATTTTGTTTTTTATCATAAAAAAATCTCCTTTTTGGTCCACCTGGATAGCCATCTCCTCTGATCATTTCCTGACCTGAAACTTTCTCTTTAGTTCCATAGTCTGGCTCATTTTGTTTGCTGCACATTTAACTGTTAATGTAGCTCATGGTTTTCTGGACCCTAATTCTTGCTCATGCATACAACGTTTTTTTTTTTTTTTTTAATTTATTTCTATGAATAGAAAAATGTCAAACAGCTCTCACACTATTGTGGAAGCATGTATCCTGTAATCTTGTCCAGAGTATGCCCTTCCAATTCTGCACCAACTCTGCCAAGTAGCATTTGCTTTCTAAAGAAGGCATTTGTCCCACAATTGCCTCCTCCAGGAAAGTCTGAGTTACATCAGGTAAAATCCTCATCTTGTTTATCTAGGCATTAGCAATATACAACTCAGGACTCAGAACTTTGTAAGCACTTAATAACAACTTAAGAAACAGAACAGACTCAACCAGTAACCTGGAAACATCATAGAAATGCATCATGTTGTGGTCTTGAGAGCAGCATTTGTTTTTGTTTTCTCAGCCCATTTCTACTTGCTAAGACAAGTATTTATGAAGAGCTAATGACCACAGCCTAAGTGGAATCTGTTCAAACCATGGCAGTTAGTAAAATGTACTTAAAGTGTAATGAAAGAAAATTCCACCTGAGTGACAGTCACTGCAAAAGTCATGATTCATCCCTAGTGGGAAAAGTAAAAGAAGGGGAGTATCTTGCCCCTCAACTATTCTAAACTCATTCAGGAAGAAGCATTCCTATAAACTGGTGAGAATAACACTGATTGGTTTGTGGGCCAGATAATTAGCTTTAGACTACTTCACTGTTCTCTAAGCATATTCCACAGAGCTCGAATGTTTCAAAATGTGTCTTGGGAGAAAATGTTTCTCTGGACAAATACAGAGAGCACCTCAATTGATATCCTCCATTTTCCATTTCATAAATCACATTTGCATGCTAAAGTCATTGAGAAGTTTTGTAGGAAACAAATATTTGGTTTTGTTTAACTGTGTATTTTTTTAAATTCATTGCATTACAGGATTCTGCTTTTCTTCCTTCAACTATTACGGCCCTATGGAACCAATACTCCATGGGAGATGCATTGCTTTGGGGAACACAATATTAGCTAAAGTGTGCCTTATTCTAATGTACACTGTCCCTCCAGAACTGATTTTTTTAAGTGTTTGTTTTTATTTTTATTTATTTATTTGAGGGAGAGAGAGAAAATGGGCCCACCGGAGCCTCCAGCCACTGCAAACAAACTTCAGATGTATGAATCTCCTTGTGTATCTGGCTCAAGTTAGTTCTGGGAAATCAAGTGAGCATCCTTTGGCTTTACAGGCAACTGATAAGTCATCTCTCCATCTCAGGAACTGATGCTTTTTGAGACATCTTTGTATACAACAGCCTCTTCTCTTCAAATGAATGTAGCTTCTGTGATAGTTTCTAGTCATTCCAGGCACTTTGGCCATAGATGATTTAAACAGATTTTTAAAATATATTTTATTTGTTTTTTGGAGAGAGAGAAAGAAGGGAAGCAAGAGAGAGAATGGTCACACCAAGGCTTCCAATCACTGCAAACGAACTCCATATGCATGTGCCCCCTTGTGCATCTGATTTACATGGGTCCTGGAGCATCAAACCAGAATCCTTTGGCTTTGCAGGGAAATGCCTTAACCAGTAAGCAATCTCTCCAGCTCTTTTTTTTTTTTTTTTTTTTTTTTTTTTGTTTTTCAAGGTAGGGTCTCACTCTGGTCCAGGCTGACCTGGAATTAAATCTGTCATCTCAGGGTGGCCTTGAACTCATGGCAATCCTCCTACCTCTGTCTCCTGAGTGCTGGGATTAAAAGCATGTGCCACCACACCCAGCTTCTCCAGCCCATTTTTTAAATATATTTTATTTATTTATTTATTTATTTATTTGAGAGAGAGAAAAAGGGAGAGAGAGACTTACCAGATTTTAAGAGTCAGCTTTTCTTTAGAATCCAAAAGGAAAGAAAGGCATCAAAATAGAAGAGGAACTAGATGGAAAGAAGAAGGGTTTCATTAGACAAAAGAATGCAATAGGAAGGAATTATGATCAAATTGCAGCATGTTCATATAACTTTTCAATAAATCATTTTAAAAATGGAATTGGGCTAAATGAAATTGGACAATAATGAGATCCATTCCCTCTATACATACTATGAGATATAGAAAAGTGATCCTCAGTGAAACAGCAATGAAGGAATTCATCACACTCTTAAGGATGAGGGAATTTGAGATCCCTGAGAGAAGAGACTTCAGTCTCATGTGATCTCAATCTCCATGATGTCTCACTGAGTTTACCACTCTAGATTACTGTATACATTACTTTCTCATTGCTGGGACAAAATACCTGGCCAAAAGCACTTTAAATTTCATCATGACAGGGAAAGTATGGCAGGAACATGTAGCCAGTGTCATATGGTAGCGCAGTAATTGGAGAGCAAAGTAGATAATTGGATTTAGAGCTAGATTAAAACCACCATGGCACACTTCCTCCAGCAAGGCTCCACCTCCTAATGGCTACACAACCTTTTGAACAGCACCCCAAACAGCTTGGGATAAGTATTCAAGCATATGAGCCTATGAGGGACATTTTACATTCAAACCACCACAGATATTATATAAAACATGCATGTATACCACCACTGAATCTCTCTTTTTCCTTGAGTTTGTAGGGGCTGGTTTTTCTTCCTTCATCTAAAGTGGATTAAATAATAGGTGAAATCACAATACTTTTAAGTTCAGCAAGCATTTGTCAAGTGCTTTTTATTAATCAACCATTTTGTTACATTTTATGGGGATTGAGAAAATGAAAACCAGGCCTTGCTGTAAAAGAACTGACTGATGGGAGACATAGTCATGGAAATTGATCAACTAGACTATAGCAACATATAGCAACTACTAAATAGCACTGAACATTTATTGAATATAGGATTGAGGTAGGTTTCAAATAAGTACCTAGGTTAAGCAATTCTTAGGATAAATCTTGAAACTTGAGGCTGGATAAGTGCATTCCTAGCAAAAGACATATCCACATACCAACTAAATGATAATTCTATAGTGGGCCTTCTTACCTAAGAAAATTGCCCATGGAAGTCCAGCATTTAAAGGTTGTCTGTAGAGGAGCTTTGACTAGTACAAAGAGTTGAAATTTTGAACCCCATCGTTCATAAACACATGTTATGTTTAGTAGGTGTTCAGACAGTGCCAATAGGAGATGACACAAGAAAAGGAATGAGCAGGTTAAAGGGAAAGGGAGTCATCCTAATATGATAGTATTGCACTGTGGTAAAAACAAAGCTGATTCTAAGCAGATAAATCATATAGTCACATTTTCATACTAGAAAGATATTTTGAATGATTTTGTGCAGATGAGTTTACTATCAGCAAGACAATGCCTGTTAACATAGGGATCATAAAAATGGACAGGAACTTAGAAATCAAAAAAAATTAAAATTGAAATGTTAGTAAAATAGTTTCCAGAGTGTTTGTTGGTACTTAGATTATTTAGAAATTATTGCCCACTTCCATCTAAAAATTCCAGACCCTTTTGAATTGCAGACATTTTATGTATTTTCCAATTATCCTAAACTCCAAGCTTTTAAAGACAACTGGGATGCAGAGCCAAGTGATCATCACAGTATTGAGAGACTAGATTCATGTTGATGTGTCAAACCTATAAATGGTCTCAAAGTGTTAAGATGGAGTGTTTCCACAGGCAGAGGAATCCCTTTTGCTGGCCTATTGACCTCTGTGGGTATAGCAGACAGATTCAGGTTCACTGAGATGAACTTCTAGACAAAGCACAGTTGTGGAGAAAAGGATATTTATTGAAGTTTACAGTTCCAGGGTTAGTTCCATAAATGGCAGAAAAGGCTGGCCTGCCTTCACAGGACCAAGTGGAGAGAGAAAAGCACAAGCTTCAAGGTCAAAAACCACAGCACACTTCAGGAACTCCAGCTAGGCACACTTTGCATATCTTTAGATTGAAATCTGAAAGCCACCACCACACCTAAAGATCCACCCTGTGACATTGTCTTTCAGCCAGGTAGCCAGCAGATGCAAACTACAAACAAATAAACAACTGGCTATTTGGGCGGTCATCAAACCACCACAGTGGGGATGAGATTTTTGTAACTCTATAAAGAGAATGATTTCTTTTTTTCAAAATTGTCCTACAAAGGAGCTTCCTACAAAAGGAAAATGTCCATGAAGTCTTCTATTTAAAAGCAAGTGTTCTTGGAACTGCTTGGGTAGGGTCAGAGTAGCATCTGTACCTCATGTCTTGCTAAACTTGTTTTCATCTGACTGCACAGTTCCCAGAAAGTTCTGGGATTCATAATGTAAGAATGAAAGCACCTCAGAAGTGCAGTTCAGTCCTTGATATGACTACCTTATGACTCACTGTTGGCTTCCTCATGTGTACATGGATTGGAATCTGGCCTTCCAGTATGGGATTTGCCTCCAGACTTTCAATTCTGACCATACCTGATTTTCTTCAATAGGTTAGGAGAGGTATTAAGTATGAAGACTGTAAGTGACACCAGGACCCCTAGAAATAATCCCACTAAGGAAATGCCAGGCCCCCAGCATGGGAATATATATGTATTGAATGGTCCTGGATAAGTTACTACTGGTTTGACCTTGAGAACCACCAGGTTAATTCCAAACCCATTCTGCCTCAGATCTTTTCTGTTTCTGTGACTCTATAATTCCAGTCTGAGCTTCTCCATGTTTCCTTTGAAAGCTCAAATACACAAGATTCAGGCAAGTGATTCTAATTTCATAAGTATTAACCATTCTTATTAAAAAGCATGAGCATTCATACATACACTCCATGATGGAATCAGAATACCAAAATGAAAATGTTATTAAGAAAAACAGCAAACATCCACACCATATATAAATTAACACTGCAGCAAACTGATCAATGCCCAGTCATGTGGTGATGTGCTGGTTAAGGTGTTGTCAGCTTGATCTGTTTAGTAATCCACAGAAATCCATTTAGGAAGGGTCTCTGAGGTTGCTTCCAGGAAGCATTGACTGAAGGAGGAAGTCCTTCCCTCAGAGTTAGACCTTCCCCAGACTAGGCGGCCCCTCTCTTTATATAAAGAAGCTCTGGGTGTAAAGAGCCCCTTCCTTCCACTTGGCTGCCAGAGCTGCTTGCTGCCTTCCAGTGTGGATTGAAGACCAGCATGGACTGAAGACTCATGTGGATTGAAAACCAGCTGCTCCTCAGAAAGCGTCCAGGCCTTCAGTGCTGGATTGGGACTGCTGAAGCATCTGGCCATGTGGACAGAGAAGCTATTGGGTTCCTTGATCCTTGGACCTGCAACTGTTATTGGACTACCATAAACTAATCCAATAAATTGCCTTTTTAATATAATTCATTCTAGCATTTATGTTTCTCTAGAGAACCCTAATATAGGTGAGGTGATTCTAACATGGTGTTTGGAAATTGCTGTAAAACCAGTTCTGGGTTGATAAAACTAGCGCAGTAACTTTTCTGGCCTTATCAGATCGCTTTCCTATTCTCATGGTAATGTGCCACCATATTGTTTCTGTTGCACTTGATAAGGGCAATTTCACACTATGGGACTCACACAGAGTTTTGTTCCATCCCACAGTTAAGTCTCCAATTGACTAGAAGTGTTATACAATTGCTTTAAAGGGTCAAATTTATATGGGTGTGAAGGTTTTTTTTTTTTTTTTTTATTCCTCTTGGTTTTTCGAGGTAGAGTCTTCCTATAGCTCAGAGCTGACCTAGAATTCACTATTTAGTCTTAGGGTGGCCTTGAAATCATGGCGATCCTCCTATCTCTGCCTCGCAAGTGCTGGGATTAAAGGCGTGTGCCACTACACCCAGCTTGTACAAATTGTGTTAAGCTCGTTTAAGGATATTTATCAAGGACCAACAAGGAAGGTTATATGGGCCAGTAGCCAAGCAGACAACTCTCTCAAGAGACAGCACCAAGCCCCCCAGCATAATGAAACTCTGAGATCTGGCAAATAAAGAACTTTCTGAAGCAGACTGCTTAATAAAGGGTGCCCAACAGAATAGTTTAGTGAAGTATTTCAAAGAGGTATTCAATGGTGGCATTGTAGCCTTCCAGCACCTGTGGGAAGAGCAGCTCATTGCATGACATTCCACTTGATTTTGGCCCCCTTTCCTCTTTCACATGCTCAGTACCTTTCAGGTAACTTTCACTACAGTTGCAACTATGTCTACCACTACCACATTCTACATCTCTTAATTGGAAATAAATTTTGAAATAAACAAATCTGCAACCAGCTTCTAATCAGGAAACTAGGTCCAACTGGCAGGCCAGCTGTGCCTTGCCAGTTTATCTGGACAGCAGAGGCTGATCCCTGGCAGGTCAGCCCACCATCATTTAAACCAGTATACTCAGACTCTCGGTCTTAAATGTTGTCCTCACATCTTTGCCTCTTGGAATCAATGGCAACTGGAGCTAGAAGGGCCTCTATGACCAGATAGCCCAGGGCTCAGAGAAACAAGGCACAGGGAACAAAGACAATTTCTTAAAGCTAAACAGCTAAGAGCAAGAGCGTATGGCTACAGCAAGAACACCACCAACAGCAGCTCAGTGTTAGCAGGTTTGGGTGATTTGCTCAAGATCCTTCAGCCAGTAGAATGAAGCCAAGTCTGTGCACAGCACAGAGATGATCCAGGGACATACATGTCAGTGGACCAGAACCCCAGCTTAAATTCCAAATGAAAAATTTTCTCTAAGTCTTATGCTTGATTCTTGGTGCACTTTAAATTTTTATTTTTTGACAACTTTACATGTGTGTATAATGCATTTTAGTCACATTTAATGCCTGTCACCTTCTTTTATCCCTCTTCTACTTCCATCAAACACCTTCTTCCCATCCAATCCCCTTCCCATTTTCATGTCTTTTTTATAACCCACTAAGTTTAACTAGGGTTGTTTGCATGAGTATGGGCTGGTGAGGGTAGTGTGTTTGCTGGAGGGTTGGCAATTTACCTGTGGCTACACCACTAAAGATAATGAGCAAGCTCTACCCCCAGAAACCATTAACTGCCTTAGTTCCCCAAGGAGGGATGAAGCCTTATGAGACCCTCACCCACACAGAAGGGAATATTATACAGTAAGCCACAGTTGCTGTGACTTCATGAGTGCAGTGGTTCCATGCTTGAACAGTGAGCACTTTACTTATCCAGCCTGGTGGTTTGTGATGACTTTGCTGGTAAATATATGGGCTTATCTCTGGTGTTCTATTTTGTTCTATTGGTCTATGTGACTTGGTTTTTTTTTTTTTGGGGGGGGACATTTCTGCAGGCATGCTTTTTGAACTACTATTAACACTCCTATAAGTTTTTAATTAGGGCAATGCATGCTGTCAGCTTTGTTCTTCTCACTAAAGAATGCTTTGACAGTCTCATGGTTCCATACAAACTTGGAAGAGATGTGTCTCTTTCTGTAAATAATGTCATTACTTTATTATATATATATATATATTTATTTTTCTTTTTTTTTTTTGGTTTTTCAAGGTAGGGTCTCACTCTAACCCAGGCTGACTTGGAATTCACTATGGAGTCTCAGGGTGGCCTTGAATTCATGGCAATCCTCCTACCTCTGTCTCCCGAGAGCTAGGATTAAAGGCCACCACACCCAGCTCATTACTTTTTTTTTTTATAGGAATTATATTGACCCTGTTTGTTAGTCACTTTGGGTCACATGACCATTTCAAAACTTTAGTTCTGATTCACATATAGGACATCTTTTCACTTTCTAAGTGGTTTCTTCAGTGTCACCTGTGTTTTATAGCTTTCAGTGGAGAAATAGGTTGCTTTCTAAGTGAAATTTATTCTTGTGTTTCAGGTTTTGGTACTTGTAGAAGGAGTAACTTTCTTAACTTCTTTCTCATCAATTTTAGTATTGGAATATTAAAGAAGCAACTCAATTTTATATTTTATTGCATTCTGTAATCATTTGTCAATTCTAAGGTTTTTGGAGGTGTCACATCATTTGCAATCACTGATGATGTCTCTTCCTCTTTTCCTCTTGGATGCCACTACATTTGCAGTGTTGTAAATACCACACTGATGCATGCCAAAGAACAAATGGTGCTGAATGCTGACCAGACCCAAAACAGACATTGAGAGACCCAAGTAGTCTTTGGGGCAGGCTCTACTTGGCTATCAACAGAAATAGGATGACGGCCCAGAAAAGGCATGTGTGGTGATGCAAGGGTTCTACTGATATTGTCACAACCCACTTTTCTGTTCATCAGCTTCCAGTGTGTGTCTGTTCTGTTCCTATGGTGGAAATTAAGAGTTATCCAGGCACTGGGGAAACTGTTTGTATGTACTGTGGTATAACAGGCCACAGTCCATGGGACATACATTCCCATCCTCTCCCCAGGATCAAGCCAGTGAAAAATAGCCAAGTACAAATACTGAGCATGACCTCCACTCTCCCCAAGACTCCTTTGAGGTATCAAGCCAAAGGATTATAATCTTGTACTGGATGTGATATCCTTCCTCAGCTTCCTTTCTTTCTCATCTTAACAAACTAACAACCCATTCCTGTTCCATTCCAAACATCATAAGAATTACACTGCTTAAAAATAAATAATCAGAGGTATTTGAGCACTTACTTTTTAAATAAAGTACAGATGTGCTTTATGTAGATTATTTCATGTTTTCTCCAAATACTATCAAGACACATTATTGCTCAGCAGCACATGGAACATTCTCTAAAATAGACCATATATTAGGACACAAAGCAAATCTTAACAAATTCAGGAAAATTGAAATAATTCCTTGCATTGTATCTGACCACAGTGGAATTAAACTACAAATCAGTAGCAAGAAAGGCAATAGAGCATACACAAAATCATGGAAACTAAACAATACACTACTAAAGAATGAATAGGTCAATGAAGAAATCAAGAAGGAAATCAAAAAATTCATAGAGTCAAACGATAATGAGAACACAAAATATCAAAATCTCTGGGACACAATGAAGGCAGTTCTAAGAGGTAAATTTATAGCTTTAAGTGCCTATATTAAGAAATTAGAAAGGTCGCAAGTAAACAACCTAATGCTTCACCTTAAAGCCTTGGAAAAAGAAGAACAAGGCAAACCAAAAATCAGTAGATGGGAAGAAATAATAAAGATTAGGGCAGAAATTAATGAAATAGAAACAAACAAACAAACAAAAAAACAATCCAAAGAATTAATGAAACAAAGAATTGGTACTTTGAAAGGATAAACAAGATTGATAAACCCTTAGCAAATCTGACCAAAAGAAAGAGAGAAGAGACACAAATTAATGAAATCAGAGATGAACAAGGTAACATCACAACAGATTCCAGAGAAATTCAAAAAATCATAGGGACATACTATAAAAGCATATACTCCACAAAGTATGAAAATCTGAAAGAAATGGATGATTTCCTTGATCTATATGACCTACCTAAATTAAATCAAAATGAGATTAATCACTTAAATAGACCTATAACAAACATGGAGATCCGAACAGTTATCAATAATCTCCCAACTAAAAAAAGCCCAGGCCCGGATGGATTCACTGCTGAATTTACCAGACTTTTAAGGAAGAGCTAACACCATTGCTTCTTAAGCTTTTCCAGGAAATAGAAAAAGAAGGAATTCTACCAAACTCCTTCTATGAGGCCAGCATCACCCTGATACCAAAACCAGGCAAAGATAGAACAAAAAAAGAAAATTACAGACCAATCTCCCTCATGAATATAGATGCAAAAATACTCAACAAAATATTAGCAAACAGAATACAAGAGTATATCAAAAAGATCATTCACCCTGACCAAGTAGGCTTTATCCCAGAGATGCAGGGATGGTTCAATATATGCAGATTTATAAATGTAATACATTATATAAATGGGTTGAAGGACAAAAATCACATCATCATCTCAATGGACGCAGAGAAAGCATTTGACAAAATCCAACATCCCTTCATGATAAAAGTCCTACACGGACTGGGAATAGAAGGAACATATCTCAATATAATAAAGGATATTTATGACAAGCCTACAGCCAACATATTACTAAATGGGGAAAAACTGGAAGCTTTTCCACTAAAATCAGGAACAAGACAACGGTGTCCACTGTCCCCACTTTTATTTAATATAGTTTTGGAAGTCTTAGCCATAGCAATAAGGCAAGAGACACACATAAAAGGGATACAGGGCTGGAGAGATGGCTTAGCGGTTAAGCGCTTGCCTGTGAAGCCTAAGGACCCTGGTTCGAGGCTCGGTTCCCCAGGTCCCACGTTAGCCAGATGCACAAGGGGGCGCACGTGTCTGGAGTTCGTTTGCAGAGGCTGGAAGCCCTGGCGCACCCATTCTCTCTCTCTCCCTCCATCTGTCTTTCTCTCTATGTCTGTCGCTCTCAAATAAATAAATAAAAATAACAAAACAAATTTAAAAAAAAAAAGGGATACAAATTGGAAAGGAAGACATCAAGTTATCATTATTTACAGATGACATGATTCTATACATAAAGGACCCTAAAACCTCTACTAGCAAACTGTTAGAGCTGATCAAAACCTACAGCCATGTAGCAGGATACAAAATAAATACACAGAGATCAGTAGCCTTCATATATGCTAACAACAAACACACAGAGGATGAAATCAGAGAATCACTCCCATTCACAATTGCATTAAAAAAAAAAAAAAAGTACTTTGGAATAAACCTAACCAAGGAAGTAAAGAATCTATACAATGAGAACTTTAAAACACTCAAGCGAGAAATTGCAGAAGACACTAGAAAGTGGAGAAACATCCATTGTTCCTGGATTGGAAGAATCAATATTGTGAAAATGGCAATCTTGCCAAAAGCAATCTACATATTTAATGCAATCCCTATGAAAATTCCAAAAGCATTATTCATGGAAATAGAAACAACAATCCAAAAATTCATTTGGAATCACAAAAAACCTCAAATATCTAAAATAATACTGAGCAACAAAAATAAGGCTGGTGGTATCACCATACCTATTTTTAACCTATACTATAGAGCCATAGGAACAAAAACAGCGTAGTACTGGCACAAAAACAGACATCTCGATCAGTGGAACAGAATAGAAAACCCAGATGTAAGCCCAAGTAGCTATAGCCACCTGATATTCGATAAAAATGTCCAAAATACTCATTGGAGAAGAGACAGCCTCTTCAGCAAATGGTGTTTTGAAAACTGGATATATATCTGTAGAAGGATGAAAATAGATTCTTCTCTCTCTCCATGCATAAGAATTAAGTCCAAATGGATTAAAGACCTTAACATCAGACATGAAACTCTGAAACTGCTAGAGGAAAAAGTAGGGGAAACCCTTCAACATGTTGGTCTTGGCAAAGACTTTCTGAATACAACCCCAATTGCTCAGGCAATAAAACCACAGATTAATCACTGGGACCTCATGAAATTACAAAGATTTTGCTCTGCAAAGGACACAGTGAAAAAAGCAAAGAGGCAACCTACAGAATGGGAAAAAATCTTCACCAGCTATATATGTGATAGAGGATTAATATCTAGGATATACAAAGAACTCAAAAAGTTAAATAATAAGGAATCAAACAAGCCAATCAAAAAATGGGCTATGGAGCTAAATGGAGCATTCTCAAATGAAGAAATACGAATGGCATATAAGCATCTAAAAAAATGTTCTACGTCACTAGCCATCAGGGAAATGCAGGTTAAAACTACATTGAGATACCATCTCACTCCTGTCAGATTGGCCACCATCATGAAAACAAATGATCATAAATGTTGGCAGGGATGTGGAAAAAGAGGAACCCTTCTACACTGCTGGTGGGAATGCAATCTGGTCCAGTCATTGTGGAAATCAGTGTGGAGGTTCCTAAACAGCTAAAGATTGATCTACCATATGACCCAGCTATAGCACTCCTAGGCATATATCCAAAGGACTCATCTCATTTCCTTAGAAGTACATGCTCGACCATTTTTATTGCTGCTCAATTTATAATAGCTGGGAAATGGAACCAGCCTAGATGTCCCTCAACTGATGAGTGGATAATGAAGATGTGGCACATTTATACAGTAGAGTTCTACTCAGCGGTAAAGAAAAATAGTTATGAAATTTGCAGAAAAATGGATGGACCTGAAAGGATTATACTAAGTGAGGTAACACAGGCCCAGAAAGCCATGCGCCACATGTTCTCTCTCATATGTGGATCCTAGCTACAGATGATTGGGTTTCTGCATGAGAATGAAAATACTTAGCAGAGGCCAGTAAGCTAAAAAGGAGACATAAAGGAAGAGAAAGGAAGGGAGGAGGGTACTTAATAGGTTGATATTGTATATATGTAAGTACAATGATTGTGATGGGGAGGTAATATGATGGAGAATGGAATTCCAAAGGGGAATGTGTGGGGGTTGGGGAGGGAGGGAATTACCATGGGATTTTTTTTTTATAATCATGGAAAATGCTAATAAAAATTTATAAAATTTAAAAAAAGTAAATGACAAAAATCTATGCAAAAAAAGATATATTATTGTAATTCCTCTTTTGCAGATAAGGAAGCAGAAGTATAAAGGGTTGAATCTACTTACCTTATTCTGGATATAAATTCACTTGAATCTGGGCATTGTGATATCATATATCACAATCTGAATTGTTAAAAATCACATGAGCTGGGCTAGAGAGATGGCTCAGTGAGGGGTTAAAGGTGCTTGTTTGCAAGGCCTAGTGGCTTGGGTCCAGTTCATGATTACCTAAGGACAATCAGGTGCACTAAGTTGCATGCATCAGGAATTCATTTGCAGTGGCAGGTAATCCTAGCATGCTGGTGTTCACTCTCTCTGTGTCTTTCTCTCTGTCTCTGTCTCTCTCTCTCAAATAAACAAAATGGAAAAAAAAAAGAGTTGGATGACATTCTTGATGATGACACCTGAGGTTTCTCTTTGACTTCTGTACATACTGGTGTGCATTTGTGTATGTGTACATGGTATCAAGAAGAAAACATGATTAAACAGTAAGGTAAAAGAGATATTGTATATACTTAATTGTAGGCCATATCTGAAAGATATGGGGTATGATTCTGGGGTAAAAGAATTTTGTCTTAAAATAGAACCAAGACATACTTGGTTGTTGGTGCCCATAATCCTAGCATTTGGGAGGATGAGGAAGAAAGATTGCTGTGAGTTTAAAGCCAGCCAGGGCTACATACTGAATTGCAGGCCAGCCAAAGCTACAAAAAAATAAATTAATTAAAACAAAAGAAATAATAGCAGCAGAAAAAAAAGAAATAGCTAAATCTGGCCTCTGCCTATTAACATAAGTATAATGGTTGATTTGAGTGCACCCATAGCCACTAGTGCATGCATTGTCCACAGCTGGGTCTGTGCTGCACTGCAGAGGTGAGAAGTCCCATAGTCTGTGGCCTACAAAAAAACCTGACACAGTTACCTTTGGTCATTGACAGAAAGCTGACTAACCCTTGCTTCCACAGATTAAGCCATGACATACTTATATGGCTGTACTCTCAGCACTTGGAAGGCTGAGGCAGCATAGTGACTTTGAAGCTAGTCTATAATATATAACCAGACTTTCTCAAAAGAACAAGCAGTCAAAAAGATGAATCTGGTAGCAATGGCCCTATAACCATTGACCAGTCTTTGGACCACAAGGGAACAGGGGATGGGTTATGGCCATGTGAGACCAGAGAGGTGTCTATTAGTAATGACAACAGGACTGGAATGGAAGTGAAAATTACATAATCTGTGTTTACTTGAAGCAAGGTGGGTGGATGGGTGCGTAAGTGCACACTATGGGAAAACCTAAGGAAATTGCTGAAGACCAGTTCTTGATACTCAGGCATCCTGATGTTATTAACAAAATCGTCAGATGATGAGAGCAGAAGGAAAGGCAGTTGGTGGCAGAACAATTAATTTGTTTCCCTTTCCCCTTAACTGACATCACTACTAGAGCATTAGCTAAGACAGCTGCGATAATCATGACTTCCTTTTAAGGCCTCATTGAATAACTGGAGAAAAATAAAGACATTTTTCTTTCAAATGTTTCATGAATTTCCCAGGGATAATTGTCCCGGGGATTCTCTGATACTCTCTGAGAGCAGCTCACAGGTGTTCACTTGCTCTGCCCTGTCTTGCCTTTTGATTTTGTTCCTGTTGCACTTTGGACTAGGTCAACTGGAAACTCTTGTCTAACTCCCAGTCATTCTGACTGCCTTCTACTAACCCCTGAGGGGTTGAGTTTAATATCACATTATAGGAAACATTTATAAATTCAGAGCTGAATTGTGCCCTATCAGTACAGTGATATTGTTTTTTTCTTTTCTATGTTGTTCTCTAACATGTATCTGTTATAGCTCCATTGTACTCCCACGAACCACTCTAGATTATGAGCTATTGGCAAGCTGGAGATATGTAGATATATATTGTACCCTTTATTGATAATATAATTCTTTTTTTTTTTTTTTTTTTTTTTGGTTTTTCGAGGTAGGGTCTCACTCTGGTCCAGGCTGACCTGGAATTAACTCTGTCATCTCAGGGTGACCTTGAACTCATGGCAATCCTCCTACCTCTGTCTCCCGAGTGCTGGGATTAAAGGCGTGTACCATCATGCCTGATTCTGATAATATAATTCTTATTTGTGGCAATACAGAATGGATAATACAGTAAGTAATAAAATGAGGTTTCATTAAGAATTTTCAACACCAGGCACCAAAATTTGTATTTAAATTGTCAGAGCATTCAAATTAACTCCCAAATCATTGTTGGATCCATGTTTGGGATGAAGAGATGAATGTGAGACTGAATGTAAGACTTTCAATGTTATTCAAAGTGAGGCACCAAAGTTTTTACATAAATTTTCTGAGCA
Source organism: Jaculus jaculus (assembly GCF_020740685.1). NCBI lineage: Eukaryota > Metazoa > Chordata > Mammalia > Rodentia > Dipodidae > Jaculus > Jaculus jaculus. Next base: position 26,681,876 of record NC_059115.1, read on the forward strand.
TTCAAATCAACCCCCAAATGATTTTGGGCATGAAGGGATGAAAGACTGGAGAATCTGAGACTTTCAATGTTATCCACAGTTGTTAAACAGTGCAGCCAGGGCTCAAGTTCAAGTCAATATGAATGACTCCAGAACCCACATGGTTAGCCTGTGATAACCTGTTCTTGAGTGAATACATACAAGTATGAAGGAGCAGAGGAAAGAGTGAGAAAAAGGAAGGGAGGGAGAAGCACATAGTATTGGTTTTGTAACATTATCAACACAAAATGACCCTTTGAAAATATGGCAAATGTTAACTGATTCTCTCAAAACTTCAAATGGCCTTCTGAGTTATTGAAAATACAAGCCCATTGTAGAAGGCCTGAACAAGAAATGGGTAATCTTGCCCCCGTCTGTCTACCTTTCTCAAGAAGTTTCCCTTTGCTCATTCAGCACAAGCTACACTGTCCTCACATAACCTCCTTAAATGTTTCAGATGTGTTCCAGGTTGCCTCCCATTCTCTCTGACTACAGGGCTGTGGTAGTTTGAATAAATGGCCCCAATATATTCAGGTTTTATTAGTTTTTACTTTGAATCTGCAGCCACATGGCTGGAAGTGTTACTGGGCAGATCTTAAGGTATGGTGGTGGGTTTGAGATTCCAATCTAAAGATAAGCAAAGTGCCTGAGCTCCTCCTGGAGTTCCTGAAGTGTGCTGTGTGGTGTGGCTTTTGGCTTGTGGCTTCTCTCTTCTCTCTGTCTGCTTGGAACTGTGAAAGCAGGCCTGCTTATTTTGCCATTATGAAACTTCCCCTGGATCTGTGAGCTTTAATAAATCCCTTCTCCCTAACTGTGCCTGGTCTGGAAGTTCATCTCAGAGAGCCTGAAGCTGTCTACTACAGAAGCTGGTACCAGAATGTGGATGGTGTGAACCTGACCATATGGATTTTGGTCTTTTGGAACTTTTGTCTTGGAGGAACAGGCACGGACTTGGTACTTCCAACTAAAGATATCTTCTGGAGCAGTAATTCAAGTATTACGGACTATTCTGATGATAGTTTGAGATTTCTAAGTGAAGATAGTATTGAACTTTGAGGGGAAGGAAAGACTACAAAGGACTTTGTTGCAACTGGGCTACTGGCAAAAGGGCTGGCTGTATTCTGCTGCCCAGGCCCACAGTTTGGTCAAGGTTAAATTTGTAATGGATTTGCATGCTCAGCTAAAGATATTGGACTGAAAAATTTGCAAAACATCAAGAAAGCTAAAATTACAGGCACTGAGACTGGTTTTAGGTTGCCAGAGCTGCTATTGGGAAACACAGTAGCAATTTTAAGGAATGTGGCCCAACTGCTTTATATTAAAACAGTGGAGAGGATGCCTGAGGAAAGGCCATGACAGAAATGCAAACTCTTTTGGGAAAGAGTTGATTGGAGAAGGAATATCCTTTTCAAGGTTAAGATTTATTTTGTCCCTGAATTAAGAATATGGCTGTGTCATGCACACCACCTGGTATTGGTTTTAAAAGCATGAAAAGTGCATAGAGTGAGTCATGAATTGTATACAGTTATAGAAGACACTGCTGAGATGTGAAATGAAGCAGGGTGTGAGGACCCTGATAGGCTGACAGGGCCTTTGGAAGATGGACCATGGTTTGCATGGAGAACTGAAGATGGTTTAGGACTGTGCAAGGGCTACCATGGAGAGTACTGTTGGACTGGGATGGAAATTTTCCATGGCTACTCTGCCCAGCTGGAGGACTGGAACTGGAAAATCTGGAGACTGTCAGTCTCTGGATATATTGAACTTGAACTGCAGAAGTTTGTTGTTTGTTTGATGGTGGTTGAGTTTACACTGTTTTACTTTCTCCTTGCTATGTCTTATGCCAGTTGAGAATGCTTACTCTGTGCCCTTATATTTTGAAAGTATTTAACTTGTTTGATTTTATAGGACTCACTATCTTAAGTTGGTCAAGACTGTGGGGACCTTGAAATTGGACTGAGTACAGTTTACAATGTGTGATGGTTATGAATCTATTGGGAGCCAGGAGCAGAATGTGGTAGTTTGAATAGATATCCCCCAATATTTTCAATGTTTTATTAGTTTGTACTTTGTATCTGCAGCCATTTGGTTGGAAAAGGTGTCACTGGATGGATCTTAATGTGTGCTCGTGGGTTTAAAATTCCAATCTAAAGATATGAAGTGTCTGAGTCCCTCCTGCAGGTCCTGAAGTGTGCTGTGTGGCTTTTGGTTTGTGGCTTCTCTCTCCCTGCTTGGACCTGTGAAAGCAGGCCAGCTTCTTCTGCCATTATGGAACTTCCCCTGGACCTATAAGCTTTAATAAATCCCTTCTCTATAACTGTACCTGATCTGCAAGTTCATCTCAGCAAACCTGAAGCTGTCAACTACAAAGGCTATTTCCAAGTATGTGTCACAAACTAGAATATCAATGCTCTAGGTCATTGTTCAAATGTCAACATTCTAGGAAGGCCTTCTCACTGTCCATAGAATTCCAGAACTTCTTTCTTCCACTTGTAGAATTCTAATCCTCTTCTGTGCTTGATTTTACCCATAATACTTAGATCAATGTGACATGGGACAATATTTACATATGACTTTATTATACATTTTCTATCACTCCTCCAATGCTCAGCATGTTATAACAATCCAGGAATGCAGAAATTGTCTCTGTTGCTCTCTCCTGTTTTTAGTACCTGGAATATAGTGGGAACTAGTGAAATATTTGTAGAATGATGGATAAATGAATCTCTATTTTAGAGATCAGGGCACCAAAAAGCATCATTCAATGACTCAAAATCGCAGCCAGTGATGAGTGCGTGAAGGCTCAAAGATCAGTCAGGTATGTGTTCCTAGATCCTAATGTGAAACTGCTCTTCTATATGACATTCACTGAAACATTGTCTTGTGTATCGTGATTCTTTAAATTATAAAGCCTGAGTCTACCACTCATATGGCTGTGTGGCCTCTCCATTCAATGCTCATAATAATACCAAACTGTAGGGTTAGCATGCCATTTAGGAAAATCCAGGCAAAACCATACTTATTCTTACACACACCATAGGTCTTCCATAACTGGGTATATAAAGGTTTGCATTATTGTCATGATTACCATGCTTGGAAAAGTGGGTAAGTCACTACTCTTCACTGCCCTGGATTGAAACTAGTGGGTCTCAAGTGTTTCCCACTACTGACTGTTCTGCTTTCCAAGGCTTCTGCAGAGAAAACTGACCTTGCTAATTCTTCTTACTTTCTTTGGTGCCCCATTATTTAAGACAGCAGCCAACCAGCATGCAGCATGAAAGTCTGAAACCATTTTAACTGACCTTGAGGCCTTCAGAGAGCCCCATGACTTTCCCTGAATGAGTTCCTCAATTGAATATTTTCCCCCTCATGATTAAGTGAAATGTCTTATGACATATCATGACACCTCTTATCATCTTGCATCTTGCCTTGAGAAATTTGTTGTCATTGTAAAGGTTATAGATTGGAGTAAGAACTTAAACTGCATTTTGTGGTTAGCTAAATTTCTCAAAAGTCAAAATTTGTTCTAAGGCTTCTCAATAATTTCCTATCTTCCCTGAAGAATTTTTGTTGGAGGAAAGTGGGTATTTAAAGAAAATTCCACAGAAATCAACTTTTTTATTCTTCACTAAATCCTAAGAAGGGAAGCTATGGTTTTCTCTTGGAATAGTGGGGATTAGAAGTAGCAAGGGTGTTCAAGTGTTGTCTCATAAACAGTAGAGTGACCAGAAAAACCCACGGTATTCTAATGCTGAAGCTGTCCCCTTGACCTTCAGTCTTCACTCTACCCTTTGATCTGACAGTCTATGAGCCCTGGCTACCTAAACCAGCTAGTGTAGTCTCTGGACTGGACTTTGACCTAAAACACAGCACCTGTGAGACCTTGTTATTAGCTTACTAGAATTGTCACTAATGGGGGTCTTTTTAAAGGGGGGATATTAACCCCTTTAAAATTTTGTATTTATTTGTGTGTGTATGTATGTGTGTGCATAGGTGCACGTGTGCCACATGGAGATTAGAGATTCAGTGGATAGCCCTGGGAGGTGTCTGTTCTCTTCCACCTTATTTAAGACAAAGTTTCTTGCTACTGCAAACAAATGTTCATCTAGCTGGCCTGAACTTTGGATTCTCCCGCCTTTAACTACCATTGTCATAGGTGTATTCAATCACAGATACATGCACAAATTTTTGTGTGGTTTTACATGGGTGCTGGGGAATTTAACTTGGGTCATCAAGTATTGCAAGCAAATACCTTTAACTGCTAAGCCATTTCCCCAATCCCTGAATTGGATTTTTGTTTGTTTGTTTGTTTATCAAGGTAGGGTGTTTTTCTAGCTCAGGATGACCTAGAATTCACTATGTATTCTCAGGGTGCCACAAACTCACAGTGATCCACTTACCTCTACCTCCTGAGTGCTTGGATTAAAGGTGTGTGCCACTACGCCCTGCCTGAATTGGGGATGTAACAGAAACTGTTGTCTTACAGTTATTAACCAATTACATCTGCATCCTGTTTCCAAGTAAGTTCCAACTCTGAAGTGGGTGGCATGAATTCTAAGGGATAGTATTCAACTCTCAACACACCTGTTATGGATTATATTGCATTTTCCTAAAATTTATGTTCTAGCTCTAATTCACCTGATGTCATTTGCAGATAGGATCATCATAAATGTAATTCTAGAGTAAAATAATCACTTAGTCCAAAGTTATTAGTGTCCTCATATAGAGAAAATATGAACATAGATAGGCACACAGTACAGGAATTTTTTGCAGGTACTCATCTGTCTACAAGCTAGAAGAAGTTTAGCAAGGTCCTTCCCTCATATCTCTCACAAGATCCAAGCCTGCTGACACTTTATACTGAACATAGTCTCCAGAGCAGAGCTAGCATGTTTCTATGTTTATGCCCTATTATGTGGCACTCTGTTCTGGCAATCTACTGAAAGTAACAGTGACCAATACATACCTGCACTTTAGATTGGAGAAGTCCAGCACAATTCTTACCATAAGTCCATGGAGGAAGATCCAGTTCTAAAGAAGGCTACTACAGACCCAATGTCTATCTGATGATCAAGCAATGACCAGACCAATGATAGAAAATATCTGTGGAAATAGTAGTTGGTATTCTTTTTTCTTAACAAAGACAAAATTGGCAAGCCTTATATCTCTTCCCTGGGATATTGTATTGCTTATAATAATACTTGTTATATGACATTTTTAAATAAATGTGTTGACAAAACCAAATGGGAGCATATATGAGCAAGAAGTTGCCATTGGTGGCTGTGTGAATAGACCTGGAAAGGCAGTTTTCCTATGTTTCCAGACACAGAACTTGGAATGGAACAACCAGAGTCAAAGCCAGATTCAAATCCCAATCCCTGTGTCATTCATTACCCTCAAGCACATGAGATTTGCTTTTTCTATGATCAAGATATTTTCATCCTTCCTAAATTTCTCTTATTTTTTTTAGGAAAAAGAGGAAAGATAAATGTCTAGGTTTGATTGTGGAAATATGTGTCATGATAGCATTAATATGATAAGAAAGTGCATGTTTTTAAAACTCCTAGAGTTCATTATCACATTACTTTGGCAGCCCAGCTCAAGCACTTGTCAATTATCACTTATAACTTCTTTTATTTCAGCCTTTCAACTGGGTGCAAGAGAAACTTGTTTCTTTCTCCTTGAAGATGAAATACAGCACTCGGGTTTGAAGAACTCCCTTAAGCAATTAGTATCATTTGTTGTAGTGCTTATAGAGTCCTGGAGTATAAACTTCTGAAAGCTATAGAGACCCCTTGATCTTTTGATTTTTAATTTCAAAAGAAATAAAAGAGATGGAAACTTAATTTTTCACTAATAATGTACAATACAGATCTGGATTGGAGACTGTGGAAAAATTCCCTTCTCCACTTTATATATACTAAAAATTTTTAATTGCATTCATTGACAGCTTTTATACATTATTATGTTTTTTGATCATAATACCCCATACAAGGCAATCCAATCTTTGTTGTCTTTGCTGAAAGTGAACTACATTTTTGATTACCTACCAGTAGGTGTGGAAGATTTATTGGAATGAAAATTGTGGTTGGAATTGCTCATTAAATCAGTAAAAGGCATACTGCAGTTTACATATTGATATCCAATGATCCCTACCTTTGTGGCTCTCATTCCTCGTGTAATCTCCTTTCTTTGAGCATTGGCAAAACTTGACCCATGAACTCACTTCTAACCAATAGAATATTGCAAGAATAGTGGAAAAATAATTCTTAATTAATTATGTTGTGCAAGTCTCTCTCTTTCTCTTCTCACTATTATGATAGATACTATAGATACTCTGTGATAAGAAACTAAGGGTGCTGGGCTGGACAGATGGCTTAGCAGTTACAAGACCTGCTGGCTCTGGTTTGATTCCCTTGTTCTCATGTAAAGCCAGAGGCAGAAAGTAGCACATGCATCTGGAGTTTAGTTGCTGTAGCAAAAAGCTCTGGTGTGCCTATACTCTCTCTTTCTCTCTGTATTTATTTCTCAAAACAAGGGCTGGAGAGATGGCTTAGCGGTTAAGCGCTTGCCTGTGAAGCCTAAGGACCCCGGTTCGAGGCTCGGTTCCCCAGGTCCCACGTTAGCCAGATGCACAAGGGGGCGCACGCATCTGGAGTTCGTTTGCAGAGGCTGGAAGCCCTGGCGCGCCCATTCTCTCTCTCTCTCTCCCTCTGTCTTTCTCTCTGTGTCTGTCGCTCTCAAATAAATAAATAAATAAAATTTAAAAAAAAAAGGAATATATTTTAAGCGGAAGGCTCATTAGCCAACAATTAGACAAGATTTTCAGTCTATCAGCCCACAAAAATGAATTGTGCCCACAGCTACATGAGAGAATTGGGAAAAAGTCCATCTTCCAGTTGAGCTTTGTGATTATTTAGGCCACTCAGTAGGACAGTGTGTAAGGTTCTGAAAACAGAAGCCAGCCAAGATACATTTAGATTCTTTTTTTTTTTTTTTGACTTTTTTATTGACAGCTTCTATAATTACAGTCAACAAACCATGGTAACTCCCACCCCTCCCTACTTTCCCTGTACAACTCCACTCTCCATCCCACCCCCTCCCCTTCTCAATCAGTCTCTCTATTATTTTTACACCATCATCTTTTTCTCCTATTATGATGGTCTTGTGTAGGGAGTGTCAGGCACTGTGAGGTCATGGATATCCAGACCATTTTGTGTCTGGAAGAGTGCATTGTAAACAGACCTACCATTCCATTGATTCTTACTTTCTGCCACCTCTTCTGCAATGGACACTGAGCCTTGGAAGGTGCAATAGGGATGATTCAATGTTGAGTACTCTTTTGTCACTTCATCTCAGCATTGTGGTGCCTTCTGAATCATCCCAAGGTCACCACCATCTGAAAAAGAGAAGCTTCTCTAACCAAAAGTGAGAATAGCATTAATACATGGGTGTGAACATTTTAAAAGTACTCAACGGGGAGTCTGGTGAGCATAGTATATACATTTAGACAGACACCAGCTGACATTATACCCTTTTGGCTCATGACTGCCCCTGTCGTAGGTTTTCAGTATCAGGGATGTATTTCCTCCTGTGGATCTAGCCTGTAGTCCAGTTAGAGAGTGGTTGATTTCCCCCATATCAAACATGCCACTATTACACCTGTTGGCTCGTATTGGCCTGGCTAGCCAAATTTAAGGCTTGAAATGTCCACTGTTGTTTATTTCCACTGATGACATCCCACTCTCTCCCATGGAATTGCATGCAGCATAGCTTTGTCCAGCTTTCTGTCTGCTGGTATACATGGAGGATGTTTTCTCCAGCAGATTTCTCAGTGACCTTGAAGCACAAGTATGTGGAGTCTTCAGCAACAGGGTCTTACCATCTACTCCTGGTGGGAAACCAAGACCTTCTGCAATGGCCTGTAATGTTGGGGGGACATCAGGGACCTCCCTGTCCAACAACTTACTGGAAGGTATCCCATCCCTGGCACTGAAAATTTTCCAGTAACAATCTATGGCTTCTGGCTATGCCACTGTCCAAAGAAAGTAGGTTTCCATATGACTTATTTGTACCTTCTTAGATTTTGATTAGTCCTCTCCCTACCTTTCTGTCACTCAATCCCTTCCCCTAACCTCACGTAGGCCTTTCCATCCCCATTAATCTGGTCTTCTACTTATTTATATACAATGCTATCCTCTTAAGACACCCCTTCCTCCCTTTCTATTCCCTTTCTATCCCAAAGATACTATGAGGTATTATTCTCTAAATCTACACAGTTTCGGGCTAACTTAACATACAGCAAAAGGTGACCAGTGGGTTCCTGAGTCCTTGGGCTGGCTATGGTCCCCCAAGGCCTCCCATAACCATGGTGGTGAGCACACGAGAATCACTCTTAGGAGACAGTTTTGGTGAACAGCTCTAGGCTTATTGTCAGGAAAATGGGTTTATAAGCAGTTGAGGGTCCTAAGAGGACTGGATGTAAAAGGTTGCTTGCTGATGCCTAATTAGCATATGGGGACATTCATTCCAGCAGGTAGGCAATGGTATAGGGGGATGGGCTTTGCAAAGGTGCTGGCTAATACCATATAAGGAGTTTCCTAGGCAACTGGCCAAAGGCCACATGGTTATGGGCAAAGCCTAAGTCTTATCTGAATGTTCAAGTATCCCATTCTTAGAGATTCCTGCCAATCTCGGGGTCCGGGATTTGTCTGGGGTCCAGGCTCACTGCAACCCCCAAGAATGGAGGGAGAATCCTGGCTCACTGCAACCCCTGAGAATAGGGGAAGGAGCTCCCCTGCCCATCTGGTCCCAGAAGTAGAACAAAAGGAAAAGGTGCATATATTAGATTGCATGTATACTAAAACACCCTAATAAAGAGAGAATCCTGGTGTATATAAAATGACCAGTGAAAAATCCATTCCTCAAAATCATATCTGTGGCCAACATGGGGTAGGTTCATTAGTAATGATATCTCAAACAAATTGTTAAGGTAAGAATGCAAATGTCTATGCATAACAGAAACTATTTCATGCTAGAATGTATTTGTTTGAAAATAATTGAAAGATATCCAAATTCTCTATTGGATAATCAAAATTAAAATCACCATAATGGAATTGTATTGCTAAAAATCAAATTTTCAAAGATTTTTTTTGAATATGGAATATTCTCAAGTACACTAAAGGATGACAAAGTCTTATATATTACCAGTTTATACAATTTCAAGCCCTTAGGAAAGCAATCCAACATACTTTGACTCAGATTTCACTATAATGTCACAATTTAACACTCGTAATCTTGGCAGACAGGTACTATTCAAAGGATGGCCTCATCCATGACAGCTATGTTATGTTTTGTACATGCAAATTCATAAAGCTTCTGGATACAGGGCTATAATTTGAAACTTGCCTCCCTCAAACCAATGCCCACTTTCTTAACTTACTCCTGTGCAGCTATACCTATAGAAAATATGGAAGAAAATGTGAGTCAGAATAACAGTAATGATCATCACTATATGGTGGAACTAGGAACAATTTATCACCATGATGATCAACATGTCACTTCTCATTGTTTAGGTTTTATTTAGTTATTATGTATTCATTATCATATAGCATAAGAAAATAAGCAATTTATTTGGGGCATAGACTTCTTGTCAGATATGGGAAGTAGTAGAATAAAAATATAATTGTTCTGATCAGCTGACAAATAATGAAAGTTTCATAATAGTATTTGGGGTCTGAGGTGCACTCTTGGATATATGGTCCTTCATCTCTATAGACTCATTTCTCTGGCCAATTGCAATAAACATAAACAGAAGGAGTTGAATTAGATTATTTCCTCAATACCTTCTCATTCTGTCATCCAAGAGTACAACAATTCTATTTAAGCACTAGTGTTTTTCCTAATATGAACTCATCTGGTGTGCACAAATCACACCTACTTTTTCTGGCCACATATAGAAAATGTGAGGGGGCTTTTCCTGTGGAAAAACATCTTCCTCAAGTCAAAATTTTGACCCCAGGAAGGAACTTTGTACAGCTTGTTAATTCTTTACTCCCTCTTTCTCAAGTTTTATGGTGGTTTGCAGGGGGTGGGAGTTGGCTGGGATTTTCATGACCCTTGGGTTCTTGCTCAGCTATGGTGGAGTTTATGTACTCAGAGATTGCAGTGGCTCCACATAAAAGCATGGCCTAGGACCACACCTGAGCTAGATACAGAGGCTGGAGAACTTTTACAAATGTGAGTTACGTGGTTCTGTTGATTTCTTGTTAATTTCTTGGCATTCCCCACTTTGCTTGTGGACACATCTCCTTCTCAATTTGATGGACACTTCGTAGAACCCTATGGCTGCCACTTTGCTAGTTGTGTGTGTCTGTGACCCTTAGCACCTCTGAAAAGAGCAGCTCAATATTTAAGAATTTCCTTAGAAGGGCTTGAGAGATGGCTCAGCAGTTAAGGTCCTTACCTTCAGAGCCCAAGGACCAGGATTCAATTCCATAATACCCATGTGGAGCCAGATGCACAAAGTGACACATGGATACTATGTCCGTTCACAGTAGCTGGAAGCCCTGACACACCCATTGTTTCTCTCTCTCTCTCTCTCTCTCTCTCTTTCTCTCATTGCAAATACATAAAAAAAATAAAAGCAGTTCCATACACGCTAATAATTGATGTGTAAACAGCAATCAACTTGTATGTTTACTCACACTACAGCCAACATCTCAGCTTTGAAGGAACCAATACATTTTAAAGACTACACAAGAACTACCTCTTTACCATTTTCCTTAAAATTTTCCTGTGATTCCAAGGAATTCCCTTTCATCTTCCTAAAATTTCTCTAAGTAGAATACTTAATGAAGTAGAACCCCTGATGCAGTTGTTTGCCCTCCACTGCACCTTCTTGGTCAGAGAAGAGGGAGAGAGATGGGACAGTAGATAGTTCAAAGAGGAAAGCCCTGAGCTCTGCTGTGGCCATGTCTGTCTTGAGGAACTTTGAGAAAGCACAGTGGAGAGGTTGGGAGCACAGTGTGAAACTCTTGATGTAAATCTAGTGTCATCACAGGACAGCTTAAGAAATTGCTGGTGGATAAGGTCTTTTAAAAGAAAACATATAAACACAAAAGATACCCAGGAAAAAAAAATCCTGGAGCAAATACAGTATCCAAATGTGGAATGGAAGAGGAACACACTGAATGTAGGCAGAGAAAGGGAGAAAACAGTGAAACAGAAATAGATGTCACAGCCTCTAAGAAAGAGTTTGATATCCTCAGTGGAGATTCAGAAGCTTCTAAGAGTTCATCACTGAATTAGACTTAAAACTCACTCACCATGGCTCAGGGAATTTTGAAGAAGAGAGCACAGAAAGATTATAAGAGCCACAGGTTGAAACATCATGCCCACAGGTATTCCCTCCTCCCAAAAATAATCGACTGCTGCTCCCACAACATATAACCCACGACCTCATAGTGAATACCTGCAACCCCACTGAGGACGGTCCCCAGCAGAATGGGGGCAGGGGCAAGGGAAAAGAGAGTACCAACACATGATGTATCCATGGGAAATATGTTGTTGGCAATAATAATAATAATAATAATAATAATAATAATAATAATAATAATAAAAAAAGAGTTTGAAAGCAACTTAATTATACCAGCCAGTATTGAGAATTCAATAAAATAAATTGAAAACTGCTTCTTTGATTCTATCACATAAATACTATCATGTATCTGTGGTACAGAACTGTTGTCATTTTCTTTGTACAGCACTTTTAATTATGAAAATCTATCCCCTGTTTGGAAAGTGTTCTTTCTGCCCACACAATTGGTATGTCTAGTTTGGGTGATGTCCATTGATGCGGACATTCAATTTTCAGGTTAAAGTGGTTTAAATAAGAATGAACCCTGATCTAAACCATGTCTAAAAGGAACTATAACTAGCTAATGGGATATTCAATATTCAAACTAAATGGGTTGATATCTTAAATTGAGAAAAAGAAAACCAAGAAAGAATTCACTGGTCATTTTTGCTCCATTCAGGCCATACCAAAGAATGATGACATGTAACTTTTTGAATCCAGTTTACCCCAGTAATTAAACTTTCATTTGGTTTTACTTTCCATAAAACTGTATTGTTACAAGAAATAATTTTATCAGTCTTGTGTAGTTAATGTTTTATTTTGTTATTTGTCAAAACTATATCTTGAAAAGTACATGAATTTGTGTGAATATATGAATTGATACTACAAAAATTAATAGACATGGAAATCTATACACTATAGAATCTTCAATCATCATAAGAACATTATTCATTTTTCACTTTTTGTTGACAATATCCATAGACAATATACTATAATCAGAATCTCCTTACACCACTCTCTCTATTCCTTCTCACAAATCCCACTCCACTTAACCCCTCCTTCTTTCCAACTAATCTCTCTTCTATTTTTATGGCATCATTTCCTCTTATATTATGCAGGTCTTATGTAGGTAGCATTAGCCACTGTGGGTCATGAATACCACAGACATTTTGGGGTCTGGAAGACAATATGGCAAAGCCCTTCTCATTTTTTGGCTTCTCCATTCTTTTTACCACTCTTCGACAATGGTCCCTGAGCCTTGGGGGATGTGATAGAAATATCTCACTTTGTGCTCAACACCCAACTGTCGCTCCTCAGCACTCTGGTGGGTTTGTGTCTCCCCAGTGGTCACCACTATCTGAAAACAGAAGCTTCTCTAACCAGAAGTGAGAGTAACATTAATATACGGGCACAAATATAAGTATTTACAGGGAAGTTTGGTGGATATAATATATACATTTGGCCAGAAAACAGTAGTAGTTTCCCAACAAGGGCATATAACTTCCAAAGCCATAGGCTTTTAATGAGATTTTCAGTACCAGGCATGAATTCCCTCCCATGGATTGAGCCTCAAGACCAATCAAAGAGCAGTTTGTTTTTCCCATAACAGACATGCCACCAATTGGTATATTTGGCCTGGCTGTGTATCCATAAAGCTTGTAGGGTCCAGTACTCACTAAAACAATTGAATTTTATCCCCAGTAAGCTGCATGGTTCTTTCCAGCATTCAGAGAGCTAGTCATCAGGGAGGAGGCTTCCAGCTCAGCTCCAGCTTGATTTCTTAGTGACCTAAAGCTCAAGCATGTGAAGTTTTCAGCAATAGGTTGTTACCATTTAGTTGTACTTTAATGGCCTGTAATGTTCTGGGGACTTCAGGGATCTCCCTGCTGAACAGCAAGTTGCTGGAAGATATCCCACCCCTGGCACTGACACTTTCTTGTAAGTGTATAGTTTCTGGGCATATCATTATCCATGCCTACAGGGTACTTCTGCCCAAACTTTTTTTTTAACACACACACACACACACGCACGCACGCACGCACGCACGCACGCACGCACGCACTGACATGCACACAGGGAGAGAGAGAGAGGATTTATTTAGTAAAGAAATAGATTTTCATATGGCTTATTTATGACATCTTTTATTTTCATTAATTCTCCTTCCACACCCTCCTCTTTTCCATATCCTCTCATGACCTCATTTATACCATGTCACCCCCAGTGTTCTGTCCTTCTAATTTCATATCTACTAGCTCCTCCCTTTAAGCCTTCCCATCTTTGCCCTCCCTTGTGGGGCTTTTCTAGCTTCCTGCCCTCTGCTACCAACTTTTACTCCAACTCAAAAACAATGTATATTTGAAGTTAGGATCCACATTTGAGAGAGAACATTTGGCATTTGAGTTTTCGAACCTGTGTTAATATAATCTTTTCCAGATCTATCCATTTCCCTGAAAATTTCATAATATCATTTTTCTTTAAAGCTAAATTTAATTGCAGTGTGCAAATGTATCACATCTTCATTTCTATTTATCATTTGAAGAGCATCTAGGCTTATTCCATTTTCTAGCTACAGTTTTCCCAGAACCATTTGCTAAACAGGTTGTCTTTTCTCCAGAAAACATTTTTTGGCATCCCCCCCCCAAAAAAAAAAAAATCAGGTGGCTATAGCTTCCTGGGTTTACATCTCAGTCCTCTGTTCTGTCCCATTGATCAAAATATCAGTTTTTGTGACAGCACCATGCTATTTTTGTTACTATGGCATTGTAATATATCTTTTTTAAAATTTTTTATTTATTGATTTGAGAGCGACAGACACAGAGCAAAAGACAGATAGAGGGAGAGAGAGAGAATGGGCGCGCCAGGCCGTCCAGCCTCTGCAAACGAACTCCAGATGTGTGTGCCCCCTTGTGCATCTGGCTAACATGGGACCTGGGGAACCGAGCCTCGAACTGGGGTCCTTAGGCTTCACAGGCAATTGCTTAACCACTAAGCCATCTCTCCAACCCTGTAATATATCTTAAAATCAGGTATGGTGATAGTGCCAGCCTTACTTTTGTGGCTCAAAATTGCTTTAGCTAGTCAAGGTTTTTGTACTTCCAAATGAATTCTAGGATTTCTTTTTCTATTTTAGTGAAGATTGCCATTGGAATTTTGAGGATTTCATTAAATCTGTAGATTTCTTTTGGTAAAATAGACATTTTCACAATATTTGTTATTAAAATCCATGAACATGGACTGTCTTTCCATTCCCTAGTATCTTCTTCAGTTTCTTTTATGAGTGGTCTTAAAGGTTTCATTATAGAGATCCTTCATTTCATTGGTCAAGTTTATTCCAAGATTTTTTAATGCAATAGTGAATGGAAGTATTTTACTGATTTCATTCTCAGCCCACTATTTGGTGTATAGGAAGGTTAGTGATATCTGCATGTTAATTTTGTGTCCTACTACTTTACTGAAAGCATTTTTGAGCTCTATTAATTTTCTCATAGAGTCCTTAGGGTCCTTTTTGCATAGAATTATGTTATCTAAAAATAATGATAATTTGGCTGATTACTTTCTTATTTGTATCTTTTTATTTGTGTCTCCTATTTTATTGTTCTAGCTTAGGCTATCAGTGCTATATTAAATAAAAGTGGGGAAAGTAGACACCCTTGTCTTGCTCCTGATTTTAGTAGAAATGCTTTGAGTTTTTCTGTTTACTATAATGTTGGCTATAAATATGCCATAAATAGCCTTTATCATATAAAGATATATTTCTTCTATTCCCAGTTTCTTTAGAACTTTTACCATGAAGGGATGTTGGAATTTGCCAAATGCCTTTTCTGCATCTATTGGGACATTAGTGTGATTTTTGCCCTTGAGCCCACTCATATAGTGTGCTAAACTTGTTGACTTGCATATGTTGAACAATTCCCACATCTCAGGAATAAAACCACATGATCTGGGTGAATGATCTTTTTGATGTGTTGTATTCAGTTTGCCAGTTTTTTCTTGAGAATTTTTTTGATCTATATTCTTGAGGGGAATTGTGTGCAGTTTTATTTTTCATTTTGTTTTTATCTGGTTTTGGTATCAAGGTAATGCTAGCTTCATAAAAGAAATTTGGTATTGTTCCTTTCTATTTTATGGAATAAATTGAGAAGCATTGATGTTAGTTCTTATGTAAACATCTGATAAAATTTATCAGCGAATCCATCAGGGGCTGGACTTGTGGCCCCAAACTCAAACCAATCCACCAAACTCCAAAAGTGCTGGGATTAAAGGCATGTCCTGCCATGCCCAGCAGAGAGAGGAGGAAAGAATAGGTGTACCAGGGCCTCCAACCACTGCTGAAGTTAAAGGCTTGTACTGTCACGCCTGGCTTAGGGGATTTTTTAGTAACTGCTTTGATCTCATAGATCTGTTTAAATGGTTTGTCTCATTTTGCTTTAATTTTTATAGATTTTTAATTATATATATATGTGTGTGTGTATATATATATATATATATATATATTCTTTCATCTATTTGTTTTATATTTTCAAATTTAGTAGAGTATATGTTCCTAAGGTATAACTTTATGATTTTTTTGAGTTTCATTGATATATGTTGAAATGGCACAGTTTTCATCTCCGAATTCATTAATTTGTGTCTATTCTCTTCGTTTTGGTCAGTTTTTCTGAGGGCTTGTCAATCTTATTTAATCTTTTCAAAAAAACAAAAACTATTTGTTTCATTGATTCTTTGTATTGTTTGCTTGTTTATAGTCCATTAATTTCTGTCTATTATTTCTTTCCATCTACTTTTTGTTTTGCTTTTACTTTCATTTTGGTTTGGCTTGTCCTTTTTTTGCTAAGGCCTTAGTTACTATAGCATTAAGTTGTTTACCTATAGTCCCTCTAATTTCTTAATAAAGGCCCTTACTGCTGTAAAATCTACTCTTAGAACTGCCTTAATTATATCCCATAAGTTTTGTTAAAATCTATTTTCATTATCATTTGATTCTAGAATATTTTTTATTTTCTTCTTGATTTATCCAATTACCAATCAATCATTCAGTAGTGTATTGGTTAATTTCCATGAATTTGTATATGTTCTGTATTCTTTCTTGTTATTGATTCAGTTTTTTCCCTAACTGGACACTGTGTTACTCTGTGTCATAATGGATATTTGACTAGAAATACCTGGCAGAAATCAGATAATTCAAGAAAATCTGAACCAGCATGCCTTTCAAAAGGACTCCTTGTGCTAACTTCCATCATTGACTGTTCCTCTTAAAGTTTGCCTTCCTAGGGTTCACTCAGTTACAATGTGGTTCACAACATAGAAAGTTTCTATAGTAGAAAACAAATATGTCTAGCTCTAGACACTGAAAGGTACAAAGAGACCCTCCTAGAAAGTACAGTGAGTGTACTCAGGTGGTTGAACATGAAATTTATTTATGATCAGAGATAATACTTAGAATTCATACCCATGAGCATCAATCTTCTTGTTAGTCATACCACATTTTCCTAATAGACTGTTATTTTTTTCCCTAAACTAACTTTTCTTCTTATTTCCTGTAGAAATTTCCTATTATTATGCTTTTTCCCACAAGTTTGGAAAAGCTTTGGAAAACAAAGAAAATATAATAATTATCATGATAGATTCTTAAATAAAATCTAGACATTGAAGTTCACATACTGGTTGTTTCAACTTGAACAAATTGCCTAACTTTGTTAAAATATTTTCCTCATCTTACAATAGCATATAGTAGGTTCAAAATCCAGTAGCCTCTGAATTTACTTCTTCATCTCACTCTTTAAAATTACCTATGGATGGGCTGGAGAGATGGCTTAGCGGTTAAGCGCTTGCCTGTGAAGCCTAAGGACCCTGGTTTGAGGCTCGGTTCCCCAGGTCCCATGTTAGCCAGATGCACAAGGGGGCACACATGTCTAGAGTTCGTTTGCAGAGGCTGGAAGCCCTGGCGCGCCCACACTCTCTCTCCCTCTGTCTTTCTCTCTGTGTCTGTCGCCTCAAATAAAAGAAATAAATAAAAATTAAAATTACCTATGGTTATTCAACCATTCATAGATATTTATTGGTTTCTTGCCATTGAGTAGACCCTGAGACATGTAAAAAGCTGGTATTGACTTTCATGAAAAGCCATTTTGGGGTTATTAATAACATGGTTATGTAAGTAAAAATAAATTTGAAACTCTCAGAATTTCTGGTAAAAATTATGGTGGAAAGATTTAGCTACTTAGTTGGAAACTTCTGCAAATATGTGTATGAAAAGAATATGAGTTTGAGAAGCAAGAGCAGAATGATAGTAGATACCCATAGCCTTGCTTTACTGCTGTTAATCATGCTTCCCAGACCCTCACACATTTTGAGACCTGTCTCTTTCTTTGATAATTCTACCTACAAAGTTACCATGAAAGATTCTATGCAGGTACACTATGACCCCCCCCCACCAAGTCCAGACCACAACTAGTCAGTGAAGCTCTTGATAAAGTTGGGCCTATAAAGATGTCTTCACAGTATGTGGAACCCATCTAAAACTGAGAGTCTGGCCTGGTTGTGTGCCCTAGCGTGATACGACCCAGAAATTTTGGGCTCACAACCGTTTTTCTCTGTGACAAAAGCTCATAAATCATGGAAGAAGAGAAAAACTGACAAATAGAAACAAATAGAAAGATATAAAGTATGCAGTTTGATTCCAGTGATGGCTGACATTTTTGTTGCCTCCCTGTTGGCTTCTGTATATCCAAGCTAGACCTTTACGTTTTTATTTGTGAGCTTACTAAAATTGGGATTCTGTTGTGTTTCACCAAAGAAAACAATCTTGACAAATACTTCAGTGTAAATAGTGATGCAAAGTGAGGAGGGGAAACCAGGTAAGGTAAGCAAAGTTTGCTTGTGAGCTAAAAAAAAAAAAAAAAAAAAAGTGTGAGTTGCCAACCTTGTCAGTGTGAAAGGATGGCTGTCCAAGTAAGACCAAGGATGAGAAGGATGAGGTAGGATATAGAGTATGAGAGACAACCAGTGACCCTCAAATGCATCCCACTGCAATGGTTTAGATTGGCTTTTGCAAAGTCTCTACTTGTGAAGATGACATGAAGCTTGTCTGATTTTACATTGTTTTAATTGCTGTGACACAAAAGTATACACAGATGGAGTTGGGAAGTACATCAGTTATGCTTTGCTGCTTACAAAGCCAACCCACAGCAGAGTGCAGTAGTCACATCTTTTAGTTACTGATTGTGTAGGTCAGCTTTTCATCTGCACTCATTCTAGACAATCTTTCTAGATTGCTTTGGTCTCATTCATGTAGTCAGGTGGACCAGCTGATGGGTTTTGGAACTGAACTACTGTTTCCCATAGGGGAAAGTTCATGTGTTAGCTAACTGCTATGTGAAAGATCAGGCAAGTAGACCATATAACTTTGATCATCTTGTAATCTTGTCTAAGCGTGCTCACATTTGGGATTCTAAGAAAAGAAAGAGGGTAACTCTGAGGGTTAAGACCAGGGGCTGAGTCCTGTGGTTAAGACTGGGTTGAGCACAAGCTCAAGGTGGGCTTTGTACTTCTAATCAAGGCAAAGCATGTGAGCAAACCTGGTGCCAGAGTTAATGATGAGGGAAATTGCCAAGCATATGCACTCAGGGAGACATAAAGGAAATGAGACTAACTGAGCCCACTCCACCACAGACCAAGAGAGTGAACACAGAATATGAAATGAGATCACTGCTCCAAGATAGCTGTATGTAGCTCATAGGTCCATTATGGTCTTAAAATAGAAGGCAGATTTACTGTGAGTTCAATACTTAGCATCATTTGGGGTCATTTCAAATAAAATGCTTGTGTCTAAGATAGTATTTCATTTCCTTAGGCCCAGTCATTTATTTCTGAAGCTGCAAAAGGAGCGTTCATTTTGAAAACAAGGGTGGCCTACTGCCGGCAGAGTGCTCCCTTCAGCTCTCTAATTCTCAGTTCACCAATGGAGAGGCTCAATATGCATGGAGAGTGTGCTTCTTATCACCCAATCTAATTTTTAAATCTAGATTTTCTAATCAAATTCAGATACTAGTGACCTGTGTGTTTTTTCTCTCTTCTTTTTTTTGGCAGGATTAGATCCCTCCATTCTCATGTTTTCTGTGAGGACTGACATATTAGGTGGGACAACTATTGCATCAAGGGTGTTTCCAAGAATAGGAAGTGAAAGAAAACTGACACAAATCTACTTTCAATTCAGCCAAGAGTATTTGAGTTTGTGCAGAATTGGCCTTACTGGAGAGTGAACCCACACAATCAGAGGTTGCAGTCGTTCTGCCCATTTTGAATGCTGCTATGCTAAGACTTGTGCTCTGAAACTCAGTTTGTTTATTCACTTTTTTTCTTGTTAACTCTTTCAGTTAGTATGCAAAACATTGGATATCATTATGATTTTGTCATAATATATATAACACTATTATTTACTCTTATTTGCCCCCCTCAATACTGTCCCTTGTTCCTACTTCCTTCCCCAAAGAACCCCTTTATTCTCTCCAAATGGTTTCCCTTTTGTTTTATTGTGTTTTATAGTTTATGTATACACACATCTTGGGGGGGGGAGACACAATTAAATCAAAATTCTGCATATAAGAGAAATATGTGGTATCTGCCTTTTATTTCCATATTATGCTTTTGTTCCCCCTCTTCATCTTATAAACTCCTTCTCCTCATATACTGTCTATTTTCACTATTGTATGTACATATATATATATATATGTATGCATATATTTATACCTGCAGTTATGTGCATATATACATGTTAACTAGGTTTTGCACATGTGATGTTTGTCCTTCAAATGGGGCTCAGTCTCAATATTTTTAAGCTGAAGATAATTATTATAATGTATTAATTTCCTATTGTTATCATGTATCTCTGGGTACTCAGTGTGTGAAAGCACAAATGCATTATCTTTGTTTTAGAGGTGAGAAGTATAATGGGTTGACAGAACTGGTGGCTCCTAGGGGGAATCCAGTTTCCCTCCTTTGCTAGCTTCTAGAGGCTGCCTTGGTTAGTGTTCACTCATCACTGTAACTTCTGCTGCCTAAGTTACTTCCCATTCTGACTCAGACACTCATACCTCTTTCTTATAGCTTTTATAATTACACTGACTCTACTAAGATAATCCAAGAAACCTTCTCAGGTTAGGATCTTTAATTTAATTATACTCATAAAAGACTCTTTCCTAGTGTAAGGTAACATATTTGGGAATTGTGAAGATTAAGATTTGGACATTATTAGATGGTCACAATTTCACCAAAAGGGTGACATATGGTTGCTATAAACATGGTCTAATCTTTGTGAAGGCCTTAGCATGGTTCTTGCTGTGTAACAGAGCTGTTTCTGCTGCTCTTGCATTGTCTGCTTAATGCCTACACCTGTAAGGCTAGCTTATGTCTCCCTACCCCAGCATGGAATATGCTCAGAAACCCATCGTGCTCCAAACGCTATCCATTGATTATTATCCAACAGGTGTGAGGGTTAATCTTGCTTGTCAACTTAGTTGAGTTGATGAATGTCTAGAACAGCAAAAGTACATCTGCAAGGGTTTTTCCAGATAGAATTAACTAAATGAGAAGCCTGTCCTGAATGCAAATGTGCAGATAGAAACAATCCTTTAGGCTAGGGAATAAAAGGGGATAAAGGCAAAATGATAAAGTGGATGAATTGATGGAGGCATTATTCATTCTCATTGCCTCTCTCTATCTCTGTCCCTATCTCTCTCTTCTTTCTCCCTCTCCCTTTCTTTATCCCATTTCTGTCTCCTGGTGATTATGATGCTACTTGTTCTGATTAAGCATGTCTTCCCTGTGATGAACTGATATCCTCAAACCATGAACCCAAATCATATTTCCACCCTTAAGTATTTTGTGCTAGACATTATATTACAGTGACAAAAATCTAATACAGCCAACCTCATACTTTTGTTTAGGTCACTCCCATCTCCACACATAGGATGATGTTTCTACTTGTAAAGATGGTGTACAATCATTAATTCTGCAAAATGCAGTTCATGCATGACCATATTCAGAAACCACCTAGTCATTTTCTTTTCCCCAATCTGGCTATATACAACTTTAGAGAAAGCCCTATTCTTTGCTTTATTGAGGGACTTCCCAAACTGTCTTGCAATCATTTTCTGTATCCCAATTTTCTGAGTGACACATATAAATGTGTGGTGTGTGTGTGTGTGTGTGTGTGTGTGTGTGTGTGTGTGTGTGTGTGTTGGAGCAGGGCTGTCTCAGCATCCAGAGTGCTCAATGCTTGGCACACAATCATTAGCCCTACACAGGTTTATAGTTGCAATTACTCTCAAGACCTTGGCTGGGTGCTGTCCAAGCTCTGCTCCAGAAATCAAATTGCAGTAATGATCCTACCTAAAGATAGTGATGGTGGCAGGGACCTGTGTGATTTACTGACTTCTTTCTTAGTAAGACAAAATCCTTAGATTCATACCTGGATCAGGAAAAATGACACAAGAGTATCATGATTAGATGAAGCTGAAGCAAGCATTCTTAGTAACTTGTGATATCACTTGGCTTGGGCAGCAGATACATCTGTTTCATAAACAATATACTAAGATGCATGCTGGCAACCTGGAAACCCTCTGCCCACCACATCTCGCTGCTGGTACACCACTCTCCCTAGTGTGACCATTTGTTACTCCTCTATCTGAGACTGGAAGACAATAGGCTATCTGGCCTATACCAGTTTCAATTACATGCCTGATAGGGCAACATACCCTCTAAGTAAACTTTCAGGGAAAATCCCATATTTGCCATATTATGCCTATGTATAAGTAAATATAAATATGATTACAATCAGATACATCATAGAATGGACATTTGCAGTAGAACAATGGTTATGTAACTCAATTATGTCAGTCAAGTCAGAGAGCAATTCAAACTATACCCCTTAGCACTCAACTCCACCTTCTCATGGAATCCTTACAAAGAAACCCTGGGCAAAAACCAGGGTGCATGAGTGCATTCCCACTCAGGGGTCCTGATGCCCCTCTGGGCAGTGTATTCCAACCTTTACTCTGAATAAAGCTTCTTGATGACCTACTTTCTGTGTGTCTGTCTTTCAGCTCTTGGATTAATATGCCAAGAGCCTGGAAACATCCAGACAGAGACGATGGTTAAAAGAGTTTATGAATTCATAGATGTAGTCAAGTATCCAACTGGAAGTCTCACAAGTGCAATGGTTGTTTCAGAAATTCACATTACACGTGGTAGCAGAATTGATTTCATATAATCTCATTTTATCTTAATGAAGACAAAAGTAAGTACTGTGACAGTATAAGGGTGTCACTTTTCTAAATTTACAAAAGTTGGAACTGGGACTAGAGAGATAGCTTAGCAGTTAGGATGTTTGCCTGAAGCCCAAGCACCCAGGATCAATTCCCCAGGACCTATGTTAGCCAGATGTAGAAGGCAGTGCATGTGTCTAGAGTTCATTTGCAGTGGCTAGAGGCCCTGGTGAGCCCATTCTCTATATCTGTCTCTTTCTCTCTCCCTCTCATAAATAAAATAAATATTTTTTTTGAAAGTAGGAACTAAGGACTGGGTGGATTCAAGTAACTATCTATCACATAATAGACCTGAAGTGAATACCCAAAAGCTGGGGAGATGACTCATTTGCTAAGGTACTTGCCCACAGAAACATGAAAATATGAATCTGGTCCTTGTTCCAGAAGTGGAGGAATGCATTTGTAATCCCAGAGGTGAGGAGGCACAGACAGGTGAATTCCTGGAGCTCACTGGTCAGCCAGTTTATCTTACTTACTGACAAGTGACATGAAAGTTTGTCCTTTCCTCTGCATTCATAAGCACATACATGCATATATATCTATATACACAGAGGAATACACATATAGATGCACATAGCAACACACACACACACACACACACACACACACTAAAACCAAGTCAGTCCATTGCCATGTCTTTCTAAGAATGGAGGAAATCTACTTCCCTGAAATCACAGAGCACTTTAAGATTTCCAACTAACATTTTCAGAGGTAGGAGGATCACTGAGAGTTCAAGGCCACCCTGAGACTACATAGTGAATTCCAGGTCAGCTTAAGCTAGTGTGAGACCCTACCTCAGAAAATTTTTTTAAAAAATTGCAGCCTCCTTGTGAATGGAACCTGGATCTTCCTTCTGGAAAATTCCAGGTATGCACTAATTCAGCTCTGTCACTTAAAGATTTACACTTTGATTCATGTACCATGGAGTTCTTGAGTTCAAGTACTGAGTAAAACAGATCTCCCTTTCACATCCTATTTAAAGTCCAGTGGAAAGGGCAGGGGAGGAGCCTACCTTGGGCTGGAATCATTCTGGATGCTAAGGAAAGGGAAAATTCCAAAACAGCATAAGGGTGTGCTGGGTGATGCAAACACTGCCCACAAGAAACACAAGTTCAGTGCTAAGACACAGAATCTATCGTTCAGGGGATTCTAGAAGTCAGCAAAGGCAGGAAGGACAGTCAGAACTGTGGAGAGCTTCTTTCTGAACTCCTTCCCTCTTCCAGAGAAGGGCTATTCACACAACATCTCCCCTCTATCTAATATGTGCCCCATCCTTAATACCCAGCATACTTTGGCATGGAAAGGTGTCTCAGAATGTGTCAGGTGTGATTCCTGCATTTGAACTTACTGTCTAGCTAGGCAGGACAGGTGCACAGAAAGCCAATGGCCTCAGGGTTTCCTACTCTTCTCTAATCAGCCTGACAACCATTGGCAGAGTTTTAGAGCCACAATGAAGGGGTTGAAACTTAATCATTCTACTTTGTGATCTGAAGATTTTTGCCCATGTTTTGTAAAGTATATGTTTTAATGTCTCTGTTGATGTACATGATGCATTTATGTGACTCATAGGTTAGTACTTTTTAGTTGAGCTGAAATTCACATGACACGTAGCTAATCATATTAACATGCACATTTTGGTAGAATTGCATAAATACAAGCCATTTTTAGTTTCAAAACTTTATGTCATACCCTAAGTGCATCTGGTATTCATAAGATAATCATTCTCCATTCTACCTTGCTATAGGAAATATGAAACATCCTCCAAAAAAGCTCGTGTATTGAAGACTTGGTCTTATTTGGTATATTATTGAGAAGTGCCTAGGCCATGATGGCACAAACTTAACTCCATTGCTGAGTTCACATTGGATAGGCTATTACAAGGTTAGGGGAGTGGGACACAGAAGTGTGTCTCTGAAGGATATATCTTGTCCTTGTTCCCTTACTTTCTCTCTGTTCTGTGCTACCTGGCTACCACAAGGGGAACATGTGATCTTCCTCCATATTTGTTTTTCTTTATTAGTTATTACATACTCAGTGTGTAAATAGCACATATTGGTATCATCCTTAGACTCCACCCTGGCTTCCCTGCCGAAGGTACCCTCCTCTTTAGGGTTGCCAATTATCCCCATGGGGATGGTGGATTGTGCATTGTGGGGGTAGTGATCAGTTATGGGGAAGAGCCAATGTCTCTGTGCATAATGTCCCAACTTGTGGTTCTAAAAATCTTTTCGGCCCCCCTTCCATGAATTTCCCTGAGCCATGTTGGGTTCTCTTTAAGTCTACTTCAGGGATGAGGTCTTGGGAGCCTCTCTCTCTGGATATCTGGTTTGGTAGGAGTTGAGCGTTGTCTGTGTCTGTCTCCTTCACCCTTATGCTAATACCAGGTTCACCAAGGAAGCAGAACTCTTGCTCATTTCCCAAGTTACTCTATGGTTTCAGCTGGGGCCCTGATGAAGTACGATGGGCTGATTTTCTGCTCAGTTTCTGCGTCCATCTGAAAAAGAGAAGCAAATTCTCCAACGGAGAGTGAAGTCAGCTCCAGATGAATGGGATAACCATTATTAGTCTAGAGAGAATTTAATAGGTGTAGGCCCTCTTGTAGGTCAAGATTGGTGGGAGCTTGATATTAGAGAGTGAACTTATTTTTTCTGACTTGTTTCCCAGTTCCAGCTCAGTAGATCTGTTAGCTAATTCAAGAGCAGTTGGTAACCCAACATGGCTGTGTGCCAGTATTGCACTTGGGTGTCACATCCATTTGTTTGCTGCTGAGTAGCTTAGACCAAGAGTTGCTTTGGCCTATGTATGTTTTGATTCACCATTGATCTAAAAGCAATGGAGCTAGCTGACCATGAGCTGATAGCTCTGAAATCCTTCCTCTCAGATATTTTTCACTGTAACTAGTGTGCTCCTCCAACCAGCTGTATCTAGTGTTTTCTCTATCAATAGATTTGCCTACTTGGGTGTTTGAAATAAAATAATCTATAATACTGGATCTACTGTGTCTGCCTTCCTCTACCTAGCATAATGCTTCAAGTCCATTAAAATTGTGGTAGTTATCAGTAATTCTTTACTTTTTCTGCTTTGGTAAAATCCTACTTCACAAATATACCACATTTTCTATGTTGATGGACATTTATTTTGTTCTATTTCTTGACATTTTTCTATTTTTACTATTTACTTGTGTGTGAATGTAGGTGTACATTTGTAGAGTGTGTATATATAGATACACACATGCCATGGTGCATATGTGGAGGTCAGAGGACAACTTTAGGATGTCTCTCCTCTCCTTCCATTTTCTTTTGAGAATGGGTCTCTCTTGATGTGGCTGATGATGCTTGCAACTTCCAGATTCTCTTAATTCTGGCTCCCATTTCCATAGGCACATTGGGATTATGGCTCCATGTGCCACTTTTGCACAATTTTACATTAGTGCTAAGATGGATTGAACTGGGGTCAGCAGGCTTGAATGCAAGAGCTTTTGAACAATAGAGTCATTTTTTACTTTCATGAATAATGCTCGCTGAGCATTCAACTAAAATATTCTATGTGGATAAATGTTGCCACTTGACTTGACTATATTGGTTGAGCGATCCAAGGGCAAGAAGAATCACTTATCAAGGACGTAAACAGGCAAAGAGCTTAACAGAAGACACTCAGTTTCCTCCTACTTAAAGCAGGGAATAATAACTTTCTTATAGGTTTTTATAAGGTTGCAAACAAATGTGAACCCTAGATACTTTCCAGTTATAAAGGTTCATAAATACATATAGAATCACATAGGCACTTAAAAAATTTTTTTGGTTTATTTTTATTTATTTATTTGAGAGTAACAGACAGAGAGAGAAAGAGGCAGAGAGAAAGAGAGACAGAGAGAATGGGCGTGCCATGGCCTCCAGCCACTGCAAATGAACTCCAGATGCGTGTACCCCTTTGTGCATCTGGCTAACGTGGGTCCTGGGGAATCGAGCCTCAAACAGGGGTCCTTAGGCTTCACAGGCAAGCGCTTATCCACTAAGACATCTCTTCAGTCCACATAGGCACTTTTGATATAACTTTATGGTATAATCTTTTGACATCAGTTTCCTTCAAAAATATTTTTGGAATTTCTTTGATAAGCTTAATAGATGTATGTCATGGAACAAGGCCCTGAACATTTGAGCCTATCCACATCTGTGCTTGCACGTTTGTGTTCTGTGGCACCAAGTCCTTCCATTTGAACTCTTCTGCTAGCTACACTCTGTTCAGGGAATCTCAACTGCCAGGTTTCCCAGGTGAATTAAGACAACCTTGAAGAACTCAAGCATGGTCACAGAGGAGCACTACTTCAGTTTCTACAAGAAAGTTTTCAGTTTCTGACAGCCTTATGTCTACCCTACAGTGAGCAGAGGCCTCAGTGTTCCACTGCTAAAACTGGGAGGAAGATGTCCAGTGTGAGCAGGTAAATGTTTGCAAAGCAGCCAAATCAAGAAGACTTCCATTCCAATTGGGTTCCATGAGGTCAGTCATGCTAGCATATGCTAGCAGGTGCTTCATAAAAGTTTTTTTTGTTGTTGTTGGGTTCTTTTTTTTTTTTTTTTTTTTTTTTGAGGTAGAGTCTCACTGTATCCCAGGCTAGCCTGGAATTCACTATGTCATCTCAGGGTGGCCTTGAACTTATGGAGATTCTCCTACCTCTACCTCCAAAGGGATTAAAGGTGTGTGACACCACACCTGGCAGTTTTCTGAATTTTTTTTAACTTTTTTTTTCCTTTCTTTATTGACAACTTCCATAATTGTAAATAATATCCCTCCCTCTCCCCACTTTTCCCTTTGAACCTCCATTCTCCATCATATTCCCCCACCCCCAATCAGTCTTTCTTTTATTTTGATGTCATGATCTTTTCCTCCTCTTATGATGGTCTTGCATAGGTAGTGTCAGGCGCTGTGAGGTCATGGATATCCAGGCCATTTTATGTCTGGAGGAGCACGTTGTAAGGAGTCTTACCATTCCTTTGGTTCTTACATTCTTTCCACCACTTCTTCCACAATGGACCCTGAGCCTTGGTAAAAGTTGTTCCTGTTCCTTGTTATGACTTAGAACCAGGAGGCTCTAACAATTGTCTTGCCTGCTCTATGGTAGTATGCTGGTACCTCCTTAGACTATGGTAATGGTAAATAGTAGTCGGATGGTCACAAACCACTTTTGCATGTATGCTCATAACTTCTTTCAGCAATCCAGGGAGCATTTCCTTTCCCCATAGAACAGGTACTTGAGACTAAAGGAAGGTAAAGTAGCTTCCCAAATGACAAGATTAAGCACCAATAATGTGGATAGTGGGGATTTGAAGTGTGTCCCCCAAATGATGTTGAAGTGTGATTGCTATTACCTCACAGTGTGGCAGACCATACTTATAGCATTATCTTTACAGAATTTACAATAAAGCCACTAGGGTGGGCTTTCTTGCAAAGTACATGGGTCCTTATAAGAAGGAGTTTGCAGGCCAGATAAGCCCACATGTGAACATAGAGGTAGACTGTGGAGTGAAATGTTTTGTTTGCTTGTCTTGTGTATGTGTGTGTTCATGTATGGTGGGGGTGTACATGCCACAACCCTTGTGTAGAGGTCAGAGGACAATCTTGTGCATTGAACCTTGCCTTCTACCATGTTTGAGGCAGGGCCTCTTTGTTGTTCTCCACTGCTATGCAAAACTAACTGCACTAAGAGATTCTAGGGGATTCTGCTGTCTCTGCCTACCATAAATGCACAGCAATCACATATACAGGAGACTGCATCCAGCCTTATGTATATTCTGGGGATCCAAATTCAGGCCATCACCCCTCTGTAGCAAGTGCTTTTACCCACTGAGTCAACTCCCCAGTTCATAGTGAGGGTTTTACCAGAGAGCTGAAAACACCAAAGATTGCCAGAAAGATTCAAGGAAGACATGAAATAGATTTTTTTTTTCTCTCAGTTGCCTCAAGGAATCAATCCTAATGGCACTTCACTTTGAGACTTCTTGTTTCCACAGCCAAGATACTACATTCTTACTGTTTAAGCTGTCAACTTTGTAGTACTTTCTTACAATAACCATGTTGTGAGCAATCAGGATTCAATGTCATGCTTGTCTAGAGCACCTGCAAGCATCTTGGGAATCATGAGAGGCACTTACCAGCTCCACAGGAGGGAATTTATATCTGGTGCTGCAAACCAAAAGCCCATGGCTGCAGAGGTCACAGGGCCTAGAAGAAAATCTATTACAGATTGCTAAATGTACATGTTTGCTCATCAAACTTACTTCTAAATATTTATATGTCTCCCCATAAGTCAGTATTGCTCTCAGCCTTGGTATAAGAAGCTTCTTGTTACAGGGCATGGTTACTGCAGAGACACATGACTGATCAAAGTCCTGAGAATAAATGACTGTTTGCTCAACCCTAAAAGGGACAAGTGCATCACCCCCTCCACTGCATAGGAAATAGTCCAGAAAAGGGGATACAAAGAATATAAGAGAAAGAGGATATGGAGGAGTGTTGTGGAATGCTATCTTCTCGACATGACATTGCTACTGTACTCAGGAACTCACAAAAGCTATGGTTGCCTGCACCAGATTGGTCTCATCAACACTGTATCACAGGTTGGGGAGGGTCTCATGAGGCCCCATCCTTCTGTGAAGAGTTATTGACAGTAGCTGGGGAAGGCAGAGTCATATTCTTTATATGTATAGCCACGTGTAAGTTGCCTGTGCTCCAATAAATAATCCCCACCCATGCTAATGTAATCAATCCTGATTACACTCAGTGGATCACAGAAAAGACGTGAATGAAAGAAGTGTACTAGTTGGGAAGCAGAGGTTCAGGGGTAGTGGGGGGATAAGAGAGGGAAATGGAATGAATATGATCAAAGGACATTATATACATGTATGAAATTACCAAAACTGAAGAAAATATTAGCTACAAAAGGGAAAGCAGATGCACAAAAGTACAAATACCCTTTTCTTTAGTTTACTAGGAAATATCAGAAACTAACACCTCTATATTGTACCCAAAGGATTACTCTCAGCCCATAATGTAGTGCTCATTAAATTTTGTTCTAGTCACAGTTTTAACTAAACTGACATCGTACCAGTTAGGAAAAAGCCTGAACAAGGAATTGTATTTAGGACCTCTAGCTACAATATACCATTCTTTTTCTAACAAAGTTCTCTTAATATACAAATGTTTATCAAGATATATGTGGTTTCTCAGCTAACATAAGACATTGTCAAAATAAAACCGGAACTTACAAAGAATAGAAGTCTTTTTATGGAGGACTTCTGGGTAAGATGGCAGCTTAGGAGCCATGCCAAACCAGCCTAGGGAGGGATTTAAGCAAAACCCCAGCAAAATACACTCTTCTTCTGAAAAGTGAAAGTGTACAGGTTATTCTTAGACACAGCAGAAAAATCAGAGAGACCAAGACCCATTAGAAAGGAGGAAAATGGCCAGAGTCCCACTGAGGCGATAACGGCCTGTGATCCATGCACCTGTATAGCACAATCCCACCAGGTAAGCCGGGCGGCAGCAGCAGCAAAGACCAAGCCATAGGCGTTTCAGCTCCATCAGCCTTCTTGCAAAGTTAAGAAATCTGAAGGAAAGACAGCTGAGATCAAATAAAGAGTTACTGAAAGTGCAAGCAACTCCAAAAGTCTGAACTCTCTTATCCCCCACCATCAGGACAGCATTCAGGCCTCAGTGGCAGTGCAGCCAGCAGAGCTGATCAGAGGTACAGATGCACAGCATGGAGGGATCGAGGCGGGCACTCAGCATTGGTGAGATTGGAAGCCACCCCAAAAGTAACGAGGCTGACTGACAAAAAAAAAAAAAAAAAAAGTACATAGTCCTGCAAGAGCTAATCTCTTTTTTGCTTGTCAGAGCAGGTTATGGGGTATATTCTTGGTTGGCTTCACCATCTTCAAATAACTTGTACTTGGAGGTTGAATTTTGTTGCCTTTGGTGCTTTCATATATATAGGGCCTTTGTTTTTAACTTCTGTCATTATTGGAGGCAAGGTCTGATTCAGATCCAGGTTGTCCTGGAATCCAATTCAGAACAGAAATCTCTACCTCCCAGCTGACAAGATTAAGGGTGTAGAACAACACACACCCTTGGTAATTTTGGCTTTATATGACTATCTGTTTGTGTTAATCCCCGCAATTGCATACTTTGTGCTGATTATTATTGGTTGTGTATGTTACTCAGTTGAAGTTTGGAAATTCCCAATAAATTATTCCAAACAGTCCACTAGAATACTTGCTTAGCAAGCAAACTCAACATCAGTGATTACTTCTGTGGCTTGATTGGCAGACAAGAGCTACATCTGGCACCTTGAACTCATATCCTGAGGGTATATAGAGGTGGATTGCCACATCTGGGAACACTGCAGATAAGTATAAAACTCAAGAACCATAATTCAGGATGCAAAAGTCACTACAATACAATACAAGAAACTCAAGGAATCAGGATAATATAGTCCCACCAAAAACTATAAATCCATCAAAAATGATCACCAATAAGACTGTTTTAGATGAAATGCCTGAGAAAGATTTCAAAAAAAAAAAAAAAATGATGGTATCTATACTGAAAGAAATCAGAGAAGAAAAGAGGGAATCAAAGAAGAAAACAAAGGAATTAAAGAAGAAAACAAACTTCTGAAAGAGAACACAGAAAACCAACTTAATGAAATAAAGAGGTCATTATAAGATATGAGTAAGGAAATAGAAATACTGAAGAAAAACCAGGCTAAAATACTGGCTCTGAAGAATACAGACAATGACATAAAAAATTCTGTGGAAAGTCTCACCAGTAGAATGGATGGAGGAAAGAACAGAATATTTAAACAAAAAGACCAGGTAACAGATATAATATAGTCCAACAAAGAGAAAGACAAGCTAGTAGCAAGGTATGAATGGGAATTTCAAGATATCCAGGAAATGATGAAAAGATCAAACATAAGAATTCAGGGTATAACAGAAAGAGAATTTCAATCCAGAGGCCTAGTAGGTATTTTCAACAAAACCATACAAGAAAAATCTCCCCAAATTGGGAAATGCAGATATAAGAAGTGTTTAGAACAAACAGACAAAATCTGGAAAGAACCTCTCCTCACCATGTTATAATTAAACTACTAAACACACAAACCAAAGAAAATATATTGAAAGCAGTTAGAGAGAAGCAAGTCACCTACAAAGGCAAGCCTATCAGAATAACTGCAGATTACTCAACACAAACTTTAAAAGCCAGAAGGGCTTGGAATGATGGATTCCAAGTTCTGAAACACAACTACTATCAACTAAGATTACTTTATCCTGCAAAGCTATCTATCCAAATTTATGGAGAAATAAGGACATTCCACAACAACAACAACCACAACAACAACAAAACAGGCTAAATAAATTTATGACAACTAAGCAAGCTCTACAGAAAATACTTGAAAGAATTCTTAATGCCAAAGAGAAATCAAAACACACACAGGAGGAAGGAGGAAAAAATAAACCCCACTCAAATAACAGTTAAAACAAAAAAGCAAAGGGAAAACAGGAAACAGTACCTGTTTTTCCTTTGCTTTTCTGTTTTAACAAAAAAAGAAGAATGGAGAGACTAAATGCATACCTTTCAATAATAACTCTTATTAAAGCAGTGGTCTCAATGCACCATGCAAAAGACACAGGCTTGCAGACTGGATTAAAAGGCAGGATTCTGCCATTTGTTGCCTCTAGGAAACTCATCTCTCAATAAAAGATAGACGCTGCCTTAGCGTGAAAAGATAGAAAATAGTATTTCAAGCAAATGAGCTTAGGAAACAAGCAGGGGTTGCTATCCTAATATCTGATAGGATAAACTTCAACATTAGTGAAGGAAGATAAAGAAGGTCATTTTATACCAATTAAAGGAACTCTCCAGCAGGAGGACATTATGATCATACACATATATGCACCTAATGTGGAGGCTTCCAGTTTTATCAAACAGAAACTATTACACTTAACATCACAGATAACATCAAATGCAACTGTAGTGGGAGACTTCAATACACGACTCTCATCAACTGACAGGTCATCCCAACAAAAAATAAACAGAGAGACATCTGAACTAAATTATGTCATGGAACAAATGTTCCTAACAGATATATACATAACATTCCATCCAAATGCTGCAGAATATACATTTTTCTTAGCAGCATATGGAACATTCTCTAAAATAGACCATATATTAGGACACAAAGCAAATCTCAACAAATACAAGAAAATTGAAATAATCTCTTGAACTCTATCTGACCACAATGGGATTAAACTGCAAATCAGCAACAAGAAAAACTAGCATACAGAAATTCGTGGAGAATAAACAGGACACTATTTAATGATCAAGGGGTCATTGAAGAAATCAAAAAGGAAATCAATAAATTCATAGAATCAAATAATGATGATAATACAACATTCCAAAACCTTTGGGACACAATGAAGGCAGTCCTGAGAGGGAAATTTATAGTTCTCAGTGACAATATTAAGAAACTAGAGAGTTCACAAATAAACAATTTAATTCTCCACCTTAAGGCATTGGGAAAAAAAAGAAAAAAGCAAACCAAAAATCAGTAGATGAGAAGAAATCATAAAGATTAGGGCAGAAGCTGGGCATGGTGGTGCACATCTTTGATCCCAGCACTTGGGGGGCCAAAGTAGGAGGATTGCCATGTGTTTGAGGCCACGCTGAGACTCCATAGAAAGAAAAAAAAAAAAAGATTAGGGCAGAAATTAATGAAATAGAAGCCAAAAAACAATCCAAAGAATCAACAAAACAAAGTGTTGGTTCTTTTAGAGGATAAACACAATTGATAAACCCTTAGCAAATCTGACCAGAAGAAAGAGAGAAGAGAAAAAATATTAGTATAATTAGAGATGAAAAATGCACTACTACAACAGATACCAAAGAAATTCACACACGTATAATGACATACTTTAAGAATATATATGCCTCTAACTTTGAAAGTCTTGAAGAGATGGATAATTTCCTTGATTCATATGACCTACCAAAATTAAATCAAGATGAGTTAAACAATTTAAATAGACCCATAACAAGTACAGAGATCCAAGCAGTTATAAAAAATCTCCCACCTAAAAAAAGCCCAGGCCTAGATGGATTCACTGGCAAATTTTACCAGACCATCATGGAAGAACTAACACCAATGCTTCTCAAATTTTCCATAAAATAGAAAAGTAAGGAATTCTACTGAACTCCTTCTGTGAAGCCAGCATCACCCTCATACCAAAACCAGGCAAAGACAGAACAAGAAAAGAAAATTACAAACCAATCTCCCTCATGAACATAGATGCAAAATTTCTGAACAAAATATTGGCAAAAAGAATATATCAAAAAGATTATTCACCCTGACTAACTTGGCTTTATCCCAGGGATTCAGGGATGGTTCAACATATGCAACTTGATAAATGTAGTACATCATATAAATGGTCTGAAGGACAAAAATCACATGATCATCTCAATAGACTCAGAAAAGGCATTCAACAAAATCCAAAGTCCTTTCATGGTAAAAGTATTACAAAAACTAGGACTAGAAGGAACATATCTCAACATAATAGAAGCTATTTATGACAAACCTACAGCCAACAGAATACTAAATGGTAGAAAACTCGAAGCTTTTCCACTAAATTCAGTAACAAAACAAAGGTATCCACTGTCCCTACTTTTATTTAATATAGTACTAGATGTCTTAGCTTAATTACTTACTTAATTACTTAGAAGTAATTATTCAGAGATACTCATAAAAGGGATACAGATTGGAAAGGAAGAGATCAAATTATCACTATTGGCAGATGATATTATTCTGTACATTAAAAAACCCTAAAAACTCTACCAGCAAACTGTTAGAGCTGATAAACACTTTTAGCAACATAGCAGTATACAAAATAAATACACAGAAATCAGTAGCTTTGTTATATACTAACAACAAATGTGCAGAGAATGAAATCAGGGAAACTCTCCCATTCACAATTGCCTCAAAAAAAAAATTTAAAAAGTACCTTGGAATACATTTAACTAAGAAAGTGAAGGAGCTCTACAATGAGAACTTTAAAACACTCAAGCGAGAAATTGCAGAAGACACAAGGAAATGGAAAGATTGCCCATGTTCTTGGATAGAGTCAATATTGTGAAGAGTCAATCTTACCAAAGTAATCTACACATTTAATGCAATTCCCATAAAAATTCCAATGGCAATCTTCACAGGAATAGAAAAAAAAATCCTAAATTTCATTTGGAAGCACAAAACAAAACAAAAAAAAAAAAAAAAAGAGGACTTCTGGTTACGATGGCGGTGTAGGTACCACGCCAAAGCAGCCTAGGGGGGAAAAAGACCAAAAAAAACTCAGCAAAATACATACACACTTTTACTAAAAAGTGAAGTGTATAGGAAATTGAAGTGGCAGCGGAGAAGTAGAAGAATTCCAGAGCATCCAGAGCCTGCACAGGCGGGAAAAGCGGCTCCGGCAGCTCGGCCAACCGCTGCAGCTGCGGTGCACCACAAAGCCACCAGACTCGGCTTCGGCCACAGGAAAAGCCAGGTGCGGGAGCTTTCCCTCATGCCATGCTCTCTGCAACTCGGGAAACATGAGGGGAGAGCAGCAGCGAGCAACGGAGGAGCAGACCGCGAGGTAGAAGAACACGTGGAACAGCGAGAGAAGTGGAGGAGCTGTGGCTCCCTCCCCTCCCCCACTGCCTGAGGCCAGCTCCAGCGAACAGAGCAGCGGCCCGGGACCCAGCCACACAAACTTGGGCTGATAGCAGGACCCAAGCAGGAGCAGAGTTTGGCAGCAACATCAGTGGCTCCAGCACTGGTAACAGCGGCCCCAGCAGCAGCAGACCCATGAGTGGCAGCAGCAGCAGACTTGGCAGCAGCAGCTTCAGGGGGAGCAGCAGCAGTGGACACAGCAGCAGCAGCAGCTTCAGCAGCAGTGGTGGCTCCAGCAGTGGCAGCTAAAACAGCAGCAGAGGCAGCAGCAGCAGTGGGTCCAGCAGCAACACCTTCAGCAGCAGTGGCTACAGACCCAGCACGGGCAGCTTGAGAAGCAGCAGTTCCAGCAGCAGGGGTGCTGATCTGCAGGGCCACACTTGCCAGGCTTGGTTTTCCCCGTAGGAAAAGCAAGTGCCCAGCTCCAGAAATCAGAACAGCAGTCTGACGACCCAGGCAGCAACTTGACTGAGACCAAAATCATCCAAGGTAACTGGGATTGCACCAGGGAAGGGTCTCACTTGGTCGCAAGCTGACTTGGATCCTTCAACAGACCAGAAATCTTAACCTCTTTGTTGATAGTGGATCTGGTCGTTATAATAACTACTCTTGCATACATACTCGGGGCTGTTTTTGATTGAATGTGTACAGTGTTTAGTTAAATTTTAGAATCTACCTGTACTTTATTCCACTCAGCCTGCTTGAATGTTCCTATAGCAGGGAAACTCAACCCCTAAGAATATCTTTGTAGATACTGTGAGAGTCTTAAGAGCCACACCTAACACCTTAAGCTCCTACCCTGAAAATATATTACATCAAATCAATTGATACAGCTAAGAATACAGAGCTAGCTAGAAAATCCAAGCATTAACTTAATCCGAGATGCAAAAATATATACATTATAACACAAGAAACACTACAAAGCAAGATGATATAAATCCACCTAAAAGTATTAATGCATCAGAAATGTCCTCCAGTGAGAAAGAGTTAGAAGAAATGCCTGAGAAAGAGTTCAAAAGAATGATTGAAAATATGTTCAAAGAGGTCAAAGAACACATCAAAACAATCAAAGAAGAAATCAAAGAGGAAATCAAGGAGGAAATCAAAGGAGTCAAAGAAGATGCAGGACAACAATTTAATGAAATAAAGAAGGCAATACAAGACATAAATAAGGAAATAGAAATAATAAAGAAAAACCAGTCAGAATTACTAGCAATGAAGAACACAGTTAATGAAATAAAAAAAACTCTGTAGAAAATCTCACCAGTAGGATGGATGAGGGAGAGGAAGAATATCTAAGCTAGAAGACCAGGTGGCAGACCTAATGCAGTCCAACAAAGAGAAAGACAAACTTATAGAAAAGTATGAGTGGGAATTTCAAGATATTCAGGACACTATGAAAAGATCCAATATAAGAATTCAGGGCATAGTAGAAGGAGAATAACTCCACTCCAGAGGCATAGTAGGCGTCTTCAACAAAATCATAGAAGAAAATTTCCCCCAAATTGGGAAAGAGGTGCCAATGCAGATACAGGAAGCCTTTAGAACCCCAGCCAGACAAAACCCAGAAGGAACTTCTCCTCGCCATATTATAATCAAACTTCCAAACACACACACCAAAGAAAAAATATTGAAAGCAGTTAGAGAGAAAAATCAAGTTACCTACAAAAGCAAGCCCATCCGGATTACAGCAGATTATTCAACACAAACATTTAAAGCCAGAAGGGCTTGGAGTGATATATTCCAAGTTCTGAAAGATAACAACTGTCAACCAAGGTTACTTTATCCTGCAAAGTTATCCATTCAAATAGATGGAGAAATAAAGACATTCCATGACAAAAGCAGGTTAAAGAAGTATTTGAAGACAAAACCAGCTCTACAGAAAATACTTGATAGAATCCTCCATGCTGAAGAAAAGGAAAAGCACACATATAAGGAACCTAGATAAAACAAGCAATACTCAAATACTAGTTAAGAGAAGAGAGCGCAGGTAGAACCAGAAACACACACACACACACACACACACACACACACACACACACACACACACAAAATGGCAAACATAAATACAAACCTTTCAATAATATCTCTTAATATCAATGGCCTCAATGACCCAACGAAAAGACATAGATTTGCAGAATGGGTTAAAAAGAAGGATCCCACAAGTTGTTGTCTCCAAGAAACTCACCTTTCTACAAAGGATAGACATTATCTTAGGGTGAAAGGTTGGAAGACGGTGTTTTAAGCAAATGGGCCTAGAAAACAAGCAGGGGTTGCTATCCTAATACCAGACAGGGTAGACTTTAGTTCGACGTTAGTCAAGAAAGATAAGGAAGGTCAATTTATATTGACTAAGGGCACACTCCAACAGGAGGACATTACAATCCTAAACATATATGCACCTAACATGGGGGCTCCCAAATTCGTCAAACAAACACTATTAGAACTAAGGTCACAGATAGCACCAAACACAGTGGTGGTGGGTGACTTTAACACCCCACTCTCATCAATTCACAGGTTATCCCGGG
This sequence comes from Jaculus jaculus, assembly GCF_020740685.1. Lineage (NCBI taxonomy): Eukaryota > Metazoa > Chordata > Mammalia > Rodentia > Dipodidae > Jaculus > Jaculus jaculus. Next base: position 26,719,856 of record NC_059115.1, read on the forward strand.
AAAGAATAAACAGAAAGGCATCTGGACTAAATGAGGTCATAGAAGGAATGGACCTAACAGATATATACAGGACATTTCATCCAAAGGCTGCAGAATATACATTCTCTTCAGCAGCACATGGAACATTCTCTAAAATAGACCATATATTAGGACACAAAGCAAATCTTAACAAATTCAGGAAAATTGAAATAATTCCTTGCATTCTATCTGACCATAATGGAATTAAACTACAAATCAGTAGCAAGAAAGGCTATAGAGCATACACAAAATCATGGAAACTAAACAATACACTACTAAATGATGAATGGGTCAATGAAGAAATCAAAAAGGAAATCAAAAACATTATAGAGTCAAATGATAATGAGAACACAACATACCAAAATCTCTGGGACACAATGAAGGCAGTTCTAAGAGATAAATTTATAGCCTTAGTGCCTATATTAAAAATTAGAAAGGTCGCAAGTAAATGACCTAGTGCTTTGCCTTAAAGCCTTGGAAAAAGAAGAACAAGGCAAACCAAAAATCAGTAGACAGGAAGAAATAATAAAGATTAGGGCAGAAATTAATGAGATAGAAACAAAAAGAACAATCCAAAGAATTAATGAAACAAAGAGTTGGTTCTTTGAAAGGATAAACACGATTGATAAACCCTTAGCAAATCTGACCAAAACAAAGAGAGAAGAGACACAAATTAATAAAATCAGAGATGAACAAGGTAACATCACAACAGATTCCAGAGAAATTCAAAAAATCATAGGGACATACTATAAAAGCATATACTCCACAAAGTATGAAAATCTGAAAGAAATGGATGATTTCCTTGATCTATATGACCTACCTAAATTAAATCAAGATGAGATTAATCACTTAAATAGACCTATAACAAACATGGAGATCCGAACAGTTATCAATAATCTCCCAACTAAAAAAAGCCCAGGCCCACATGGATTCACTGCTGAATTTTACCAGACTTTTAAGGAAGAGCTAACACCATTGCTTCTTAAGCTTTTCCAGGAAATAGAAAAAGAAGGAATTCTACCAAACTCCTTCTATGAGGCCAGCATCACCCTGATACCAAAACCAGGCAAAGAGAGAACAAAAAAAGAAAATTACAGACCAATCTCCCTCATGAACATAGATGCAAAAATTCTCAACAAAATATTGGCAAACAGAATACAAGAGTATATCAAAAAGATCATTCACCCTGACCAAATAGGCTTTATCCCAGACATGCAGGGATGGTTCAACATACGCTAATCTATAAATGTAATACATTACATAAACGGGTTGAAGGACAAAATCACATGATCATCTCATTAGACGCAGAGAAAGCATTTGACAAAATCCAACATCCCTTCATGATAAAAGTCCTACAGAGACTGGGAATAGAAGGAACATATCTCAATATAATAAAGGCTATTTATGACAAGCCTACAGCCAACATATTACTAAATGGGGAAAAACTGGAAGCTTTTCCACTAAAATCAAGAACAAGACAAGGGTGTCCACTGTCCCCACTTTTATTTAATATAGTTTTGGAAGTCTTAGCCATAGCAATAAGGCAAGAGACACACATAAAAGGGATACAAATTGGAAAGGAAGAAATCAAGTTAACATTATTTGCAGATGACATGATTCTATACATAAAGGACGCTAAAGACTCTACTAGCAAGCTGTTAGAGCTGATCAAAACCTACAGCAATGTAGCAGGATACAAAATAAATACACAGAAATCAGTAGCCTTCATATATGCTAACAACAAACACACAGAGGATGAAATCAGAGAATCACTCCCATTCACAATTGCATCAAAAAAAATAAAATACCTTGGAATAAACCTAACCAAGGAAGTAAAGAATCTCTACAATGAGAACTTTAAAACACTCAAGCGAGAAATTGCAGAAGACACTAGAAAGTGGAGAAACATCCCTTGTTCCAGGATTGGAAGAATAAATATTGTGAAAATGGCAATCTTACCTAAAGCAATCTACACATTTAATGCAATGCGTATCAAAATTCCAAAGGCTTTCTTCATGGAGATAGAGAAAACAATCCAAAAATTCATGTGGAATCACAAAAAACCTTGAATATCTAAAATAATACTGAGCAACAAAAAAGAGGCTGGTGGTATCACCATACCTGATTTTAACCAACACTACAGAGCCATAGTAACAAAAACAGCATGGTACTGGCACAAAAACAGACATGTAGATCAGTGGAACAGAATAGAGGACCCAGATGTAAGCCCAAGTAGCTATAGCCACCTGATATTCGATAAAAATGCCAAAAATACTCATTGGAGAAGAGACAGCCTCTTCAACAAATGGTGTTTTGAAAACTGGATATATATCTGCAGAAGGATGAAAATAGATTCTTCTCTCTCGCCATGCACAAGAATTAAGTCCAAATGGATTAAATACCTTAACATCAGACCTGAAACTCTGAAACTGCTAGAGAAAAAAGTAGGGGAAACCCTTCAACATACTGGTCTTGGCAAAGACTTTCTGAATACAACCCCAATTGCTCAGGCAATAAAACCACAGATTAACCACTGGGACCTCATGAAATTACAAAGATTTTGCACCACAAAGGACACAGTGAAAAAAGCAAAGAGGCAACCTACAGAATGGGAAAAAATCTTCGCCAGCTATATATCTGATAAAGGATTAATATCTAGGCTATACAAAAAACTCATGAAGTTAAATAATAAGGAATCAAACAAGCCAATCAAAAAATGGGCTATGGAGCTAAATAGAGAGTTCTCAAAGGAAGAAATATGAATGGCATATAAGCATCTAAAAAAAATGTTCTACGTCACTACTCATCAGGGAAATGCAGATTAAAACTACATTGAGATTCCATCTCACTCCTGTCAGATTGGCCACCATCATGAAAACAAATGATCATAAATGTTGGCGGGGATGTGGAAAAAAAGGAACCCTTCTGCACTGCTGGTGGGAATGCAATCTGGTCCAGCCATTGTGGAAAACAGTGTGGAGGTTCCTAAAACAGCTAGAGATTGATCTACCATATGACCCAGCTATAGCACTCCTAGGCATATATCCAAAGGACTCATCTCATTTCTTTAGAAGTACGTGCTCAACCATGTTTATTGCTGCTCAATTTATAATAGCTGGGAAATGGAACCAGCCTAGATGTCCCTCAACTGATGAGTGGATAATGAAGATGTGGCACATTTATACAATGGAATTCTACTCAGCGGTAAAGAAAAATGAAGTTATGAAATTTGCAGAAAAATGGATGGACCTGGAAAGTATTATCCTAAGTGAGGTAACCCAGACCCAGAAAGCCAAGCACCACATGTTCTCTCTCATATGTGGATCCTAGCTACAGATGACTGGGCTTCTGCGTGAGAATGAAAGTACTTAGTAGCAGAGGCCAGTAAGTTAAAAAGGAGACATAAAGGGTAGAGAAAGGAAGGGAGGAGGATACTTAATAGGTTGATATTGTATATATGTAATTACAATGATTGTAATGGGGAGGTAATATGATGGAGCATGGAATTTCAAATGGGAAAGTGTGGGGGTGGGTAGGGAGGGAATTACCATGGGATATATTTTATAATCATGGAAAATGTTAATAAAAATTAAAATAATAATAATAATAATAATAACCATACAAAAAGATGAAAAAAAAGAAACTTTATGTTGTATATATGTAAGTACAATGATTGTTAAGGGGAGGTAATATGATGGAGAATGGAATTTCAAAGGAGAAAGTTGGGGGGGAGGGAATTAACACGGGATTTTTTTATAATCATGGAAAATGCTAATAAAAATTAAAAAAAAAACCCTCAAATAGCCAAAGTGATTTTGAGCAACAAAAATAAGGCTGGTGATATCACCATACCCAATTTTAAGATATATTGCAAAGCCATAGTAACAAAAACAGCATTATATTGGCACAAAGACAGACATGTAGATCAATGGAACAGAATTGCGGACCCAGATGTTAATCCAGGCAGCTACAGCCATCTGACTTTTGACAAAAATGCCAAAAAAGGCAGCCTTTTCAACAAGTGGTGCTGGGAAAACTGGATATCTATATGCAGAAAGATGAAAATAGATTCTTGTTTTTCTCCATGCACAAGAATCAAATCCAAGTGGATCCGGGACCTTAATATCAGGTCTGAAACTCTGAAATTGCTACAGGAAAAGATAGGGGAAACCCTTCAACATATAGGTAATGACTTTCTGAATATAACCTCAATTCCTCAGAAAATAAAACCACTGATCAACTACTGGGATCTCATGAAATTACAAAGCTTTTGTACAGCAAAGGACATTGTGAATAGAGGAAAGAGACAACCTACAGAATGGGAGAAAATCTGTGCCAGTTACACGTCTGACAGAGGATTAATATCCAGAATATACAAAGAACTCAAAAAACAAAACAATAAGAAATCAAAATAACCCAGTCAAAAAATGGGTTATGGAACTAGAGAGTTTTCACTGGAAGAAATAGAGATGGCATATAAACATCTAAACAAGTGTTCTCCATCCTTAGCTGTTGGGCACTGTCAAGCACAGCCTGGAGCCTTTAGGAGAGGGGCCTGAGATTCCAGGCATGGCTAAGGATTCCCAGGGTAGAGGAGGCCACTCCCTCTCCAAGCCCAACACACCTGAACTTATGCTCTGCCCATAGCTCTGTGACCTTTGGCCAGTTGCCTAGGAAACTCCTTATCATCCCTCACATAGCCCATCTTCCTGGGACCCTAGATCACCTGATACCCCCACATTACCTATGTGCTAGAATCAATATCCCCTATGCTACTTAAGCTTCAGAAATGAACTTGGTATGTACAATCCCATTAGGACTCTTCCCCCACCCTTAAATGCTTACGAACCCATTTCACTGACAATAAATGGAGAGAGCTGTTCAACTTTCTCCCAGGAGTGTTTTTCTCATCAGGGGCTCACCCACTCCTTGTTGCCTGAATGCCTTTGTGGGGGGGAGGATTGCAGCTGGCCCTTGGAGCAAGAATCCAGGAACCCACACTTATCCATCAGGGAATGCAAATTAAAACTACCTTGAGATTCCATCTCTCTCCTGTCAGAATGGCTACCATCAAGAAAACAAATAACAATAAATGTTGGTGAGGATGTGGTAAAAAGGGAACCCTTCTGCACTGTTGGTGGGAATGTAATCTGGTACAGCCATTGTGGCAATCAGTGTGGAGGTTCTTGAGACAGCTAACAATAGATTTGCCATATGATCCAGCTATAGCACTCCTAGGCATATATCCTGATGACTCTTCTCACTGCCTCATAAATAATTGCACAACCATAATTATTGCTGCTCTATTCACAATAGCTAGGAAATGGAACCAGCCTAGATGTCCATCCACACATGAATGAATAATAAAGATGTGGTACATTTACACAATGGAGTTCTATTCAGTGGTAATTAAAAATGAAATTTGCAGGGAAATGGATGGATCTGGAAAGGATTATAATAAGTGAGGTAACCAAGGCCCAGAAAGCCAAATGTGGCATGTTCTCTCTTATATGTGGATCCTAGCTACTTGTGTGTGATCTGGAAACAAAAATCAGTAGCAAAGGTCTATAAACTAGAAAAAGGCTATAAGGGAGATAAGAGAGGGAAGGTCTTAAAAGGATGGTATTGTATATATGTAAGTAGAAGAATAGATTACAGGGAGGGGAAAGGCCAAAGTGAGATCAGGGGAAGAGATTTTATAAAAGAAGGGCAGGTGGGGAGGGTCAATCAAAATTCAAGATATTCTGAATAAGACATATGAAAATCTACTTTCTTAAATAATGGCACATCCAGAAGCCATAGATTGTTACTAGAAAATTTTCAGTGCCTGGGATAGGATACCTTCCAGTGATTCATTGGCCAGGGAGGTCTATGTTACCTCCAAAACCATTACAGGCTATTGCAAGGCCCTTAGTTCCCCCTAAGAGAGAGATGGTAAGACTCTATTGCTGACAACTTCACATGCCAGAGAGGCAAAGTCACTGAGAAATCAAGTTTTTGCTGAACATAAAACCTTCTACCAGGCAACTGAAAGCTGGCAAAAACTGCAGAAGTCATCAGCGATGAACACAGTGGACACTGGAAACCTCAAGTTTGGCCAGACAGGCCAAATGACTGAACGAGTGCAATAGTGGCATGTGCTCTGGGAAGAACCAGCTGCTCTCTAATTAGTCTGAAAGCCCACTCTATGGATGGGAATATGTTCCTGGAACTGAAAACCTAATCAAAAGCCTATGGCAGGGGAGGTCATGGGCCTTAGGGGTATAAAGCCTGATCTTATCTGGATAAATGCCTATATTACTCTCACCAAATTGCCCTGAAAGTACTATACTTAATGTTCATACTCATATTTAATGCTACTCTCACTTCTGGTTAGAGAAGCCTCTCTTTTCAGATAGCAGTGGCCACTGGGATGACCCAAATGGCAACAAAGTTCTGCGAAGAAGGGATGGAGGAGTTTCCAGCACTGAAATATCTCACATCCTCCAAAGCTCAGAGTCCACTGCGGAAGAAATGGCGGAAAGAATGTAAGAGCCAAAGGAAGGGTACCACTCCTGACATACAACTGTCCAGACAGATTTTGGCCTCGATATCCAAGACCTCACAGTGCCTAGCAATACCCACACAAGACCCTCATAATAGGAGAAAAAGATGATGACATCAAATTAAAATAGAGACTAATGGAGAGGGGAAGGGGATATGATGGAGAGCAGAGCTATGAAGGAGAAAGTGGGTAAGGGGAGGGGAGGGAAATACCATGGTTTGTGGTCTGTAAGTATAGAAGTTGTCTAGATATATATATGTGTGTGTATTTTTTAAAAAAGAAGTCCATAGGAGTCAAAGCAAGGTTTTAACTACCTAAGATTATCTGTACAGTGCCACATTGTAGCATCATAAATATAATTGTTTCATATATATATATATATATATATATATATATATATATATATATATATACATACATACATACATATATATAATTCCCATGGTGATCCCACAAGATATGATAAAATTAAAAACATCTCCACATGCCTATATTAGGCTTAAAGAAAATATGTTTTCTTAATACAAAAAGTATTCTCAATAAGTATGTTAATAATTCAACATGTAAAGGCTTTAATGAGCCAAGTTTTACCAATGCCCCCAAATTAAGTCACTATAAAAAGTGCAATTTAGCTGGGCGTGGTGGCGCATGCCTTTAATCCCAGCACTTGGGAGGCAGAAGTAGGAGGATCACCATGAGTTTGAGGCCACCCTGAGATTACATAATGAATTCCAGGTCAGCCTGGGCTACACAGACCCTACCTCAAAAAAAAAAAAAAAAGTGCAATTTCCTGAGAGATGGGGAACAGAACACATATAAGTGAGCCCTACTTTTGTTTTCAGGATCCACACTGTGACCTACACCTAGCCACCTGGAGAAAGAACTTGTGATTGCATTGATTGAAGTGACACTCTGGTAAAATCTCATTCTCGAATACCGCAGATGATACCAGAATGCATATCTGCTCCAGTTCACCCTCATAGTGGAATTGAAGACATAGCATTGTCATAATCTTCCACACATTTGTTCAACTTGATGAGGCTTCAGGAATCAATAATAGTTCATGAGAAAATACATACACAATGACCATGTTCATCATGTTTTCCTGCATCATATCTCTATATTGTTTTAGGATGCAGAGTGACCTCATTTTATGCATCTGATTAGCAATAGCATCATTTGATGTGTGAGCTAGGCAAAGCAAGCTATTCTATTAAGTTTCTTATGAACATCCCTACTCCAGTCTGTGCTCCTTCAAGTGAAATCTATTCCACATGTATTTAAGCAAAACCTGATTCAGGGCAAGCACAGGGAGGAAAGGCCAGTGAATGGAGAAGATGGAAACCGCACATGTGCACAGACTGCCAGGGGGATAAAGTTGGTCTTTAGAGAGCAAAGAAAGAGGCTAGATTATGGCAGAGCAGGCAGTTTGGGTCAAGGGCGTGAAGCCTTTCTTTGTTGGCCTGCTACGGAAACCATGACAGTAATGGAGTTAGGAGCAAGGCAGCCTCCATTTTGTGGGTGGTTAGTCACGGTAACAGGCCCAAATGAACAAAAGTGATCAAAACCTGCCAAACACAAGTAATATCCAGTGGGTACATCCTACAGGGACATAGTACAGACCTAGGGACCACAACTGGAATTGCTAGAAAAGGAGGTCCTGTAGGTACCAATTGCCAGGCCTAGATAAGAACAGTCTAGGAATATAGATTATTTCAGGAAATAAGGCTGATCTACTTCCTCACATTCTATATGAAACCTAAAAGAGAAAGGTGAGGAAAAGGACCTCAAACCAGTAGCCTCTTCTTTGGGCCAATCAAATTACTTCCTTTGTTCTCTAAACTTGTGTCCAATTGCTGCTTGCCAACACTGCTTTGTCCTCTCCCTGTTGCATGGAGCCATAATTCTACTTCTCAAAAATTTTTCTTGCTTGCACTCTATTGCACCATTTGTGGGACAATGAACTCTGATCCAGAAAAATCAGTAACAATAAAACCCAATAAAATGAGTAATTTTAACTGTGTAAGGGTATTGTCTCACAATTGTGCAAATTAGAAGTTCAAGGCTAAGGGTTGAAGGAACTTGGACCTGGCTTCTTCTGAGGGACATTAGGTTATGGCCTATTCTAGGTCTTTCTAATATTTTATTTTAATTTATTTACTCGAAAAAGAGTGAGTGAGTGAGAATGGGTGTTCCAGGGCCTCTGGCCACTGCAAACAAAACTCCAAATGCAGGTGCCATCACATGCATCTGCCCTACAAGGGTACTGAGGAATTGACCTTTGGTCATTTGGCTTTGCATGCAAGCTCCTTAACTGCTAAGCTATCTCTCCAATCCAATTCCAGGTCTTTCTTTGGCTGGTAGATAGCTGCCCCTCCTTTTCCTTTGCCTCCCCATACACTGACTTCATCCTATATGTGCCTCTCTGTTCAAATGTCCTCTGTTATAGGCACACTAGCCCTGGAATATAACTCACCCTGATGACTTCACTCTAACTTATTTGTGTCATTAAATTCCTTGTCTCCAAACAAGGTCACATTCTGAGGTCTTAGATGTTAAACTTTAAAATTTGGGTGGAGGTAGGGGCATAACTGAACAAATAATGATTTTTATTTCAACAAAGTTGTTTGTATTCAAGCTCTTCAAAAGATTCAACAAAAATCACAAGAGCTTGAAGTTTCTCCCTTCTGAGAATGTGAAAGGAATGAATATGTGATATACCCAACTAAGTGAGTGCCCATAGCCAAGAACCTCCTTAATTGCTCAGATTGCTATTCAGATAGCAGGTCTGGGCATCAAATGTGTGACTAAAGCAAATAACAGTGGAGAAATTTGCTTTGAAAGTCTAGTTGATATCCACCAGTGATGGCTATAATCATCATTAATATGGCTGCTGGGAAGGAAATAATAAGGAAAAAAAAAAAAAACAGACTTGTGTGAAAGCCCTTGGATCATTCCAGTTTCTGTTTTGAGAGCAACTTGTAATAGGAAACCTTGCTCAAGCCCACAGTCTTCTAATATGTCTTCAAATCCTTTCCTGTAAAATGGGCTCAGGGTTGTTATTCCCAATAAGATTTTTTATGAAAATTAAATATATCCATCCCCATTTGTAAAAGTTAAACAAAAAGCAGCAAAACAAAAACCTGTGTTCTTTTATTACTGCAAAATTTATAACATTCTTTAGTAAAAATTTAGCATATTAACAGGGAAGTGAAACTAAACATAAAAACAATACCTATCACCTTTATTCCCCCATTCAGTGTTCCCACATGAGTAGTATTCAGTGAGAAAAGATACTTCTAATTACCCATAAAGTCATGAATTCATTTTCAGGGTAGAAAAAGATGATTAATTCTTTAATGGATGAATGTGTTCACTGGTTAATGAATTTTATAACTCTGTTAAATTCTGTACCTTTCCAATGAAGTTTCATCTTATACATACTCAGTACAGATTTCCAATTTGCAAATTGCAATTTATGAATATTTACTTAGAAGAGCTTCACTTTTATACCTTTTAATGTATTCAATGCCCTTAAATAAATTTTTACTTTCTATAGGGCAAATAAGAACAGCAGATGTAATGTATCACAAACCTCAGTTTAATGAAGCAACTTCTGCTCCCTTAAGAAAAGTAAAGGCTCACCCTCTCAGCAATGACCCTCAAAAAGCAAAATCCAAACCCAAAACAAAAGTGACAACAGTGATTGAGTTAGTGAGTCCACGGTTCCAGGAATGAAAGAACTAGTACCAACAAGTGTGCATGAAAATGGGCTCTTTAGAGAGAAGCCCCAATATATGGTCATTTCACAACTTGGAAGGGTATGTCTCAAGTTTTGCATATATTTTGATAAATACTTGGGTATTTTATTCAACATTTAGTACAAATTAACTCATGTCATCCTTAAAATACCATAGTGATGCTAGACACCATCCTCCTTCCAGAAAAGGTGAAATAGGGTTATCAGGATAAGCAGCACACCAACATTCTGGCTTTAGAACATCAGTTAGGATATTCAGTGTGAGAACTGCATCAGCTATGGGGCAAAGCAGCAAGTTTCCAATAGGAACCATAATAATAATAGGTAAAGTTAGTGAGGGCTTGCTTTTGTCATGTACTTTGCATATTATGTTTGCTGCTTCTCAAAACAAACCATCAAGCACATTCTTATTTGACAGATTAAGTGTGGTCAGTTGGGCTGCTAATAACAACCTGCATAGACTAAGTAGCTTTAACATGAACCAACAAATATTTCTCATAGTTCTGGAGGTTAGAAAGCGCAAGTTCAAGATGATGTCAGAGTTGGTGACTAGGAAGGCCCTGTTTCTAGTTCACGACCACGGTGTTCACACTGTGCCTCACATAGCCAAAAGGATAAAATAGCTCTGGAGCTTCTCTTGAGAAGAGCACCATCTTCATGATCTAACCACCCCCCAAAGTACCCCTCAAATCCTATCACATTGAAGATTAGGTTGTGACATAAATCTGGGGAAGATATAGTCTATACCAGACTCACTTAACTCACCCAAGTTCAAATGATCATGAAATGAGAGAACCAGAGTTCATTGCTGTTACACAGGGCTCTGACCTATTCCCTGTTACGAGTAGAGGCAAGTCAAAGAGACATGTTTTGTCCTCAGAAATATGTTCTGGTGTACATTCAGGAACCAGGATATCAGAAAGGCAAAGGAAGAGTTGATCCTTGGCATCCTTCTCCACATCCTAAAAGTCAAATAGTTTATTTCCCTGTCACCTTGTTTTTCAGTGGAAGACACATGTGGATAGATAGTAAAAATGTCCTCCCACAGCAGGCAGGCGAGCCACGGCCACAGGCTGACGACACAGAAAAGCCACCATTTGCACAGCGCTCTTCCTGCCAGTGTGCCACTTCTCTCTGACACATTTCCTAGCCCAGGGCTACAGAACCCCAGAAGCTTAATATTATCGTTGTGTCATGGTACTGAATTACATTTTCTGAGGAAAAATGAAAAGTTTATTCTACTTGATATGACACTGCACCACACTGAGTCTATCTTGGTGGATCAATGAGTTCACTGAGTTACTTATAGAGCATGGGTGAGGGGACATTTATACAGTATAGGCAAGGGGTTACTTATAGAGCATGGATTAAGGATTATGAGCAAAAGCATCTAGATATTGCCAATATCACCCAAAATTCTACCTCATGAATGATGACTCATAAACAGTGCATCACTCAAATTCACTGAACAACTTGCAGGAAGCTTCACCAGGGTATCCTCTCACCAAGTATTTATTTATTACTTGAATAAGTTTAGGGAGGAGCCTTGTGAGTCTTGTAAGCTTTGAAAGTTTCCTGAGTCTTGTGAGCTGTTTTCTTCCCTCCAAATGGAAATATTTCCCTCCAGAGGAAAAAGTACACAACACAAGACACAAGACTTGTCACATGAGGACTTGTCATTTCCATAAACACATTGAGAAATTAGTTGGACAAAACTGATGACAGCATGAATCAGTATCATGTAAACCTTCCTCTTGGTTAATTAATTTGAAGACATAACTCTTAATAAGAGTTAAGATAGTTTGGGCAAAAGCACACCATAGGCAAGGGAGAAGTCTTTACCCTAAACCATAGGCTCTCATAGTTAAATTCTAGTGACAGAACTAGATCAGCCCCCACAGTAAGCTTTTGGTCAGAGAGGCACATCAGACCCCAAAAACAATGCAGGCCATCGCCAGAGCACTTGGTTACCCACCAGATCTAACTGGTAAAACCCTATTGTTGAACACATAACAAACACAATGTCGTACAATATTGAGAGATTATGCAGGAACTCTAATGGAAGTCATATTCCTTCTGGCTAGCTCTCATAGTGATGGAAAGTTCTGGGTGAACTGGAGTCACCAACAATATGAACAAGCAGAGGATTCTGCAAGATACAAAATTAACTATCCCTGCAAGTTGTACACACCCATGCAATGGTGGCACACAGGCTATGGGAGTAATCATCTGCTCCCTAATTAAATAGGAGGCCTTCATAGTATGAGGAATTCATACCTGCTACTGAGAACCAGGACAGAAGCCTTCAGCCTTACAAGGTCATAGACACTAGAGGGAAGATCCCACTACTTTTTTTTTTTGCCTCAAATGAGAACTTATGCCAATCTAAAAGTCTTGTAAATGTTTATAGGTTTTGATACATGCTGCCCTCACTCTTGGTTAGAGAATTTGCTTTTTACAGATGTCAATGAATGCTGAGAGACTCGAGACTAATCAGAACAAAAACAAAATATAAAGCTGACTGCCTAGACCAAGACAACATATCTCTGTCATATCTACCAGGGCTCAGGAAACATTATGGAGGCTGTGGTGGGTAAACATGAGTGCTGCTCTCACTACTAGCCTGACAACCTTCATCAGGAAGATGGTGGTAGACACTGGGGAGACTAAAAACTCTTCAGAGCAGAAAGTCAGAGACAGCTTAGAAGTCAACACTAAATGAGACTTATGACATGTTCTCTAAGGGCCATCACTGTGGAAGAAGATTGAAAGGTTGTAAGTGATACTGGGTGGGAAGGTATATTCTGAAGCATTGTGCACTCCCACAGAGACTGACTGGTGTATTTATGACTTTACACTGAATACCTGTCACCTCACTGAGGAGGGCCCTCATTGGAATGTGGCATAGGAGAGGAAACATAAGATTATAATTGATGAAAATATACAGCCTGTTCATGCAGTAAAGTTCTCAATTCATAAAAGATAACTAAAACAGGAAGCTGGAGAAGGCATGGTTATAGATCAGTGGTAAAGTACTTGCCAGGCAACCATGAGGTTCTGACATCAGATTCCCAAAACCAGTGGCACATGCAGGGGGCATGGTGCTAGCCTGAAGTGGAACCCTCTGGAGTATTCCAATACCCTCACTGAGGAGGGCCCTCAGTGGAGTGGGGGAGGGGAAGGGTGACCAAAAGAGGATAACTTGAAGGGAATATGTATTCCTGTATGTTCACGTATTAAAGTTCTCAATAAAATTATTTATAAATAAATCATATACTTCAATAAGTAATGTGTAACTCTTATGAAAGTCACTTTTGTATTTCATTTTTAACATATTGGTCATATTTCCATCCAGTTATATTTTCATATCCTCTCACCCCACTCACACTCCACTGAGGGCTGTCATTAATGGGGTCATGGGTATTCACTGTTGGTACATGGATGCACCCATCAGTTTCTGGGGATGGGAGGGCAATCACTTTTAAGAAAAGAATTAAATAAAATGTATTGTTTTTAGCACAATGGGATGATTCTTTCAGAACTAAAAAGTGACAGGAAATGGTACCTCCTGAATACATTTCAAGCTTTGGGCAACCATAAAAGATAGTCACTGGGACTTTCCCAATATTTAATATTTCAAAGGAGTCATTCAAAATCCTGGTTAATTTAGACATAAATATAGCTCACAGAATGTTATGTGCAGCTTAAAATTTGTTTTATCTGTAAGATCTAAGTTTGATGGTGAGAATTAAAATCTCTTTAGTTCAGCAGTCACCTATTATCCCTTCCAGTGTACAGATGGAGAAATTGGGGCTCTGAGATGTTAATCTGTTCAAGGTTTAAAAAAATGAGTGAGCGTTAGATTCAAGAAAGAAAATCCTCTGATACTCAAAGTCTTACGTTATGCCAGGTATGGCTCAGGGGTGGGGAGGATGGCCACACATTGAATAAATCAAAGCCACCGGGTTTAAAGGTACTAAAATGCACAGCAGGCACACTCATTAAATGCACACTAGAACATTTTTTTAAAAAAATCTTCAGTTCAAACACAACTGAAGACAAAACAAAACATACCTAGATCTACAAATAATATTACAGTTAATCATGTGTGAAACTGTCAGTTTACCATAGGCCATTCTACAAATTCTTGTAAATAAATGAAGCAAATTCTCAATGAGAAGACTTTGAAACCCTGAAGAACCTTGAGGACCTATAATTTGGAACAAAGAAGAGACAGTGTGAATACCAAGAAAGTTAAAATGTCAGGTTCATGTGAGCACACTATCAACAAACATTTGTTTAGGTAATTGCTCATGTCCACAAGGCAAAATTTCATGATTCCATTTAACTCTCTCAAGATATCCCAAGAAAGATTAATTAATTCTCACCATCCAGTTGCTTTAATCAAGTACAGAGAAGTTAGAGAAGCTATCTAAGGTGACACAGCTCATTGGAAGCAGAACCACATTTTTTTTTATCCATCTTATGCTAAAGATCATTATACTTGGAGGCTTGCACCTATGACTAGTTTTAATTTTAGAGATGGTTAACATACATACTCCATATTTTTCCTTTAATTTTCTAAGTTGGGATCAATTTTTTTTTAAAATGATAGTTGAAAGCAGAGCCTATGCCATTAAGATCAAACTGTACCAAGAAAGAAGGCCTAGACTATTTTTCTACTATTTAGAAAAAGTAGCTTCTGGCATAAGCTCTAATTGTAAAAGACTTCTCAGGATTTCATGAGCAAGTCACAAGATCAAGCCAGCAAGCCAAAATGTTTTCTATTGGTCAATAGGAACATATGTGGGAATGTCAAAGCTAAACCAAACTTCTGAATGGAGTTTCCAAAATCTGTCCACTGTAAATTACACAGCAGACAGGGGATATGTGGAAAACAGCATTACAATAAATGAGAATACTTCATTCACTTTTGAACAGATGTATGGATAACCAGTTCAAATCATTCAAAAGATGAATCCAATACCACCTATCCTTGGGTTGTGAATGTTAATTCAGTGAGTCCTCAAAGTGACCCATGAGTCAGAAACAGACATTCTGTGTCTGTGTGTGTGCATACACATATGCACATGCGTACATGCACACACACATGTGTGAATGTGCACATATCACAGCATGTGGTAAAGATCCAAGGACAATCTCAGATGTTCATACAGACCTCTCACCTCTTTGGAGGTAGGATTTCTTGTTCACTGATTCATTCACCAAAATTAGAAAGTTTGTGAGGTTCTGGGGGATTTTCTGGCCTATACCTTTCATTTCACTGCAGGTGCAGTGGGATTACAGACATCCCCTACAGTGTCTGGATATTTGCAGGACTTCTAGAGATCTGTACTTAGCTACTCATAATTGTGTGGAGTAGTAGTTTGAATGTAGAGTGCTCTCCATAGTCTCATGTGTTTGTGACTAAGCCTCATATTTACTCCCAACTGATGGAGCCTTTGGGAAGTGGATCCCTGTTGGAGGTGATTTGTCACTGGGGACAGGCCTTGAGGTTTAGGAGTCCACACTAATAATTCTGGGCATTCAGAGCTAGCTTAGCACAGTCTTGGTGTTCCCTCCCTGCTGCTGATGTAAAAGAGTGTGAGCTAATTGCCACAATGAATCTTCTTCTTGCAATGCAGCTTTGAGAGTTCAAGAAAACTCCTTAAACTCTAAACCCTGTGTTTTTAATCTGTTGATTTTAGCAAAGAATTAAAAGAAACAGACTGAGAAGGATAAATTATAAATGATAAATTATAAACATAATTTTATTTGTTTATTCAGGGAGTCAGGGATGTACAGGGGAATCCATGAAACAAAAGAAGGGGCTGGATACATTCACGTGTTCTGAGAGTCCTTGTGAGAGCTGAGGATGGGCCTGGGGAGGTGTGAAAGGGGATTTCTCAGAGAAAACTAAAAAAGCTAAAGCTTAAGAAACCTAAACTTCCACAAGAAAATAGAGAGAGATCCTTTCCCAATCTGGCAGCCAGGCAGCCAGAGTGTGAAGGACTTGGTCTTACTGGTGCTGGGACCCCTGCAATTCAGGCATGGATAAATGAGCTGCCAAAAAAAAGAAATACATAGAGAAAACTCCCCCTCCCTTTGCTTCTGTAAATCTCTGTCTGGGCTTTTGGTGCTCTCAGGAAGAGATCATCAAGTTGAATACAGGGTGGAGGAGAGGTGATTGGGTAAGACTAGATCAGACGCTGAATTCCAATTCTGCTGCAATAGATTGGTATCGTGGTGTCTTTTGGGTTCTGTCATTTCCCCCCCGCCCCCACAACTTGCTACCTAATAATAAAGATATCTGAGTAGTTCCTTCTCAGCTTTGAACCTATAAGCCTTCTCTTTCTTTAAACTGCTTCTGGTTGGGTGTTTTGTCCTAACAATGAGAAAGTGCTGCATGTTCAAGCACTTTATCCACTGAACTGTGTCCCCAGGGCCACATTCTCACTTTCACACATAATTCAATAATGGTTCATATAGTCAGTGAGCCCAATGCCTCACAGCTGGCAAATGTTTGGAGTTGCCTACATTCATATGTAGCCAGCCTGATTATCTTGGAGGGTGACAGAAAGAAAGCATTTGAGCCATAAGTCACAAAGAAGAATGAATGAAATGATCAAAGATATGTTGCTGGAGCAAAGAGGTTTTAGATCAAGCAGTGAACTGTCACTAAGTCAGGTTAATAAAAAAAAACAAACAACTAAGATCAGAAATTCCTTGATTGTATGAGGAAAAAAAGCATTCCAAGGGGTGTTTCAAGGCAAGCAAAGTCACTGTTCCGGAGGTTCAGGACACGTGCAGCCCACTGAAGATGCCACCAGAGATTCTTGAGCCTGGCCACACTGTGTGCACCTGTGCTTGGCTACTCTTGGTCAGTGAGCTGAAGCACATAATATGGGACACAGGCCCACTGAGAATCAGTGGCAAGATGGGATTAGACACGATTATTAGCATAGTGTAGTACTACATTCAAGCTAAAGTATCATAGGGTGACCAAAATACTTTATTTTCTCAAAGTTTTATAGTCTGAGAAAACCAAGATCAAGGTCTTGTCCAATTCAATAGTTGTCATGAAGGCTTTCTTCCTGGCTCCAATGCCTTTCCACCATGTCTTTTTATGATAAAGTGATAAATACCTCCCCAAAGTTCTTAGTAGAAGAGGATTGAGACCCTAGCCTTATGACCCATTAAACTTAATTATATCTTTTCTTTCATCCATTTTTTTGTTGCTATAAAAAATGCTTGGGACCAAGTAACTTATAAAGAAGTTTATTTAGCTCATTGTTCCGCAGTATATCATATGATAAGACAGAGTCAGTGTGGGAGATCAGGACTTTTTCTCTTTATATGATCATCCCCACCTTCATGTGGTCATCTAATCCTAATTTCCTCATCTCCAAATATAATTGGCATGTAAATTTGAGAATGAAGTTTTTAAGATAAACTTTGGAGGGTTATTCAAATAATAACATTCCTAAACCCTTTTCTAGACTAAGAGGTAAAGGCTACAATGCATTGGTTTGGAAAAGAGGACAGAATTTAGTCTGTAGAAAGGAGGTTGGAATAGGTAGGGAGAGAAATGAGAACAAAGAGGGCTTGTGTAGAAAGTGGCTTTACAGCATATTGTCAAGAACATTTTGGTTATGTCAGTAGGTATTCTTGAGCCAAATTCATGTACAAGAGGAGCTATAGGTCTTACTGAAATGGATGTGGAGTGTGAAGCATCCTGCAGCACTCAGTCATTTAGCCATGGCAAAGAGTGTCATTCCAGTAGTAATGGATTCAGAGAGCCCACAGCCAGCATCCAAAGCAAATTGCACAGCTATAGCATAAGTCTTCCCAACACATCACCTTGGCCATAGAAAAGAAGATGGCAACCAAGGACATCTTTCAAAGTGCTCTTGGCCAGACTTTGGAGTAACATCTCAGTGACTGTATAATACACATATATACACACGCACATACACACACAAACACACACACACATGTCAAAGCATGCTGCCCATATATCCTGGTTTTGGTGACATGGCACTAGGACTCCCATTGCACATTCGTTCTGGGTTGTATTTGCTGTCCATCGTCAATGCTCATAGTTCAATTAAATATACCATTGGTTTTATTACATTGTAAAAATACTTCCAAAGATAATCAGTTTGGATTCTATGAAAGGTAATTGCTCTATAAAAGGGAAGAAGTTCAATACTCCTGACTTGAAGTCAGTAATCATCATGCAAAATTGTAGGTTTGTTGGTTATTTGCCTCTACTTCATTGGAAGTGCATTAGAATCACAAAACCTCACAATGAAGTGGAACATATTAAGTGCTCTTCTCCAATATTATCCTCTGTTCATGTTTCTCAGGACCTTGCCTCCTGTTCTCCTCACCAACAGTGATGAGAAAGTCTGGCTTTGTGAGGTTGGCCCTAGGTTGGGGGCTGTGTTCAGGCTATCTGCTGGATATGTCTTTAGATCCGTGAGTAACCATCCTGTGATTTCTCCAGGAGGTGTGTTTCTGTGGACTCTCTTCTTGATCCTTGTTGGATTTAGACAATGGATTTATCTAACATGGAGGGAGAGTAGACACATATGAGGAGAGACATCAGGCTACTTATTTCCCTGGGTACCAGGTGGATCTACAGATTTCACTGCTCCTCTAAAGCTACTGGGTGCTAACAGTAGTCTTTCCTGCCCCAGTGCTATGGTTAGCCTTTTTTCATATTGCCTTTTGTAGTTTCAACATTCTTAGTTTACTTCACTCATCTCATCTCAGATATTCTCAATTTAAGTTTTCCATTGCTCTCTTATTGGTATTCCTACTAAGGTAGCCTATTTGAGATTAGAAAGGAAATCCTTCAAGTGGTGATGGAACCCTCACCTCATAAAGAAAGGATATCGGTCATTCTCTAAACAATATCCAAATTCACAGACTGAATTTAACAGGAACTTGAACATCTCACACTGCCTTTTGTAATAAGTATTTTGAAAGGTATTTGGGAAAATTTACATACCAAAGCTTATTCAAATTTTTTTTTTTCTGAGTGTCCTACCGAGTTTAACAGTTTTTTATACATCTTCTATTCTGAAACTTTTCAGTCTTTTAATAATCTCTTTAAATATTTGTCCTTACCAGGGCATTAGGTAAACATATACTTTCTGCACATTTTTTTTTTTACAATGATGGGTATTCACTATGATTTTACTGAACAAAGTTTTTTGTTTTTGTTTTTTTTTTTAAAAAAGCATTGGTACCTTTTAATTTATCCTCACTCAACCATGCTTATTTCCTGTGATGATATAAATGCAGGGTTAATATTATTATACTTTCATTGCAAATGACAAAATCCCATGAAGGAAAAATGTAAAGGTGCAATTAGGAGGATGAAGTAGGGAGAAAGGAAGGGTACAATGGAGAAGAGAGAGAGGGAGAGAGAGAGAGAGGGGGGGGGGGAATATGCTCAAGCCAGAAGTCAGCCTCATGATGAAAGCCTGTAAGCCAAGTTACTTAGGAGATTGAAGCAGAAAGATCACACCTGCCTGAGCTACATCATATATATGCATGTGATGTGTGTGTGGTGTGTGTGTGTCTGTACCTGGGGATGCCACTTAGGGGCTTAAGGGTAAGATACTTGCTTACCATGTGTCAGACCCAGAATTAAATCCCATCAGTATACAAAAGTCTAGAGAGGGAGGTGGAGAAAGGGAAAGAGAGAGAGGGAGGGAGAACGAGAGAGTGGGAGAGACACCAAGCCTCACTATACTATCTACTAAAATGTAATCAGTTAACCATTCTCTGAACAACCTTTGTTTTCTTACTGAAAAAGTATTTTTAAGTATGTTATTTCTATGTTCATGGTTATCCTGCATTTTATATAAACCTTTGCTAGTTGCTTCCTAAGCAGTGAGTCCCAAAGTACACAGAGTCATTCCTGGTATTTCTACACCACACATTACTCAATCAGGTCTGATCATTTGGCATATAGGCTGCTACTATTTTACTTGTTCATAAAACTGGACTCTTACAATGTTAAAATAGATTTTTTTGGAAGCAAGACATTAAATCGTTGTTATTTTTTATTTTTCTTTCTGGATTTTATTCTCAGCATTACCTCTAAATATTTAAAACATGCAAACAGTCATAAATCTCTAAACCATGAATTGATTTAGAATTACTGCATGACCACATGGTGGCCAGTAAGATATCATTAGTGCAAACTCTTATTAATGTGATCTTTCCAACATTTCTGATATGATCTGTGGTTGTAACTGATTATCAATTACATGATAATTCTTTTTTAAAAGATTTTATTTTTATTTATTTATGTATTAGAGACAGAGAGAAGGAGAGAGAGTGAGAATGGGCACACCAGGGCCTCTAGCCACTGCAAACGAACTCCAGATGCATGTGCCACCATATGCATCTGGCTTACATGGGACCTGGAGAATTGAACCTGGGTTGTTGGGCTTCACAGGCATGCACCTTCAACTGCTAAGCTAACTCCCTCCAGCCCTACATGATAATTCTTGATATTCTGAACAAGAGACACAAAATATTAACCACTGGAGTGTGGTTTCCTCAAATCCAGGTTTTTCCCAGGATCTTATTTTAATTGAGCATAGTGCCTAGAAACTATTCAAACAAGGTGTGTGTGTCAGTGTTTTAGCACACATTTTATTTAAGTATCTCATTTGTGTGAGGTTCCATGGTGTAATGGCTAGCACTCTGAACTCTGATTTCAATGTACTATAACAATGTCACTATTGCAGTATCATTTTTGCAACCTTGGCTCCTAAGTCTTTGCTTCAGGTATTTTTATATCCTTACTGGGGTTTCATGAAACATAATTACTCAGTAGAAGACTACACTCATTGCAGAAACCTTGACACAGTCTACACTTACTTTTGGGGATACATTTATTGCTTGAATTTGAGATTGTTGTTAACAGATCTTGTCAGTGTAAAACACTTTGTGTTTATATATTACCCTTATATTTCTGACAAGAGAGAGTGGGAGAGACACCAAGCCTCACTACACTATCTACTTAAATGTAATCAGTTAACCATTCTCCGAACAACCTTTGTTTTCTTACTGAAAAAGTTTTTTTTTTTTTTTTTTTTTGTTTTTTTGGTTTTTCGAGGTAGGGTCTCACTCTGGTCCAGGCTGACCTGGAATTAACTCTGTAGTGTCAAGGTGGCCTTGAACTCATGGCGATCCTCCTACCTCTGCCTCCCGAGGGATTAAAGAATCTCCGCTGGGATTAAAGGCGTGCGCCACCATGCCCGGCTTGTAAAGGTATTTTTAAGTATTTTATTTCTATGTTCATATTTTTGATAGGTTGAAGTCATTTAATTTTGTTAGTTATCTTTAAAATATTACAGGAGTGACTAAGAAATTATCTCCATTTTTGATCATGTTACTATGGAGAGTTTACATGCTTCCCTCTTGCTTATAGCATGATGGACTTGATGGAGAGTCTCCTTACTATCCTCATTCATTTCTTTTTTTTTTAATTAGTTAATTTATTTATTTGAGAGCTACAGACAAAGAGAAAGAGGCAGAGAGAGAGAGAGAGAGAGAGGGAGAGAGAGAGAGAGAGGGAGAGAATGGGCGTGCCAGGGCTTCCAGCCACTGCAAACGAACTCCAGATGCGTGCGCCCCCTTGTGCATCTGGCTAATGTGGGTCCTGGGGAATAGAGCCCCGAACCAGGGTCCTTAGGCTTTGCAGGCAAGTGCTTAACTGCTAAGCCATCTCTCCAGCCCTCTCATCCATTTCTTAAAGAGATCACATAAGCCTCCCACCCAGTCCACTTAACAAATCGAAAAGAATAGCACAGAAATGTGGGAGGAGGCACTGAACTCACAGCTGGCTGGTGGTGATCAAAGCATATCACAACAATGCTCAACTCCACCCTCACTAGATTATGATCTTATTTTATGCTGAATTAGGGTCCCAACTGAATAGTGACAAGGAGGTTGGGGTAGTGATGGCTGTGGAGTGTCACCCACTTGTCAGATACTAGACAAATGGGTATATTGTATGTAAAATATGCAAGCCAAATCTAATTTATCTATAAGGATCCTCCAAAATGATTATAGAAATGGGCTTGTATATCATGAAACAGGCATACTTCTAGAAACAATATGGGTTGCAAGATAAAGAAAGCATCTTTCTCATGGAAACCTCTGTTAACAGTCTCTTAGGCTCTTCCATTGCATTTTCTTCTCTGACATCTAACACTATTGAGAAAATGCATAGTGTATGAGAAGTGCTTTTACATTCTTTACCATATATTTCCTGTTTAAAGAAGCACAATTAACTCATGCATGGCAGTATCATACCTAGGTGATCCCATAAATCAGTTCAACTTCTTTGTGCATTAGTTGTTTTGTCAATTGAATTAAGGTGGCAGGTGAGATGAACCATTTCTCACCCAGCATTTTGTTATGATGATGAAGCATCTGAGACAAGCTTACATCCTTAAAAAAGAGAGGCTTCCTTATCTTTTCGTCCTGGGTGTTCAAGAGATGGCTCTGGCGGCAGCTTAGGTCTTGTGTCAGCCTTCTTTCTGCCACAGGTACCATTACTCAGCATGCCAGGGTTGTGTGTGTGTGTAACAAGTGTCTGTTTCTCTTCTAAAGCCATCAGGAGCCAATCAAGAAGGTTCAATCAAGAAGATACTAAGCTTTTCTAATCCTATTCAATTTCCACCCTCCCAATGCTATTAACAGATGACCTCAGGGATTA
Source organism: Jaculus jaculus (assembly GCF_020740685.1). NCBI lineage: Eukaryota > Metazoa > Chordata > Mammalia > Rodentia > Dipodidae > Jaculus > Jaculus jaculus. The sequence continues at coordinate 26,742,929 of NC_059115.1, forward strand.
AACACTGGCATGAGTTCAGTGGATAAGCCATATTCTAACCACAGCAAACCATCACCCCAAGAGTATGAAACAAACTGGAGATACGGGGGATCTCAAGGCCATACTATTTACACTTGTCAGAGGGGAGACACTGTGGACTTTGACTATATTCATGGCCAGTGTTGCTAGTCATGGTCAGCCATGAAGCGATAAGGACAATAATAAAACCCATTCTATAGCCAGGCTTTGCCCTGAATCCAAACACACAGTTAGGTAAGCTTGCAAAGCACAACTATGCTGGTAAGATAGGACTGGTTGTGGGATTGGAAACACTGCAGAAGCATGAAGCCAGTGGCCTAGGCTTGTGCCGTGCACGTATGGCCCTAATAATTTTCCCACTTCAAGACTTCACATGTACTCATCTCTCTGGTCACAGCTATCTTCTTTCTGTTCCTATCACTGACCATCAGTGAGATCCTAGCTTACATGGCTCACCTATCACCCTCACTGTAACACCTAAGCAAAGAAATCCTGCCTCTCATCACCATTTCCTGGGTTTCTATGCCTAAATAATTACCACCCATACAGTGAGTATATATGGGTACTCACTTAATTTTCTATTTCTCCCAAATAGAGTCCAAGCTCCAGAAACCCTGTCCATCACTATATACCAATTTATGTCTTGTGATAGTAACTATATAAATATTTTTTGAATGATTGAATGGGCAAGTGAATCCTCAGAGAAAGCCCTATTGAATCAGTACAGAACAGAAGCAATCAGCATAATGGAGGGAATTATGATGGATCAGACTTCTGGGTATAAAGGAGGGGTAGGATGAACTGCCTGAAGTGTGGGGTGGATATCTTATCACAGATTATGCTTGCATTAGAAGTCATGATAATGATAAAATAAGAATCATTTTAAATTTCTTTCACTGTGAGTTTTAATATTTTTTCTTTGTGTGTGTATGATTTGTAAGCTTCTGGATTCCACTAGCTCTATCTCCCATCACCAAAGATGAATTGGGAACAGAAATGCATGGATCCACTTTGTATCCAGCTTTCTGTGGGTGCATAGTAATTGAACTCGGTCTGCCAGGCTTGCATGAATGCACAAACTTTCAATCACTGAGCCATCTGTTCAACTCCTTATTAATATTTTCAGATGTTGTGCAGATAGCCTGCTCCTCACTTTCTGCATCCACAGCACACTGCTTCCCCTGCCCTGCTCTTATTACACCCTTGGGTTCAGAAGGTTTTCTTCTCCTCAATGTGGACAAAGGGGATAATACAGTATAAGTAGAGGAACCTCAATAACGTCCAGCTATTTCTCAAGCTATTCAAACGTTCTCCCATTAGCCTTGGCTGAGCTCTGATAGCCACCCAGTGCTTATGAAAGGACCAGAAGACAGGATACTCAGAAAGCTCCTGGCTGAAGAATTAGGTCTGGCAGGATTGTGACACTGAATAGTTAGCCTACTTGGTACTTGGAACTTGATGGATACTATGGAGGTACTGAATACATTGATACCTCAGGACTATGGAAATTAGCTCAAGACTCAATGTGTCAGCTGAAAGTCCCATAGGCCAATGCTAGACAGAAAGAAAGGAACGTATTTTTTAACAAAGCATAGTGGCAGATGGCCTGTTTGGGAATTCAGACTAGTGTTTATGGCACCATTTGGGTGCCACTGAGGAATAGAGGACAGGGGTGGGGGGTGGAAAGTGTAAGCTAGGCCAAGCTAATTGTAAGCTTGAGTATCAGAATGGGAAAAGACAAAATAAATAAAAGAATAAACTTGAAACAATACAAATTTCCATCAATGGAAAGCCACTAGGTATGACAGTGTGGAGTGACACCACTGATCCGTTGTTTTGGATCTCTTGACAACTTTCCTTCCAGATAAAGGTCATGGCTAACTTGGCCAGCCTGCGGTCTGGCACACTTGCTGCCTATGTGGTTCAGTCGGTATAGCCATTTTTCTGCACCACAAAAACCCATCCATGTTTACTAATAACTACAGCATGCTGGAAATTTAAACAGAAATTGTTTGAATTAGGAGATGGCCAAAGCAACAAAAGTCCTTCCACCTTCAAACCCTTCATATCCCACCAGCTCCCACAGCTGCTGAAAGAAGAGCATAACTTCAAACTCCAAAAACTAGACAACTAATAGATATTTCATACATTAACTGTGGTTCTTTCAGCTATGAATATATTCAGGCCTTGAGAGAAGAGACCATTGTCTTTCATGTGGTGATCATTAAACATACAGTGTGATAGTAAAGCGGTGCAGGCACAGGAAGAAAATGAGTGCAAGCAGTGCTGGTGCCATCGGAAGGGAACATTGGTGTTAGTTTGAGATAGCCACACTTCAGTCCCCATCTCATATTCCTCTCCTCTAAGGAAGCACTCTTGGAGTTCAGGAAACAGAATTTCCCAAAGATATTAACAATATTTCCAAGTAAGGTCACATTCATAGTGAACCCAAAATACCAGTAGCAATCAATGCTTTGAGCTTGGTTGCAGGGTCTCAGCTTCTTCTGTTCATGTTTTCCCATTCATTCTTCCACACCCAAAGGAGTGACCTATGGGCTCATAATCAACTCCTTATCTTGCCCTGTAGGTTGCTCAGTTGGTTAAATTTTGACTGCATCTCACCATTGATGCTCCAAATCTAACAGGCTTTATAATCAAAGTGTATTTCTACCCCTCACAGAATCCAGTGAGAATCCAGTTGGCCCATTTGTCCCTATGACAGTTGCACCTGCTCTCTACATGACTGGGGACCAAAAGGCTGGGTTTTGGATACTAGCGTTATCCCCACTCAGAGTTGAATGTTCACTGGACCCCAAGGAAATCACTGCCTCTGGAATTCCAAAGCATCTCCCATAAATGTAGCTCCCTTGTTTCTTTGTCTTATCTCTTATGCACAGATCTAAAAATCAAAATGTTCAAATCTATTTAAATCTGTGCCCTGATAGGAGACAGTCTGCAGAGCATTCTACATAAGTGTGCTTTCTCCAGTCCTTTGCTGAAGCCCCAACAGTAAACAGTGGCATTCCAACAGAACCCATGAACAGAAGCATGAATGGGCATGACCAAATTCATCAATGAAGTCTTCTATGGACAGTGCCTGAGAGTAAGTGGCTTGGAAGACATGAGGTTTGTGGCCTGCCTGAAGGAGAAAATGCCTGCCAAGGAATCTTCACAATGCCTCCTACAAGAAGCATTACCAAGCTCTTATAGCTTGGAAGAAATTATTTTCTGGCTTCAAATATTTTTGTTAAATGTGATTTTTTTATTAGTTTGTACTCAGTGAATACAGTCAAGTTGGTTCCATTGCTAGCCCCATCCCTGTCCTCCCCCTCCACACGGACCCTCCTTGTTTGGGTATATGTGTTGTGCATTTTGGGGTTAGATTTCAGTTATGGGTAGGAGGCAATGTTTCTGTGTATCATGACCCAAAGTGTGGCTCTGACAATCTTTCCACCCCGTCTTCCACAAACTTCCCTGAGCCATGTTGGGTTCATTTTAGGTCTACTTCAGTGATGAGGTCTTGGGAGCCTCTATGTCTCTGGATATCTGGTTTGGTAGGAGTTAATTGTTATCTCTGTCTATCTCCTTCACCCTTGTGCCAGGTTCACCAAGAAACAGCACTCTTGCTTGTTTCCCCAATTATTCTTAGTTTCAGCTGGGGTCCTTTTGAGGTATGATGGGGTGGTTTTCTCCTTAGGATTTGTGTATATCTGGAAAAGAGAAGCAGATTCTCTAATGGAAGGTAAAGTTAGCACAAGATAAATGGGATAACCATTGTAAATAAAATGCCAATTAAACACTCTCCTTGGTTATTCTTGTTTTCTATGCTGATTTCCCTTCTCCTCTTCCCCTCTCTCCCTCTTCATCCTTTATCAACCAACAAAGTGGCTTATTTTCTTCAGGTATCTAAACCCTGGGTATTTAGCAGCCCTTAGTATCATTTTTAGAAGTATGTAGTGGTTCCCAGAACATAAGAAAGCTCTCATGCAATTGAGGCCATCCTGTACCTTTACCTATCTGTCATTAACAAATTAGCCTGTTCTGTGCTCATACATAGTGGTAGTCCCTGGAGCTGATGATCAAGTAAACTTGAGTTAGTTGTGCAACCTTGAGAAAGTTACTTCACATCTCTGAGTCTCTCTTTATTTTTTGAGACAAGATTTCATGTAGCTCATGATGAACTCAAATTTGCTTTGCTATATAGCAGAAGCTAACCTTGAATTTCTGATTCTCCTGCTTCTACTCCCCAGTTCTGGGATAGCAGGCATGTGCCACTACCCTGCCTAATTTATAAGGTACTGTAGGTAGAACTCAAGGCCCTTCAGGCATGCTGAGCAGGCCCTTCTACCCACTGACTAACATTAAAACTTGAGTGTTACTTTCCATATTGAGGAGAGCTAAAGCACAGACCAGAGGGAATCATGGGAGAAAATATGAGCTATATTCTATCACACAGCTTTCTGTCTGTAGGAGAATTTCAATGAGTGTAGCTCTTTTTCTCTCATGGTGAAAATTTCTATGTCAGACAAAAGAGTCATTCATTCCTTTACTCATTGTTAACTTTATGGATCCCACACTATTCTAGGTTCTAGGTTCTATGGGATTAAATAATGATGAGAAAGTACATTATCTCTATTCTCACAAACATAAGCTCCTGTTGGGAAAGCCTGCTATATAACAGATACTCAATACCAAGAGAAGGATTAACTAAAAGATAATTGGGCACCAGAAAAATAAAATAAGGCAAAAATTAAAATAATATCTTATCTATATATCTCTTATATATGGTAGGAATCAGTGAAATAAGAGACAATAAAGTACATTCTACAAAAAGCTATTGGCAGTTACAAGGGGATAGATGGTATTTCTTGAGCATTTTCTGGGGAAGTGATATTGGAGGAGAGAAAGGCAAAGTGAGGCAGCAATTATAGTGTGACATTATTACCCTTGGAGCCATGCATGTACAGTTCTCAGAAGTTTCCCACCTATTGAATTACTTAGCTCCACATTATTATTACCATTTCAACATTGATGTTATGAAGAACCCTAACAGAATGCTTTTCTATGGTCTTAAAGATGGACAGGAGGGAAGATGATATTTGGCCTAGCAAGTTAGCTTTGAGTCTGAGCATTGTGACTGCATGCAACATTGTCTCAGTTATCAGGAAAGAATGCAGTCTCTAGACTTGGGTCCTAAGAGCCAATGGCTCAGCTCTGCAGTGTGCTTCAGAATAACCTGTGCTTCAGGGACACTGGCAGACAGGGAGTTGTTCAGAGCCTTTGGCTGGTATATTTATGTGATCCTTGGCTATGCTCTTGGATGTCAATGCCCTGCCACTCTCCCCAGATGATACTCTCCTCCTGGATTTAGGAGCAATGTCCTGCTACTATCCCCAGGTGGTATTCTCCTCCTGGATTTAGGCGTGTTGTAGTGCCACTATCCCCAGATGGTACTCTCCTCCTGGACATAGGAGTAATGTTCTGTCACTCTCCCAGATGATGCTTTCCTTCTGGATTTAGGAGTAATGTCCTGCCACTATCCCTAGGTGATACACTCCTCCTGGATTCAGGAATAATGTCCTTCCATGATCCCCAGGCAACTACTCTCTCCTTGACACAGTTCTTGGTGTTCCACAAGGTCTTAGATGAAATTGAGTACTGAACTATAAGCTACCAAGTTATCAAGTTACCATGTGAGCTGACCTAAGCAAGTTACCATTATGAACTGGGTATAATTTTTCCATCAAACTATGATGCTAGGGAAGCCCAGTAACATCATATAGAAACAGTGTGACATGACAGATAGGTCCTGAAGGCATGTGTAAGCTGTGCAAAACAGTGCCCTGATGCTTCTGGCGCACCTCCCTTTCCATTGTGCTCCCACTCAAAAGTATGTCTATAGCCTCAAGGGCATTCCCACTTATTTGTTTGCAAAAGTGAAAGCCTGGGGCTAGTTTATGGGTGGTTCTGTGCAGTGTGAGGCAATATCACAAATAGACATTGGAACACTACAGTAGGTTTCTTGGAATTCCTGAGGAACAGTGGAAATGGACTAACAGTACTCTGGAAAGAATTATGGGCAGTATGCCTGATGTTATGCTTTGACTGGAAGGAGAGTGGATAGGTGCTTATCTATTCTGTATAACAATGGTTTTGCTGGGATTACAGCAGAAATGGTAAACTACCTATTTTGTAATCTATTTCACTGCATCATGGGCTCCTTCAGGACAAAGAAAGTCTCAATAAATATGTGCCCATTGAAAAATAGTGGCACATAAGCTATGGAGGTAATCAACTGCTTTCTGGTAGAATATGGGGTCTGTTCAATGGAAGGGGATTCATGTCTGGTACTGAGAATGAGATAAAAGGGCTTCAAAGATCATAGATTTCAGAGGGAAACTATCACTATTCTTTGGCTAAACTGAACCATTATTCCCAACAAAACATCTCCTAAATGTATCTGCTTAAGCTCTTTGATTGCTACTATTCTCAATTTTGTTTAAAGGACCTTCTTTTCACAGATGGAGGTGAATACCTGGACGACCCAACTTACCAAAATGACAAGAAGCAAAGAATGAGTTATTTCTACCAGGGAACATTGTGGAGGAAGCCACAGAGTGAATATGAGTGCTAAGATCATTCTAGCCAGAGAACCTTTTCTATGGGGACTCTGGGGAGAATTAAAGCTCATAAAAGTAGAAAAAGAGGCTGAAAAGATTGCAACACAAAAGGGGTCTTCACATGCCCTGCATGCTCTCAGTGGCTCAGGGAACACTGTGGAGGAGGAACAGAAAGAATGTAAGAGCCACAAATGAGTACGCATTCTTTGGGGGAACTGTCCTTAAATGAACTGAGTAGTGCTTTCGTGACCCCTCAATGTTTACAATATCCCCCACAAGAACAGCACAGTTCTGAGCTCATCTACATTTTTGGGGGGTGGGGGACTGGTTATCAAGGTAGATTTGCACTTTAGCCCAGGCTGACCTGGAACTCATTCTGTAGCTCCAGGCTGGCCTCTAACTTAGGTGACCCTCTTACCTCCAACTCCTGAGTGCTGGACAGTGTGTACCACCATCATGCCCAGCTGCCCATCAACATTTTGCTGTAAAGGATGGAGGAGGACAAAAGGAATGACACAACAAACCAAAGAAGGGCTGTCTTGAAGAAAGAGGGTCCTCAGGAGATGAAGGTTGGGGAGAGGGGTCAAAAGAAGATATTGACTTTATCAAATTACTGCGTATTCATGTACTAAAGTTCTCAATTACAAAATGAAATAAAGGAAGAGAGGGAAGGAGGAAGGAAAAAAACTCTCTGAAACACTTGCCCTGGACTAAGAATTTGGGGTGGTCTGAGGGCCTGGAGAGATTGCTTAGAGGTTAAGGCACTTACTAGCAAAGCCAAAGGACTCAGGTTCAGGATCAATTCCCCATGACCCACGTAAGCCAGATGCACAAGGTGGTGCATGCATCTGGAGTTCATTTGCAGTGGTTAGAGGCCCTGGCAGCCTCTCTCTTTCTTTCTCTCTCTCTCTTCCTCTCAATTAAATACATACATAAAATATTTTTATAAACAGGGTGGTCTGAAGAGGAAGAATGGAAAATAAAACATGTCAGACTTTGTTGGCCTCAGCTCTCAATTTGCTCCAGGGCTGGAGTCAGAAAGAAGTCCTGGAGCATGAGACTTGTTAAACCACAAACCATTTATTTTTTAACCTGTACTTCCACAGCAGCTGGCCTCCTGTGGAGAGCTCTTTAGATGTGGCTACAGGGCTTCTGTGCAGGGAGGCCACTGCTCTTCCTCTTATCTTATGTCTTAAACCTTAGACTCTTTACCTTCAGTCTATAGCGTCAAAGCTCTGCCCTAGAGACCACTGTGAGGCAGGATAAAAGCCCCAATGAAGTCAGTGTCCTAATTCCCTAACTTTAGAACTGTGAATATGTTACCTTATAGGGGAAGGAGAATTTGTATATGGGATTAACATAAGAACATTGACGTGGGGAAACATGCCACTGGGTTCTTATCAGAGGGGAGCAGAAGGCAGAGTTTGCAAGGTGATATGGTATAGGATGGGATTAGAGTCCAGAAAAGATTATGCAAAGGGAGATTTCCTACAGCAATAGGCAGGACATGTTTCTGTCAACACCTTCCTTTAGCTCATAGAAACTTGATTTTGGACATCTAAATTCCAGAACTGTGAGATAAATTCATAATGTTTAGTATGCTAAGTGTGTGGTAGTGAGTCATCCTGACAAATGAAACTCACGTAAGCAATTTGTGGGGATTTCCTGGTTTGCAGTAACCCACTGGCAAGTGAAGGACCTATTTCCCATGAAGCAGCCATCTTCTTTCTAACTTACACAAGTATGATCTCTGCTCATTGGCCCCTGGCTTGTCTGTTTTCTCATTTGACATTTAAGTTCAAGGCTCTCTGGCCCAAAGCTCAATGTTTTACTTATTTAACTTTTTTGAAACAGCTCAAGCAAGCCACTTAGAGCTGGCCAGCTTTGCACATTCTAGGAAATCTCACCAGTCAACTAGAAAGCTATTTAGAACCTTATAATTACAAGACCAGAAGGAGCAGCTAGTATTTACGGGACCCTTCTCTTTTTCCTTCTGAGAGATATCGTCTGGACATATTGACTCCTCCATCACATGCTTCTTCCTGAGATTTCTTCTATGTTCTCCCTTTTACAGATGGTAAGCCCTAAGCTCAAGGTTGGTATCCTGTGCTATCAAGATATTCTTTTTTCTCATGTAACATCTTCACATGCCATTCAGTAAGACTTATATTTTATACTCCCTCAGATTATACCTCTTCTTTTTTGTTTCTTTGTTTTTTAACAGTCCCCAAGTCCCCTGAACAACCTATCCTATGGAGATTCCATTAGGGAAAAGGCACAATGCCCAGGATTTCTTTCTTTCTTTTTTTTTTTTAATTATTTATTTATTTGAGAGCGACAGACACAGAGAGAAAGACAGATAGAGGGAGAGAGAGAGAATGGGCACGCCAGGGCTTCCAGCCTCTGCAAACGAACTCCAGACGTGTGCGCCCCCTTGTGCATCTGGCTAACGTGGGACCTGGGGAACCGAGCCTCGAACCGGGGTCCTTAGGCTTCACAGGCAAGCGCTTAACCGCTAAGCCATCTCTCCAGCCCCAGGATTTCTTTTAAACAACTGAATTCTTATTGACAAAAATCAAATCAATCTCTAAGTTTAAAAGGAACTCAATATATCAACTCTCTTACCAGTGAAGAAACCCATCTTTTTAGCAATTATGTTAGACAGTTTTGTCAGAATTATTCAATCTAAGATCAGGGATTTTTGTCAAGTGAAGTGATAGGGTTAAAGGTAAATTTCTACCCTAGAAAGAGCTGAGTGATGGTGCATTTATTCTGGGCTGTAATTTTGCAAGTAGATAGGGAAGAACATATTTTGAAAGACATTTGTGTACTTCTTGGGATGATGAAATTGAAAAAAAAAGTCCTTGTACAATAGATTAAATTATAAATGTAAATTATTTGTCTGATTTGAAGCTAAGTCATGAATTCAGCACAGGCGTCATGTTTATTTCCCATAGTAGAAAGTGATACAACAACTCAACTCGAATTTTTATGCAGAAATGATGCATAGATTTAGTGTATTAAGCAAGTATCACATTTTCTATAAATGGAGCAAGAACCCGGTTTATTTGCTGCCAGTAAGTATAAAGTTCATGTAAACCCAAGATGAAGCATTTCCCCTTCAGAGGTCTGAAGCACAGGCAAATATAATTACATGTAGGATGTATTACAATAAACATATTAAACAAAATGTGGCATTTTCATCACTTAAAGAACATGAATAGGCTGAGATTGCTCAGCAGGTAAGAGCATTTGTAGCAAGCCTGAGAGATTGAAGGATCCTGAGACTGCATGAGTTCAATTCCCCAGGACCCCATGTAAACAGCTGGGCATGTCTCTGCATATCTGTAACCCCACTCACGTGGGAGCAGTGGATCACTGGGACTCCTGAAAACTGCAGCTCCATGTTTAGCGAGAAACCCCATTTGAAGGAAATACACAGATGAGTGATAGAAGAAAATCACTTGCACACCTGTGAGTATGCACCACACATAACACCATGTTAAAAAAAAAAAAACTGTTCAACAGGTATAGGTGCTTGCTTGCAAAGCCTGTTGATTCAGGTTCAATTCCCTAGCTACCTTCTAAAATCTTAGCTGGCATCTGTTTGTAATGGCAAGTGACTCTGGATTACATACCCCCGGCCAACACAAATGTGTGTGTGTGTAAATGAATGAATTAATCTAAAACCTAATATGATTCACAGTTGTTGCAGTCAACTTCTCATTGCTGGCAGAAAAAAAAAAAAAAAAAAAAACAAGAGCAGCCCATGGGAGGAAAGGATTTATTTTGGCTTATAGACTCCATGATTGCAGGGAGAAACAATGGCATGAGCAGAGGGTGGACATCATCTCCTGGCCAACATCAGGTGGACAACAGCAGTAGGAGAGTGTCAAAGAGGAAGCTGACTATAATGTTAGTAAGCCCACCACCAATAATACACTGCCTGTAGGAGGCTCCAATTCCCAAATTGCCACTAGCTGGGGAACCTAGTATTCAGAACACATAAATTTATGGTGGATATCTGAATCAAACCACCACAACAAACATTAAAATATTGTGCATCTAACATCATTATCTCTAAAGCATTTTGTTATCCAAACAGAAACTTTGTTCCTATGAAACAATAACACTTCACTGCCACTTCCCTTTCTACTCAATGGAATTGCCTACACTGAGTGTTTTCTATAAACTGTCATATTTTTTTCTTTTGAAATGGGTTCACATTAAACCTCTGTTATAACATGTATCAAAACTTCAACAGGTTTGTTGCTGATAAACATTTGTTTGTATGAATACATCACTTTTTATTCATCCAGTCATCTGTTGATAACAATTTGTGTCTTTCCCTTGGTAACTATAAATAAAAGCAAGACTGAATTTTGGTATGGAGCTGAACATAGACAGCTAAGATACTCATTGAACTTTAAAGAGATATCTTCTTTAGAGTCATTTCAAAGTTGTCACCACTTTCCAAGGGAAGAAATTTTAAGTAGAGCTCTGTACAATTAAGAGGTGGGGAAGCTAAATTTTCAAGGTGTGTAAGTAAAAATAAATTGCTAGCTAGTAGAAAAATATTGCCACTTTATGTGTATGGAAGGCAATAACAGATTTCTTTTTAAAAAGATGTAAATGTCTAAAGTATTTAGTTGAAAACTTTTAAAAATTATTTTCTATCTGTATCTGTGCATTTATGTAGAGGAAAAAGGAACAGAGAACACTCAACCTTTGCTTTTCACTATTTGAATATTCCATGAAAACAAAAATGGCAATTATTGTTCCTACAGTTGCTTCAAAAGTCAAATTTATTCCTTACAGTGTGACAACAAAATGTGTTTGTCTATACTCTGGCTCATTTCACCCATAACTACTTATCTTCTACTCACTAAACATGTAGGGCTTTCTCACATTAAGTAATTTTCTAATATTTGTAAAACACACAGTGATTTAATTCAACTCTGATGCTGCTCTGATATGGCATTGGGTTCTACAGGTTAAGGGCTAAATTTTCTGTGATCATCTCCAGTTCTAAGGACAAAGAAAGATCCCTGGGCTTTGAGCCCACTGCTACAAATGAAAGATTTCTCTTCTTCTCTGCTTTCAGTCATTTTCTAAAACAGCAACTGAATTTAGGTAAACAACTCCTTACTTCACTAATTAGCCACAAAAAGATACAACTCAGGGACAGGAAGGATGTGGCCTGACTCAAGGGTTGGAAGTTTCCATGGGCTTCCCACGTACTCCTAGCACCTCAGTACGGTTACTAAACCCAGGGACTCTTGGGATTCTTCCCTTTTGGGTCAATTTGTGTTAATACTTATAAAGGCTTCCTTGGGAAGTTGTATTGATTGGATAATTGGACACTGGTGACAACTTACCCTTCAGTGCCTCTTCTTTGTCCCCCAGAATGAAGGACGTGAAAGAACGCTGCTAAGGGTTAGGCAGAAAAGTTAAATTTTCTAGTGACATGGCTGCTTTCTCGGGCAGCTGCCCCTACCCTAGGGTTGCTCAGAGACTGTGAAGTCTTCTCATTAACACTAAGGTTTGAGGTTTAGCTTGTAATAAATTACCAAAAATAGTCTTTTTTTCCTTCATTGTGCTTCATTGTGTTCTCTGTTCCATTCAACTTAAGGAAGAAAAGGGCTTATTCTGATTTACAGTTTCAAGGGGCACATTCCGTCATGGAAGGCATGACAGCGGGAAGAGAAAGCCAGGTGCTTACAACCAGTCAGAGCCAGGCAGAAAGAGAAGAGGAAGTAAAGCCACACTATAAAACCTAAACACCGGCCTCCAGAAATGCACTTCTCCCAGCAAAGTTCTGTCTCCTAAAGGTTCCACACCTTTGCACAAAAAGCCACCAGCTTAGAACCAAACATTCAAACATATGAGTCTATGACTGAGATTTTACATTCAAATCACAACAAACTTACGTTTTTGTTTTTTTTTTAATTTTTATTTATTTATTTGAGAGCTACAGACACAGAGAGAAAGACAGGTAGAGGGAGAGAAAGAGAATGGGCGTGCCAGGGCTTCCAGCCTCTGCAAACGAACTCCAGACGCGTGCGCCCCCTTGTGCATCTGGCCAACGTGGGACCTGGGGAACCGAGCCTTGAACCGGGGTCCTTAGGCTTCACAGGCAAGCGCTTAACCGCTAAGCCATCTCTCTAGCCCAAACTTACGTTTTTTAACTTTAGTTTTGTTGTTGCTGACGTCTGTAGTGGTTCCATGACATCTGAAAGAATGTCCTGTTGCTCATAGTGAATTCATACTTACAGAATCTTTGAATGGGTCTCTGAAAAGTGCCTTAAAAGAGCAACAATTGCATACGTGTTGAGTATGTACCCACCTGTAAATATATGTGTGCTCATACCCTTTAAGGTATATAGCTATTTCTAAGAAAATTTTATTCTCATTTAGCACACTAGCAGACTGACCTTCTGAAATGATGAACCGAACTTGCCTCATAGTTCCTAGTCTTTATCAGCATTTAAAACTTAGGTTTCCCATGCCAGCAAATAAACAGATAAATCGAAACAATGTAAATCGTAGCTTAATTGGATATTTGAAGTGCAAATTAGAATAAGGTACAGTCTTTAATTGGGTGGAAATTGCAAATTGCTACTAAAGATAGAAATTCCATATTAAAGAAGTTAGAAATAGCAACTGCCATGCATTCTTTTTTGAATGCTATATACAACTTTTAATATCCTGTGTTAAATGTCTCATCAACAGTCTTCAGTAGTTGAAAAATTGTTTACGAGGTAAAGGTTTCATGGACTTTCTTCAAGAAAGATTTATGAACTTTCTTTAACTCAGAAAGCTCCAAGGAACTGAAACAATTTGAGACATTAAGCCCTATGGTAAACCACTGAGGCAGATCCTCTGTCTCATTGTCAAAGGTCCAACAAACCAGACGTTGCTGTTATTCAGTTATTATCTACTCCCACCAAACCACAGCAGATTCCTATTTCCTCAAACAGTGCCCTTTTAAGCTGAGCCCCTTACCTTGCCGAGTACTTCAGCCTCTATCACACAGCTGTGGCCCCTCACTGTGGATCAATAAGCAGTCTGTCGAGATCAAGTCCAGTTTGCTTTTCTCTTTCACTTTGCTTACAGGGGGGCTGCTTGGATTTGTGCTTTCCTGTAACACAGTTTTCTAAATGGCCCCTAAGCAACCATTTGTCCTATGTATACATTTTGCTCAAATAGTTGAGTTGAAATGAAATACAATAAAATTCAGAGGAAGTAGCATAACACATAGGGCTACATTCTACTCTTGGCATGAATAGATTATGTAAAATTATTTAGTCACCATCCCTTATAATCAAAGAATTGATGTGAAAATAGTCAAATGTCTTAGGTCAAAATAGTTGAAATTATATAGGAGGCCCAAGAACTTATTAAAATGATAACTTACATTTGTATAATAGGCCCTAATATCATGAAAGTTTATACCTTCCTTTTAAAGTATTACCAAAGATCTATTAAACAGGTATTATATCTATTATATTGTCAAAAATAGGCAGATGTGGTAAATAATTTCTAAAAAATGGCCCTATGAACCCCACCACCTATTATTCTGCCCCTCATGATACCCTTTCCCACATGGACTCTAAACTGATGTTGAAACAATAGAATACAGTAACAGTTTCTCTATACAATGCTGGCAACTTTTGCTATCTTTATGGAACACTCCAGCATAAGTGAGCTACAATATAAATATTCCCATCAACAATCCTAAATTTGCCATGATATGATGAAGCCCAGTTGGCCACAAAGAGAGAGAATGATGTCTAGCTAGTCTCCAAGTGTTGCAGTCATCCTGATGTAGACAGCAAACATGTAATTAAGAAAGCCAACCTGGACATCCCCCAGTATAATCTTCCAATGACTGCCCCACTAGCCAAAAATCTGATAAGTGCAGAAGCTGTTAGCTATACCAGGCTAACTATGCCCATTTAACTTTCAGACATAGGAGATTATACTTTATGTCTTTAAACCAAAAGGTTTTATAGCAGTTTTTTATGCAGATAATAGTAACTGGTTGTTGTAGTTACTGTTGCCTTGCTAGATCAACACCTACCAGAAGCATCTATGAGAGGAAAGGGTTTATTTCAGGCTTACAGAATCCAGGGGAACAGCATCATGTTGGAGGAAGCTGGCTCATTCCATCATACATGCATAAAAGAGAAAAACTGACAGCACCTGCAAGTACAAACAGGGCTCAAATTGGCTTTGTACACACGTAGGAGAGCTGGACTCAAGATCTGCCTCAGTGACACACCTCCTCCAGCATAGTTCTGCCTAGTGAAGACCAAGGAGAAAGCTTAATCAAATATACTTAAGACTATTGAGGCATTGATATTCAAACCACCATATTCTACTCCTGTCCCCCAAACACTCATGATCATCTTCCAATGCAAATTGCACTTACAGAAACATCAAAGGTCCCCATAGTCTTTACCAGTTTTAACACTGTTCAAAATTCTAAAGTCTCATCTGAGATTCAAGACAGTCTCTAATTGGTAAGCTCTGTTGGAAAGTGAGCAAAATGTTATATATCTCTACATTTCTTTATACCTAGCTTAGAGAAAAATAGAAGTCACTTCCTTGTAGGAGATCATAAAAGAATGGAATGAACCACTTGTTTAAGCAGATGGGGATAGCAGATAAACAGCAGGCTCTGCTGGTCTGAATAGCATTTCCTGGGACCTGCATTGTTGAACAAACTCCTTAAGTATAAGCGTGACTCCTGGTCACAGGCCTACCTCACACCCCACAGGTGATTCCTGTAAGTGACCAACAGACCTATTAACAAGTTACTTTTTTTACTTTTATGGCCATAACTGTCACATGTAAATTGTGATTTAATTCCCATTCTGTTTCTTCTTCTATAAAAACTGACACTGAGCAGTTCAGGACTGCCCCTTAAGATTACCTCTGGGGTGCAGACTTGATATACCAGACTTTCTTTTTTTTTCTCTCTAATTTCTTTAATCACATTCCATGAGTTGATGGTCTTACTTGTGCAACACCGGACCCCATAACACTGTAAGATTAAAACACAAGTAACAACATGTTATGGCATATAGTAAACATTCCAATTCCAAAAAGGAGACATAAGAAGGAGTGAATGGACCAATGCAAAATCAATAAGTATCAAGAAAAGATCAAACATTTGCAGTTCCAACACAAACATATCCAGATATGAAGTCTCTGGATTACCAATTCTGTTCCTCCAGCTGGGCTGCTCATGGCCTGGAGAAAACTCTATCCTGTCTAGCATCCCTCCATGGCAGCAACACCACAGTCCTGGTATATCCAAAACATTCTCAGGACTACACTTCAAACCGCAGATCCACCTGCTGAATACTAAGTAGGAAGCTTAGTCAAAAATATCTGGATATATGGGGGACATATTTCACATTCAAACTAACAGACTGGTATATCAGATATGACTGATTTTCCCTTTAATTCAAAGCAAAACTTAACAAGGAGTATAGCTTTAACTGGAAATTTCTAACCGAATTCCTGTTTCCTGCAAGAACTTGCTTGAGACAGTGATTTCCACAGGGAATGATATATAACTTAACAGTATGGTAGTAGTGTTTCATGGTTGGAATGGTGGAAGGATATGGATCAAAATATTGTCAAATATTTCTCTGGATATTCTTTCTTTTAAAAAAGCATTTATTTGGGCTGGAGAGATGGCTTAGCGGTTAAGCGCTTGCCTGTGAAGCCTAAGGACCCCGGTTCGAGGCTCGGTTCCCCAGGTCCCACGTTAGCCAGATGCACAAGGGGGTGCACGCGTCTGGAGTTCGTTTGCAGAGGCTGGGAGCCCTGGCGCACCCATTCTCACTCTCTCTCCCTCTATCTGTCTTTCTCTCTGTGTCTGTCGCTCTCAAATAAATAAATAAAAATTTTAAAATAAAAAAGCATTTATTTATTTATTTGAGAGATAGAGAGACACAGATAGGCAAATAAAGAGAAATAATGGGCCACTAGGGCCTCCAGCCCCCATACACATACTCCAGGTGCATGTGCCACCTTGTGCATCTGGCTTAACCTAGAGAGTCAAACATGGGTCCTTGGCTTCACAAACAAATGCCTTAACTGCTTAGCCATCTTTCCTGATCTCTGGATAATCTTAAATGAAGATCATGGTTATAATGCAGAAGATATGTATTCATTAGAAAAAAAGCCATAAATTTTGTTTGTTTACAAAAGAAGGTATAGAAGAGCATAAGTCATTCTGAATGGTAGTAAGCATACCCAAGTCTTTGTAATAGTAACTTGTTAGCTAACACACTGAAACTTAGCAATTTAAACCAATATTTGTTCAGTTCGCATGGCCTAGAAATCCAAGCCTGCCCTACCTCAGCTATAGTTTTCCCAGAAGTTATAACAAAGGATGAACATTTTGGGGACATCCTAGAATTCTTTTTCAGTCTTTTGGCTAAAATCTGTCTTAACTTACTGCTCTCAACTTTGATTCCTTTGTATTCTTACTTTTTCCATGAGCAGATGTGTTGGAAAAGGGTCTCTACTCTGTACTGATAAGTGGTTTAGTCTGGAAGTGATGTATGTGAGCTGCCAGGAGCCTAACCAGGAAAAGTTTCTTCCTTTACCACTTACTAGCTATGATTTTGGACAGATAATGTAATTTTGCCTTCATTTGTTAACCCATGAAATAAGGTCAGTAATCATGAACTCTTTATTATTATTATTTCAAGGTAGCATCTTGCTCTAATCCAGGCTGACATGGAATTCACTATGTAGTCTCAGGGTGGCCTTGAATTCATGGTGATCCTCCTGCTTCTGCTTCCCAAGTTCTGGGATTAAAGGTATGTGTCACTATGCTGCGCTAGTACTCATAAACTCTTACAGGTTGTTGTGAGGATTAAATAAGTTGATATTTACCCAGCTTTAAGATAACACTCTGGTATTATTTCTTTACTCTGTGTGGAGAATGCCCTAGACCATGAGACATCACTCAGATGTTACTTTGCAGTATTAAAATCACTTATGGAATATGATCTTATGCTTGCATATTGCCCATTATCTGTGGACCTATGAAAAAGGTCTTATTTTTTGTGTTTTACAGAAATCTACTGGAAAACAAGAAAATTGACAAGATCACATAGATATATTTTAAAAATGTTGATCTACAACTCTGATTTTAGATCTTTAATAATCAAGGAATAATGTATACAGAGGCTACATGAAAGAATGGTATAAAATTTGTTATTATGATACCATGGGGCAGGATTCAGACTCAGGAGCCCAGAGGAATACAGGTTTTATAAGTATGAATCCAGATATAATAGATTGTCTAGGAGAATACCAAATTACCCACTATTTGAATATTCAGAAAGAGGTAAGTAAGAAAGAGCCCAGATGTTGGGATGATTTGTTAGCTAATAAACACTTATAACTCCTTTGACAAGTATTGTATTATTACTGGCAATAAAATACCAAGCAAACATAGAAAACTTGGATTGGGTTTTCCCTAGGACTTTGTGGGGACTAAATAAAGCAGCATATCAATAAATGCCTCCCAGTGTCTGGTCCAGAGAAAGCATTCTCAAGAGAGGCCACACTGTGAAGCTGAAGAGGATTTTCACATTATGTACACAACTAGACAAGATTTATTAATCAATTCACAAATTCTATCTACCATGCTGCCTACTTCCTACCTAGTGAGGCCCTGACTGGCTCAAGTTACCACCAGATTACAACCAAAAAGAAAAGACATTATGAACTAACACTGAGTGAAATATTTGCAAATGAGTAGAGACACAGAAGTAAGAAGGAGCAATGTATTTTGACCCAGGAATAATTCAGGAAATTGAAGTTGAAGTTTTTACATTGATACTTTACCCTCCAAGACAGGAGGTATTATAGAGTATTATAGAATGTTGTAGCTGAGTCTGGACTTTCAGTTGTGACCCTCATGCTTCAAACTCATGAATCCTGGGATTATAAGTATTTGCCATCCTGACAAGGATAGAGAAAAACCTTCAGTTATATCAAATAATGTTTCTGTCATCACAGAAAAATCCTTTAATCTCTGAACTTGAGTTTTCTCCTCTGTAAGCTTAGATTGCCATTTCCTACTTCTCAGAATTAAGTGGATTAGAAGCAACGTGTTCAAAATACCAAGAATTTATCAGATATTCAATAAATGATAGTCCTTTTTTGGCAACCAATAGGCATACCTCCACAGTAGCCCAACACACACAGGGTGTGTTGTATCAGTTTTCAACACCTCTGCTTGGGAAGCTGCTGCCAATGCAACAAGTGCCTGATGGGTAGCAGCCCCTCGGTGTGTCTAACCCATTCCACACACCTACTAGACAAGACTCTTCCCTTCTTCTCTACTCCTCCCCTACCTCCTTTACTCTCCTCATCTCTACTTGGAGATTTTCCTATACAGGATCTAAGATGTTCCATTTTGGTGACTAATTCCTTCCTTCTTTTAGCTCCGAGGCAATTCCTCCACAAAGCTTTTGTAGGTAAAAGGTATACTGACTCCAAGTTAAGTGACTCTGGTCATAGCTCTTTCTTGCAACCTATGTCTAAAATGTTTTAGCTTTTCTTTTCCTTGTGGTGTTTGTGTGGTATGTGTGTGGGGGTATATATGTGTGTGTTATATACCCATGCATGTACAGCTGTGCATGCCCTATATGTACATAAGCACATATTACAGGTCTTCCTTTATTGCTACTCTACCTTATTTCTGAGACAGAGTCTCTCACTGAATGTGGACTTCTTGGGTTTTGGTTAGAATGGCTGACCAGGGAGCCCCAGCCATTCTGCTGTCTCTACATCCCTCAGTACTTACAGGCATGCTAGTCCATACCTAGCTTAAATTTTTTTAAAATATGTTATTTTTATTTATTTGAGAGAAAGAAGGGTGGGGCGGGGGGAGAGATAGATGCAAATAAGAAAATGGGCACGCCATGGCTTCTAGCCTCTGCAAATGAACTCCAGGTGCATAAGCCACCTTTTGCATCTGTCTTACATGGGCCCTAGGGAACCTGGGTCCTTTGGCTTTGCAGGCAAGTGACTTAACTGCTAAGCTATCTCTCCAGCTTGATACCTAGTTGTTTAAGTGGGTGTTGGGGATTGAACTCAGGTCCTTATGTTTGTAAAGCAAGTGTTCTTATCCTCTGAGCCATCTTCCCAGTCCTTGTTCTTATGTCAAAATTGGCTGGCAAGCAGGAAAAATCTCTCACATCTGTCTAAGCTGAGGTGGTTGTTCCTCTCCATGATGTGGTTGAATTAAGGACAAACTATGGAAACTACTGTCCTGCCCAGTCTGGATACAAAGCAAGGTCATCTCTCTGGTCCTCTTGTCCTTCTTATTAAAATCCAGAAGAGTTAATGAGTATTATGTCCTGTTATGTTTTCTTTTTATAATCTTGAAAATTAATACCATAATCATTGTAAGGTAGAGGTTTAAAATTAAGACATTTTGTGTGGTGCTTGTCTAGTATGCACATGTGTGCTGCAATGTGTGTGTAGTGTATATGCACATGTGTGTGTAGGTGCGTGTGCCCTGTGTGCATGTGTGTAGGCCAGAGGAAAATGTCAGATGTCCTTCTCTATTGCTTATCTGTATATTTCCTTGAGACTGAAACTCTCTAAACCTGGGACTGCAGGTTACCAGAGCCCAGTGACTACCCAGTCTTTGCTCCACACAGGATTGTGATCCTAAGAATATGTGGTCATACCCAGCTGTTCGTATCTACATGAGTGCCTGGGAATTAAACTCATATGATCTCAGGCCCTCATGTTTGTGTGGAAAGTGCTCTGGACATTGAACAATCTCTCCATTCCTGAAATAAATATACTTTTTATGAACAGTGATGACTTCTGACCCAATCCCTGTAAGCAACAGGTATTGCGGGGCCACTGGCACTGTTGCCCTCCATCCCCTCATTTCTGAGCAAGTCTCTTAGATGGAAAGAAAAAGGCAGCCTGTGCTCAGAGGAATACCATTTTTTTTTCTAAAACTAACCAAGTTTCAAACTGTTAGCTGATAGCACATAGTTAACAGTAATTCAGCACTCACTGATTCCTAGAGTCAGGATGGGGCAGGTGTTGTCTTGATTTTGCTGCAGTAAGTGAAAGACATGTTCTAATACCATAGCCACGACTTGCTGGAAGAACACTACCTGAAGGACTTCAGGCCACTGTGGGCTGGGCTGGGAGCTTCATGCACTCAGGCCTTCCTGTTGTCAGATGTTTCTTTGTTAATAGAATGCATGTTGGACATGGTCAGGAGGGACCAAATCCCATTTTACTCCTGACTCATTATACATAGGTCCAAGCAGAATGGACCTGAGACTACCTCAACATCCTATGAATGTGACAGTTATCAAGAGGAGCTCCAAATACATGGGACAAGGTCTGAAGAAATGGCATTTCACTCCTTGACCTTCTGAATGATTGGCTGGAGTTGTATCAAAAAATGTATAGGAAAAGTACTGCCACTGAGAATCCCTGATGGCCTTTCCCTGTGGTATGCATGCATAAGCACTCTGGGTCAACTGTACCTCTAACTTAACAGCTAATTGAAATTAATTCTATTGGTCGTTTGAACTTATTACTTAATGTGATCATCTATGGCAGCTCTACTAGCCTGGCCCTGATTCCCATCATTCCCTTCCTTCATAACTAGCACCACACCTGGCTGTAGCATGTCTGGCTTCAGCCATACCATCTGCACAGGGTATGAGCATGCGTTGGTGTTTTGCAAAGAATAACAGAGATAATTGTTCAAGGTTACTTTCATACTTGGGCAGCCTTGGAAACTTGATTTAAAACTTGATTTAATCTCTCTGGCTCTCTCATTCTTCAGCTACTAAGTAAGATAAGACATTCAATGGTTTGCCTCAAAGGAAACCACTTTGCATATTGCAAAGTACCATGTCTACAGTGAGTGTGTAAATTTTTCTACTTCTCCCTTTGGGGAGATGGTGGTTGAATGACAACCTTAATGGAGTTTGAAGAGGAAGGCATTCTTTTCATTCTAAGTGCATGGCCTGGTCTGGGATGTTGGCCATGTTAACAGCTAATCATATCAAGGTGACTCATTTCCCTGATAAGATTGCAGAGAAAAATGCAGGCTCCTCCTTGTCCTTCCTTTAGTTCAGGCACACATCATAGGGAGGAAGACATTTGAGCTCAGAAAAGAAATGTCAAGTCAAATCAGAAAACAAAAAACAAAAAACATGCTGTTACTAACTTTGATTCAGTCATAGCTGAAGTATGGTTTGGCTTTAAGTGGCATCCATGTCCCAGGCAGTGTTAAATGAGACCTTGAACAAACTCCTGATGTTCTTGGGCCTAGTCCTTCCTCTCAGAACTTGTGGTAATTCATTTCTTTTGAGTTTGCCTGTAGAAATTTCAGTGAGTTTGTAGGTGTAGGAGACAACTAATGGTGCATATTTATTGCCCATTCCTTAAAAATGAAGTGTCAGGAAATGGTTTTGCTTACCTGTATTCTGTCTTACTGTAATGAATATACCTTCCTTTCATAAGAAAAATAAATCTAATATATTTAATTATATTATATTTAAAGGCAGAAGGCTGGCTGGCTGAGGACTGTGGGAGAACACCAGCAATGTGTCTGCAGTAGAGAGAAGTGAAACTCCCATCTCTGCGTGCAGATGTACAGGTTCTAGTCTCTGCTCTTTTCGTATCTTAGCTTCAACCCTTGGGATTTTCAAATATTACAGGACTCCAAATTTGGAGTTGATCTTGAAACATAAATGTATTCATGCCTCTATGAGAAAAATGACCAAAAATCATAATGATCTTTCAGAAAATAAAGACTCCCAAACTGAGTAAATAGATATTTTCTTATCAGATTTTTGGATAACTGACAGAATAAAGACTCACATTAGATTTTGTAAGTTTCTCTGCAAGTTCTCTAGAGGCCATTTGTCATCAAGGGCAAAGCACACAGACCCGAGATTCATTCATGAAAGCCAAGGGTGTATTCTTGTTTATGGTAGGTTTTAGTAACTGCTGAGATCATTCATATATGCAAATGGTTCCTGAGGGAAAGTTGGACTGTAGGAAATCTCTTGCCAGTTGTCATCCCCTTCTCCATCTTTAACATTCTCCTGCCCACTTGGAGCTTACACAAGTTTACAGTAACTTCAGAGTGCTGGGAATGGGTGAAACTGCCATCTTTAAAAATAAAAGGGAATCTCAGTGAAGGTGCATTGCTTATGCAAGTAAAAGGTCTGATGACCACAGCGAGACATTTAAAAATCAAAAGCAATTCAGAAAGAGAAATGGAAAGGGAATCGTAACAACCATGAAAGCATCTTTTTAAGAACAAACGAATATAGACTCGGCAATGAGTAAGTATAAAACAGACAGCTATTTTGAGTTGGGGGCAAGTCAAATATATATATATATATATATATATATATATATATATATATATATATATATATATATATATATATATATATATTTTATAAAAGACATTGTCTCCAGAAACATCTTTTTGTTTTCGGGTTTAGTTCCTTCATATAGAGACATAGTACACAATGTTAACAACCATGAAAAACAATACAAAACTCCCTCCATTTAACAGTAGAAAAATATAACTAGTATATATGACATTTGTGAATCTAATACTGTACAGAAGTAATTTATGGATTTTACAAATAAGTTATAGCTTAAATGCCCTTTAAATTTTATTTATCCCTCAGATGTACACCAGAAGTTAGATAGGAAAAGTTCCGGCCTGGCTTGTGGCAAGTCAGTGCCAGTCAAAGGTTCTGCCCACGAGCTTGAAGAACTTCTTGTTGGGCTCGTGGAAATACTCCCGCAGCCTGCGGAGGAGCTCAGGGTCCAGGCGCGGGTGCGCGCGGCCCTTGGACTCGTGCAGGCAGCGGTCGCGGCCCGAGTCACGCAGGCAGTAGAAGCCCTTGGTCTTGTTGAAATAGAAGTTGGAGGCATTGATCTGCGGCGCCAGCTGCAGGAACCGCTCCACCTTCTGCATCTCGGGGAAGGGGTCCCGGATGAGGCGGTCCCCGTCCACCAGGTGGATGCTGCGTAGCGGGAAGAAGCGCAGCCAGGCGCGCAGGTGCGCGTGGTACAGGCTGCGGTTGAGCGCCTTGTAGTCGGGGTTGAGGCGGCCCCCGCGCGCCAGCAGTGCCTCGATGGGCGGGAAGGGCTTGCGCTTCTGCACATGGTTGTGCAGCACCTGTGCGTAGTCGGACAGCACACGCTCCGACGGGTCCCGCACGATGAGCAGCAGCCGCACAGCCGGGTTCATGCGGTAGACCCGCTCAGGCACTTGGGGCGACGTGAAGTAGGCAGGGGTCTTCTCCACAGTGAGTTGGTGCGGGGAGGAGACCGGCATCTGGCTGAGGTACCAGCCCAGGCCCTGGCGGTAGTGCTCCTCCCAGTCGAAGAAGTGGACCTCGTTCTCCGCGGCCGCCACATCCGGGTGCAGGCTGAGCATCTCCAGCAGGGCCCGGGTGCCGCCCTTGCGCACCCCGATGATGATGGTCTGTGGCAGCCGCTGGGTAGAGCCGTTGGTCACCACAGCTCCGAGGTCCTCCTGGAAGCTCCCTGCCTTCCGCAGAAGCTTCTGCTGGCCAGGATCGAGCCTGGAGGTGACAGGGTGAGAAGGCAGGAGCCTGGGCTGAGCCACCAGCAGCACCAAGCCCAGAAGCAGCATGGCCATGCTGGACACCACCGGGCCTTCACTGGGCAACGCGTCCACGGATCATGAAGCATGGAAACATGGAATGCCGCCGGATGGGGGTCCCAGGCTGCCAATTACTAAGGAAGAAAGGGGAGACAGTATTAATCCAAATAAAATGCAAAAGCGATCCCATGGACAAAAGTAGACCAGCATGCCATTCACCTCCCTGGCACGCTCTCATTTTCTTTTTCTTTTAAAGCAGGGATAGCAGGCATGCTCTACAGAGGGCCAGAGAGTAAATATTTTAGGCTTTGAGGGACATATGGTCTCCATGGCAACTCAGATTGCAACTGTGCTGTTATAGATCTAAAGGAGTCAGAAACAATATACAAAGACAAAGGCATGGTCCTGTGCCAACAAACTTTCTCTGTGGACACTAAAGTGTGAAGTTCAAGTGATTTGCATATGTTACTAAGGAATACTTTCCCATTTAGTCCTTATTTTGTGCAACCATTAATGTGCTTAGCTTTCCAGTTGCGATAATTAACTAACATATTTGGATATAAACTTAAGGTTAACAATATGCTCCCAAGTCAGGCTTGACCAGTGGCATGGGGGCAGATATGGCAAACTCAACTTCTTTTAAGAGGCCTTACTCTCTAAACTGTACCATCTCAGAAAAAGAAAAAGAAGAAAAAAGAGGAGGAGGAGGAGGAGGAGGAGGAAAGCAAAACAGAAAAATGCATTGTTCAGCCAATGTTTTTAGTAGGTAGAGGGACTCTCATAATCAAGAACAGTTTTGATCACTGAACCTCCGCACATTCCGCATGGCAGCCTGGGTTTGGCAAATGTGAATGGACACAGCAGGCGGCGGCGCAATGCATGCTGCAATTGCAGCTTAGGTATTATGAGGACATATGTTTATTCATTTGCTGGAAAGTCTTCATAGCAGAGGGTAAGTCTAAAGCCTAGAGGAATTAAAAGGTGAGAGTATGAAAGGAGCAAAGCATTGTGCACAAAGCATTACTATGTTTAAAGTGGCTCATAATTGGATCACTTTAAGGGTCCATACCGTAGCATAGTGTAGCATAAGACAGCAAGACAGTCATCATCACCAGTTTATAGATGTCAGCCTTGTGTAACAAGTCATTGCAAAATCCAGAGCCCAAATTCAAAACCTAAATGCAGGCTTTTCTTTTCACATGCTTCCTCATCTCTACTGTCTTTTGCCCTAACTGAATGGCATCATATTTAGACAGTAAAGTCCCCTGAGCTCACAAACACAGCCCACAGATGCCAGAGATGCCCCAAGATGAGCTGTCTCTGTGAGCAGGGCTCAAAGCATGGCTGCACAAAGACCTACGTTTATCAGTCTTCCAAACAGAAGAGAAGGAAGCTCTTGCTTCAGTCATGCCTGTCTAAACATCTGAAGGAAAAGAAAAGGTTGGAGAAGGTTCAGCATGGGAGTTGTAGCTTTTACCAGCCAGCAAAATGTACAAAAAAGGGAGGATCTATTGTCTTTATAACAGGCTCAAAATTCACTTCACTAGTTTAGAATTTGTCCAGCAATGCACAAAGAACAAATCCAGAATTTCCACTTTTACAATCAAACCAGTGGGTACCTTACCCAGACATTGGGCTATGTGGTTTGAAACTATATATTATGTATCTATAAAGCAATTATTGAGGCTATTTCATAATTGTAATGACCAAGCACACTTTCCATTTACTGTGTTTTTTGTTGTTGTTGTTTTCTTTTTTTCTTTTTTTTTTGGTTTTCGAGGTAGGGTTTCACTTTAGCCCAGGCTGACCTGGAATTCACTATGTAGTCTCAGTATGGCCACGAACTCATGGTGATCCTCCTACCTCTGCCTTGCAAGTGCTGGGATTAAAGGCGTGCGCCACCGCACCCGGCTTTCCATTTACTTCTTAAAGCACAACCAGCAATCGTGTGTTGCTTAATTTGTGTTTGTTTGCTTGAGTTTGTTTGCAGACAGGGTGTCACGAAAGTTAAAAAAAAAAAAAAAAAAGGAAAAGAAAAAAGAAAGCATATGTTAAAAATCATGCAATGAACAAGACAGTCACACACCACAGGTATGGTACTTGAGAACCACAGGACATTGGGAGAAAGGGTTTGAGAGGTCAGTGGGTTAAGTCTTCAATACAAAATGTTGAGGGTGTGATGGCCAAAGTGGAGGGCAGTTCTGCTGGTACAGAAAGCTAGGTCAATGGAAAGTTTCAGAATGTTTCAGCCAAATTTCATTTCCTCCTCAATCATTCATGTGTGTGGAGCAAGTGGAACAGCTGTTTGTGCCTTGGACACATTTTGTGTGGTGTGTGTCTATATTTGTGTAGCACAACGGAAGTGAGGCCAGCCCTGAGTTGTGCACACTACAGTGTCATACTGTGTGTGGTGCTTCTCCTTCAGACTAAGGAAGCAACAACTGGCCCACATTATTCGATACCTGTGTCATAAGTCAAGGCCATATCTGAAATCTATATTGTCTGGCTGTTCATGCTTTCTTCACTTTAATACAAGGTATTCTAGTCAGCACAGTATACACCTGAGAGTTATTCCTAAAATGGAACTGCCAGCAGACAGTAGAGAAAAAACTAAATATAGTTTGTCCTTTAGAAAACCTGGGCAATTAGTAATTTAAAAGCTCCTTTTTTCTACTTCAATACTTTCTGAAAATAAATTTACTTATGTCTAGACCTTTTGTGTTCCAAAACTATTTGGAGCATATGGATAAAATTGACTAGTCTTATATGCACACATACCCTGTATATTATATGTGTGTGTATATATATATATATATATATATATATATATATATGCGTAAATATGTAGAATACAAGAACGTTAATAGATGGAACATATCAATGCATGAAACATAATACATGACGCTGAGTTCCTCTCCTGGTCTTGGCAACAGACTTTTGAACAGTAGAGGATAGAGTCACTCAGCCTTTGTGGTTTAGACTTTGCTGTCCACCCTGACCTTGACAGTGGACTTCCCAAGAGAAGAGAAGAGAGTTGTTTACCCTTTGCATCCACCCTGACCTCGACAGTGGACTTCCCAACAGCAAAGAAGAGAATCATTTAGTCTTTTTCTTCTTATTTGTGAGGAGGCTCTGAGACGACATGCTCATAGCTCCATAGAAAACACAGGGTCTGGAACTCTTGAGCCCTCAATTTTACTCCTGTGCCAGGGTGCTATTGTTGCTGTCACCCAAAGGGCATTTAAATTTTATTTTTATATAAGAGACTGACAGAGAAAGAGGCAAAGGAGGGGAGTGGTGGACATGCATATCAGGGCCTCAAGACACTGCAAATGAACTCCAGATGCATGCACACCATGCATCCAGTTTACATGGGTCCTGGGGAATAGATCCTGGGTCCATGGGCTTTCCAGGCAAGCACCAAAACTGCTAAGCTATCCCTCCAGCCCCAAAAGGTCATTTATTTTTATATAAAATGATGAGAGCTATGGGGGGGGGGTCACAAAGAAGAAAGACCCATCAAAATACACCCATCACTGAAAATTCCTTAGTTATCAACTCCAGAAACTCAATCATGAATCCTGTGGAATCAGAAGTCCTACCCCTAGTTTGACCTTAGTTAAAGTGACTGAGCCTCTTGGCCTCTGCTTGCTCATAAATGAAATGGGAATATTTCCACCTTCCTCAAATAATTTCTATGAAACTGAAAAGAGGCAATGTGAATCAGGGACAACTGTCTGACAGAAATACAATATGAGCTAAATAACCAATGTAAAATTGATTAGAAGCCACATTAAAAAAACAAATATTTTATTTAATTCAACATTTACAAAAAAACTTATATAAAACTAATGAAAAAAATTGGCTTATTTTATATGAAGTCTTGATAATCCAGCAAATATCTTTCTCCTCATGGTAGTCCACCTCAGGGTCCTATGTGCGTGTCTCTCACTTGTGGTAATACACCTCAGGGTCCTATGTGCATGTCTCTCGTGGTAGTCCACCTCAGGCTCCTATGTGCATTTGGGTCATGAGATGGAAAACCCAGACAGTGAGCATTGAGAAAAAGCTTTTGTTTGGTTGTTTGTTTAACTAGGGAAAGCTCTCTGTTCAAAATAAATTCCTTCCCTGTTTACAGAAAAGGAGTTCCCCAGCTGGAAGGCAAGTTTGAACTTTGAGGCAGCACAAATACATTCATTACTCTATCTGAAGATAAATTCATATTGTTCCATAGGAAACAAACCTTGATCACAGGGAGCTTTCTTAAAGTGTAGAGGTGTCAAGGGTATGGCACAGAATGTTCCACTGTACCTGAAGCTTAGGTGCTTAGCTTGGCAAGAGAAATGATACAGCTCCTAATTCCCCTGGTAGCTTTCCCATAGCATGTCTGTATTCTTCACGATAAGTCAAGCAGCACCACTTTAGGAAACTGAAGCTAAGAGGAACACAGTGCATGTATAGAAACAACAATAGAGCCAGGAGCTGCCCAAGCAGGCAAAGCCAGTGCTTCACTGTCCTTTTCACCCTTTCACAATATCCAGAGTTAGTATGCAAAGAGTCTCCAGGAACCAAAATCATGTATGTCTGGTGCTTGGTAACTGAGCCCTGATTGAAATCCTGCCACACTCTCATGCAATCCTTGAATGAGAGATGACGTTTTGAATAAGGCTCTAATTAAATTAAATTAACTTCCCCACCTTCTGCAGGTCCCAGAGGGAAACCAGCCATTTGCTGTTCACTGTCCATTATCAAAGAGGCACTCTTCTAGGTGCTGCAGTGACAAACCAAGTCCCAAATTTCAAAACTTCAAGTGACTTGAGCTCTTCCCATCAGTGACTATAGGCATTTCCACAGAGCCCATTTTGAAGATATTAAGCACATGCTAGTCAGAGGAACCCAAGTACACAAGATATCCCAGAAGGTAGCCTCTTCTCCCATTGGAATTTCAATCCAAATTCAGTTCAGGCTGGGGAAGGCCCTAGAATAGGACCTGCCTGTACTTTGGAACTCAGTGTCTCCTTCTGTCTCCCTAGCAATTCTGTTCCTTAGAGTCCTTAAAGTACAGCTCTACTTTGGCCTTAGCATTTGAGATTCCCCCTTCCCAAGGTGCTATGCTCCAGACCTTGTGAGGCTGACCTTTGATATTCATACTCACTTCAAAACCACTTTCCTGCACTGTGCCCTCACCCCTTATTTCAATTGCACACTTTCCCATAATCCCATTTTTATAGTTCCACATGCTGTCCCATGTCACATTCTCTGGTTTGTTATGTGCCTCTTCACCCATAATGCACATGATTTCTGGTGCCATCTGGTCTTGCATGCTGCCCATTTTGGATCCTGGCATGAATCCTATTACATTATAAGGTCCAAATTGTCAAATTCAGTGTCCAGTTAGATCAATGGCTACAAATTTCTGGGAAAGAACTGAATTTTACTAAGACTTTGCCCAAAGGTAGTGCCTCTTCCATACTTAGCGATAAGCATAAGCCAGATGTAGAAAGGGAAATGTCACATCTCTCACAGTGGTTGGACAAGATCACCTGAGAGTCTAGAAAATATTTTAATTAAAAAGGAGGGGTAGAAATGAAATAACTCTTTAAAAATATTTTAATTTTCTCCTGAAGTCTCTTCATTGCATAATTCACAATATGACCTAGATCCAAATGTGATTATAATATATTCTCTTAGCGATCAAAGTAAGTGGAATATTTCATGGGAGATCAGTGATGTCTGTATGCATCTGTTTGCAAAACACTTTCACACTTTCTACACCTGAGAAAAAACACAGCTGGCTCAAATAAGAATTTTCTCTAGGGTACCAGGGACACTTGACCACAATACTTTATAAGATTTTACAAAAAAAGATGGAAAGGAAGACATTACTTGATGAGTGCACTGTGTGCTAGGTAATAAGTAAGCACTTGGGAATAACTCATTTCCTCCAAGATGGGCAACATTGAGAGGGATTCAGGTAGCTCTTTTAGGCAGTTAGGGTGACCCCTCAAAGTATCATTACAGTCTGAATTCTTATCTCTTCCCTAGATCTGTTTTTCCACAAACAACTTGGGCTCCTCTTGGGAGAGAGGTCTCTCCTAGGATTTAAATCTAGCCCTAACATTGTGGTTGGTCAAAATTCAGACCCCAGAATTTGGCCTCACAGGTAGCATCTTGCTGAGACAGGCCCAAGCCCAAACCAGTCAAGTATCCTTCAGGTGAGCTAAACCAGAAGATAGAGCCCACCACCATAGGGTTACAACTACCTTTGCTAGGGGAAAACAAAGGTCTTTGAGTTGCCTGACCTCTTCTGAACTTCCAACTCCTGGTGAGCTCCTCCTTGGCTCCGCCCATTTGGGCCCTAGCCAAGAGGATAATCCTCCCACCCTTAGGCCTAACTCTCCACTTGGGCTCTTTACCCCTCCTGCTCTCCACATGGTGGGAGATCTCTTTCCTTTCCCAGGCCCTCCATGTGGGATCTCCAGCCACGTGGGCGCCTTTCCTTGGTTCTGTACTTCCTTCAATAAATATAATAAATTAGTAATTATCCTCCTCAGTCTAATTTTATTCAGTTCTTTGATTAAAATGAGAAATGAGCCTAGGGTTTGGGGCTCAAGGACTCTCCTGAATCCCTAGAACCCTGTTACAGCATGTCCATGTGTGTGTAAGTACACGTTTACAGTACACATGTATATGTTACATGCATGATGTATGTGTGTGCATGTGCAGGACAACCTCAAGTGTCATTATTCATGCATTGTCTACCTTTTTTTGAGACAGTATCTTACTGGCCTGGAATTCAACAACTAGGCTCTGTGAATCAAACTCACTCACTGAGCTATCTCCCCAATCATTATATATATACTATATATATATAATATATATGTAATGTATATATATATTACATATATAATATATATACACATATATATATAATATATATATTATATATGTATCTCATATATATATATGTAGACACTAATGTCTTGCCTTCTTACCCATAAATTATGGAAACCCATTATCACATGACCCCCGGAGGTCACAGAACCAGGGAGCATCAAAAGAAAACTTCCTGGAACCATCCAGAAAACCCTTCTTTTGCCTTTCTTCCCTCTGGATGGGACACTTACTTGTGGATAGTGGCAGATATATTCCTGGCAGAAGGAGAAGCTGCCTAAGGGGATGAGTGATTTAATTTTCTGGAATGTATTGAAACCTGAGTAAAGACAGTTTGAACAATAGAACTGTCATTTTTCATGTCACTAAAGTGGGCAATCAAAAGCAACAGGTTATTTGTTCATCTTGAAGAGTCAAAATGTCTTCACTTTCATTTTTGCACAATTATTTAATAGCCTGTTGCTTTGGTGTCAAATTTCCATGCTTAGCAGATCATCTTGGAAAGCTAGGAGTAAGAACAGATTAGCTTATGCCTGTCAGTCTATGAAAGGACATTGATATTTCAAGACATCCATAAATGTTTATGTTCTTGAAATTGCCTATACATGACATTCCTCAGCCAGTGTTGACAGTCACCTTAGTTTAGACTTATGGTAATTGCTATAAGGTAGGATTGGGTAGGAAGGGTTCGAGGTAGAACGCATCAAAGGTCAGTACACATAATGCTAATAAAGTTCCTTGTAGCACATTCACTATCTGGAGAAAAATGAGTATAGGTGATGTAAACATTCCCTGAGAAAAAGGCCCAAGCCTCTTGGAATGCAGCTCCTTCAGGTGTTCTAGGCTCCCTGCATCCATGATGCTGAGACTACAGATTTATAAAGGGTTACCTGGGTTACAGACACTGCTCTGTCTGACCAAAAGAGGGAGGTGTCTTGGCAAGTCAAGGAGGGCACAATGTCCTTACAAGATGAGAGGATTTCAATGCCATCTGGGAATCCCTTAATGTCACATGGCTAAATAAGACTGATAGACAAAAACTACCCTCTCGGGCAGCCAGAAGCCAGCCCACACAATGGTGTTCTTCACAGTGAGTGTGAGATTAGGACCTAGAGACCCAAGAAAGAGTTAGAAGGAGGTGACTTCTCCAGCTTAGCTCCTTGGAGTTCAGGCTGCCCCTTGCAATCCACCTGATAAAATGCTTTCAGAACAGGAGTCAGCACATTGACCCAGGAGGTCTATTAAAGAGGCAGCTTATACTCTGCAAGTTGAGGAAAGGTTTGAGCTTTTGCATTTTCAGGAAGTTCTCAGGTAGCTATTCTACCCACCAGTACCCAGAATGGGCCAGGAATCTTGGTGCCCTTTCAGATTCTGATTTTCTTGATCTGTAGAGAGGATGCTGTTTGTTTTCTGTTTGTTTCTTACTATGGTGGAAATCTGTGTTTTTAATGCCAAGATTACAACAATGGTGGTACACAGCAGGGAGAAGGATCAGCCTGGCTCACTGGTGGTGTGACCCACAGAAGAAAGTGACAGTAAGATGGTGGAATTCACCAAGGACTTTGAGACAAGATCCAGGCTAGAATCTCAGTTCTGCAATACAACCCCGAAATTCCAAGTCAGCATTGACACTACTTTTTATTGAAAAGATTAAATAAATAGTCTATATGGAATGCTTAGGATATTACTGTATTACCTAGTCTGTGGCAGGCCTTCAAATCATGGTAGCTATTTTTGTGCCTAAAAAAGAAAAATGCTGCATGATATAAATAGGCTTCAGGCTGATAATTAGTCAAACACTTTTGTTCATGATCCAAAGTGTTGCAGTGACTCATCCAGACAGTGTCTCAAGGAAGAAAGGACAGTGACACAGAGCCATGATCAGGATCTCAGCTTAAGGACAGCATGAGGCAGGGCCTTCCTAATGGCTCCCAGAAGGCCCTGCAGCCAGGTATGGGCACTGAATCCCCAGAGAAGGAAGCAGAAGCAGCACTCCTTTTCACATGCACTGAAGACAGTGGTGACCTAAATAAATCCTTCATTAGATCCAGAAACATACTGGCGCAGGCAGTGCATGGCGGAGCTCTATGACAGGAGGGTGGACAGGGCCTCTTTTATTACCCAGTGTGGCTGTGAAGAAACAGAGCCCTGCGAGCAGATGGGAGGATGGGGCTGAGCTGCCACAGCCCTCTTTGTTATGCATGATTGGAGTGCTGCCTCAGGTTTGACTCAGCCTCTAACAGACACCCTCTTAGATGCAGAAGCTTCCCTGGCTAAGGCAGAGGGTTGTCTATTACTCCACAGGTGTAAGCAATTGTGAATCTTAGTTGTTTCACCAGAAATGCCAAAAACATGCAGGACCGGGTACCATCAACTTGTCTTGTCATCTTATCTTACCATTTTGCGCAAAGGGAAACTGAGGCAGACAAAGCGTTGGAACCTCAAAGTCATGCACATAGACACATACTGAGCTGAGTGGGGAAACAGTGCACTGATGCCATAGCAAGGGACCCAAAATTCACAGGAAATCTACTGGGTAAGGATGTTAGAAGAGTTTTCAGATGCAAACAGATGTGTGCAAAGTAAAGAAAATCCCTCAGTGGGCAAAAGTTGATGGGGGAATTCAACTCATTTTTGGTGCCAACATTTAATGGAATGACTATCTGTGTTTTCTAGTGTTTATATTTTGAAGCCATAACAACCAATATGATGGTATCTCAGGTGCAGGTTTTTGGAAGGTGATCAGATTTAGATGAGGTCATGAGGCTGGACCCTAATTTGAAAGGACTGTTCTCTGGCACTCTCTTGGTGTCTACCACATGAAGACACAGGAAGAAGGTGTCCATCTATAAGCCAGGAGGAAAACTAAACCAGGGACTATTTTTTCCAACTTCTTGATCTTGAGCTTCCAGCCTTCAGAACTGAGAGCAATAAATGCCTCTGCTTCAACCCCTATGCCATGACATTTGTTTAGACTAGCCCCAGGGGACTGGTGTACAGTCCCTGGGGACACAATAGCAGAGCAAAGGACTTTGCCTGGGAGTTCTGATGCTATGGATGCACAGGATTCCCTCTTGGAAGCAGCAGGTCACATGCATAACACTAGTTGGGAGGTAGGGGCTCAGAAGCTACTGCACACATACATGTTCTATCTACAGACATATAGAAAGCTTTCTGATGGGCATAACCTCTCCATTTAGCCAAAGAACAGTGGAAGCTTCTCTCTGAGATCTATGACTTCTAGGCCAGAGGCTTTGACTCAGTTCTCAATACTAAGCATGAATTTGCTCCCATCGAGCAGACTTCATATCCAATTAGAGAGCAGTTGATTAGCCCCTAACATGTGCACCCATGGGTACATCTTGCCTGGCAGGTTGATTTTGTAGTTTGCAGAGTCCACTGTTTGTTCATACTGTTCATGACTTCTGTCCCTCAGCTACTTACATATTGCTTTCCAACACTATGAAGCTAAGCCAACACTCATTTCCAGCTGGATATCTCAAAGTCCTGTGACTGCAATCTGTGGTGTCTTCAACAATAGGCTCTCATCATCTAGTTGTAGTGAGTAACTGAGTGCTTTAGCAATGACCTGCATTTTAGGGGTTCTCATGAGCATCCCTAACCTCCTCTTTTATTAATGTGGCTCTCACTCTTGGCTAGAGAATCTGATTTTTATAGATGGGCAAATATTAAGAAGACCCCAAACTCATCAAAATGACTAGAAGAGAATGGTGAGTAGGTAGCATTGGATGAATCATCTCTTATTACAGGGCCTGGGAAAATTTTCAGAGGAAGTGTCAGGGTAAGTAAGAGTGATGCTTTCACAGCAAATAAAACAACCTTCTCTATAGAGAAGGCTGTAGACTCTAGAAGACTCAAAATTCATAAAAGCAGAAAATCAGATGTTGCCAAGAGCTCAACGCAAAAAAAAAAAAAAAAAAGAAAGAAAAGAAAAGAAAAAAAAATCCTAAAATGCCCATCAATAGCCAGGGAACATTGCAGAAGAGGGAGCAGAAAAGAATATAACAGCCAAATGGTGGGAAGGCGTGCTGTGGGGCCCTGTTCTTCCAGTATCATGTTCTCCAAAGGCCACTTTCCCACAGTTTGACAGACTGTTCCAGAGGGGACAGTGTACCTACAACAGTGGTGGTGTTTTCCCCATATTACCACCATGATCAAGAAAATATTAGCAGCTTTGGGACTTGATACATGTTTGCACATTTAACTTATGAAATGTTAGGCTGATCAAATGACATATTATTATTAACTTTAACAGGAAACATTTTGTTTGGAATCTCAGATAATCACTAAGAAAACACATATGTTTCTTAATTCTAGAATTTGTGCCTCAATCATTTACTTTTGCAAATGAGGCCTAGAATATTTCTGAGTCCTGTCACGTTCACTAAAATGTCAAGGCAGAATACTGGGCTCGACCCCAGTTCCTGTCCATCTGCACTCCTTCACTGGACCTTTCAAGCAAAGATGATGTTGTGGAGATGTGTTTTATGTACCCCAAGATTACCTTGGTTAGTGACTTGGCTAAGGGCTCTTATCAGCTAAAAGGGAAGACAAGTGGAGAGCGACATAGATTGACATTTCATGGATTATTTTTTTTCAGTATCAGGCTCTCTGTTTAACCTTTTCTGTTTTAGTACCTCTTGTGGTCCTTGTGACATTCCCAGAAATGTTGTCACCCTCACATTTCAGATGAGAAAATGAGGTATATGAGTCCAGAAACTGCCATAGCTGATAAGTTTCAGATACTTTATGTAAGTGGTAACAAATAATATTTTAAAGGTATAAAATCTATAAGTCAATCATTTCATGTCCACATCCAAAAGGAATGAGTAAAGAGGCCCACAGCCACTAAACTTGGCAGCTGCCGTCTTATTTGATCCATGGATACTGAAATTATTTTAAGAAATAAGTGAAGATCTCAGAGAGAGTTGTGTCAAGGGCAAGACATATGGATCAATGACATGGCATTTAAGTCTTTCAAGATGAGCAAGATAATGAAGTAGATATCTCCTCTTTAAAGTAAGTTCATTGTGGATAAATTAAAGTTTGAATCTGAGGCAAGTGAGGTACTAATTAATTTTGTAGAGCCCAAAGCATTATAATAAAGACATATTGAACTCAAATAGCATTTTTAATTTGTTCTCAAAAAGAAAGCATGACAGTGTAAGTCTGTAAGGGCACAGCAAAGAGAGCTTTCACTTTAATAGCAGCAGACTTATTCAAAAAAAAAAAAAAACATGCCAGGGCTGGAGAGATGGCTTAGCGGCTAAACGCTTGCCTGTGAAGCCTAAGGACCCTGGTTTGAGGCTTGGTTCCCCAGGTCCCACGTTAGCCAGATGCACAAGGGGGCGCACGCGTCTGGAGTTCATTTGCAGAGGCTGGAAGCCCTGGCGCGCCCATTCTCTCTCTCCCTCTATCATTCTCTCTGTGTCTGTCGCTCTCAAATAAATAAATAAATAAAATTAAAAAAAAAAACATGCCAATGTGAAATGAACACTTGCTTTGGTGCAGGGCTTTCACCACTGCCATTCCAACTGCCCCTGACTTTGGCATTGTTTTCTCCCTAGTTGCTTTCTGATGCATCCCAATAAGACAGTATTTGACTTAGGGCTTTTCAACTCTGCCGTGGTGAGACAGAGATACAAATGCAGAAAAAAGTAATGTTTTGAATTTGGAGCTGTTTCTGAGCCAGTGGTGTTTGGTATGGTCTCTCTGGCTGCTGAACTGTAGCACTGATCTGTACCTCCAAGCCATCCATGTGATCACCCCAACACTCTGCAGTGTTTCAGTGGGTCATCCTAGGAAGCTGTGATATTCGGAAGGCTACGTGATTCGGTGCATTTCTCTTACAAACTTTTCACGTTTCAAGCACTTATCAGGACATAAGCCCATTGTCAGTCAAGGAGCATGCTCACTTTTCATTTTACTTTATTTTTCAATTTTTATCAGGAACTTTAACATATGCACATATTGTAAATTGGTCATATTTCTATTAGGTTATTCTCTTTTGTCCCCTCTCCCTCACTCCAATTCCTCTGAGGGCCCTCCTTAGTAGGGGTGTCATTAAACACTGTGGTGTCATGGATGCACCACTTAGTTCCTCCACACAATTTGAATCCAGCACACTGGGTATAGTGTTATAGAGCAGGAAGAACTCCAGTAGTTTAGGGCTGTGGGAGAGATATGGATAGCTGTCACATATTAGACAGACCCAAGAGTCACTCAAGCAGTACCAAGTTCCAATTCCATGGTGCCTGTATGCAACCACTCCCATAATGTGCTAAGACTTTCTGTTGTCCCTACATCCTCCCAAGGCCCTCCATGCGATAATGAAACGAGGATGCCTCTAGGCCTGCAATTTCTCAGTCCATTCAGTGATTCCAGGAGAATGAGCTTTCAGAGATATCTAAAGAACACAACTAACCTCAATCACCTCAGAAAAGACAGTAGT
This sequence comes from Jaculus jaculus, assembly GCF_020740685.1. Taxonomy (NCBI): domain Eukaryota; kingdom Metazoa; phylum Chordata; class Mammalia; order Rodentia; family Dipodidae; genus Jaculus; species Jaculus jaculus. The sequence goes on from NC_059115.1 coordinate 26,780,616, forward strand.
TTTCTTTTCTTATAACAACAATATTCGCCCCCATAAGCTGAATGCTCACAACTGGCTGTAGGCAAATATTCTACCCAGAGCTGCACAACCAGTAGTAGGCTTGGCTTTTTACTCTATGTTATCATTAGTGAGATGACTCAGTATCCTACATTGCATGTAACGTGAGTAGGTCTGAGCGTTTAGGTATGTCCTCCAAGGCTTGTTATGTAGTTTACAAATTCTGGCATTTTACTGGGAGGGGCTGGAAACTTTAGAAGGTATGGCCTGTGAAAAGTTTTCAGTCTTGAGGAATATCCCCTTGTAGGGGATTCTGGGAGACTGGGCTCTTCCTCTCTCACTCTGCTTTCTAACAATGAGGTGAGTCACTTCCACTAACATACGGTCCCATGATGCACTCCATCAGCACCAGTGCAGAACTAAACACAGACTCAAGTCTCCAAAACTGTGAGCCAAACAAACATTTTTCCCTCATAAGCTTATTATGTACAGTATTTTGTTACAGTAATACATAGTAGGATTGGCCAAAGAACAATGGTTCAAGTTAAATGAGGTTTGACAGCTGTGCTGAGATTTCTGGATGCTTAGATTGGTAGAAAGGCTTTTAGTACTGTCCAAATGATTTTGTTGTTATTAAAATCATTACTATTCTTCCTCTTTCCCATATTGCAGAGTTAACAAACTCGGTACTGTCCCAGAGCCTCTGTCATCCTCTCATCACAGTAGCTAGGCCTGCACTCTACTGGCCCTCATTCAGTAATACAGGGCAAAGGTGAGACCTCTGCCAATAACCATGGAACAAGGGGAAAGGTAGAATGAGAAACAAACACTTCCATATGAGATGCATGAGACCTGACTGGACTGACCAGACTAAAAGAAGACATCTGCACTGTGCTTCATGCAGATACCAAGGGGACACTCAGGAATCTGCTAAGAATCAGAACTAGGCCTACACATGTGAATGATGTCCAAGTAACAGCAAATGAAAATACCTATATACACAGCACTGTGACTCAGGTAGCCTTGAGTTTAAATCCTAGCTTAATCATGAGTCCTTGGAAAGAGTACTTTCTTCTGTAGCCTGTCTTACAATCAATATGAACTCTGCTGTGCCTCTTGGATGACTATAAAAATTAAATGAGGTTTTAGAAGAATCATTCTGATCTGCCTGACACAAGGCAGGCTTTCAGTAAACAGGTGCTTTTAGGCTTCACAATACTTATATATTTATTCATACTTTTATGTATTTATTCATTATTTATAATGACTTTTAAAATAATTGTTATAAGCTCAGGAAGAAATTGTAACATTTCAAACACTGACAATGCAACTGTCCAGATAGAAATTGGCCTCGATATCCACAACCTTGAAGTGCCTAGCAATACCTTCACAAGATTCTCATATAGAAGAAAAAGACAATGACAACAAAATAAAAGAGAGACTAATGGAGAGAAGGAGGGAATATAATGGAGAACAGAATTGAAAAGGAAAAGTGGGGGAGGAGAGGGAAATATCATGGTTTATTGTCTGTAATTATAGAAGTTGTCAATTAAAAAAGTGGACAATAAAAAAAGAGATTGTAAAAAAAAGAAAAGCTCTTCACTGAAAGTACAAAAACATGTCCATACTGATAGCTCCACAGAGCCATGGATAGAAAATGTGGGACTATAAGATGCATACAGTGAGGACTGGAGAATGGCTCTGTGGATGAAACACTTACTGTGTAAAAGGTACATGAATTAGGATCCCTAGAACCCAGGCATATTGTAATTCCTACAGGCCTATGGAGGGAAAGGAGGTGAAAATAGGAGTCTCTTGAACTCTCCTGGGCTAGTGAGCATTGCAAATGCAGCAGTGAATGACCACAAGGGACCCTGACACAAATAAAGTAGAAGGCAAGGACCAATAGCCAAAGTCCTCTGAGCACCACAGGTGTGCCGTAGCACTTTCAAGTCATAATTACGAGGACCACAGTTGCTCCCTGTCACCCGGCTCAGCACATCCATCCACATTTCATTCTCAACTGTATTCATACTGGTCTAGACACAAGGGCATACAGCAGCACAAGGAGTTGTTTGTCTGGGTAGGTAGGAGCCGTTTTCCTGAAGGACACAGCCAAGTCAACAACACAGATAACTACGCAACTTCATAATAAGCAGTGGTCTAGTAGTGCTGGAGAGGTGGCCTCATTCCACCAGACTGGATAAACCTCAGCTGACTGTATACTTCTTAATACCTCCTCTTAAGCAGAGTACCTCATAGGATGTGTACCTATTGCTCAACACCTCCTGAGCTGAGTACCTTCTGAGCTGAATACCTACTTCTCAACATCTCCTCCGTAGCCATTTGCTCTTTCTAGGCTTAGAGCAGCCTCTATTCCCTCAAGACTTTGGAGACCCCAGAGGACAGAGCAGCAACAGTTTTAAGCACTGAAAGTCACCAGCCCAACAGGGAAGAAAGCTTATATTAACGCACCAAGCATGAGCTGGGTCTTAAAGCTTCGGGCCAGGTGATATATTCATTCCCTCATTATCATCTGAGGAGAAAAGCAGAAGCCCATCTCATACCCAGAATGGCTTCCACTCCTGCAAATTATTTGCCAAGGGATGGGGTAGCATCAGGGAAGCATCCAGACAGACCATAAAGAGTGACAAAGCATGAACCTGATGAGGAAGGGGGCTGGGAGTAGATGGAGACTTCCAGGCAGAGGGAGTAGCACATTCCTGATTTATGTGAGGGAGCCATGGGGGATCTTAGCATCAGATTATGCAATTGTATATATAGGATAGAGAATGGTAAGAGATGAGATCTGAAAGGTGAGATTGGGAGTGTCATGCTGCTCAACACTGCTACTATGAAAACAAAACAGAAAAAGACAAACATTTTTATGTACCTACTACATACATAAATTCTTTATCATTAAAATTATCATTAAATGTACTATTCTGTTGCAGTGGATTGAGTTGGGTGTCCTTCATAAATTCACATGTTCTAGGTCCCCAACTGATGGCAATTTGGGAGTTGGAGCTTTTCTGGAAGAGGTTCGTTATTTGGGGTAGGCCTGTGGGTGCTATAGCAAGCTTTACCTTGTCAATGTTTGGCATACTCCCCTGCTACTGTTGTCCACCTGATGTTGGCCAAGGGGTGATGCCCAGCCTCTGCTCATGCCACATGTTCCCCTGCCATCATGATTTTTTTTTTTTTTTTTTTTTTTGCCAGTAACACAAAGGTAACTGTAACAGTAAAGTTGGTACCAGTGAAGTGGGGTCACTACTGATAGAAACCTGTGTGGCTTTTGGCCCTTTGGAACTAATTTGTGGCAAGAGTGTGAATTTGAAGCTTTAGTCTAAGAGATGCCTTGTAGTACTGAAGACAGAGCTTCCTAGAGTATTCTAATCAGAGTTTTAGGACCTGAATGCAATAAAAACCATGGACTGTGAGGTTTGGTTTATGAGGGAAAGAAAGAACTTTGTCAGGATTAGTCTACAAGCAGTTTGTATAAGCAGCTTGCTCTGTTCTGCCTCCCTGTGTCCTGAGAATTCATGCAGGGTTGCCTTGTGTTAAAAAATGTCCTGGTGTGAGCAAAAGGATATAGCACAGAAAAAAAAATGTAATCTTCAGGCCGAAACTGCTAGCCCTTCAGCTGCGACTGTTTGAAAGATTATAACTATTGAGACTGGACCAGCTCATCTGCACTGGGACAGCAGAAAGAATGTTGACTCTTTTGAAAGTAGGGATCTGAATGCTGAAGGAGTATCCTGTTTTTCAAAATTGGCTTTATTGCCTGGATTAAGAAGTTGGTACCCCACCTGGTATCATCTGTTAAATCAGTTAATATTTGTTAAATCCTGAAGATACATGCCATGGAGGGTCATAGAATTCCTGGGGTTTTCATTCAACTGTTTGTTGTGTGCCCCTGTAGTCTTCTGGGAATTGTGGGGCTCTAGACAAGTTTTCCAAAATCTTATAACTCCATCTACTGGACTAAATTAAATGTTACATAAATCATGAGAGAATACCTGAGGTGGAGAGATTATTTACTTTTCCAAGATGACACCTCCACAAAATCACGTGGATAGGAAGAAGTATCTTCTGTCTATAAGCCCTATGCTTACACATTAATACCATAAATACTGGGACTCCATAGCATTCTCAGTACATGAGGGGACAGGGCATGGCTCTGATGATCTTCCAATCTTATAAATAATGCTCAGGCCACTGGGAGAGATTAATGTAGAGAAAGTGTAGACAGTAAGCAGTTTCAGAGCTAGGGAGGAAAAAACAAAGAGAAAGAAAGAGAGTAACAGACTCATATTTCAGCTGAATATAGCAATAAAAATGACTTTACATGGGCTGCAGAGATGGCTTAGAGGTTAGGTGTTGCCTGTGAAGCCTAAGGATCCTGGTTGGAGGTTCGACTCCCAGAACCCACGTTAGCCAGATGCACAAGGTGTGCATGCGCCTGGCATTTGTCTGCAGTGGTTGGAGGCCCTGGCACACCCATTCTCTCTCTCTCTATCTATCTCTTTCTCTCTCTGTCTGTTGCTCTCAAATAAATAAATAAATGAACAAAAAAAATTTAAATGACTTTACAAAGCTCAAAAAGACCAATCTGCAGTGTACAAACATAGCCGTGAGAGTTGCTCAAAGGCGAGGGATCAAACTAAAGTTGCCATATTCAATTAATTAATTTTCCTTTTTCACTGTTTTCAATTTTTCCATATCTTAGTTTTCATACATACATACCATTTATCTTTAGGCTCATGACTTGTGTAAACTATAGGAAAAACCTCAAGGTCTTTGAGAGGTTTTGCTCCCTGCTCAAAAGACAGAAGAGACACCAAGTCACCCTTTTCTACTCTAGGTCACAGGATAAAGTCAGCTACATGGAGACACTGTGGCCTTCCATCACCCCAGGGCTGGAATCCCAGAAGGAACAAAGAACAGAAGGATATATAAACAACTAAATCCAAGAGTGACATTCTTAATCTGATTCTCAGTCAAAATCAGCCTTTCCAGCAAGAGAAACTCATAATTTGTATTGTGTCACTATATAGATATTGACTAGGTTTCTTAATGGGTACTTTGCATGCACTACCAATAAAATTCTCAGAGGCCATGAGCAGGTGTAAATGAATTTTACAGATAAGGCAACCAAGGCTCATGAAAACCAAATCGTTTTTCTAATGCTAAATGTGTCAAACAAAAGCCTTTTTTCCCTGATCAGGGGTATTCTCTTGTGCTTAGAATCATAATAATCTCCAAATTCTCCAGAACCAAGCTCCAGCCCCACATGCCTCTTGCCTCCCAAAAGGATGACCAAAGATAGATCTACTTCCTAGCAGGGATTGGTTCACACAGGTCATGTGGACGGAGCTCAGAGCAGCAAGAATGAGTGAGGATGCCTATAAATCAGATCACAGGGAGGACAGAGGAACCACTCCAAGATTCTTCTTGAGGGCCGATTTTACTAATGAAAATTTGAAATTTAACCAAAGGTTAGCCCCTCAGCCAGAGGACCACTAGGGAGGCAAGGTGGTCAGTCCATCCAGCAGATGGCATTCAGTTCCCTCATCTTTTTATCTGTGACTTTGTGCTGAGCAAACAAGGGAAACATGCTTCCCTGCTTTTGTTCTGGTACATCATCTTTCCAGTTTGACAGTTACAGATTTACCCTTTCCCTCCAAATCATGTGCATTATGTTGGGATTCTGAGAAGCTCTGGGGGAAGGGGAGGATGGTGGCCTTTATCCATGTGCCTGCATAGGGATGGCTACTGAGGAGGACTGTCCTCCCATAGAATATTGCTTGACTCCAAACCCTTGAAGTACTTGTCTGCTCTTCATGTGTTTTCTGTCCTGTCTCATGCCTTCTTTTTTCCTATATACTCCTTTCTCTTACTGCCTTTTACCCACTCATGCATTTCATGTCTTCCCCTGTCACACTTTCCATACCATTTTTGCACTGATGCTTTGAATCTGTTGGCCTCTATAATGTTCAATTTCATACCAGGGGCCATTCCTTGCTTTCCATTCTTATACATAGTATTTCTCCATTTTTCCTTTCAATTTCATGCATATTTTGTATGCATCTGAAATAATTTAATTGGTATATTAAATAACCATCTGCTATGGACTTATTTAGGCCCATTTTCAAGATATGGAGACTGAGGCTTAACCTATGTAACTCACCTCTATGGCATGGTTCAGAAGTAGTAAAATGGATTCTAAGCAGGTAACACTGAATGTGAACTGTTGTATACATTACAGGTCATTCTGCCATTTTTTTCTTGTTCATGCCCAAAGAAATGCACTACTAGCAAGCAGTTCAACTTATATAGAGAGTTATTAATAGCATGTACAAGAGAAATTAGTTATTGCAGCAAAAGCAATACCTGGCTGCTAAAGAATCCATAAAACTTTGTTTTGGAAAATGCACATGTGAACAAAATCTTGCTAATTTAATTACCCATCAGGTGACTGAAGTAGAAATCTAACATTTTCACATCATTCCTCACAGTAAAATGCATTGACAGTCTTAGGGAAACGTCTATTCATTTATAACCTATGGTCAACCAACCTAGGGCAATAAGTCTGAAAGGCCCCTAACAGGCTGATTAGTTTTGCAGTCATTGGCTATAAACATCCATTTGGTATACTAAGTGGAGCTCTATTCTGGGTCTTTCCTTTCAATACCAAGTCCACAATAATGAGCTAGGAACAATATTCATTCCCTTGTGGCCCTGAGGACTCAAAGGTTGAAATTCCTTCTTTCCAAAGATGCTGAGAATTATCTGGTTCATGTAGTAAGAGAAAGATAGAGGGGTCAGCTCACCTATTAAATGTAGATCAAGTTTGGTCTTCCTCTTTTTAGCAAGTACGTACAATCTTCTTAGCTTAACAGGTCTTTACTTAGCTCAACAGAAAAAAAAAATCCTTCTTTTTCATATTTGACCACTACTCACACAAATACACACACTGTACACTATGCACATGTGCTGGAAATGAGACCCAGGGCCTCATGTATCGTAAGCACACATACTCTATATCTGAGTGAATAACAAATAATTTATCAAGTACCTGTGATATACCTAAAACATTGTTTATCTGAAATTGAAATTGGATTTTTTAATGTTTACTTGCTAAATCTAGCAACTTTACACAAAATACCTTTTTGAGCATTGTGCTAGGTACTTACATTAGTAATATCCTTTATGTTCATTAGAATATGAAAGAAACTAAATCCTAGAAATGGCACCCATTTTTTCAGTGATACAACCAATGAGGACCAGAACATAAATGTAAATGGATATTACTGGCAAAGCAATGGATATGATGGCAGGATGGGAGATGGAGACAGGGAGGCAAAGCAAAATAATTACAAAATGAAAACCCAGATATCTGCACCTGACACCCAGCCCCTCCTTCTACCTGAGGTTGGGAGGGTCTGGTCTGGAAGAGGGGAGAGTCCAGGGCAAGCGAGCTTGCCAGGGGAGGTTCCCAGTCCACGCTGGTCCCTGACCTGGAAATTGCTATTTTTCCCAGTACAATGAGCAGAAGAGAGCATGCCTTTTCATTTCAGCTACATTTGCAGCCACCTTTCTCTCCTGGTATTTTAACTGCTGATACAGAGCTTTGATTGACTCTCCTCAACTAAAGAATGAAGACACTTACATAAAATAGCCTTCTGCAGGGCTTACATATACTGAATTTGCAGGAATTCTAAGGGAAATTCATTCGACAAGACATAAAACGCTGACGTGGAAGTTCTTGGCTGATAAAAAGGGACATGAATATTTTCAAACTAAGTGTATTTCTTCACTTACAGAAAAATGTGGGTTACTCAGTCACTCCTCAGGAGCCTTAATAATCTTAAACTATCTGCTTAACACAGGTAGTGAATCCTAGCTGCATACCCAGTACCTGTCACTTTACCCCTGAGAATGTAAGAAAGGTGATGTGCTTTCAGACCCCAAAGTCCTTAAATATAAATCAAAGATGCCAAGTGCTCCTCTCAACCTTTGCAGGACTGGGTAAGGGGGACAGAGAGGTCTCTGCTGATATTATCCCACTCTACAAAAGCAAGGGATTATCATTGTTCCATTGTTTCAGTGCCAGAGGGCTTTGCAAAGGCATACTGCTAAGGGGCTGGTTACGCTGCTGGACTGTTCATATGGGTCAAGTGTAGTTTTCATGAGTTCATGACATGAGTTTGGTTGGAGCTGCAATGACTTTGACTATGATTGATCATCTCTTCATCTTTGTCTTCTTTCTCTTCTTTTGGCTTCTCTTCTTTCTTCTACCCTGTCTGTTCTCTCTCTTCTTACCTATTTCTTTGCCCCAGGGAAAGATGCCGTTTGTTTAAGGAGCTACTTGAGAGCAGACACACTGTTCCAGAAACAGAAGCAAACATACACTTCCAGGTCTCTGCTCTCATAGAACACATCTCCTGGTGGGGCTGGTGAGGGACTGAGACCTAGAAAGTGAGTCAATTGTGCAATAGGATGACTAAAGAGAAGCACACTTCCTACACAAGTGTGTTAAAGTACTACTGTAAAAGCAGGAAGCAGTGATGAAAGGGACATTCCTGGGATAACCTACTAATGAACACTATGAAAGGTTGGCTAATTTATCTGAGTTCACACTAAGCTCTAAGTTCATGTGAAACAAACTATTCCTTCAGACTGTGCTCGACTGCCTACCAACATAGGTCAATGCCCAAGGTTGAGAGGATTTGTAAAATGGCCCCTCAAAGTCTCCAAGAGCAACAGCACATACTATACTTGCAGAACAAATTTTAAATACTTTATTTTTGTAAGACAAAACAAATTTCTACAATAGGGGAAAATGTCACTGCTAAATAAAGAAATAAAAGCTTAAAAGAAATCTCCACTGTTAGCAGAATCCAGAAATGGAGCAAGTCAAAAAGCATTTACAAGGGCTGGGGAGGTGGCTCAGTGCATAAAGTACTTGCAGCCAAGCCTAAGTACATGAGTTCAATCCTCATACTCCTTGTAAAAAGCTAGAAGCCCATGTAATCCTGGTGTAATCCTAGCCTTCTGATGGCAAGATGGGAGGTGGAGACAGAAGAATTTCCTGGAGGAGCTCAGTGAGCATACCAAAGAGAAGAGTGAAAGGGGCAGGGAAGATGGTTCAGCAGTCAATGGCACTTGCTGACAAAGCCAGCCAGCACAGATCTAACTCCCAAACTGCCCACATAAACTGAATGCAAAAAAGTAGCACAACTGTCTGGTGTTTCTTTGGGCAGGCAAGAGGCTCTAGAACAAACACACATGTGCACACACAATAAATAAGTAAATACATAAAGATTGTGCGAAATCATGCCTCAAATGAGGTGGAATAGCAAAACTAACTCTGACCTCCACACATGCACCATAGCATGTATGTGTCCACACTGAGACACACAAACATATATTCAAATGTGTACATATGCAAATAAATGTTTAAGAAGAGCATATGCAAACTGTTCCATACACAAAGTGCTTAATTAAAAGGGTGCAAATATAAGAGTTCTGAGCATTGAAATGTTCAGAAATGGTATGACATCCTTACCTCTCACCTTCAACTTAGTGATCTAATCAACTGTGCTCATGTATTAACATCCTCTATGCTGGTCTATAATTTCTTGACTGGTCTGGTCCATCAATTTATTATAACAGCTAACAGAATGCCTAGCACAAAGCAGACCCTCAACAAGTGTGTCTAATAATTGCTCTCATTAAAATTGGGTGTGTATGGGAATTCCAGAGATTAACTCCCAATTCTAACTCCTAGACTATGAGAAGGGCGCAAACTCTCACATCAAAAATTGTGTTATGTCAGGCAGTGAAACATAACTTTGGTTGCACAGAACTAGAGTTTGGGCTGCCCACTCCCTTGTCACTTGCCTGAGGTCTCCCACCTATCCAGTACCCTGACATTTCATTTTGCCTTCTCCTGGTTTACTTTTAATTCTTAGAACATTAGCTAACCAGAACAGACTTTCATTAGTTCTCTTCTTTTTTCTCCTGGCTAGGAGACAAGCACCAGGTAAGGATTTCTACCTGTATTATTCCCTGCTCTGTCACCAATTACCAGAACAATACATAGCTGAGGCCTGAAACTGATTCTGAAGCTGCCTTACCAATACATGGACAAGGTGTCTAAAATGGGCTAAAATAAACAAATGCTCTGTCAATGTGAAGAGCACTGATGAAAGCATTGTCTGCACCCATTCCCCACACTTCTGCTGGAATATACCCAGTAATCACGTAAAAGTTCCTTCTGATCCCATCAACCAGAGACCAAATAACGCTGGCCTGTGGAACACATCTGAGGCCTACATGAAGGCATGCTTTGTGAGGCCACATAGACATTAGAATTAGCTGCAGGCGCTTACAGATTTTCTGTAAAACGGAGAACCTTTAGTCTTCTCACAAACCAAGAAAGGTGAAATGCTAGATTCCACATCCCAGCCCTCAGCCTGGTGCAGGATTGGAGCTTGGCTCAGATCTGATGTTTCCTGCCTGGCAGCTGAAAGGATCACAGCTTGCCATCCTTGCCAGAAAACTACCAAGAAGCATGCAGTAAGCCAGAGGAAATTTACAACGATGTCCACTGGGATCTATTCTGTTATGTTCAAACCACTCCTTGAAGAATAATGGATTCATTTTTCTAGACCTCATAACTATTGACAAACCATAGTACAGTAAACATTATTCTAACGGCCTGAAAAACTTATGGACTTAATTCCCTGTGGATAGGGGGAGATGAAAATACTTCATGTTGTAGACAGTCCTGAAGATGGACCATGGAATCTGTGTGCATAGGCTGGTTATAAAATTGCTTAATTCAGACACAAAATATGTTTCTTGAAGACTCTAGAAATCAGGGAGACAACAGAAGTTCCAGACTGGAAAAGAATGAAGGGAACCTGACTCAAGGGATCACTTCAAGATGATGTCAAAGGAACAGTTCCACTGGGACCACATCTTGGGACATAGGTGCCGTGCTGACTCATGACCCAAGTTGATAAATAAACACTCAATAGGCCCCACATCCTTAAATTGCTAAGCTGCTCCCTCCCGATTCCAGGCCCCAGTGGAATCTTTTAACTGAACCTGAATTCTGCGCTGGGAGATATGGACAAGGAAAAAGACCCAACACCCATCAAAAAGATCTCTGTAGCAAAGTGGTACTCTCTAAACATGATGCTGTTTGGTTACTGGGCACCTTTCAATCACTTAGTAAGACTTTGTGTGGGGATGGAGAGAGAGGAAGCACAAACAGTACATAGCTTCAATAAGAACAGACAGATCTGAATTCCAGTTTCCAGTCCTTTGTACTTTAGAAAACTAACAAAGCTACCTAATCCACATTCCCAGTGTTTAGAGTAGAAACAATGCCATCTGCTTTTTAGGGTGGATGTGAAGATGCAGTTTAACAATTCACTCGCTTTTCCAAACACACTTATCTATTTAAGTGCCAAAGAATATACTAGGTTCTGGGGACAAATTCCATACAACATCAAAAATGTAACAGGGGAGGTGCTCTGTGCTGATGACAGCTTCAGACAAGAAGGACTCAGTTCATCTCAGAGAACTGGGCAAGTTCCATTTTCCCACAAATCACTCCCCTTACTTTAACTTCTCTCCATTTTTTAATCAAGAAATATTAATTTCAACCCTCCAAATACATTTACTTCTTAGACAGACATCACACATTAAGTTTGAAAGTGCTTGCTCTGTGAACCTGCCAACGAGAGTTTGTATGCCTGATGTAATGTGTCCATACATCTACCATCCCAACATGCCTACAGCAGTGGAAGGCAAAGTCAAGAGAATCCCAAAGCTAGTATGGTATTCCTAGCGGCAAAAAAAAAAACAAGAAAAAGAAAAAAAAAAAAAAAAACAAGAGAGACCTTGTCTCAAACAAGGTGGAAGGAGAACCCAACATCCCAAAGTTGTCCTATGATTTTCCTGCATACATCAAATACATATACATGACATACACACTTTTTCCCCATATTTTTTTATTTTTCTTTATTTATTTGACAGAGAGAAAGAGGAAGAGAGGGAGAGAGAGAATGAGTGTGCTAGGGCTTCCAGACCCTAAATAAAGATGCAGTTGCTACCTTGTGCAACTGGCTAACATGTGTCCTGGGGAATAGAACCTGGGTCCTTTTAGGCTTTGCAGACAAATGCCTTAACCGCTAAGCCATCCCTTCAGCCCACACACTTTTTTTGTTTGTTTTGTTTTGTTTAACTTCAAAAAAATCCCTCTAAAAATCAATTCTGATCCTGGAAACAAAACACCAATAATTCTGAGAAGCAGTGGGCCTGGTATCAGCAGAATTCATGTAGAGTGCACACAAGAAGAAACTGAAATCTTCTCTCATTTAATGGTTAGCCTATGTGTAGACCTACTCCAACTACATTATTAGAAACATTAAAATAGATATAAAATAGAAACTCAGAAAGGCAAATTAAAATTCTACATGTGTTTACAATCAACATCATTTTTTTCTCACTTTTTCCCTAACAATCTCTCAAGTACTATTTTGTAGAGATAGAATCTGAAGTATAAAGAGAGAAAATCGTTTGCCAGTTTACCTAAGGCTATGGGCAAAAAGTTGGTTTCACCCCTTTCTAGAAAGCTAGCATGGGTAAGTGGCAAGTCACATGGCCAGGTTGAAGGATGGTGAGCAACTCTGGTCATTGTAACCTCAGACAGTTACTGCCTTCTGCAGCAACAGCTGGACAGTTCCTGTATTTATTTCTCACTTAGCAGTCAGGAAGATCTCCATCTCTGACCACAAGAGTCTCAGCAGGTCCTTGCCTCAAACCTGTATCTGGTCATCAAATGCAGCCACAGGTTCTGTTTATCAGAGCATACATGTGTCCTCCCCTCCAAACTCTAGCTCGAACATGGCCCAGTCCTACCCATCACCAATCCCTTGGTTTTGGAAAAGCAGTGTGCAGGTCAAGCAACTGACACCAGTCAGCCACCATCCTAGTCCCTTTCAAGTCTCTCTACCAAGCTTTAAATCAAGACAACAAAAACATGAATCCAACTACAAAAAGGAGTCGGAGTAAGGTCAAACCTCTTTCTCCTAGTAACTGGCAGTAAGCAGAAGCACTGGCAGGGCTCTGCTAGAAGGATGCAGCTTCAGACTCTCACTTAGCTAGAGACCTCAGCTGGCCCAGACTCCCATTTGCTCTTCCCATCTTAATGCTTTGGGGCACTAATGCGCAACAGCTTCACTGTGTGCCTGCAGCCCAGAAACAGCTCAGCTGTCCTTGCTACTGCCGTAATTAACTCCTTTGACTAGAGAATGCTTAGTCATGAAGTTGCCCATCCTTGTCGAAGTTGGCCTCAAGAGTTAGATTCTGAGTAACCAATTCATGCCAGAGAAGCTCTTTTAAGAAGTGACCCTTTCCTACTAGCAGTGGGGAAATCCTTACACAACACAACAGTTTATTGCAATGTGTTATTTCTGAAATCTTGTTAGGGGAAGCAACTAAGTGTTGGAAACACAAAGGGAAGGGTAGTTCTAGGACTTGCAGCTGAAGCATTCATCTCCTGGAGTTTCAGTAGGTCATAGTTATTCCAACTGCACCTACTCTCCCTGGAAATGCAGAAAGCAAGAATAATTCCCAGAGCCTACTTTAGAAATGCAGGGGAAAGAGGAGCAGAAATTGAGCTATCTCTACCTTAAAAAAAAAGGTGAATATAGAATTCCTGAAATTAATCCCTGGTAGAAGCTGTGTAATTGAATATGAACAAAACAAGGTGAGATTTGAAGGCAAAGTAAGAATCATGCCCCGAAGTAAAGGGCCTTGTCTTTGCTCAAGCTGCAGGCCCTGAGCTAAGAGCACCTAAGCAGGGACCCTGCTGGAACTCGGGGTAGGGGGCGCAGCCCACCCAGGGGCTTGCAGGGCTTTTCTCCCTCTGAAGAGCTCAGGATGAAGGAGGAACAGCGCGCTCACTCCCCTTGGCCATTCTCTTAACTCCATGAAGCTGCTCCCTCTCTTGAAGCTGCTCCTGGCTAGCGGGAGACAGTTCATGGGAGGGCAGCATGAAGACAGTGGATCTGCAGCCGCCTCCTCAGGATCCCGCCAAGAGCATCTTGACACAAGTTTTGGATAAAAATAGCGCTGTATAACGCCAAGGGAGGAGGAGGAGCGATCCTCGTGCAAGGCAAGGCAAGTCAAGGATACGATGGGTTCTGCAAAGTGGGTGGGGGTGGGTGGAGAGGAAAGGATGCAACTACTGGCTCAGGAGCGGGCCTTGGGTATACGAGAAAGCTCGGGTGCCCTCTCCGCAAAGGTTGTGAAAAGGTTTTGAAGCGCCAGCATATAATTGCTGGCTCCAGTACAGCCTCTGGCTTCAGCTCCTGCTTCAGCATCCTGCTTAGGGCCTGGGCTCCCGGCTCAGTTCGCTCCCGCTGGCCCTCCAGTTCCAGGACGGGTCAGGGCCAGGAGGGGGAGCAGTGCGGGGTTCGCCGCCGAGTGGAAACGCTCACCTGGAGAGGTCAAGTACCTGGTACTCCCGCCGTCCCTGGTCCCCACCCCAAACGGTTTCCACTGTTTAGCAGTACCCCAAATAGAAATAGATCTATTTTTTAAAAATGGTAAAAATTAGCGTGAAAATACACAGCCGGGGTCATTGGAACTCTGAAAGAGTCTACTTACTGTCCCGCCTAGTCGCTTTCCCAGGCGAGCACTTCGGGAGATGTCCCATCTCCCTACTATTTGCCACCGAACGCGAGGGCAAACTGGACCCGGGCCTCGCCACCGCAGATACCCCAGAGCCTAGGGAGACTTCGGTGGACCGCAGGCCCGCCGGATCGGCGCCAGGTGGTCCGAAGCTTAGCGCGCTCCGGTCGCCGTCCCGGGTCCTGGAGAGGCGCCGCCACGGGCCGCAGCGAGTCGACTAAGTGAGAAAGTCGAAGCCGTGCGGCACACCGCGCTCTCGGGCGCCAGGCTGGCGGAGCTGGGAGGAGGCGGGAGGGACGACAGACCCCACCCCCGCAAGCATCCCCACCCGGCTTCAAGTGCTGGTTTCCGCCTCCACTCACCTAAGCCGGGGACGTGGGCTGACTGCCTGGCCGCCCCGCCGGACACTCCCCCACATGGCGGCCCCCGCCCCGGCGCTGCGCTCACCTGCGCGGCGTCGCGGTCCAGCCGGCCGGGCGCCCCGAAGCGGCTCCGCAGCGCGGCCATGGGCGGCGGCGCCGGGGCCCGCGGCCGGCGGAGGAGCCCCAGCTCTCGCGGCGGGCAGTGGGGAGGACGCTGAGCACCGGGACCCGGCGGCGGCCCGGGACACTGCGCTCTGAGGCCCGCGGCGGGCGCTGCGGTGCTGGATCCCGAGGAGGAGGAGCAGAGGAGGAGCGGAGCGGAGGAGGGGACCGAAGAGGCCAGGCCCCCCGGGAACGCGCAGGGCAGAGGCGGATCGCGAGCGCCCACTGCTGCCCGGCCCGCTCGGCTCCGCTGCGGCCCCCAGTTCCCGCAGTGAAAAGCGGTTCCCCGGCCTTTGCACGACCTGGTCCTGACGATCCTGACCGCGGCTCCGACGGTGGGGCGGAGCGTGCGACTTCACCCACGCGGCAAACCTGAACGCTCGCTCTGCTCCAGACGCGGCCGCTGCCAGTCGCCCCTGCTCTGCGCGGCTCCCACGCGAGTCTCTCCGCACGCGCTCCTGGCAGGTGACCCACCCCGGGCCCCGCGCAGCAGGAGGAGCTCTTCTCGCCACCTTCCACTGCAGCGGCCTGAGACACTAGAGGCAGCCGGGGCTGCGAACTTACTAGATCAGCGCGGTAAATTCAGCTTGATTTAGCAGATGTTTGCAAATGTCAGCTATGAGATTCAGCAATGTCTACTTGCCCTCACTTCCTTTCAAAAGCTAGGTTTAGTGTGAGAGTCAACCAGCATACGGTGATTCAACGTGATATTTAAAATTTGAATGAATGTGGAACTGAAATCTCCTTGGAGACACTACGTGGCTTGGGCCAAAACAACTTACCTTCCAAGTCAAGGTTAACAAAAGTGCCAACACCTCAAACACGTCAAAGTAATTTCCCTTTAGATCTCCTATATCTTAAAAATTGAAAGACAAATATTTACCATTTTAAAATTAATATTATCTCAACTAAGGTATATATTGACACTTTGACAGTGCAAAGATGAGTCTTGTAAGAAGGCAAAGCAATACTCGTTACAATATTTTGTGACTGATAAAGCCAAAAGTAACTTGGCAGCCCTAGACTTTCCAAAAAAAAAAAAGAAAGAAAGAAAGAAAAGCTGTAAAGAGTTTTATTGGCCCTGGGTAATGTTGTTGTGCCCATTTGGGGTAAAATTATGAATTTAAAAATGCTTAAAGCTACATTTTGAAAAGACTTAGCTTTCAGGTTTGTGTTAAATTTAAAGAAGTGCCCTCCTCCCTTCCATTCTATGAAGCTGTGTAAGGGATTGTTTGGATCAAACAGAGGTCTAAGATTAAAGCTAGCTCCTTAAGCTAGGGAAGGGTATTGATAATCTAAGTTCCTGTGATTACTTTTTCTAAAGAGTTAGTGATTTGATGCCAAAAATATGAATCCCGTAACTAATTAGTAAGTCAGAAGGAAGGTTAGCAAAGATTCTCATTCTGTTTGCACCCCAGAAGCCAAAGGCAGATTAGCTAGCCAACCTGCTTAATCACCTTCCAGAAACCTCAGAAGAAACCAAATCCCAGGCCCAGCTCTGTCTCTGGCAGTCATCTCCATTTGCAGAAGTGACTTTAAGCACATGGCAGGTGACAAGTATTTACACGCTGGCATTTCAATTATTGTCATTCTTTTTCCTTTTTAAAATCCCAGCCAAACATTCATGATTCAATGACCTTAAGTTATCAGTGAGACTTTTTCTTTTCTTAGCTGTGCGTCTCTGCCTAGGCATTGGTTACCTTTTAGGATCATCTCTATGAAGTCTTGGTGACACGACTTGAGATTCTTTTCTAGCTTATTCAGTGCCATAGTGCCATACCAACATTGTACTGAAAACATGTGTTTCCAGGTCTGTCCTCCCCTATAGATGAGGAGTGCCTTTGGGCATGGGAAACTGTCACATCATTCTCTCTCCTCAAAGTCTTGTGTTGCAGTCCGGTTCGCATTGCTGGTAGAAATCACCCAACCAAGAGCAGCTTCTGGGAAAAAGAGGTTTATTTGGCTTACAGGCTCAAGGGGAAGCTCCACGATGGCAGGGGAAAACGATGGCATGAGCAGAGGGTGGACATCACCCCCTGGCCAACAGAAGATGGACCACAGCAACAGGAGGGTGTGCCAAACACTGGCATGGGGAAACTGGATATAAAGCCCATAAGCCCGCCCCCAACAATACACTCCCTCCAGGGGGCATTAATTCCCAAATATCCATCAGCTGGGGAGCTAGCATTCGCAACACCTAAGTTTATGGGGGACACCTGAATCAAACCACCACATTCCGCCCCTGGCCCCCATAAACTGATAGCCATACATGATGTAAAATACAATGCTTTCAGTCTGACTTTAAAAGTCCCCATAGTTTTTATCAATCCCAATGATGTTCATACATCCCCATAGTTCAAGATCTTCTAACTGAGCCATAATACCAAAATATAACCTCAAAAAACCCAGAATGGCACAGAATTAATTTTCACACTGCAAAAGATGGCATTGGGCATAGCAAAGAAACATTCAACCAATACAAGATTTAAAACAACCAGGGCAAACATCAAACTCTGTAGCTTCAAGTCCAGCAAATCTAGCCAGTGAAAAATCTTCAAGTCCGATAATTCTAACCAGCAACAAGTCTCTGGCATTCCAATTCCGCCCCTCCAGCTAGGCTACTCACAGTCCTGGGAAACTTCACCGGGGCTGGCAGCTCCTCGGCAGCCATCTCATGGTCCCAGCATCTCCACTGGGTCTCCACTGCAAGCCACGGTCCATCTTCATGGCTCCATGGGGTCTCTATGCAGGCAACCAGCAAACCTGCTTCACACTGCCCATGGCCATTTCCAAAACACAAGACCGTGTTGCAAACTCAATGACCCTCTTTCCAGCATTTCTTATACTCCACAATACCAGGTAGGGTGCCAATTTGTTAATCCAGGGGGGAATAAAGCAGACTTTGAAGAACAGGACACTCCTTGAGCATTCAGGCCCCTTCTAAAGAGTCTATATTCTTCTTGTTGCCCCAGCGCAGGTCAGCTAGCCCAGTCTCAAAGGTTGTAATCTCTCAGTTGCAGCTGAACGGGCAGCAGTTCACCCAAAGATTTTCCTTTCTGTGCTATATTCCTCTGCACACACCAGTTCATTTCTACGCTAAGCAACCCTGCACAACTTCTCAGGACATGGGCACAAGAGCAAGCTTCTCACACAAACTGCTAGCCCAGTCCAGGCACAGCTCTTTCTCACCCTCATAAGCCAAACCTCACAGTCCATAGTTCTTACTGCCTTCAGGTCTTTCAGCTCTGACCAGGATAGACCATCAAGCTGTACTTACAGCACTGCAAGGCATCTCTTAGGCCAAGGTTTCAACTCCTTCCACAGTCCTCTTGAAAATCAGCTTCAAAAGGCCGAAGCCACACAGTCAGGTGTCTAGCAGCAATCCCACTCCTCGGTACCACTTTACTGTTGCAGTCCGGTTCGCATTGCTGGTAGAAATCACCCAACCAAGAGCAGCTTCTGGGAAAAAGAGGTTTATTTGGCTTACAGGCTCGAGGGGAAGCTCCACGATGGCAGGGGAAAACTATGGCATGAGCAGAGGGTGGACATCACCCCCTGGCCAAAAGAAGATGGACCACAGCAACAGGAGGGTGTGCCAAACACTGGCATGGGGAAACTGGCTATAAAGCCCATAAGCCCGCCCCCAACAATACACTCCCTCCAGGAGGCATTAATTCCCAAATATCCATCAGCTGGGAACCTAGCATTCAGAACACCTAAGTTTATGGGGGACACCTGAATCAAACCACCACACCTTGCATGGTCTCTGCAACTCCAAACAATCAAGGAAAGTCATATTTGGGTCAGACATGTTTCTATATCAGTGTTGTGAGTGTGAAGATGGAGGATCATAGGAGACACGGGGTAACCAGCTGGAAAAGCCACTGTCATTCATAATTGTGCAGTTGAAGACAATGTCACCAACTGGAAAATTAGAATTTATCAACACATAATCTCTATGTTATTAATGTTTAAGCACCTGGTATGAAATGGAAAATTCAGATGTCACCATTGTCGGAAAAGAGCACCCAATCTTCCATAGAAGACTAGCACTCCCAGCCCACCGTAGGGAAACTCACTGATCCTGGTTAAGCTGGAAGCTATGCTCAAGTTGTGAGAATGAGACAAAAGCAAGTAGTCTCTGGGTTTGGTCAATAATTGGCAGTAATCACAGCTAAGGAACAGCCAAGACTTTGCCAGATGCTGGGCAGAGTTTATCACATGAGATACATTTGCTGGTCTTACAGCAGCCTTCTCAGAAATGAGGACTACCACATCTTACCCATGGGGAAACAGCAATTAAAGAAGTTAAGTATATACTAATAGGGGTCTCTCCTAGGGATTATTAATTTTCATATTGCCCATTTTGTAATTGAGAGGGTTCATTAGAACACCAGGAGAGGAAGAAGTGGTTTAACCGTTTTACTGTTTTAGGTGTGTGTGTGTGTGTGTGTGTGTGTGTGTGTGTAGTGTAATATGAGTATGCTTACAAAGCTCAGAAGAGAACATTGGGTGTCCTCCTTTATTGCTCTTTCTTTTGAAAGGAAGTTTCTCACTGAACTTGAAACTACTGTTTTAATTTTATTTTTTTAGCTTTTGGTCCTACTGACTGACCTGTAAGCCCCAGTGATCCTCTTGTCTCCCCATGCCCAAGGACTGGAGTTACAAGCATGGGTGACCATGTTCAGCTTTCTACATGGGTGCTGGGAATCAAACTCAGGCAATCGCTCAGGCTCTCTCATACCCTCATGTTAGCCATTTCCTCAGCCCCACTGTGATTTGCTTACATTCACTGCTGCTCGTTTGGTTATTGATTTTCTTCCAAATGTGTGAGGAGAGGGGCAAAATTAACAGGAAGGGGGGCAGGGTGAAAAAGCAAGAGTAAGCCTGGTTCTTCTGAAGTTTGGGGGAGTCAAACCACATTCCTACCGACCTCAGGAGAATCTGTGTGTACTGGGCTGCCCTATATTGCCTCTCTTCTTATAATGTACATTTGAATCTTTCAGGTTAATAGCATGAATATTAAGGAGTCCAATGGGATTCTGTACAAGCAGAGGAAATTGGGATCGGGTTAAAAATCCAATTTTAATAAACTTTCAAAGTCCTGATTGAGATGGTGTGCTAATGGCTTTTACTGCTGAATCACCTTAGAAGTCAAACATATTTTTAAAAAGGTCCTTTTTGTATGGTAAGCTGAATGGATAGCACTTCATTGTGCATTGCATAGTCCTGTCTTCATAGAAAATGATCATCTGTCAACTGAAGAGAGCTGAAAGCAAATGCTGCTATCCTCTAGCTGATTGGTTAGAGGAGAGGGCTTTGTGTTTCAAAGTAGCTTTCATTCCTTTTGACCAAAACAAAGAAAGCATTATTGCATTGCATGAAAATGGTATCCTCAAATGATACCACTAATTTGATTGTTCTGAGGTCCAAAATTGTTTGTATTTTTTTTTGAATTGCTAATTGGCCAGTGTAGTCTGCCTGTGACAGAAGAAATGAGGGTTATATCCACAAATATGGAGACTGGAGAATCATTCCAATTTAGCTGGTTGTCATATACCATCCCCACCATCCCATCCCAAATCCCAATTTATCAGTACATATATACCAAGAATCTACCCTTCTATGATTAATGTAGAACATCTGATGATTTTGCATGTGCATATGTATGTGTGGGTATGTGTACATGTGTGTACGCATATCCATATGTATGTGTGGAGGGGTGCATGTGCAAGTGTATACCTGTGCATGTGGAGACCAGAGACTGATATCAGCTGTTTTCCTTAATCACTCTCCACTTTATCTTTTGAAACAGGGGCTCCCTGAACCTGGAGAATACCTGTTAGGCTAGATTTGTCAGCCAGTAAGCTCTAGGAATATGTCTTTGCCTCCCTAGCACTAAATCTATAGACACATACCACTGCACCTGGCATTTTTATGTTGGTTCTTGGGATCTGAAATCAGGTTCTCATGCTTGCCATCTCACTGAGCCATTTTCCCAATCCAGACAATTTTTTTTTTTTTTCCCTGAAAGCATGGCGTCTGCTCCCATTATCTCATCTAATGTATTATTGTCAAGTGTGGTCATAAGGCTAAGTCATAACTTCTGCATTCATCAGCCCCCTAACCTTCTTACCAGCAGGATTTAGATACTTTTTGAGCCATACACATCCCACACCCACCAATGGCACAAGACCTTAAGGGTGGTAACATGGGGATAGTAGTTGCCTTTGAGCAGTGGGGCCTAGTGGAGGGTCCTTGGATCATGCAGAGTTGGCCACAAAACAGATTAAAGTGGTTCTCTGAGGATATGTTGGTAATTCTCCAGAAAGGGTTATATAAGCAGCAAGTCTACATCTGCCCTTTCCTGGTTTCTGCCTGAGCTCTTGCTATTGCAATTGACCATAGATGGTGTAAGCCAGGCCAGGCTACTGCAAGAACCTGCTCCATGTGGCTCAGAACTTTGGCCTCTGGAACTGAGCAGTAACTAAATTTCACCACCTCTAAGTTAGCCTGTCTTTTATATTTTCTTATTGTAATGACAACCTGACCAAGAGACATACAAGCACATACAAAATTAAAATTACATTTTATGACAGCTTTGGCATAAAAATAAATATTCTATTTTTATGTAAAAGTCTAAACATCATACTTACTTTTTTCTTCTGATTTTTGCAAAAATAACTCTAAGGTTTTTAGAGACTCTCAAAACATTCTGGGCTATAAACATGGTGCCTCTAATGGTTAAGGGCCAGGCAGGGCCTATATAGATGGTGATAACCTGGAGCCTGAATGCTTAGGTGGTTCAGGGAAAGAAAAAAAAAAAAGTCTATTTAACATAATTTCACAGAAAAAGCTTAAAATGTTTATGTAGTGTTGGATTAAAGAAAAACTACAGACAATATATGATCTTATTTCTGATCTTCTCTCAAACTTTGTCCCAAGTAACACACATTAGTGCTACATAGATTGCAACATTACAGGCTCTGGGTGGTCAGTTTACAGAGATTATTCCATTTTGCTATGGGCTGGGATGTCCTCAGTGCAATGGGAAATTTTGGCATTCTCTTTTAAGTTTACTCAAACAAAGCTGTCTGATTCTCTGATGAGCAGATCTTTTTCCTTTTAGAACCTATGCAAAGATACTGGGAAGTCCTCTATTCAGGGGGGTGCAAGAGCAACCCTATCAGTTCAGTTGAATCAACTTTTACTGGCTCTCTCATCTGTAGCAGCCCTGTGCTGTGTATCTGGGTGGGTATTCATGGGAAAGAATGGAAACACAGTCCCTGACCTTTGGAAACTCACAGATCAACATGAAGAGAAAAGTTACGGAATCAGTCTCATGACTTCTAAGCTCCCGGTTGCATTTGCACAAGGAAGGCTGAAAGAGTATGGAGACCTCCCAGTTCACTCTGAACTCCCTGATTCCATCAGAAAATGATGTTTTAGCAGCTGTCTCATCTCTGAGGTCCTCATTGACACCTATGAATGTGGCCCCCAAAATTAATAAGGCTGCTTTCTCCCTTCTAAGGTTAGTTTGCATTCCAGATTTCAAACTGAGGGAAGCTATTAGAAGCAAGAAGTCTCTTTTTGGACTTTTGGGACATTTTTATTATGAAAAAATTTCAGTGATATTTATAAGAACTACTTATGTATCATCTGTTTTCTATCTGCCACCTATTCTTCTATTGTAGTAATAAATAATTTATATAATGTTTTGAAGTTCAGACAATTAGTTCATAAATTTAAAAAGTATCTTAATTAAAGTGATCAAGTTAGCATATTTCAATACATATGCAATAATATTTATTAAAAAGCAAGTTTTATAAGTTAATGAAAAATGGCTATCTCATACAAAATTAGAAAACTCCATTAGACAATATATAACAAAAAGAGAGAAGCATGAAGCTGTACAATATATTATGATATCTATCAATTAGGAGATTTGAATAGTCTCCATTTGCCCCAATTTTGCATAAAAACATAGAAACTAAAATTGGAGGTTGAAGGTTCTAGCATGTACCCAGCATTGCTGGACTGAGAAGTAGGTCAAAGTCAAACTGTTCTGTCTTCTCTTACTTGTGTGATACTTGAGAGAAAACTTCAGTGTATGTCATATTATGTCCTCAAATGGTTAATATAGTCGAGTTCTTCCTCATGTCATCAAAATGTACTTACATTCTATGAATGTAACAATCCATAAGGTATTTAAATACAATATTCATGATATTGTTGTAATTTTATTTAGTAAACTAACTAACAAAAGAAAACGTGAGATTTAAATGCTTAGTTCCTCTCTATGCACATGAATTAAATCCAAATAGAACAAAGACCTTAATACCAGACCTGGAACTCTGAAACTGCTAGAGGAAAAAGTAGGGGAAACCCTTCAACATATTGGTCTTGGCACAGGCTTTCTGAATATAATGCCAATTGTTCAGGCAATAAAGCCATAGATTAACCGCTGAGACCTCATGAATGGCAAAGGACACTGTGAATAGAGAAAAGAGGCAACCTACATAATGGGAGAAAATCTTTGCCAGCTATACTTCTGATAGATGTTTAATATCTAGGATATACAAAGAACTCAAAACTTAAACAATAAGAAATCAAACAACCCAATTAAAAAATGGGCTATGGAACTACAAAGTTCTCAAAAGAATAAATACAGATGGCATATAAACATCTAAAAAATGTTCTACATCCCTAGTCATCAGGGAAATGAAGATTAAAACTACATTGAGATGCCATATTACTCCTGTCAGATTGGCTACCATCATTAAAATAAATGACCATAAATGCTGGGGAGGATGCAGAAAAAGAGGAACCCTGCTACACTGTTGGTGGAAATGCAATCTGATCCAGCCATTGTGGAAATCAGTGTAGAGGGTCCTGAGACAGCTAAAAATAGACCTACCATATGACCCACCTATAGCACTCCTAGGCATATATCCTAAGAACTTGTCTCACTACCTTAGAGATAATTGCTCAACCACATTTATTGCTGCTCTATTCACAGTAGCTAGGAAATGGAACCAGCCTAGATGTCCCTCAACTGATGAGTGGATAATGAAGATATGGCACACTTATAGGATGGAGATCTACACAGCAGTGTTTAGTCAGATTCACATTGCTGGTAGAAATCACCCAACCAAGAGCAGCTTCTGGAAAAAAGAGGTTTATTTTGGCTTACAGGCTCGAGGGGGAAGATCCACGATGGCAAGGGAAAATGATGGCATGAGCAGAGGGTGGACATGAACCCCTGACCAACATAAGGTTGTCAACAGGAACAGGAGAGTGTGCCAAACACTGGCTTGGGGAAACTGGCTATAATACCCATAAGCCCATCCCCAACAATATGCTCCCTCCAGGAGGCTTTAATTCCCAAATCTCCATCAGCTGGGAACCTAGCATTCAGGACACCTAAGTTTATGGGGGACCCCTGAATCAAACCACTATAAGCAATAAAGAAAAATGAAGTTATAAAATTTGAAGGAAAATGGATGGATCTGGAAAGGATTATATACTAAGTAAGGTAACCCAGGTCCAGAAAGCCAAACATTGCATGTTTTCTCTCATATGTGGATCCTAGCTACACATGATTGGATTTCAGTGTGAGTAGGAAGAAGTCTCATTAGCAGAGGCCAGTAAACTAGAAAGGAGATATAAAGGGAATAGAAAGGGGGGGGGGACTAATAGGGTGGTATTGTATATATGTTAGTCAAAGAACAGATTAATGTGGGCTGAAAAGGCATAAAGGGAGGTCAGGGGAAGAGATTGAGTAAAGGAAAGGTGGAGGGAGGGCTAATCAAAATCTAAGAGGGCATAGAAAAAATAATATGGAAACCTACCTTTTTGGACAATGGAACACTCAGGAGCCATAGATTATTACTAGAAAATTTTCAGTGCCAGGGATGGGATACCTTCTAGCAAGTTGTTGGCCAGGGAGGCCCCTGATGCCCCCAAAGCATTACAGGCCATTGCCAAGGCTCTTGGTTTCCTACCAGGAATAGATGGTAAGATCCTATTGCTGAAGACTCCACATACTTGGGCTACAAGGTCACTGAGAAATCCTGCTGGAACTAAGCTGAAAACCTCCTCCATGTAGACCAGCTGACAGAAAGCTGGAAAAAGCCACACTGCATGCAGCTCAATGGAGGAAAGGTAAATCACCATTGAAGATACTCAAAAGTAGACATTGCAAGTCTTAGATTTAGCCAGCTAGGCTAAATGAGCCAGCAGGTGCAATAGTGACCCATCTGTTATGGGGGAAACCAACTGCCCTCTAATTTGACTGGAGAGAAAGAATATATCACTGATAGTACAATCCTACAACAGGCATAGTCATGAGCCCTAGGGGTGTAATGTCTGCTGCTTTCTGGCTAAATATATATACTATGCTCATGAAACTGCCCAGTAAGCACTTCTATTAATCTTCATACCCACATTAATGCTACTCTCACTTTTGGTTAGAGAACCTTCTCTTTTCAGATGGAAGTGACCTTGGCATAACTCAGAAGGCATCATGATGCTGAGAAGAAGTGATAGAGGAGTGCTCAGTACTGAAATACCTCTATCACATTTTCCAAGGCTCAGGGTCCATTGCAGAACAGGTGGCAGAAAGACTGTAAGAGCCAAAGGAAGGGTAGTATTTCTTTTTTTTTTTTAATTTATTTATTTGAGTGCGACAGACACAGAGAGAAAGATAGAGGGAGAGAGAGAATGGGCGCGCCAGGGCTTCCAGCCTCTGCAAATGAACTCCAGACGCGTGCGCCCCCTTGTGCATCTGGCTAACGTGGGACCTGGGGAACCGAGCCTCAAACCGGGGTCCTTCGGCTTCACAGGCAAGCGCTTAACCGCTAAGCCATCTCTCCAGACCAAAGGGTAGTATTTCTTACAATGTACTCCTCCAGACATGAAATGGCCTGGATATCCATGACTTCAGAGTGCCTAACACTACCTACACAAGACCATCATAATAGAAGGAAAAGATGATGACATCAAAATGAAAGAAAAACTGATTGAGAAGGGGAAAGGATATGATGGAGAGTGGAGTTTCAAAGGGGAGAGTAGGGGAAGGGAGGAAATTACCATGAGATGTTGTTTACAGTCATGGAACTTGTCAATAAAAAATAAATTAATTTAAAAAAAAAGACAAAAGCTTAGTTCTCTGTGCAATTGTGCTGTTCTTCCCACATATAATCAATTTAAATTATGAAAGCTCTTATGGCATCATAGGTCTGGGGAAAACCTTATTTTACATTGACATCCTTGATTTCACGTGATGCTGCCAATTTCAGCATCTGTGTCAAACGTCACACATTAATTCCAGCATTACATAACTCTCTGCCATGCATGTAGGCAGTAGACCCTGAGGACTCACAATTAAACTAGCCACAGTACCTTTGTCCCCACGGAGCTAAGGACAGAAAGGTATCAGTACATCAGTAATTTCTTTTGAGGATTTAATACCCTTCAGTAGTTAGTTCATGCTCCTTCTCTTGAGACAGCCTACCTTTATGAATTCAGTTCTTCCTGGATACCACTTTGGATTGGCAAGGACACTGCCTTCTTAGGGAGATGGAGGGATGCATTTACTTACAGATGTGAGAAAGATGACTGTAGATATTCACATCACTTCTATTTTTCTTCCTTTTGGGAGCAAACTGCCTTCAGTGAAAGCTTGGGGTGGGGTAAGTATTCTCCTTTGCTGCCTAGGGAACATTCCTTGAAGGAGAGTGGTTTGTCTGGTCTAAAGTAGCCTTCATCTCCATGTTAGTTAGCCTTGTTTGAATGTTAAATAGAAGGCCTTTTGCCCCTCTCTTGTGGTAACATTCTCTAGCTTAGTTTCCATTGGTAATAAGCAATATGCTTGCCTATCATCTGTCTTAATCTTTATTGCATGAGCAGAGGAGAGGGATGACATTCACTATTGCTGATTTAAACCCTCAAAGCAATGCACTCCCTTGATTCTGTTCTTCCCTGCCTCCAAATGCCCTTCTTTCCTATGCACAATTAGCGCTCAGTACACATTGTCCTATTCTCTGTTACCATGTCATAGTTGTGTTAGATTTCACTGTAACTCCCTTATTTACACAGCTCATGTTTTTGAGGTCCTAGATATATTTAGAAAGGTTATAAGAAGTGAACTCTTCCAACATGTGCATTCAATGGACATGACAATTCCCATCCCAAAAGGTAGACTCTATTTTTTGATCCAATGTTTTGTAGTCATCTTCACGTTGCTGTCACAAAACACTGGACTGAAAGAAACTGATCGGAGGAAATTGTTTATTTTGGCTTACAGTCTCAAGAGGAAGCTGTATTATGGCAGGGGAAAGCATGGCATGAGCAGAGTCTGTACATTACCTCCTTGTCACAGCAGGTAGAAGAGTGAGCTGAGCTCTGGCAAGGGGGAACTGGCTAGAACACCCTAAAGTCTAACCCCAGCCACACATCTGCTTACACAAGTTTCCACCTCCCAAATTGTTACCAGCTGGAGACCAAGCACTCAAAACACAGAGAGAACTTCTGATTCAAATCACTAAATCATGTGTACATTACCTTGAGGACATCATTCACTTCAGTTTCTTACTCTGTAAAGTGGGTAAGAAATAAAGAAACTTGTCCCATGTTAATATACATTAGGCTTTTGATACACAGTGTATACTGAATACATATGCATTGTTACTATAAAAGGAAATAAATCAGATGACCACACTTTCTACAGAAAAAAAAAAAATGTAGAAGAATTCTTCCAATCTCCTTCCAAATCCTTTCAGTGATGTTTGCTCCAGAGGTCCTTACTGCCTGAAAATCATACCAGACCACAAAGGTTCCCAGCCATTCATTATAGTGATAAGAAACTAACACAATGATGATCAAAAGGGATCTGATGATAAAGGCAACCTTAACTTGGGCTCTAAATAGATTGTTAGAAAAACTTAATAATCAATGAGAGAAACAACAGATTCCGAAGACCTGACCTCAATTTTTCCATTTCTCATCAGTGTGCATTGCTAACTCCAATATTGCCATCCTGCTGGCCTCAGAGTGTAATAATCCACAAATACTTTCTTCAAACAAAAGAAAACAACAACATTAAACAACCTTTTCTTCTAACTCCTCACTGTTCAGCTGAGATGAGGCTGGAATTTGAAATAAAAAATCAATTGGCCTTTTACTAAATTCTGAAGAGCAGAGACAAGGAAATAAACAATCCTATAATATCAAACTTGGATCAAAGATGCCTGCTGTATTCTCAGGGGAATTCTCAGGAAAGGAGATCATACCTGACTTCTTGTCCTGTAAGCCATGGTCTCCCTTAATTTAGCAGGTGCTATTTTCATCTTCCCCTATTATTTAGATGCCTCCAAGTCTAGACAAAGAGATGGGCAATGATTCTCATTGGATCAGGTTTCTGCCCTTTCAGGTGAAGCCTCCTATATTAGAATGCATCCCTTTCCAAGTAATTGAAAGTGATTGACTGTCCCCTATGGGCTTCCATTTCTTTGTGGCCTTTCAAAGAGCACCATGGCTAACTTGTCTGAAATCAAGTCTGGATGCTGCTATTAATTAGCTGCATAAATTTAGTCCAAACTTTAAACCTTTCTGAGTTTCTATTCTACTGTCAGTAAAATTAAGTGTTCTGTTGCAGAAGATGGGGCTCATAGAATGTAAGAGAAAGTGCATTCTGAGGTATTGCTAGCCCCATAAGTACTGACTCGTACATTCATAAGCCCCCACTAAATCCTAAAAGCTCCATTGATGAGGGTTGTCATTGGAATGTGGGTGGGGAAGAGAGGACATAAAAGTATAAATTGATTGGAATATGACCGGTTTGCAATATGTTCCTACATTAAAGTTCTTGATATTTTTAAAATAAGGGTTTGCATTGGCACTAACTCGCCTCATTTCTTCTTTCTCTAAAGTTCTATGGCTATCCATTGGCATAACTCAACTCTGTTCAGTCATTGATCAAACAAGTGCTTGAATAGAAACATATAGAGTATGAGAAAGAATCACATCCCCAAGTTCAAAAGTACTTTTGCTTTTAAAGAAGAGCATATTGGATCTGAATTTTCTATCCCTTTGTGCATAATATTTAAGTACATTAAGGTTAAGGAAATCCAGGAGACCTTTCTTTATAAGCTCAGCTGTGTGATAAGATAGCTGATGCAAACACAAAGGCAAGGTCCTCCACAATTCCCCAGGGGCCCCAATATCCAGCTGCTGAACCATCAGAAATGACAAGCAGAATATTTATTCATTCATTCATCCATTTAAGAAAGAGAGAGGAAGAGAATGGGCACACCAGTGACTCCAGCCACTGCAAACTACAGATGCATGTGCCACCATGGGCATCTGGCTTGTGTGGGCTCTGGGGATCAAACCTGGGTCCTTAGCTTTTGCAGGCAAGCACTTTAACCACTAAGCCATCTCTCCAGCCTGACAATCAGGATTTAAACTAGATCATCACATCATTACATCAAGTCTTCCAGAACCTACATAATATTATCTAAGGTCATGTGCAATAGGGCTATCAGCACATGCATCAAAGGGACCACTAAGAGTAATTTGTAGGACTTCCATTCTCTCTCTCTCTCCCATATATATATATATATATATATATATATATATATATATGCACAGAATTTTACTCTGATGAAGATGATGCAGCTCATACTGAAAGAGGGAAGGTACTCTAGTAGGCCCAATGAAATGCATTAAGTAACCCCACTAATACTTCCAGTGTGACTCTCTGAGATTCACCCTATTGGCTGGATGCTCCTAGCCATTCAAGGGGCTCATTGCATTCAGTTATTCTCCTTTATAAGAAGGTCTAAGAGAGAATATCTTAAACATATAGAGCCCAAGAAAGATATATCATGTGAGAGAATTCTATTCCAACCGTGAACCAATGTTAGGAGGCCAGGAGGAAGGGGAAGCAGATGTTCATATCTGGACACAAAACCAAGATATCCAAAAGAGACCACTGCATCAATTGGGTGATCAGGAAGTTAGTATAGGGATAGACTAGAAATATTATAAAATATTCAATAGTAATAAAATCAGCAGCATTTAACATCACTGGGTTGTGGAGCATAGATGTAGTCACAGGCCCTTTAAGTCAATCCAACCTTCCAAAAAGAGACAGTAAGCATTGGTATGTTTAGGATTACAATGTCATAGGTGTCCAATTGAATTTGTTACCTACCATATAACTACATAAATATTAATTACATATTGATGCTGAGCAATTTACAACAAACTTGGCAGCTTCAAACATTGCATGTTTATTCTATAACAATTTCTATGTGTCAGGGGCCAAGGTTCTTGTTGGATACTCAGCTTCCAAGTCTCTTTGGCAAATTGCTATCAAGGGGATAGCTATGGATGCACCCTCCTTTCAAGGGATGACTACAGTAGCATTCTCCTACAGTCTGTGGGGAGTTACTGGTGGTAACAGACTGCTTTTTACAATCTAAGTGAGGAGCTCAGCTTTTGGTTTAGTGAGGGCCTCAACTTTTTGCTGTCAGCTAGAAGCTTCCCTCAGCTCCCTACCATGTGGACTCCTCCTAACAAGGGGAATTATTCCTTCATAGCCAGCAAAATGGGAGTCCTAATAATTACATAAATACCAGTCTATTGCTTGTTTTAGTGTTCAGATGCAAACATGGAGCAAAGTAATACTCAAGCTCATATTCTCAGAAGCCAAGTTAGGGAGCCATGATAGAGTCTGTCTGTCACAAAGAAATGTATGCTAGTGCATGATATGAAGGCCACTCCTCAAAAATTAAGCAACTATTTCACAACAGTGGCATTGAAGTATATCACAAAGTTAATTGCAAGATTTTGGGTGAGACAATAGGGTTCTCAAGCCATATCAAATTAAGGACAAATTTATTTTTCCTTTTCATTTTTTCCTGACTCAACTTCTTTCCCAGAAATCAAATCCTTCTTTTTCCAAGCAGACAGGTACCACAAACAAGATGAAATGAAGTAAGCAATCTACTCCATTTATCTTGCACTAACTTCACTCTCCGTTGGAAAATTTGATTCTCTTTTTCAGATGGATGCAGATTCTGAGAGAACCAGCCCATCACACCTCCAAAGGGTCCTAGCTGAAAGTAAGAATAATTGTTGAAATGAGTTAGAGTGCTGCTTTCTTGTGGACCTGGTACCAGCACAAGGGTGAAGGAACTAGACACACAGAACACTCAACGCCTATCAAACCAGATTTCAAGAGTCACAGAGATACCCAAGACTTCATCACTGAAGCAGACCTAAAATGAACCCAACAGGGCTCAGGGAAATTTACAGAAGAGGGGGTGGAAAGAATGTCAGAGCCACACATTGGGTCATGATACAGAGAAACATTGCCTCCTATCCATAACTGATGGCTAACCCCACAAAGCAGGACCCATATTTCCCAACGAAGAGGGTCCCTGTGAAGGAGGGAGGGCAGGGAGGAGGTTTACGATGGTACCAACTTGACTGTATACACTGAGTACAAAACTAATAAAAAGTTAAAAAAAATAGAATGGAAAAGTGTAAAGATCAACATTTGTGTCTTCTAAATTTACTGCACAAGGTGAGGCCCATCTTGGCAATAGAGGCTTGCAAATAAGGCTAAAGGGAGTTGGCTGAGTCAATAGCATGAGGTGGCTGCCATGAATAGCAAAGGCAATTGTGAGCAGTGTTAGACAAGTGAAATTCATTCATAAGGATTAGGATGACCCTTCCTCACTTTGTGTTACTCTGAGGACATATGGCAGATGGTGTGAATTGCAGATCCATGTCCAAGAGGGTCATGGGTCAATTAGAGCATCCACAAAGGAGAAGCCTCAGGAAAATAAGACATTTGATACATTAGGAAATAACTGATATTTAACCTAGAAAGACAAAAATCCTAAAATGAATAGTGCTATTCTTCTCAAAGTCTGGATAGCTGTCATCAGATGAGTAATTAGATGATCTTACATGAGTCCAATAAGTGGAAATTAAACCCATGGTGGGGGTATTGAAGGACTTGTTTTGTGCTCTGGGTGTTATTTCCAGTAGACACAGCTGCCATACCAGAGGCCTTTGTTGAGATGTCAGTACATTCCATGGTTTCCAATTACAAGTTATACCCAAAAAAGAAGAGGCCTCCCAAATCTCCAGGTGTGTGTTTTGAATAAGATAAGTGTATTAGTCAGGTTCTCTGGAGGCAAAGAACTGACAGAAGGAGTTGTATTAAATTTAGCCAGGCTTGGTGGCACATACCTTTAATCCCAGCACTCCATTTGGGAGGCCAAGGCAGGTGGATTGCAATGTGTTCAAGGCCACCCTGAGACTACATAGTGAATTTCAGGTCAGCCTTGGCTAGAGCAAATTTATTGGATTAGCTTATAGCAGTCCAATAATAACAGTCTGGAGGCCTGAGAGTCAAGGAAACCAGTAGCTGGCTTAGTACACATGGCTGGATGCTCAGCCATCCCAATCTAGAACTGAAGGCCTGAAGGCTTCCTGGAGAGCTCACTGGTCTTCAATCCAAGCAGCTCACACAGGAAGGCTAGGGAAACTTGGTTTCAATAGCAACAAATAAGAAAGACACACATGCAAGTGAGGCACTCACCAGCAAGCAGCACAGGCAGCCAGATGGGAGAAGGGATTCCTTATTCCTAAAGCTTCCTTATAAAAGGCCTTCCCTCTGAGAAGGGCCCCCACTCTGGGGGAAGGGCTCACTCTGGAGGAAGAACTTACTCCTTCAGTTAATCCTTCCTGGAAGCAAGCTCAGAGACCCAAACAAGAGGGATGTCTGTGGATTTCTAATCTGATCAAGTTGATAACAGAATTTAGTGATAACAACAAGTAAATAAACACGTGAAACAAAAGGCTAGAAGTGCTAAGTACTGAAGCAACAAGCATATCCCAAACCTCAGACACTATAGTCTATGTTCATGTCATCTGCATGACACAGCAGAACTCCTGCAACTTCAAGTACCTTCCCATTTTAGAGAATGAGGTGAAGGAACTGCAGACAGGTGAAGAACAGAGAGCCTGTGGGTATGACTAATCTGCTCACTTCATTGGTTAAAGGGCTCACCAGGTTCAGAGAAGAACAGTCTCACCACAGGGAGGTGCTACAAGTTACACAGCATCTGATAAGTATGTGTAACTCTGTAAGGAAGTATCCTGGGAAAGAAGTTGTAGATAGGAACAAAATATTACTTTTCTCTCAGAAGAAATAAGAAGGTTTGGTGAGAGCAGTGACTTTTTAAACAAAAAAAAAAACTTTGAAGACGGAGAACAGCATTCTTGTAGTTGGACTAACGCCCGCCTTCAGGAATCGTGTTCACATGCATATTGACTATTTGGAATTGGCCATTTTATCTCAAGCATTTACACACCGGCTAGTCCTACTCCAGGTGGCCTGGGAGAAAGATGAGAGAAGTACACCTTCTACTTTCCATTTGGGGAGAAAAACATATGGATATAAATGATATAAATAAATTTACCAGTTGAGAAATTACAAATGAAGAAAGGAAAGGGAGTGAATCAAGTGGAAAACAGAAGCTGAATTAAGTAAAGAACCTAGAAAGAAGATATTAGTATCTGTTGTCCATATGGTATAATAAATTAAAGCTTGTTGGGTTGGGTTATACAAACTATACTATTCCTTATGTTTTTCTCCCCCAAACTTAATATATTTAATTTATCTGTGATAACTCTATAGATAGAAAGAAAATTCAGCTAATTAAAACATATTTATTTGTTTATAAGACATTTTTATCTCTGACCACCAGTAGCAAAGCAATTCCCAGTAGTGTAGAGGAGAAATTGTATCTTCCCCAATTTTTTTTTTTTTCTCTAAAGTATGACCAGCAAAGCAGGGGCAGCTACAGAAGGTAAGAATATACTTTATTGTTCACATGGTATATTCATTAATTTTTAATACATTTTATTTTTATGTTCAGGGACTAGTTCTGTAGCTTTTAATTTTTTTCTTCAGATGCAAAAACCACTCTTAAAACTTAGGGGCTGGGGTGATGGCTCAGTGGATAAGCAAACTTCCCATTGAAGCACAAGAGCCTGAAAAGACCTGAAGAAGCCTGAGATTGATTCCCTAGCACCCATCTCAAAAAGTTTGGACATGACCACACATGTCTATAAGTCCAGTACTGTAGAAAGCAGAGACTAGAGAATTGCTGGGGATCATGAAAACAGCAAGCTCTTGAGTCACTAAGAGACTATGTCTTAAGGAAATACATGGCTGAGCAATGAAGGGGAGCAGCCAACATGTTCTTCTGGCCTCCCCAACCACATGAGGCACACGCATCTGCACACACCACTCCATACTACACACACACACACACACACACACACACACACACACACACACTACACCAAAACAACAACAAATTCTCATGGAACAAACGGGTGAACTTGGAAGCAGACTCTCCTCCACTGAACCTCTGCAGCACTAGTACACAGCTTATGTTATACAGAGACGGAAGACCCAGTTAAGATAGCCCAGATTCTGGACCCACATAAACTGCAAGGTAATAAATGTATGTTGTTTTAGGTCATGAACTTTGGGCTTAACTTTACACAGCAACCAATACACATATGGTAGCATCAGATCAATTGAGATATTAGCGTGTTTTGAAGTACATGAGTGAAATATAATACCTATTTACAATGCTTTTAAAAGCATATTAAGTTTTTACATTAAAGTGAAAAGGTAATATATATGCACAAATAAACTTCACTGAGATAAGAAACCATTTTATGAAGTCACTGCCCTTAGTTGTAGGAATGACCCAAAATTCTATATTATTTCTCTAAGCCAAACCCAAATGCTTTAAATACTGTAAATGGTATAATTTGTTAGGGATGCCATAGCAAAGGAACACAGACAAGTTGGTTTAAATAACAGAAACTTACCATCTTACTGTTCTGGAAACAAAATCTAAAAGCAAGGTGGTTCCCTCTGAGGGATATGAGGAAGAGAATCTCCTGTGCCTTACTTCTACCTGTGTGTCTTCAATCTGTCTTTAACTCCATGGCCATATTTATATATTTAGAGGTTGTAAGTCAGATTGCAGTAGGGTCCAACCCAATGTACTCACTTTACTTACCCATGAAAACACCCTATCTCCAAATATAACCACACTCTCAAGTTCTGGAAGCTATGAGTTCCTATGAATTTGTTGGGGGTAGGGTAACAATTGAAAGTCATAAACTATATAAATTAAGATTGCATAAGTTCTTGGGGTTAAAGTGTGGACATTTTCAGGGAGCCATTTTGGTGCTTCTGAGGATTAAGGGTCATGTGGGAGTGATGGTGGTTCTGAGGATTAATGATTATGTTGGGTTGTTGGTGGTTTTGAAGATTCAGGGTCCCATGAGAGTGATGGAGGTTCTGAGGATTAAAGGTCCTGTGGGATTGATGGTAGTTCTGAGGCATAAGGGTCATGTAGAGTGATGGTGGTTCTTAGGATTTAGGGTCATTTTGGACATTGGCAGGGCCCTGGGTCAAAGCAATCCTAAACTGTCTGACATGAAGGCCCCAGGCTATGAAAGAGTAGCAGCAATCTGAATGAGGTCATATCTTGGAAACTGGACTTGCAGTGTATCTCCTTCCCCCATTCTTAAGGGTTGCAGTAAGCTTGGACCCCCAGGAAAATCCTGGACCTGATATTGGCAGGAAGTAAGGACACTCTGTCTCCAAGCATGGGATACCTGGACTTTCAGATAAGACTTAGACTTAGCCCATAACTCTGTGGCATTTGGCCAGTTGCCTAGGAAACTGCTTATCTTCAGACCCTAGATCACCTGACCCACCATTGCCTAGTGCTGGAAGGAATGTTCCCATAGTCTAACAATCCTTAAATCCACCAATCCTCTTAGGGTCCTTTTCCCATCCTCAGATGCTTATCCATTTTCCCTGACAATAAACCAACAACTGTTCACTGGAACTGACTCCCGGGAATGAGTGATTCTTTCTGTCATCATTTGCACACAACCATGGTCTCCACAGTTGCCAGGGATGCCTTCAGGGAAACTGTAGCAGGCCTGGAGCAAGAACCCAGGAACCCACAGCTGGTGTCAGATCAGGGACTCTCTGAGATGCACCAACGTAAATATGCACTTTCCCAGATGGACTGATGATCATCGTTTGGGGGACATCAGGCCTTGGCCTCAATGTTTTTAAGGGTTAGCAAGATTCTCTTTTTTTCTCCTTTTTTTTTTTTTTTTTTTTCCATTTCACACCATCACAAGGGACCAGACACAATGAACTGGCAACTGATGTCTCTTTGCCAAGGGGCACTCTTCAGTATTGACTGAAGGCCAGCTGTCCTCTGCCTGGATCCCAACATCTCACTGGGTGTTGACAAAAACCCTCTATCTCTTTCTCTCTGACACAAAAAACTGGTAACACATCAGCCTCTTCAAAGCCTGTAGGGAAGATCGCTGGCCTCTTAAACTTGTGGACTGGCTCCTGCTTGGATCTTTGGGGAATCCCTTGTGTGCTAATCAGCCATCAGGAACATTGCCCTCTGGTCTTGGGATTTTTAATCTTTCTCTGTGATGGCTAATATTGCCACCCACCAAAAGAAATCTCAGATTCATGGAATAAGAGCTCTCCTGAAAGTTTGAGGAATTAAGCTCTCCAAGAGAGAGGCTAACTTCTTTTGGAATGAAGTCCTCCAGGTTACCCCCTGAATGATTTCTGGGGATATATATGACTCATCCATGTGGATCCGCTAGCCAGGAGATGAGAGTTTCAGGAAGAATTCCATACCCCCAGTCTCTTTTCTCCCTATTGTAATAGCTTTTAGGCAATGTAATAGCCTCCCCCCACCCCCCGCCCCTGTGAAACCACCTCCACCCAAAAAACAGGTGATGACCCCAAAGAGATGAGTCCAGAGGACCTGGCACTAGCAGATCTCAGTTCCCTTGAAAAGCCAATAGAATAAATTAGAGAAAAAATTACCACAAACTTCCCTACACCCACTTCACTTTATTCACCCTTGCCACCATACCTGCCTCCCAATCTGGGCTGCCCCCCTCCAGACTCATGTAACACAGGCCAAAAGAATCCTAGCATGATAAATTCCACTGGCCAGGACCCTCCTCCATCTACTGCCCCACTTACAATCACACAAAAACTATGTGAGGCCCAGGATAACAATAAAAAGATATTCAGTCAGGAAGTAGCAGCCTTTCCCATTAATGTTAAACCAATTAGGGCTGGACCTCTAGAATGGTAACCTTACCAAGCTGTTGATCTTAAAGAACTCAGACAGGCCATTAGGGAGTATGGCATCCATGTGCCATGGACTTAAGTCCCTCCTCCTGATCTTATGGGGCTTCATTAATACCCCAGCACTGGTGTGGTATCTGCTAGTCCTCACTGCCTAGTCCCCTGTTCCTTCAATGAGAAGCCCTCTCTATAGATGAATCTCTCCAACAAATAAAAAGAAACCAGAACCAAGAGAACATCCCATGGAGATTTGATGAATTATTTGAATGGGACAATTTCTCCACAGGCCTTCAACAGTCCCAACAGCCCCCAGTGTTCTCTGACCAAGTTCTCCTCTGTGCCCTCCAGGCATGGGATAGAATATCCCCCTACACACACACACACACACACACACACACACACACACACACAGCACCCAGGATAATACCTCTTCCTTACTGAATGTTCATCAGCAGCTGGTGGAGACCCTCTCTGATTTTATATTAAGGGCAAGAACCAATTTAGGAGAAAAATCCCAGATCCAACAGCCAGGCTCTCCTTTTCAAAAGCATTACTTGGGAAGGTATGACTTCAGAGTGTAAACTAATTTGCCAAAGCCTCAAGGATGAGAATTATGATAAATGGATAGTCACCACTCAGAATATTGGGACTGCCTCATATAAGGCTGCCTCTCTGGCACAGGCCTTCACAGCAGTCTTAAAACCCAAAGGCAATTGCTTCAGTTGTGGAGAAAAAAGACATTGGAGAGAGGAATGCCCTGAACATCAAGCCTCTAAAGGCACCCTGCTTCAACAACAATTTGCCCTACATGTTGCAAAGAGTATCATTGGACAAAATACTGCTGTTCTATTTATGACAAAGATGGCAAGCCCCTAGAGCCTTTAAACTCCAAAAGGAGCAACCCTCAGCCCCGCCAATAAGAAGGAAAGCCCATAATATACAATGGGGGCCCACTGAAGGCTGGCCTTAGAGGTTGGAGGAAAAAATTTAAAATGTCTAATTGATACCAGGGTATATAAAACAATCCTAAAACAATCTGAAGTTGCCCAGCACTGGGAATTAATTCCCAGGCCCCAATTAATGGAGATAGGTGGTCCTTCACAAGCAAATGTTACCAAAGAAGTCTTTAAATGGAAGGGCCCAGATGGAACTACAGGTTTCATCTGATCCCTAGTGGCAGATCTAACAACTAACCTGCTAGGGAGAGACATCCTTGAGGCCCTAGATGTAGTTATCACCAGTAATATAGAATGAGAATGCATTGAGGTAGAAGACTATGAGAGATACCTTCACTGATGTCATCCCCGATCCTAAAGGCCACTGTTAAATATGAAAGTCCCTGCCTTGAATGGCTTTCTGATGAGTCAACTTGGGTTGAACAGTGGCTTCTGCCAAGTAAGAAATTTGAAATCCTAAATCAGTTAGTAACAGAATAACTCCAACTTAAGCACATTTGCCCCTAGTGAAGCCCATGGGACACTTCTGTGTTTGTAACCTGAAAAGGCTCAGGAGGATGGAGGTTACTACAAGATCTTAGAGCCATCAATAAAGCCATGTCCATTTGGTGCATCCCTCAGATGAGAATGATCCTGGTGTCTGCCATTCCAGCCAATACCCCCTTCCTTGCTATTGATATTAAGGATTGTTTCTTTTCTATAATACCCCTGAAGCCCTAAAACCAACATTGTTGGTCCCCTCTATGAATAATGAAGGACATGCTAAACACTTTGAGTGGATGGTCCTGTCCCAAGGTATGGCTAATAGTCCTACTATATGCCAAGATACAATTACTATGGCATTAAGGCCATATTTAGATCAAGGCCTTAATATCTATTATTACATAATGACATCCTAGTAAGGAAAGACTCTTCCACCTCACTAGCCAAGCTAAGGAATCAATTAATACCTTCCCTCACTAAGGCATGTTTCAAATTGCCCCATGACAACAAAATAAAAGAGAGACTGTTTGAGATGGGGATGGGTTATGATGGAGAATGGAACTTCAAGGAGGAAAGTGGGGGGAAGGAGGGTATTACCATGGGATATTTTTTATAATCATGGAAAATGTTTTTAAAAATTGGGAAAAATAAAAATAAAATAAATACAAAATATTAAAAAGGAATAAAAATGCCCCAAATAAACTCCAATTTATTCCACCTATAGCTTTCCTGGGAACAGAACTCTCCCTGACTTCTACCTGGCCTCTTAAACCCACACTCTCCTTTCCCCAGAAGCTTACATTGGCCTCACTTCAGAGCCTTCTGGGGAACCTCAATTGGCTCCAGCCATGACTTGCTGTCCCCACTAGTGATTTACAACCCTTATTTGATATGTTAAAAGGTGGCAAAGACACATCCTCCCCCTACCTCCTAAGCCCATAGACAAAACAGGCATTAACTAAGATTAATAACATATTTTCTGATATTACACTTGCTGGTACTCACCAGACAAGCCTGTTCAGCTTGTGATATTTTACTCCTCCCTAAATGTCATGGGAGCGCTATACCAACTACAAGGAGTCCTAGAACAACTTCACACTTCCATTGGTGGTGCCCCAGGCATATTAACAGAGATTCACAGCCTCATGGCAATGATCAAAACCAGGGAAGATGGGGCTCTCCAAATCTTGGGCAAAGAACCTGACACTATCATAACCCCCTTCTCCCTCGCTAACATACGATGACTACTTAAAAACCACTCCAGATTTGCTATCAGCCTAATAAGCTTCCCAGGTCAAATTGACAACCACTACCCTAATGAAAAATGGATTCCTACAATACCCCTTCTAAAATGGCTTCCACCCTGCCTCTTTTCAAAATAAATCAATCCTGGGGGTCCTCCCAACCCCCACATATTTACAGACTGAGGAAAGAGAGGAGCAGCAGTAGTTCTTTACCATTCAGAGGATCAACCTCACACCATCATTTTTAAAGAACGTCCTGAGAGATCCCCACAATACAAGGAACTATATGCCATCTATAGGGCACTCCTTGAGGAAGAAGGCCCATTTAATATCTTTTCAGATAGCATCTATGCTGCTAATTTACTCCCCTGTCTTGCTCCCTTACACATCTGATTTGATGAAAACCCTCTTTCACCCCTGCTAATAAAAGTCTCCAACCTCATTTGCAATAGAAGCCCCCACCCCCCGTTTGTGCAACATATAAGGTCTCACAGTCCCTTACCTGGCTCCTCACCGAGAGAAATGCATTAGCAGACCACTATGGAGACTCAACAGACACCTTATTGACCACCCTTGAGGAAGCAAAACAATTTCATACTAACACCCATGTAAACCTTAAGGGATTACAATCACATTTCCCTCTGATCCCTCAAAATCAACTCCAATGTATACTAAAAACATGCCAGTCTTGTGCCTCGTTAATAACAACACCTGCCCTTCAAATGATGTGCACTAATCCCCGAGGCCTCAAGGCCAATGCCCTTTTGCAGATTGACATCACTCATATTCCCCAATTTGGTTGTGATAAATATGTCTTTGTGACAATGGATACTTACTCAGCACAAGCAAGAGAGAACGCAAAAAACTTATACATCATATGCTCTCTACTTTTGCCATCATGGGTGTCCCCCACCAAATAAAAACTGATAATGGCCTGGCTTTTGTCAGTTCCTCATTCAAAGACTTTTGCATGCAATGGAAGATTACCCATCATACAAGAATCCCACATTACGCACAAGGCCAAGGTATAGTAGAAAGGACACACAAAACCTTAAAAGCCCAAGTTAAAAAACAACAGCCCAATACCTATCTGCACAACCTTCAGTTAGCCATGACTCTGACTCCTTTAAACATTTTCAATATATACAAAAACTCCTCATACCCTCCTATCACCATCCACTGGCATACACCAGAGCCCTCCCATTCTGTGAGATTCCTTAGATGAAATATGGAAGAGACCCGACCCCCTCTTCACCACGGGAAGGGGATATGCTTGTGTCTTCCCATAGGACCAGCCAAGGCCCATTTGGGTACTGGCTCCAAATGACCAATTCCACCTCAAGGACCAGAGATAGCTTGACTGACATTGACAAATCATAGACAGAAGAAACAGAGAAAGCACCACCCCGACTGGTTGAAACAGGGAGCCTCCTGGAGGGATGTCCATTACATTGTGGATGCAGTCAAAGCCATATGCCCACCACAGGCCTCCTTCTCATCCATTCTGTTAGTGGCTTTAACAATCTTACATTCCAATGCAAATGTCTCTTGCATTGCCTCTCTCATAGTCCCCCCACCCCCGCCAGGGGGGATGGTGCTTTGAAGCCCAAGAGACCTATCAAAGGGTCAATAAAATCATTGGTACAGTATATTGTCCTACTAAGGGCTGCCAAGACACTGTCACTTTCCATATCTATCCTAAGTCTGTGGTTTGTACAAATAGCATGGCATGTTTTGCCTATCACCAAACCAACAAAGACTGCCTTAAAAACCAGGAATATTATGGAGGATGCCAATACAATTACTGTGTCATTAACAGATTTAGGCATCCAGGCACTGTCTTCAAAGCCTTCTGGAAAACTAGAGAATGTATACTCTTCATAAGAGATCCCTGGAATGAATGCTGGAGGATAGGGGTAATGGGAAAACTCAATACTAGTATCTACTACTCATCATCTCCTTCTGGTACTCTTCATATTTCTAGACAGTATATCCCTGCTTCCCACCCTGTACAAACTAGCCATCATTATTCTCTCACAGGAGAAACAAGTCACAAAAAAAATACAAGCCACTATAATATGGGCACAATATATCCAATGTGTAGCCGACCTTCCCCCCTTGAATAACCATCCTAGCTTCTACCTGCTTCTTTTGTGCATCTTGTACCAGTCATCTGATAACTTCAGTTCCTATTAATGCCACCCTAGAATACCCTACGTCTATAACAAGCTATTCCCAACACCACCTTACTGATATTTCCCTTTTTTATTCCAGTCAAGGTATGCCTCTGCCTGTCTAGCTCTAAGCTGACAAGAGCTGAATGCCTCCTCATAGTTCCATAACCAGAACCATTCTCCTATGGTGTGAAGGGCTAACCACCCCATGCATAAATATTTCTTCTCCCACTTACTGTCCAGACTTGAGTGTTCCAGAGCTGTATCTCTATGAGGAAGAGGATGGTCGTTCTGAAGCTTCAGGGTCACATGGGAGTGATGGTGGTTCCAAGGACTAAGGGTTATGTTGGGGCTATGGTGGTTATGAAGGTTTAGGGTCACGTGGAAGTGATGGTGATTCTGAAGGTTCAGGATCATGTGGGAGTGATAATCATTATGAAGATTAAGGGTCATGTTGGGATGATGGTAGTTCTGAAGGTTCAGGGTCCCATAGAAGTGATGGAGGGTCTGAAGGTCATGGTCACATGGGAGTGATGGTGATTCTGAGGATTAAGGGTTATGTGGGCATGATGGTGGTTCTGAGGATCAAGGTTCATGTGGAAGTGATTGTAGTTTTGAGGATTAAGGGTCATGTTAGGCTGATGGTTGTTCTGAAGGTTCAGGGTCACATGGGAGTGATGGTAGTTCTCAGGGTTGAGGGTCATGTTGGAATGATGGTGGTTCTGAAGGTTCAGGATCATGTGGGCATAATGGAGGTTCTGAAGTTTCAGGGTCATGTGGGAGTGATGGTGCTTCTGAAGGTTCAGGGTCATGTGGGAGTGATGGAGGGTCTGAAGTTTCAGTGTGATGTGGTGGTGATCATGCTTCTGAAGGTTCACGGTCACGTGGGATAGATGGTGATTATGAAGGTTTAGAGTCACATGGGTGTTATGGAGGTTCAGAGGATTTAGGGTCACATGGGAGAAGTGGGGGTCTTGAAGGTTCAGGGTCATGTTGGGGTGATAGTGGTTCTGAGGGTCCAGGATCATGTGGAAATGGTGGTGGTTTTGAAGGTTCAGGGTAACATGGGAATGATGGTGGTTCTGAAGGTTCAGAGTCACATGGGTGTGATGGAGGTCTGAGGGTTCAGGGTCACATGAGAGTATTGGAGGTTCTGAAGGTTCAGGGTCATGTTGGGGTGATGTTGGTTTTGAAGTTTCAGAGATACTTGGGAGTGATGGTGGTTTTGAAAGTTCAGGGTTATGTGGGCATAGTGGTTCTGAGGGTTCAGGGTCACGTGGGCATGATGGAGGTTCTAAAGGTTCAGGGTCACATGGGAGTGATGATGGTTCTGAAAGTTCAGGGTCATGTGGGCATAGTTGTTCTGAGGGTTCAGGGTCACGTGGGCATGATGGAGGTTCTAAAGGTTCAGGGTCACATGGGAGTGATGGTGGTTCTGAAGCTTCAGGGTCACATGGTGTGGGTTCCTGTGTCCTCTGGGGCCTGGCCATGGTCCCCAAAGGTGCCCAGGAAACCATTGGTGGGTGAGCGTGTGATGAGAGAAACACTCCTGGGAGACGGTTGAAAAGCCCTCTCCATTTGTTGTCAGGAAAAATGGATTTATAAGCCATCTGAGGATGGGCAGAGAGAGGACCCTAATAGGACTGGAAGTACCAAGTTCTTTTCTTATGCCTAATTAGCATATGGGGACATTCATTATAGTACATAGGCAATGGCAGTGGGGGTCAGGTGATCTAGGGTCTCAGGAGGATGGGCTGTGTGAAGCCTAATGAATTTCCTATGCAACTGGTCAAAGGTTACAAGGCTATGGGAAAAACCTAAGTTCAGGTGTGCTGAGCTTGGAGAGGGAGTTGCCTCCTGTAGCCTGGGGGTCCTTAGCCATGCCTGGAAGTTCAGGCCCCTCTCCTGAAGGCTCCAGCCTGTGCCTGGCAGTGCCCAACAACTCCCCTTTTGTTTTTATAATGGGG
This sequence comes from Jaculus jaculus, assembly GCF_020740685.1. Classification (NCBI taxonomy): domain Eukaryota; kingdom Metazoa; phylum Chordata; class Mammalia; order Rodentia; family Dipodidae; genus Jaculus; species Jaculus jaculus. The sequence continues at coordinate 26,824,931 of NC_059115.1, forward strand.
CAGTGTCATCCCAAATGAGTTCTTTAAAATTTACCATAGGTTCAGATAGAGTTAGGTGGTGTACCAGGACCTAATTAATAGCAACCTTAACAATATTAGTTATTTGTTATCTGAGAAACTTGATGAGACAGGGGCTACAAGCAATAGGGTTACTGTAGTAAGGAAGGGGCTAAGGAGAAGCCAAGTAACTAAAGGGTTAGAGAACCAAGTGGTGGGGTCCTCAGTCTTGTAGCAGTCAAGCAGCTTAATAACTTTTGATTCATTAACAAAGAAAACAATATTTTCATCCCAAGACAACAAATGCCCCCCAAGTTAAGCAGTAATGAAGTCTATGGTTAGACGTTTTGAAGTACCAATCCCATGAGAAAGTCCATTGTCTCTGGAGAAATTTGAGGCTGCTGGTCACCAGAGGCACCCAGAGACAGCACCACACCAAGGCCCAGTAGCAGAAGGATGAAGATCTCTTTCAGTTGGCACAGACAGTTGGAGAAGGCCGACTTTGTAGGCTGACTTTTTCTTGTAGAGATACACCTGTGAAGCAATCAAGACTGGGGAACAGTAAGTGGGAGAGGCAATATTTATGTATGGGGTGGTTACTCATTTTGCACCAAAGGAAAGCTGGTGTCTTGGCACAACTGTTACTGATTATGTAAATATTGAGCAGACTTTTAGCTCTGGTTAGCATAGAGCTGGACAGGCAGAGACAACTTGACTGGTATCAAAAAGGGTGAGACCTATCCTTTGCAGAGCCAGGGACTCAGAGCACACATGACCCTGAGGCCTCAGAATCAGCCTCACATGTGACCCATAGTCCCCATAACTACCATAACCATCACATGATGTTGAAGCTTCAGAACTAACTTCACTCCCATGTGACCCTGAACCTGAAGAACCTCCATCACTCCCATATGTCCCTGATCCTTCAGAACCTCCAACACTTCCACGTTTCCCTGAACCCTAAGAACCATCATCAATCCCATATGATCCTGAACATTCAGAACCTACATCACTCCCACATGACCCTAAACCCTCAGAACCACCATCACCCCCACATGACAATGAACCTCCAGAACCTTTATCACTTCCACATGACACTGAAACCTCAGAACCAATTTCACTGCCATGTGATCCAGAACCCTCAGAAACCCCATCACACCTACATGACTCCAAACCCTCATTACCACCATCACTTCCACATGACAATGAACCACCAGAATCTCCATTACTCCCATGTGACCCAGAACCCTCAGAACCACAATCACTCCACATGACCCTGATCCTTCAGAACCACCTTCAGTCCAAGGTGACCTTTAATATTCATAACCACGGTCACTCTCACATGACCCTGAAGCTTCAGAACCAACATTACTCCCAAGTGACCCTGATCCTTCAGAACCTCCATCACTTCCACATGACCTTGAACACTTAGAATCACAATCACTCCCACATGATGCTGAACTCTCAGAACCTACTTCACTTGCAAGTGACCCTGAACCTTCAGAAACCCCATCACGCCTACATGACTCTGAACCCTCAGTACCACCATCACTTCCACATGACCCTGAAACTTCAGAACCTCCATCACTCCCACATGACAATGAACCACCAGAATCTCCATTACCCCCATGTGACCCTGAACCCTCAGAACCACAATCACTCCCACATGACCCTGATCTTTCAGAACCACCTCAGTCCCACATGATCTTTAATCCTCATAACCACCATCACTCTCATGTGACGTTGAAGCTTCAGAACCAACATCACTCCCAAGTGACCCTGAACCCACAGAACCTCCATCACTACCACATGACCCTGATCCTTCAGAACCAACATCACTTCCACATAGCTGTGGACCCTGAGAACCACCCTCACTCCCACATGATGGTGAACCCTCAGAACCACCATCCATCCCACGTGACCCTGAACCTTCAGAACCTCCATCACTCTGACATGACACTGAACCCTCAGGAACCACCATCACTCCCATGTGACCCTGAACCTCCAGGATCATCATCATTCCAACATGACCCTGAACCTTCAGAACTTCCATCACTCCCATATGACATTGAACTTTAAGAACCACTGTCACTCCCATATGACCCTGAACTTTCAGAATCACCATAACACCAACATGACCCTTAATCTGAAGAAACACCATGACTTCCATGTGATCCTGAACCTGCAGATCCTCCATCAATCCCATGTGACCCTGAACTCTCAGAACCACCATCACCCCAACATGACACTTAATCCTCAAAACCACCATCACTCCCACATGATGCTGAATATACAGAACCTCCATTAATTCCTCCTGACCCTGACCCTCAGAACTACCATCACCCCAACATGACCCTGAACCTCCAGAACCTCTATCTCTCCCACGTGACACTGAAACCTCAGAATCAACATCACTCCCATGTGACATTGAGCCCTCAGAAACTCCATCACTCCCACATGACACTGAACTCTCAGGACCAACTTCACTCCCACATGACCCTGAATGTTCAGAACCCCCATCACTCCCATGTGACTGGAAAACTTCAGATTCACCATCACACTCAAGTGACCCTTAATCCTCAGAACCACCATCACACTCATAGAACCCTGAACCTTCAGAAGTTCCATCACTCCCACATGACCCTGATCCCTCAGAACCACCATCAATCCCACATGATCCTGAACCTTCAGAACCACCATTATTCCAAGGAGACACTGAACCATCAGAAGAACATCATCTCAACATGACCAGTAATCCTCAGAACCACTATTAATCCCATATGACCCTGAATCTTCAGACCCTCCATCATTCTGATATGACCCTGAAACTTCAGAACCTCCATCACATCCATGTGACCCTTAACCTTCAATACAAACATCACTCCCATGTTACCGAACACTCAGAAACTCCATAACTTCCATATGACCTTGATCCTTCAGAAGCTCCATCACTCCCAAGTGACCTGAACATTCAGAACCAACATCAACCCCATGTGACCCTTAATCCTCAGAACCACCATCACCCCAATATGACTCTGAGTGTACAGAACTTCCATTACTCCCACATGACCTGGAAACTTCAGAACCAAGTGACCCTTAATACTCAGAACCACCATCACACTCATGGGATCCTGAACCTTCAGAATTTCCATTACTCCCATGTGACCCTAAAGCCTCAGAGCCAGCAAATTCCCACATGACCTGGAATTTTCAGAAGCACAATCAAGCCCACATGACCCTGAACCTTCAGAACTACCATAACCCTAACATGACCCTGATCCTTCAGAACCACCATCACTCCCATGTGACCCTTAATCTTAATAACCACCATAACTGTCACATGACACTGAAGTTTCAGAACCTTCATTACCCCCAGGTGACCCTGAACCCTCAGAACCACCATCACTCCCAAATGACCCTGATCCTTCAGAACCACCATCAATCCCAAGTAACCCTTAATCCTCATAACCACCATAACTTTCAAGTGACACTGAAGCTTTAAAACCAATATCACTCCCAAGTGACCCTGAATCCTCAGAACCACCATTAATCCCAAGTGATCTTGGACATTCAGAACTTCCATCACTCCCAAATGACCCTGAACCCTCAGAACCACCATCACCCCAATGTGACCCTGAACCTCCAGAACCTTTATCATTCCCACGTGACTCTAAAACCTCAGAATCAATTTCATTGCCATGTGACCTGAACCTTCAGAAACTCCATCATTCCTACATGATCCTAAACCTTCAGAACCCATCACACCTATGTGACCATGAACCCTCAGATCCTCCATCTCTCCCACATGACCTGGAAAATTCAGAACTACCATCACTGCCAAATGACCATGAACCACCAGAATCTCCATTACCGCCATGTAACCCTTAGCCCTCAGAAGCACAATCACTCCCACATGACCCTGATCCTTCAGAACCACCATCACTCCAATGTGACCCTTAATCCTTATAACCACCATCACTCTCATGTGACCCTGAAGCTTCAGAACCAACATCACACCCAAGTGACTCTCAACTCTCAGAATCTCCATCACTTCCACATGACCTTGGACCCTCAGAACCACCATAACTCCCACATGCTACTGAACCCTCAGGGCCACCACCCATCCCATGTAACCCTGATTATTCAGTTCCACCATCACTCCCACATAACCCTGGATCTTCAAAATCACCACCACTCCCACATGACCCTGAAACTTCAGGACCACAATCATTTCAACATGAACCATGACTCCCATGTGACCCTAAACTCTCATAACCACCATCACCCCAACATGACCCTTAATCCTCAGAACCTCCATCACTCCCATGTGACACTAAGCCCTCAGAACCACCATCACTCCCAAATGACCCCGAAACTTCAGAACCTCCATCACTCCCAAGTGACCATGAAACCTCAGAACCACGAACATTACCACATGACCCCGATCCTTCAGAACCACCATCACTCTGACGTGACCCTGAACCTTCAGAACCACCATCACCCCAACATGACCCTTAATCCTCAGAACCATCACTCCCATGTGAACCAGAACCACCAGAACTACCACAACTACCATGTGACCCTGAACCCTCAGAACCAAAATCAATCCCACATGACCCTGAACCTTCAGAACACCATCACTCCTATGTTACCCTGAACTCTCAGAACCATCACTCCAACATGACCCTGACCTTCAGAACCTCCATCACTCCCACATGACCCTGAACATTCAGAACCACCATCACAACCCTGAACCTTCAGAACCTCCATTACCTACATGTGACCTAGTACCCTCAGAACCACCATCACTACCACATGACCCTGAACCCTCAGAACCACCATAACTCCAACATGATCCTTAATCCTCAGAACCACCATCACTCCAACATGACCCTGAACCTTTAGAACATCCATCACTCTGAGTTGACTCAACCCTCAGAACCAAAATCAATCACATGTGACCCTGAACCTTCAGAACAACCATCACTCCCATGTGACCCTGAAACTTCAGAACCTCCATCACTCCAACATGACCCTGAGCCCTCAGAACCACCAGCACTACCATGTGACGCTGATCCTTCAGAACCACCATCATCCCAACATGATGAAACTCCATAACCTTCATCACTTCCAAATGACCCTGAACCTTCAGAACCCCTACCATTCCCACATGACCCTGAGCTCTCAGACTCACCATCATTCCAATGTGACACATAATCCTCAGAACAACCATCACTCCCACATGACCCTTAATACTTATAACCACCATCACTCTCACTTGACCCTGAAGCTTCAGAACTGCCATCACTTCCATGTGAGCTTGAACCCTCATAGCCTCCATCACTCCCACATGACCTGGAGCCTTCAGAACCACCAACACTCCCACATATCACTGAAAATTCAGAACCACAATCACACCAATGTGACTCTGAATATTCAGAACCTCCACCACTCTCTTGTGAACCTGGACCCTCAGAACCTTCATCACACCCATGTGACCCTGAACCTTCAGAACCACCATCACACCAACATGACCCTGAACCTTCAGAACCTCCATCACTCCCACGTTACCCTGAACCTTCAGTACCAACAACACTCCAACATAACCCTGAACCCTCAGAACTACCATCACTTCCACGTGACCACAAACTTTAGAACCACCATCACCCCAACATGATACTGAACAATCAGAACCTCCACTACTCCCATGTGACCCTGAACCTTGAGATCTACCATCACTCACATGTGACAGTGAACCTTCAGAATCCCCACCAGGCCCAAGTGGCTCTGAACCTTCAGAAACTCCATCACACTCATATGACACTGAAACTTCAGAACAAACATCACTCACATGTAACCCTGAACCTTAAGAACCACCATCACCCCAACATGACCCTGAATCCTCAGAACCACCTTTACTCTCACATGGCCCTTAATCCTCAGAACCACCACCAATCCCACATGAACTTAAATTTCAGAATCACTTCCACGTGACCCTGAACCAACTTCTATGTGACCATAAACCCTAAGAACCACCACCACACCCACATGACCTGGAACACTCAGAACTACCATCACTCCTACATGACTCTGAACCCACAGAACCTCCATCACTACCCCATGACCCTGAACCCTAGGAACTACCATCACTCCCATGTGACCCTGAACCTTCAGAACCTCCATCACTCCAACATGACCCTAAACACTCAGAACCACCAGCACTCCCACATGACCCTGAACCTTCAGAACCACCATCACTCCCATGTGACCCTTGATCCTCAGAACCACCATCATTCCCATGTGACCCTAAACCCTCAGAACCACCATCACTCCCATGTGACCCTGAATCCACAGATACACCAACAATCTTATGTGACCCTAAACTTTCAGAACCACTATTAGTTCCAAGTGACCATGAACATTCAGAATCTCCATCAATCCCTAGTGATCCCGAAACTTCAGAACCAGTATTACTCCACATAACACTGGACCCTCAGAACCCCCATCACTACTACATGACCCTGAACATTCAGAACCTCTTTCTCCCATGTGACCCTGAACCTTCAGAAACACCATCACCCCAGCATGACACTGAACATTCAGAATCTCCACCAATCTCATGTGACCCTGAACCTTCATAACCACCCTCACACCAACATGACCCCAAACCTTCAGATCCTGCATCACTCCCACATTACCCTGAACCTTCAGAACCACCATAAGTCCCACATGACTCTCAAACTTCAGAACAGCCATCACCCCAACATAACCCTGAACCTTCAGAACCTCTACTACTACCAGTCCCATGTGACCGTAAACCCTCAGAACCTCCATCATACCCATGTCACCCTGAACCTTCAGAACCACCATCACTCCAAGATGACCCTGAACCCTCAGAACCACCAGCATTCCCACATGACCCTAAGCCTTCAGAACCACCATCACCCCAACATGACCCTTAATCCTCAGAACCTCCATCACTCCCACCTGACCCTGAACCGTCAGAACCACCATCAATCCAACATGACTCTAAATCCTCAGAACCACCAGCATTCCAACATTCTTGTTACTTAAAAGGAGGAGGCAACTGACCTGACCTCTAGACCAGTCTGCCTCAAGATAGCAACAAAAGTTGCATTAGTTATTCCTAATAAAATCATTCCCAAGTATGTTATTGGTATTAATGACATAAAATTGTCTTTAGACTACTTGCTTGTTATTGAGTAATAAGAATAATCAATTTGGTGTAGTTTTTCTTAATAGCCTTATAAGAAAAATGTTTAATAACGAGGTGAGGTGAGATGATTAAAGGAACTGGGAAGGAGTTTTTCAATGTTGGGACATAAAATGCTCATTAAAAATGCTTTTTGAGTGCTACTTAGATCAAAATGTTAAAATATGTAGATAAAGATGTGTGTATGTAGGAAAGAATTTCAGGCTAAGCCTAAATACCATGCCTAAAGTTAGAGAGTTTTCAACTGATTACAAACTCTTAAGGGTCAAAAACTAATTTTCAGGCTAAAATATGTTGGGATAGTTTGTGCAATCTTTATCAAATTTAAGTCATGGGAAAAACATAAAATTGCCTTATGTTAATAAAAATTTCTGTGGTATATAAAATCAATAGCTATCAAGTTTAAGCCAAAATCATTGGTTGTCAAATGGTGTCTTTTCAATCAAAAAAGATTTATCAGGGGTCATATTAAAAATTCGCTAGCTGTTTTGGCACAAAATAGACCACATTCTGCTCTATTGTATGTAAAATAACTGCCTTATATCTGGCATCTTAAGCCTAGTACTTATAACAAAATTAACTCTTATGACATATTTCCTACTTTAGTATTTTAGGATACATCCTCATGCTCAAACAATGGTCCTCATCTGAGAAAAATAATTTCAAGCTCTATGGTTCTGTTTCCAATGTTCTCTGGGTAATTGGTACCTACACAGGTATCTGAACTAATCAAAGACGTTTTCAAACACAGGTGCTAAGACTTTATACTGTTTTACTTGTCCTTTTCTGACAATTTATATGTTAAATTAGTTTGTAAATCAATTGGTACTGTTTTCAATACTGATAATAGGTACTGCCTATATTTATAAATGTTATTTAAAGTGTGAAATATATGCCTTATGCTGCCACAATACAATAAAAATTTACAAGATTGGACAAAATGATTTTAGAAGCCCTTGTGCTATTTTTAAATTTTTTTATTTTAATTTATTTTGAGAGAGAGGAGAGAGAGAGACAGAGAGAGAGAGAGAGAGAGAGAGAGAGAGAGAGAGAGAGAGAGGGAGAGAGGGAGAGAATGAACATGCCAGGGCCTTCAGTCACTGAAAAAGAACTCCAGTTGCATGCACCACCTGCATCTGGCTTATGTGGGTACTGGTGAATTGAACCTGGGTCCTTTGGCTTTTCAGGCAAGTGTCTTAATCACTATGCCATCTCTCCAGACCCCTTGTGCCATTATTTAACTAAATCTATTTCAGTAATCAAATGTGCTCCATATGTATATACATCCAGGCTGGTGTAACTTACTTTCTAAGTGTGTTAATTGCCTATGTAGAAACAAAAAACAAATTTGAGTCATCAGAGCAAAAGGGGTCAATATTTAGGCATGTGCTCCCAGGTCATGAGGCCACTGGAGATGATGGGTCACTTCTACACAGGACCCCTGGTAAGTCACCTGTCTTTCTGAGCAGGGAGGATATGGAGACACAAACAAAATTGGTGTACATTCTGAAACAGGAGAGTCACAATTGAGGAAAAATCAGTCCTCCTGCCTTCTCAGAGAAGGGAAAACTACTTGGCCAGCATGGCCCTGACTCATTCTAACAGACAGAAAACACCAATAAGGCTAATAGGGCTACTCCTGGGTCCCTAAAATCACTTTTAGAGCCATTAATGACATCCAAAATTAATCCTTAAGTAAATTTTGGCTATATACATGGTCTTAAACACTCAGAAAGAAATGTATAACCAAAGATAAAAAATACCTTAAATATATAAATCGCCTATTATTAAGTAATATAAGAGCTTTCCAAGAGGGGAAGCAAACATTAACACATCTTTTCCCCATAGTTCTAATTCTAAAATAATAAAAAAACTACAGATGTCAAAGGGGTTATTTTCAAATCTAAAATATATAAATAACTTCTGAGACTAATATATATTTTTACAGCATTTAATGGCTCTCTATTATCAAGGTTAAATGTTGTGTGTATGTTTCTGATAACTCTGCTAATATCTCATCTGTTTTACAAGCCACCGCGAATACTACTGTGTCATTTAATGAATAGTTCTAGAAAAAATCTCAACCAGTTCATCCTCATATGGTCCTGAGATGATCCAAGTCTGTCTACCTGGGTACTCTCAACCTCAAAAAGGACCAATTTTCTGTGTTCTCACTTCTCATTAACTCCTTACTTTTATTTTTTAACCCCAATGTTCTCTTCCAAGACTATCTTGCTACACTCTGGGGTCCATTAGAATAGTTCCTCCATCTGGGAGAGACTCTCTAACTGTAACAAGTCCCTACTTTGAGTCCCATTCAGCAGTAAATAGTAAGTAATCTAATATATTTGTCACTTGTCCCCTAAAAGCAGTTAGAGTGACTTCTCATGAGAGGGAGAAATAAAAGGGAATAGAATTAGGGTGACTGGACCCCTGAAGGTAAAAAGGAGAAGAAACATTTTCTTATCTCTTAGCCCAGTATTGATAGAGGTTCTGAGGGTTCAGAGTCATGTGGGAGTGATGGACGTTCTGAAGTTTCAGGGCATGTGAGCGTGATGGTGTTTATGAGGATTAATGGTCACATGGGAGTGATGATGGTTCTGAAGAATCAGGGTCATATGGGAATGATGGTGATTCTGAGGGTTCAGGGTCATGTGGGAGTGATGGCAGTTCTGAAGGTTCAGGGTTATGGGGGAATGATGGAAGTTCTGAAGGTTCAGGGTTACATGGGAGTGTTGGAGGTTCTGAGGGTTCAGGGTCACATGGGAGTGATGCTCATTCTGAGAGTTCAGGTCACATGGGAGTCATGGAGGTTCCGAAGTTTCAGGGTCATGCCGAAGTGTTGGAGGTTCTGAAGGTTCAAGTTCATGTGGATGTGATGGTGGTTCTGAGGGTTCAGGGTCACATGGGAGTGATGGAGGTTTTGAGAGTACAGGGTCACATGGGAGTGATGGTGTTTCTGAGAATTAAGGGTCATGTTGGGATGATGGTGGTTCTGAAGGGTCAGGGTCACATGGGAGTGATAGTGCTTCTGAGGATTCAGTGTCACATAGGAGTGATGTTTCTGAGGGTTCAGGGTCATGGGGGAGTAATGGAGGTTCTGAAGGTTCAGTGTCACATTCGAGTTATGGTGATTCTGAGAGTTCAGTGTCACATGGGAGTGATGGAGGTCCTGAAGGTCAGGGTCACATTGGAGTGATGGTGGTGCTGAGAGTTCAGGGTCATGTGGGAGTGGTGTTGGTTCTAATGGTTCGGGGTCATGTGGGAGTAATGGTGCTTCTGAGGATTAAGGGTCTTGTGGGAGTGATGGTGGTTCTGAAGGTTCAGGGTCATGTGGGGTTGATGGTCATTCTGAGGGTTCATGGTCACATGGGAGTGATGGAGGTTCTGAAGGCTCAGTGTCATGTGGGGGTGGGGGTGGTTCTGAGGATTCAGGATTGTGTGGGTAGATTTTGAATGCAAACAGACAACAGCTGTCTGTTGGTTGTGGTGCTCTATGTCCTTACTGGTGTGGCTTATACTAGTCTAAGTATGTGTTAACTTATATAATACTGTCCATTAAAGGCATAGGCTTCATTGTACAGAAATTAAAATTAAACATGTAGACATCCTTTACTGTTTGACATTCCAAAGAGACAGCTGAATCAAAGTCCATCATGATAGGTGATTCACAATGGCAAGTGTGATTGCATTTGTGGCACTCTAATCCTTACCACTTTGTCAACCACAGTGCTATTGGAAAGTACAGGCTGTTTCCTTGACTATTCCTGTCCTCCATATGTGTTCTCTTCCCCTGTTAATAAAGCATGACCTGTAAAACATGAGAGGCAAAGGGAGCATAAAAACTTGTGTACAGTAATTAGACCGGTGCATCATGAGTTTTTTTCCTTTGGTTTTCTTGGACTGGAAACAAAGGTACGCTGCTACTGCACAGATTAAAGTGTCAAGCCTGGGCTTTGGAATGAATAAGGCATCCCACAAAGACCTGGTGCCTCACAACCTTGATGCTCAAAAGCAAAAAGTCTGTAGTCAGCCTTTCTTCAGTGGACCTTTATCTCAAGTAAAGAAGGCCCCTTTGGGTGGATCTTTTCCAGATAGATGTGTAGAGAAAGATGAGAGTCTTGCTCATGGGTGAATGGCTGCTTTTTAACCATGAAATCATTTTCATACCTGAAGTGCTGCTTGGGGTGGTGGGTAAAGTGTTGAATCTGAGCTGAAAGAGTCACAGACTGTGAGAACTTTGCAGTCTGCACCTCATGACACTTTAACTGCTCATTACTCAAATCATCAGTTAGCTTAGAGGCCATTAATTTTTTTAAAATATTTTATTCATTTACTTATTTGAGAGAGGGTAAGAGATAGAAAGAGAGAATAGGTATACCAGGGGCTCTCATCACTGCAATCAAACTCAAGACACATATGCCACCTTGTGCATCTGGGTTTATATGGGTACTAGGGAATCGAATGAGGGTCGTTAGGCTTTTCAGGCAAGTGCCCTAATCACTGAGCCATCTCTCCCACCCCACAGGAGCCATCTCTAACACAATTTCCAACAACTTGTACATGGATTAAACAGATAAAATGCCTCATACACCTTAAACCTCTCAAATTTTCAGATTTAAATAGAAAAAAATGGCTGAGGAAAATTATTATTTTTCTATGTTTACTTGTATTTGTTATTGTATAACCAGGAGAGCTCTAATATCTCTTGTCCTTCCCTCCATATTTTTTCTGTTATAGAGAAATCAGAACTGATTATAAACACTTTTGCTCTTTTCTTCCCTTCCCCTTTCTCTCTCAGCAGAGTGGAGGACTAAACCAAATCCCTGTGAAAATGAGATGAGCATTCTACCACTGAGCTACATGTTTAGGTCTACTTACTCATTTTTTTAATTCATGGAACTTGAAACCTGCTTATTTTTTTTTTAATTAAAAATGTACTACAAATGAGTTAAGTCCAAAGAGAGAAAGAGAGCAGACAAATGTCATTTAGCCTTTAAGTTGTGTCATTGGTAAATTAGCTATGGCTTATAAAAGATGACTTTATAGGCCATAACTGTGTGGCTGTTTCATTGTTTGTGTATAAGGGGCCCAACTGCTTGGTGGATGTACTGACACTTCTTATAAGGTGCCTTAAATTCTTTACTGTCACTAAAGTGATTGTAAAGTCGCATTGTACAATGAAACATAAAATGAAAGCAAATATAAAAAGAGGCACAGTTGAAACTACCTCATTAGAATGTGTATGGTGGCAATTATGATGTAAAAGGCAAATTTAATTCTTTAAAAATATTTTTATTTATTTGCAAGCAGAGAGAGAGAGAGAGAGAGAGAGAGAGAGAGAGAGAGAGAGAGAGAGAGAGAGAGAGAGAGAGAGAGAGAGAAAGGTAGAGGGAGGGAGGGAGAGAGAGAGAGGAGAGATACAGATAGAGATAGAGATAGAGAGAAGGAGTATTTCATGGTTTCCAGCCACTGCAAGCGAAATCCAGATATGTTTCTAGCCTTATATGTATTGGAGAACCAAATCCAGCTTCTTAGCCTTTGTAAGCAAGTGCCTTAATGGCTGAGCCATCTCTTTAGCCCCAGTAAATGCAATTTTTCTTTTCATTATTATTAACATATTTTGTATTGATACATCATGCATTGTTACCCTCTTTTCCTTGGCTCTACCCCCATTCTGCTGGGGAAACTCCTCAGAGGGGTTGCAGGTATTCCCTATGAGGTTGTGAGTTATGCTTGGTGGAAGCAGCAGTCAGTTATTTTCAGGGGAAGAGAATGCCTCTGAGTATAATGTCTCAACCTGTGGCTCTTATATTCTTTCCACTCCTTCTTCAAAATTCCCTGAGTAGTGGTGGATGAGTTTAAGTGTACTTCAGTGATGAGCTCTTAGGAGTCTATAGATCTCTGCTTTGGTAAGCATTGAAAATCCTCAGGGTATGTCTACTTCACCATGGTGCTGATTATCAGGTTGACCATTGACATATTTCTCTTACTTGTCTCCCCAATTCCTCTGTGGTTTAAGCTGTGGATTGGCTGAAGTACAAGGGATAGTTTATTTCCTTGTGGCTTTCTATCTTATTTTTTCTTTCTTTCTTTTCATTTTGTTTTTTCAAGGTAGGGTCTCACTCTGGTCCAGGTTGACCTAGAATTCACTATGCAGTCTCAGGCTGGCCTCAAACTCATGGTGATCATCCTACCTCTGCCTCCAGAGTGCTGGGATTAAAGGCGTGCACCACCACGTCCAGTATTTTGCTATCTTCTGAAAAAGAACAGATTCTTCAATGGAGAGTGAAGTCAGCATAGTCTAAATAGGATAAGCATTATTAATTTATGGAGAATTTGATGTATGTAACCCCTCTTTTAGCCAAAGACTAGTGAGAGCATGACACTGGAGAGCATAATCTTTGTCTCCAATTGTTTCCCAATTCTGGATATGGGTTTCTTTACACTGAGTGGATCTCTTAGCCAATCAGAAAGCTATTGGTTACCCATCCAGGCTGTGTACCACTATTGCACTGGCAGGTACATACTGTCACGGTGTTTGTTTCTGAGTAGCTTAGACCTCTGGTTGTTCTGAATGTTGCTGGCCACTTTCCCTCACTAGCTCATGTAATGCTTTCTAGCACTAAGTGGGCTATCTGGACCTGGCTATCTTGTGGGTTCCAGCCAGGCTTCTCCATGCTATGTGTCAGCAGCATATGGTGTCTTCAGCAATAGGGTCTTGCCTTTTGCCTCAGAAGGGGAATCAAGTGCTTTGACAGAAACCTGTCTTCTTTTTGGGATCTGGTAGGTCTCTCTGATCAAAAGCTTGTTGTTGGTAGCAATCAGTTTCTGTTACTAGGAATTATAGGCCAGAACCCCCCCCCCAAAAAAAAATTAAGGCTAGGTTTCATCCCACCCTCTCCAGGACCCTTCTTTTCAGGTGATCCCCCCTTACTCCTGTTATATGTTTTAGTCTATCTCCAAGGATAAAGGTTTCCATGGCATCAGTTCATTTTAGATTTAGTTTTGTATTTGTTTTCTTACCATCCTCCCCTTTACTCTCCCAGTACCCTTACATCCCTATTGTCTGTGTTTCTGTTTTTATTTTATTTAATTTAATTTATATATATATATATATATATATATATATATATATATATATATATATATTTTTTTTTTTTTTGTGCCACAACCATGCTATTTGTGTTGCTATGGCTTCGTAATGTAGGTTTATATTGGGTATTGTCAAACCTCCAGAGATGTTTTTGTTGGTTAGGATACCTTGAGATCTGCTGCCTTTCCATATGAATTTTGAGATCATTTTTTTCTATCTCTGTGAAAATTATGGTGGAATTTATATTGATTTTCCATTACATCTGCATATTGCTTTTGGTATAATTTCCATGTTCACAACCTTGATTCTACATACCCTGGATCCTTGATTGATTTCTTGTATATGTCTATGTTTTCATTATATATGTCTTTTACATCCTTGGTTAGTGTTATTACAAGGTATTTTTTTGCTGCTATTGAAAATAAGACAGCCTCATTGATTTCTTTTATTTTTTCTTTTATTTGTCCTTTGCTTATAGAAAGGCTACTGATTTTGTGTTGGTTTTGTATCAGGCAAGTTTACTGAAGGAATTAATCACCTGTAGAAGTTTTGAGATAGAGATTTTTGTTAACTTATGTACAGGATCCTGTCATCTGCAAATAGAGCTAACTTGACTTCTTCCTTTCCAATTTGAATCCCTTTTATTTCTTTCTCCTGTCTTATTTCTAGGGCTAGGACTTCTAGTACCATGTTGAAGAGCAGTGGTGAGAATGGACACCCTATCTTCTTCCTGATAGCAAAGGGAACTCCTTGTGTCTTCTTTCCCCATTAAGTATTATTTAGGCTTTACATGCTTTATCTATACCCTCCATGCCTATACTCTCCAGGGTTTTGTTCATGAAGTGGTTTATATTTTGCTAATGGCCTTCTCTACATCTATTGAGATGATCATGTGGTTCTTATTATTAAATTTATTTCTGTGGTGTATTATGTTGATGGATTTACATATACTGAAATATGTCTGCCTCCATGGGATGAAGTCTACTTAATCATTGTGGATAATGATTTTTTTAAACTTTATTGTTATTTATTTATTTTAGAGATAAAGGAGGGAGAGAGAGAATGGGCAGGCCAGAGCCTCCAGCCACTGTAGACAAACTCCAGATGCATGTGCCTCCTTGTGCATCTGATGTATGTGGATTCTGGGAAATCAAACTAAGGCCCTTGAAGGCAAATACCTTAACCACTAAGCCATCTCTTCAGCCTCCAGTGGATAACAATTTTGATATGTTGTTGAATTCTGTTTGTAAGGATTTTGTTCAGGATGTATGCACCTAAATTCATCAGGCCTGTAGTTTTCTTTTCTTGTAGAATCTCTGTCTTGTTTTGGTATTAGCATGATAAAAGGGGTTGGGGAGGATTCTGTGCTCTTGAATTATGCCAAACAGTTTGAGAAACAATGGTTTCAGATCTTCAATGAATGTTTGATAAAATTTGGCTAGGAAGCCATCTAGTCCTGGATTTTTTCCTATGGGGGAAGTTTTTGATTACCTTTTTAATCTACATGGATGTGAGAGATTTGTTTAGGAGATTAATATGCTTTGAGTTTAGTTTTGGTAGGTGGTATGTGGCCAGGAATTCACCCATTTGTTTTTTCCAGATAATCTAATTTTGTGGAGTACATGTTTGGGAGTATGCCCTGATGATTCTTCTAATTTCATTGATGTCTGTTGTGACATCTCCTTTTTCATTTCTCATTTTGTTAATTTGATACTTCTTTTTTGCTTGATCAAATTGGTCAGGGGTTCATCAATCCTTCTTTACTTTTTCCAAGGACTAGCTCTTACTCATTTTTAAATTGTTTTCTTCATTTCTATTTCATTAATTTCTTCTCTGATCTTGAATATTTCTTTCCATCTGGAGCTCTTAGGGCTGGGTTCTTATTTTTACAATGCCTTTAGGTAGAATTTAGGTTATTACTTTGGACCTCTATCTCTTTTATGAAGGCATATGGTACTATAAATTTTCCTCTTAGAACTGCCTTCATTGTGTCCTACTAGTTTTGGTAGGTTGTGCTTTCTTTATCATTCAATTATAGGAATTTTAAAATTTCTTTTTTGATTTCTCCCACAAGCAATTTATTCTTTAAAAGTGTGTGGTTCAGACTCTAGGAGCTAGTAGAGTTCCTGATGTGTGTCTTGTTGTTAATTTCTTGTTTTAAAGCATTGCCATCTGACATGATACAGGAAGTTACTTCAATTTTTCAGAATTTATGGAGGCATGCTTTATAGCCTAATGTATTGTCTATTTTTGTAAAGGTTCAATGGGCTGATGACAAGAATGTATATTCTGTAGAACTTGGGTTGAAAGTTCTGTAGATGTCAAATAGATTTAGTTGATCTATGGTGTTCTTGAGCTCTATTATTTTCCTGTTGATTTTCTGCTTGGATGATCTGTCTATTGATGATAATAATGGAATATTGAAGTCTTCAATTATGATGATGTTGGTGTTTATTTCTGTTTTGTTGTCAAGTAGGTTTTGTTTTATAAACTGTGGTGCAGCTGTGTTTGGCAGATATAGATTTATGATTGTGATATTCTCATGTTAAATCATTCCTTTGAAGAGTAAGAAGTGGCTTTCTTTCTCCTTTATTATTGATTTTGGCTTGAACTTTTTAAAAATTATTTTTATTTGTTTATTTGAGAGCAAAAGACAGAGAAAGAGGCAGATAGAGAGAGAGAGAATGGGTGCATCAGGGCCTCCAGCCACTGCAAATGAATTCCAGATGCATGTGTCCCCTCGTACAACTGGCTAACATGGGTCTTGAGGAATTGAGCCTCGAACTGGGATCCTTAGGCTTCACAGGGAAGCTCTTAACTGTTAAGCCATCTCTCTAGCCCTTTAACTATTTTTCATCAGATATTAATATGGCAACATCTGTTTGTTTCTTATTTCTGTTTGCTTGGAATATCATTTTCTATCCTTTCCTCTTGAGGAGTCTTTCTTGTGACTTGGGATTCTTAAAGCAGCAGATAGGAGGGACAATTTTCTTGAACCATCCTGTTAACTTGTGTCATTTAGTGGGTGAATCAAGACTGTTAATGTTTAAGGTTATAACCATGAAGTTCAATTTAATCCCTGCCATAATTGGGTGCTTTATGGGGTTTGGTGCTGTCTTGTGTTTTGTACTTTTTTGAGCCTTCTTTAGTTTTGCAATCTTTTTAAATATATTTAAATATATTTTATTTTATATTTTAAATATATATATATATATATATATATATATATATACTTAAAATATATATATTATTTTTATTTATTTATTTGACATGGAAAGGAGAGAGAGAGAGAGAGAGAGAGAGAGAGAGAGAGGGAGAGAATGGGTGTGCTACAGCCTCCAGC
This sequence comes from Jaculus jaculus, assembly GCF_020740685.1. NCBI lineage: Eukaryota > Metazoa > Chordata > Mammalia > Rodentia > Dipodidae > Jaculus > Jaculus jaculus. Next base: position 26,842,601 of record NC_059115.1, read on the forward strand.
CCCTGCAAACAAACTCCAGATGTGTGCAACCCCTTGTGCACCTGGCTAACATGGGTCCTGGGGAATTGAATCTGGGGCCTTTGGCTTTGCAGGCAAATGCCTTAACTGCTAAGCCATACCTCTAGCCATACTGTAATCTTTTTGTAGGTGCTTGAGATTTTTTTGACTCTTCTGTGTGGAATATTACATGAAGTATTCTCTATAGGTATGGCTTTGTGTTCATATAATCATAGTGTTGACTTTTTTCATGGAAAGTTTTCCTTTTGTCGTCTATTATGAGAGATAATCTCACTGGGTATAGTAGATTGGATTTGAAACCATAATTTTTTAGTCTTTGAAGTATTCCATTCCATGTCCTTCTGGCTTTTAGGATTTATATTGAGAAATCTGAGGTACTTCTGATAGGATTGTCTTTGTATTTAGTAAGTTGTTTCTGTCTTGCCAATTTTAGCACTCTGTTTTTGTTTTCATTGTTACAAGTTTTAACTATGATATGTCTTGGAGAGTTTCTTCTTTGGTCTTGTCTGTTTGGTGTTCTGTGAGCTTCTTGTATCTGGATGGGCCTCTCTCTTTTTTTTCTTCAATAATTTTGTTAAATGTGTTCTTTGTGCCTCTTGCCTGGATTTCCTCCCCTTCTGGTATTGCATGATCCAGATGTAGTCACTTTAGGATATTCCAGTGTTCTCTTATATTCTGGTCACATAATTTTTTGAACCTAGCAAAGTTTTTAGCCTCCTGATCAATTTTTTCTTTCTTATATTCCAGCTCAGAGATTCTGCCTTCCACATGTGCAACTATGTTGGTGAGTGATTCTATAGAGTTTTTTAAAAGCTCTACTGGATTTTTGTCTCAGTTGTGGCATTTTTCATTGTGCCCATATCTTTTTTGAGGTCTGATTTTAGAACAAGGTCTGATTTTTCTTGGTGCTTCCTGGAATTTTTTCTTGAATTGGATCAAGTCTTTATTAAACTTAATCAACTGGCTATTGAGACCTTCCATGTGTTGACTTACCTTTAATTCATTTATATCTCTTTTGAGGCTCCTAAGGTTTTCTTCAACTGAGTTAAGTCTAGTGTCAAAAACTGAGTGCTGTAAGAGATGATTGTGTGAAATTTCACTTATGCCATTGTTGGTGTTTGGATGACTTGCTTTCAGTTCAGCACTTCTTTTGATCAGGGTCATATTGGTTGTCATGTTTTCATTTTGGGATTCAATTTCTGATGATTTCTCTATGTCTTCATTGCAGGCATTCACTAGACATCCTTGGTGGAGATCTCTCAGTTTTCTGACTTTCTTTTTCTTTTTTTGCATTGTGGTCTACCCATCTTGGAGAAATGCTTTATTCTATTTATGAGGAAGCAAGTATTTATCTTTGTAAGATCATCGGTGAGTGATTGTTTTAAATGTGAACACGACTGGTGCATGATGGGGTTATAACCACAGATGCACAGTCTGTGGAGATGGCAAGGACATCAAAGGTACCTGGGGAACTGGGAGATGGGAAACTAGGAGCTATAGGCTTCTTACTCAGCTTGCATGTACACTTCAGCACATGGGAATCAGGGGTTAGGGAACTAGGAGCTGGAGATCTAGACAGCCAGGGGCAAGAGGCCAGCTCCCACAGTGGTTCTGTGTACCCACTTGCTCAGGGAATAGGGATTTGGTTACAGGAGCCAGTCAGTCAGAAAACCTGAGAAAATGCCTGCTTCTTCAGCACACATGAAGGGATTAGGCTGCCCCAAGTCAGTACCGGGACTACTGGGACCAGGGTACTGGGGGATGGGGAAGGAACAAAGGGCTCTGGCCAAGTCACTCCTTGCCTGAACTCTCCAGAGCCAGGGATCCAGAATTTGCGGACCCAGGGGCCAGTGAATCAGGAAAGTGGAACAAGGGCTTGCTTTTGCAGCAAGCCCACAGGGTGCAGGTAGCCCCAAGCCAGCAGCAGTGGAACATAGACCAGGGGCCTGGGAGGTGGGGGTGGGCAGGGAGATCTGGCCTACTGGCACCTTCTATAGCAGGGGTCCTTGAGTTGGGGACTCCCAATTTTTAAATTAAGTAAAATTATAAAGGTACTACTGATGTGCAAAATGTTCTTTTCTGAGTGCTTATTTGTAAGTTACCACTGTGTGTTTTTACCTATCTCTGTGTCTAGTAGGGAGACATAAACAAAGAGGCTCTGAAAGGAAACTGGAAGTACCAGCAGCAGAAATAGCCCATCAATTTTTTAATATTTATTTTATTTTAGGAGAGTGAGAGGAAGAGAGTTGGGAATAGAGAGGTACAGAGGTGCACCAGGGCCTCATCCACTGAAATTGAACTCCTGGCACTTGTATCACCTAGTGGTCATGTGCAACTTTGTGCTTGCCTCACCTTTGTGCATCTGGCTTATGTGGGATCTGGAGAGTCGAATGCTGGTCCTTGGGCTTCTCAGGCAAGCACCTTGACCACTAATTACAGCCCATCATTTTAAGGAACAACAAGGAAACATTAGATGTCTATCATATAGCAACCCACTCCCACCCTGCACACAGATAAGGACACAGAGACAAACAGGAAACTGGAAGAATTTAAGAGCTGGAGGATGGGGCGGATGCTATGGAATTCTGTTGTCCCAACATGACAAAGCCATTGCACTAGGAACTCACCGCCTTTGTGGAAACTTGCACTTGACTGGGCCAATCAACACTGTTATGGACAGGCAAAGGGCTCATGAGACTAGACCTCTCTTCTCATGAAAGTAAATGTCTGTATTTATTAAGCAGAAGAAAGAAATCAATTAAGGTTTGCAAGACATTATGTATAATTTACACACTGATATGATCATTGTATAAATTTATATGGAAATAGAAGATTTTCACTTATATTACCTTTGAACATTAAAAAAAGGGTTCAGAGTAAATGTAGTTTCCTGTGAACACACAGATTCACTCAATGCAACATCTTCCCACAACACTACAGAGTTGATGTGGGGCTGGATATAGGGAGCATGGTAAATATGATTTCCTGAACGCACATAGATCTACTCAGTATGACATCTACCTACAAGGCTCCAGAGTTGGTGTGGAGCTGTTTATGAGGGAGATGGCAGAGGTCCCTTGAGAGCAAATGGGTAATATTTCTCCTCTGGAAAGTACACTGTCTGTGGATTTCCTTATTTAGAATAGTGGGTCTGTCACTGCACCAAAATAATGCTAAACACCCACTGATCCTGAGTGGCCCGACTATGCTGTATGATTCTGTATTCTCTTGCTCTTGACTTGTGTGGCTATAGTACCCTGCAGTACTCTCTACCCATCCTTCTTCAGAGATGAGCAAAGATATAGTGAGGCGACCCAGGCAAATCTAACCTTCTGTTAAAACATGAACTCTGAAGAATGTGAAAGTATGTGGACAACTCTAAGCTATGATACATGTGAAAAATAAGACAAGTCACTCTACTTGGTTATTTGGTCAATATTATCACCTCGTCATGTGGAAACAAGAATTGTAACATTATACAACACTTGGTCCTTTAAACTGAGGGTTTTACACTAGTGAATTCAACCAATTGAAAATCAAATATATTGAAGAAACAGATACAAATAGTTTGAACATGTTTAAATATCTTGGTTTTATTCCCCAAACAATTACATATGTGACATTCGCATTTTATAAGGTATTATGAAAAATCTAAAAATGATTTGAAGTATGTGGATGGAGTTACGGAAGCTATATGTAAATATTAAACCATTATACATGAGGAAGTAGATCACTCATGGATTGTGCTAACCCTCAAAGATCCAGGGACACAAAGTCACTCAGATACTGATGACAACTTCGTGTCTCTTTTCTTAAGTCTGGCAGGCTAGAAAGGAAGCTGGAAATACAAGTAAAATCCCTGAGCTGTAAAAGTTGTGTAGACATTCCTTAATTTCCTTTATGACTATTAAAATAAACATTCTGTCTTCACAGAAACTCAGAAACATAAAAGGATGCTGATAAGCTACTTTTTAGAAGAGAGAAAGATAACATTTTATTTTCAAGACAGAGTAAGATAATGCCTAGCTCTGGGATCTATCAGATTAGTATAATTTTCTCAGCACATCAATACTTCAAGTTTTCAGTTTTTAGGCACTTTTAGTTTTTTTTTTTTTATTTCACTACTAACATTTTTAATCCTCAGAAGGGAATGAACAGAAGTGGGAGACATACAGACAGAGATGGTGAGAGACTGAGTGAGAGTAATAAATACAGAGACAGAGAATGGGAGGAGGAGGAGAAGATAGTGGGAGGAAAGGAGAAAGAAGAAAGAGATTACTGAAAGGATAGGACAAGGGAAGGAGGAAAGAAAGACAGTATTTGAACCATGGTCATAGGTCATAGGAGGCGAAGGACCTTAAAGACAGCATCCCGTTCCTCTGGGTGAAAGTGAGTTTAGAAATGTATTATATCTGCTGATTGCCTGTATGTAATTCTGGATCAGGTCCCCACAGGTCTCCAAGAGCAGCTGATTGGCTTCAGCCACTTCATGACCTCTACCATCTTCTCAGTGCCCACCAGGTAGTAGTCAGAGAGTAAATGTAGTGGCATCCATAAGTATAATTTCAGATCATTGTTCCATTGTAGAAACACATGAACATATACTAGAGAAGCAATTTTTTAATATTTTTATTATTTATTTGAGAGAGAGGGGGGGAGGGAGAATGTGTGTGTCAGGGCCTCTAGCCACTGCAAATGAACTCCAGATGCATGTGCCACCATGCACATCTGGCTTATGTGGGTAATGGGAAAATCATGCTGTTTTGAAACTAGGATTACAGTCTTGGGAGAACAAAGGGCTTAATGCTGCTTTCCTTCTTGCTACTCATCCTCCTGGTTTGCAAGGCATTGAAAGGTTTTCTCTGTGCAAAGTCTTTAAAACCCAAGGATAAGTAACATCTTGCATGTGACTCTGTCTTTGCTACTCTATCTAATTACTTCAGCATTCCTGTTCTGCTAAGAAGAATCTCCTCCGCATTTGAATAATCAGGATTACTGTGTGTACCATAGCAGCTGTGACCAGTGCCATCAGTCATACACACTTCAGTGTAAGGTATGGAACATAGGACTTGGTCATTTCATTACAGCAGACCTAAGCATGGCGTCTGGCACCTGCCAGGTATGCAGCAAAGACTGGTTAGGAGAAGGTAACCAAAATCATGACATCATTCCAGGATACCTAGGTACCTAGTTGGTAGCCTTTCATTCTCTTCTACTTACTTATGGGCAATGAGCCATGGTGAAACCTCCTCTCCTTCCAGGAACTACTTGAACTATCTTTTCTATAAGGAAATTAAGTGAGTCAGGTTTGAGTTTAAGTGCAATGCTCTGCTGCATACTGTAGGCTGTTCTTTGTTTTCCATATTCTTTATATTAAAAAATGAAAGGGAAATCCAATTTTTGTGTTTAGAGCTATTTAAAAATTTAAGTGGGGGGAGGGGGCTGAAGAGATGGCTCAGAGATTAAGCCATTTGCCAGCAAAGCCTAGAGGCCTGGGTTCAACTCCCCAGTATCCACATACGGCCAGATGCACAAGGTGGCACATGTCTGGAGTTTGTTTGAAGTGGCTAGAGGCCCTGACACACCCATGTTCTCCCTCTGTCCATCTCACACATAAATAAGCTAATAAAATATTTAAATAAAGCTAATAAAATAAAATAAAACTAATAAAATATTTAAATTAAAACAAATAAAAAGAATGTTGGGTACCTGCCTAGAACCATCTATAGCAAAGGATGGACACATAGTAGTTGCTAGTCTATGTTAGACATATCAAATTACTTAAACTTCCGATACCCCTTGAGTTTCTGGGGAAATAGTCTCTCTGCAGATAAAGTCTGTAGATTCTTCACTGAGATTCATCATAGAAATTTTGAATTTTGGAAATTTAGGAATTTTGCTACATTAGCTTATTTTCCTCTCTCTGTATATGTACAGAGATTGATAAGCAGGTAGATGGAAATGGATATAGATCTGTACAGACACATATAAATATGCATATGAATTGTACATCCTGAACTTGGATTTTTGTGTTGAATGATAAGTGAGCTACATCACCAGACTTCTAAAATTGCAATCCATTTGAAAGAAGATAATGTATATCATGACTTATACTTAATAATATTTCTATGTGTAATCTTTAAGATTAAGAATGTTCTCTTAAATTCCATATAAGAATTACATTTATGAGTTTTAGCCTCGTAAAGGATACTTTTATCCACATTCTTATATTCCATGTTTGTCCATTTCCTAGTAATATACAAGCATGCCCAACTCCAGTATAAACCTGGTCGATTTAGTGCTGATATTTGCTTAGTCTCCTTGAATCTGGAAGCTCCTCGGTCACACACACTTTTTTTAAATCACATTGACATTTTAAAGAGTACAGGCACATAACATCATGGAATTTTCTTCAGTGTGATTTTGGCTGATGTTTCATTATGATTAGACCCAGGTTTTGCATCTCAGTGGGAATACTCATAGTGATGGTGCTCCCTTCTCCAAGCTTCACTCCAGAGACATGTGATATCCATGTGTTTTATCCTGCTGATAATAATGGTGATCACATTGTTTTTTATAGTATAACTATTATTTTCACTTTAACAACTAAGAAGCAATCTTGGACAGACCCTCTGAGGACATGAAAGTATTTTACTGTTCATCAAATGACTGAGATTTGGCTTCCATTGATGCTTCCATTTGGCTTCCATTGACTCTTCACATCATAACCACTTTCATCATGTGCTTTCCACTAGAGAAAGACACTGAGGATACTCAAAATGCATGAAAGCAGAAATTCAAAGGCTGCTGAGAGTTCAGCACTAATATAGACTTAAAGCACACCCAACAAGGATCAGGGAAACTTGTGGAAGAGGGGGCAGAAAGAATATAAGAGCCACAGGGTAGAAGGGAATATCCAGAGACATTGCCCTCATAACCAAAACTCCATGGTTTATACCAATAATCCCACTAAGGATTCCACCTCAGTGGAATGGGTGCAGGGGGAGGGAAATGGTGTTACCAACATATGAAATGCCCATATAAAGTTTCTACTTAATAAAAATAAATAAGTAAATAAATATGTATTTATTTATTGTGTCAGTGAAGGTAGGCTTGGTTGTATTGCACTACCAAATCAATGCTATAATCATGGTCACTAATTGGTTCCTTTGTGTCATCTCTGCCAAAAATAAAAAAGGAAGAGTCATAGCCTGGTATCCTAGGAAGATGTAACACTGGAGACCTCTTAACTCTAAAGCTGCCACAAGAAAGTCTAGGAACAAATCTAAGGAAATAAGAATAACTTAGCATGAGGGAACCAATGGAAGATCAAGTTCATGATACCCTGTGGTTTAGAGAGAGGCTGAATACAACACAAGTAAAAGCAGATCATATCTCACTCAGGACATGTTCTAAATGGTCAACTAGGAAAGTCCTTTGAGTCTATTCATCCATAAAACTCCAACAATTCTGCTGGTTTTGTAGCACTTCCTGCATTGTGGGCTGCTGTTGGATGTAAAGGTCCAAAGGCTCTGCTGAGCATCATGCAATTGTTCATTAAATGCCCCTTCCCTTTGTGTTGTTGAGGTGTAACCATAGAAACTCACCTCTCTGCTTTTACCCAAGCCCCTTTAAAAATTTTTATAATTATTCTAAAAGCTCCATCATTTTATCTGAAATGAGGAATTCTAAAGGTAATAATATATTGGATTTTTCTACTAAAAGTCAATTAAATGCAGGGTCAATGCTGCTTCTGAACTCAACTGGGAGGTCTCACAGATGCTTATACTTGAAAACTGTTTTCATTATTTTTGATAAATCAAATATAATACAGCTAAGTAATTATTTCCCATGATGATAATGATATCTGATTATTATGATTGTTAAAATATAACCATGATAATTGCTACTTTTAAAAGTGGATGCTTGGTACATAATATGCACTTCACCAATCGCATGGCAGTCTACTTCTGATAACTCACTGCCGTGTGATGTTCATGTTCTCTCCAAGTATCTATAGGACCCATCAAAGTTTCATTGCTAAATATTAGCAGTTAGTCTACAGTGGGACTTTACCTCAAAAGCATGCATATTTAGTCTTGCAGGTGAATTCTTGACAATGATTTCACTGCTACAAGTTTCAGTGTTTCCAAAGTACTGCTGCAGTTGGTTTAGCATAAGCAAATGTTATCAATTAGATAATCAAGACAGATAAAATTCTTGCTTACAAAACAGTATTTCATAGGTTCCTTTTCATTTTCCAGTTTTCCTTGACATTAGGTTGAGGCTAAGAGAGTCCTTGTGGCCAAAAGTTATAAACAAAGTGACTCATGATATTTGTGGCCTGCAGTGTTGAGAAATGTGTTTGCTGGTTTCACCTCTCTGTTGAGGTGACTTCACAGTCAGTATGTTAAGGAAACTATAAGAAGAAGAGTGCTTATATCCCTCAATTAGAGGATGAAGCCACATCCCAGCAAGTAGGGTTAGGTGTTGTGTATGGAAGGAATCAATTTGTGTCATCCTATGATGTGACCATGATTATAGCATTGATTTGTTAGTACAATACAACTAAGTGTGCCCTCACTGAAACAACAGCAGATTCTTATTGGACCAGTCATGAGAGGTGTAAGATCCTCATTATGTTGGGTATCAAGGAGGCTAAGTAACTCTTTTTACTTCGAAGTGAAAGTTGGTGATCTCTCTTTAGGAAAATTGAGAGCATCATCTTGTTTTTCTGAAAGGAGAGTATGGTAAAAATAAAATAAAAACCATAAAAGCAACAACATTCTCCATTGTAAATCAAAATTTAGCTTAAACTGAATGAACAAATCCTCTGCTTCCCCTAAAAGGGAATGGGAAGAAGAATTCAAAGTGCCATACCTGCACATTTGGAAGGACAGGCTACAAATAGCATTCCAACAAAAAACATCTGTAAACCTTAGAAAAAAGAATTATAGGTAAAGAGATGAAGACTGATTAGAGAAAATCATTTTTAGATCACTGCAGCTTTTTACTTTTGCTCTGAAAAGCTAGGCTTTTTCTGAATCATATTAATAAGGCAACAATGCTGGGATTACTACAGCTGATAAGAAGTAAATACAGTTCAATATGATTCCGCAAAAACATCACATGCTTTGAAAGATTACTATAAATGACTTTCAAATTTGTATAACTTTTAGAAGTAAGTTTTTTATCTATAAAATGTTTCTAATTTCTCTTGAATGAAATGGCAAAAGAGGCTAATTACAAGGCATATGAAGACTACTTAGGCACTTAAATATGTAATTTCTTGAGCTTCAAATTTAAATTCCTTAAACTAAAAGAAATAGCTGATTATAATGATTCATTCCTCTTTAAACATGTTTTTATTTTCTTGATTTTTGTAACAAAAAAATCTTATCCCAATTGTTTGTGAAATGCTAGAGATTGCATAGACCTGTCTCATACAATGAATATAATTACATATGCAGGCAGATTTGTCAGTACAGAGTAGGGGTGTTATAGCCAGCTCTCCTTTGTTAGATCTTGGATAACTCTCCAATTCCTGTTGTCTACATGGCAGAGGTGATGTCCAACATCTGCTCATGTCATCCTTTCCCTTGCCATTATGGAGCATCCTTTGTTGACTATAAGATAAAATCAATACCTTCCTACCATCATCTGCTTCTTGTTGTGTGTTTTGTCCCAGCAATGTGAATGTAACCCTGACAGAAAATTGGTACTGAGAAATGGTATTATGGCTGAAATGAATCTTAACATGTGGTTTTTGTTGTGGGAGGGATCTGAAAACCATGGAGCCTCTCTGTCTTCTACATCTTCACCACAGTTTTGAAGAGGAATCTGCAAACTAGGGAGGGCCTTTAAGAGGATCTGCCCATGCTCATCCCCAAGTCTTAGAACTCCAACTACGTGAATTATGAATATTTATTATTCAAGCCACCCCATCAATGACATTCAGTTACAGTAGCCACAACTAAGACACATGCTTTACTTCTTTCTTTACTCTAAAATTTCTGGGATTAGGCAGCATCCTTGGATTTGGCTTAGAAGCCTAAGAAGGTGTCAGTGTTTCCATGTTGTGGAGGTCAGGGTTTAAGTTTACCTCTGTCTCCAATAGAAAGTTGTTCTTCCCACACACAGGAAGGAGGAACATGTACCCAGCATTGTTTGACCTTCAAGAACACCTATCAGAATTTTCAAAATTTTTAGTATTCATGCTTTCTCCAGGTACCAAATACTTTTTGTATTTCTCACCTATCTGGACCCAGATTCTTCTTTTTACCAAGGTGACTTCTTTGTGAAGAGTTTTCTTAAAACCAAAATACTGGGCTGGAGAGATGGCTCAGTGATTAGGGCACTTGCCTGCAAAGCCTGAGAACCCAGGTTTATTTCCCCAGTACCCATGTAAAGCCACATGCACAATGGCACATACATCTGGAGTTCATTTGCAGTGCTCATTCTCTCTCTCCCTCTTTCCTCCTTATCTCTCTCTTCTTGCAAATAAAAAATATGAAAAATATAACTTTTTAAAAATATTTACTGGCTAGGTGTGGTGGTAGCACTCAGGAGGCAGAGGTAGAAGGATCACCATGAGTTCAAGGCCACCCTGAGAATACATAGTGAATTCCAGGTCAGCCTAGACTATAGCGAGACTCTACCTCTTAAAACAAACAAGCAAAACAAACAAACAAACAAACAAAAAACAAACACTACCACCAAAAAAAGTAAAAAAACTTTACTGTTGTAATTACCTTCCCTTTTCTGGCACAAAACAACTGACCAAAATGGGAGGAAATTATTTATTTTGGCTTACAGCCTCAAGGGAAAGCTTTGAGACAGCAGGGCATGAACCAAGGCTATCCATTACTTCTGCCAACAGCAGGTGTCAAATAGCAGCAGGAGAGTGAACTGTACTCTGGCAAGGTGGAACTGAGTATATCACCCCAAATCTACTCACAACAATATACCTTTTCAAGAAGCATTTCAAGAAATGTTCTATCTGTCAAATTGCCACCAGCTAGAGACTAAGTACCAAAAACATAAGTTTATGGCAGACATCTAAGTCAAAGTATCACATTTACCATGATTTCATAATCTTCTGAAGTGCTTAGAAGGAAAGAAAGGTTTTCCTAATCTTTATTTCAAATTCCAAAGTATATTAGGCTTTTCTACCATATGCAACCAGAACTCACAGCATTTTGACATGTACCTATCCTAACCCCTTATTCATTATCCCTGTTCCACATCAAGTAAAATCATCCTGAACTTATGAACCAAGCCTGTCCATGAGCTTCCTGCATCATCTGGGCCCAGGAAAAGGCTGGAGTAGTAGCCATTCAAGAGATATTTTCTTTTTTCTTAATTTTTTTTATTCATTTTTAAAAAGAGAGAGAGAATGGGCATTCCAGGGCCTCTAGCCACTGCAAATGAACTCCAGATGCATGTTTCACTTTGTGTATCTGGATTTATGTGGGTACCGTGGAACTGAACCCAAGTCATTAGGCTTGCAGGCAAATACCTTAAGTGCAGAGCCATTTCTCCAGCCAAGACTCAAAGTTTTTAACATGATTAAATTAAGATTATATTTTCTCAATACTGTTATGAGGCAGGTATTGTGTTAAATAATTTGCATTGATAGTTGGGGACTTACAACAGCTCTGTATGTTGAGTACTGTCATTTATTAAGTTATACCCGTCCCAGACTACTGTTCTTATGTCGTGTGTATGACACTCAACTTAGCTTTAGGGATAAAACATGCTTTATGTCATAATTATAAGTTTGCTCAGAAATTATATTCTAACAGAAGAGAGAAATTAAGAATCACTGAAAATTTACTTTATATGTTAAGAATATTATAAAGTTACAAAGTATCTCAAGAATAGGAAAGAAACTGTAGGGATGCATTTTGGCATAGAGATTTCTGGGAATGGGCCCTTCTGTTTGGGATGCTATAGCAAGGTGTCAAAAACAAAGTGACTTAAAACAACAGAAATTTATTTCTTGAAATTGTGGAATCTTGGAAGGTAAAGAAAACAACAGCATGTGCCAAATCCCAGTATGGAAAAATGATTCAGTGTTTGGAGAAAACCATAAAATCCTAATGGTTAGAGTAAAGGAAGTGGGTAAAAAAAGCTCAAAGGAAATAGTGAGTGAATTGCAAGATCATGGGGAGCTTTGCAGGCTGTTTTGAGGATTGGGCTTCATTCTGGTTGCAGGATACGTTTTGGAGTATTCGATGTAGAAAATGAACTCATTTACTAGACTGACATCACATAGCAAATAAGGATATTAGCCCTGATAGCATGACTATATATATATCTAGCCTTACTAGGCATGTGTGGTAATTTGATTGACATAACCCTATAGGATCATATGTTTTGAATATTTGGTCCCCAGTTGGTAAAAATTTGGGAAGTACAGCCTTTCTGGAGAAAATGTGTCAATGTAGGGAATGGAAATTGAGGTTTCTTAGGCCAGCTCCAAACCACGTATTTAAACTACATCTACCCAGATAATGCAAGCTGGTTTCCTGCTAGTACTCTGCTTTCTCTGCATTAATGAATGAAACTTCCATTCAAAAGTAAACTAAAACATCCCTTCCCTCTTATAAACTGCATTTGGTTAGGCGTTTTGTCCCAGCAACAACAAGCAATTTAGGGATGACAGGCCCCTGAAAGGAAAACAAATAATGTTCTGAATCTTGCCCATGTAGTTCCCATTTTTCTAGAGGACAGAGAAAGATCTGGCTTCTCCTTAATCTCTTTTTGCTGAATGGAGTCCCCCTTCCTAGATCTGTTTTTACTTAAATTTAGAATGAGACCCTCCATAGAATGGAATTCCCTTTCTAGGAATGTTAAGACTTTTGGAAAGATTCAACCTGGTCCCCAAATAGAAAGATGGTCAGTTCAGCCTTATCCATAACTGAGAAAAGACCTCAGTCTGAATCTGTAAGTGGGCTTTTCCATTTTCTGGAACTTCCTCTTCCCCTTTCTCTTAAGTTCTATCTGTAATCTAATTCTAATTCTAAACTTAAAAGTAAGCTAACTGCAACAGAAAATTGGTATCAGATATGGGGCTGTGGCACAGTTATGGAAGAAGGGATATTTATTGAAGTTTATAGATAGAGGAACATTCTGTAATGGCAGAAAATGCTGGCCCTGCTTTTGCAGAGTCAAGCAAAGAGAAAGCCAAAAGCCAAAAACCAAAAGCCACACAGCACACTTTAGTAACTCCAGGTGGAACTAGGCACTTTGTTTATCTTTTGATTGAAATTTTAAACTTACCATCACACCTTAAGATCATCCCAGTGACATCTCCTCCAGCCAGGTGGCTGAAGATCCAAACTACAAAGTAATAAAACATTTAATATATTTGGAGCCATCTATTCAAACTACCATAATACCTAAACTAGACCAGTTAGCAGATCTGATACAGTCCAACATAGAGAAAGACAAACTAATAAGAAGGCATGAATGTGGATGTCAAGACATTTGGGACACCTGAATCAAACCACCACATACTTTACGAACATATACTCCACTAAGTTTGAAAATCTGAAAGAAATGGATGATTTCCTTGATTTATATGACCTCATTCACTTTTGAATGCACAAGTTTAGAAACAATTACTAAACAGCTGAGAGAAGAGACTAGTGCTTGAAGTTTTATAGGCAAGCTGGGGCAAGTGGAAAGACCTGGGGTTTAGGAATTCTGTGTGGGAAGCCTGTGTCTTCTCCTTCCTGACTGTAATTGCAGAAGGCATCTTGTAGTCACCATGTTTGAGTTCCTGAAGATGAAACTGTGCATGTCTATCATAATACCTGGGAAGACTTGATATGTCAATTAGGTTGTATGGATAGATGAGATATACACCATAGTATATAAAGTGCTAGACATCCAGGTTTGTTTTCTATCAGATTGTGAAACAAGTTGGTTCTTTGCTCTCAAGTAAGTACTGTAAGCTCTGTGGTAATGTTGCTTATACTAGTCTCTGAGTGTGGCTTTGGTGTTCCTCTTTATGCCTATCCAGCTCACAACTGTGAGCTCCTACAAAAGTTTGTCCTCTTCCTTCTCTCCTCTTGGTGGTTTGATTTACTGCCTAAATGAAAAAAGGAAGTGATCCCCAGCTCTCATCTTCCTTTAGTCCTTTAACCAATCCAAAACCACTAAAGGTATAAATTCTCTAACAACTCAGACCCTGAAATACTCAAATGCTTTATTGTCACTGGCTCTCAAACCTATGTGTGCACTACATTCTACAGAATCAAAACAAACTGGCCTGGATATCCATAACCTCACAGTGCCTGGAACTACCTACACAATGCCACTAAAGTAAGAGAAAAAGATGATGACATCAAAATTAAAGAGAGACTGATTGAGAGGGGGAGGGGATATGATGGAGAATGGATTGTGAAAGGGAATATGAGGAGGGAGGAAATTATTGTGGCTTATTGTTTATAATTATGGAAGTTGTCAATAATAAAATATAAAAAATTAAAAATATAAAATAAAATAGTTGACCTTTGTGATTGCTGGACACATGTGAGCAGCTTCAGATCATGGGCTGTGAGATTTCTTTAGCTGCAGTTGTTTAAGAGATACCACCATTGAGCATGGGCCAGATGCTCTGCATTGGGACATCAGGAAAAATGCTGACTCTTGAAAGGAAGGGGCCTGAAGAAAGAATGCCAAAATTTTTCTGCTCCTTAAAGTCAGGTTTATTTTCCCCTGGGTTAAAAAATCTGGTAGCACATTGGGCACTGGTTTTGGAAGCATGACAAATGCAGCAAAGAATGGATACTGGATTCAAAAGATGATCTTTTGAAGATGGCCACTGGGTGATGTTGAGTAAGACAGATTTTCTTCATGGAGGCCCTGTGAAGCTGAGAATGGGGCCATGAAGACAAACTGTTAGTTTCAATAGAGAATCCAAAGATTTGAAGATGTTGTGGCTGTAGTATAGCCACCAAGGAGAGGTGCTTGCACTAGCGTCAGTGAATTTTCTGTGAAAACAAGTACTCCAGGTAGAGGAACAAACTTATAAACCTTGTAGATCTGATAGAACTTTCATTACAAGTCTGAGATACTGGACAAAGAGCTGCAGGATTTGATGTTGGCCGTGCTGGTCTTCTATCTTGAATTGGTTCAGTCTTTTTTTGTTATGTTTTATTTTCTCAATGTGAATGTTTGCCCTACATAATTATGTTTTGAAAGCATGTAATTTGTGTTTGATTTAACAGGACTTGCAGTTGAGAGACTATCTTGAATTTCAAATGAGCCTTTGGACTTTTGAATGGCGTTGGAACTGATAAAGAGTATACAAGTCTTTGTTTCTGTGGTTGTCATTGATTGTTTAAAGTTGGGTCTCACTCTAGCCCAGGCTGACCTGGAATTCTCTATGTAGTCTCAGGCTGCCTGGACCTCACAGTGATTCACTTATCTCAGCCTCCTGAGTGCTGGGATTAAAGGTATGTGTCATTATGCCTGGCTTCTATAAACATTGTACAGTTGATCTCTAAGCTGAATATATAAAATAACCATGGGTAACAAACCAAATAGATATTACTACCTTCATGATTCTTTCTCTGATTCACAAAGGAAAAGTAACCTTTGATAGCTTTACATTTTAATACATGATTATCTTAACTTTTGGACTCCTATTTTTTTTAAATCATTTTAATTTATTTATTTGAGAGAGACAGACAGAGAGAGAGAGAGAATGAATGGGCACGCCAGGGCCTCCAGCCACTGCAAACTAACTCCAGATGCATGCGCCCCCTGTGCATCTGGCTAACGTGGGTCCTGGGAAATCGAGCCTCGAACTGGGGTCCTTAGGCCTTACAGGCAAGCGCTTAACTGCTAAGCCATCTCTCCAGCCCTCAGACTCCTATTTATAAGTACTTGTTCCAGCTCCCCTTTCATTAGTATCAACTCTTGCAATGGCAACATCAGTGTCTCAAGCCCCAATATCCTCCTATCACAGGCTCCTTCTACCACTCCCAGTCACAGAACATCAGTGATCTACCCTGCTTTCTCAATCCTTGGTTCTTTATTCATAAGCTGCTTTGTTCCCTTGAAATTACTAATTTTTCTCCAAGATTGATCTTGAGAGCTCTCTAACTTGCAAACTTTTCTCCTGCCTCCTACTAATCTCATGTAGATTTCTTTCATCTGTGTTCCTCCTCACAGTAGAGTGGTAGCTTACACACAAACCTATGCATACACTACATCCTGCAGAATCAAAACACAATTGTTTCACTAAATTGTGCCATCTTTTCTGCTATGTGAGGAACATGATTCAGTTTCATTGCTTTTTAAAATAATGCTCTCTGTAGCCTAGTAAATTGATTTAGTGACCTGTCAATGGATCTCAACATGCAGCATGAAAAGCACTGCCCTCTATGGGCCTTTATTTATATCCTCATATCCTCCACTAACAGTTCTCACATCATTAATATACTTGTCTGACCTTTCTGACAGATAGTAAACACTGAGGGAAGGGATCATATCTTATTCTTATTTTTTCTTTTTACTTACTTATTTATTTATTTAAGAGGGGAGAAGATAGAGCTAAATGGCATGCCAGGCCCTCTAACCACTGCAAGTGAACTCCAGATGTATGTTCCCCCTTGTACATGTGGCTTTAGGTTGGTACTATGGAGTCAAACCTGGGTCCTTTGACTTTGTCAACAGGTGCCTTAACCACTAAGCTATCTCTCCAGCCATTTTCTTCTATTTTCAGTACCATTAAATGCCTAAGGAATGAATAAATGTGTATTCTGAGGTCTTTACAACTACTTACCTCTATTTGGAAAGTGTGGTGGAGTGTCTCTTATCTATGGCTGTTCCCTTTCAGAGTATGTCAGTGGCCCAGATGCTTTCCTGCCTGGGATGTTCTTGGAGTTTGTTGTGCAGCAATTCTTTGAATTAAAGATTATTTTCTAGAGGGACAAGAGAGGCCTATGAGACTTAGGAAGTAACCAACTCACAAGTCTAAGGAAGCTCCTGAAAGAGGTAAGTTTCATAAACTCCATTTTTGTCCCCAACACACACAAAGTTACATAAGGATCAAGAACTGCTAGGGAGAAGAAATTGTGACCTGCATAGCTACCTGTAAGGGACCTTCAGAGATGCAGCTTTCATGAGGAATCAGCTATGCAGGTGTGGGATTTCTTATGATACAGCAGTCTTTAAGTCATCCATACTCCTGCAGGTAACCTCAACATTCTCTTTCAAGTTAGGTAGGTTGGATTTTGATGAAATTTCTACTTAATGCCTATCTGGCTGGAGTGAATTGACTTTAGTTTTGGTGTCTAATTATCACTGCATTTGTGAAGTGCACCATGGTAAATTATGGGTCCACCATTATCTCACATAGCTGCTCCTCTCCCACCTGAGTCGTAAGCAGGCCTGATTCTGCTTAGAAGATCAGACGAGCTCAGGCATGTCATGGTGATTTGGCTGTATCAGGGCTGCTTTTCTGACTTAACATGAAGGCTCAAGAGTGGGTGCCCACCATGCGATAGCCAATTTCTAAACCTGTGACTGGAGTGACCTGAGTCATTTCCTCTACCTATGAGGAGCTGGAAGACTGCTTTCTTGTACAGCAAACTAGTATGCAGCAACAGAGTAAGGGTGAGCAGAAACCACAGAGCTGAGAAGTAGAGCCTCTGGAAACTGCTTTTCAAACACCAGAGAACTGTATGTATGTTATTAGATTACTCAACTGTTACATGTCCCATGATGTTTCTATTTTATAGGATTACAGTACTGAAAATTCCATGGGCCTTTGCCAGCTTGATGTAAGCTCTCATCCCTGGGAAATACATGTTGAATCATGCCCTTTCCTTGTCAAAGAATCCCAGGTAAGTGGGTGTGTAGGTACACAGCCACCTTTGCCTATGACTAATGTTGTACCCTAGATAATGTTATAGCCTCAACTCTGTATGTCTTGGAGTGCAAATGTCCTTTAACCCAACAGACATGCCATGAGTGTATATGAAAGTATAGAAGAGTTTCTTCTCATGAATTATCAGAGCCTGTGAAAATTCCATTAATGAGTTAGTTCTGTAATTTTGGTCCTTATTTGTTTTTTCATCTATATAATCAACATAGTCCCAGTCTACTTAAAGATTAAATAAAATATGAATGTGAAGTGTGTAACTGTTTGGATCATGAAGTAAACATTTAAATATGACTTTTTAACTATGCTTTCTTCATTTCTTGTTAAAATCTTGCTATAATCTTTGGATTTTTAAGTATCTTTCCTTATAAAAGTTCATTTGTAGAGTTTTTCTTTCCCCTATCATGCGTCTTATTTAGCTTTCTAGTCTTTTCATTTGCCAACTTGCTCACCCTCCTGTGGGTTCAAATGCTTGGTTTGGATAATGAATAACAGCAAAACACTGCATTGATGTTTCCAAGGTGGTTTGTTCATACATTTTGAATTTCAGTGCCCCAACAGTTAAAGTCCTTTTCCACAGCCCAAGCTGGCCTTAAACTCACTATGTAACCCAGAGGGCTCTTAAATTCACTACCCTCTGCCTTAACTCCCCAGTGCTAGAAGTATAGGAATGTGCCACCACACCTGTCTTACCTTGGAATTTTGAGACAGGTCATGCTATGTACCCTAGTCTGGTCTAAAACACAGGATACTTCTATCTCAGTCAGCCTCTTAAGTGATACAGCCATACCTAGCAGAATGGTTTCATTCTTAGCATAGACCTGAAAAATTTTACCTGTTAAATGGCCCAACATAACATTTGACAATACCTTTTTTGCTAGTTTAGGCATCTGTTCCCACTCACCACAAAGCCTCCACACAAGTGCATATCCATCTTTGTAGACAGATGTTGACGAGCTTTCCTGATGTCAGGGGAAAACAATGGTATGAGCAGATGGTGGGCATCATTTGGCCAACATCAGGTAGACAATAGCAACAGGAGAGCATGCCAAACACTGGCAAGAGGAAGCTGACTATAACATCCATAAGCCTGCCCCCAACAATACACAGCCTCCAGGAGGATCCAATTCTCAGTTTGCCACCAGCTTTAGACCTAGAATTCAGAACACATAAGTTTATGGGGGACACCTGAATCAAACCACTATATTCCACACCTGGTCCCCATAAACTAATAACCATCCATGATGTAAAATGCAATGTATTCAGTCCAACTAAAATGTCTGCCTAGGGTATCAATTCCAATGATGTTCAAATATCTTTTAACTGGGTCTTAATACCTACACATATCACTATGGCACAGAATAAACATTCATACTGCAAAAGATGAAATTTTGCATAGCAAAGAAATGTTCAACCAGTACAACATTTAAAACAAATAAGGCAAACATTAAATTCTGTAGCTCCAAGTCTGACGACTCTAGTCAGTGACAAGTCTCCAAGTCTGATGATTCTAACTAGTGACAAGTCTCTGGAGTTCAAGTTCCACCCTTCTGCCTAGGCTACTCACATCCCATAGTCCTGACATTTCCTTTGGGTCTCCAACTGCCACTTGTGTAGGGTTGCATTGCATAGAAATGGACTGCTGTAAGCAGAACGATATGGCACAGAAAGAAATGAAATCTTTGGAGTGAAACTTCTCCCTATTCAGCTGCAATTGTTTGAGATTACAGCCATTGAGATTGGGCCAGCTGAACTGCACTGGGATAACAGGAAGATTGTGGACTCTTGAAATAAGGGGTCTGAATGCTGTTCAGGCTGACTTTGCTGTTCTTCAAAGTCAGCTGTCTTCCCCACTGGGATAACAAGTTGCAGGAAAGAGAGGGTCATTGAATTTGCAACAGTTTTGCTGTTTTGGAAATGGCCATAGCAGTGTGAAGCAGGCTTATTGGATTACCTGTGTAGAGATCCATTGATGCCATGGGGATGATTCATGGATTGCAGTTAGAGACCCAAAGGAAATGCCAGGACTATGGGATGTGAGTAGCCTAGGTAGAAGGTGGAACTTGAACTCCAGAGACTTGTCATTGGTTAGAATCATCAGACTTGGAGACTTGTCACTAACTAGAAATGTGGGGGGGGGGGCACAAAACTGAACCCAAATTGAACTGGTACCATATAATTCTATATCCTTGATTTTAGAATAAAAGGTGGAACCCTCAAGGGGACTTTAGGGGGAACCACTGAATTGAAGGGCTCTGGAGAGGGTGAGATGGAAACTAACTTTAAATTTCTTCTTTATCTGTTTCTTCTCTGTCTGTTTTTTTCTTTTCTTTTCCCTTGGCACTGGCCTGCAATTCCCTGTACCAGGATGTGGTTTACATCTGCAATGAGCTGTTGGTCAGAGAGACCTGCTGGGTCTCCCAAAATAAACAAGACAGACTTCTGTCAGAGCACTTGATTACCCACCAGAGGTTAATGTTAATATCCTACTGCTGAAGGCACCGTATGCTGTTGGCACAGACCATGGAGAGAACTGGAATCTGGAAGAGAGCCAGTCCTCAGAAAATTAGTCCATCTAGTGCTGGAAGGTGCTACATGAGCTACTAGGGGAAAGTGGCCACCATCTGTCTGAGCAACTCAATGTCTAAGCAACTCTACACTTGCACAAATGGGCTTATAAGTACCTTTTTTTAAGTCATGGGAAAACTTCCAATCTGCTACTCAAACTTTACTTTGGTTGATGCATCTCTTTATACTTTCTGCATGTAAGTTGAGGTAACATGAAGTTGGTTTCAGGTAACTTAATCTTTAACATCTTAATTATCCTCATGGAACATTGGTATAGGGAAATTTTAATTTTTAGATGAGGCATCTGCAAATATAAAGTTATAAAGCTGTTTCAAAGTCACATAGCAAGTGAGAGAGTTCTGAGACTAGGGTCTATCCACCTTTTACTTCATGTTTATTTGTTTCATTTCTGAAGCCTTACAGATTCACAATCAGTATAGCATGGACTCATGTGAAAATGTGCAATACCTTTTGTTCTAGTACTGCTACTATATTTTTGCTAAAATGCAGCTTTGAACTTAATACATCATCTACTCACAAGAGAGGGATACCTCATGACCATAGAAGGTGGGGTGATATTTGATGTTAGAGCTCAGTCTCATTAAATCCCCAATCACTTGGGTGAAGTTAGGTAATCTTGCTAAATGCCAGTTTCTATGTGTACATATAAGGACAGTAATGGCATTCCCAAAGGGTTGTGATGAGCATTAAGAAAGGGAGACACACCAAGTCCTCACTGGTAAGGCTGGTTAAGCCTAGGCACTGGCTTATCCTTTCAGAAGGTTGGAAGAGTTCAGAAACTGTAGTCTGATGGATTAGCTAAACTGAACTAAATACAAATCCCCCCCTTTTTTTTCCTAATCCATAACCAATTCATCTTTAGCAAAGAAGTATACGACATTGAATACCTGGCACTGATGAAAATATTTTGTCTTTCTGGTAAAGTCATGATACAAGAATTTTGGGTTTCTTGTATACCAATTCACCAATAATTTGGGGTGTTCTTGGATCCTGTCCTATGATTTTGAAGAATGAAATCCACAGACCAGAAAATAAAGTTCAGAAAGATTTTATTATAGTTTAAAGCTTTAGGAGTACAAAGAGAAGGGTTATCAGGCCTAGAAGATAATAAAAGGAAGCAAGGTGCAGCTCTTCTCCAGGGAGGCAAGAGGCGATTTGAGAAACCCACCTTGAGACTCAGATTTGGGTTTTTATGGGTTATGACTATGTGAGAAAGACCAGGTTAGTAGATTACTATGGGAAAAAAAAGAGATATTATAGCTTTGCCAGTAATGTTCTGTAAGGATGTCTTTCCTGGAGGATGTAACATCTAGGTTTCTGTAAGCTTAGTCATATTTCCTGCATTAAATCAAGGAGTACAAAACCATTACTTTTGGAGTTCTGTTACCCTGACTGTCTAGCCAATTTCATCAGATACATCAGAGCTCCTGTGACAGCTTTCATCTTATGGCCTGGTGAGTGGAACATTATGCTTCTCTTGTTTGCTTTTATCTTGAGGTCAAATAAATGATGTGCAACATTACTACAACTGCCTTTCCTGAACATCTGGCCTCAGAGCATGTCTTCTGAAACAAGCAAATTCATCTTATTGCTATCTGGTCTCTTTCATACTAACTCCTTTGAGGAATGGTGCATTTACTTTGACCAGGCCTGCCAAATAATGACAAGTTTAAGCAGAAATCAGAAAAAGAAAATCTTTGTCTTCCACCTGGGAATAACTTGAGGTGTTTATTATCCACTTTGTCCCTTAAATCATTGTGGTTTAAATATGTTCAATGCTTGAAGTTAACTTATTACTACAGGCTTATTTTAAGTAAATTTTGGCTTGTAGACAAAGACCCATGTGGTTTCAATTCCTTCCATAATAGGCTTAAAATATGAGGGTGTTATTAGTGAGTATTGAAGCCAATGAATTTATAAGCATGCAAACTCTTAAGATGAGCCAAGTGCCTGTGGCAGCACTGCATCCTAATGAAACATTTTTCAGGGTCATCCTGAAAAGGAATTTTCTTCAGTCTCTCAACATGATAATTGCTAGGCATTCTCTTTAGAAAGTCATCCATTTAAGAACTTAAATGCTTAGGTGGTATCCTGGATGCCTCCTTTCTCTCAATGTCAAGTCTTGAGGGGTTTGCATATTTCCATTATTCATTAATTAGGCATTAAGTTAGCTTCTGTTCTTTGCCATGACACCCTCTAATCTGTTTACCTTGAAGTCAACTGTGAGGTTTTTCAAAGGCAAATTAATCACATAAGCCTCTGATCACTATTCCACCTGTACTGTGTAGCACTGGACCTAGCACATATTGGATCCTTCATAACTGATCACTACATGGTTCAATAAATGAAATGCTCGGTTTTAAGCAAATTTAATCTTCATTTTTCATGTGAAGTGAACATTGGGATATATTCACTTCAAGTAGACTGGGGGAAATAATGTATATTATCTAAATGCACATGAAAGGTTCCATAGGCTAAAATAAGTACTTAAATCAGTAAGAGCATTTTCCAATAGAAAAGTGTTGTAGGTGGGCCAATACAATATTTTAAAACCTAGCTAGGGACTTTTAAAAGAGCCTGTGTACTTGCAAAATCAGTACAAGCTGGCTGAGCATGTCAGTAACTAGGAAAATATATACTTTACAAGCCATTCTAGTAGATTAAAAATTGAATCTCATTGAGGTTGAGATCTTTTGAGGATTAGCATTCCCTTCAGTTGTACAAACATTTCTTGTATTGTATCTTTAGCAATATCCTTATCTCAGTCATCAGTTAGTCCTTGCTAGAATTTCATTTTTTTTTTTGTCACGGATGTATAATGTGGTGTGTGTGTGTGTGTGTGTGTCTGTTGTGTGTGGTGTACATGCCTATGTGATGCCATATGCCCTCCCATAGTGGGGTGAGCTCATTTGCAGTAACCAGAGAGAAAGAAGTCAGGTATCTTCCACTCATTTTTACTTGAGCTGAAGCCTCTTACTAACTCTGGAATTTCCCTTTTCTTGAGCTGCAGTGATTCTCCAGAATCTGCTACCCACAGAACAAGTCTACAGACATGTATGGACATGCCGAGATGTTTCTGTCGACCCTATGTAATTGTACGCCAGTGGTCTCTGAGGCTTCCCTGAGCCCTCACACTTCAACAGTAAGTGCTATTAATTGCTGGGCGTCTCTCCAGCCCTGGAATCCCTTTAATCCTGTGTTGGGTCCACTAAATTGTCTCTTCTTCCATATTCTTTTCTATCATTTTCACTCTTCATTTCTTTATTATTTACTGGACTTTATATGAACTTCATAATGTTGTCCCTCTTTAATTTTTTAATGATTATTATTATTATCATTAACAAGATGTTTTGTGTGGCTACATCATGTGTTGGTACCCAGTTTTCCTTCATCCCTGACCCCATTCCATTGGGTGAGCTCTTCAGTAAGGTTCCAGGTATTCCCCATGGGGTTTTAGTTTATGCATGTGGGAGCAGTAGTCAGTTATTTTTTTTTGGGGGGGGAAGAAATGCCTCTAGGCTCTTAAAATCTTTCTGCCCCTTTTTCTGTAAAATTCCTTGAGCCATGGTGGGTGAGTTTTAAGTCTACTTCAGCAATGAGCTCTTAGGATCCTCTGGATCTCTATTTTGGGAGGTGTTGAGTATCCTCAGCGTCTGTCTCCTACACCCTTGCTCTGATTATCAGAAATAGAATGGAAGTAGCATTCTTGTTCATCTTCCCATTCAGCTGGAATTCAGCTGAGGCTTGGCTGAAGTGTCAGGGATAGTTTATCTCCTCCAGTCTCCCTACCATATGAAAAGAAGAACTAATTCTCCAATGGAGAGTGAAGTCAGTATAGTTTAAATGGGATAAACATTATAAATTTAGAGAGAATTTGATGCATGTAACCCCATTTTTAGCTGAAGACTAGTGAGAGCGTGACACTGGAGAACATAATCTTTGTCTCCATAGAATTCTGATCTGGTTCCCAACTCCAGATATAGGTTCCTTTGCACTGAATGGACCCCTTAGCCAATCATAAAGCTACTGGTTACCCACTGAGGCTGTGTGACACTATTGCAGTGGAGTTTGTCAAGGTGTTTGCTTCTGAGTATCTTAGACATCTGGTTTCTCAGACTGTTGTTGGCCATCTTCCCCAAGTAGCTCATGTAGTGCTTTCCAGCACTGGACAGGCTGTCTGGGGACTAACTTCCTTCTGAATTTCATCCAGGTCTCTCCATGTTCTGTGTCAGCAGCATAAGTTGTTTTCAGCAATAGGGTCTTAGCTTTTGCCTCAGGCAAGTAATCAAGTGCTTTTACAGAAAGCTGTGTTGATGTGGGGACTGTTGGATCAATAGTTCAATGTGGGTAGCAAAAAAAAAAATCTTTGGTACTGGGAGCTACAGGTCAGAGAAAGAAAATAAATCTTTAAAGCTTAGGCTTTATACCACTCTCAACAGAACCCTACTTTTCAGGTGCTCTCCTTACTCCTTTTGAGGGTTATATCTTTTAGGCTATCTCCAAGGTAAAGGATTCTATGGTATCAACTCAGTTTGGGCTTAATTTTGTGTTTGTTCACCCCCCTTCTCTTCCCTCCCATCACCCAAACCTTCCCATCCCTATTGTCTGGGTCCTGAGCTACATATCAGGAATGACAGCAACTCAAGCAGGTCCAGGTTAGGAACAACAGATAACTGACACCTTGTTGTGTTTGTCTTTCTGTGATTGTGTGAGATAACTGAGTATGATCTGTTCCAAATCTGGCTATTTTTCTACAAATTTCATTGTATCATTTTTTTTTCTTATGGCTGAGTAGAATTCCATTGTGTAATTGTACCACAACTTTTCTATCTGTTCATCCAATGAGGGACATGTGGGTTAATTCCACTTCTTAGCTATAATGAATTGAGCAGCTATATGCAGGTCTGTGTATTGATGCATTGAGCATTTAGGATAAATGCACAGTAAGGGAATAATTGGGCTGGTGGTAGCTCTATGGTATCCTTTTCAGGAATCTCCAAATTGATTTCCATAGTGGTTGCACAAGTTTACACTCCTACCAACCATGCATGAGGCTTCCTATTTCCCTACATCCTCACCACCATTTGTTGCTGTTAGATATTTTAACGATTCCATCATTACTTGAGCAAGGTGGAATCTCATGGTTGTTTTAATTTGTGGTTCTCTAATGGTTAATGATTTTGAACATTTTCTTAAGTGTGTGTTAGCAATTTGTAATTCTTCCTCTGAGAATTCCCTACTGAGTTCTCTGCCCCAGTTTTGGAGTGGGTTGTTTGACTTTGTATTGTTTAATTTTTTGAGTTCTTTGTAGATTGAAGATATTAGGGTTCTGTCAGTGGTACAGCAGGCAAAGATTTTCTCCCATTCAGTGGACAATATGTTGGTTCTGCTTATGGTGTGTATATCTATGCAAAAAAAAAAAAACCAAAAAACAAAAAACTTCTTCTTCATGAGCTCCTTTTGGTTGAGTGATTGGCTACTGGGGTTTTGTTTAGGAAGTCTTTCCCCACTCCTATATCATTGAGAGTGCCTCCTATTTTTTCTTCCAGTAGAAGAACAGTTTCAGGTCTTCTATTGAAGTCTTTAATCCAATTGGAGTTGAATTTTGTGTTTGGAGATATGAGTGGGTCTAGTTTCATTTTTCTACATACAGTCATCCAATTTGTTCAGCCCGATTTGTTGAGAATGCTGTCTTTTCACCAGTGTATATTATTGGTTCCTTTGTCAAAGATCAAGTAGCTACAGTTACATGACCTAAGGTGAGCCTTCAATTCTGTTCCATTGGTCTATAATTCTGTTCTTATGCAAGTACCATGTTACCATGCTGTTTTTGTTATTATGGCTTTATAATCAGTTATGGTGATACCTCCAGAGGTGTTTTCTTCCTTGAAGATATGCTTGCTTATCTGAAGTCTGATACTTTTCCATATGAATTTTGAGATCATTTTCTTAATCTCTGTGAAGAATTTTGTTGCTATTTTTATTGGTATTGTATTAAATCTGTATATTGCTTTTTGTGGAATTGCCATTTTCACAATATTAATTCTACCTACCTAGGAGCATGGGAGGTCTTTCCATCTTCTCAAATGCTTCTCAATTTCTTTCTTGAGTTTTTTTTTAATGTTTTCATTATATAGGTCTTTGACATCATTGGTTAATGTTATTACAAAGCGTTTAATTTTTTTGTTGTTGTTGCTATTGAAAATGCGACAACCTCACTGATATTTTTCTCTGCATATTTTTTCTTTGCATATAGAAAGACTACTAACTTTTATGCATTGATTGTCCATACCGCCACTTTACTGAAGGAATTAATCACCCTTAGAAATTTTAAGAAGGAGACATTTGGGTCACTTATGTATAAGATCATGCCATTTACAAATAGGGCTAACTTGACTTCTTCCTTTCCAATTTGAATCCAATTTATTTTTTTCTCCTGTCTTATTGTTTAGACTAATACATCTAGTAATATGTTGAAGAGCAGTGGTGAGGGTGGGCACCCCTGTCTTCTTACTGATCTTAACCAGATTTCTTTTTTTTTTTTTAATTTTTATTAACATTTTCCATGATTATAAAATATATCTCATGGTAATTCCCTCCCTCCCCACCCCCACACTTTCCCATTTGAAATTACATTCTCCATCATATTACCTCCCCATTACAATCATTGTAATTACATATATACAATATCAACCTATTAAGTAGCCTCCTCCCTTCCTTTCTCCACCCTTTATGTCTCCTTTTCAACTTACTGGCCTCTGCTACTAAGTATTTTCATTCTCACGCAGAAGCCCAGTCATCTGTAGCTAGGATCCACATATGAGAGAGAACATGTGGCGCTTGGATTTCTGGGCCTGGGTTACCTGACTTAGTATAATACTTTCCAGGTCCATCCATTTTTCTGCAAATTTCATAACTTCATTTTTCTTTACCGCTGAGTAGAACTCCATTGTATAAATGTACCACATCTTAATTATCCACTCATCTGTTGAGGGACATCTAGGCTGGTTCCATTTCCCAGCTATTATAAATTGAGCAGCAATAAACATGGTTGAGCATGTACTTCTAAGGAAATGAGATGAGTCCTTTGGATATATGCCTAAGAGCGCTATAGCTGGGTCATATGGTAGATCAATCTCTAGCTGCTTTTGGAACCTCCACACAGTTTTCCACAATGGCTGGACCAGATTGCATTCCCACGAGCAGTGCAGAAGGGTTCCTTTTTTCCACATCCCCGCCAACATTTATGATCATTTGTTTTCATGATGGTGGCCAATCTGACAGGAGTGAGATGGAATCTCAATGTAGTTTTAATCTGCATTTCCCTGATGACTAGTGACGTAGAACATTTTTTAAGATGCTTATATGCCATTCGTATTTCTTCCTTTGAGAACTCTCTATTTAGCTCCATAGCCCATTTTTTGATTGGCTTGTTTGATTCCTTATTATTTAACTTTTTGAGTTCTTTGTATATCCTAGATATTAATCCTCTATCAGATATATAGCTGGCGAAGATGTTTTCCCATTCTGTAGGTTGCCTCTTTGCTTTTTTCACTGTGTCCTTTGTGGTGCAAAATCTTTGTAATTTCATGAGGTCCCAGTGGTTAATCTGTGGTTTTATTGCCTGAGCAATTGGGGTTGTATTCAGAAAGTCTTTGCCAAGACCAATATGTTGAAGGGTTTCCCCTACATTTTCCTCTAGCACTTTCAAAGTTTCCGGTCTGATGTTAAGGTCTTTAATCCATTTGGACTTAATTCTTGCGCATGGCGAGAGAGAAGAATCTATTTTCATCCTTCTGCAGATATTTATCCAGTTTTCAAAACACCATTTGCTGAAGAGGCTGTCTCTTCTCCAATGAGTATTTTTGGCATTTTTATCGAATATCAGGTGGCTATAGCTACTTGGGCTTACATCTGGGTCCTCTATTCTGTTCCACTGATCTACATGTCTGTTTTTGGGCCAGTATCGCTGTTTTTGTTACTATGGCTCTGTAGTATAGGTTAAAATCAGGTATGGTGATACCACCAGCATCTTTTTTGTTGCTCAGTATTATTTTAGATATTAGAGGTTTTTTGTGATTCCAAATGAAGTTTTGGATTGTTTTTTCTATTTCCATGAAGAAAGCCTTTGGAATTTTGATAGGGATTGCATTAAATGTGTAGATTGCTTTAGGTAAGATTGCCATTTTCATGATATTGATTCTTCCAATACAGGAACAAGGGATGTTTCTCCACTTTCTAGTGTCTTCTGCAATTTCTTGCTTGAGTGTTTTAAAGTTCTCATTGTAGAGATTCTTTACTTCCTTGGTTAGGTTTATTCCAAGGTATTTTATTTTTTTTGATGCAATTGTGAATGGGAGTGATTCTCTGATTTCATCCTCTGTGTGTTTGTTGTTAGCATATATGAAGGCTACTGATTTCTGTGTATTTATTTTGTATCCTGCTACATTGCTGTAGGTTTTGATCAGCTCTAACAGCTTGCTAGTTGACTCTTTAGGGTCCTTTATGTATAGAATCATGTCATCTGCAAATAATGATAACTTGATTTCTTCCTTTCCAATTTGTATCCCTTTTATGTGTGTCTCTTGCCTTATTGCTATGGCCAAGACTTCCAAAACTATATTAAATAGAAGTGGGTATAGTGGACACCCTTGTCTTGTTCCTGATTTTAGTGGAAAAGCTTCCAGTTTTTCCCCATTTAGTAATATGTTGGCTGTAGGCTTGTCATAAATAGCCTTTATTATATTGAGATATGTTCCTTCTATTCCCAGTGCGTGTAGGACTTTTATCATGAAGGGATGTTGGATTTTGTCAAATGCTTTCTCTGCATCTAATGAGATGATCATGTGATTTTTGTCCTTCAACCCGTTTATGTAATGTATTACATTTATAGATTTGCGTATGTTGAACCATCCATGCATCTCTGGGATAAAGCCTACTTGGTCAGGGTGAATGATCTTTTTGATATACTCTTGTATTCTGTTTGCCAATATTTTGTTGAGAATTTTTGCATCTATGTTCATGAGGGAGATTGGTCTGTAATTTTCTTTTTTTGTTCTATCTTTGCCTGGTTTTGGTATCAGGGTGATGCTGGCCTCATAGAAGGAGTTTGGTAGAATTCCTTCTTTTTCTATTTCCTGGAAAAGCTTAAGAAGCAATGGTGTTAGCTCTTCCTTAAAAGTCTGGTAAATTCAGCAGTGAATCCATCCGGGCCTGGGCTTTTTTTAGTTGGGAGATTATTGATAACTGTTCGGATCTCCATGTTTGTTATAGGTCTATTTAAGTGATTAATCTCATTTTGATTTAATTTAGGTAGGTCATATAGATCAAGGAAATCATCCATTTCTTTCAGATTTTCATAATTTGTGGAGTATATGCTTTTATAGTATGTCCCTATGATTTCTTGAATTTCTCTGGAATCTGTTGTGATGTTACCTTGTTCATCTCTGATTTTATTAATTTGTGTCTCTTCTCTCTTTCTTTTGGTCAGATTTGCTAAGGGTTTATCAATCTTGTTTATCCTTTCAAAGAACCAACTCTTTGTTTCATTAATTCTTTGGATTGTTCTTTTTGTTTCTATCTCATTAATTTCTGCCCTAATCTTTATTATTTCTTCCCGTCTACTAATTTTTGGTTTGCCTTGTTCTTCTTTTTCCAAGGCTTTAAGGCGAAGCATTAGGTCGTTTACTTGCGACCTTTCTAATTTCTTAATATAGGCACGTAAGGCTATAAGTTTACCTCTTAGAACTGCCTTCATTGTGTCCCAGAGATTTTGGTATGTTGTGTTCTCATTACCATTTGACTCTATAAATTTTTTGATTTCCTTTTTGATTTCTTCATTGACCCATCATTTAGTAGTGTATTGTTTAGTTTCCATGATTTTGTGTATGCTCTATAGCCTTTCTTGCTACTGATTTGTAGTTTAATTCCATTGTGGTCAGATAGAATGCAAGGAATTATTTCAATTTTCCTGAATTTGTTAAGATTTGCTTTGTGTCCTAATATATGGTCTATTTTAGAGAATGTTCCATGTGCTGCTGAAAAGAATGTATATTCTGCAGCCTTTGGATGAAATGTCCTGTATATATCTGTTAGGTCCATTCCTTCTATGGCCTCATTTAGTCCAGATGCCTCTGTGTTTATATTTTCCCAGGAAGACCTGTCAATTAATGAGAGTGGGGTGTTAAAGTCACCCATCACCACTGTGTTTGGTGTTATCTGTGACCTTAGTTCTAATAGTGTTTGTTTGATGAGTTTGGGAGCTCCCATGTTAGGTGCATATATGTTGAGGATTGTAATGTCCTCCTGTTGGAGTGTACCCTTAATCAATATAAAGTGACCTTCCTTATCTTTCTTGACTAACGTTGGACTAAAGTCTACCCTGTCCGATATTAGGATAGCAATCCCTGCTTGTTTTCTAGGCCCATTTGCTTGAAACACCATCTTCCAACCTTTCACCCTAAGATAATGTCTATCCTTTGTAGAAAGGTGAGTTTCTTGGAGACAACAAATTGTGGGATCCTGCTTTTTAACCCAGTCTTCAAATCTATGTCTTTTCTTTGGGGCATTGAGACCGTTGATATTAACAGATATTATTGAAAGGTGTGTATTTATGTTTGCCATTTGTGTGTGTGTGTGTGTGTGTGTGTTACTGGTTCTACCTGTGCTCTCTTCTGTTAACTGGTATTTGAGTATAGCTTGTTTTTTCTAGGTTCCTTATATGTGTGCTTTTCCTTTTGTTCAGCATGGAGGATTCTATCAAGTATTTTCTGTAGAGCTGGTTTTGTCTTCAAATACTCCTTTAACCTGCTTTTGTCATCGAATGTCTTTATTTCTCCATCTATTTGAATGGATAACTTTGCAGGATAAAGTAACCTTGGTTGACAGTTGTTATCTTTCAGAACTTGGAATATATCACTCCAAGCCCTTCTGGCTTTAAAAGTTTGTGTTGAATAATCTGCTGTAATCCTGATGGGCTTGCTTTTGTAGGTAACTTGATTTTTCTCTCTAACTGCTTTCAATATTTTTTCTTTGGTTTGTGTGTTTGGAAGTTTGATTATAATATGGAGAGGAGAGGTTCTTTCTGGGTTTTGTCTGGCTGGGGCTCTAAAGGCTTCCTGTATCTGTATTGGCACCTCTTTCCCAATTTGGGGAAAATTTTCTTCTATGATTTTGTTGAAGACACCTACTATGCCTTTGGAGTGGAATTCTTCTCCTTCTACTATGCCCTGAATTATAATATTTGATCTTTTCATAGTGTCCCGAATATCTTGACATTCCCACTCATACTTTTCTCTAAGTTTGTCTTTCTCTTTGTTGGACTGCATTAGGTCTGCCACCTGGTCTTCTAGCTTAGATATTCTGTCCTCTCCCTCATACATCCTACTGGTGAGATTTTCTACAGAGTTTTTTATTTCATTAACTGTGTTCTTCATTGCTAGTAATTCTGACTGGTTTTTTTTTTTTATTATTTCTATTTCCCTATTTATGTCTTGTATTGCCTTCTTTATTTCATTAAATTGGTGTCCTGCCTCTTCTTTGATTCCTTTTATTTCCTCTTTCATTTCCTCTTTGATTTCTTCTTTGATTGTTTTCATGTGTTCTTTGACCTCTTTGAACATATTTATAATTATTCTTTTGAACTCTTTCTCAGGCATTTCCTCTAACTCTTTCTCACTGGAGGACATTTCTGATGCATTAATACTTTTAGGTGGGTTTATATCGTCTTGCTTTTTAGTGTTTCTTGTGTTATAATGTATATATTTTTGCATCTTGGATTAAGTTAATGCTTGGATTTTCTAGCTAGCTGTGTATTGTTAGCTGTATCAATTGATTTGATGTAATATATTTTCAGGGTAGGACCTTAAGGTATTAGGTGTGGCTCTTAAGACTCTCAGAGTATCTACAAAGATGTTCTTAGGGGTTGAGTTTCCCTGCTTTAGGAGTATTCAAGCAGGCTGAGTGGAATAAAATACAAGTAGATTCTAAAATTTAACTAAACACTGTACACATTCAATAAAAAACAGCCCCGAGTATGTATGCAAGAGTAGTTATTATAATGACCAGATCCTCTATCAACAAAGAGGTTTAGATTTCTGGTCTGTTGAGGGATCCAAGTCAGCTTGTGACCAAGTGAGACCCTTCCCTGGTGCAATCCCAGTTACCTTGGGTGATTTTGGTCTCAGTCAAGTTGCTGCCTGGGTCGTCGGGCTGCTGTTCTGATTTCTGGAGCTGGGCACTTGCTTTTCCTAGGGGCAAACCGAGTCGCTGCTGCTGCCTCTGCTGCTGCCGTAGCTGCCACCACTGGTGCCACCACCGCTGCTGAAGCTGCCGCTGCCGTGTCCACCGCCGCTGCTCCCCCCGAAGCCGCTGCTGCGGGATCTGCCGCCGCTGCCGCTCCTGGGTCCGCTGCTGCTGGGGCTGCTGGTACCAGTGCTGGAGCCGCTGAAGTTGCTGCCGAACTCTGCTCCTGCTTGGGTCCCACTGTCAGCCCAAGTTGGCGTGGCCGGGTTCCGGGCCGCTGCTGTGTTCGCTGGAGCTGGGTTCAGGCGTTGGGGGAGGGGAGGGAGCCGCGGCTGCTCTGGATCTCTCACTGCTCCACGTGTTCTTCTACCTCGCGGTCTTCTCCTCCACTGCTGGCTGCCGCTCTCCCCTCACATTTCCCGAGTTGCGGAGAGCGCGGTGTGAGGGGAAAATCCCGCACCTGGCTTTTCCTGCAGCTCGAGCCGAGAGTCTGGCGGCTTTCTGCTGCGCCGCAGCTGCAGCGGTTGGCCGAGCTGCCGGAGCCGCTTTTCCGCCTGTGCAGGTTCTGGATGCTCTATAACTCTTCTACTTCTCCGCTGCCACCTCAATTTCCTATACACCTCACTTTTTAGTAAAAGTGTGTATTTTGCTGAGTTTTTTTGGTCTTTTTTCCCCCCTAGGCTGCTTTGGCGTGGCACCTACACCGCCATCTTAACCGGAAGTCCTTAACCAGATTCCTTGACTCTTTCCCCTTTAAGTATTATTTGGGTTTTGGGTGTTTTATATATAGACTTTATTGTATTGAGATATAAACCATCCATGCCTATTCTTTCAAACATTTTGATCATAACATGGTATTGTATTTTGTCAAAGGTTTTCTCTGCATCACTTGAGATGATCATGTGGTTCTTATGGTTACATTTATTTATGTGGTATATTATGTTAACCGATTTCCATATGTTGAGCCTTCCATGCATCCCTTGGATGAAAACTACTTTATCAAGGTGGATAATGCTTTTGATGTGTTATTGAATTCATTTAGTGAGGATTTTGCTCAGGATCTTTGTATCTAAATTCATAAGGGAGATAGCCCTATAGGTTTCTTGTTGCATTTCTGTCTGATTTTGGTATTAGAGTGATGCTAGCTTCATAAAAGGATTTGAGAAGGATTCCGTCATCTCTGATTATGTGAAACAGTTTGAGCAAAACTGGTTTCAGCTCTTCAAGGAAGGGTTGGTAGAATTTCAATGAGAAGCCATCTGGGCCTGCACATTTATTTGGGGGGAGGTTTTAGATTACTTTTTCAATCTCCATGGATGTGATAGGTTGGTTTAGGAGATTAATCTGCTCTGAGTTTAGTTTAGTTTCTTCCAGATTATCCAATTGTGTGGAGTAGAGATTTTGGAAGTATGCTCTCATGATCTTCCAGTTTCATTGATATCTATTGTGGCCTTTCTTTTTTCATATCTGATTTTGTTAATTTGAACTTATCTTTCTTTCTTGATCAAAGTTCCCAGGGGTTTATCACCATTGTTTATTTTTTCTAAGAACCAGCTCTTCATTTCATCTATTTTTAAAATTATATACTTAGTTTAAAATTCATGAATTTCTGCTTGAATCTTGACTATTTGTTTCCATCTGGAGGTCTTTGGGTTGGATTCTTTTTGTTTTTCCAGTAAACTTAGGTGGGCAGTGAAGTTATTAATTTTGGATCTCTTTGTCTTTGTTTTGAAAGCATTTGGTACTATGAAGTTTTTCCTTAGGACTGCCTTCATTATGTCCCATAAGTTTTGGTAGGTTGATTTTCATTATCATTCAATTATAGGAATTTTAAATTTTCTTTTTTGATTTCTTTTACAACCCATTGATTGTTTGAAAGGATGTTGTTTAGTCTCCAGGAGCTGTTGTAGTTCTTGAGGAGTCTCTTGTTGTTAATTTCTATCTTTAAAGCATTGTGATCTGATATGATCAAGAAGATAGGGGTGGGAAAATGGCTTAGCAGTTAAGGCATTTGCCTGCAAAGCCTAAGGACCCTGATTTGATTCCCCAGGACCTTCATAAGGCAGTACATCCATTTGGAGTCTGTATGCAATGACTGAAGGCCCTAGTGCACCCATTCTTTCTTTCTCTCTGCCTTTTCCTCTCTTTCTCTCTCAAATAAATAATTAAGATAAAATAAAATAAAAAGAAGATACCTCAATTTTCCTGAATTTATTGAGGCATGCTTTATGGCCTAATATATGGTCTGTTGTGGAGAACGTTCCATGGGGTGCTTAGAAGAATGTGTATCATAATCATAGAGTTAACTTCTTTCATGGAACATTTTCTTTTCACCATCCATTATGAGGGATATTCTTGCTGGGTAGAGTAGCTTGGGTTGGAACCCATAGCTTTTTAGATTTTTCAGTGTCCCATTCTAGGCTCCTTTGGCTTTCAGGGTTCCCACTGAGAAATCCGATGTAATTCTTATGGGATTTCCTTTGTATGTAGTGAGTTGTTTCTTTCTCACTGCTTTTAGCACTCTCTCTTTATTTTCATAGTTAAAAGATTTAACTATGATGTGCCTTGGAGAGTTTCTTTTTTGGTCCTGTGTCTTTGGTCTTCTGTGAGCTTCTTGTAACTGTATGGGCCACTCCTTTGAGAGATTAGGAAATTTTACTTCAATAATTTTGTTGAATATGTTCTCTATACCTCTAGCCTGCATTTCTTCTCCTGGCATACCCATGATACTAATGTTTGGTCATTTTAGGGTATCCCACAGTTCCCGCTTATTCTGTTCACTTTTGTTCATCTTCTGAACTTAGCAAAATTTTTGGCTTCCTGATCTAATTCTTCTCTCTTGTCTTCCATGTCAGAAGCTCTGTTTTCCACATGAGTAACTTTGTTAGTGAGGGGTTGTAAAGAGGTTTTTATAAGCTGCATTTGATTTTTGTTTTCTGTTGTGTTATTTTGCATCATGTCTATCTCTTCTTTTGAGGTTTGATTTCAGTTTGAGTTCTGATTTTATTGGTGGCTCCTGGAATTCATTCTTACATTTGATCAATTCTTCATTAAGTTTAATCAGTCGATTATAGATATCATCCATTTCTTGACTCACCATCAATTAATTAATACTTCTTTTAAGCATCCTAATGTTTTATTCAATCAAATTAAGACTACTGTCGAAAGGCGAGTGCTCTAATAGATGATTCTGTTCACTTTCAGTGATATGATTGTTCATTTTTTGATGGTTTGCTTCCAGTTCAACAATTCTATTGATCAGGGTATCATTTGTTTTGTGTTTTCAGTTTGGAATTAAACTTCTTTTGATTCCTCTATGATTTTATTGGAGGCTAGGTATCCTTGATGGATAACTCTAAGTTTTCTTACTTTTGCTGGCTTTTTTTCATTGTGGTCTACACATCTTAGAGAGACACTTTATTCTTTTGGGGACAAAGCAAGGTTTTGTCCTTGTAGGATCTTCAAAGGGTGTTCTGTTTTAAATGTGGACTGGATTGGTATACCAGTGTTTGATAGGGTTTTAACCATAGATGCACAGATTTTGGAGACTGCAGGTATATCAAAGGTACCAGGGGAACTGGGAGCTCTGGCCTACTCTTTCTATTTGCAAGTACTCTTTTGCACACAGGAATCACGGGTTGGGTATGTAGAACAGGCAGGCTTTCCTGTCACTTGTCTTATTTTCTGCTTGTGCTACAAAGGCCAGGGTTGTGATATAGGTTCTACCATCCAGAAGCACAGGATGAAAATGCATGGTTCATATTCACTGAGAATCAATTACATGCATAAGCACTTCTATGTAGTCTCAGGCTGGCCTCAAATTCATGGTGATCCTCTTGCCTCTGCCTCCCAAGTGCTGGGATTAAAGATGTGTGTCAACACACTGGCCTCCAATACACTTTAACTAATGATGGTAACATCAAAGGCACTGGTGGAGTGTGAGCTGCTTGTGGCCTTGTTGGATGATCCAAATATTCATGTGCTATTCCTAACAGATATGCCACTGTTGACACCCCTTTGTGATGCTCCCAAAAGTTGGGACACAGAGAGGTTAAATAAGTGTCTAAGAATGCACAGTTTATAAGTGGCAGAGATAATTTTGAAACACCACAGTTTTGAATCAGTGTCTTTAAGTCTAGGAAATGTGACTTTTTCCCTGAATTATTTCCACAAATTTGTGGGTGGAAACTATCACTGTTGCCATATATAAGGAAATCCTGACAGATTAAATGACAACCTAATTCCACAAAGTTCAGTGTAGAATGTGCTTAACTCCAAAGTCAGTATTCTACTGCCTCATGAATGTCAAGACAATGATACTTTTAAATACATAAAATGAGAAATTTTTTACAACTACATCAATGTTATTTTTGAAGCTAGGTAACATTTGAACACAATATTTATACAATATTTTGATTTAAATGATAAAAAGCACATAAAGAAATTGTTCTAATGATACATATAAATTGTCACTTCTATTTTGGACCCAACAGTTAAGTTCTGAAATATCAATTATGTTGTTTCTCAATAACAGGGTGAATCAATAACCTTCATTTTGCATTCTTCTTAATTACTGCATGGACGTTTCTGTAGAAGAATACTGCTCCCATCTTCTGTATTAATCTCCTCACATGGTGCTTATTCTTCACAATGGAGCAATCAGACCTTGATTAATGTTAGCATTAAACTAACTGCCATCTAATCAGCTGACAAAATACCAGTTTTGACTTTAGTTTTCTGTGGTCTGTTTGTTTCAGACGTTTCCTATTTGTGTTTGCTATGGGGAAGAATAAAGAAATGAGAGATACATTATTCATTGAAGTGAGTAGAAGGATTTTTGTGATAACCCCTTAGGTTTTGACAGAATAACAGAGCTGTAACTCAAGGCCTAAATGTAAACCACCATCCCCCCAATCCTGCTATTTTTCTTTCTTTTAAAACATAGGAAATTTAAACCTATCATCTAATAAGTAAAATGTTACCCCTGAATTCTGTACCATGAAAAATGATACCATCAGTCATCAAATTGCCCATTAAAACAACCCCCCAAATACCTGACAGTGAGTCTGCTTCTTCTCTTTCTGGTACTCCAGGTTTCTTCATATGCCAAGACTGTGCTTTCTTTATCTAGATAACTTCCTGTCCCAGGACTCTGATTTTTCTATTCATCTAGATTCCTTCATATCTGGGACTATGCTTTATTTATCTAGATAAAAATGATACTGGGCCATTTTTCTTCCTTTACTTCCATAGTTAATTATCTATTCCTAGTCTGTTGTATCTCTATCCACAAGTTCTACACACAAGAGCAGGGTCTTCTCAGTACCATTATTTACCATCTGTGGTCTGTTCACAATTCCCTGGTCACTGGAGCCTCCATCAGTTCCACAGAGGTCAGGGGTCCAATGGAGGATCAGTTTCTGGGGTACAGGAATTTCTGAAAGGGTAAAAAGAGCAGTTTTCCTTGTGTCTATGTTCTGTTTATGAATTCTGAACACTTTTTATTTGAAAAGTATAAAAGATTCTAGAACTGACAATACTTGCAAACTACCGGTCAACAGGGTTAAGTCCATGCTCTGTCCTAAGACACACATGCTTCATCTTATGTCAAAAAGGGCTTAATTCTGTGAAGAGCCCTTTGGTTTACTTCCAATTTCTTGAGCAATCTGTGTGTCCTCATGTCATCTTCTTGCCTTCGCACATTCGGTTTTATCTGCCTGGAGCTTCCCAGCCCTGCTTCTAGACAGAAAATTCTTATTTAGTCTACAAACCTCAGATCCAGTACTTTGTTTGCAAGAGTTTGGTTCCATAGACTAGCACTGAAAAATTATACATTATACATTGTTAGAAATGTTCTATAGCCTGTATAATCTAATTCTCTCATTAGAGAGTTCTTTGGATACCAAATGAATCGATGAAATGGAGCACTATAATCAAGGAATAATGGACATATAGAGAGGAATTGTGAAGCCTTTTCAACCAGACACTTCTTAGTGTGAAAGTTCTCACTTAGCAGGTGAACCACCTAGGCAAAGTAATACTACTATTTGAGTTTAATTTTTCTATCCATTTAAATAATACAGCACATAATTTCTGCCCATGAGTTATATTATGAGAAATAAAGAAACATAAATCGCATCTAAGTCAATTAGTTAGCACTAGTCTTTTGTTCAAGATTACTATGTATTTATATACTTAAATATTTTTTCTGAACAATACTGTTGTCTCCTTAATTCAAAACTATAATGTTAGAAATATTTTTTTGTTTATTTATTTGAGAGTGACAGAGAGAGAAAGAGGCAGAGAGAGAGAGAAAGAGAGAGATAATGGGCGTGCCAGGGCCTCCAGCCACTGCAAACAAACTCCAGATGCCTGCTCTGCCTTGTGCATCTGGCTAACGTGGGTCCTGGGGAATTGAGCCTTGAACTGGAGTCCTTAGGCTTCACAGGAAGTGCTTAGCCGCTAAGCCATCTCTCCAGCCCAGAAATATTTTTAAAAGTGATATCAATGAAGAGCAGATTGTGATATACAAATAGCCAGCTAGTGGGTTGCAGACTTGGTAAGCACAGGTGTGCTCACAGCTTACATGAAGCCATGTCTACATTAACTGGGTGAAATTCTTTTCAAAAGAATGTTTAGTGACAGGTGGTGAGCTATCCCAGCATGACTAATGGTGGAAGAAAGGTGAAAGTTAGAGGGAAAGATAGTGGCTTATTATTCACTGGTAAAAATATAGTGGTCACGAAATCTAAGATATCGGCTGACATCAATGCCTTGAATCAATGAGGCAGTTTTATGCAGGTGAGTTGCAACCAAAAACAAGTGTCCACTTTCCTTATCACTTTGGACCCCTAAGCACAGAATGAAGGTAAGGCTGCAATCAGCAAGAAGGACAGAGAATATAGTTACCAAAAAATACTAGACTCCTTGGCGTACATGTAGGAAGAAAGCAAAACACTGTAGTCGTTTGCATAAACAAACAGAGACATGCAAATACCCCATCTCCAAAGCAAAATTGCTAGACTCTCAAAGAACATTCTAGGGGCAAGCTTGTGAGAGATATATTCCTACTGCTTCAGGTGATCTTTCTCTATGAAGGCAATTGAATCAAGGCATTTTAATACTAAAGCAATTTTTGTCACTTTGTACAAACATTTTATTTTTTCCAGCTTGAATATCAATAGATTCAGCTGTGAAATATTCCAGACTAGCACATTGCGCTTAGGTTTTTCAAGAAGATTTTCTTGGGCTAGAGAGATGGGTTAGCAGTTGAGGGGCTTGCCTGTGAAGCCTAAGGACCCAGGTTCCATTCTCCAGGTCCCAGGTAAACCAGATATACAAGGTGGCAGATGTATTTGGAGTTTATTTTCAGTGGCTAGAGGCCCTGACATGCTCATTCATTCTCTCTCTCTCTCTCTCTCTCTCTCTCTCTCTCTCTCTCTCTCTCGGCACCAATAAAAATAAATACAAAATTTTAAGGAGATTTTCTTTCAGTTTTGTCACATTTCTCTTCTATTTTTCTGTCTTTCCCCAAGGAGTAATGTTCATCAGGAAAACTCTCTGGCCCACTTTGCTTTCGTTCAATGATTGCTGTTTTGTTGTTTTTAGTGATAGCTTATATGTGTTGGTTTGTGTATTAAGTGGACAAAAGAAACTCAAGGAAGGAAGGTGTTATTTTTGGCACAGTTTCAGTGTGGCGAAACAGTGAAGCTGTTGATCAGGAAGCAGAGAGATGAATGCTGGCACTCAGCTGGCCTTCTTTGCTTTATATAGTTTAGTATCCCAGTCCCTGAAATCTGCCCCTATTTAGTGTGGGTCTTTCCATGTCAACTAATCCAATCTGGAAAATCCCTTCCATGTGCCCATACATCTTTTTCTATGGTGCTTACAAATCCTATCAAGTTGACAACCAAGTTTAACTACAGAGTTTGGCTTGGGGGTATACATGTAATAGACACCAGATTATTGAAACGAAATGCAGTTAAACTTTAAAATTAGCACAAGAATTAAAACTTTTTTATATCAGAAGCTCTGGTGAGAATTTAGATACTTGGGAAGTGAGATGTTCTTTACATTTGTCATTGGCAGTATCCTAAGCATTGCCATAAGGAATTTATGCTCTACTTACTGTGGACTATGTAGCTTTGAATATTGGATGTCCCATCATATCTAGGGTATATGACACAAATGGCCTAAGAAAAGAAACAGTATTTTTGTGTACTCAATTTAATTACATTTGGCCTTGAAATTGAAGAACTTCCTCTGGTTGGTGGTATGAAGAATAAACAATCTTGGAAATTCCAGTTTCAAAGACAAGGCTATGAAGCTGTTGTATGCCATGTGAGCAGTGCATTTAGTTTCTGAAGAAAGAGAGAGACCATCATCACACTGCCACTAGGAAGCAGGGAACTCAGTTCCACAACACAAGCATGGTAAACTAGATTCTGCCAGTGACTTGAACTAGTTGGAAGAGAGTTATCTCTGACAACTCAAAGACAGACCCAGAAAAAGGGTTATATAGGTAGAAGATTAATTTACTCACAGTTCTGGAAGTTTTGAATCCCATGATGCCAGTTTCTGCTTTCCATGTTCAGGGTCTTCTTGCTGCATGGAAACATGGTGGAGGATGTGACATAGTGAAGAAGTCCAAGTAAAGTAGAGAGAACTTCCTCAGAGAGCAAGGCCACTCTAACAATACCTCATTCATCCATTAATTCCTTTACTCAGGAAGAATTCTCATCATCTATTCACCTCCTAACTTATTAACACTGGTGCACTGGAAACCAAGTCTCCAACAGTTGAAGTGTGGGGGATATATTCCATCCACAGCAGAGCCTGTATACAGAGAAATCAAATGCACTTACCTAGCCTTTTTTTTTACCTTTCAAATTTTCACCAAAAGGCTCTTTACCTTTCCTTATAGCATTGTAAGGCTTCTATAGTGCAGTGTTCTAAATCATACCATATTCCTCCCACAAACCAATTCCAAATGACTAAAACCCACATGTTCATACTTCTCTCAGTAGTTCTCCCACTTCTTGGTACCAATTTTCTGTAGCAGTTACCTTCCTTTTGCTGAGACAAATTGCCTTATCTGAAGAAGCTTATGGAAGGAAAAGAGTCCAATTTGGCTTACAATATTGAGGCAAAGTTTCATCATTACAAAGAAAGCATTACAGGCCAGAGCAGAAAACTTAGGCTGCATCTCCCTCAATAAAGCTATACTAGTATTGGGTTTAGGACTGGACTTTACAATCCAACCTCCAGCAACATACTTCCTCCAATAAAGCTTTTATTCTCGAAGGCTCTAAAACTTTCCCAAATTGCCACTATATAAGGACCAAGTATTCAAAATTCATAAGGCTATGACAGATGTTTAACATTGAGACATCATAAATACATAGGAAAATTTCCAAGGCAAATTTCATGGAGCTAAGGTAGAATGAATAAAAGACTGTGATGGGAAACTGATTTTATTTAGTATACCTATGAACATATCTGCAAAGATGTGTTCAAACTGAAGTGCTTAGAATGAGGCTTCTCTTCCCACAAATTTATAGATTGTATAACAGAATATGAGTTTATTTTAGATAGTAACTCTAAAGAAGTCATTAAATTAAAATGAGGTCATTAGTGTGGACTCTAGTTAAATATGAATGGCATCCTGGTAAGAAAAGTTTAAAGCATAGAAAAAACAGAAGATGTAGGAAAGAAATGACCTCCAACAAGCCAAGGAAAGAGTTTTTGAAGAAACCAAACCTCTGTCATAGAGGAGAAGATAATGCCTCTTCAGACATTCCCCTCAATCCTAATCACAGCAGGAGTCCCATTCTTGTGTTCATGGAGGAGAAATATTCACATTCATGTTTGAACACAGGTACAAGGTGGTCAAGGTTATTTTCAGGAAGTGTTGTATGGAAAATTTCCTCCACACTGAAAGCAGTGAATAGCTATTGCCAGGTTCATCAAAAGAAGCTGGAACAACTCATGAGAGAAAGCAAGGGGAGGGTCATCATACCCCTTCCTGAGATCTCAGGTGCCACTGTGCCAGCTGTATATAATAACTCACAAGGTCATGAGGCATTAATGGGAGATAGAATACAGAGTTAAAGATCAAGGGACAATAAACTTCATCAAGGTAGTTTCTTCAGAGTCTCCATGCTCTGTAAGTAAGCCCTCACCCCAAGGCTAAGGAAGAAGCACATGCAGGGGTAACCCTGGCATAGTGAGCTCCACTGAAGTGCTGATGCTCTGTGGTCTCATACTTTTGGGCATGGACAGGGAGCTTCTGGAAGTGACCAAGTTGAAGTAAACATTCAGGGTGGGATGGGGCTTCTAGGTGGTATGGCTGCTCTTGGGTTCCAACACTGTAAGTAAGCTCCATTTCCTGAGGCTGAGGGAGGAGTATCTAAGGAGCAATCTTGACAGAGATAGGAACCCCTATCAAAGTGGCTGCTTTGGGAGTTCTACATTCGTATAAATAACCCCACTCCATCCTCTCTAAGCAACCCCAATGAACTCATTGGTTCACTGAGCTGGTGTAAGCACACTTTTGTCTACCATCTGAGCCCTATTTGGGTAAAGACTTGTGTTCACATCTCCTTCAGGGAAAAGTTTCTCATGATAGGAAACAAAAAGAAACTGGAAAGTATACTCTCTAGACTGGGAGGAAGGACTGGCTGGATGGTGGATTGTGCCAAGGGACCACAGTAAACAATGGCTTCTAGTATCAGATTTACAATCTTGGTCTACTATTTCTCCTTCCTCTGCTTCCCCTTGGGATGATCTAAAGCAAAACCATGGAGCCTTTTTTAGACACTGCTCTGACCCCATCTCATTCCCTTACAACTAGATGCAAGGATATATTTGAAAGTATAGTTGAGGAGTTTACTAGGAAAAAGTACCAAAATGCACTGTGCAAGCTCCTTATGGCAGGATCAACAGAAGCCAGGAAAAACCTGCCAAGACAACTTTGTTGTTTTCCCCAGAGCCCTGCCCTTCCTTTGGCTATCTCATACCCCACTGTAAATCCTCTTATTTTTCTCCCTTCTTGTTCCTGACCTCACTGTGTTAACCCTAAGATTTGTTCTAATTGTAAATTTGATCTCGGACTTTTGGCTTTGAGATCTGTGAGAAGATGGTCTAATGATGTTATTTAAAACACCCCACCTGAGGTGCTTGTTTATGGCAGCCTTAGAAAACTAATACAAATTGGAACCTGTAAACTAGAGTAAAAAGAAAGATACAGATACTTGTAAGAAATCAGTAAGTATTAGATTGGCTGCATGAATAAGTCTTGATGGGGAAGGAGTAGATATTGGAGAACAATATCTGCTGTGTATATCTTATGGGTCAAGACCAGGGTTTGTAGGAATTCGCATACAAACATGTGAACAATTCTCCATGAATGCAGGGCTGCATTCAGGATAAGGAAGTTAGAATCATGAATGAGAGATTGATGG
Source organism: Jaculus jaculus (assembly GCF_020740685.1). Taxonomy (NCBI): domain Eukaryota; kingdom Metazoa; phylum Chordata; class Mammalia; order Rodentia; family Dipodidae; genus Jaculus; species Jaculus jaculus. The sequence continues at coordinate 26,886,815 of NC_059115.1, forward strand.
CTTAAATAGTGTGATTTTTACCAGGGTGCTCAGGTTTCAGGAAAGTCCTTGAACCCTAAACCATGTATTTGCTTCTAATTTTAATCAAAAATTGAGAAAAGAATGAAAAGCATAATTATTAAATTATTATGTTTATTTTGGGAAGTACAGAGCCAAGAAAAGGCACCCACATGGCAAGAGGTCCCACATGGAGGACCTAGGAAAACCATGGAAAGAAAGGAGAAAAGAAAGTTTAAAGACCTCCTGCCCTGTGAGGTGCTGGAGGGAATAAAAGGCCCAGGTAGAGTTATAGCTAAGAGCTGGCTAGGCCTGGGGTGAGCTGAGGGAAAACTCACCAACAGCTGAAAGTTCCTAAGTGATCAGGCAGCTCACAGAGCATGCCCTCCCCTTTCAAATGTACTTATAACCTTATGGTGGTATGTCGTGCCTTCTGGCTCAGGTAACCAGAGGGACAGATGGTTGGTTATAGCTAGGGCCTATTTTAGGAAGAGACTAGCCTTGACACCAAGTTCTGGGGCCTGAACTTGACCAACCATAGTGTTCCCTAAGAAAGACCTCCCTCCCAAGAGGGCACCCAGGTTGTTTGTGGAAAACAGGTCTAGGAAACTAAGCAAGAGGTAAGTCAGGAGTTGATTTTTCTCTGTGTTGATCTCTTTCACCCTTGAGCCAGAGACCCAGAGGCCCCCAACACCTCATCACTGAAGCAGAACAAAAATGAACCCAACATAGCTCAGGGAAATTTTGCGGAAGAGGGGGTGGAAAGAATGTCAGAGCTACATGTTGGGTCATGATATGCAGAGACGTTTATCCTGCCCATAACTATGGGCTAACTCCAGAATGCATGACCCATATACCTCAACAAGGAGGGGCCAGAGGGAGGGGTAGGACATGGATGAGCCTAACAATGGTACCAACTTGACTGTATTCACTGAGTACAAAACTAATTAATTTAAAAAAAGAAAGAAAAAAAAAAGATTCATACAATGGCATCACTATTGCCTGCAATTTCTAAATTTCTGTGGAAACACATTCTGATAAGCAGATTAATTGCCTTCATTGTTAGTTAATTTTAATTTGAAAGGTATGTCCTACATTTTAGTTTTGCAATTCTGCTGTCTGATTTTCTCTTAATATTAAAGCAATTGTAAAAAAAATATTAAAACATAAGAAAAAGAGATAAGAAGTCAGATCATCTTTGATTTCTAGCAAGTGCAGACCTTTCTGTCTTTTTTACTTTCAAGGGCATAGTCACCCTAACTGCCTACTTCCTCTCATGATGACATATTTGAAGTAGTACCTTCTTCATAGGGTTAATATCTCCTCACTTTTAGAGCTTGAGTCTGCCCTAAGGTAAAGAACTTTAGAAAGCCGTGCATTGTATAGATGAATGGATGCTTCTTTAAAGAAGTAAATTGGGCCTTGCAGGTAGTTACTACAAAGGGAGGATTTTAAGGTGATGGTAGAATTCATGGATAGGATAAAAGAGACACAATAATGGTAAGAAAAAAAAAAAGATGCTACAGGGAGGGGGAAGCTAATAGCAAAAGAGTACTTGGTAAGGAAGGTCACCTTAGTAGGCAGTTGGAGTCCCGGAATGTATGTATGTATGTAAGTATGTATGTATGTATGTATGTATGTATGAATGAAACAGGTTCTTCTCTGTCTCTCTGTACAGCGAATAGAGAAGAGGCCATGATGGTATAGCAGGATAGCCTCCCAGTCGTGTAGGATGGCAGGCTGTCACTTCTGCAGGGGAAAGTCTCTCAGTCCTTCAGGAGGACAGCCTTCCAGTCCTGCAGGGGATAGTTTCCCAGTTCTGCAGGAAGACAGCCTGCCAGTCTTGCTGGGGTCTCCCATGGAGCTTCAGTGACTAGTAAATTAGGAACACCGATGCTTTCAGGAGCAGAGAGGCCTCCTGGCAGGGATTTGAGATCAAAGAAAAGTTTTAAAGGGACAGTGTTGGTTCATGTGGCATACAGTCAATGAAAGCTTGCTAAGGTGTGAGTACTCAGGCTCAGATGGTCCAGAGACTTAACCTAATGGGTTAATGGATTGTAATATATTCCTCTCCCCAGAGGATAAATCTAAGAACTAACCTCTGGTACATAAGGATGTGAAATTGCATTATTCACAAAGAGCTCTCTCTCTCTTTCTCTCTCTCTCTCTCTTTCTCTATCTCTCTCTGTGTGTGTTATATGGCATGTTTGTTCATGAATGTGCATATAAACACACTTGTGTGTGAAAATGCATGTGCCCTTTGTGCATGTGTGCAGATGACAGAGGAAAATGTTGGGTATCCTCCTCTAACATTTTTCCACCCCATTTTCCCAAAACATAGTCTCTCATTGAACCTGGAGTTACTTGGTTTTCAGGGAGACAGGCTGATCATAGAACCCTAGTAATTCTTCTGTCTTCACCTCCTCCACTGTAAATGTTAGGATTACAGGCATGTACAGACATACCTGATTTTCAATGTGGGCATTGGGGATCAAACTCAGGTCCTCATGCTTGTATAGCTCTTACCTTCTTACCCAGCTTCAAAATAGTATTTTAGTGAATAATATTAATTTAAGGGCTGGAGAGATGGCTTAGCGGTTAAGCACTTGTCTGTGAAGCCTAAGGACCCCAGTTCGAGGTTTGATTCCCCAAGACCCACGTTAGCCAGATGCACAAGGGGTGCACGTGTCTGGAGTTCATTTGCAGTGGCTGGAAACCCTGGTGCACCCATTCTCTTTCCTTCTCTCTCTGCCTCCTTCTCTCTGTCTGTCACTCTCAAATAAATAAATAAAAATAAAAAACAAAAAGAATTAAAAATATATTTAAGAGGCAGGGGTAATGGTTCAGTGATTAAAGGTGGTTGCTTGCAGAGCCTGCTTTCTCAAGTAAAAGTCCCAAGCCACCCATGTAAGCCACATACAAAAGAAGTGATGAAAGTGATGCAAGATTTTTAAAATTGTTTTATTAACAACTTCTATTCTTACAAACAATAAACCATGATAATTCCCTCCCCTCCCTGACCTTCCCCTTCACAACTCAACTCTCCATAATATCCTGTCCCTCTCTCCATTAGTTTTTCTTTTATTTTGATGTCATCATCTTTTTCTCCTATTATGAGAGTCTTGTGAAGGTATTGCTAGGAACTATGAGATGCTGGATATCAAGGCCAATTTCTAACTGGACAATTCCATCATAAGAAGTGGCACCCTTCCATTGGCTTTTACATCCTTTCTGCCACCACTTCTGCAATTGGCCTTGTGACTTGGTGGGTATGATAGAGATGTTTCAGTGCTGGACACTCCTCTGTCACTTTTTCTCAGTACTATGTTGCCTTTTGGATTATCAAAATGGTCACCACCATCTGAAAAGAGAAACTTCTCTAACCAAAAGTGAGAGTAGCATAAATATATGAATATGAACATTAAGTATAGTGCTTTCAGGGCAGTTTTGTGAGAATAATATATGCATTTATCCAGAAAAGAGCAGACTTTAAACCCCTAAGGCTCATGACCTCTCCTGTCATAGGCTTTTGATTAGGTTTTCAGTACCAGGCATGTATTCCGCCCCCCCCCCCCCATAGAGCAGGCCTCCAGTCCAATTAGAGAGCAGTTGGTTTTCCCCAAAGTAGGCATGCCACTATTGCACTCATTCAATCATTTGGTCTGTCTGGCCAAACTTGAAGCTCTCAGTGTCCACTGTTTTCACCACTGATGACTTCTGTCTCCCATAGGGCTGGATGCTGTGCAGCTTTTTGCAGCTTTCAGTTGTCTGGTCTACAGAGAGAAGGTTTTAGGCTCAGCACCAGCTTGATTTTTCAGTGATCTTGCTGCCCAGGCATGTGAAGTCTTCAGTAGTAGGGTCTTACCATCTGTTACTTCTGCGAAACCAAGGGCTTTGGCAATAGCCTGTAATGTTTTGGAGGCAACAGGGACCTCCTTGGCCAACAAGTCCCTGGAAGGTATCCTATCCCTGGCACTGAAAATTTTCTAGTAACAAGCTATGGTTTATGGATGTGCCATTATCCAAAAAAGTAGGCTTCAATGTCTTATTCAGAATATCTTGAATTTTTATTGACCCACTCACCACATTTACCTTACTTAGTCCCTTTCCCTGACATCACGTAGGCCATTCCACTCCTTGTAATTTGTTCTTCTACTTATATATATGCAATATTATCCCCTAAAGTCCTTCCCCTTTCTCTCCTCCCCAATGGCCTTTTTCTAGCTTACTGGCTTCTGCTATAGATTTTTGTTTCCAACTCATAAACAAGTCTAAGCATTTGTAGCTAGGATCCACATATGAGAAAGAACATGTGACGTTTGGCTTTCTGAGCCTGGGTTAACTCAATTAATATAATCCTTTCCAGATCCACCCATTGCCCTACAAGTTTCATAAATTCATTTTTATTTATGGCTGAATAAAACTCCACTGTTTAACTGTACTATATCTTTATTATTCATTCATCTGTTGAGGAACATCTAGGCTGGTTCAATTTCCTAGCTATTGTGAATAGAGCAACAATAAACATGATTGTGCTAATATCTACATGCCTAGGAGTGCTATAGCTGGATCATATGGTATATCTATTTCTAGCTGCCTCAAGAACCTCCACAATGATGTCCACAATGGCTATACCAGACTACATTCCCACCAACAGTGCAGAAGTGTTCCCCTTTTTTCCGCATCTTTCTGACATTTATTGTCAGTTGTTTTCTTGATAATAACCATTCTGACAGGAATGAGATGGAATCTCAAAGTAATTTTGATTTGTATTTCCCTGATGGCTAAGGACATAGAACCCTATTTTAGATGTTTATATGCCATTTGTATTTCTTCTTTTGAGAACTCTCTATATAGTTCCATAGCCCATTTTTAATTGGGTTGTTTGATTTTGTATTGTTTTGTTTTTTAAGTTATTTGTATATTCTGGATAAATAATCCTCTGTCAGATGTGTATCTGGCAAAGATTTTTCTCCCATTCCATAGGTTGTATGTTTTCTCTATCCACAGTGCTCTTTGTTGTACAAAAGCTTTGTAATTTCATGAGACCCCAGTGGTTGATTAGTGGTTTTATTTCCTGAGCAATTGGGGTTATAGTCAGAAAGTCATTGCCTATGCCAATATGCTGAAGGGGTTCCCCTACCTTTTCCTCTAGAAGTTTCAGAGTTTCAGGTCTGATATTAAGGCCCCTGATGCATTTGAACTTGATTCTTGTACATGGAGAAAGACAAGGATCTTTTTTTTCATCCTTCTTCATATAAATTTCCAATTTTCCCAGCACCACTTCTTTAAGAGGCTGTCTTTTCATCAATGAATATTTTTGGCATTTTGTCAAAAATCAGACGGCTGTAGCTGCTTGGATTAATATCTGTGTCATTTATTCTGTTCCATTGATCTACATGTCTCTCTTTGTGCCAGTACTGTGCTGTTTTTGTTACTATGGCTGTGTAATATAGCTTAAAATTGGGTATGGTTATACCACCAGCCTTATTTTTGTTGCTCAAAATTGTTTTGGCTCTTAAAGGTTTTTGTGCTTCCAAATGAATTTTAGGATTGGTTTTTCTATTTCCATGAAGAATACCATTGGAATTTTAATGAGGATTGCATTAGATGTGTAGATTACTTTTGGTAAGATTAACATTTTCACAATATTGATTCTTCCAATCCTAGATCATGGTATGTCTTTCCATTTCCTAGTGTCTTCTGCAATTTCTCCCTTGAGTGTTTTAAAGTTCTCATTGTAGATATCCTTCACTTCCTTGGTTAGGTTTATTCCAAGGTTCCTTTCTTCCTTCCTTCCTTCCTTTCTCTTGTTCTTTCTTTCTTTCCTTTTTTCTTTTCTTTTCTTTTCTTTTCTTTTCTTTTCTTTTCTTTTCTTTTCTTTTCTTTCCTTTCCTTTCCTTTCCTTTTCTTTTCTTTTCTTTTCTTTTCTTTTCTTTTCTTTTCTTTTCTTTTCTTTTCTTTTCTTTTCTTTTCTTTTCTTTTCTTTTCTTTTCCTCCCTCCCTTTCCTTCTTTCTTTCTTTCTTTCTTTCTTTCTTTCTTTCTTTCTTTCTTTCTTTCTTTCTTTCTTTCTTTCTTTCTTTCTTTCTTTCTTTCTTGTTGAGGCAATTGTGAATGGTAAAGATTCCCTGATTTCATCCTCCCGATGTTTGGTGTTAGTATATAGGAAAGTTACTGAATATTGTGTGTGTAGTTTGTATCCTGCTACTTTTCTAAAATGTATAGAAACATATCATCTGCAACTAATGATAATGTGATCTCCTTTCCAATTTGTACCCCTTTTATGAGTGTCTCTTGTCCTATTGCTTCGGCTAAGATTTCTAGTACTATATTAAATAAAAGTGGGGTCAGTGGACACCCTTGTCTTATCCTAAGTTTAGTGGAAAAGCTTCAAGTTTTTCCCCATTTCATATTATGTTGGCTGTAGGTTTGTCCTAAATACCTTTTAGTATATTGAGATATGTTCCTTATATACCCAGTTTCTGTAAGACTTTTACTATGAAGGGATGTTAGATTTTGTCAAATGCCTTTTCTGCATCTATTGAGATGATCATCTGATGTTTGTCTTTAAGTCCACTTATATAGTGTATTACATTTACTGATTAACATATGTTGAACCATCATTCCTGGTAATGCAAGATTTTTGAAGTTCACAAGGGTGTTAGATGTCCATAAAGATGCAGGAGACCCTAGACCCATGGATCTCAACTTTGGATCCTTGTGCAAGTAATCAAAAAATTGAAAACATGGATCCAGAGTAAGGTAAATTATGAATTATGAGATTTATTTTAGGAAGACTTGGAATCCAGACAGAATACTAGCTGGGAAACCCAAGCCAAAAGTTTTTCTTTCTAAGCTTAGCTGAGGAAGGGGTGGGGAAACAGAGAAAATTCTTCCTCACAAAGAGAGATCTCTGGGGAAGAGGCCTCGGAGAAGGGGCTCACACATGTGGAAAGTAAAGCAGGACAGGCTGAAAGGAAGTCAGGTAGCTCTGTTAGGCAGTTTTGGCAATTGCTTATAAGAGAGAAATCTTATAGCACATAGTCACACTGCTGCAGCCACAAAACTGTGTCTGAATTCAGTGTCTGTTCCATTCTCAGCCAATCAGCTCCCTCTCTTATACACAACTTACCCAAGTGTGTGTCTTGACCCCTTCTCTGCCAGTTGGGTCTTCCACTGTACTCAGGTGTGCCAACCTCTTCTGGATACAGTCTTCTGACTCTAAATAAATAGTTACTAGAATCCACAGTCTCTTATCATTTTAGCCATATATATATTCCTTTCTACTATTTCTATGTTCTTTTAATTTTTTAAAGCACAGGTCCTTTATTAAATTTTTTAAAGCAAATCCCCCAGACCTGTGCTCAACTCTCAGATGGGCTGTTAAACCAAGTGGTTGTATCTCTTCCCCTTTTGTGTATTTGTAAACTCTACCTCATTCCCTGAAGTACCCTGGGAAAACATAATAGCTTATAAATTATCCTTCCTGGTCTGTTTATTCCATTTTTTTTTTTTTTTTTTTAAACAGATATTGAAGGAGTTAGCATACTACTGGCAAATGCCAAGAAGTTTATCCACCAAGAAGTCTGTCAAGAGACAGCCCTCTGCTGTGACACTTGCCTGGTTATTCAGGAAGGAGTTTAAATAAGTGCTACCTTCACACTTGCTAATGCTTCTCCCATACTCTTTTCTTGGATATTAACCCCCCTCCCAAATACTAGGCAGATACTTTTCATTTCCTTTTCCAGAGTTTCTGCTGAGATATGTGATGTCCTTCTATGGACTAAGACTTTCCCCCAATAAAGTTGTATTCTTCTGTCCTAGATATCCCTACTATAAGTGCAAGTAAAATTAAAGAAAAAGACAGCAGACTCTAACTACAATAGAGGGAAACCATTTATTTCAAGCACAATGGACAGGGAGGGACAGAGACCTCTGTACGGGCTAGAGGCTCTCTGCATCTTACCAGAGCTGAAGGAAAGCTTATAAATGTATAGATAAAAAGAGCAGGTGTGGGTGGGAGTCTAGGGGCTGTTGAGGGTATTTTCTGAGAAGTGATTCGGGGAATATGGTTTCTGAGGTTGTAATACCCCAGAAGTTTTCATGTAGTTGGAGGTTGTTTGTGGGTCAGGATGTAGGTTATTTCTCTATGATTCATGTATGGATTAAGTCAATGTTAGTTCATGAGTCATGAACTCAAGGAGAGCCTGTTTTTCTTTCTGAGCCAGAGGAGAGTCCTTCATATTCAGACTCTGAAGAAAGGAAAAAGGCAAAGGTCTTGGGAGGGTGACTTCCTGTTGAAAGGGGTTGTAGCCTTCTATGTAGAGGTATAGGTGAGGTCTGATGAGGAGTTGGAGCTGAAGTCTTCTGTTACTCTTTGAGATGTGAAAGTATGAATTCTTTCCTGGAAAAAAATAGAAGAACCATCTGAAAAGACAGGCAATGAAGGAAACTATTAGCAGGTTTATGATGACAGAAAGGGAGCCAACCATGGGTTCCAGGAGACTCTGGTATTCTTCCATTGGGATTGTTTATTGGAACCATATTTGGTTTTTATAGATTTTAATAGTTGTCTAACATTCTCTCTGACTGTGCCTGATTGGTTGGCATAGAAACAGCATTCCTCATTGAGAAAAGCACAAAGTTCCCCTTTTACTGTTGTCATGAGATCAAGTCCTCTCCTGTTTTATAATACCATTTTAGCTAGGGAGTCAAGTGGTTTTGGAGGATGACAACTCACTGTTGGATCAGATATAGGTCCTTTTTGACTTGGTATGTGAGTTGACTGTGTTGGAGGCCAATAGTTGTAGGCTCTGTGGCTGTGGTCCTGACAATAGCCATTCCCAGTAGTACTGGAAGTAAAACAGGGTTTCCTTTATTCCTGAGTGTGGGTGTCAGATATTGCTCAACTTCATTTCCCAGGAGAATGTCTGGATCCGGGACTAGGAAAACCATATCAGATTGGCCCTCTGGATAAGAGGTGTGGATCCTATTGGGTCATGTGAATTATCTGCCCTCTGGGTCAATGGCACTAATAAGTATATGGGCAAAATTGAAATGGGGAGTGAGGTGATGCATTATGGTTCACCAATGACTGGAACAGGTTGACCTTCTAGACAAGTGTCCTTTTTCTGTGTGGGTGTTGTTAGGGAATGTGAGGCTGGAGAGTCCTATTCCTTGTAAGAAGTTTTCCCTGCCCTAAGGCAGATATGACAGTCACTTTATAATTCTGCATTGGCCTGTTTGAGGAGTTCATGGATAGTTTCAGGTAAAGCTATCATTTCTATTAATGGGGGATCAGGATGTTCAGGATGTTGATAAGCATTAGGGTCAGGCTGCTGGGCAGGAACCCAGGGTTCTACAGAGTTTTTCTTGTTTACAGGTAAAGAAACATTAGCTGCCTTGATAGAAAGCCTATACTTAGGACTACATCATCCTGCACAGTTGAACCACCATCCCATTCTAAGGTTATGAGTTCCTAGTCAAGGGAACTGACAGTGATTTCCAAAACCAATACCCTGAGGGTGCTTCCTTGTTCTGGGACTCTTCTTAAGTTTTGAACTTTTTGTCCTGATAGAGGGACACTTTCCAGTTTATTTGAGAGGAGGCAAAATCTATGCATCTCCAGTGTTTGAGGAATGATCAGAAGGGACCCCCACAGTCACTGGTAGAGTGGGTGACATGGCCACATGCAGTTGTGTCTTCAACTATGTTTTCTCCAGTAGTCTGGTTATACTTGAGACTGTTTGTGTAACTGTTACAGTGGGTGTAGCCAAGGGGCCCAGTGCCTTCATAACAAGAAGTGGAAGTGGGTGTAAGCTTCAGGGATGAAACTTTGTACCATTGGAAGGACAGGGTGCATGACCCATGTGGGGAGTAGGTCCATATGTTCAGAGGGATATGATAATCTGAGAGGTATAGGGGAGGTCTCCCAGACCAGTTTAGGTTGGTTAAAGGAAGAGGGGTTGGGTAGAGGACTGTCTGATGAGGATTGGCAGGAGGAGAAGCAAGATAAGTAAAAGAAGGGATGACATCTTATGACCAATAAACCTGCTACATAAGTCCAGATGAAAAGTGTAAGAAATAGTTTTTCAAAGCAAGTCCAATCAGGAGTTGCATAGATTAATCCAAGAGTAAGAAGAATGATGAATATGAGGGAGAGGATGAGAGGCAAGGGGGGCCAGAGCATTCTCTTTGAAGGAGAAAGTGAAGGACAACAGTGAAGAATTTGATTCAGTTGGGGCTGAAAGGACATGAAGGTTCCTTGTAACCAAAGGATCTCAATGGTATTCAGCAGGTGGTCAAGGTTGTAGATAAGTCGTGGTGTTAACCATGAGTCCATTATCAGATTCTCAAGGAAGGAGGATGTTGGTCGAAGTGCAGTGACATCCAAAGAATCTGGAAGAGGTGACATTAGATTAATGGCATTGTCTGTTGGCTCTTCATGGATGGGGGGAGGCATGGGGTCTTAAGTTTAGTGGGTCCCAAGTCAGTGGAAGAGAGAAAAGAATTTTCATTTTTGCGGTGAGGAAGATGAAACCGAGGAATGAGGTTTTGAAGTTTGGCAGCAGTGGGAGAAGAATGATTTTATGGGGGCCCTGCCATTTAGGTTGTAAGGAGGGGTGGGTACCAGAGGATATTTAGACTATGTCTCCCACATTAAGAGCTGGAAAGGGGATATTTGGGGCCAGTACAGGGAGACTGGTACAAGTTGTTTTCCACAGCTCTGTCCTGAGAAAAGAAAGGAAATCTTGAGCAAAGGTGGGTGTAGATAGAGAGAAAAATGTTTGTTAATGTCAGGCAGGGAGAGAGTAGAGGCAGTAAACAAGAATTAAAGAGATTGATGGTGGTGTGGAAGGAATTTGGGATTAGGGGAGGTTCATCTAGGTTACCTTTGGTGGCCTTATACAGGGAATGAACAATAAGGGAGAAGTCTGGAATCCAGATATGGAAGAAATTAAAGAGGCCAAGTGGGGCAAGCAACTCATTTAGTATGAGGTGAAGGGTAGTCCAGGAGGTCTTGAATGCTAGAAGGTGGGGCAGCTTTGCCCACCTTTGAGATAGAGAGGCTGTGGTAAAGAGCAGAGGTTTGACAGATTTGGCCTTTGTCTTGAGAGGTTCAGCAGCACCATATAGCTAAAGAATTAAGCAGAATAGTTGCCTGTTTTATGTTAAGTTCAGCAGTGGTGCTGTAGAGAGGGAGGTCACCTACATATTGGAGAAGGAAGCTGGGTTTAAGGTCCAGGGAGGCCAGGTATTTTTGTAGGACTTATACTTGAAACCTTGGAGTAGAACTGCCCATGTGAGCTGCTGAGTTGGGGATGGAGACTTTTCTGAGTCAGAGTCCAGGTGTAAAAAGAAAATAGAGGTGGCCTTTAAAGAGGGTGTGTAGAGAGATACATTGAGTTTAGAGAGATGATCTCTTCCTAAGAGGGGAGAGGGGTATTGAAGCATTATAATAGGAGAATGTGTGAGAGTTAGATCACCAAATTGGCAAAAGAGAGGGTACAGGAAAGGTTGTAGGATGGTCTAGAGACCCCCCATGATAGTGATGTTGGGTAATATAGATCCTTGCCAAGAGGTAAGTAAAGAATAAGAGGACCCAGTATCTAACAGAAGAGAAACTTGTTTGCTAGCCCTTATTCCTTGAACCCTGAGTTATTTTGAGTAGGTTGTAGCCTGGCTTGGGGCCAGGAACTCTAGCCCCCCTTAATGTACCAAGGTATGTGACAAGACCAGGTGACAGGTGGCAGGCAAGCTGTCAGAGTGGTTTGTCAGGCAGTCCATCTACCAGTGTCCCCATTGCCCATAACTAGGGCAAGTCTTGGAGGGGATTGAGGATTAAGGCACACTTTTGCCCAAGAGCCTGATAGGTTACACCTGAAACATGGACCGAGGGGCTGACCCTGCTTCTGGGTGATAGATGGTATAGGGATAGAAGGGATTTTGGCTGGGATGTTGGAGGGTTGTGGCCAAAAGCTGAAAAACAGCCTGGTATTCTTTTTGATGTTCCCTCCTTTATCAGTCTTTTTTTCTTTTTTTTTTCCTTTCTTGCTTCTTCTTCTATGCAATTAAAAACTTTGAAGGCAATGACTAAAATCTCTTCTTGGGAGGTCATAGGGCCCTTTTCTAATCTTTATAGTTTTATTCTAGTATCAGAGGTTTGTTGACCTAGGAAATGGATATAGAGGAGGAGAGTGCCTTCCCTAGAATTAACATCATTTTTTTTCAACATGCAATAAAAGTTTATTCCTACAAAAATAGATACATGGGTTATGACTCACTAAGGAAAATATTATTTATTAGAGTTATACTTCAGATTACAGAATACTTAAATCTTATATTTTTCTTTTTCTTTTTTTAATATTTATTTAATTATTTAATTTTTATTAACATTTTCCATGGTTATAAAAAAAATCCCATGATAATACCCTCTATCCCACCCCCACACTTTCCCCTTTGATATTCCATTCTCCATCATATTACCTCCCCATCACAATCATTGTACTTACATATATACAATAACAACCTATTGAATACCCTCCTCCCTTCCTTTCTCTTCCCTTTATATCTCCTTTTTAAGTTACTGGCCTCTGCTACTAAGTATTTTCCTTCTCATGCAGAAGCCCAATCATCTGTAGCTAGGATCCACATATGAGGGAGAACATGTGGTGCTTGGCTTTCTAGGCCTGGGTTACCACACTTAGTAAAATCGTTTCCAGATCTATCCATTTTTCTGCAAATTTTGTAACTTCATTTTTCTTTACCACTGAGTAGAACTCCATTGTATAAATGTGCCACATCTTCATTATCCACTCATCAGTTGAGGGACTTCTAGGCTGGTTCCTTTTCCCAGCTATTATAAATTGAGCAGCAATAAACATGGTTGAGCACGTAATTCTAAGGAAATGAGAAGATTCCTTCGGATATATGCCTAGGAGTGTTATAGCTGGGTCATATGGTAGATCAATCTTTAGCTGTTTTAGGAATCTCCACACTGATTTCCACAATGGCTGGACCAGATTATATTCCCACCAGCAGTGTAGAAGGGTTCCTCTTTTCCACATCCCCGCCAACATTTATGATAGTTTGTTTTCATGATGGTGGCCAATCTGACAGGAGTGAGATGGAATCTCAATGTAGTTTTAATCTGATTTTGTGTATGCTCTGTAGCCTTTCTTGCTACTGATTTGTAGTTTAATTCCATTGTGGTCAGATAGAATGCAAGGAATTATTTCAATTTTCCGGAATTTGTTAAGGTTTGCTTTGTGTCCTAATATATGGTCTATTTTAGAGAATGTTCCATGTGCTGCTGAAAAGAATGTATATTCTGCAGTATTTGGATGAAATGTCCTGTGTATATCTGTTAGGTCCATTCCTTCTATGACCTCATTTAGTCCAGATGTCTCTCTGTTTATTTTTTCCCAGGATTACCTGTCAATTGATGAGAGTGGGGTATTAAAGTCACCCACCATTACTGTGTTTGCTGTTATCTGTGACCTTAGTTCTAATAGTGTTTGTTTGATGAATTTGGGAGCCCCCATGTTAGGTGCATACATGTTTAGGATTGTAATGTCCTCTTGTTGGAGTGTACCCTTAATCAATATAAAGTGACCTTTCTTATCTTTCTTGACCAACATTGGACTGAAGTCTACCTTGTCAGATATTAGGATAGCAACCCCTGCTTGTTTTCCTGGCCCATTTGCTTGAAACACCATTTCCCAACCTTTCACCCTAAGATAATGTCTATCCTTTGTAGAAAGGTGAGTTTCTTGGAGACAACAAATTGTAGCATCCTGCTTTTTAACCCAGTTTGCAAACCTATGTCTTTTGGTTGGGGCTTTGAGGCTGTTGATATTAAGAGATATTATTGAAAGCTGTGTATTTATGTTTGCCTTTTTTTTTGTGTGTGTGGTTCCAGTTCTACCTTTGCTTTCTTGTGTTAAGTAATATTTGAGTATTGCTTGTTTTTTCCATGTTCCTTATATGTGTGCTTTTCCTTTGCCTCAGCATGGAGGATCCTATCAATTATTTTCTATAAAGCTGGTTTTGTCTTCAAATACTCTTTTAACCTGCTTTTGTCATGGAATGTCCTTATTTCTCTATCTATTTGAATGGATAGCTTTGCTGGATAAAGTAACCTTGGTTGACAGAACTTTCAGAACTTGGAATACAACACTCCAAGTCCATCTGCCTTTTAAAGTTTGTGTTGAATAATCTGCTGTAATCCTGATGGGCCTGCCTTTGTAGGTAACTTGATTTTTCTTTCTAACTGCTTTCAATATTTTTTCCTGTGTTGTGTGTTTGGTAGTTTGATTATAATATGACGAGGACAGGTTCTTTACATGTTTTGTCTGGCTAGGATTCTAAAGTCTTCCTGTATCTACATTGGCACTTTTTTCCCTATTTTGGGGAAATTTTCTTCTAAGATTTTGTTGAAGATGCCTACTATGCCTTTGGAGTGAAATTCTTCTCCTTCTACTATGCCCTGAATTCTTATATTTGGTCTTTTCATAGTGTCCCGAATATCTTGAAATTCCCACTCATACTTTCCTATAAGTTTGTCTTTCTCTTTGTTGTTCTGTATGAGATTTTTCTCCTGGTCTTCTAGCTTAGATATTCTGTCCTCTCCTTCATCCATTCTACTGGTGAAATTTTCTACACAGTTTTTTATTTCATTAACTGTGTTCTTCATTGCTTGTAATTCTGACTGGTTTTTCTTTATTATTTCTATTTTCTTATTTATGTCTCATATTGCCTTCTTTACTTCATGAAATCCGTGTCCTGCTTCTTCTTTGATTCCTTTGATTTCCTCTTTGAGTTCCTCTTTGACTCCTTTAATTTGTTCTCTGACTTCTTTGAACATATTTATAATCATTCTTTTGAAATCTTTCTCAGGCATTTCCTCTAATTCGTTCTCACTGGAGGTCATTTATGATGCATTAATACTGTTAGGTGCATTTATATTGCCTTGCTTTTTAGTGTTTCTTGTGTTATAATGTATATATTTTTCCATCTTGGATTAAATTAATGCTTGGATTTTCTAATTAGCTAGGTATTCTTAGCTGTATCAATTGAGTAATGTTATATATCTTCAGATTAGGAGCTTACGGTGTTAGATGTGGCTCTTAAGGCTCTCAGAGTATCTACAAAGGTGTTCCTAGGGGTTGAGTTTCCCTGATATGGGAGTATTTAAGCAGGCTGAGTGGAATAAAATACATGTAGATTCTAAAATTTTACTAAACACTGTACACATTCAATCAAAAACAGCATCGAATATTAATGCAAAAGTAGTTATTATAACAACCTGATCCTCTAGCAACAAGGAAGTTAAGATTTCTGGTCTGTTGAGGGATACAAGTCAGCTTATGACCAGGTGAGACCCTTCCCTGGTGCAATCAATCCCAGTTACCTTTTTGGATGATTTTGGTCTCAGTCAAGCTGCTGGCTGTGTTGTTGGGCTGCTGTTCTTATTTCTGGAGCTGGGCACTGGCTTTTCCTGTGGGGCAAACCGAGCCTGGCAACTGTGGCCCTGAAAAATGGCACCCCTGCTGTCGGAACCGCCACTGCTGCTCCTGAATCTGCCGCTGCTGGATCTGTTGCCGCTGCTGTTAAAGCTGCCGCTGCTGTGTCTGTTGCCTTTGCTGGGTCCACCTCTGATGCTGCCCCTGCTGCTGCTGCTTTAGCTGCCACTGCTGGATCCTCCTCTGCTGCTGCTGGATCCTCCACTCCTGCTGCTGGATCTGTGACTGCTGCCTCTGAAGCTGCTGCTGCTTGATCTGCTGCTGCTGTTACTGGATCTGCTGCTGCTGGGGCCACTGTTGCTGGTGCCAGAGCCGCTGATATTGCTGCGGGACCCTGCTCTTGCTTGTGTCCCATTGTTTACTCAAATTGGCATGGTAGGGTCTTGGGACCACTGCTCTGTTCGCTGGATTTGGGCACAGGTGGTGGGTTGGGGGAAGGGAGCTGCAGCTGCTCTGGTTCTCTCACTAGTCCACGTGACCTTCTACCTTGTGATCTGCTCCTCCATTACTCACTGCCACTCTCCCTTCATGTTTCTTGAGTTGCAGATAACTCCAGTGTGAGTGGAAGCTCCTCTCACCTGGCTTTTCCTGTGGCTTGAGCCGAGCCTGGCAGCTTTCTGGTGTGCCACCGCTGCTGCCGCCATGGTTGGCGGAGCTGCTGGGGCCACTTTTGCCAGCCTATGTGGGCTCTGGATATCTTCTACTTCTCCACTGCCATTTTGATTTCCTATATGCCTCACTTTTTAGTAAAAGTGTGTATTTTGCTATTTTTTTTCTGGTCTTTTTCTCCCCTATGCTGCTTTGGTGTGGTCCCTAAGCCACCATCTTAACCAGAACAACATCTACATTTGTATATTTTGTAATGGCCCCAGATATACAGTTAAGAAAAAGGGCCGCATTTTCATTAGGACATTGAATTATTTCCTTGAGCCAGTGAGCATTCATCCTTCCATGTGCTTATTGGTGCATCCCGTCACCTAAACAAGTGACCATAAACTGGAGGTGTCTAAGGTCATTTAAATCTGTTTTGTAGTCACAAACAGGTTCTGTATCAGGGACTGTTATTCATCCAGGGGGGTGGGATTGGTAATCTTGTTCATTAATCCTGTTGGCATTAACCTGAGTGGCTTTCCAACATTCATCAGGGTAAGAGTGGAGAGTTAAGGTCATGATTGATAGCACTCCAAATTAGAGAATAAATGTTAGTCAGTTATGTGAATTGTTTTCTAAAATGTTGGGGGTTTTCCAAAAAAAGAATCTAATTTTTGTTCAGTGAGGTCGATTTCATTTAATATGAATTGAACATGAACATGTGTAAGTCCATTTTGCCCCATTACTTCACAAAGTAAACATTCCAGTTTCAGGTATAAAGTTTCTACTAGACTGTGTATGAGGAGAAGATGGAAAAAGGAGGAGCAGAGAGGCAAGTGAAGGAGAGGGACGCAAAGGGGTAGAGTGCTGAAGTGGGGCAAGCAGGTGAGGCAGAGGCAGAGGATTTGGGAGATGATGAAGGGGAAGTTGAACTGGCATGGAGAGAACTAGTGAGGGGAGTCTCTGCAGAAAGAGAGTTGGTGGGTGAGGAAGGCATTGATGGGGAAGAATGGGAGCCATGGGAGATGCAAGTGTTGAATGGGGAAGGAGATTCACTGGTCAGATCAAAGGAGGAGGTTTGGATGGTTTTTGGAGGTGTGTTAGTGGTGCCCGCCTGACAGAGCAAGATTTGGGAAGTCGAGCAAAGAGAGGGATTGGAAAGGACAGCAAAGAAACTTTGGAGGTATGGCACCCCCGACCACTTTCTGTTCTGTTGGAGATATTTATGGAGCTCAGTGAGCATGTTGAAATTGAAAGTCCCAAATCCTGGCCAGTAATTGCCATTGTCTAAGTCATATGGAGGTCAGATGTCAGTGGAGAGCTGAATTAGTTTTAAGGGCTGATGCTCTTTTAATCTGAGTTCTTTAAGGTTAGCCCTGAGACAAGCAAAAGGCCAGTCCTTTGGACCTGACAATTTGTAACCCATTTTGAACTAAGGTTGATCTGAGAAGAAATGATCTGTCCTGTCACCTGGGATGTCTCTGAAGCTAAGATTGGGCAGTGAAAAGATGAGGGATTTAACAGATTAGGAAGGGGTGTAACCACATGTACTTTTCAGGGTGCCTGTGGATTAACAAAGAGAGTAGGCTCCATGAGTCTCCTATGAGATTGCACAGTCAGAATACTGCGTGGGAGACTTTCTGGGTTTTCAAGGCTCACCTGGATTAATTTTACCTTGTTCTGAAGGCTTGGAGGTTTGAAGGTGGTGGGTGAGATGCAGTCAGATGGTAAGTGGCCTTTCCTCTGGAGTTTATGAGTCTGGGGGAAAGGGGAGAGCATAGGGCGACAGAAAATGGAAACAGAGAAAGCCAGAGACCAGGCTGGGTTTATACAACAATACCAATATGGCCCCCTTGGTGGGTAAGGGTGAACAGAGCCTGAACCACTTAAGTGGGCAAAGGCCCTACAGGTTGTGACTGATGGTTATTTAACCCTTTAGTGGGTGAGGCAATTGTCCATGCTCTAGAAGGAATGAGCTGCTGGAAGAAAGGAGAGGGCTTCAGCACTGAAAACCCTTGAGTGGGGTCCCAGGTCTTTGCAGCAATAAATGTAAGGAAAGTTGAAGAAAAAGACAATGGGCCAGAACTGTGGTAGAGGAAAACATTTATTACAACTTGTGTAGGCTAGAGACTCTCTGCGTCTCACCAGAGCTGAAGCAAAGTTTCTAAAATTACAAATCAAAGGAGCAGGTATTAGTGGGAGTCTAGGGGCTGTTAAGAGTATTTTCTGAGAAATGATTCGGGGACTATGGTTTCTGAGGTGTAACACCCCAGAAGTTTCAATGCGGTTAGCAAAGGGGCCAAGAAGCAATGGCCAGGAGAGTCATACATGCTTCATACTCATTTAAGTGGGTCAAACATCCAGTTAGGATGGGCCTCACCATCAGGAGCAGGAAGGCTGGCCTACAAAGGTGCTAAGCCCAGGAAAAGTAGAGGAAGCAGAAAGCTGTTACTGAAGAATTGTTGCTTGTAGCCATCTTGGATAAGACTGAACCAGATGAAGGTTCTAGTCCATCCATGACGGGTCAAGTGGCATCTCCTTGAGTCTCTGTCCCTGCCTGTTTACCTATATAAAAAAGACTACCTTGCTCCTATTCTCTGTCAAAAGTATCTGATGTTTATTTGCTGTGACAAGAGGCCTTGCACCATACATGAGTGCACACATGGACACACACACATACACAAAAATTTATTTAAAAATATCAGAATAGTATTTCATTCAATTTTCAACAGATTCTAAATAAAGTGTCTGGTGTCCTTATGAAAGAGACAGACACAGGAAGAAGTCATGTAGAAGATAAGGACAAGGCTGTGGCATTGTATCCCCAAGCCAAGACCATCAAGGACTGTCAGGAATTATCAGAAACTGGAAGAAAGGCATGGGGCAAAGTAACATCAGAATTCTCTGAAGTAACCAACCTGTTGAATCTAGGATGTCTGATTTCAAACCTCTTGGACATCTCTACCCTTTCAGGCCTCTAGTCGGTGAACTTTTGCTATAGCATCCCTGAGAAGCAAACAAACAACACCCTCCTAGCTTACATGCCTGTAAAAGGATGAGCAAATGAGCAAGTACATAGCAACATCCTAGAGATCCAAGGAAAGGTGTGTTTAAGGACTCAGGTGCATAATAAAGAAAAGGTGTTGTGTTTATCTTTTGGAGAGCTGCCTGTTCATTTCATTGGCCAGGAAGTTTTGTGGGGCTTTTTTGGTGTGCTCTCTCATGTGTGGATTCTAACTTTTACTGTTTCTGTGTATATAAGTAAAGGAATGTGAGACAGTATGAGCTGTACTTGGACAGGAAATGAGATGGGAACAAGAGGTTAGGAGGGCAGAACAAAAACAAGCATGTAATATGATAGCAGAAAGGAAGCAAAATTGGGGCGGTGAGGACACAAAGGGGAGGGAAAGGGAGAGTGGGGAAAGATAAAAATGGTTTGAAAACACTTTAATGAACCTAATTCTTTGCATGCTAATAATATTCCTTTAAAATAAAAGATAGGAGGAGACAGAAGATGTTCCCAAAGGTCCTTCTAGAGAGGTAACATTTGACCTGAAGTGTTATTGGGGAAATTTCCCTTCCAGTTTTCGGGAAATCAACCAGAAGAGGGAACCACGTGGTGGTCAAATGCCCTCAGGTATTCCCATCTCATGATGGGAACTTGATGTATTCCAAAGACAGAAAGGAGAGTGAGGACAGAACCTGGAAGGCTAAAGTAGTCAGTGAGGCCACAGTACAGACTTTATTATAAATAACAAGGGAAATTATTTTGAAAGGGGTGGGGTTTTATGTAGTCTTAAGGCTCAGCATATCTGTGCCTCCTTCATGCACTCAACATCTGTGCAGCTAGCAGAAAACATGTGGGAAAGGGAATTCTATTTTCACAGACTAGCCCACAACCAGTGAGATTTCCACCTCCACACATGTGAGTTCAATCTGTAGCTTGCCCTCAGTGGCTTTTCTGGTCTCTTCCAGCTCCACACGGGCATCAGGCCTCATGAGGGAAGTAGAGGCAAAGTGAAGGGAGAAGGGGAGAATTCACTTTTATTTTAGGACAACCTAGTATAGAATCCTTTTTTAAATTTATTTGTTTTTATTAATTAGTTTTGTACTCAATAAATACAGTCAAGTTGGTACTATTGTTAGCCTCCTCCATATCCTACCCCTCCTCCTGGCCCCTCCTTGTTGGGGTATATGGGTCATGCATTGCACAGTTAGCCCACAGTTATGGGTAGGAGAAAATGTCCCTGTGTATCATGACCCTATGTGTGGCTCTGACATTCTTTCCACCCTCTCTTCCACAATTTCCCTGAGCCATGTTTGATTCATTTTGGGTCTGCTTCAGTGATGATGTGTTGGGAGCCTCTGTGTCTCTGGATCTCTGATTTGGTAGGGGTTGATTATTCTTTGTGTTGATCTCCTTCATCCTTGCACTGGTACCAGGTTCACCAAGAAAACAGCACCTTTGCTTGTTTCGCCAATTATTCTTAGTTTCAGCTGGGGCCCTTTTGAGGTATGATGGGTAGTTCTCTCCTTAGGATCTGTGTTTATCTGAAAAAGAGAAGCAGATTCTCCAATGGAGAGTAAAGTTAGCAACAGACAAATGGAATAAACCTTACTTTTTTATAGATAATTTAATAGGTATATGCCCTCTTGTAGCCCACAATTGGTGGTAACTTGATAATGGAGAGCAGGCTCATGTTTGGATATGGTTCTGACTTGTTTCCCAGCTCAAGGTATGAGTCCTGTTCCAGTGAGCGGATCAGTTAGCCAAATCAAGAGCAGATGTTTCCCACCATGGCTGTGCACCACTATTGCACTTGTGTGAGCATCACAACAGGTTATTTGCTACTAAGTAGATTAGACCATGAGTTGCCTAGAGAGATATTGGTCATTTTCTCCCAGTCGCTCACGTAGCACCTTCTGGCACTAGACTCACTGCCTGGGGACTAACTCTCTTCCAGCTTCCAGCCATGTCACTCCATATTACTTGTCAACTGCATATGGTGTCTTCAGCAGTAGGGTCTTACCACTAACCTTTGGTGGGTCATCAAGTACTCTGCCAGAAATCTGTTATTCTTTTAGGAAACCTTGTAGGTCTCTTTGATCAAAAGCTCATTGTGGATAAAAGTTACAGGTCAGTGTCCATGAAGAGAAGGAAGAAAAAAGATAACTAATATAAAAGAATTACAGAGAAGAGAGAAAGAGAGAGAGAGAGAATCTACAGAAGATTAAAGTCAGTCTTCATCATTCCCTCTTCAGTGCCTTGTGACTCAGGTGTTCCCTCTAAGGGCCTGGTGAAGGTTTAACCATTTGATCTGAATTTTAGGATGTAGAATATTATGGTATCATTGCCATTTTGGTCTAGATTTGTGTCCTCCACCCTCTCCTTTGCTCTTCTCTCCCTCCCCACCCATCCTATTGTCTAGTCCTCTAGATGCTTGCTGGGTATGTCAGCCTCTTGGGTAGATTCAGGTTAGGTGCTGTAGATGAGTGAGACTATGGACAGTTATCTTTCTGTGATTGGGTAAGCTTACTTAGAATAATCTGTTCTAGGTTCAACCATTTTTCTTCAAATTTTATTTTGTCATTTTCTTACAGCTGTGTAGAATTCCACTGTGTAGATATACCATCTCTTAGTTATCCATTCTTCTAGTGATGTAGAATCCTTGAGTTACATATTCACAGATATAAATAAAATAATTATGGCTTTGTCTTTACCTCTGATGTCCATGTCAAGGCTTTGATCTACATTCAGGGTGGCATGGCACTTATAAGGCTTCATACAGCATTCATGGTATCTCTGAGCATGAGACAAATAATAGTCTCTATCCAATTCAAACAATGCACTAGTTACTTTACATACGCTAGGAAGTTATCTACTATAACACAATAGAGCTAGCAGTGTTACTTATACTCTTTATGTAAAGAATCTGAGTACCAAAGAAGTTAGGTGATTTATTCCACATCACCCACAACAGAGCCACTAGCTAAGTCCAGCGGGATACTCACAGCTTGAATCCTGTGCCTTAAACAAGGCATTTCTTGCATGCCTGGGCTTTTTCATCAGCTACCTGAAGGGATTGGCTAGACTGATGAAGAACCCCTTGCCTGTCTGTAGCACAGGCTTTTCTTGACTCTGTGGAACCCCAAAGCTTTCCTGCTTACATTTCTTTGCTATTCCATTTTCTGCAACAGCTGTGTAAAAGTGAAACATGTTCCTTACCTCTCTCACTGCTCTTGAGGTTGTAATTCTTATCTTTATTGCCACCCAGACAAGGAGGAGAAAATCATTGCGTGCATGTGTTTGCTGACTTTCTCTCTAGCTCTGTTTTTGTTTTCAAAGTTAATTGAGTTACTTACATATATTTTTTTTATGAAGTAAGTTTCCATCTACCTTTAACCACAATTAACCACAATTAGTCATCACATTTGGCTTTCAGGGTTATATTAAGTCATTCATCACAGATGCTGCCGATAATAGTTAGCTCAGGCTAAATGTTTCCTTGTTCACAGTATTTATCACATCCTGTACCGGCCATGCTCGTGAAAATAAAAGGCAAGGAGGGTGTGAACCAGCTCACAGGAGCCACATAATAATGAGTGAACGAGCTGGATATACTGCAAAAGCCTGTGTGGTTGGGGGTGGTTATGACAGGCATTAATTCACTCTGTTACTGAAGGAGGGAGGGGCAGAAACTAAATACTCAGGCTTCCAAGCTATCACAGGCTGGGCAAGAGGAAGTTGGTTCTGTGTCTTGGAGCCAAGACTTCTTCCCTAAGACCATGAGCAAAACACTTACTCTTTTCCACTGAGGCTTCTCATTTGTAAAGTGGGAATTACAATATCTATCCAAAAGGGCACTTGTGAGATTTAAATGAGATCACATTTTATTTTAGGCCCTAGTCCAATGTATTAATTCCTCTCACTCAATTGTGCCTAGAAAGAAAGGTCTTCATACAAGGGAACTATATTCATCTGGACTGATCATAAAATAATAGCTCTTAAGTCTTAGACAGCTCTACTGTTGGGAGCTATGAACCAAACCTTGGCCATGTTGACAGAAACCACCATATAGCAAGTTAAGTTTCTATTTCCTCATCTAATGATCTATTACCAGAAATGAAGGAGCCATTACACCTGGGTGATAGCCTCTCCTGGTGCTGCTGGTAATTGATGAAGAAACAAAGACATTGCATTTAACGAGTAACCCTGTGATCTCTGGCTGATTATGACTCCTTCCCCCTACAACCCTATAAAACCCTATGTGTAAAAATTAAACTTCGAGACCTTGACAAATACCTAGCTTGGTCTCCTTCTTGTGTCTGTTTGCCTCCCCCATTCAGGTTAGCTTCACCTTGAGTACTTGTTCAACTCCACGCTGGCTGGGGCAAGGGGTGCCACTTGCCCTGGCAAGCGGGGAGTTGAACAAGTACTCAAGGAGAAGCTAACCTGGGTGAAAGACAAACACACACAAGAAGGAGACCATGCTAGGTTTTTGTCATGGCCTCAAGAGTTTATTCTTACATGTAGGTTTATATAGGGTTGTAGGGGGAAGGGGACAAGGTCAGGGCAAGGAGTTGTTGGGGGAAGGGGACATAGTTAGGGTAAAGATCACAGAGTTACTGGTTAAACTGCAATGCCTTTGTCTCTTCATTAGCTACAGGCAGGATGGGGGAATGTTTGGCCAGTTGTACGATCCCATTGTTTCTGGTAGTTGAATATTAGGTGAGGAAGTAAAAACTTAACTTGCTATATGGCAGTCTCTGTTAACATGGCCGAGGTTTGGTTCATAGCTCCCAACATCTAGCCTTTGAGAATGACAATTCAGCCTGCTAGGCAGCCATCTGCCCCTCGGCCATAAAAGTATCTCTGACTTTATCCAATTATGTGCAGATGTGGACCCTGCCTCTTGTAGCATTGGGCTAGCCATTGGAGCTGCCCTGAAGCACTTCACACAGGGAAATAAAAATAAAACTTGCTTTAATTGTAAAATGCCAGGTCATTTTTCTAGAGAATGTGCCACCCTTAAGGCTACATGCCCACCTCCTTCCTCCCTCTGTCCACGTTGTAAGCGTGGCAAACATTGGGCTTCTGAATGCCATTCTAAAACAGATATCCAGGGAAACCCCTTACCACAAAATCAGGGAAAGTTAACACTGGGCCTACCCCAGGGCCCTAGGATGATTCCTGGACAGAACCCTGGGGCTATCAGGTTTGTCCCCCAGTCTACCCAAAGTGTAACATCTCTGCCCTTTCCAGGGCAACCACTGGCAGTGCAGGACTGGACCTCTGTTCCACCTCCAGAACAATACTAACACCATAGGTGGGGACTCAGGTTCTGGCCACGGGAGTTTTTGGTCCCTTGCCAGAAAACACTTTTGGCCTTATCTTGGGACGTGCCAGTTCAACCATTCAGGGCCTCGCCATTTCTCCAGGAGTCATTGATAATGATTATACTGGGGAAATTAAACTTATGGACACTGCCCTTCAGGGGCCTATTACCATTTTTCCTGGCCAACAGATTGCTCAGTTAATACTATTGCCCCTCAATGATAAAACACCCTGCCAGAAACAAAAGAGAGGCCCCCATGGGTTTGGGTCATCAGACATTTACTGGGCACAAGAGGTCACTCAAGCAAGACCCCTTCTTAAATTAAAGTTAAAAGGAAAAACCTTTGAAGGTCTTATAGACACTGGTGCAGATGCCACAATTATTTCCAGTAAGAATTGGCCTGCATCTTGGCCTCTCACTGTTTCCGTAACTCATCTCAAAGGAATTGGGCAGGCCTCTAACCCCTTACAAAGTTCTGAAGTTATACAGTGGGAGGATGAAGAGGGCATTCAAGGCACCATTCAACCTTATGTGGTCCCAGGCCTGCCCATTAATCTCTGGGGCCGAGACATCCTCTTTCAAATGAAACTCATTATGTGCAGTCCTAATGAGTTGGTGGCTCACTAGATGCTTAACCAAGGCTTCCGCCCAGAACAAGGATTGGGCAAATACTCACAGGGAATGAAAGAGCCAATACCAGTTACTATAAAGACTGATCGTGCTGGAATAGGCTATGAAAATTTATCCTAATGGCTGTTGACATGCCTGTACCCCATGTAGATAAAATATCTTGGAAAACAACAGAGCCTGTTTGGGTTGCTCAATGGCCTCTGGCCTCTGAAAATTAACTGCAGCCACAATGTTAGTGCAGGAACAACTTGCTGCAGGCCATATTGAACCTACCACCTCTCCTTGGAATACTCCTATCTTTGTTATAAAGAAAAAGTCTGGAAAAATGGAGACTGCTCCAGGACCTTAGAGAAATTAATAAGGCCATGGTACCTATGGGAGCCCTGCAACCAGGCCTCCCCACTCCAGTAGCAATTCCTGCAGGATATTGTAAAATCATTATTGACCTAAAGGATTGCTTTTTTACAATTCCCCCACATCCTGAAGATCATCAGCTTACCTGTGGTAAATTTTAGAGGCCCTATGCAGAGATTCCATGAAAAATATTGCCACAAGGGAGGGCTAATAGCCCTACACTGTGTCAAAAATTTGTGGCCCAAATTATAGATCCATTTAGACATAAGTTGCCTTCCTTGTATATCATTCATTGTATGGATGACATCCTCTTGGCCAGTCCTGATCCCACTGAAATCCTTACTTGCTCCCAAGAACTTTCTAGGGCCCTTACCAGAGCTAGTCTTCAGATAGCTACTGAGAAAATTCAATTAAAACCTCCTTACTTATTCTTAGGCTTTGAACTCTTTCATAACAAAATTCTTTCACAAAAGATTCAACTTAAAACTAATCATCTAAAAACTTTAAATGATTTTCAAATACTCATAGGAGATATCAATTGGCTCAGGCCTTATCTTAAGCTAACTACTGGAGAGCTTAAACCCTTGTTTGACATCCTAAAAGGAGACCCAGATCCTGCTTCAGGCTGCTCATTAACAGCCCCCACCCTAGAGGCCCTGAAGATAGTGGAGGCTGCAATTCTGAGCCAAAGGATCACTTTTATCTCTTATGAAAAGCCTCTTCTCCTGGTCATTTGTGCCACTGACTTTACACCCACTGGGGTGTTCTGGCAGGAGGGGCCCCTCTTCTGGGTCCATTTACCCACTTCTCCACCCAGAGTCCTTACCCCTTATACCTCATGGGTAGCAGAGTTTCTAAAAATTGGACATGATCAAAGCAGAAAAATATTTGGTAAGGACCCTGATAAAATCATTCTATCTTACTCCACTTCCCAAATACAATGGTTAATACAAAATGATGATGAATGGGCAATATCTTGCACCTCTTTTCAGGGATCCCTTGATAACCATTACCCTGCTAACAAACTTCTCCACTTTCTGAGAATTCAGCCATTTGTTTTTCCTATATTAACTTCTTCCCGGCCCCTTCCCCAGGTACCCCTAGTTTTCACTGATGGATCCTCTAATGGAGTGGCAGCCTTCACTGTAAACAATCAAACCACTTCCCTACAATTCCCATTCCACTTTGCTCAATTGGTGGAACTTTTTGCTGTTTTGCAGGTTTTTCAACAACTTCCAAATACTTCCTTCAATCTGTATACTGATAGTGCTTATATTGCTCAATCCATCCCCCTTTTAGAAACTGTGCCATACATAAAACCCACTATAAACGCTACCCCTCTGTTTTTCTCCATTCAGCAATATATACATTCTAGACAACATCCTTTTTATATAGGCCATATCCGTGCTCACTCTGGACTCCCTGGGCCTCTAGCCACAGGCAATGCCATGACTGACAAAGCCACCCAGTTTGCTTTCCTTATTAAGCTTGATCCTGTGGCCCAGGCAAAAGCAGCTCATTCTGTACATCACCTTAATGCTCAAACCTTGCATCTCCTTTTTAAAATAACTAGGGAACAAGCTCGTCAGATAGTCAAACAATGCACAAACTGTGTCACCCTTCTACCCATTCCCCACTTAGGCATAAAGCCTAGAGGTTTAATTCCCAATGAGATATGGCAAATGGATGTAACACATGCTCCCTCATTTGGTAATCTTAAATACTTCCATGTTACTGTGGATACCTTTAGTGGATTCATTTTTGCCAGCCTCCATGCTGGAGAAGCTTCAAAAAATGTCATTGCTCATGTACTCAATTGCCTCGGTGTCATGGGAAAGCCACAAATTATTAAAACCGATAATGGTCCTGGGTATACTGGAAATAAATTTCAAAATTTCTGTCATCAATTACAAATTAAACATATTACAGGCATACCATACAATCCTCAGGGCCTCGATGTGCCAGGTGACTCCCCTTCCTCTCTTGGTTGCCATCAGTAATAGGACCTCTACCTACTTTAATCCTCCTACTCACAATCGGACCTGTTATTATAAATAACATGTCTTTTATACATCAACAGATTGATGCTATTAAGATGCAGCCTTTGCAGATTCATTATCACAGACTGGAGCTGACGGATCGAGGCATTGCCACTGAAGACCTACCACCTGCAGCTGTCACTCTCCCTTGATCTTACATTCTGTACTCATTTACTATACTACATACATTCTGTACTTATTTACTATACTGTTGTCCTCTATACCTCTGCTATTGCTGCAGTCTACCTGTCATGGCCAAATAGCTACCCCTCCTATGGGAGCTGCATAGGATTCAGACATATGCATATCAGCACACAATAAAGTGAGTGTGATATGGGCACCAACATGGGTGTGAGGCAAAGCACTGTAAGGGAAGGTCCCTTTCTGACCGCTTCTGAATTCCCCGAAAGAAAAACCTGACTTACATGGAGGTTGGTACCATAACTGTTATCATTAAGGCCATGCCTCACTTTGGCCACATAGGCCCTGCCTCCCCTCCCCAAAAGGTACCAAGGGCCAAAACTTGTGGGAAAAAAGACATCCCACAGGAAGAGTCAGGTCCCTACTCCCCCAGTTGGTTAATGCCCACCGCTGCAAAGCTGGCCTCCCCCTCTTTTTGTATAAAAGAAGGGAGGAGATGTTGGGAGCTATGAAACAAACCTCGGCCATGTTGACAGAAACCACCATATAGCAAGTAAAGTTTCTGTTTCCTCATCTAATGATCTATTACCAGAAATGAAGGAGCTGTTATGCCTCGGTGATAACCTCTCCTTGTGCTGCTGGTAATTGATGAAGAAACAAAGAAATTGCATTTAACCAGTAACCCTGTGATCTCTGGCTGATTATGACTCCTTCCCCCTAGAACCCTATAAAAACCTATGTGTAAGAAATAAACTTTGAGACCTTGACAAATACCTAGCTTGGTCTCCTTCTTGTGTCTGTTTGCCTCCCCCCATTCAGGTTGGCTTCTCCTCGAGTCCTTGTTCAACTCCCCGCTGGCTGGGGCACTCTACGATCTGAATCATCACATGTGTTGCATTCAGGTTCACATTGCTAGCAGAAAACACATGACCAAGAGGAGCTTGTTGGAAAAAGGGCTTATTTTCACTTACAGGCCTGAGGGGAAGCTCCATGATGACAGGGGCAAAAGATGGTATGAGCAGAGGGTCGACATCACCTGGTCTACATCAGATGGACACAAGCAACAGGAGAGTGTTCCAAACACTGGCAAGTGGAAGCTGGCTATAATACCCACAAGCCCACCCTTCAACAATACACTGCCTTCAGGAAGGTTTAATTTCCAAACTGCCATCAACTGGGGACATGATATTCAGTCAGAACATTTAAGTTCATGGGGCACACCTGAATCAAATCTCACATTTTGTTCCTGGCCCCTATAAACTGATAGCCATACATGAAGTAAAATGCAATGCATTCATCCAATTTAAAAGTACCCATAGTTGTTATCAGTACCAATGATGCCAAGGTCTTTTAACTGAGCCACAATACCAAAAAATAAAATATCCATAATGACATGGAATAAACATTCATGTGGCAAAAGATAGCATTGGACATAGCAAAGAAATATTCAGGCAACACAAGATTTAGATAGGGCAAACATCAAACTCTGTAGCTCCAAGTCCAACAACTCTAACTAGTGGTGAGTCCTTTCCCCAGCTTTACACTTCTGCTTGACTATCCGGTAAAGGAAGGGATCACCAATCACCCTATTTAAACTAAAACAAACAAGCATAAAAAGCTTCTTCATTATTATTAATCCTGTCACCTTATTTATCTTCATGTTCTTTGTTGCTGTGCTGTATATTAAATATGCCATTTTCCATACCTCTGTCCTTACAACATGGAAAACATGATAGCTAAGGTTTTCTTTGTTTTGTTGGGCCCTGTATTAATAGATCCAAAAAAATACCTGACACATAGTAGGAATGTAAAAAGTGTTTGCTAAATAAAAACACACATTTACTCATGGATTTTTTTAAATATTATTTATTTATTTAATTTTTATTAACATTTTCCATGGTTATTAAAAACAAATTCCATGATAATACCCTCCCTCCCACCCCCACACTTTCCCCTTTGAAATTCCATTTTCCATCATATTACCTCACCATCTCAATCATTGTACTTACATATATACAATAACAACCTATTAAGTACCCTCTTCCCTTCCTTTCTCTTCCCTTTATATCTCCTTTTTAACATACTGGCCTCTGCTACTAAGTATTCTCCTTCTCATGCAGAAGCCCAATCATCTGCAGCTAGGATCCACATATGAGGGAGAACATGTGGTGCTTGGCTTTCTTGGCCTGGGTTACCACACTTAGTAAAATCGTTTCCAGATCTATCCATTTTTCTGCAAATTTCGTAACTTCATTTTTCTTTACCGCTGAGTACCACTCCATTGTATAAATGTGCCACATCTTCATTATCCACTCATCAGTTGAGGGACTTCTAGGCTGGTTCCTTTTCCCAGCTATTATAAATTGAGCAGCAATAAACATGCTTGAGCACGTACTTCTAAGGAAATGAGAAGATTCCTTCAGATATATGCCTAGGAGTGCTATAGCTGGGTCATATGGTAGATCAATCTTTAGCTGTTTTAGGAACCTCCACACTGATTTCCACAATGACTGGACCAGATTGCATTCCCACCAGCAATGCAGAAGGGTTCCTCTTTTTCCACATCCCCGCCAACATTTATGATCATTTGTTTTCATGAGGGTGGCCAATCTGACAGGACTGAGATGGAATATCAATGCAGTTTTAATCTGCATTTCCCTGATGACTAGTGATGCAGAATATTTTTTTAGATGCTTATATGTCATTCGTATTTCTTCCTTTGAGAATGTTCTATTTAGCTCCAAAGCCCATTTTTTGATTGGCTTGTTTGATTTCTTATTGTTTAACTTCTTGAGTTCTTTATATATCCTAGATATTAATCTTCTATCAGATATATAGCTGGTGAAGAGTTTTTCCCATTCTGTCTGTTGCCTCTTTGCTTTTTCACTGTGTCCTTTGCAGTGCAAAATCTTTGTAATTTCATGAGGTCCCAGTGATTAATCTATGGTTTTACTGCCTGAGCAATTGGGGTTGTATTCAGAAAGTCTTTGCCAAGACCAATATGTTGAAGAGTTTCCCCTACTTTTTCCTCTAGCAGTTTCAGAGTTTCAGGTCTGAGGTTAAGGTCTTTAATCCATTTGGACTTAATTCTTGTGCATGGCGAGAGAGAAGAATCTATTTTCATCCTTCTGCAGATATATATCCAGTTTTCCAAACACCATTTTCTGAAGAGGTTATCTTTTCTCCAATGAGTATTTTTGGCATTTTTATTGACTGTCAGGTGGCTATAGCTACTTGGGCTTACATCTGGGTCCTCTATTCTGTTCCACTGATCTACATGTCTGTTTTTGGGCCAGTATCGCAGTTTTTCTTACTATGGCTCTGTAATATAAGTTAAAATCAGGTGTGGTGATACAACCAGCCTTATTTTTGGTGCTCAGTATTATTTTAGATATTTGAGGTTTTTTGTGATTCCAAATGAATTTTTGGATTGTTTTTTCTAGTCCCATGAAGAATGCCTTTGGAATTTTGATAGGGATTGCAGTAAATGTGTAGATTGCTTTAGGTAAGATTGTCATTTTCACAATATTGATTCTTCCAATGCAGGAACAAGGGATGTTTCTCCACTTTCTAGTGTCTTCTGCAATTTCTCGCTTGAGTGTTTTAAAGTTCTCAATTTAGATATTCTTTACTACCTTGGTTAGGTTTATTCCAAGTTACTTTATTTATTTATTTATTTTTGATGCAATTATGAATGGGAGTGATTCTCTGACTTTATCCTCTGTGTGTTTGTTGTTAGCATATATGAAGGCTACTGATTTCTGTGTATTTATTTGTATCCTGCTACATGGCTGTAGGTTTTGATCAGCTCTAACAGTTTGCTAGTAGAGTCTTGAGGGTCCATTATGTATAGAATCATGTCATCTGCAAATAATGATAACTTGATCTCTTCCTTTCCAATTTGTATCCCTTGTATATGTGTCTCTTGCCTTATTGCTATGGCTAAGACTTCCAAAACTATGTTAAATAAAAGTGGGGCAGTGGACACCCTTGTCTTGTTCCTGATTTTAGTGGAAGAGCTTCCAGTGTTTCACCATTTAGTAAAATGTTGGCTGTAGTCTTGTCATAAAAAGCTTTTATTATATTGAGATATGTTCCTTCTATTCCCAGTCTCTGTAGGACTTTTATCATGAAGGGATGATGGATTTTGTCAAATGCTTTCTCTGCATCTAATGAGATGTTCATATGATTTTTGTCCTTCAACCTATTTATATAATATATTACATTTATAGATTTGTGTATATTCAACCATCCCTGCATCTCTGTGATAAAGCCTACTTGGTCAGGGTGAATGATCTTTCTGATATACTCTTCTATTCTGTTTGCTAATATTTTGTTGAGTATTTTTGCATCTATGTTCATGAGGGAGATTGGTCTGTAATTTTCTTTATTTATTCTATCTTTGCCTGGCTTTGGTATCAGGTTGATGCTGGCCTCATAGAAGGAGTTTGGTAGAATTCTTTTTTTTTTTTTTTTCTATTTCCTGGAAAAGCTTAAGAAGCAATAGTGTTAGCTCTTCCTTAATGGTCTGTAAAATTCAGCAGTGAATCCATCTGGGCCTGGGCTTTTTTATTTGGGAGATTATTGATAACTGTTCGGATCTCCATGTTTGTTATAGGTCTATTTAAGTGATTAATCTCATTTTGATTTAATTTAGGT
The DNA here is from genome assembly GCF_020740685.1 of Jaculus jaculus. NCBI lineage: Eukaryota > Metazoa > Chordata > Mammalia > Rodentia > Dipodidae > Jaculus > Jaculus jaculus. Next base: position 26,919,087 of record NC_059115.1, read on the forward strand.
AGGTCATATAAGTCAAGGAAATCATCCATTTCTTCCAGATTTTCATACTTCGTGCAGTTTATGCTTTTGTAGTATGTCTCTATGATTTTTTGAATTTCTCTGGAATCTGTTGTGATGGTACCTTTTTCATCTCTGATTTTATTAATTTGTGTCTCTTCTCTCTTTCTTTTGGTCAGTTTTGCTAAGGGTTTATCAATCTTGTTTATCCTTTCAAAGAACCAACTCTTTGTTTCATTAATTCTTTGGATTGTTCTTTTTGTTTCTATTTCATTAATTTCTGCCCTAATCTTTATTATTTCTTCCCGTCTACTGACTTTTGGCTTGCCTTGTTCTTCTTCTTCTAAGGCTTTAAGGCGATGCATTAGGTCATTTACTTGCGACCTTTCTAATTTCTTAATATAGGCACTTAAGGCTATAAATTTACCTCTTAGGACTGCCTTCATTGTGTCCCAGAAATTTTGGCATGTTGTGTTCTCATTATCGTTTGACTCTATAAATTTTTTGATTTCCTTCTTGATTTCTTCATTGACCCATTCATCATTCAGTAGTGTATTGTTTAGTTTCCATGATTTTGTGTATACTCTCTAGCCTTTCTTGCTATTGATTTGTAGTTTAATTCCTTTGTGGTCAGATAGAATGCAAGGAATTATTTCAATTTTCCTGAATTTGTTAAGATTTGCTTTGTGTCCTAATATATGGTCTATTTTAGAGAATGTTCCATGTGCTGCTGAAAAGAATGTATATTCTGCAGCCTTTGGATGAAATGTCCTGTATATATCTGTTAGATACATTCATTCTATGACCTCATTTAGTCCAGATGCCTCTCTGTTTATTTTTTTCCCAGGATTTTTTACCTGTCAATTGATGAGAGTGGGGTGTTAAAGTCACCCACCACCACTGTGTTTGGTGTTATCTGTAACCTTATTTCTAATAGTATTTGTTCAATGAATTTGGGAGCCCCCATGTTAGGTGCATATATGCTTAGGATTGTAATTTCCTCCTGTTAGAGTGTACCCTTAATCAATATAAAGTGACCTTCCTTATCTTTCTTGACCAACGTTGGACTGAAGTCTACCTTGTCAGATATTAGGATAGCAACCCTGGCTTTTTTTCGTAGCCCATTTGCTTGAAACATCATCTTCCAACCTTTCACCCTAAGATAATTTCTATCCTTTGTAGAAAGGTGAGTTTCTTGGAGACAACAAATTGTAGGATCCTGCTTTTTATCCCAGTCTGCAAACCTGTCTTTTTGTTGGGGCATTGAGGCCATTGATATTAAGAGATATTATTGAAAGGTGTGTATTTATTTTTGCCGCTTTTTTTGTGTGGTTCAAGTTCTACCTTTGCTTTCTTGTGTTAACTAGTATGTGAGTATTGCTTATTTTTTCCATGTTCCTGTCTGTTGCCTCTGCTGGGTTCACCATTGATGCTGCCCCTCCTGCTGCTGTAGCTGCCAGTGCTGGAATCTCTGCTGCTGCTGCTACTGGATCTGCTGCTGCTGGGGCTGCTGCTGCTGATACCAGAGCCGCTGATGTTATTGTGGGACCATGCTCCTGCTTGGGTCCTGCTGTTCACTCAAGTTAGCGTGTCCAGGTCCTGGGACCCCTGCCCTGTTTGCTGGAGCTGGGCACAGGTGGTGGGGGGTGGGAGGGAGCAGCATCTCCTCTGGTTCTCTCAGTTTCATGTGTCCTTCTACCTTGTGATCTGCTCCTCCGTTGCTCACTGCCACTCTCCCTTTATGTTTCTTGAGTTGTGGAGAGCTCTAGTGTGAGTGGAAGCTCACCTCACCTGGCTTTTCCTGCAGCTGGAGCTGAGCCTGGTGGCTTACTGATGCGCGGCCTCCACCGTGGTTGGCGGACCTAACAGGGCCGCTTTAACTGGCCTGTGTAGGCTCTGGATCTCTTCTACTTCTCCACTGCCATTTTGATTTCCTATATACTTCGCTTTTTAGTAAAAGTGTGTCTTTTTCTGAGTTTTTTTGGTCTTTTCCCCCCCTAGGCTGCATTTGCTTGGTACCTAAGCTGCCATCTTAACCGGAAATCCTGACTCATGGATTTTTGTGGATATATCCTTGTGGTAGAACTCAAGGAAGCAGAGTCACATGGTCTTTCAGTTAGCATCTTGTTAGTGCCAGGAAGTACAACACCAAAAGCAGTTTTTGAGAGGAAATGGCATATTTTTGATTACAGACTCAAGGTGAAGCTCCATGAAGGCAGGGGAAAATGTGGCCCGAGCTGAGACTGGAAATCACTTCCTGGCCAACATTTGGTGGACAACAGCAACAGAAAAGTATGTCAAACACTGGCAAAAGGAAGCAGTGTAAAATACTCATAAGGCATCCCCCATCATTTTCACCTCCACAAGGCTCCAATGCCCAAAATGTCACGGCTGGAGACTTAGCATTCATAACACATAAGTTTATGAGGAATATCTGAAGCAACACACCACACACACTTTTGGAGCTTTGGGTTGACCTCATCAACTCTGAATGATAGTCATACTCTACTCTTAGGTAGGAGTCATGACTATGATTTTAAGGACAGGAGAAAGAAATGGTTCATGGATTAGGATATTCACATATATGGTTTGTACATAGAGGTCCTCAGTTTATCTGATATTAAGTGCTTATAAAGGAGTAGTTTAGAGGACTATGAAGATGTCTCAGGGGTTAAAGGCTCTTTCCACCAACTCTGCTACCCTAGGTTCAATACCCTAGTACCTAAATAAGACCAAATAAAAAAGTGCTGAATATATCTGGCACTCAATTGCCTGGCTGGCATGTGAGCATGGTATGCATGCACACACACAGAGGTACAAATAAAAAATTTATGTTAAAAAGGTGTGCCCAATGAAAACAGACCTACATTTATTGCAGAGTCAAGGCAGCACAGCTGTGTTTGAGCTATGATTTGTGCTCATTGTTATTGATGCTGATGTCATGATCCTATTTTCTTGATCGCTTCTGCACCTTCATTCTTAGTTTGGAAAATGAAGTTGATTTGTTTATTTAAAGATGATTTAACTTTCCATAGGAATGAATACAACTCACATTTCTTGAAGTAGTTGGCAGTGGTGGCTTAAGTACTTAAGATGTAGAGGTAGGAGGATGGCCATGGGTTAGAGGCAAGCTTGGAACTATAGAGTGAGTTCCAGGTCAGCCTGGGCTAGAGTGAGACCCTTACCTCACACCACCACCAACAACAAAACCAGAAAAGAGAAGTAATCATGCCCAGTTGAGATTCCTTGTTGTCTGAGCTGTATTGGAAGATGGTGAAAAGGGCATATATGGTAAGAGACTGAAAGTGAGAACAACCCAAAGTAAAAAGATTATGGAGCAAATGGTGCCTAGCTAGGGCAGATATGTCTTGAACAAACTCAAGCATCATACATGAGCTGTATGATGGATATGAGAAAATCCAGAAGCATTGGCTTAGTAGATGAGGAGACTTGAAATCAAGTCCATACTACTTAAACTTGTGATAGGGGAAAATGTTGCACTTTCCTGCCAAACCACATTAATGTGGGATATAGCAATGATCTGTATACTTGTTGTGAGGACATCATATTATAAATGCAGATTTAAATGTAGAGGGTAAGCCTCATAGGTCAAGCCAAGGACAGCTGTAGTTGCCATTGTTGAATATGAACAACTTGTTATTATAAAAAAATTGAAACATGGTATGGTTTTGAGACTTTCCCATGGTCACGTTGATGTGAATTTCCTATAATGAAATCTCTACAGAGTTCCTCTTAAGAAGTCTCTGTGCCATGAGCTATTGATTACTTTATCATAAGCCATTGGTATAGTATTTAGTACATAGTAGGTACTTAAGAATTAAATGATTTTACCATAATATCAAAATGTTATTTATAAAGGGTTTATCTTACTGGTTCAACAGAGTTACTAAACTCTTCCTATTCCCCAAGCTCTGATATGTAACAGTGGAGTAAATCACAGGTAATATGTAGACTCTTTTCTTCATGAAGCTTACACTCAGTTCTCAGGCTTGTACATTACAGATTGTATCAGATAGCTGTTTATGTTCACTGAGTATGAAAAAACACAATGAAAGCATTTGATTTTATTCTTTCTAGTCCACTGCTTTTCTCTTAAGAGCAATTTTTATTCTAATTATGCTAATTCTCTGGACTTAACAGTGTAAATGAACACAGATAATTCTTAAACACCTAACAAGATGAAACATAGTTTTCTTCCTTCTGATGAATGCATAATGATGTTTCTTCCATTCTAATTTTAGACACAACATTTTTTGCTATAAACAGATTTTTTAACACTATGTATTAAAGGAATGAACAGCTAAGACATTCATAGAGAAACTTTGTCTTCATATTTCATACTAATCATAGAAACAATGAGCTCCTGTTCAAGAAAGCACACTGCTTCCTCATTCTCATCAAGCATCACATCTGGAATAAGCCACCCAGGTTGGCTGCTTTAAGATCTGAGTGGGTGTTTGCTTAGTCATTAAATGTGATACTTCCCTGTTGATGGTTTAAATTAGGAAAAAAAAAAATAAAAAAGATCTGAGTGGGGCTGAAGAGATGGCTTAGTGGTTAAGTGCTTGCCTGTGAAGCCTAAGGACCCCGGTTCGAGGCTTGATTCCCCAGGACCCACGTTAGCCAGATGCACAATGGGGCACACACATCTGGAGTTCATTTGCAGTGGCTGGAGGCCCTGGCACACCCATTCTCAGTCTCTCTCTCTCTCTCTCTCTCTCTCTCTCTTTCTCTCTCTATCTGCCTTTTTCTCTCTGTCTGTCACTCTCAAATAAATAAATAAAATTTTAAAAAATTAACAAAAGATCTGAGTGGATAAATATAGCAAGCTGTGCATGCTAAAAGAGATCAACAAGACAAAATCTGTAGGCCAAGATCAAAAGCATGAATAAGTGTTCATAGCAGAAGGGACTGGATTAGACTCAGATGAGGTTTGAGAGGCTAGGACTGTTGAGGAAGAGGCACCATCAATAGACATAACAGACACATAGGTATGCTGTGTGACTTTTGGGAAGGTGTGCATGCAAACATCATTTCAGGCAACACTGGTAGTCTTAGGATACTTTTCCTGCACAGTTACCTGCAAAACAATGTTATAGGTATGATGTAAATAAAATAAAAGGACATGATTTTTGTCCTCAAAGAGCTTGTATTTTGGAGAAAGAAGCAGAAGGAAACATGCCACCAGGAACAAGTTATGAGGTAGATGCAAAGACTTGATAGGCACTATGACAAAGAGAAAACTTGTCTATTTGTTAAAGTGACTGAGAGTATTGATCATCTGGGAATAGGTGCTCTAGGATGACATTTGTGTTGACTGAATAATGAAAGCAAAGTGGTCATGTGAGAATCTGAGAAATGCTCTATAAAGATAGTTAGTTGATAAAAAAGACATAAAATTAATTCACCTAGTATGCAACCACTCCAGAGACAGGAGGGTCATGTGGAAGAGGGAAAGAGTGCCACAAGATGCAGTTACTAACAGACAGGGACAAGGTCATGAAGATCTTAAAGGGTGTTATCTAGCCACCTTTTTTTTTGAGATAGGGTCTTACCCTAGCCCAGACTTCTCTGGAATTAGACTCAGGTTGGCCTTGAACTCACAGAGATCCTCCTACCTCTGCCCCTCGAGTGCTGGGATTAAAGGTGTGTGCCACCCTACTGGCATAGTAACTTTCTTACTGCTGGGATAATATCTGACCTAAAGCAGCTGATGGGAGGAAAGGTATTATTTTGGTTTATAGTTTCAAGAGGAAGTTTCACTATGGCATGGCAGAGCAGAGGTTGGGAATCACATCTTGCACATCAGCTAAAAGATAGCAGTAAGATCGCGCTAGCTAGTACTAGCAAGCTGGACTTGAAGATCCTACCAAAGTGACACAGATCCAGCAAGGCTCCACTTCCCAAATTGTCATCTTTTGGGGTCCAAGTTTTCAAAATACAGGAGCCTATTGAGGACACTTCACATTTAAACCACCACAAAAGCAAGGTAAAAACATAGGCATGGTTTAATGCTGGACTTTTCCATTATTGACAAATATTGCCCTCTCCATCTTCTATGTGCAAGGCCTCATTTCATGATGAGAACACTAGTCAGGATGATGGCTATGGGTCATATTAACAAGGATTTGGATTTTAGAAGTAGTGATGTTGCAAAATAGTGAGGACTTGGGGTACATTTTGGAAGATGAGCCCAAAGGACTTGTGCATAGATAGAATTAAGGTCAGAGAAAAAGAGATACAAATAAAGGATTGTTTTTAATTAATTAATTAAAATAAACATTCCTGGGTTGATGCTGATGCTGATGCCATTTATGGAGACAGGGATGCCAAGCACAGTGTATATTTTTAGGATCAGGTGTGACATGGATAAAAACATGTTTTAGGTCAAGTTGAGTTTTAGATCTTCTTATATTTGTGAGATGCTGAGAAAGAAGCTACATCTTAGAGCCTGTGATTCAGGGAAGAAGTTAGACTGGAAAGGCAAATTTCAGGGCCTTCTGGTACTGGTGATATTTAAAAAAAATCAAAGCACAGAACATAAGGAAAGAGTTGTTGGAACAGAGGATAAGTTTGGAAGTAGAACCTAGGAATGTTGCAATTTAGAGAACCTATCAAGGGAAAAGAAACAGCATGAAAGGATAAAAGAAAGGGTAATTGAGGGAAACAAAGTAGGAGACAGTCTTTCACAATCTTCATCTCCAGTGATTCTTGTGAGTTCCTCGTGCATTTGTGTTATTGATACTCTGGCACACTCTATCTTGTCCCTGTTCTGTGTGCCACCAATTCAGACTTTTCAGACTGATGTACATATTTGTCTATATTTGTTTGAAAATATGAGTATTGCATAAGGCAGTGGCCACATGGTAATAACAATAATGGCCAATCAAATAACACTAAGAGTTTTCTCTATGCTATTAACTGCCCGATGCAGGCCTTTCTTTTGTTTGCAGAATAAACTAAGGGCCAATATTATTATGACAGTTTTTCCTCATATATATATTTGAAAGCAGAGAGATAGGAAAGAGAGAGACAAAGAGAGTGGGCACCTCAGAGCCTCTAGTCACTGCAAATGAAACTCCAGACGTATGTGCCACTGTTCTCTGGCTTTATGTGGGCACTGAGGAATCAAACTCAGGTCCATAGGCTCTGAAGGCAAGTGCCTTAACAACTGACCCATGTTACCAGCCCCAGTTTTTCTTTTTATTGACAACTTTTATACATGAAAATAATGTAATTTCATTGTAATTCCCTCCCAATATCTTCTTTTGTCCCTCAATTCATTCATCCCCCTTATACCAGGTTTTTAGGCAAGTAAAGTAAGGCTTATAAAGTTGATTACATTCCTAAGATCATATAATAAGTAAGTTGGAATCATAAAATTGAACTTAAGTAATTAGACCTTAAGTCTGTCCTCAAATCCCCCCAAAAGCATGTTAAAGTGTACTCTGTGATTTAGCAGGTCTAGAATGAGGCCTGAGAGGCTGAATGTCTGTCTAGCTCCTGGACAGTGTTGGTATTGCTATTTATCTACTCTCAGTAGCCAGGCTCTAAGCCTTTGTCTTGGACTGGTCCTCATGGCTGGGGGTGTATCTCCCACAGATGCATACTGAGAGAATCAAGAGCAGAGGAAACGCAGGTCAATATTTCCTGTCGGTTTAGTGGAAATCAATTCTAAAAGTTCAGCCTGACTTCCACATTGCATAACTCTCTAGTAAGGAAGATTTCAGTTGTCTTATTTTGTGATTGGGTTATTGTACAGACTGAGTGAAAGAAAACACATATCAGTCATGCTTTGCCTAAAACCTCAATCTAGAAATGAGAGGAATTTGGAGTTGGTTCAGAGATCTTTCACTTTATTATTTGACTATACTATCAAGGGAAACTTCTCCAGCTTCTTCAGACTTAACCATAAATTATGTTTTGAGTGGGTATGGTAATTTCTTTTCCTGAGGTATTTTTTTCTCCTCATTAAACTTGAACTTGTTATAACCTTAGCTTCCTTCCCTTCACCTCCTTATAACACAAGCTAAAATTCCTACACTTCACAAAGAGAGGCATAGAAAGACCAGAAAATGTAAGGGATTTGCCCAAGGTCATCCTGGGTATCAAAGATAAAAGAAGGAAGTAGACTCTTTTTCTGACTGCTGGCACACAGTCTGTCTTTGTGTAACCACTCAGTTTTCTATGCATGCATGCTTTCCAAGGAAGCAGACAGAAAGATGATCAAAGGAATGGGATTAGCAACCTCAAAATGAGTGATTTTGAAGGCTAGGTTATAACAAAACTGTGTTATTCTGCTCTTCAGAACTCAAGTGTAGTGTTTAATTCTCTGCCATGTCATTGTAGCTAGATGTTAGTGACTCTGCATTTTTATCCTTTTTGTCTATTGATCGATATAAGTCAGAATTTACCATCACATTAACCATCACCATGGAGTTTACAAGAGGGTAGATATGTGTTGGGTTAGGTAAACTATCTATTCACCCTAAGTTGGAGGTATTTGTCTGACCTTTTAAAAGTAATCCAGAGAGGCCAAGGAGATGGCTTAGCAGTTTTGCTGTCCTAAGTTCATCCCTAGCACCAATGTAATGTCAGATGCAAACTGGTACAGGCATTTGTGATTCCAATGCACCTATTACAGTGGAAGGTAGAATCTGAAGGCAGTTTGTTGGCCAGGTAGTCTGACATGTCTGTGTAGCCTGGTAGTTGCTTTGCAGCTATGAGGGACACTGTCTCAAAGGAAGTGGAACACAGACACCTTGAAGTTGTCCTCTTACCTACACATATGTACCTACCCACTCCCCCCCCACACACACAAGTAAGAAAACTTAGAAGAATGAAAAAATATCTCAGAGATATTTGAACAAATTTAAATTTTTATTGTTATTAAATATCATAAAACATATCTGTATACCTGACATGCTAATCAGCTTATTTTTTACCATTGACTCTGTCATATCTCTTCAAACTAACTACCCAGAATTTCTTTTTGTATTTGGCCTTAAATTTCACTTCCTAAATACCCCAAAAGAGAATGCTCAAATATGGAACCTGAAGCTTGGAGTCAGGCCGCCTGTAGTGTTTTGCTTAGCACACTCACTTCTTTCTTTCATAATTCACTGGTATTATTCATGTTTTTCTGGGCTTGAGTTAATCTTTGGTAGAGATTGAGGGAGCACCAGTCTTGTACTGGGTCACCCAGGCCAGAACCTGAGTGTGCTAAGTGACTGCTCAGGCCACACTGAGCATGCGGACTTGAGGGTGAAAGCAAATGAGGCCTGAGAGAGGATGTTGAGGCTCACAGCAAACTCAGCAAGCCCATAGTCATACGACAGGGGCAGGAAACTGAATTAAACAGGAGACATAGATGAAAGAAAGCAAAGATATCTGACTTTCAGCATCACTTTTACCATATGGAGGCCATATAATACCAGGTAGATATGCTTGAGTTAGGGGATAGTTTGAGTTGAAAGTGTCCCATCAAGTTCCAGATTAGCATTTGGTGTTAGGTTATAGATTCTTTTAAAAAATATTTTATTTTTATTTATTTACTTGAGAGAGAATATGAATATGGATGTGCCAGGGCCTGTAGCTACTGCAAATGAACTCTAGATGCATGTGCCATCATGTGTATATGGTTTGCATGGGTTGGGGAATTGAACCTGGGTCCTTACACTTTGCACACAAATGTAATAATCTCTAAGCGATCTATCCAGCCCATAGGTTATACATTCTTAAGAGACCCTGTCACATTTTTTTGGATCTGTCACATCCATTATCAAAGTTCTCAAAACGCAGAATGTTCCATGTATGCATTTTGTTTCCTTTTTTTCTTTTGTATATCTGCTATTTCATTCATGAAAACTGAATTTTACAATCAGACACCAAGTGAAACCTCCAATAGGAAGATGGGCTACATATGTTAACTGGAAATAAGCTATGTGGTGTCTGAAGGTCATTTTTCCATGTTTGAGTCGAGCCCTATTGCTTACAACAGTATGGCTTGAAAAGTTTTGTGACCTTCCTGTACTTAGGGTCCCTCATTAGTGAAATGGGGAAAATGATATTCCCTGACTTCTGGGATCCATCATGAAGTGTGCAAAGCATTCAAACCAAAGTCTAGTACTTAGTAGGCTGCTTACCAGATGTTAATGTATTAGTTATTAACTGTAACCAAACAATGATAGTGCCAGCCAGGGTTAAACTTGAGAACCTGAAGCTCTAGGATAAAAAAGATGGATAGTCAGGCAGACAGTAGATAATAGGTTGCGTTACATGGAACTTCTCTATGATTATTGAGCTGGTTCAGAAGTGTCTATAAGGCTGTCCTCCACTGTCTGTCCTCCACTGTCAGAGCCTAAAGTCCACCAGGAGGCATTTAAGAAAGGAAGATAATGAGCAGGCTGAATCCCACAGCATGGGATGGAACCCCTCTTGTATAAAATACAAGCCATTTCTATTCTTGTTGCTTTTGGCAGTGGTGGTAGCAAGGGTATTTTGCAGAAGCTGGGTGGTCATCACAGAGTAAATATAGACCTGAGCTGGAATGAGAGAATAAAAGGTGGGAGCCAGTGGAAATTGGGGAAACTCCAAACCCAGCTGCAACTTCAAGACAGCTCAGTACAAGCAACCAGATCAGTAATAAGAATATGAGCTACACATTAGCACTGAGAAACCTCCTACGGATCTTTCTTGTGGTGCATACTACGGAGAAACAAAAGAAAGGAAATCTGAGAATTGTGATTCATTGCAAGGGACAAATAAAACTATGATTTTGACAAACCAAATCACTTTAGCTAATTTAGGAATATGCATACTAATTTAAAATGGTATCACCTTCAATTTAAATGATGTGACAGAAAATTAATTTGAAAGACTATGCAGTTTTCTTTCAGGTTAATACTGAGGTCACAAGAACATGGAATTTTCTTTATTAATTATGTACCTACTCAGTGTAGCACATGTTGGTACCATCGTTAGCTTCCTCCCTGTCCTCTCCCCTCTGAAGGGACCCTTCACACTGGGGATTGTGGGTTGTGCATTGTGGGGGTAGCCATCAGTTATGGAGAAAAGGCAATGTCTCTGTGCATAATGTCCCAACTATGGCTCTAACAATCTTTCCACCCCCTCTTCTGCGAATTTTCCTTAGCCATATTGGGTCAATTTTAGGTCTACTTCACTGAAGAGGTCTTGGGGGCCTCTATGTCTCTGGATCTCTGGTTTGGTAGGAGTTGAGTGTTCTCTATATCTCCTTCACCCTTGTGCTGATACCAGGTTCACATCTGTTATCTATTACCTTTTTGTAGCTTTCAGCCCTGAAGGGAAATTAAGTCCGATTTTCCTAAGACTTTCATGAAAGACACAGATAGATTCTTATACCTTCCTGCACTATGATATTTAGCATATATTTCCTATCATCAGGACTACAAAATAGCTTATTCCATGTTCTTGCCCTGGTTTCATACTCAAATCAGAAAGAAGAGAAGAAGGCAGAAAGGAATTTCCTATGCCTGGGAAATACTTTCCCAATTATCAGGAGACTATAGAACAACATCAAATATTTACCTGTAGTATCAAAAAGGAAAGAAAATGGCCTTATTTTATTTTATTTTTTTACAAACCTGCTAGAACTTAAAACAAACTAGCACTTTGCTAGTAAGGAAACGGGAATAAACAGATATTAGGTTGGTATCTGTCACTGACTGATAAATAAAAGGCTAGAGTTCGGAGTTTAGCATAAGCTGCTGAAAGAGGAGACTAGTTTTTTGGAATATGGTAGTCTTGGCACAAGTGGCTGAGACAAAAGTAGTGTCAAGATATATTTAAATGAGCAGATTGACTAGATGTAGATAGGTCTTGTGAAAAGGAAAATATCTGAGCATGCTTGATTTAAGAGCAGGATTTTGAAGTAGCTGGACTTGGTGACTGGAAAATAGCCCTCAGGCTTCAGAGGTGTGTGAGGATATATGGATCATCTGATAAAAGTGGAGCAGCAGTGTCTAGCACTTTGAATGATTGTATTTTCTTAGCTACTATAATTGGAATAAATTGTGGTATGTGTCTTGGATTTGCAGTACATGAGTTGTGATATAAAACTGAAGAAATGGGAAAGGCAGGGATAGGATAATTTCAACCCTTTGCACCTCAGTGTATACCAACCCTTGATATCTTTGTTATCCATTGTTCTAACAACCACCTAGAATCTTATGTAAGAGTTGTCAATTGCTCTCAATTTGGCTAACTGATCCACTCAGTGGTACTAGACCCATAGCTGGAGCTGGGAAACAAGTCAGAACCATACCCAAACACAAGCCCACTCTACAATATCAAGCTACCATCAATCACGGGGTATAAGAGGGCCTAAACCTACCATATTGTCTATCAAAAAAGTAAGTGTTATCTCAATTTTCCAGGTGCTAACTTACTCTCCGTTGGAGAATCTGCTTCTCTTTTCCAGATAGATGCAGATCCTAAGAAGAGAGCTGCCCCAACATACCTCAAAAGGGGCCCAACTGAAACTAAGGACAACTGGCGAAATAAGCAAGGGTGATGTTTTCCTGTGAACCGGATCCCAGCACAAAGGGGAAGGAGACCAACGCAGAGAAAAATCAACTCCTACCAAATCAGAGAGCCAGAGCCTCAGAGGCCCCCAACACCTCAGCACTGAAGCAAACCAAAAATGAACCCAACATGGCTCAGGGAAATTTTGCGGAAGAGGGGGCGGAAAGAATGTCAGAGTCACATGTTGGGTCATGATTTGCAGAGACATTTATCATACCAATAACTGGGGGCTAACTCCACAATGCACGACCCATTTTCATTAACAAGGAGGGTCTAATGGGAGGGGGTAGATCACAGATGAGCCTAAATAATGGTACCAAACTGCCTGTATTTACTGAAAAGAAAACTAATAAATTAAATTTAAAAAAAAAATAAAAGAGTTGCTTAGCTTTGTCTATTGCTTCCTGGCCAGGGTAATTAGCTTTTTGCTTTTTCAGATTCCAGAAATTCCTAACTCAGACTCACTGTGAGGCAAACTGATGTTGTAGAGAGTCAGATTCCAACATCACATGGAAATGGCTTCAAAAAAAAAAAAAATCTGTTTCTCATCAGCAATGTGACTCTGAATGACTTAGCTCCTCCCAGAAAGTTTTTACAAATGCAAAACTGGGACAATCATTCTTATACCACAGGGTTTCTGAAAGGAGAATCAGGTTAAATTAAAGAAAATATAGCACACAAAATGGGATCTTCAGACAGAGGACATATACATTCTGTTCTGTGCTTACTCGTCCATGGAGTTAACAAAGGATTGTGTATTATTCAGTCTGAAACTATCCCTTGATACTAACTTTTCCCCATAGGCCTGGCTGTCACAGGTTTGTTCATCCTACTTTGTCTTTCTCTCCTCCCATCTCTCTCAAAATATTATTGCCAGTCCTCTGCTTGCTATTGCCGTATCCTGTCACTGCCAAAGGGCCTGAGGATTTTCTGTTTAGAGTATTCCATGATGTAAGATAAGTAGTGTATTCTACAGTGTTGCAAAAAATCCTGGAATGATGTAATAAATAAAAGGGAGAAGAGGAGAATAGTAGCCAAGAAGTAAGGAAGGAATTTTCCTTGAATCAAATTTCAATGGTAAAACAATGAGTTGTAAAAATAGAGACCTTTTATTAAATGACACACAAGGGACCCCTCTCTGTTCAACCTGTGTCAGGATTTAGCAGGGTCTGCTGAGATAAGGGGCTGGGTTTAGTGCTTGGCTGGAAGGCTCTCAGGGACTTGAGTTGTGCTTTGCACTTAGAAAGTGTCCTGTCATCAGGTTAATCAGAGAGCCTTTTCCTTGTGACAAATGGGTAGTTTTCTTTAATCTCCTGAAGCCTCTGATCAATTAACTGCTATTTAAGCCAATCAAGAAAATTGAGATATGGGGTTTAATTAGCTTTCTGGAGGTCTTGCACAGCATCAATCAACAGAGAATCCTAAAAGTGGGCTTGGAGCAGAATTGGTAGATGTGGAAAGAGTTGAGAAGATGTGCATACAGGTGTGTGTGTGTGGATGGGGAGGCAGCATTTGTTTTCATCTCTCTCCTATTCTTTGCTAATATTTAGAATATTCTCTTTTTCCTTCAGCTTAATGGAGTTCTAACCCAGTGTGATTATTCAGCCTTGTCCTTCTCTCTCAAGTGCCCTCCAGCCATCTGCAGTTTGACATCTGAAGTTCTCTGGGATTTAAACTATTTCTGACCCAGCTTATTTACATGAAACTTGCTGTTCTGAGAGAAAATGAATGCCACTTTGAAGGAACCTTGGCCATCTTTCTTCCATGGTCAGCCCAAGCATGTTGCACACTAGTTTTCAAGCTAGTGGAAAGCAGGAGCAAGCTGCTATTCTTGATAGCTTTGGTTGATGTGGGTGTTTCTGCAGCAAAGTACCATGAATGAATTGGCTGAAAGCCTTGCACACATATCTCCCTGCAGGGCTGGATGTCAGAAGCCTGAAATGGAGCTATACCTAGATGTGATCTCTGTTCTGCACCTGCTGAAATTGTTGGGGGTGAAGATGTCTCTTGCTTTTCTTCACTATTTCTATCTCTTGCAAATCAAAACTCTAGACAGATAGTATTTTTAAATATCTTTCTGACTTAGCCTCTGCTTTTGTCTTCATTTCTTCTCTGGCTCTGACTCCAACACCCTCTCTTTCTTAGAAAGACACTTGGCTTGCATTCTGATCATCCAAAATAATGTTTCCATCTAAGGAAACATTTTTTTAAACATCTGAGTAAAATTCCATTGTGTATGTGTACCACAACTCATCTGTTGATGGGCATCTAGGCTATTGTGAATATAGCAGCATTAAACATGTCTTTTAATTCTGAAGGCAAGTGAGGGCATGTCTGGGACTTCTAGTATAAGCAGTGGAGGACTACTCAGTTCTACAAGAGGTTGTTTTAGAGAAGAAGATGACGTTCAAGTGCTCATTACAATCCTGGCATTTGCATATATTGCAGGCTCCTTTTGTGAAAATGCAGGTTCTGGAATCTGGAAAAGAGTGCAGGAATGCTTGCTGGTCATGAGCCACCATAGTATTAAACAGTCATCATAACTCTGGCTAAGTGCGTGATAAGTATTAGTTTCATTTGCAAGGTCATAGGGTACCTAGCAATCACTTTGAATGGATGTTGTTAATTATTTCAGTCCTCATGCTATGTATTTGACTTTGCAAATGAAGGAAGTGAAGCTGAGGGAAGCAAAGCCATGTGCCTTGTGGGTCTTATTTGACAGTGTGGTGCACTGAACCAAATTGTGTTTATCTCCATGGTCCATTTCTGTCTTTCCAAAGAGTAAGTGCTGATTAACACATTGTATGATATTTCAAGTGTGGATGTATTGAAGGTTCAAGTGGTTTAAATATTAAGTTATAACATAGGCAACATTCCTCTGGAATATGGCCAGATAAGAAAAGAGGTAAAAATCTTGCCACATCGCAGAAGACATGGGACCAGAGGACAAGTATTTTCCAAGGACAGGGGCATGGACAAAAGTGGAAACAGGATAAATGGCTGGGATATTTTGACAGCAGGTCAATCTTTGTTCAATGCTAAACTGTCATTAGAATTGGTATGGAATTTTTCTTTGTAGAATTCACAATTAGTAAGAAGGTCTTAGGAATTCTATGAGCCTATTGTGGCCAGAAGCAGTAACAGTAATAGGATGAATACAGTCATATCAATAGTCATATCTTCTAGTACATATTGAGTAATATTTTAAGCTAGGAATTATGACATTTAAATAAATGAAATAGATTAATAAAAATAAAAATGTCAGAATTTGTCATTTAATTTGCACAACAGCCTCATAAGACCATTCTGCAGATAAACAGGCTTCAATAGCCCAGTGGTTACATAATTTTCCCAAGAAACTTATCTAGTGAGTTATACATATGGGATGGAACCCATATATTTTGATTTCCCAGCATGCGTTCTTAACTTCTTCCCTACATGACTTCTGGAAGGAAGCTGTCTTCTGTTATGAAATTGAAAATAATTGTGGCTGCATAAAATCTAGTCTTAGTCTTTCAGAAGTAGGTATGTACCTGTAACAGCATTGCAATTGACACAGTGCTTTTACCCTCTGTAGATTTCCCAAGAATACTATTACATGCAATTCTCATCAGTAACAGCATGTCCTAATCCTACCCATAGTTAGGACCAGTGCTTTAATGTTATATAAACACATATAGCCATTTTCATGGTGATTGCAATATATTGTTATAATAATAATAATAATTATTATTATTATTAACAGGATGTTTCATATGGATTCATCATGTGTTAGTACCCTCTTTTTCCTCTTTTCTGCCTCTATTCCATTACAGATGCTGTTCAGTAGGGTTGCAGGGATTCCCCATAGGGCTGTAGTTCATGCATTATGGGAGCAGTAGTCAGTTTCTTTTGGGGGAGAAGGGAGAGCAGGGCATGCCTCTTTGCATGATGTCTCAACCTGTGGCTCTCTTACAATCTTTCTGTTCCCACTTCCTCAAAGTTTCTTGAGCTGTGGTGGGTGAATTTTAAGTCTGCTTCAGTGATGAGCTCTTAGGAGCCTCTGGATCTCTTCTTTGGAAGCTGTTGAGTGTCTTCAGGGTCTGTCTCCTACACCCTGGCACAAATGATCAGGAACAGCATGGAAGCAGCACTCTTGCTTGTCTCCCCATTCCTCTGTGTATTCAGCTGTTACTAGGTTGAAATGTGAGGGGTGGCTTATCTCCTCCACTTTCATTACCTTCTGAAAAAGAAGAACAGATTCTCCAATGGAGAGTGAAGTCAGCATAGTTTAAATGGGATAAGCATTATTAATTTTGGGAGAATTTGATGTATGTAACCCCCTCATTTAGCCAAACATAGTGAAAGCATGACACTGGAGAATATATATAGGATTCTGATCTGGTTTCCAATTCCAGATATGGGTTCCTTTACACTGAGTGGATCTCTTAGCCAATCCAAAAGCTATTGGTTACCCAGTGAGGCTGTGTGCAACTATTGCACTGGTATGTACATTGTATCAGGGTGCTTGGTTCTGAGTAGCTTAGACCTCTGGTTTCTCAGACCATTGTTCACCATTTTCCCCCAGTAGCTCATGTAGCGCTTTCCAGCACTAGACAGGCTAACTGTCTGGGGACTGGCTGTCTTCTGAATTCCACCCAGGTTTCTACATAGTCTGTGTCAGCAGCATATGGTGTCTTCACCAATAGGATCTTAGCTTTTTTCTTCAGGCAGGTAATCAAGTGCTTTGGCAGAAAGCTGTCTTGATTTGGGGACCTTGTAGCTCTCTTTGATCAATAGCTCAATGTGGGTAGCAACCAATCTCTGGTACTGGGAGTTACAAGTCAGAGACAGAAAAATAAATCTTTTACGCTTAGGCTTTATACCACCCTCAACAAAGCCCTACTTTTCAGGTGCTCCTCCTTATTCTTTTTGAGGGTTATATCTTTTAGGTTATCTCCAAGGGAAAGGTTACTATGGTATCAGTTCATTTTGGGCTTAATTTTGAGTTTGCTTCCTTCATTCCCTTTCCATCTCCTCCCCCCAAGCCCTTCCATCAGCATTGTCTGGGCCCTGAGCTGCATATCAGGAATGACAGCAACTCGAGCAGGTACAGGTTAGGAACCACAGATAACTAACACCATGTTGTGTTTGTCTTTCTGTGATTGTGTGAGATCACTGAGTATGACCTGTTCTAAATCTGTCCATTTTTCTACAAATTTAATTGTATCTTTTTTTTTTCTATGGCTGAGTAGAATTCTATTGTGTAATTGAACCACAACTTTGCTATTTGTTCATCCAATGAGGGGCATCTGGGTTGATCCCAGTTCTTAGCTATAATGAATTAAGCAGCTATAAGCTGATATTCATTTTAGAATTAAGGAAGAGAATTTTTTTTTCTGTTTCTGACCTGTAACTCCCAATGCCAGAGATTGGTTGATACCCACATTGAACCATTGATTGGAGAGAGCTATAAGGTCTCCAAATCTATCCATCTATCTATCTATCTATCTATCTATCTATCTATCTATCTATCTATCTATAATCAATATATATATGATATATATAATATATATATTATATATAATCAATATCTATATATAATCAGTAAATAATCATTTTAGATATAATTTTATATATAATTGGTATATATGTATATATGACATATAACAAAAGACACTCATTTTTAGAGTGCAGTGGTGGAGAGAATTTAGGCATGTACTCCCATAGTCTAGACATAGAACATTCCATTATCCCAAAGCTCCCACCTACATCTTCTTATGCAGTTAATCGCACCACACCCTCATGGTAGGCAAACGGTGATCTGCTTCCATGGGCTAAAGTTCAGTAGCTAAACCATGTTCCATCATCATCCTACAGTTTGCTATATGTTCATGATTGTTGGACATAAATGATTTCTCACTTCCCTAGTATAAGTTAAAATTCTTGTTAACACTTCTGATGATGTTTTTGAATAAACACTCATACATGCAATCTTAGATCAAAAGGTATGAGTTTCTGTAAACTCTCTTCATTTTTATTTAGGAATCTTTAATTTACTTAAAGCTCACACAGGTCTTAGGGGTTATTTTGTCTCTATTTCTCCCTACACTCATCTTACACTCATACAATAATATATTACTACAGCACAGTTTTCAAAGATAGCAGCCAGTAATGGTGCACTTACCAAAGTGATATTGTGAATGGATGAATTCACTCAGATTTTCACTTTTCCTGCTTCTCTTCTAGAACCCATCTAGGATACCACATTCCATGGGATTGTCCTACTTACTGATCTCTGTTAATCCCTGAGAGTCTCTTTATCCTTCCTTACCTCTCGATGACTTTGACAGTTTTGAAGAGAAGAGTACTGTTAGATGTTCTGTGCAGCATCATTTAAATAAGGTTGCCCTGTCTTCTCATTGCTTACACTGGAGTTGTGTGCTTGGGGAAAGAATACTTCATCAAGATGACATATCTTTTCTTTACATTCTTACTAGAGTACATGACTTTACCACATTTGTCAGACTGACTGACCATGCTTACTGTGTCAGAGTTGTTTGGACAGGTTTTGCCACTAGAAAATCTCTGCTGTTTCCCTTTCATGTGTTCATTTTCTTTTCCTCCTTACCCACCAGCTCCTATTCTTTTCACTACCATTTTACCTTTCTTTACTTTCTCCACCACCTTGCCAGCTTTTCTTTCTAAAAGACATTATAGACAAATGGTTATAACTTAGTGAAGGGTGATGCTGAAAATCCATTTATAAAAAGCCATATAAGTTGAATGCATAAGTTAACAGATGCTCAAAACTTCCCATGGCAGAATTGATACCATTACCTCCATTTGAAGATGAGAAAACAGAAGCTCCCTATGTCATCTAAGGTCATACTCCAAGCATGAAATAAAATCTTCAGTCTACATCTGCCATCCCCAGTACAGCTGACTACCACATACCCCTGGTTAACATTGATCCCACAATATAATTTCCTTCTGAATTTTCCAGTGTATTATCTCTGAAAACATCTGTGGCAGCACTTTATATCTTTTGAAAAAATTAACAGAGAAAACACATTTTCTTGAAGCTATTATTTATGGGAAGTTAACAGCCAGGGTTATAGGTTAGTGTCGTGTATTGCTGAAGAATTGCCATTTGTTTTTCTTCTCTAACAAAGATAATTGAAAAAAAGGGAAGTGGGTACTCTGGAATCCTTAACAACACATATTCTAAACCCTGGAGGTCCAAGACCTACATTAAGGATGAATAAGAACTGCTCGCTTTGTTCCACCTCCTGAAGTTCTTTGTACATTAGTCATGTTCCCTACTTACCCACCTAACATGAACTCAGAGTCCAGAGTACTGAACACCCCTCTCTATAGCACATCCCATTCACACCTCAGATGACAGACCATGGGTCAGCCTTTAAATCTGAATCCTTTTGTTGAACCTGCTCAAATTTATTTTCCTTATGATGAAACATGAGCTATCCAAATACTGCCAAAGAGACAGAATGAAGCAGCAGAAATAGCCCAGGTTTCATGAAAAAAATGGATGTGTCCTCCCACATGGTCCTTCTCTGTGGTGGTTAATTATGTCAACTTTATGGGGTTTAGAATCCAATGGTCACAAATCTCTTGGCTTATTTGTGAAGGAGTTTATATACTAGACACATTGCAATGGGAAAACCCACCCTAAATATGGGTGGCACCATTCTATGGGGTGTGTTCCTATAATGTATGCAAAAGAGAAAGGGAACTGAGAACCTGCACTCATCTTTTTCTGCTTCCTTACTGTGGCTGAAATATGACCAACTTCTCATAGCCCTGCTGACACACCTTTCTGGCCACAATGTTACCTTAAACTGTAAGTTGCTTTTATCAGGTATTTTGCAACAAAGAGTAAAGTAGCTAATACCTGCTCCAAGCACCACTCTATAGATGTGGCTGCAGATGGTTCTCTCCCCGCCATGTCTAAGTTATAACCAATGGAAGTGTAAAACACTTTTCTGGCCTTAGGAGACAATAAATAGGACTGATATTAACAAGAGCAATAGTTTGTGAGGTACGTTTGCAATAGACTTTCAAACACGACCCATCCTGTTGTCTGTGTAGAGTGAGAATGAGAACTTAAGGGAAGACAACAATTAACCCTCATTCATTTCAGCTTTCTTCTCTCATCATATATACCCTGCATCTGTACCATATTCTTTACATTCAACTGCTAAGTACATTAACTATTTTACTGAGAAAACAGAAACAACAAAAGCCACAATTCATTCTCTTAAACTATTTACTAATTTCCTTTCCTTTTCTCTTCTTGTAAGGGTGGGGGCAGAGTGTCATGTAGCTCAGGCTCACCTGTATGTAGTCAAGGATGACCTTGAACTTCTGATCCTCCTGCTTTTACCAACTGAGAGCTATGGTTATAAGTCTGTATCATGGTGGCCAGTTAATTTGTTTCTAGGAATCAAACCCTGGTCCTTTTACATTCTAGGCAAGCACTGTACCAATGGACCTACATCTCCAGCTCCTCCGTTAACTTCTGGATGTCAATTATCTTTGCTCCTCTCTAGATTTGACCTTTCCCTATAAGCACTTGCCCTCATTACCCTGTGCTTCACCCAAGGTCCCATCCTTCAAGTTTTCCCCCTTCTTTCTTCTGCATCAATATTCTTGTTGTTTCCCCTGAAATATTATCATCAACATAAAACACTTAATTTGGTCATCTAGAAAATGCTTATTTTCACTTCCTTCTTCTAGCTATCACTTTCATTTCATTTTCTTTGTAGGAAAATATTCAAAAAGTGGTTCATAAACTTGATATTTTCCATGTCTCACCATTCACTGTGTAGCATCCTGTGATCAAGGGTGACTCTGTGTATTCTACAACTCTTCCTTAAGTCACTATGACTTCCCATGTGCTAGCTCCAGTGATCCATACTCATCTGACCAATTATCAGTATTTGGCATTAGTCACTTTGTCCTCTTTGAATTATTGTTTCCCATTTAGATTCCCAGAAATATATGTTCTTCATCTTGCTCCTGTGCTCACAAGCATCTCCTCACCATTCCTTACTGTTTTATTTGCCATGTTAAGTGCCATGGAAGAACAGAGCCCATCTAGAGGTCTGATAAACATTTCTAAGTATACTGATTAATTGCTAATTTAATATTTACTGATATTAAATTCCATCAGTATATTTCTGCACCATTCATAATGTTATTGTCTCATCCAAAACAATTTCTTGAAATTCATATGGAGGACTGTTCATTGGGCATCTTAATTTGGATATGAAATGCATATTTGAAGGTTGACATGCATAAACCTGAGATGATCTCTTTTTGCTCAACTTCCATAGTCTTACTATTGAATACAGCTTAGCCAGGAAGTTCATTGCCTTAGATTACTAGGTGCAGCAGAAAGAAAACTACTAATATCATATTTGTACCATGGCAAGTTCATGAGGAACTCTGTAGATTCCCCAGTGAATTGTAAATGTCCTTGAACTCAATCCACAATAACCCACTCACTTTCATGTACTCTTCTTTACCATCACACATGAGCCTGTACTCCTCCACTTCACCCTCACAACCTCATCCTCACACATCTCCCTGCACTGATCAACTTCACGCTCTCTGTATTCTACCACGTCACCATCAGTCATCTCCCTGTGCTCAGCCACTGCACCCTCCATTTCGCCCAGACCCATTCCTCTGTACTCCTCCACTTCACACTCATACATGTCTCTATATTCCTCAGACATCTCTCTGTACTCCTCTACTTCACCCTCACCATCTTCCTGTGCTCCTCCACTTCACCCTCACCATCTCCTTGCCTTCCTCAGTTTTACATTCACCATCTCCCTGCACTCCTCACTTCACCCTCACACATCTTCCAGTACCCCTCCAGCTTGCCATCACACATCTCCCGGCAATCCTCCATTTCACCCTCATACAGCTCCCCACACTCCTCCACTTCACCCTCGCACAGCTCGCTGTACTCCTGCACTTCACCATCCACTTCAAATCCACTCACCTCTCTGTGCTGCTACCTTTCACCCTCACAGATATGCCTGTCCTACTCCACTTCATTTTCACCCATCTCCTTGTTCTCTCAACTGTACAATCTCCCATCTCCCTGTGCTCTTCTACTTCATCATACATATCTCCTTGTACACCTCCATTTCACCATCACCTACCTCCCTGTCCTCCATTTCACCCTCAGACATCTATTTATACTCACCTATATTACCATCACACACTTTCTTGTTCTCCTAACCTTCACTCTCACTATCTCCTCATTCTCCTCAGTTTTGCCTTCACCATCTCCCCATACTCTTCCATTTCACCATCACATAACTCTCTGTACTCCTCCACTTCACCATTACAAATCTCCCTGTACTGCTAATCTTTGCCCTAACACATCTCCCTGTACTCCTCCATTTAACACAAACATATCTCTCTGCATTCTTCCACTTCATCCTCATGAATCTCTCAGTATACACATCCAATTCACCTACATCATCTCACATTACTCTTCAACATTATGCTCACACATGCCCCTGCACTCCTCCGCTTCACCCTCACATATCTTGATGACTTCTCCAATTCATCCTCTCCCCTCTTTCTGTACTCCTCCACTTCAACCTCAGACAACTCTGTACTTCTCCAATTCACTCTCACATATCTCCTTGTACTTCTCAAATTCCTCCACTATACCCTCACGAATGTCCCTATATTCCTCCATTTCACACAAAGTTATCTCTGTCCTCCTACACTTCACCCTCAAGAATCTCCCAGTACACCTCCAATTCACCCACACCATCTCACAGTACTCCACTTTACCCTCATCCATCTCCCTGTTCTCATGTTTAGAGTCACCCATCTCCCTGTACATTTGTTCTTCACCATCACCCATCTCCCTGTTCTCCTCCATTTCACCATCACCCACCTCCCTGTCCTCCACTTCACCCTCCCATTTCCCTGGACTCCTCCTCTTTACCCTCACAAAGATTTCTGTACTCCTCCATTTTACTCTCAACATCTTGTTCTCCAGAACGTTACCTTCCCCATAACCCTGTACTCCCCCACTTCACCCTCACATATCTCCCTGTATCACTCCTACTTGCTCTCACTCATCTCCCTCCACTCCTACATTTCACCCTCTTGAGTCTCCCTGGACTGTTCCCCTTCACACTCACAAATCGTGCTGTACTCCTACACACCCATCTCTTTGTATACCTCCATTTCACCCATATAAATCTCCCTGTATCCTTCAACTTCCCCACATCCATCTTTCTGTACTCCTCCACTTCACCCTCCCAAATGTCCTTGTACTTCCCTACTTTACCCACATTCATCTCTCTGTTCTCCTCCACTTCACCCCCACATATCTCCCTGAACTCCTCCATTTCACCCCTACATCTCCCTGTGCCTGCCCAGTTTACCCTGACACATCTTCCTGCACTCTTCCACTTTATCCTCAGACACCTCTCCTTTATTCTTCCCTTCACTCTCAGACATCTCCTTGTTCTCCTCAACTGTATGCTCACACATCTCCCTGCACTCTTCGAATTCATTTTTACACAATTCCCTTACTCCTCCACTTCACCATCAACCATTTCCATGCCCTTCAATTCACTCAGTCTTCTCTCTGTACTTGTCTACTTCACCCTCATACATCTTCCTGGACTCCTTCATTTCCCTATTACATATCTGCCTGTACTTTTCCACTTCACACTCATGCATCGAGCTGTATTCCTCAACTCCACCCTCACACTTCTCCTTATAATTCTCAACTGTACCCTCACATGTCTCCCTGTACTCCTCAACTGTACCCTCACATATCTCTGTTTTTTTGTTCATTATTTATTTATTTCTTTGAGAGTGACAGACACAGAGAGAAAGACAGATAGAGGGAAAGAGAGAGAATGGGCACGCCAGGGCTTCCAGCCACTGCAAACGAACTCCAGACACATGTGCGCCCCCTTGTGCCTCTGGCTAATGTGGGACCTGGGGAACCGAGCCTCGAACCAGGGTCCTTAGGCTTCACAGGCAAGCACTTAACTGCTAAGCCATCTCTCCAGCCCTCATATATCACTTTACTAACCTGCACATTACCCTCAAACATCTCCCTGTACTCTTGAACTTCACCCAGACACAGCTCTCTGTACACTTCCTCTCCACCCTCACAAATCTCCCTGTGTCCCTTCACTTCACCCACACCCATCTCTGGACACCTGCACTTCACCCTGACACATCTCTCTGAAGTCCTTGACTTCACTCTCACACTTCTCCCTCTGAGCACACGCTTCACTCTCGCTCCTTTCTCTGTCCTCCTCCACTCCAGCCACAGCCACCACTCTGTACTCCTGCACGCCATCCTCAGACACCTCCCTGAACTCCACACTTCACCTCATCCATCCTGGCTCTCCTCAAGTTTGGAGCCGTGCGTCTCCCTGTGCTCTTCTACTTCATCATCACACATTTCCCTCTCCTCCACGTCGCCTCACCCATGTCCTGGTTATACTCAACTTTACAGTCACTCACCTCCCTGTGCTCTTTAACTTCATTGTCACACATTTCTTTGTACTACTCCACCATCTCCCATCCGCTTGTCCTCCACTTCGCTCTCAGATTTCTCTCTGTACTCATCCACTTCACCCTTACAAATCTACCTGTATTCCTCAACTTCACCCTCACACACCTCCCTGTAGTCCTCAATTGTTTCCTCACGTACCTTCCTGTTCCCTTACACTTTACCCCAAAAAGCTCCCTGTACTCCTGAACTGCACAATCACACACCTCCCTGTACTCTTCCACTTTACCTTCACACATCTCATTGCACACCAGTACTTCACCCTCACACATCTACCTGTACTCCTCCACTTCATCCTCACAAATGTTGGTATCCCCATCCATTTCACCCACACCCGTCTCTGTATTCCTCCAGTTCACTCTCAGCCACCTCTTTGTATTACTCCACTTCACCCTCATAAATCTCCCTGTGTGCCTAACAATACCCACACATATCTCCCCGTACACCTCCACTTTACCCTTATAAATCTCCCTGTGTGCTTTAACAACACCCACACATATCTCCCTCAACACCTCCACTTCACCCTCACAAATCTCACTGCACTATTCCCCTCCAGCCACACCCATCACCCTGCACTCCTCAACTTCAACCACAGGCATCTCTCTGCACTACCCAGCTTCATCCTCGCCTATCTCCTGGTTCTTCTCATCTTTATACTCACACATCTCCCTGTGCTCTATCGTCATATATTCCCCTCTACTCCTCCACTTCACCCTCGCCATCTCCATGTTCTCCTAAACTTTATACTCACCCTTCTCCCTGTACTCTCCTACTTCATCATCACATGTTTTCCTGTACTCCTTCACTTCACCATCGCACACACCTGTATTTGTTAGTAGCAATACTGTTGTCAGTATAAAACAATTTAACATATTTTAAGATTATGCATAAATAAAAATCTTAGTGTGGTTGAGTAGCAAGTACAAGCCAAAATTCAAGAAGTAAAGAGGATGATCAACTATTGCATTTGAATTAAAATATAGGAGTAAACTTATTAATTTGTTCTTTTTTTAGGTATGTGGTCTCAGGGTGGCCTCAAACTCACAGCAATCCTTCTACCTCTGCCTCCCAAGTGCTGGGATTAAAGGCATGTGCCACCACGCCCAGCTCTCTCTTTTATTTTGATGTTATCATATTTTCCTCCTATTATGAGGGTCTTGTTAAAATAATGCTAGGCACTGTGAAGTCATGGATATCAAGGCTAATTTCTGTCTGGTCGATTGAATTGTAAGCAGTCCTACTCTTCTTTTGGCTCTTACATTCTTTCCTCCACCTCTTCCTCAATGGACCCTGAACCTTGGAAGGTGTGATAGGGATCTTACAGTGCTGAAAATGCCTCTATCACATTTTCTCAGTACTACGGTGACTTTTGGTTCATCCCAGTGGTCACTGCCATCTGAACAGAGAAGTTTCTCTAACCAAAAGTGAGAGTAGCATTAATATATGGGTATAAGCATTAAGTGTAATGTTTACAGGGCAGTTTGGTGAACATAATAGCAGTTTCTGAGTTTCAGGGCTGATATTAAGGTCTCTGACTCATTTGGACTTGATTCTTCTGCATGGGGAAAGACAAGAGTCTATTTTCATCCTTCTACATATAGATATCCCATTTCCCAGCACTACTTGTTGAAGAGGCTGTCTTTTCTCCAATGAATATTTTTTGCACTTTTGTCAAAAATCAGATGGCTGTAGCTGCCTGGATTAACATCAGTGTCCTCTATTCTGTTCCATTGATAAATATACCTGTCTTTGTGCCAGTACCATGCTGTTTTGTTACTATGGCTTTGTAATATAGCTTAAAATCAGGTATAGTGATAATGCCAGCCTTAGTTTTGTTACTCAAAATAATTTTCACCATTTGTTTTTTTTTTTATGTTTCCAAATGTATTTTAAGATTTTTTTTTCTATTTCCCTGAAGAATGCCATTGGAATTTTAAAGGGGAATGCATTAAATGTGTAGATTGCTTTTGGTAAGATTGACACTTTTATAATATTAACTCTTCCAATCCTAGAACATGGGATGTCTTTCCATTTCCTAGTGTATTCTGAAACTTTTGTCTTGCGTGTGTCTTGCGTGTTTTCAAGTTTTCTTTGTACATATGCTTCACTTCCTTGGTTAGATTAATTCCAGGGTACTTTATTATTATTATTTTTTGAGGCAATTGTGAATGCAAGTGATTCCTGAATTTCATCCTCTGTGTTTTTGTTGTTAATATATAGAAAAGCTACTGGTTTCTCAGGTAATATTTTGTTTTATTTAGTGAACATTTTAGTAATGTATAAATTTTCCTTGTAGCAAAGGATTAATAGTGCTCAAGGTTTATTGGATATTTTACAAACTCATCAATATTTTTAAAAACTTAAATATTATAGAGATGTTTAATGTAAACTCAGGTATTAATTATATAAAATATAAATAGCATTCCTATGCAAAAAACTCACAAATATTTACTAGTTAATATCTTTTTTTTTTTTTTTTGATTTTTCAAGGTTGAGTCTCACTCTAACCCACTGACCTAGAATTCATTATATGTAGTTTCAGAGGGGCCTCAAACTCATAGTGATCCTCCTACCTCTGTGCCACCACACTCAGTGATAAATGCTATTCTTTACTTTATACACACACACACACACACACACACACATATATGTATGTATGTATGTATATATGTATATGTATGTGTATATGTATATGCTGTAGCCCAGGCTAATTTGGTATTCACTATGTAGTCTTACAGTGACCCCAAACTCACAACAATCCTCCTGCCTCAGACTCCCAAGTGATGGGATTAAAGGCTTGCACCACCACTTCTGGCAATAACTGCTATTTTCATCTACCTTTTTTATTTAGTTGAGACAGACAGGGAGAGACAGAGAAAGAGAAAGAGAGAATGAATGGGTGAATGGGTGTGCCAGGGCCTCTACCCACTGCAAATGAACTGCAGACACATATGCCACCATGTGAATCTGGCTTATTTGGGATCTGGAAAGTTTAACCTGGGTCCTTAGGCTTCATAAGCATATGCCTTAACTGCTAAGCCATCTCTCCAGCCCCAATAAATGCTGTTCTCAAAGGAAACCTTACTACTATCCTAGGCTTCAGCCAACAGTTTATAAAACACACAATTTGTTTTAACACCCAGTATACAAATATACTGTTGAAATTTTAAAAGTATGCCCCTTTCCCAACTTAAACAGATGACTATATTTTTTCTTTATTGATATTGGCAGAGGTAACCACCCCTAAATTAAGAAAAATCACATACTTAAAACATTTGTATACATATATGTGTACATATACTCCAACATTGCAACTTAAAGTATTATACCTCAAACTTGTGTTTCTAGGCTTTGGTTAGAGTTGACTTGCCAGAGTAATTATGTATTGGCTTTAAGTATAAATTCCTCATCACCTAGCAATTATTTATTGATCCTGTATTTTGTTAGGAGTTCAACTTACAAAGTACCATTCAACTAGAAAATGTGATATATTATCCATGTTAGATTTTTACATTTAATTAAGCTTCTGGCAATATGGGAAGAATATCAGTGTTGACAGCAACAGGTAAATATTTGTGTATGTGTACTTTAATGGAATATGTCTTAGGAAGAGTATCAATTGGTATGTTATAAAATAAATCAACAAAGGAAAGAAGTCTGTTTTGTCTATGTAAAAAAAAAGAAAAGCTATTGGATTTTCTGTATTTATTTTGCATCCTGCTTTATTTCTAAAATTAGTTATCAGCTCTAACAGTTGGATATTAGAGTCTTTATGGTCGTTTATGTATAGAATCATGTAATCTGCAAATAATGTTAATTTGATCTCTTCCTTTTGAATTTGGATCCCTTTTATGAGTGTCTCTTGTCTTATTGCTATAGCTAAGACTTCCAGTACTATATTAAATAAGAGTGGAAACAGTGGACACCCTTGTATTGCTTTGGATTTTAGTGAAAAAGCATCAGGTTTTCCCCATTTAATATCATGTTTGCTATAGATTTGTCATAAATAACCTTTACTATGTTGAGATATGTTCCTTATATTCCCAGGTTCTGTAGGACTGTAGGATAAATCATGAAAGGATGTTGGATATTGTCAAATGCCTTTTCTGCATCTATTGAGATGATCATGTGACTTTTGTCCTTCAGTCCATTTATTTACATTTATTGATCTGTATATGTTGAACTATTCCTACATCTCTGGAATGAAGCATACTTGTCCAGGATGAATGGTCAAAATGATATATTCTTGTATTCTGTTTGTCAATATTTTGTTGAGAAAGTTTGCATCTATGTTCATGAGGGAGATTGGTCCATCATTTTTTTGAAGTTGTTCTGTCTTCGTCTGGTTTTCATATTAGGGTGATGCTGGCTTTATAGGTGTTTGGTAGAATTTGTTCCGTTTCTATTTTATGGAAAAGTTTGAGAAGCAATAGTGTTAGTTCTTCCATGAATGTCAGGTAAAATTCACCAGTGAATCCATCTGGGCCTGGACATTTTTTAGTTGGAATATTTATATAATTACTTGGATCTCCATACTTGTTATAGGTCAATTTAAATGGTTTATCTCATCTTGATTTAATTTTGGTAGGTCATATAAATCAAGGAAATCCTCTATTTCTTTCAGATTTTCAATCTTAGGGGAGCATGTATTCTTAAAGTATGTCCTCATGGTTTTCTGAATTTTTTGGTATCTTTAGTAAATCTGCCTTTCTCATCTCTAATTTTATTAATTTTCATTTCCTATCTCTTTATTCTGGTCAGATTTGCTAAGAGTTTATCAATTTTATTTATCTTTTCAAAGAACCAACTATTTACTTCATTGAATCTTTGGATTGTTCTTTTGGTTTCTTTTTCATTAATTTTTGTCCTAATATTTGTTATTTTTTCTGCCTCCTGAGTTTTGGATTGTCTTGTTCTTCTTTTTCCATGCCCTTAAGGTGAATCTTTAAAATGTTTCCTTGTGAACTCCCAAATTTCTTAATATAGGCACTTAGAGCTACAAATTTCCCTCTTTGGATTGCCTTCATTGTGTCCCAAAGGTTTTGGTATATTGTATTCTCATCATCGTCTGATTCTATGAACTTATTGATTTCCCTTTTTTTTGTAAAGATTTTATTAGCATTTTTATTCAAAAAATCCCATGGTAATTCCCTCCCTCCCCACCCCCCACACTTTCCCCTTTGAAATTCCATTCTCCATCATATTATGTCCCCATAACAATCATTGTACTTACATATATACAATATCAACCTATTAAGTACCCTCCTCCCTTCCTTTCTCTTCCCTTTATGTCTCCCTTTTAACTCACTGGTATTTTCATTCCCACGCAGTAGCCCCGTCATCTGTAGTATCCACATATGAGAGAGAACTTGTGGCGCTTGGCTTTCTGGGCCTGGGTTACCTCACTTAGAATAATCTCTTCCAGGTCCATCCATTTTTCTGCAAATTTCATAACTTCATTTTTATTTACTGCTGAGTAGAACTCCATTGTATAAATGTGCCACATCTTCATCATCCACTCATAAGTTGAGGGACATTTACGCTGGTTCCATTTCCCAGCTATTATAAATTGAGCAGCAAAAAACATGGTTGAGCACGTATTTCTAAGGAGATGAGATGAGTCCTTTGGATATATGCCTAGGAGTGCTATAGCTGGGTTATATGGTAGATCAATCTTTAGCTGTTTTAGGAACCTCCACACTGATTTCCACAATGGCTGGACCAGATTGCATTCCCACCAGCAATGCAGAAGGGTTCCTCTTTTTCCACATCCCTGCCAACATTTATGATCATTTGTTTTCATGAGGGTGGCCAATCTGACAGGAGTGAGATGGAATCTCAATGTAGTTTTAATCTGCATTTCCCTGATGACTACTGACATAGAACATTTTTTTAGATGCTTATATGCCATACGTATTTCTTCTGTTAAGAATGCTCTATTTAGCTCCATAGCCCATTTTTTGATTGGCTTCTTTGATTCCTTATTATTTAACTTTTTGAGTTCTTTGTATATCCTAGATATTAAGCCTCTATCAGATATATAGCTGGCGAAGATTTTTTCCCATTCTGTAGGTTGCCTCTTCACTGTTTTCACTGTGCCCTTTGCAGAGTAAAATCTTTGTAATTTCATGAGGTCCCAGTGATTGATCTGTGGTTTTATTGCCTGAGCAATTGGGGTTGTATTCAGAAAGTCTTTGCTAAGACCAATATGTTGAAGGGTTTCCCCTAATTTTTCCTCTAGCAGTTTCAGAGTTTGAGGTCTGATGTTAAGGTCTTTAATCCATTTGGACTTAACTCTTGTACATGGCGAGAGAGAAGAATCTATTTTCATCCTTCTGCAGATATATATCCAGTTTTCCCAACACCATTTGCTGAAGAGGCTGTCTCTTCTCCAATGAGTATTTTTGGCATTTTTATCGAATATCAGGTGGCTATAGCTACTTGGGCTTACATCTGGGTCCACTATTCTGTTCCACTGATCTACATGTCTGTTTTTGTGCCAGTACCACGCTGTTTTTGTTACTATGGCTCTGTAGTATAGGTTAAAATCAGGTATGGTGATACCACCAGCCTTATTTTTGTTGCTCAGTAATATTTTAGATATTAGAGGTTTGTTGTGATTCCAAATGAATTTTTGGATTGTTTTTTCTATTTCCATGAAGAATGTTTTTGGAATTTTGATAGGGATTGCATTAAACGTGTAGATTGCTTTTGGTAAGATTGCCATTTTCACAATATTGATTCTTCCTATCCAAGAACAGGGGATGTTTTTCCACTTTGTAGTGTCTTCTGCAATTTCTCACTTGAGTGTTTTAAAGTTCTCATTGTAGAGATTCTTTGCTTCCTTGGTTAGGTTTATTCCAAGGTACGTTTTTTTTTTTTTTTTTGATGCAATTGTGAAAGGGAGTGATTCTCTGATTTCATCCTCTGTGTGTTTGTTGTCAGCATATATGAAGGCTACTGATTTCTGTGTATTTATTTTGTATCCTGCTACATGGCTGTAGGTTTTGATCAGCTCTAACAGTTTGCTAGTAGAGTCTTGAGAGACCTTTATGTATAGAATCATGTCATCTGCAAATAATTATAACTTGATCGCTTCCTTTCCAATTTGTATCCCTTTATGTGTATCTCTTGCCTTATTGCTATGGCTAAGACTTCCCGAACTATATTAAGTAAAATTGGGGACAGTGGACACCCTTGTCTTGTTCCTGATTTTAGTGGAAAAGCTTCCAGTTTTTCCCCATTTAGTAATATGTTGGCTGTAGGCTTGTCATAAATAGCCTTTATTATATTGAGATATGTTCCTTCTATTCCCAGTTTCTGTAGGACTTTTATCATGAAGGGATGTTAGATTTTGTCAAATGCTTTCTCTGCGTCCATTGAGATGATGATGTGATTTTTGTCCTTCAACCCATTTATATAATGTATTACATTTATAGATCTGCGTATATTGAACCATCCCTGCATCTCTGGGATAAAGCCTACTTGGTCAGGGTGAATGATCTTTTTGATATACTCTTGTATTCTGTTTGCTAATATTTTGTTGAGTATTTTTGCATCTATATTCATGAGGGCGATTGGTCTGTAATTTTCTCTTTTTGTTCTATCTTTGCCTGGTTTTGGTATCAGGGTGATGCTGGCCTCATAGAAGGAGTTTGGTAGAATTCCTTCTTTTTCTATTTCCTGGAAAAGCTTAAGAAGCAATGGTGTTAGCTCTTCCTTAAAAGTCTGGTAAAATTCAGCAGTGAATCCATGTGGGCCTGGGCTTTTTTTAGTTGGGAGATTATTGATAACTGTTTGTATCTCCATGTTTGTTATAGGTCTATTTAGGTGATTAATCTCATTTTGATTTAATTTAGGTGGGTCAAATAAATCAAGGAAATCATCCATTTCTTTCAGATTTTCATACTTTGTGGAGTATATGCTTTTATAGTATGTCTCTATGATTTTTTGAATTTCTCTGGAATCTGTTGTGATGATACCTTGTTCATCTCTGATTTTAGTAATTTGTGTCTCTTCTCTCTTTCTTTTGGTCAGATTTGCTAAGGGTTTATCAATCTTGTTTATCCTTTCAAAGAACCAACTCTTTGTTTCATTAATTCTTTGGATTGTTTTTTATTTGTTTGTTTCTATTGCATTAATTTATGCCCTAATCTTTATTATTTCTTCCCGTCTACTGATTTTTGGTTTGCCTTGTTCTTCTTTTTCCAAGGTTTTAAGGCGAAGCATTAGGTCATTTACCTGTGACCTTTCTAATTTCTTAATATAGGCACTTAAGGCTATAAATTTACTCTTAGAACTGCCTTCATTGTGTCCCAGAGATTTTGATATGTTGTGTTCTCATTATCATTTGACTCTATGAATTTTTTGATTTCCTTCTTGATTTCTTCATTGACCCACTCATCATTTAGTAGTGTATTGTTTAGTTTCCATGATTTTGTGTATGCTCTATAGCCTTTCTTGCTATTGATTTGTAGTTTAATTCCATGTGGTCTGAAAGAATGCAAGGAATTATTTCAATTTTCCTGAATTTGTTAAGATTTGCATTGTGTCCTAATATATGGTCTATTTTAGTAATGTTCCATGTGCTGCTGAAAAGAATGTATATTCTGCAGCCTTTGGATGAAATGTCCTGTATATATCTGTTAGATACATTCCTTCTATGACCTCATTTATTCCAGATGCCTCTCTGTTTATTTTTCCTGGGATGATCTGTCAATTGATGAGAGTGGGGTGTTAAAGTCACCCACTACCACTGTATTTGTTGTTATCTGTGACCTTAGTTCTAATAGTGTTTTTTTGACGAATTTGGGAGCCCCCATGTTAGGTGCATATATGTTTAGGATTGTAATATCCTCCTGTTGGAGTGTACCCTTAATCAATATAAAGTGACCTTCCTTATCTTTCTTGACTAACGTTGGACTGAAGTCTACCTTGTCAGATATTAGGATAGCAACCCCTGCTTGTTTTCTAGGCTCATTTGCTTGAAACACCATCTTCCAACCTTTCACCCTAAGATAATGTCTATCCTTTGTAGAAAGGTGAGTTTCTTGGAGACAACGAACTGTAGGATCCTGCTTTTTAACCCAGTCTGCAAACCTATGTCTTTTCCTTGGGGCATTGAGGCCGTTGATATTAAGAGATATTATTGAATGGTGTGTATTTATATTTGCCTTTTTTTTTTTTTTTGTGGTTCCGGATCTACCTGTGCTCTTTTAACAAGTATTTGAGTATTGCTTGTTTTTTCTAGGTTCCTTATATGTGTGCTTTTCCTTTTCTTTAGCATGGAGGATTCTATCAAGTATTTTCTGTAGAGCTGATTTTGTCTTCAAATACTACTTTAACCTGCTTTTGTCATGGAATGTCCCTATTTCTCAGTCTATTTGAATGGATAACTTTGCAGGATAAAGTAACCTTGGTTGACAGTTGTTATCTTTCAGAACTTGGAATATATCACCTCAAGCTCTTCTGGCTTTAAAAGTTTGTGTTCAATCATCTGCAGTAATCCTGATGGGCTTACTTTTGTAGGTAACTTGATTTTTCTCTTTAACTGCTTTCAATATTTTTTTCTTTGGTGTGTGTATTTGGAAGTTTGATTATAATATGGCGAGGAGAGGTTCTTTCCAGGTTTCGTCTGGCTGGGGTTCTAAAGGCTTCCTGTATCTGTATTGACACCTCTTTCCCAATTTGGGGGAAATTTTCTTCTATGATTTTGTTGAAGACACCTACTATGCCTTTGGAGTGGAATTCTTCTCCTTCTACTATGCCCTGAATTCTAATATTTGATCTTTTCATAGTGTCCCGAATATCTTGAAATTCCCACTCATACTTTTCTATAAGTTTTGCTTTCTCTTTGTTGACCTGTATTAGATCTGCCACCTGGTCTTCTAGCTTAGATATTCTATCCTCTCCTTCACCCATTCTACTGGTGAGATTTTCTACAGAGTTTTTTAGTTCATTAACTGTGTTCTTCATTGCTAGTAATTCTGACTGGTTTTTCTTTATTATTTCTATTTCCTTATTTATGTCTTGTATTGCCTTCTTTATTTCATGAAATTGGTGTCCTGCATCTTCTTTGATTCCTTTGATTTCCTCTTTAAGTTCCTCTTTGACTCCTTTGATTTGTTCTCTGACTCTTTGAACATATTTACAATCATTCTTTAAAAATCTTTCTCAGGCATTTCCTCTAACTCGTTCTCACTGTAGGCATTTCTGATGCATTAATACTTTTGGGTAGATTTATACTGTTTTGCTTTCTAGTGTTTCTTGTGTTATAGTGTATATATATTTTGCATCTTGGATTAAGTTAATGCTTGGATTTTCTATCTAGCTGGGTATTCTTAGCTGTATCAATTGGTTTGATGTTATATATTTTCAGGGTAGGAGCTTGAGGTGTTAGATGTGGCACTTAAGACTCTGAGAGTATCTACAAAGGTGCTCCTAGGGGTTGAGTTTCCCTGCTATGGGGATATTCAAGTAGGCTGAGTGGAATAAAATACAGGTAGATTCTAAAAGTTAACTAAATACTGCACCCATTCAGTCAAAAACAGCTCCAAGTATGTATGCCAGAGTAGTTATTATAACAACCAGATCCTCTATCAACATAGAGGTTAAGATTTCTGGTCTGTTGAGGGATCCATGTCAGCTTGTGACCAAGTGAGACCCTTCCCTGGTGCAAACCCAGTTACCTTGGATGAGTTTGGTCTCACTCAAGTTCCTGCCTGGGTCGTTGGGCTGCTGTTGTGATTTCTGAAGCTGGGCACTGGCTTTTCCTGCGGGGCAAGCCAAGCCTGGCAACTGTGGCCCTGCAGATCAGCTCCCCCACTGGGTCTGTCATCAGCTGAAGCTTCTGCTGCTGGGTCGGCTGTTGTTGCTGCTCCTGGGCTGCTGCTTGGGCCACTGTTACCGGTGCCAGAGCCGCTGATGTTGCTGCCAAACTCTGCTCCTGCTTGGGTCCCACTGTCTGCTCAGGTTGGCGTGGCTGGGTCCCAGGACCGCTGCTCTGTTTGCCGGAGCTGGGCTCAGGCGGTGGGGGAGGGGAGGGAGCCACAGCTGCTCCAGTTCTCTCGCTGCTCCACGTGTTCTTCTACCTCGCGGTCTGCTCCTCCGTTGATCACTGCCACTCTCCCTTCACCTTTCCTGAGTTGTGGAGAGCGCGGTGTTAGGGGAAGCTCCTGCACCTGGCTTTTCTTGTGGCTGGAGCCGAGCTTGGTGGCTTTCTTGTGCACCGCCGCTGCCGCGCTGCGGTTGGCCGAGCTGCTGGAGCCGCTTTTGCCAGCCTGTGTGGACTCTGGATGCTCTGGATCTCTCCTACTTCTCCGCTGCTACTTCAATTTCCTATACACCTCACTTTTTAGTGAAAGTGTGTATTTAGCTGAGTTTTTTGATCTCCCCCCCCCCCCAGGCTGCTTTGGCATGGTACCTACACCACCATCTTAACCAGAAGTTCTGATTTCCCTTTTTAATATTTTTATTGGTTTACTGGAGAGAGGGTGAAAGAGAGGGAGAGAAGGAGACAGGAGGAAGAGTGAGAGACAATGGGCACTCCAGGGCATCCAGCCATTGTAAATGAACTCCAGATTCACATGCCACCTTGTGCATCTGGCTTACATGGGTCATGAGGAAATGAACCTGGGTCCTTTGGCTTTACAGTCCAGGTCTTTAAAAGTTAAGTCATCTCTCCAGCTCTTCATTTCCTTTTTTATTTCTTCAATAACCCATTCATCATTCAATAGTGTGCTTTTTAGTGTCCATGAATTTCTGTATGCTCTTTAGTTTTTCTTGTGGCTGATTTGTAGTTTAATCCCCTTGGGTTCAGAAGAGTACAAGGGATTATTTCGATTTTTCTGTATTTCCTAAGATTTGCTTTATGTCCTAATCTATGGTCTGTTTTAGAGAATGTTCCATGTGCTGCTGAGAAAAATGTATGTTCTACATAATTTGGCTGGAATGTTTTGTAGATAACTGTTAGGTCCATTTGTTCCATGACATCATTAAATCCAGATATCTATTATTATTATTATTATTATTGCCAGGATGACCTAGCAATTAATGAGAGAGGGGTATTGAAGTCACTCACTACAATTGTGTTTGGTGTCATGTTGTTCTTAAGTTTAATAGGATTTGTTTAATGAAGTTGTTAGCCCTCATGTTAGGTGAATATACATTGAGGATTGCAATGTACTCCTGTTGGAGTGTTCCTTTAATCAGAATAAAGTGATCTTCTTTATCTTTCCTCACTAATGTTGGTTTGAAATATATCCTGTCAGGTATTAGGTTAGCAACACCTGCTTGTTTCCTAGGCCCATTTGAATGAAATACCATTTCTATCTTTTCACCCTAAGACAGCATGTACCTTTTATTGGAAGATGACTTTACTGGAAGTAACATACAGCAGGATCCTGCCTTTTAATCTATTCTACAAGCCAGGGCCTTTTGGTTGGGGCATTGATGTCACTGATATTAAGAGTTGTTATTGAGAATGATCTGAGAATGATCTGTTCCAGGTTCAACCACTTTTTCAGATCATTCTCAGTGAACTTACCCAATCACAGAAAAAAAAAAAAAAAATCACCATATAGTCACACTCATCTACAGTACCTAACCTGAATCTACCCAAGGTACCTTACATACCCAGCAAGCATCTCATGGACTAGACACTAGGATGGATGGGGAGGGAGGGAAGGGCATCGAAGGGGTGGGAAACACTAATCTAGACCCAAATGGCAATGGTACCATAAAATTCTACTTCCTAAAAGGCAGACCAAATGGCTGAACCTTCACCAGGGCCTTACAGGAAACACCTGAACCACAAGGCACTGGAGAAGGTAGGATCAAGTCTAACCTAAATCTTCTACATTTTCCCTCCCTTCCTCTCCCTCCTCCCCCCCCCATCTCTCTAACTCTTGTATATTAGTTATCTTTTTCCTCATTTTCTTAGAGGGCACCAACCTGTAACTCCTAGTACCAGCATGGGGCTATTATCCACAATGAGCTTTTGATCAGAAAGACCTACAAGGTTTCCTAAAATAATGACAGGTTTCTGTCAGAGTACTTGATGACCCACCAAAGTTTATGGGTAAGACCCTACTGCTGAAGACAACATATGCAGCTGACATGTAAAATGGAATGGCATGGCTGAAGGCTAGGAGAGAGTCAGTCCCCAGACAGTCAGCATGTCTAGTGCCAGAAGTTGCTACATGGGTGACTGGGGGAAATGACCAATATCTGTCCAAGCAACTCATGGTCTAACCTACTTAGCAACAAATAAACTGTTGTGATGCCCACACAAGTGCAATAGTGGCACACAGCCATGGTGGGGAACCAACTGCTCTTGATTTGGCTAACTGATCCCCTCAGTGGTATGGGACCCATAGCTGGAGCTGGGAAACAAGTCAGAACCATATCCAAACATAAGCCCACTCTCCAATATCAAGCTGCCATCAATCATGGGCTACAAGAGGGCCTACACCTATTAAACTCTCTATAAAAAAGTAAGGGTTATCTCATTTGTCCTGGTGCTAACTTACTCTCTGTTGGAGAATCTGTTTTCAGATACACATAGATCCTACGGAGAGAGCCAACCTATCATACCTCAAAAGGGCTCTGGCTGAAACTAAGAAAAATTGGCGAAACAAGGAAGGGTGCTGTTTTCCTGATGAAACAGATACCAGCACAAGGGGGAAGGAGACCAACACAGAGAAAAATCAACTTCTACTAAATCAGAGAGCCAGAGCCTCAGTGGCCCCCAACACCTCATCACTGAAGCAAACCAAAAATGTACTCAAATGGCTCAGGGAAATTTTGCGGAAGAGGGGGCAGAAAGAATGTCAGAGCCACATGTTGGGTCATGATATGCAGAGACATTTATCATACCAATAACTGTGGGCTACCTCCACAATGCACGATCCATATACCTCAACAAGGAGGGGCCAATGAGGAGGGTGTAAATCACGTATGAGCCTAATAATGGTACCAAACTGCCTGTGTTTGCTGAATACAAAACTAATTTAAAAAAGAGTTTTTATTGAAATGTATTTATTCTTGCCATTCTTCTTGTTTTGTAGTCATTCCTGTTTTCCTTGTACTTTCCTGTTTTAACTGTTGAGTATGGTTTATTTTTTTCCTGTTTCATGTGTGTGCTTTGTGTTCCCTTTATTGTGAAGGATATCTTCAAGCATTTTCTGTAAAGCTGGCTTAGTTGTCCTAAATTCCTTTAACTCATTTTTTGTTGTAGAATATCCTTATTTATCAATCAATTTGTTTAGATAGCTTTGCAGGATAAAATAAACTTGGTTGACAGTTGTTATTTTTCAGAACTTGAAATCCAACATTTCAAGCCCTTCTGGCTTTTAAAGTTTATATTGAGTAATCTGCTGTCATCCTGATAGGCTTGCCTTTTGTCTTTATAGGTGACATTCCTTTTCTGTCTAATGGCTTTCAATAAATTGTCTTTGGTTTGTGAGTTTAGTTGTTTTATTATAACATGGCAAGGAGAGATTCTTTCCAGGTTTTGCCTGTTTGGTGTTCTAAACTCTTCCTATGTCAGCATTGGCAATTATTTCCTAATTTGGGGAAATTTTTCTTCTATGATTTTGTTGAAAATTACTTCTATGCCCTTGGAGTGAAATTCTTCTCCTTCTATTCTACCCTGAATTCTTATGTTTGATCTTTACATAGTGTGCCAAATATCATGAAATTCCCTTTCATACCTTCCTATTAGATTGTCTTTCTCTTTGTTGAACAGTATTAGATCTGCTACCTGATCTTCTAATTTAGATATTCTGTTCTCACCTTCATCCCTTCTACTGGTGAGACTTTCCACAGAGTTTTTATTTGACTTACTATGTTTTCAGTGCTACTATTTATTCCTGGTTTTCCCTCAGTATATCTATTTCCTTATTCATGACTTGTAATGAATTCCTTATTTCATAAAGTGGTTTCCAGTTTTCTCTTGGGATGCCTTCAGGAGTTTGCTTTATTCTTTAATTCCTCAGCTGGTCTGTGTTATCTCCCTTTCAGGTTTCTTGAGTTTGCAAGGAGGATCAAGAGCTTGGAAAACACCCTTGTTTGGTCTCTTCTCCTGCAGCTTGGCCCTCATGAGTGGGTGCACAGATCAGGGCCACAAGCTCCTCAGCAGGATTCTGATCAGTTTCCTCTTTTTGGTAGATCTTGGTCTGTGTCAAATAATAAATTATATACCTTCATTTTTTGGATGAAGAGTGCATTTTGCTGTGGTTTTGCTTAAATCCCTCCTTAGGCTGGTTTGGTGTGACTGCTATGCCACCATCTTACCTGGAAGTCTCCAAAGCAACTCTTGAACCAAAATTACCCCACTTAAATTATCTCCCTTCCTGCATACACTCACACCTTTCTCTACTAAGTGTAGTGATGGCTTCATGGACAATCCTTGATACAAAGAAGACAAGCTTGAAAAATTATATTGTAGCAGAAAGAAAGGAATCTATGAGGACAAAGAATCTATTCAGAAAGAGTCCTCAATTTTCATAAGATAAGACAAGATGAGTAGTAATCAGATGAATGATCATGGCCCATTGTGTCATTATGAGCTCAATATCCAATAATTTATTATAAGAAATGATCCCAGGGCTGGAGAGATGGCCTAGCGGTTAAGCACTTGCCTGTGAAGCCTAAGAACCCCGGTTCGAGGCTTGGTTCCCCAAGTCCCACGTTAGCCAGATGCACAAGGGGGCGCACGCATCTGGAGTTCGTTTGCAGAGGCTGGAAGCCCTGGCGCGCCTATTCTCTCTCTCTCCCTCTATCTGTCTTTCTCTTTGTGTCTGTCGCTCTCAAATAAATAAATAAATAAAATTAAACAAAAAAGAAAAGAAAAGAAATGATCCTATTCAATATGGGGAAAAGCAAACCAAAGTAAACAATTTAAATGAAAAACTAAAACTTTATACTATTGGAATGAATTACCAAGGACATAAATATTTGGTCATTAAAAATAGCTAAGCATTTCTTTGGTCATAGATTCCTATAAGAATAAATATGTGACTCTTTACAGCAAATAAAAGTTCTTCAGATAAGCATTTGAGTTAAATTGTACAACAAAATAAAATTAGAAAATGACTATTGCTAGCTGTGCTAGTTTAAAAGTTTGTCCTCCGTAGACTCAGGTGTTTTGCTAGAGTTTGTTACTTGGATCTCCAGCCACCTGATTAAAGGAGGTGTCACTAGGGACAGATGTGCATTCTAGCCTAAAGGTGCAACAGAGCAGTCTCAGCTCTGTTTGGTTGGAGGGAGGAGTGGAGGGTGTCCCTGCTGCTTGCTGCCAGTGCATTTGCTGCTTTGTGGTGTGTGTGCTAGTGCTGGTGTTTTGCTTGTTGCTGTTTTGATGTATGGAAACAGCTTTTCAACCACTGATGGGACTTCTCCCTGGATCTGTAAGCTTTTAATAAACCTCTTCCTACCATAAAACTGTATCTGGTTGGATGTTCAGCTCAGCAATGTCAAGCTGACTATACCACTAACTACAATAAAATAGTGATAAGAGATAACCATGGAATGAAAGACTGATAGGAGAACTTTAAATGGCAGAATTAGAATTTACCATCTGACCTAATTGGTTGATTTGATTATCACAACATTGATTTTACTTCCGTTCCTTACGTGGACAGTATGAATAGCACAGATACATCTGTGGGGTATCCTTGCGTTATCTAGTTAAAACTTCAGAACTAATCTACATTTATAAGACATGGAAAAACACAGACAAACAGTTAAATATCACTCAAATAGGCAAAGAAGTTGGAATATCTAATAATCGTATTATACAAAGAAGGATGTTTTTGAGTGAAAAGAGATGCTAGCCAATTTTCCTCTGGTAGTTAAAATAAAAAGGTATAAGCCAGGATGCTCCAAGTAACTGAGATTTTTTTATTCCAAATATGTAACTATTCTAAAGAACAATTGCTCTTCACACATATTTTCATAAAGTAATCAGTGAGGGAGTTATATAGGAGAAGCTTAATAATTCAATGTAATGAATAGGTATTGCCTTCTGGTTTTATGGATGCACTTTTTACAAAATAAACATAAAAGACATCATGACATAATTTGCTTGTGCTCTGGGTTTCGTTTATACTAAGGAATTAGTAACAATTTTTTAGGTGTTAAAATGATATTGTAGTTGTGTTGGTGTTTATTAGCGGTACATACTAAAGATCAGAGACATGGAAGGACGTGAACTGTGGACCTTTCTTTATTACAGCAATAAAATACAAAGCACAAATTGCCCATCACAAAAAAATTGATGATAAGTGTTGAATATCGGTGGTAGATATGTGAACTCATCACACAGCTCTTCAACTGATGGTGAGTGTTTTCCAATAAATTTTTAAAGGATGAGTTTTAATAAAAATGTTCCTAAATTTCTCCTTTGTTTTGAAAGATGATGAATTATTATTCTCTTTGGTAATAGTATTTGGTGTGTGTTGGACTTTTAGAAGGGTTAGGACCTCAAAGTGTTATATTCTATTATTTTCTGAGATTCCATGTTTCTTTCTTATTGACCCCACATAGAAAGTTTAAGATGGGCTAGAGAGATGGCTTAGCGGTTAAGCACTTGCCTGTGAAGTCTAAGGACCCTGGTTCGAGGCTCGACTCCCCAGGACCCATGTTAGACAGATGCACAACCGGGCACACGCATCTGGAGTTTGTTTGCAGTGGCTGGAGGCCCTGGCACCCCCATTCTCTCTCTCTCTATCTGCCTCTTCCTCTCTCTGTCACTCTCAAATAAATAAATAATAAAAAAGAAAGTATAAGATGTTCTTCCCCTTTGCTATTTAAGTCTCTAACTGCAGTTCCTGAGGTCAAGCACCTGCATTCCAGTTCTGCCCGTTTATGTGGGACTCTAACAAATTTCTCCAACCTCAGAGTATACATGTAGAAGAAGGGTGCCTTGTAAAACTGTTGGGAAAAATGGGGTAATGCACAAACTTTATATGTGTAGGGCTTGGCATACCTGGTGGGCATTCTTCCTTAACTCTCAGTTAAGTCAATTCCACTGAGCCATGTTAGTTATGAAAAACAGTAACCACATAGCAAATGAATGCACATTGATATAGCACCATGTGATTCTTATTGGAAATATGACTTACTTGGCCACCACTATAGCTTCAAGTCCAGTAAAGGTGATTTTAGGAGCAAATTTGGTTGGCTATCAAGTTACCAAAAAACAATTATAACATATAGAAAAATGAATACAGGTTTTGGTAAGAATTTGAAAAAAAAAAAAAAAAGGAAAAATCCTACCCTCCTACAGCAATAATGACAAAGAACAACAATAATGACAAACCTAATTAATGGTGGATTTGGCTGCAGGATTATCAACTATAAATCAAATGTCCCATGGAATAGCATAATGATATAACTGTTCTTCTTGCTTAATCAAAATGAAAATTTTAAAAATTAACCTATAAAAAACTTGTTTTTATTTACATTTAAAAGAGACATTTTGAGTATGATGTTAATTCTTTATTTCCCATTTA
Organism: Jaculus jaculus; assembly: GCF_020740685.1. Classification (NCBI taxonomy): domain Eukaryota; kingdom Metazoa; phylum Chordata; class Mammalia; order Rodentia; family Dipodidae; genus Jaculus; species Jaculus jaculus. Next base: position 26,962,761 of record NC_059115.1, read on the forward strand.
ATTTGTTGTTCTACTTGGCTTCCCCTGATAGTTTTTCTTTGACTTGGGCACCAACAATATTTCTCTAGTAACTTTCATTACCAAGATAGATATATTGTCAGATTTGCCTCTCAACATAGCAAATTCTGGGATACTGCATTCAGTGTACTGATATTGCTGAGACACAGATAATCTTCCATGACAAACAATAATAATAATAACAGAAATAACAACTTGGATGGGTTGCATCTTAACAAGGAGTATGTTTGTAGTTTCCTCTTATGTCTGGTGGTAAGGATGTAGTCTTCACTTTGCTTTCAAGTAAAGATCTGGATTCTTTCCTATTTATTTAAGAGTGGTCATACTTCTTTTTCCTTCCATAATATAATTTTATTTTTTTAAATTTTATTGAGAACTTTAATATATAAATAATATTGCAAATTGGTCATATTTACTTTTGATCCCTTCTTTCTAATTTGTGTTATGTAAGCATGCCAAAACAATCTGGTTTTAGGATAATGTACAAATTCAAAATAAGTACACAATTTGGGACATCTTTCTCATAATTTGTCTATGGGATTATCTTCAGGAAAATTCTTATACATTGCATTAATTACAGCTTTACAACATTATAAACTGGGAGTCTTATCAGATATTTTCCATTTAGATGCCAATCCCTCCACTCCAACATGCTCTGCCAACTTTTATTCACTCTGTTATGTACCTCAAAGTACCTTCTTCCAGGAATGCTTCTGTATTCATTTCTTGTGAATGGTATTAGAAATACCACAAATGCCTTAGCTGACCATAACATTTACTATCTGACAGTTCTGGAGGCCAAAAGTAGTCTAACTTCAGCATTGCTATTGGCAGATTACACTCCCTTCCAGTTCTCTAAAGCTTTCTGCATTTGTGTCTGTCTTCTGGTATCTGCCTGCAGTATTCCTGTTTTGTGACCTTATCACTCAGGTCATCAGGGCCAGCATCATCAAACATCTTTCTCTGTTTATCATCACATGTCCTTCTCTTGCTGTCTAATGTAATTTTTCCCTATGCCTCTTTTATTAAGACAATTATGATAATATTCAGGGCATGCTTGTATTATGTGGTATATTCTATCAATCTGATTTAAGAACCTAATTTGACTACATCAGTAAACTCTTTTTTCCTCCAATAACATAACTGCTCTGAGTTCTAGAGATTTAGAGACGAGATCTTTAGAGACCATTATTTATTACTTTTCTTATTTCTCTACAACTCTAGTTTGGCTTCAGAGTCTGACTTTTATATGAATGTGATTTAAAGCCTTGTTTAACTTTATCATGGTACATCTAATAATGATGATGATCAGCATGATAGGATGTTGATGTGAACTCAGGATGGTTGCTTACAGTATTCTGGGCAAAACTCTAAGGGATTTATAGTTACTGCATATATAACAGACTTAAGATGTAAGAGCAATCATTATTCCCATTTTTCAGGTCATGCAACTCAGCTATCACATATGCTAAGTTGAAAAACTGAGTTTTAAATTTAAAAAATTACAAAAAATTTAAATCCTGAGTCCATACAGTGTTGTGCTATGAACATTAACTTACCTACTAACTTCCTCAAGTCAAATATCCAATCCTGGAAGCCAGCCAAAATCCCCAACTTCTGGTATATATGTACTACTCAATGATGTTTAGGGAACACACTTAGAGAAAGACATTAAACCAGCTCTGCCACTAACTAAAATGGGGCTTCAAGCATATTTTCAAATCTTCTTGCATCTCACACAATAAGGGTGCTAGCTTTTCAGTGATTTTTAAAATTCTCAATGCTTTTATGAGAAGATCATCTTAACAAACCAATTGAGCTATAAGGGTTGACTGCTGAATCAGGGCAAATGATTTTTTTCTGATCAATACTGTTCAGAACACTAAACACATAACTCAGAGCACAGTTAATGATTTATTAACTTCCAAAGAAGTTATCACAGAATGCCTGTATCCCAGATGCTTTGAAGGAATGCCAGCAGTACCAATAACATGTGTTTGTCCAAGAAAGGCAAGGCACTTTTACTGCTTTTACTGCTGGAAGAAAGACTTTAGCTTCCATGGACTTTCTCAGGAGATGGTCCTTTCTTATTTACTACTTGTCACCCTTGCAGCTGAGAAACAGGATCATTCAACACAGGTGATATACCCACATAATAAATGGATACTTATATCTCATGTCTGGGCATGAGGACTTACATAACATTCTACCCATAAAAGAACAAAATGAGAATCAAATATATGCAGAAATTGACCTCAGAGTTAAGAGCTGCATGCACCAACATACTCAGGACCTTCTACACAAGTCACTTCACGAAGCAGTTCTCCAGTTCTGCAATGGGAAACCTCTAGACACAAATATTAATGAACAATAAAGGGGAAAAACTTATCAGCAGTATTATAGACTTGCTCTCTGAGAACTCTCAGAAACCATCCTCAGTTAGAATAATAACCATGGAACTACAAACCAAATAAAAGACTTCAAGCTAACAGAACAGAGTTGCATGTAATTAGCTTCATTACCATTAATGCATGTGACAGGCTGTGGGTTCTGGGGTTCTTGCTCCAGGGTGGGTGAGCCCAAGAAAGTAAAAGACTTTTGGGAGGAGTTTTGGTGAACAGTTCTTTTAAGTTTATTGTCAGGGAAAATGGGTTTATATGCATCTGAGGGTTGGAGGGAAGACCCCAAGGGGATTGGTCATACTAAGTTCATTACTGATGCCTAATTATCATATAGGGACATTCATTGTAGCACATAGGCAATGGCGGTGGGGGGAAGAGTTCAGGTGATCTAGGATCTCAGGGGGATGGGCTGTGTGAAAGCTGATAAGGAGTTTGTGCTGAGCTTGGAGAGGGAACGGCCTCCTGTAACCTGGGGGTCCTTGGCCATGCTTGGAAGCTCAGGCCCCTCTCCTGAAGGCTCTGGGCTGTTCCTCAAATTACCTGAGAACAGACCTGTGACTGGAACAATGCTCCTTTAGTAGTCTATTGCTGTTATTGTTGCTCTGGAACTAGATGCTGGTAAGAGGTGGCACTTCTGCTGCTCAGAAGCTGCTCATTATAGAAACTAGTTATATAAATAAATAAGTTAGCTGCTCATTATAGAAACCACCAGTTTTGGAGGCGGAAAGGTCTGCATTCAAATCTCTGAGAGCACTGGTGAGTTATGTGATTGTGGAAAAGCTACCTGAACTCTTATCAATCCAAATGAAAAAAATAAAATAAAATAGGGCTTGGGACTTGGTGAAATGGGAAGATAAGAGGATAATCTGATGGAAGAGCTAGATGACTTCAATGAATGCCAATTTCCATGTTGGGGTTCTATAGTATGCCCTTGAGGAAGAAATACTTCCTTTGTTAAAACTCCCTCTCCTGGCCTGAGAGATTCTTAGTGGTTAAGCTGCTTGCCTGAAAAGCCAATGGACCCCAGTTCAACTCTCTAGGACCCACATAAGTCAGATGCACAAGGTGGCACATGCTCCTGGAGTTTCATTTGCAGTGGCTGCAGGCTGTGGTGCACACAGTCTCTCTCTCTCTCTCTGTCTCTCTCTCTCTCTCTCTCTCTCTTTATCAAGTAAATAAATAAATAAAAACTCCCTCTCCAAGAACCACATATGCAGAATGTCTCTCTATTTCCATTCACCCCCACTCCTCTTTTTGAGGTAGAGTCTCACTGTAGCCCAGACTGATCTGGAATTCACTATGTAGTCTCAGGCTGGCCTCTGAATCATGCGTGTGTATATGCTGCATGTATGCATTTTCATATGCATGTATATGAGAAGATACATGTATTTCTGTGGGTATAGGCCAGAAATTAACATTGGGTATCTATTTCAGTTTCTCCCCACATTATATTTGTACATGTGTGTGATGTGTGTGTATGCATGCTTATGTGTGTGAGAATGAAGGTGTGCCTGTGCCATTGCCCATGAGTGGAGGCCAGAGAACAAATTTGAATGTTGGTCCTCTTCTTGTGCCTTGCTTGAAGCAGTCTCTTGTTGCTCACCTCTGCACATGCCAGGTTAGATAGCCCATGAACTTCCAGTATTCTGTCTTTACCTCCCATTTCATTACGGAGCTCTACAACTACAGATGCTTAGGCTACTACAACATCATATGAGGGAACTCTGGGAATCTGAGCTCTATGGTCACACTTGCACAGTAAGTGCTTTATCCACAGCCCTTCCACATTATTTTTTGAGACAGGGTCTCACATTGAATTTAGAGCTCACTGATTTGGTTAAACTAGCTGGCCAGCAAGCCCCAGGAATCATTTTGTCTCTGTCTTCCCAGCACTAGGATTATAAGGACATTCTGTCTTACTTTTTACATAGGAACTGGAGATCTGAACTCAGCTCCCCATGCTTTCACAAGAAGCATTTTACTCACTGACCTATTTCCAAACTGTTGTATTTTAATTTTTAAACTTTATTTTTGATACATCTTTCTTGAGATATAAATTACATACCATAAAATCCATCCTTTGATAGAATGCAGTTCAATGTGTTTTAAATATATTTGCAAAGTTGTGTGTAAGTCATCACTAGTTCTAGAATATTTTCATCACTCTAAAACTAATGTCATACCGTAGACAGTGGTTCCTGATCTATCTCTCCCTTCAGTTATGGGAATCAGTGGTCTACATTATGTTCATGAAATTGCCTATTCTGGAGATTTCAGACAAATACTTATACAGTAAGTGTCCTTTTATATCTGGGATCCTGGATTCTTGTAATATTCCCAATCTTCATCCATATTGTACCATGTGTCAAAACTTTATTTCTTTATATGGCTAAAGAATATTGGGTTATGTAAGTATACCACATTTTATTTATCTTCATCAACCAATGTACACTGAGGTAATTTCTAATTTTTGGACATTATAAATAATGCTTCTATCAGGAACATTCTGGTACACATTTTTAATGGACATATATATAGGATCAACTATCTTGGATACTATTAGGAATGGCGCTTTTGAGTTATTTAGTATCATAATAATAATGATGGTCCTGCACAGATGTAGGTTCTTCATAGTTATGTTACAAAGCAAAGGGACACCAAGTTTCACATGGAATCAAGGTTGTTGGTTGGAAGGAAACACTGGGAAGCAGATTCTCCCCTTGAGTCCAGTGAGATCAGGTTCTGACTTTTAAACCCTAGAACTGCAAGACAATAAATATATGTTGGTTTAAGTAACTCTGCTTTAAGGATTTGATCAGCCTCCTATTACACAAATTGGTAAGACCACAAAGAAAACAGTTTTAGGATGGCAGTTGATTGTGTTTGCTAAATATCTCATGGGTAGTGAAGAACAAACTTTGACTCATCTCAGACAGAGCCAAGTTCTGGAAATGAAGATTCTCCTGTAACGTTCAGACTTGTCTAATGGTGTTCTTTCTCTAGCAAGGACTTCCCTCCTGGAATTTCCACATCAGTTCTTCTGTATTGTTCAAACTCATCTGATGGTGTTATTTACCATGAAGGACTTCCTCACACCAGTTTTGCTCCACCTATGGCTTACAGGCAGGTTGCTACTATCATAGATAACATGTGGCTATCAAGGTGACTGCAGAGGGAAGGGGAAAGTAATAGAATTGTGGTAGAATTAAAATACTGAAATGTCTTATTTCTTTCTATGATAGACACTTTTCATGTAAATACCCCTTTCTTTTTTGCAAGCCTATATTATGAAAAATGGACTTTGAGTTGCTTTAAGTGCTTCCTTTGCTTTGGAAAAGCTGGGTTCTCAGAGGTTCTTCCTTCTCCACTCTGGATGCTGAGCCCTTCTAGATGGAGAGATGGTTAGATGAGAATGGGGCTCAAGTCAGCTTCTTCTCACTTGCCTTTCTCCTGGCAGACCTAAGGAGAAGTCGGTTTTGTATCTCTTCCAGGAGTCACTCAGTGATACATGTTAATACCTCTAGGTCTTATGCATTCATGTTACTTCACTGCCCCTAGTCTGAGCACAAGTGGCTGCATTGCCTACTGCACAGTCCCTGCCCTGGTCACACATGAGGAATATGGAGCTTTGGAAAGAGGAGAACATCTGGTCTCTTTCGGAAGTTCTTGTGAATCTGTAAGTTTGAAGCTCAAAACCTGGTCTACGAGTTCCCAGGAACGTCTTCTCTGCCAGGTCCAACTCTGCCTTTGCTTAGTAGCAAAGCTGACATCCAGTACAATCCCTCCCACTGCACTAGACTCTCTGAGACAGAAATACTCATTTGTCTCCTACCTGCCAACTCTGTGACCTTAGCCATGCTATTATTTTTTATTTATTTATTGTATTTTTTATTGAAAACTTCCATAATTGTAAACAATATCCCATGGTAATTTCCTCCCTCCCTCAACTTTCCCCTTTGAAACTCTACTCTCCATCATATCTCCTCCCCCTCTCAATCAGTCTTTCTTTGACTTTGATGACATGATCTTTTCCTCTTACTACCCAGCTACTTTGGAAATCTATATATGCTAATTTATTGCAATGTGCCTCTAAGCATCCATCTTATTTACTTTTTTAAAAAATATTTTTTTAAGTTTTTTTTTAAATTTATTCATTTGAGAGTAACAGACACAGAGAGAAAGACAGATAGAGGGAGAGAGAGAGAATGGGCGCGCCAGGGCTTCCAGCCTCTGCAAACGAACTCCAGACGCCTGCGCCCCCTTGTGCATCTGGCTAACGTGGGACCTGGGGAACCGAGCCTTGAACCAAGGTCCTTAGGCTTCACAGGCAAGTGCTTAACCACTAAGCCATGTCTCCAGCCCCATCTTATTTACCTGAACTGTCTTAGTCTTCCCGTACCTTAATATTCATTTCATTATTCATCTCAACCTTTATATTGCTGGAGTTGGTTTATGGTTCTATTGCTCTTGAGATCTCTCTGATGCCTATTATTATTTGACAATGATTTTTGTGATGGTTCAAGACAAACTTTGCAAATTAATATCAGTCTATTCTGAAGATATTGTGTACTGACAAGTAATTGCTTCCTTATACTCCTGTACTTCCTATTGTATCTAGTATTGCTTTGCTTGTGGGAAAGAATCAAAGTCAAATTTAATATGAAAACAGTTCATTTATTTCAAGTACAACCCAAGTGAAATTACTCTACATACTAAGTTGAAAAAGAAACACATGTTGGATGAATTGAATTCACAAGTTTAATAGAGAAAAATGCTGGAAGAATTGAGTTTTCAATTCCTACTAAAGTAATAAAGATAGAAACATATCACTAAGACATATATATATTTGCTCAATCTGTTTTATAACCACATTCATATTTCAAAAAGTTCTTTTAGTTTCATAAAAACAATATTAAGCATCATTTGAATTTGATATTGTTCACTTGGCTTATAATAGCTTTGTGTTTTGTTAGTGAATACTTTATAAATACTTTGGGGTTTTATACTGGCATTAAAGCTACAGACAACAGGTGATTATAATGAGTTTATATGCATTCATATTTAGGTGGCATTATAATATAATTGTTTAGCTAACTCTTGGGGGTCCATAAGAATGTGTTTCTTACAGATGGTGTTTGTGCATTATTTAAGTTTGAGGAATGCTGCTCTAGCTTACAGAAATGTCAAAGCTCCTGGGAAGCTTTCAGGGATAGGTTATATGCATGCCAGAGGCTTATCTTTAGGCCATAGTGACAAAATGGGAGAGAAAAATTTTTACTGTAAAGGACAAATGCTACATACTGCCAATGACACACAAAAACTCTTGGACAGAAAATATTTCAGAACAATGAACAACTGTGTTGATTGGGAAGAAATACTGACAATAAGAGAAAATTTGGCGCCTGAGAGAAGTGAGACCTGATTTGGAATCCCCCATTCACCTCAAATGAGATGAACTTTATTAACTGCTGTTACATTTTGAATATAAATTTTCCCTTATAGGTACAGGTGTTGAATGATTGGTCCCCACCTGGTGGCACCAGGAAGTATCTTTCTGGGGTAAATCTCTGAATGTTATACCTGGTCTCCAATCACTTCCTTGCTTGCCACTTTCTGTCCTGTATGAAGTGCAGAAATTCCTCTTCCAGTCACCCACCACCATGATGGTCTGTTCAAATGTATGTTTCCTAGAAATCACAAGCTGAAATCTAAAACTGTGAGCCTAAGTATCATTTTCCTCACAGTGATATAAAAGTTAACCAATACAACTACAGTTTGGTGGTCTACAGCATAACTTTGAAACACTTAAAAATATCATCTTAATAGATTTCTTGAGGGTCAAATAAAATTAAAGAAGTGAAAATACTGTGTGAGATATACACTATGTTTGTTAATGGTGGAGCTGTAGTTTATTGTCTTAGAAGCTCATGAGGTGTCCCTGGGAATGTTTTTGGATTTTCATAATTAAACATCTCAGCATGATGAAAAAAAAAAAAAGCGAAATCCCCATGTCAGTGAAATACACAGGGCATACATTTGAGCATCAAATCCAGGCTGAGATCTTGGCAAACACATAGTTGATGTATCATACAAGAGTAAAACCTTAGGGAGATGGTTTAGGTCTAATCTCTAAAGGACAGGGAAGTTTTTGTTTTATTTTGTTTTGTGTGTTTTGTTTTTGAAGCTAGCACTCTAGCTTAGGCCCTAACAGGGTCTGTTATTTTCTTTTGCTTTATGCATCAATACTTTAATGAACTGAAAGTAACCACATCTGTGAAATTCATGAGTCTACAGAAAAAAAAAAAACTTATTTGGCATAACATAACATAACATAGCTCCTTTCTTGGCACACTTGGTCAATGACTAAGCTTTCTTCCTATCTTTCAAGTGTTTAGGACTTGGAGAAACATTTCGTTTTATTGCTTATGCTAGTCCTTCAACCAACTGTATTTTGACACATACATCAGTAAAGCCATATATACAAAGTTGTTCAGCATCATTCTCTATAAAGAGCCTTTATAGCAGGTGTCAGAGTATCCCACTGTGCCTTAGTGAAGTTCCTGGCCACATCCTCCAAAGTCACTAATTATCAAGAGTTGGGTGGTAGGGTAGAGGTTGCCACCATCAAATCTGATATATTTTTTTCTAGGGAATGGGACAAATCTCAGGAGTGATGGGCTATAAGTCAGCCTCCATAGCTTCTCAACAAACAGTCATTGTGAACAACCACCCTTTGACAGGGGATTTTGATGTCCTTTTGGCTCATCATAAAGTTTCTTTTAGAGACTTTTTAAAGTACACACACGTTTTCATACCTCCACACAAACATATTCATATGTGCTTTCATGCATAGAAACAACTGGGCTGTTTCATGTATTTACAATCCCACAGACACCTGTGAGTATGTGCTTTCACCTGCATAACCCACCTGCTCACATGTACCAGGCTTACTGTTTAATGGAGCCAAGAACTGCTTACCCTTATGACCCATTGTCCTCAAGGGTGGATTTCAGTCCTGACTCAACATAAGAGGTGAAACCATCCATCTTTCTCCCTCTAGCTTATAGCATTATTTTTTCAGCAAGGGATGTTACTCTATTAAATTTTCTCGGCTATACTTAGCAATTTGGGTAGCAATAAAAATAGGCATTTAAGTTAAACTCAGGTTTCAGTATTGGACTTAATCTTTCTGAGCCTCAGTTTTCTTGACTGTAAAATGAAGATATCAAAATATATCCATTGTACATAAACATATTAGATACAATGATGTACTGAGTCTATACAAAGACACTATTTGTACTTATTTCTTATGTATTTACCTACTTAAGACAGAATCTTCCTATATAGCCTAAACTTGCCTTCAACTCACTGTGTTATTTAAGCTGACGTCAAGTTTACAATCTTCTTGTCTCAACATTTCAAGCATTGGAATGACAGGAATATAGCACAGACAAGATAATTTTGAAAAGGAATATATAAAGCTGGGTGTGGTGGCACAGGCTTTTAATTCCAGCACATGGGAGACTGAGGTAGGGGACTGCTGTGAGGTGGAGGCCACTCTGAGACTGAATAGTGAATTCCAGGTCATCTTGGGCCAGAGTGAGGCCCTACCTTGAAAAAAAAAGAAGAAGAAAGGAAGAGGAAAGTAACATATACTATAGATGTAGACTTAGATATAGGTACATATCTGTATATCTATGTCTATATCTATATATTTATACATATATGTGTGTATATGCATGCATATAAAGATGTGTATCAATCTTAAACAAGGCCAGATTCTGAAGAAGACCAGGTCTGGAATAGTTGTTTCCCAAAACAAAATATTCTATGTCCCTTAGGGGGAAAAATTTATAGGAACATTATTTTATTGGTAATTTTCATACATGAACAAAGTATAACTTGATTACAATCCCCATTTATTACCTTCTTCCATCCCCATTTTGCATTCCTCCAATGACCTAATCCTATCTTCTTTTCACATGACTCTTCTACTACTGGCTTAACTTTCATATAGACTTCCTTCTGTCATCAAAATTCCTTTGCTTACCTGGATTTCTGAAAGTCTCATTACATCTGCCTTTACCGCAAATCATCCTCTCAGCTCAAACACCAGTATAATGGCCCATTCTCAATATGCTGCTCAAATACACATTTGTGAAATAGGAATTTGGATTAAAGGCATATCTTTTTCACCCCAGAGACACACACAATAAGAATGTCACTCTAGATTCCCACATACCTCAAATAAAACTCTTGTTCTTCAAAATTTATTAAATGTTTTATCTGAAACAAGTTAATAAACTCCTAGTGTTCCTACTTCCTTATAGCCATGGAAGGTTTATTATAGCTCTATTACTATTGTGGAAAGTAAGCCAGATAAGATACAATAAGAACTTAATCTAGTACCTTGTAATGAAATAGAAAGAAATGCTAATTACTATTATTATCATTTTGGCACTACATCAGAGAGCAAATTAAGCATGAGTTGTTTTTTGACATCTGGTCACCCCAGAGTCCATCAGAAGGAGCTGTGGGATGTTCATTCAGATACAAGTATCGTCAGGCAAGGAATTTTCTATCTATATATTCTACCCTACATATCATGAGATATAGATTTCCTTTAATTCCATTTAGCATTTAATGTCACAAACTAAAATATGCAATATGACTATTAACTTTGGGGAAATCAATTAATATTAAAAATGAAATAAAATTTCTCTTACATATTGGTTAACAACAATATATATGGACTATCATATATATGTACACACACATACACACACACACACACAGACACACACACACACACACACACACGTATATAGCATACTATTGATAAAAACAAAACACAAAACAAAATGCACAATACAAAACAAGACCTGGGCACTGGGACAGAGAAATAGGGATTCCTGGAGGTGATCACAAAAATTTTGAAGAGTGAACAATTGTTAAATAAGAAAAATTTAGTGTGAAAATAGAAATTTCTAAAGAAGAGATGGTATGCTAAAACAAATCAATATTATTGGTAAATCCATGCCTTCCTGTGCATTCAGACTAGAAATTCACAACACTTGAAGTAGTCATTTTCAACAGTGTTATATAAGGACTATGGCTTATCAATATGTGTATCCTGCCCCACCTAACAAGATAGTTTGGGTTCAGAATCAGAGATATCTGGGTATCATTAAGAATTGCTGCTTTTGGGCTAGAGAAATGGCTTAGCAGTTAAGGCATTTGCCTGAGAAGCCTAAGGTTTCCGGTTCGATTATCCAGGACCCACATAAGCCAGATGCACAAAGGGGCACATGCGTCTGGAGTTCATTTGTTGTGGCTAGAGGCCCTGGCATGTCCATTCTATCTTTCTCTCTGTCCGTCATTCTTTCTCTCAAAATAATAAAAGTAAAATAAAAAAGATTAAAAGAGTTTTAAAAAAGAATGATTTTAAAACCCGGGTGTTCTAGAATGCTGGTTAAAAAAAAAAGAATTGCTGCTTTTATGAATTTATTGAGAGTCTACCAACTCCCCCAAAACATTTGGAACAATCCTGCAGATTTTGCCAAAAGAAGCTTCCAAAAAGTGTCGTATTCTATAACACAGTCACAATGGTAGTATCTCAGGGCTACTCATGCACACCAGAGACAGATGTAAAAGACTGCCACATCTGTGGGATGCTTACCATTCTTCCAGATACTGAAGCCTTTCCTCAGGACTGTGTTTAACCAAAGCTGCCTTGTCTGAAGTGGATGGGGACAGCACTGTGACCAAACTACCACTCTTAATGTGAATTTATCACAAATATATTTGAGTCTTTGAAAAGGCAAAAATTGAACCATACAGAACCAAGAGGAGTATAATTTAGCAACAATCTCTTTACCGGCCATTTATAATTATTGACATTTCATATTAGCTTCACATATTTTGGTTAATAAAATGAAATCATTATAAAGCTGATGCCTGATACTCATATTTTGTATCATCCTCCCTTCCGAAAAGGCAGTGGTTAAGATGAGTTTGGCTCACAATTTACTATTAAAGGCTAAAACTTTCATCAATAATAAAATTCTGATTTTAAAATTATGTAGTACACATATCATATGTTAATACTTCTATAATTAGCTTGATTTTTTTCAGCAAGATGATTTCCAAAGGTGTGTATTGATGTATATATATCTAATTCATCTTAAATGCCAAATTATCATCCACTGGTGGATGTTTGAGTTGAATTTTCAGGTTTTGCCTGGATTACTTAAGAACCTAGTATCACTATAGTAATAGAGACCCAAACACATTTATATTCAGAGTACAGCCTCCATGTGGGACTGACTGACCAAAGTTTTCTAGTGCTTAAGGCTAGATTTTGTTGTAGTTAATTATGATGATATTCCTTTTCCCTACATTGTATTTTTCTGTTTTTCTCAGGACGTATCTTCATCCACAACATAGATGTATTTACAAGGTCATACAGAAATTCTGTGGAAACCAGAAATAGATTTCCATGGCTCTGTCCTTCACTTTTGCATAAATTTTTATGCATGTCATAATCAGGAAGAACTGGAATCAATGCACTAGACCCACACACACTGCTTCTAGCTGCCATTTTCTCTTTATGACCCACTGTTCTCTGATTTCCACAGAAATCCTCATGGGTGATATTCCTTTCTGAAAAGTGATACTCAAGTTTTATACATTTGTTTCTGGACATGAGAATCACACACTGGATCCTGCAATATTTTACCCTGGCAATGGAGAAGCTGCAGGGCCTCTGTGGCAGAACTGTACCCTGACCTATGGAGTCAAAGGCCAGTTTCTGTGTGGCTTTGCTCCTTCATGACATGCGATAGTCAAATTATTTTTATTTTATTTGATTAATTAATTAATATTTATGAGAGAGAAGGGGCAGAAGAGAAAGAGAGAGACGGAGAGAGTGTGGGTGAACCAGGGCCTCCAGCAAAGGAACTTCAGGTGCAAGTACCACTTTGTGCATTTTGCTTATATGGATACTGGGGAACCAAACCTAGGTCCTTAGATTTTGCATGTAAGTGACTTAACTGCTAAGCAATCTCTCCAGCCCTTCAATGTATTTTAAATTTTGTAAATGCTATAATGTGGATCTTTATAGGATTGTTGTGCTAACATAACACTTTTTATTGCTTGTTTACTATACAGGTATCAAAACAGAGTTGGTGCGTTCTAAGAAAACACTCTACTGCTGAGCTATTACCCAGTATTCAGAGACTTTTGAAAATAAAAGAAAATAGTAACAGTAATTAGCATAAACACTTTTTGAAATGCCATGAGGTATACAGTGATATGGAAATGAGCCTTCTATGGCTTCATTAGATAAATATTCATCCTCACACATGTGATAGTTTAAATGACCTTTGAGAAAGGCATAGACACTTTTTGTTAGGTTGGGCTGACCTATGGAGATTGAAACTCACTAAACACATCGGTAGTGATATAAAAATTCAATGTCAATGATAGAGAATATTAATATTGAACTTCTGGTTAAGATGGTGGTGTAGGAACCATGCTAAAGCAGAATGGGGGAGAAAAAGCCAAATAAAACAACAATAACAACCCCCCCTCAACAAAAAAGAGAACCCCAGCCAAATCCACTCTTCTACTAAAAAGCAAGCTTATATAAGAAAGTATTAACTGCAGCAGAGAAGTAGGAGAGACTCAGAACATCTAGAGGCCACAGAAGTAGGCAGAAGTGGCTCCAGCATTGGCAGCAGCAGGTCCACATGGCCTCAGCTGCAAGACTTGGCCTGAACCAAAGGAAGAGCCAGGTGAGATTTTCCCCTCACACTGGCCTCCTTGCAAACTCAAGAAACATGAAGGGAAGATGGCAGGGACCAAGGGGGTGGCTCATGAGGAAGAGGATCACAAGTACCAGCAGGAGAACTTCAACACCATCCACAGCCTCCCCTCCCCCACTGCCAGCACAAGTGCCAGCAAGCACCAGATACTGGGGGAAGGGAGCTCACCTACACAGTGTCTAGCACAAGTGACAAGAGCAGCAGCCTACCAACCCAGCAAGCCTACCTGAGCCCACAGTGCAGCAAAGAGGGACCCAAGCAGGTGTGCAGCATAAATGAGACCAAAGCCATCCCAAAAGGTAACTGGGATTACACCAGGTCAGTACTCACAAAATAACCCTGGTATATAGGCTTGAATCAGAATTTCTAATTGCTCCTTCCATGTCATATGTTAAAGCTGATAGATGGTTAGATTTTCCATTCTTAAATAGCTATATTTTGGGTTTGTCATTTGTTGCTTCCTGATTTACAGTGCCTTTATTTCCTCTTCTGTCCTTCATTGTGGAATTATCTCCCTTGGTCACAAAATGACTTGAAACCCTTTACAAACCAGAAATATTAGCCTCCCAATTGACAAGATTAAGGATGTGGGGCAACACACATCCTTAGGGACTGTGACTTTGTTAGAGGATATGGTTTTCATAAAACTTAATCTTGCATAAATACTCTGTGCTATTTTTCATCGAATGCATACATTGTTTAGTTAAATTTTAGAATTTGTCTATATGTGGTTCCACTCAGCATATTTGAATACTCTTATAGAAGGGAAACCCAACATATAGGGTCACTTTTGTTGTTTCTCTGAGAGTCTTGGGAGCTGTACCTGGCACCTTAAGCTCCTACCCTCAAGGTACATAACATCAGATTGATTGATTCATCTAATAATTCTGCACATAATTACAAAATCCAAGCATTAAATTAATCCAAGATGCAAAAATCACTACATTACACAAAAAAATCAAGACAATATTAATGCATCAGAAATGACCTCCAGTGAAACTGACTTAGAGGAAATGCCTGAGAAGATTTCAAAAGAATGGCTATAAACATGTTCAAAGATATCTAACAGGAAATCAAAGGACCCAAAGAAGACAGAGGAAGCCAACTTAATTAAATAAGGAGACCAATACAAGACATAAATAAGGGGGCTGGAGAGATGGCTTAGTAGTTAAGCGCTTGCCTGTGAAGTCTAAGGACCCAGGTTCCAGGCTTAATTCCCTATGACCCATGTTAGCCAGATGCACAAAGGGGTGCATGCATCTGGAGTTCATTTACAGGGGCTGGAGGCCCTGACGCACTCATTCTCTCCCTCTTTCAACCTCTTTCTCTGTCTGTCACTTTCAAATAAATAAATAAATAAACAAATTTTTAAAAAAAGACATAAATAAGGAAGTAGAAATAATAAAGATGAGTCAAAAACACTAGTAATGAATAACATAGTCAGAAAAAAAAAAAAAACTAGAAAAAATCTTACCAGCAGAATAGATGAAGGAGAGAACAGAATATTTAAACTTGAAGACCAGCTGGCAGATCTAATACAGTCCAACATAGAGAAAGACAAATATATAGGAAAGTATTAATGGGAATTTCAAGATATTTGAGACACTATGAAAAGATCAAAGATAAGAATTCAGGGTATAGTAGAAGGAGAAGAATTTTACTCCAAAGGCATAGAAGGCATTTTCAACAAAATCATAGAAGAACATTTTCCCCCAAATTAGGAAAGAAATGTCAATGCAGATATAGGAAGAGTTCAGAATATCAAACAGACAAAACCTGGAAATAACTTCTCCTTGCCATGTTATAATTAAACTACCAAACACACAAACCAAAGAAAATATACTGAAAGCAGTTAGAGGGAAAAATCAAGTCAAATACAAAGGCAAGCCCATCAGGATCATAGCAGATTACTCAACACAAACTTTAAAAGCCAGAAGGGCTTGGAACCAGAAGATAACAACTGTCAACCAAGATTATTTTATCCTGCAAAGCTATTCATTCATATAGATGGGGAAATAAGGGCATTCCACAACAAAAGGAGGCTGAAGGAATATTTCACGACAAAACCAGCTCTACAGAAAATGCTTGACAGGGTCATCCATGTTGAAGAGAAAGAAAAGCACATATATAAGGAACTTGGTAAAAACAAACCACACTCATATACTAGTTAATACAAAAGATCAAATGTAAAACTGGAAGGACTATAAAAGAAGAAAAACGGTAAAAATAAATACACTTATTTCAATAGTAACTCTTTTTCAAAATATTTTTTACCCTTTTTTGTTTATTTTTACTTATTTATTTGAGAGTGATAGAGAAAGAGGCAGATAGAGATAGAGAGAGAGAGACAGAGAGAGAGAGAGAGAGAGAGAGAGAGAGAGAGAGGGAGGGAGAGAATGGGCGCACCAGGGCTTCCAGCCACTGCAAACAAACTCCAGATGTGTGTGCCCCTTTGTGCATCTGGCTAACATGGGTCCTGGGGAATCGAGCCTTGAACTGGGGTCCTTAGGCTTCACAGGCAAGCACTTAACCGCTAAGCCATCTCTCCAACCCCTCAATAGTAACCCTTAATATCAATAGCCTCAATGCCCCAACTAAAAGGCATAGGTTTGCAGACTTGGTGAAAAAGCAGAATCCTTCAATTTGTTGCTTCCAAGAAACTCACTTTTCTACAAAGGATGGGCACTGTTTTAGGGTGAAAGTTTGGAAATGGTGTTTCAAGCAAATGGACCTAGAAAATAAGCAGGGGTCACTATCCTAATATCTGACAAGGTAGAATTCAGACCAATATTAGTTAGGAAAGATAAGGAAGTTACCTTAATATTGACTAAAGGCACACTGCAACAAGAGGATATTACAAATCTAAACATATATGCACCTAACATGAGTGCTCCCAACTCCGTCAAACAAACACTATTAGAACTAAGTTTACAGATAACACCTAACACAGTTGTAGTGAACGACTTCAACAACTCACCATCATCAGTTGACAGGTCATCTCAGCAAAAATTAAACAGAGTTGCATCTAGATTAAATGAGGACATAGAACAAATGGACCTAACAGATATATACAGGACATTTCATCCAAATGCTGCAAAATACACATTCTTTTCAGCAGCACATGGAATGTTCTATAAAATAGACTATATATTAGGACACAAAGCAAATCTTAACAAATATAGGAAAGCTGTAATATTTCCATGCACTCTATATGATCACAAAAGGAACAAACTACAAATCAATAGCAAGAAATGCTATAGAGCATACAGAAAATCATGGAAACTACACAATACACTAATAAATGATGAATGGATCAATGAAGAAATCAAGAAGGAAATAAAAAAAATCCACACAGTCAAATAATAATTGGAACAAAACATACCAAAACCTTTGTGACACAATGAAGGCAGCCTTAAGAGGGAAATTTATAGCTTTAAGTGCCAAAGTTGAGAAATTAGAAAGGTCACAAGAAAACAACTTAATGCTTCACTTTAAGGCCTTGGAAAAAAGAAGAACAAGGTGAACCAAAAATCAGTACATGGGAAGAAATAGTAAAGTTTAGGGCAGAAATTAATGAGCTAGAAACTAAAAAAAAAAAAATCTAAACAATCAATGAAACAAAGAGTAGGTTCTTTGGAAGGATAAACAAGATTGATAAACCCTGTCAAATTTGACCCAAAAAAAGAGAGATTAGACACAAATGAATAAAATTAGAGATGAAAAAGCACCATCACAACAGATACCAGAGAAATTTTAAAAATCATAGGGATATACTATAAGAATACATACTCCACTGAATTTGAAAATCTGAAAGAAATCGATGATTTCTTTGATTTATATGACCCACATAAATTAAATCAAGATGAGATTAACCACTTAATTAGACCTTTAACAAGTATGGTAATCCAAGCACTTACCAACAATCTCCCAACTAAAATGTTTAGCCCTGATTGGATTCACTGGTTAATTTTATCAAACCTTCATGGAAGAACTAACACCAATGTGTCTTAAACTTTTCCATAAAATAGAAAAGGAAGGAATTCTACCGAACTCCTTCTAGAAAGCCAGCATCACCCTGATACCAAAACACACAAAGACAGAGCAAAGAAAGACAATTACAGACCAATCTCCCACATGAACATAGGTTAAAAAATTCTCAAAGAAATATTGGCAAATAGAATACAAGAATATATCAGAAAGATCATTCACCCCTACCAAGTAAGTTTTATCTTAAAGATGCAGGGATGATTCAACATATGCAAACTGATAAATGTAATATACTATATAAAAGGACTGGTGGACAAAATCCTGTGATCATCTCAGTAGATGCAGAAAAGGCACACAACAAAATCCAACATCCCTTCATGGTAAAAGTGCTACAGAAAGTTGGAGTAGAAGGAATATATCTCAATAATAAAGGCTGTATATATAACAAACATACAGCCAACCTAATACTAAATGGGGAAAAACTTGAAGCTTTTCCACTAAATTCAAGAATAAGTCAAGGGTGTCCACTGTCCTCACTTTTATTTAATATAGTACTGGAAGTGTTAGCTACAGCAATAAGGCAAGATACACTCAGAAAAGGGATACAATTTGAAAGGAAGAGATCAACTTATAATTTTTTGCTGGTGACATGATTCCATACATAAAGGACACCAAATATGCTACTAGCAAACTGTTAGAGATGAAAAACACTTTTCGCAACTATCAGGATACAAAATAAACACAAAAATTAGTAGTTTTCTTATATACTAACAACAAACTTGTGGATGTTGAAATCAGGTTATCTCTCCTATTCCCAATTGCCTCAAAAATAAATAAATAAAGCACCTTGTAATAAATTTAACCAAGGAAGTGAAGGATCTCTACAAATTGACCTTTAAATCACAGAAGTGAGAAATTATAGAAGAAACTAGGAAATGGGAAGACATCCCATATTCTTGGTTTGGAAGAATCAATATTGTGAAAATGTCAATCTTACCAAAAGCAATGTATACATGTAATTCTCCTTAATTGTCCAATGGCATTCTTCACAAAAATAGCAAAAAACAAACAAACAAAAAAACCCTACAATTTGTTTGAGAGCACACACACACAAACCTTGAATAGCCAAAACAATTTTGAGCAACAGAAATAAGGCTAATGGTATAACAATACCCAATTTTAAGCTACATTGCAAAGCCATACTAACAAAAACAGCATCATATTGGTACAAAGACAGATACATAGATCAATGGAACAGAATACAGGACCCAGATGTTAATCCAGGCAGCTACAGCCATCTGAATTTTGACAAAAATGCCAGAAGTATTCATTAGAGAAAACAATAACCTCTTCAACAGTGGTGCTAGGAAAACTAGGTATGCATATATATATAGAAGGATGAAAATAGATCCTTGTCTTTCTCCATACACAATAATCCAATCCAAATGGATCAGGGACCTTAGTATATGTCCTGATCCTCTTAAATTGCTAAAGAAAATGGTAGGGGAAGCCCTTAAATATATTGTCATAGGCAGTGACTTTCTAAATATAACCCCAGTTGCTCAAGAAATAAAACCACTGACCAACCACTGGGATCTCATGAAAGTACAAAGCTTTTGTACAGCAGAGGATGTTATGAATAGAGCAGAGACAATGTACAGAATAGGAGAAAATCTTTGCAAGTTATACATCTGACAGAAGATTACTATCCAGAATATGCAATGAATTAAAAAAATAAAAAATCAAACAACCTAATTAAAAAATGGGATATGGGGCTGGAGAGATGGCTTAGTGGTTAAGCACTTGCCTGTGAAGCCTAAGGACCCTGGTTCAAGGCTCGACTCCCCAGGACCCATGTTAGCCAGATGCACAAGGGGGCGCACGCATCTGGAGTTCGTTTGCAGTGGCTGGAAGCCCTGGAGCGCCCATTCTCTCCCCCCCCCTCTCTCTGCCTCTTTGTCTGTCGCTCTCAAATAAATAAATAAAAATAACAAAAAAATTTTTAAAAAAATGGGATATGAAACTGAATAGAGTTCTCAAAGGAAGAAATGCAGATAACACATAAACATCTAAAATTATTCTACACAATTAACATCATTAATTACATAATTAATTATGTCATTATTCCTACCAAACTCCTTCTATGAAGCCAGCATCACCCTGATACTAAAAGCAGACAAAGAAGGAAGAAAAAAAGAAAATTACAGACCAATCTCCCTCATGAACAGAGATGAACATGGATGCAAAAATTCTCAACCAAATATTGGCAGACAGAATACAAGAATATATCAGAAAGGTCACTCACCCTGACCAAATAGGCTTTATGCCAGAGATGCAGGGATGGTTCCCCATAAATGAATTAATAAGCGTAATATAAATGGACTGAAGGACAAAAATTACATGACCATCTCATTAGATGCAGAAAAGGCATTTGACAAAATCTAACAACGCTTCATGATAAAAGCCCTAGAGAGACTGGGAATAGAAGGAACATAATAAAGGCTATTTATGACAAACCTACAGCCAAAATAATACTTAATGGAGAAAAAACTGAAGCTTTTCCACTAAATTTGGGAACAAGACAAGGGTGTCCACTATCCCCACTTTTATTTAATATAGTACTGGAAGTCTTAGTCATAGCAATAAGAGACATACTTAAAAGAAGAGATCAAGTTATCATTATTGGCCAGTGATATGATTCTATACAAATAGGACCCTAAATACTCTACCAGCAAGCTGATAAACACCTCTAGCCATGTACCAGTATACCAAATAAACACACAGAAATCAGTAACCTTTCTATATGCTGACTACAAACACACAGAGGATAAAATCCGAGAATCACTCCCATTCATAATTACATCAAAAAATAAATAAATAAAGTTCTTTGGAAAATATCTAACCAAGGAAGTGAAAGATCTCTAAAATGAAAATGTTAAAACACTCAAGCAAGAAATTGCACTAGGAAATGCAAACATATCCCTTGTTCTTAGATCAGAAGAATCAATATTGTGCAAATGGCAATCATACCAAAAGCAATCTACACATTTAATGCAGTCCCCTTCAAAATTACAATGGTATTCTTCACAGAAATGGAAAAATCAATCCAAAACTTATTTGGAAGCACAAAAAATCATCGAATATTTAAGACAATTTTGAGCAACAAAATTAAGGCTGGTGGTATCACTATACCTGATTTTAACCTATGTTACAGAGCCATAGTAACAAAAACAGAATGATCCTGGCACAAAAACGTACATGTCGATCAATGTAACAGAGTAAAGACCCAGATGTATGTCTGGGTAGCTATAGCCACCTGACCTTTGACAAAAATGCCAAAATACTTGCTCAACCATGTTTACTGCCACTCTATTCACAATAGGTAGGATATGGAACCAGCCTAGATGTCCCTCAACTGATGAGTGGATAATTAAGATGGGGCACATTTAAACAATGGAGTTCTACTAAAAGTTCTACTTTTCTCTAAAGAGAAATGAAGTTATGAAATTTGCAGGGAAATGGATGGATCTGGAAAGTATTATACTCAGTGAGGTAACCCAGGCCCAGAAACCAAACGTCACATGTTCTCTCTCATATGTGGATCATAGCTGCAAACAATTGGACTTCAATGTGAGTAGGAATAAAACACTGTAGCAGAGGCCAGTAAGCTAGAAAGGAGATATAAAGGGAACAGAAAAGGAGGGAGGAGGGACTTAATAGGATGGTATTACTTTTTATTAAATACTTCTGTAACTGCCTCCATCTCCCCCCCCCCTTCCCCTTGCTCCTCTCAATCAGTCTCTCTTTTATTTTGATGTCATCATCTTTTCCTCCTCTTGTGATGGTCTTCTGTAGGTAGTGTCAGGGATTGTGAAGTCATAGATATCCAGGCCATTTTGTGTCTGGAGGAGTTTGTTGTAAGGAGTTCTACCCTTATTTTGGCTCTAACAGCCTTTCTGCCAAATCTTTTACAATGGACCCTGAGCCTTGGAAAATATGATGAAGATGTTTCAGTGCTGAGTACTCCTCTGTCACTTCTTCTCAGCACCATGGTGCCTTCTGAGTCATCCCAAGGTCACTGCCATCTGAAAAGAGATTCTTCTCTATCCAAAACTGAGAGTGGGACTAATGTATGTATATGAACATTACTAGAAGTGTTTACTGGGCAGTTTAGTGAGCATAGTATATATGTTTATCCAGACACCAGCAGATATTATACCCCTAGGGCTCCTGACTAGCCCTGTCATAGATTTTCAGTAGGAGGCATGTATTTCCTCCTGTGGAGTGGGCTTCCAGTCCAATTAGAGAGTGGTTGGTTTCCCCCATAACAGACATGTCACGGTTGTACCTGTTGGGTCATTTGGCCTGGCTGGCCAAATTTAAAGCTTGCAGGTCCACTGCTGAATATTTCCACTGGATTTCACTCTCCCCCATTGAACTTCATGCAGTGTAGCTTTTTCCAATTTTCTGTCAACTAGCCTACATGAAGGAAGTTTGCAGCTCATCTGCAGCAGGATTTCTCAGTGACATTGCACCACAAGTATGTGGCGTCTTCAACAATAGAGTCTTACCATCTACTCCTGGTGGGAAACCAAGAGGCGTGGCAATGGCCTGTAATGTTTTGGGGGTAACAGTGACCCCTGTGGCCAACAACTCACTGGAAGGAATCCTATCCCTGACACTGAAAATTTTCTATTAATAATCTAAGAATTCTGGATGTTCCATTGTCCAAAAAATGTAGGTTTCCATATGACTTATTCATATCCTCTTCAATTTTGATTAGCCCTCCCCCACCTTTTGTTTACTTAATGTCTTCTCTTAGCCTCCTTTAGTCTTTTCCATCTCTGTTAAACTGTGTGTGTATACACACACACACACACACACACACACACACACACACACACACACACACATATATATATATATATATATATATATGGTAGATTAACCTAGAGCCATCAGAAGTAGAATGTTATAGTTTGGGTCTTCACACCCCTTCAAACCCTAAAAATTAAAGGCTTATTCCCACCTTGAGGAATTAAAATGGATTGTTGATGACAGTACAGGACTGGTGAGATGATACTTCTACTTGGTGGATTGTTGATGTCAGTATGGGACTGGTAAGATTATACTTTTACTGGTTGGGTTGTTGACATAAGATCAGCACTGAAAAGGCCTTGGGTAAGGAAGAGAGCAGGAAAATAGGCACAAAGGGAGTTTGTTACTGGGATATGTGGCAGAATATTCAAGGACATGTAGCCAAGAGTTCCTGGATAGTGACTCAATGTTGTGGGTAGCATGTACACTTGTTAGCTATGATAACCAGAGTGAATAATGGTGGGTGTGAATGCTCTGATGAGTTATCCACTTATAACACATGCTGAATGCACACCAGCAACCTGGAATCACCCTAGTGATAGTCTTACTTCTAAGGCAATTTCAATAAAGTAAAAACAGTGTTTTATTCTTTGTTATGTACTCTAGTATACTTGAAAGAATGATAGCCAATGGACTCAATCCAATGTACACTCAGGTCTCACAGCAAATATGCCTGCCTGAATAGCATAGACAGAAAGGGTAAAGCCTGGAACAATAAGGATGCAGTATTTTTTTTTAAATCAATCATTTATTAGAACCAATACAAGAGTATGAAAAGAGGGAAAAAGAAGAGGGTGAAAAGGGGTTGGAGAATGAGGTCTGAGACGGATGTCAGTTATGGAAACATAAATGTCTACTTTTAAAACATTTATACTTAAAAGGCAAACATATATACAGACCACTTATCATTTAAAGAGATCCAAAGCAGACATGTTTGGCTGAAATAAAATTTAAGACCACAACCAACACCCCCCCCCCCAACCACAAGTCCACAGAAAATTCAAGGTCTCACTTCCATTCAGATACCTGGCTATATCCTGTGACTTGTTTCCTAATCAGGATGGCACAGTGCTGAAAGAAACACAGCCTCTTGGGTCTCTGAGAGCCCATCCTGTGGGAAGTGATGGGAAATCCAGTAGGTCAGGGTTGAGGCAACTTGGCAGGATGGGAGACTGCTCCCTCCTCATCCTCTGGGACTGATGCACATGGTGAGTGAGAAGTAGGAGCAGAGGGCCAGAATGGGGCTGCAGGGACCCAGAACCTTGTGCTTTTTCATGGGTCACCAACCTAGGGTCAAAGAGGGAAAGGGAAAAATCCCTACAGGGGAAGAATTTGGAGCTGGCTGAGGCCCTAAAGTGAGACAAAACTAAGGCTCTTGAACCCATACCTGGGCAAACAGTGTCCAAGGATTCTTCAAGGCAAGGGTCAGACTGTGGACACTGAGAGGTGGCAGATACTAAATACATTGAATTGGATGAAGCCCTGAGGACCAATGCCCAATTCTGAGTGTTATACTTATTTCTGGGGGGAAAAAATCCAATGTAGCTCTGTTTGGTGGGGAGGATACAGTAGTTTTGCAGTTGTCTATTACCATGGGACAATAAGGGTCTCAGTTTCTTTAAACTTTTAGAACTCTTGAAATCTGGACTTCATTAGAAGAATTCACTGTATTAAAATGTTGGCAAGTAGATTAATTTAGTGACCATTTGTGTGCATGAATCAATGCAAGTCTTCTGTGTACTTGCAGTTGAGTGAACAGAAATTTTCTACCTTGATTAAAGAGTAGGTCTGCCTGGTTTTACACTGTCACCTCCAGACAGCATTTCTGCTTTGGGCAAATTCAAGTGAAACAAACAATGAACAAAGAGCATGACAGTCCACCTAGTGAGGGAGAGGGGCCTGTGCAGACTTCCCTACTCATGATGCTGTGTTCAAATTACAGAATTCAAGCCTGAAGCAAGTGAGAAGGAAAAGGAACTCTAAACACTTCATAAAGGAAGTGACAAGTGACCTTTAAGTTAGATGAGGTGTGAAGGAATAAGAGAGGTGTCAGAATTTGTCAATTCTTTGATAAACTGTGAAGTGTTTTAATGACTAAACTTACTTGTATCTTGACTGATTATAAGCTATTTTTCATAAAGAATATGATTTATTTTTGTCACTGCCTACAACTTTTATTATTTTACTTTTGTTTATTTATTTGCAAACAGGAAAGAAAGACAAGAGAAAGAGAGAGAGAATCTGAATGAGACCCCTTATCACTGCAAATGAACTCCAGATGCATGTGTATGCAGCTTTCTGTGGTTTCTTAGGTTTAGAAGCCAGTGATTTTAACCACTGAGAAATCTCCCCAGCCTATTTTTATTTTTTGAAGTTAAAACTTATCAGTTGTGGTGCATTTATTATTTTTATTTGCATCTTTAGGCTATAACTTAGCATATAAATAATTTTTTCATGAGCTTATTCCTTGTCTTTACATATAATTTCTGGAGAAATTATATTTAATTCCTTTTCTATCTTTTAATTAGGTAATCATTTTATTATTATAGTTCTTGATTTATTCTATGTAAATACCCATTATTTGATATACAGTTTAATTAATATTTCCTCCTATTCTGGGAGTTTACTTTTCATTTATTAATAATGCTGCTTGCAGGGCAGGCACAGGGGTCTGCAGTGAGTAGACCAGACCCATATCTGGACTCCTCCCACCATCCAGGTCTGAGTTCTTTGCATAGTTAGTGTGTGGGCTGGAGCAGAACTCTGGAGTAAGTAGGCTGGACCCATTTCTGGACTCATCCCACCTCCTTCCAGGTCTGAGTTCCCAGAATGATCAGTATGTGGGTAGGTACAGCAGTCTGGAATGAGTAGGTCAGACCCATATCTGGACTTCTCCCACTGCCCTTGTCTGAATTCCCTGCACAGAAGGTTCAGGGTGTGGGAAGGTGTAGCAATCTGGAGAGAGTAGGCCAGACCCATTTCTGGGCTCCTCTCACCTCTACAGTCTAAATTGCCTGCACTAGTCTATGTCATGGAGGGCACAGCATGAAGTAGGCCAGATCCCTGCTTCCACACTCCTCCTAGTGCCCTGGTCCTGATAGGTCCCATTATGCCTTGCTTGGGGAGGCCTGGTCCCTGTGTAAGCTGTGGAATCAGGCCTTTTGCTCTGGTATCTTGACTGATCACTAAGAACAAACATCCCTGTTCACCTGAGTCAGAGGTTAAATGGGCCAAAGGACACAAACTTTATTCCTCCTCAATAAAATAAAGTCTTCCTAAGATGAGTAGGCAACAAAGAAAAAAGCCAGCAAAAGTCAGAAAACTGAGAGATCTCCACCAAGGATGCCTGTCCTACTATAGAAGCCTCCAATGAAATAATAGAGAAATCAACAGAAATTCATCTGAAAAATGAAAACACAACAATCAATGAGACCCTGATAAAAATATTTGAATTTGAAGCAAACTATCAAAGAACCAACAAACATGTCAATGAAATTGAACAGAATCATCTTCTAGAGCATTCAGCCTTTGATAGTAGGCTTAACTTGATTGAATAAATCATTAGAACCCTCCAAAGAGATATGAAAAAATTGCAGGTAAGTCAAGAAATGGAAGACTTTGAAAATTGGTTGATTAAGAATAAGGAAGACTTGATCAAATGCAAGAATGAACTATAGGAAGCATAAAGAAAATCAGAATTCAAATTAAAATCACACCTCAAGAAGAGATGGACATGATACAAAACAACACAACCAAAAAGAAAACTCAAACAGAATTTATAAAAATCTCTCTAAGACCACTCACCAATAGAGTTACTCATATGAAAAACAGAACATCTGACTTGGAAGATAAGACAGAAGAAATTTATCAGGAGGCCCAAAACTTTAATAAGTTCAAAAAATCAAGAGAACTGAATATGAGGGAACTATGGGACACTCTAAAACAACCAAATATCTAGATCATGGGTATACCTGAAGGAGAGGAAATCCAGACCAGAGGCATAGAAAATATACTCAACAAAAGTATTGAAGAAAAATTTCCAAATCTTGAAAAACAGAGGCCCATCTAGATACAAGAAGCCACAGAACACCAAACAGGTAGGACCAAAGGAGAATATCTCCAAGACACATATTTAAAATCCTTAACAATGATAACAAAGAGAGAGTGCTAAAAGCAGCAAGAGAAAAGCAATTCACAACATACAAAGGCAATCCCATTAGAATAACAACAGATTTCTCAATGCAAACCCTGAAAGCTAAAAGAGCCTGGAATGGAACACTTCAAAGTCTGAAAAACCATCCCAAGCTACTTTACCCAGCAAAATTATCCCTCGTAATAGATGGTGAAAGAAAAACTTCTCATGAAAAAAGTCAATTCTATGATTATATGAACACAAAGCCAGACCTACAGAGAATACTTCAGGGAATACTCCACACAGAACAGTCAAACAACCAATCTCAAGAGCCAACAAACAAGAAGAAGATCACAATTACCAAAAACAAACAAACAAAAAACAGGCTCAAAACAGAACATATCACAAGTAAGCACCCAGCCCCCATAAAATACCTCATCATGGCAGGGTTTAATTCAAACCCCACAGTAAAAACCTTAAATATTAATGGTTTTAACACACCCACCAAAAGACACAGCCTATCAGGATGGATCAAAAAACTAAACTCTTCTATCTGCTGTTTTCAAGAAACCCACCTCACCACTAAATATAGGGTGAAAAGTTGAAAAATTATATTCCAAGAAAATGGAAATAAAAAACAAGTGGTGTTTTTATATTAATATCTGATTAAATAGACTTCAAATGAAAAGCAATCAAAAAGGACAAAAGGCCACTTTTGACTCGCCAAGGAAATGATCCAACAGATGCACGTCAAAATCATAAATATATATGCCCCAAACACAGGGGCACCACAATTTATAAAACAAAATCTACTTGACAATAAAAAAAAGAAATAGAGACTTCAATTCCACTATCATGAATAGACAGATCATCAAAGAAGAAAATCAACAGGGAAATAACAGAGTTCAACCACATCACAGATCTACTAGACCTAATGGATATCTACAGAACTTTTCATTCCAACTCTACAGAATACACATCAGCAGCCCATGGAACCTTCTCCAAAATTGACCACATATTAGTCCATAACACATACCTTCATAAAGTTAGGAAAACTGAAGTAATTTCCTGCATCATGTCAGATGACAATGCTTTAAAGCTAGAAATTAACAAGCGACACATCAAACACTCTACCAACTCCTGGAGACTAAACAACACACTTTTAAACAATGAATGGATCATGGAATAAATCTAAAAAGAGATTGTAAAATTCCTAGAATTGAACTGTAATGAAAACACAACCCACAAAAACTTATGGAACTCAATGAAGGCAGTCATAAGGGGAAAATTCATAGCCCCAAATGCCTTAATCAAAAAGACAGACAGATCACAAATCAATAACTGGACTGTCCACCTAAAGGTGCTGGAAAAACAAGAAGGATCCAACTCAAAGAGCTCCAGATGGAAAGAAATAATCAAGTTTAGAGCAGAAATTAAGAAATTGGAAACTAAGAAAGCAATTTAAAAAAATCAGTGAAATTGGAAGAATCACCAGGGCATACTTCTAAAACCTCTACTTCACAAAATTAAATAATCTGGAAGAAATGGATGAATTCCTAGATACATACCACCTACCAAAACTAAACTCAGAGCAGAATAATCTCCTTAACAAACCTATCACAACCATGGAGATTGAGAGAAGGTAATCAAAAACCTCCCCCAAAAGAAAAGCCCAAGATTGGATGGCTTCTCAGCTAAATTCTAACAAATCTTCATCAAATAATTGAAACCAATTTTTTTGGAAATGAGTCCACATAATTGGAGATGAGGGAATCCTTCTCAACTCTTTTTATGAAGTTAGCATCTCCCTAGTACCAAACCCAGACAGAGATGTAACAAGGAAAGCAAATTATAGGACTATATCCCTACTGAACATAGATGCAAAGATCCTGAAGAAAATCCTTGCAAACTGAATTCAACAACACATCAAAAGCACTATCTACCTTGATTACAAAGGCTTCATCCCAGAGATGCAAGGATGGTTTAACATATAGAAATTAGTCAACATATTACACAGCATAAATAAACTGAACAAAAAGAACCACATGATCTTCTCAATTGTTGCAGAGAAGGCCTTTAACAAAATACAACACTGCTTTATGATGAAAATGCTGGAAAGAATAGGCATGGAGTGTTTATATCTCAATACAATAAAGGCTTTTTATAAAGCTCCTAAACTCAAAAAATTCTTAATGGGGAAAAATTCAAGGAGTTCTCACTGAGATCAGTAATAAGACAGGGGTGCCCACTCTCACCACTGCTCTTCAACATAGTACTAGAGTAGAAGCCTAAGCAATAAGACAGGAAAACAAAATAAAAGGGATTCAATTTGGAAAGTAAAAAGTGAAGTTATCCCTATTTTCAAATGACATGACCATATATATAAGTGACCTGAAAGTCTCCATCCCCAAACTTATAAAAGTGATAAATTTCTTCAGCAAAGGGGAAGGATACAAAATCAATGTACAAAGTCATTAGCTTTTATATATGCAAAGGACAAATATATAGAGAAAGAAGTCAGTGAGGGTGTCCCATTTTCAATAGCAACAGAAAATTAAATAACTTGGAATAACACTAGCAAAGAATGTGAAAGAACTATATAATGAAAACATAAAAACACTCAAGGAAGAAATAGAGGAGGACTTAAGAAGATGGAAGGACCTCCCATGATCCTGGATAGGTATAAATAATATTGTGAAAATAGCAATGCTACCAAAATTAATTTACAGATTTAATGAAATACCAATAAAATTATCAGCATCATTCTTCACCAAGACTAAAAAATAATCTCAAAATTCATATGGAATGGCAGAAATCCTTGATAGCCAAACATATCCACAGCAAAAGAAACACCTCTGGGTGTATAACAATGCCTGGTCTAAAGCTATATTACAAAGCCCTAGTGACAAAAACAGCATGACACTGGACTAAAAACAGAACCATAGACCAATGGAAGCCCAATTGAAGGCCCAAACTTTAGGGCAAGCAACTACAGCTGCTTGATCTTTGACAGAGGTGCCAGTAATGTAGACTGGAGAAAAGACAGCATCTTCATCAAATGGTGATGGACAGATTGGATGACCATATGTAGAAAAATTAAATTAGACCCACTCATTTTGTCATATACAAAAATCATGTCTAACTGGATTAAAGACATAAAACTCTTCAAGTACTGGAAGAAAAAATAAGAAGCACTCTCCATGATATGGGACGGAGAAAAGACTTCCTGCACAACACCCCAGTAGCCAAGGAAATTAAACAAGCCTTCAACCAATGGGATCTCATAAAACTAAAAAGCTTTTGAACAGACTAATATACCATAAACAGAGACAACAGATTACCCTCTGAATAGGAGAAAATCTTTGCCAGTTATACCACTGAAAGAAGGCTAATATCTAGAATCTACAAAGAACTCAAAAAACTAAACAATAAAAAAGTCAAACAACCCACTCCAAAAGTGGACAGATAACTAAATAGGCAGTTCTCAGAGGAAGAATTACAAATGGCTAACACACACTTAAGAAAATGTTCAACATCCCTAACTATTAAGGAAATGCAAATTAAAACAACTATGAAATTCCACTTTACCCCTGTAAGGATAGCAAACATTAAAAAAATCAAATGAAAACAAATGTTGGAGAGGCTATGGTGAATAAGAACCCTCATTCACTGCTGGTGGGAGTGTAAGCTGATATAACCACTATGGAAGTCATTTTGGAGCCTCCTGCAAAAGATGAGTATAGAGTTACCAGCAGACCCTGTTATTACCTTACTTGTCATTTACCTTAAAAACTCCATATCTTAGTTCAGAACTATTTTTAACCATGTTTATAGCTGCTCAATTCATAATAGCTAAAAACTGGTATCAACCCACGTCTTATCATTAGATGAATGGATAACCAAGATGTTGTATATCTACACCAATACAATTCTACTCGGCAATAAGAAAAAGTGACACATTGAAATTTGCATAAAAATGGTCAAATTTGGAACTGATCATTGTAAGTGAACTCACACAATCATGGAAAGACAATCATCACATGATCTCATGATAACTCATCTGCAGTTCCTAACCTGAATCAGCCCAAGCTGCTGACATAACTGAATAGCATCTTGAGGCTTGGACAATAGGGAGGTTAGGACTTTGAGGAAGGGGAAGAGCAGAGGGGGCACAAAATCTAAACACAAATTGAACTGGTGCCATACTATCCTAGAAATCATACTAAAATGTAGAACCTTCAAGTAGACCTTTGAAGGAACACCTGAATCAAAGGACCCTGGAGAAACTGAGAGGGAACCTGATCTTAAATTTCTCCTGTTTTCCTATTTTCTCTGGCTTTTTCTTTTATTCTTTTCCCTTGGCACTGGCCTGTAATTCCCTGTACCAGGATGTGGTCTACATCCACAATGGACTGTTGATCAGAGAGACCTACTAGATCTCCCAAAACAAACAAGACATGCTTCTCTCAGAGCACTTGATTTTAAGGAATTAAATTCATTACATGTTTAATGAACAATGACCTTAATTGTCTCCTTTAGACATGATAATCATGATTTTTGATTATCCACTTACTACTTGGATTATTCAAAAATGAAGAAAGATATTTTTATTACATAATCAATACCTTGTTATGTAATTGTATATTTTAAAGATAGCTCTCTCTACATATCTGCATCTTTCTCTCACTGAAATAAATAAAATTTCAATATTAGTGCTAGAGAGATGGCTGTGGTTAAGCTGCTTGCTTGTCAAACCTAAGGACCCAGGTTCTATTCTAATATACCCATGTGAGCCAGATGCACAATGTGGCATATGTGTCTGGAGTTCATTTACAGTGGCTAGAGGTCCTGGTGAACCCATATTCTCTCTTACCACCTTTTTATTCTCTCTCTCTCAAATAAATAAATAAAAATAAATTATCAGAACTGGAGAGATTGCTCAGTGTTTAACATCTTTACCTGTAAAGCTTAATGACCCAGGTTTTACTCCCCATTACCCATGTAAAGCCATCTGCCAAAGTTGCACATGTATCTGGAGTTCATTTGCAGTGGCTGGAGGCCCTGGCATGCTAGTTCTCTCTGTTTCTCTTCTCTCTATATATTTCTGTTTGCAAGTAAACAAAATATTTTTTTTAATCTTTTTGTTTATTTATTTTTATTTATTTATTTGAGAGTGACAGAGAGAAGGAAGGAGGGAGGGAGAGAGGGAGAGAGAAAGAGGAGAGAGAGAGAGAGGGAGAGAGAGAGAGAAAATGGGTGTGCCAGGGCTTCCAGCCACTGCAAACAAACTCCAGATCCATACGCCCCCTTGTGCATCTGGATAATGTGGGTCCTGGGAATTGAGCCTCAAACCAGTGTCCTTAGGTTTCATAGGCAAGCGTTTAATTGCTAAGCCATCTCTTCAGACCAAATAAAATATTTTTAATGATAGAACTCTGTGTATATTGTTGATCAACTGATCCATGCCTTCTAGACACTGTAACATTCTCCAAAAGGACATCTTTCAACATAATCATGGTAATTCCATCAAAATAAGGGAAAAAGAAAACAAAACACTGGTACAGTAAGACTATGTTAAATTCAAACTCCATTAGTGTGCCTTTAAATGCTCCCCCTAAAATATTCTTTTAAAAATCATTTTATTTACTTTTTTCAAAGATAGAGACAAATAGAGGCAAATAGACTGAATTTGTCTTTGTTTGTGTGTGTGAGAGAGATCGGGTGTATGAGTGTTCTGCTGATGCAAACAAACTCCAGACTCATGCTCCACTTTGTCCATTTGGTTTCATGTGGAGGACATAAACCTCAGATATGGAAGACAAGGCAGAAGAAAATGTTCATGAGTTCAAAAATTTTGTTATGTTCAAAAAATCATGAAGGGATTGGAGAGATGACTTAGCAGTTAAGGTGTTTGCCTGCAAGGCATAAAGATTCATGTGTGACCTCTAGCTTCCATGTAAGCCAGACACATAAAGTGACACAAGAGCACAAGGTCACACATGCTCACAAAGGGTACGCACATTTGAAATTCAATTGCAGTTGCTGGAGGCCCTGGCATGCCAACTCTCTCTCTCTCTCTCTCTCTCTCTGTCTGTCTTTCACTTCTCTCTCATATTAAAGAAGGCCAGTATATTTGGCTTGCCTCAACTTTTTTTAATCAACAAGTAGACCATGGGTATCACAGAAGGGGAGTAAATTCAGGCCAAGGTAATGGAAAAAATATTCAACAGGAATATAGAAGAAAACCTTCCTACATTCTCAAAAGAGGCCCATCCAGATACAGAATGCTCACAGAACACCAAACAGACTGGACCAAAGAAGAAACTCTTCAAGGCACATCATACTTAAAACTTGAAACAACAAAAATAAAATGAGAGTGCTAAAAGCAGCAAGAGAAAAAAAACACATAATGTACAAAGGCAATCCTATCAGGATTACCTCAGATTTTTCAGTGGAACCACTGAAAGACAGAAGGGCTTGGAATGAAATCCTTCAAATCTAAAAACTATGGTTTCAACCCAGACTACTAAACCCAGTGAAAGAGTCCCTCATAATAGATGGTGACAGGAATTTTTTTCATTATAAAAGCCAGCATTATGATTATAGAAGCACAAAGCCAAACTTGCTGGTAATACTTCATGGAATACTCCACATAGAAGATTTAAACAGCCAACTTCAAGAGCCTTCACGAAGGAGAATACTATAACCAAAACTAGAGCAGGAATGAAAATATTCAAAGCTCAAGAAAGCACCACATCCATAAAGACTCCACATGACAGGGATTAAATTTAACCTCATAGTTATAACCTTTAGTATTAACAGTCTTAACTCACCCATCAAAAGACACAAATTAACAGGGTGGATCAGACAAATGCTCTCTTAAATATGCTCTCTTAAATAAATGTACCTCACCACAAAGGATAGACAACTTCTCAGGGTGAAAGGTTGGAAAATGATATTTCAAGCAAATGGAAATAAGAAACAAGTGGGTGAGATCAGGAACAAAACATGGTACTCACTCTCACCAGTGCTTTTCAACATAGTAATAGAAATCCTAGCCCAAGCAATGAGACAGAAGACAAATAAAAAAGGGGATACAACTTGGAAAGGAAGAAGTCAAAATAGCCCTATTTGCAGATGACATAATCCTGTACCTAAGTGACCCAAAAGACTCTACCATCAAACTTCTAAAGGGGATAAATTCCTTAACTAAAGTGGCAGGATACAAAATCAACACACAAAAATCAGTAGCCTTCCTATAGACAAAAGACAAATATACAGAGAAATAAATCAATGAGGCTGTCCCACTTTCAAAAGCACACCTCCCCACCACAAATATCAAATTTCCTGGACAAACACTAACCAAGGAACAAAACAAAAACAAAAACACTCAAGAAAGAAACTGAGGACATGAGAAGATGAAAAGAACTCCCATGCTCTTAGATAGATACAATTAGTATTGTAAAAATGGCAATTCTACCAAAAGCAATATATAGATTCAACGCAATACCAATAAAACACATATCATTGGATTGGAGAGATGGCATAGTACTTAAGGTGCTTGAGTGACAAGACCAAAAACCCAGGTTTGATTCCCTAGTACCCATGTAAGCCAGCTGCACAAAGTGCTACATGCATCCAGAGTTCATTTGCAGTGGCTAAAGACACTTATGTGTCCATTTTCACTTTATTTTTATAAATTTTTGTTTATTTTTATTTACTTATTTGAGGCAACAGATAGAGAGAAAAAGAGAGGGGGGAGGGAGGGAGAGAGAGAGAGAGAGAGTGAGGGAGGGAGAAAATGAGTACGCTAGGGCCTCCAGCCACTGCAAATGAACTCCAGATGCATGTGCCACCTTGTGCATTTGGCTTACATGGGTCCTGGGGAATTAAGCCTTGAACCAGGGTTCTTAGACTTCACAGGAAAGTGCTTAACTGCTAAGCCATCTCTCCAAAGCCTTCCATTTTAACTACCACAATACCACATGCTGCAAATACACAGCATTGAGAGATCCAACTGAAATCTGGAAGACAGTTCCCAGATGTTTAGCCCATATAGTGCTGGGGGAAAATGGTCAACAATGTTTAGAGCAAGAAGGGAATACTGCTATTAAAAGCAACCAGCCTGAGAAGATTCAAACACCTGTACATTGGTGGCACCCAGCCCTGGCTTCTGACTGGCTAAGAGATCTGCTCATTGGAAAAGAACATATAGCTGGAACCAGAAGCTGTGTTAGAATCATACGGAGATGAAGATTATGGATCCTAATGTAATGGTTTCACTAGATTTTGGCCAAAAGAGAGGCTACACCCATGAAAACTCTCTAACTTAACAATTCTTATCCCCTTTAACCTATGTTGATCTCACTCTCCACTGGAGAATCTGTTTCTCTTTTTCAGAAGGCAGGGAGAACCAAAAACAACAAAAATCTATCAACAAGACAAAAAACGATAGCTGATTCCCTGGTAGGAGATAAACTACCCCTTGTGCATCAGCTAGAGCCCAGGTTCCACAGCGGAACTGGCAAGTTGAGCATGGCCAGCCTAACAACCTGTGCAATGGTGATGGAGATGCAGTGAGGATACCAAAAGGTACCAAAGGAGAAATGCAGAAGCTGCTAAAAGCACAACCTGAAGCAGACTTAAACCCATCATAGCTCAGGAAGCTTTGTGAAAGAGAGGCAGAAAGATTGTAAGAGCCATAGGGTAGGAGGGAATATCCAGTCATTGTCCACCGCCCCCAACAATGACTGACTACCACTGTCACAACTCATAATCCACAACCACATGGTTGATACCAACAATCTTACTGAGGAGGGCCCTCAGCAGAATGGGAGAATGGAGGAGGGAAATGTTGGTACCAACACATGATGTGTCTATACATATTTTCTGCTTAATTAAAAAAAAAAGCAGGGAGAAAGAGAACAGGGTGGTAGAGATCAAGGAACTCTGTGGTCCAGGGTTAGTCTGGGATGAGTAAGCACTGTACACTGCTCATTGTGTGGCAAGGGGGACCCTGCTCTGAGCACCTGTCCAAATTTAGGCACCATATGTTATGAAAAAGTGGGAAATGTAACAAGAGGGAGAAGACTTGGTTCAACTGCAGACAGGCTTTATTTGGGAAAACCTGAGAAGGGTTCTGACCAAGTACATAAGAAGCATCTTTCCTTACAGACTAGAGGCTGTTTATGGGTCAGTGGGAGGGCGGTCATTGGAATTGCCAGGTTATAGGGCTGTCCAGTCTACCTTGCCTCGGGGCTTGGGCCATTCCAGGAAAGTAATAATGTAAAGGGGTGGCTGGGTCACTCTTGGGGAATGGAGAGTTACAATGAAATGGCACTCAATATGCATAGATGAAGTCATTCTGGTTCTAACAACACTCACTGATTCTCATTACCTGCACAAAACTTGGTACATAACATTCTATCACAGATGATAGAAGAGGGCATGAGACCCCTATTCTTCCTTGAGGAGGTTTTGCTAGTTACTAGTTGCTGGGGGAGAGGGAGACATTCTCTGCAGAGATTAGCCACTGATAATTTGCAGTTGCTTTGGTAAATACTCTCCCATTCAAGATCATGCAAGCAACCTTAATTATACTTAGTGGGTCTCACACAGACACAAAGACACTCATGGAACAAAGAAACATCAAAGTAGAAAACAGAATGGTTGAATGAGTAAGGGGTTTGCTGGAAGGGATATGGGAAGGGGGAACAAAAGAAGGTAATTAGAAGGGATTATGAACATTATATATTGTATATATGTATTAAATTCACAATTAGCAAAATATCTTCCACTTTACATACTGCTCCTGCAACATGCTATTTTCTCCTCCCCTCCTCCCCCATGGAGAGATAGCATTCCCATTCTTTATTCTTTACTAGGGAAGCTTGTGAAAATGGGACCATACATTATTTCCAAGAATCCAGTCATAAGTACAGATAGGGCTTCCTCTTAGTGTTCTGACTATATTCTTCTGGAACCCAGCTCCCACATCCAGTTGTCAGTTGTCCTTCATTGAGACTTCAGACAACCAGAAGCTGAGATAGATCATGGCTATACAACCTTGTTGTGAATCACCATGGATTTCTTAACAGGTTATGGGACTCAATCTCGCTCTGTCTTATCTGAGGGCTGTTTGCTCAACTATTTGAAAAGGGAAGAGAAGAAGGTAGGCAGAAAAGAACGAAAAATAGTCTTGGAATTGCTAAACTATATTTATATTCTGGTGATGCCATCTTATAAGCAAGGCTACCTTTGGCTTCTGCTAAACTAGACAGACACTATCAGTTTCTTCTCCCATAAAGCATGGGTGAAGATAATGTTACTCCTGCAGGATCTGCTGTTTTAGTTTAATTTCCCTCTTTTTCTAGGTCTTTTGTATTTTAAGATGTTAATTATGAAGACAAATATTCGATACATATTTCCAACTTGATGTTAATACTTGCCCTTCTATCACTCCTTCCACACTGGTACAGACTGACCTTCTTCTAAAGGTAAGAACAGTTGGATTGTCTTTTTAGACTGAGTACTTAGTACATCATAAATAGTCCACGAAGAATTTTTACAAGGGAAATTCCTTTAAAAACTTAATTTCTAAACTACCACAAAAATTTTGGGTGTTTTTATTATAAAATATCTTTCTGAAATCGTCAAGTACACATGCAAGCTCTTTGAATGATACTATTTGACCCTTAGCCCAATTTCTGGTATATATGAAATGATTAATAGAATATAATCTGAATAATTATATGTTTGTTTGAATATTTGAATCTTGGTAGATGCTTATAAAAGAGGATGTTCAGAATCTGCTTAACTTTTGAAACCTAGCACAAATGCAAAACACTGAGAGTTTCATACAAAATAAATTGAGGAAACCCTTGGCTACCTCTACAGTAGAGAGTACCTGAGATATTAGCTTATTTTTCAATTGATGAAGAGTTTGGATGCCATAAATGCAAAATTCAAACTCAGAGCTGTTACATATGAAAATAAACGTGATTATTATATTGATAACTGGTGAAACTGACAAGATAGTGTGGGATAAAGTCCAAATTTTCAAGCATGCTTTCAAAGCCCTTCCCCGTCTGGCTTGCAACCTGTATCTCAAGCCTCATATAGCATTTCTTGATTTCTTTTTATTTTTCTGCAGTTGTAAATGGAAATAATGAAGCAGATGGAAATAATAATATCATCCCTGACTCTCCCCTAGGGTTGGTGAGAGGCAAATGATACAAAACATGAAGTCAACCAATGCTATTTGTTCACTAAATAATTCTTTACTATTTGATGCAGACCACAGATTGCCAAGGATGACTTGACTGGATGATCTGAGTTCTCTCCTTATCAGTGTGATGGGGAACACCCTCAGTAGAATGGATTTTACTGAAAAATGTACTTAGTGGTATACTTTTGGTAATCATTTTTTTAACAAATATTTCTTGTGCTCCCACTAAGAGCCAATCTAATGTTGATATTGTTTAAAAGATGCAGGCTTTGAGCTGAAGTGACAATTCAGAGGGTAAAGTGCTGGATGCACAGGCAAGAGGGCCTGAGTTCAGATCCTCAGAGATCAAAATCTGCTAGATACATTGATATGCTTGTAACACTGGCTCTGGGGAGGTAAAGACAGGAGGATGCCTGGGGCCTATTGGCTTACTTGCCTAGTCAAAGCAGTGAGCTCTGAGTTCAGTGGAGAACTCTGTCTTAAAAACTATGGTATACAGCAATTGTGTAAGACATCTAACTGTGTCATTGTGTACCCTCCCATGTGAACATGCACACATGAATACTTACCATGCACTCACCACACAGGCAAAAAAACGTGAGCAAAAAGTTATAAATCTTAGTCTTATGTACCTATTTTAATACAGAGGATTTTAGTATAATGAACAAGAAATACACTTGCTAATGTCTAATATATTGCATGTAGTAGGAATAGGAAAAGAAAGCCTCTTCCAGGCAGAAATCTTTAAGAATGCCTCACGGAACTAAAAAAGAAAAAGAAAAGAATGGATGCCTAGCAGGAAGTGACATGACTACAAGGTAAAATGTAATAGTGAAGTAAGAATGTATAAGGCTGCAGAGTCCAATGAGAGGTGACAGTAACTAACACTGGAGATAACAAGGAAGCTGATGAAAAATAGCCACATCCATAGGATCTGTTGATGTAACCTGGAGGTCCTAACTAATCCACTGAGTGTGGAAAGTGGGAAAAGCAATGAGAGGGATAAGTGGCAACAGTGGAAATCAGGGAAGAAATGGTTCTCTCCCTTTGATTTTGGCTACCCCTTGTTATGTAGATATTATCTATATGTTATTGTTGTATGATTGTGGCTTCAGAGGCTGGGGCACTACTCAAGGTCATATTATTAATTAGAAATGTGTCTGTCATTTGTCTCCTCAAGTCCAATTCCCATCTGAAAAAAGAGAAGCAGATTCTCCAACAGAGGGTGAAGTCAGTGCCAGTTAAATAGGATAACCATTATTAATTTAGAGAGAATTATAAGGGTTTAGACACTTTTATACTGTAAGGTTAGTAGCAGCTTGACAAGGGAAAGCAGAATACTTATATGGATATGATCTGACTTGTTTCTCAGTTCCAGATATGGTTTCCTTTCCACTGAGTGGATCTGTTAGCCAATCCAAGAGCAGGTGGTTACCCACCATGGCTGTGTGCAACTATTGCACTTGTGCAGTGCACTCCATGCTGGCCCCAGCTGGAACCACAGAGGAATTGAGGAAATGAGAAAGAATGCTACACTCTCAGTTAAGCTGATAAGTGATGGAGAAAGATGCTGAGGACACTCAACACCTACCAAACCAGACATCTAAATGCTCCTAAGTGCCTATCACTGAATTAGACTTAAAATGTTCTCAAATGGCTCAGGGAATCTTGCAGAAGAGAGGGTGGAAAGATTGTTAGAACCACAAGTTGGAACATTTTGCAGAGACATTGTCTCTTCCCAGTAACTGACTGCTGCCCCATAATGCATTACCCACAATACCCATGAGATTGATCTGCATTCCCAATGAGGAAGGCCTCTTCAGAAAAGGGGCAGGGAGGAGGGAAAGGATGGTACCAACATGTGATGTGTATATACAAAACATGTCCATATCTAATAATAAAAATAAAATATATATTAAAAAATAATGTGTCTGTCAATAAGAGGCCAGCCTTTGTGAGGCTGGGATACTCAAGAAAGATTAAACCTGTGAGCTAGTATCACAGTCAGGAGCACTTGGTTCACAATAATCCAGAGAGAGCACTTATGCAACTTCAGAGTGCACAGTAGGTATTGAAACAAAGCCAAATTTATTGTTGGCTAGAGAAGTAAACAGTATTATACTGTATTTGAGGGATTGTTGCAATCTTGATTGGTGAATAAAAGTAATGAACAGTAAGGTGGAGACCCAAATCTTGGATAAATAGGCATGTGAACAACTACTATAAAATGATGAATAGTTTGCAAGTGAGTAAACATTCATTTCTCCACTGATTTTCTGGTGTAACAACATTGTACCCACACTATGTCATGCTATCACATGTGCTGGAATGCCGAAGGCCTAACTCTACACAAAGTTGAGGAGATGGATACTCTCTGAGGTGCTGGCAAGTTCATCTGTGCAGACTGCAGTGTTGGAAGTGGGCTTTAAGCCTGTGTTTTATCGTCATATCCATCCATTAAAGTGAGGTGGAGGGCCACTGCAACAACCCATGCATGTCATGTGCTCAAAGAACAGGCAGGTGATGCAGAAACCCTGGAAAATAATCACAGCATTTTGAAGGAAGTGAAGGGAAGCAGATGGCCCAAAGAATGCTACTGGAAAAGTAACCACAATGAGTTCTTCTAAATGTCCTATTAGGTTATGCTCTGAGAAACTAGTTTCTACCCAGATAACCAGATGACTGGGGTGAATGATGAGCCCCCAG
Organism: Jaculus jaculus; assembly: GCF_020740685.1. NCBI lineage: Eukaryota > Metazoa > Chordata > Mammalia > Rodentia > Dipodidae > Jaculus > Jaculus jaculus. The sequence goes on from NC_059115.1 coordinate 27,003,936, forward strand.
TTGGAGGCTTTTCTCCAAATTATTAGAATTTAGTAGATAAATAAAAGTTCTCTTCATACATACAATTATTGGAGTTTATTGGAGTATATAAATTTATTGAAACTTGTTGAAATATATACATACAGAGATAGATAGAGAGCGAGAGAGATGAGTTCCTATGGGATGCCTCAATTACATATATAATGAAATGATTACCACACAAACTTAATATATCCATAACCTCACAGTTCAGTTACTATTTTTAAAATATTTATTAAGTTGTGTGTTTGTGTGTGTGTGTGAGAGAGAGAGAGAGAGGGAGAGAGAGGGGGAGAAAGGGAGAGAGGGGGAGAGAATGAGCATGCCAGGCTTTATTGCTACTACAAATTAACTCTAGATGCATGTACCCACTAATTTGTGCAGCTGTCTTTATGTAGGTACTGAGGGATTGAACCCAGGCCAGAAGGTTTTGTAAGCAAGTGTCTTTAACTGCTGATCTATCTCCTCAGCTCACAGATACTATTCTTATTTGTATATGGTGAAAACATTTATGATCTTCTCTCTTTGTTAATTTGAACTTTACTACAGAGGTTTATTGACTACTTTTGGTTTGTTTTGTTTTGTTTTGAGGTTTCACTCTAGCTCAGGCTGACTTGGAATTCACTATGTAATCTCAGGTTGGCTTTGAACTCTCTGAGAGCCTCCTCTGCCTCTGCCTCCCAAGTGCTGGAGATACAGGCATGCTACACCTGGCTTTATTGACTATTGTCATGACCATGCTGTACAATGATCTCCAGGACTTATGTTCTGTAAACAGAAACATTTTACCTTTAGAATAGCATTGACCAGTTCTACTCTGTGCAGGCCCCATTAACCGCCATTGTTACTACCACTGTGAATGCAGCATATTTTATCCTCCACATGTCACTGAGGTCATGCAGCACCATCTTTAATAAGCTCCCTTTTTTCTTTTAGTGTAATGTCTATTAGGTTTATGCAAATAAGAGTCACCCGTTTTTTGAGATATGACTTCACTCTAGGCCTGGCTGACCTGGAATTCACTATGTAGTCTCAGGGTGGCCTCAAACTCATGGTGATCCTCCTACTTCCAAGTGCTGGGATTAAAGGCATGTGCCACCACGCAGAGCAAAAAGAAAGTCCCTTTTATAAAAGAAGAAATATTGTCCACTAATGTTTACTTAGGCTGATTCCTCATCAGTTGTGAACAATGCTGCAAAACATTAATTTACCCACTGCTGTGGAACAATAGGTATTATTATAAAAAAAAACATGAAACTGGAAAAAAGTCACAGACCATAATTCTTGAGTAATTACTGTCTTAGAGTCATAAGACTTGCTTTCAAGATCTGGATAAGACACTAATTAGGTATGAGACCCTCCTATATATACTCCAACCCACACTCCTCCCTCTTCTTCCTCTCCCTCCTTCTTTTTTGGTCACTCTTTCAGAAAGTGAAAATTGAGATTGTGGCAATATGATTGCTATAGTTTGGATCTTAAATGTACACCAAAGCTTATGTGTTGAAGTCTTAGTCCAAAGTAGATGGCACTAAAAAGTGATGAAGCCTAGAGAAAGGAGTTAGGTAATTGGAAACATGCAAATGAAAAAGATATGGGGACCCTGACTGTCATAGCTGAGAATATTTCTTTACTATACCCATGCTAGTCTGATTTACCTCTGAAATAGTTAACCAGCATAAGTATTTTTGTCTTTAAGTTGTTTATCTTAGGCATTTTGTCTTAGCCACAGAAAGCAAGCTAATACAATAAGCTTGGATTGAGAGTGGAAGAGAAGTGCATTTCTTTTGACACAACTCCATCAGCCCCTTAAAATAATTAGTCTCCCAAACTGCCTGTGTCCTCATCTGAAATATGTGTATGCATTCCTTTCAAGGTCTGTTGGGACTATGTAACATACTGTATATAAAATAAAAATTTAGGGTTGGAGAGATGGCTCTGTGGTTAAGGCGCTTGCCTGCAAAGCCTAACGACCCAGGTTCAATTTCCCAGTACACACATTAAGCCAAATACACAAAGTGGTGCATGACTCTAGAGTTTGTGTGCAGTGGCAGCACCTATTCTCTCTCTCTTTCTATCTGCTTCTTACTCTAACTTTCTGTTTCTCTTCTCTCTCTTGCTCTCTTTCTTTCTTTGCTTACAAATAATTAAAAATAAAATTTAAAAATTAGAACAGTACTTCACTTATACGAAGTGATTCCTATTATACTGTTATCTTATTTGTGAATGATAATATTCTATTACTACATTTATTAGTCATAGAATAAATAAGGGTGTTACCATATGTCAACATCATGTTGCTATTGGTAACTCAGGTGTATTTCCATTCTTAATCCTGTGTGCCTTACCTTCCTTTGCATGCTTGGGGTGGGGGAGGCTACAGTAAAAACCTAGTGTATTTCATGGGATTTCCTTTACATTGACAATAATATGATTAAAGCAATGATATGTCAAAACTCTCAGAGAAACACTAAATACCTCTGTGGAATTTTTTCTAAAATAAAATCTTTTACAGATTCCTATGTCCTTTCTATATCTACAAATAATTAAGTATTTATGAGTTTAATGATGTTTTTAAAGCATTGGTTATTTGAAATGGATTTCAGACAACTATCTCAACATTTTTAAGTATTAAAGACTAAAATATCTAAACAACTAACTAAATAAATAAATATAGCAATTTTTCACTTGAAAGAATCTAATAGCTTCCATTATCCTGAAGTGAGCTGAGGGAACAGGATGCTTATAAAAGCATTTTTATTCATGGGAGAATATTTCAGTCTTTCACTTCAAGAAAGCATTTTTTAATGTTCACTTTTCACCACAAACAGCATTTTATGAATGAGTACACATGTGTACACTTGTTAGTCTCAACGGTGGGACACTGTAGGCACCAAAACAGTAGGTCATGGAAAATGATGAAATATAAAACAATAAAAACATGCAGCTGCAAAGATTAGAATAAAAAAATGCCAGAGACAGGAATGTTGGAGGAGATAGCTCAGTTAGTAATATGCTAGCCTTACAAGAATGAGGACCTGAGTTTGATTATAAGAACTGACATTAAAAAATGGTCAGACATTGTGACATACATATCTAATATCAGCCCTGGGAATGTGGAGATAGGGGCTCACTGACTAGTGGAAAGTAGCTTATGTCCAAAGTTTTCATCAGCCCTCACTATGCACCCACACACATGTACAACTGCACAAATGAGAGCAAGTGTATGTGTGCATGTACATGCATGTGTACACAAATACTAATAATACAACACTATTTAAGAGAACAAAATTTTATCTACTACAGACCTACCCATTTTAGCATTCATAACTACTACTTTTATTGAAAGTAAATTATTTAACTTAAACTGCTTTAGAAGTGATTAGCAAATTTAGATAGAATCCCATTGCATGTACTTCTAGTATCAGTGTCTACATTAATGTGCCTTTTAAGTCATCCATGCTCATGATCCCATGGACAGTCTTCTGGGGTCTCCAATTAAGTCTGAATCTGTAACTTGAGTCTATTCTTACATTTTCCACTACTGTCGCCACAGACATGTGCCTGCGAGCACATGCAGCACACGTAGTTTCAACTGAGATTTGCTGTTAGTAAATGCACACACACGAATTTACTCATATGATTTGATGATTTAGCACAAAGAATGAACTATCTCACTTATAATTTTATATTGATTTCTTGTTTAGATATATTTGAAACCTTTTTCACTTTGCTTTTGGAAATGTGGCAATCATAAAATTCTATACTACATACATGACTTACATTATATTCTGTTGTGCTGTACTTATCTAGAATAATTGATGATTTAAGAAGCTGAGAGTCCTTCTGAAATAATGGAATTCAATAGACTAGAAAATGAATATGGGAAAACATAACCACTTGGCAAACTATGTTGCTCATGCAAATAATATTATCTGGAATGAAGTTATAGACTTTTAACGCAGAAAATCTTAAACCTAATGAAGGCAAACATAATAGAGCACTGGATGGCATTTTATGATATTTTTGTCATGTCTTGTTGTATGAAAAAGATTTTAAAAAATCTCATCTTTGAAGCAAAAGGAGTTTTTGATTTTCTTTCCACTACAGCTCTAATATAATTACAAAAACAATTATAATTATGAAAGACAATTTAAAATGCCTACTCTGTTTCAATCATTGTGCCTGATATTCATTTTGTTGTTAGAAATAGAGGTTGTCAACTCCTTTATTAGACTACCCTTTGAGACTTCTCCTATATCACATACATAGAACACCTTGCAAATAATTTTTGCTCAGTAAATATTTGTTGGGCAGATGAATTAATGATTATTGCATAATAGCAATTTCTCAACCTTGAGAATATGAACACTGGAATGAATTTGGGCAGGTCCTCAGCAAACTGCCTGAGGTTCACATGGCCTAGAGAAAAACACACCTAATTTTTGAAGAAAATATTCATTTTATTAATTGGAGGTAATTTAAGCTACATTTTACATCAAAGAAAATATGGAAGTATTGTGTAAGAGTGATAGGATATCATGAAATTTTAAAGATAGAACAAATACAAGACTTCCAAGGAGTAATAATCTTTCAGCAGAGATTTTAAAGCTAATGTTACAAGCATTGACATTTCTACTACTATCACCACTGGTCCATTCTATCCTTTAGTGGTAAAGCTTATAAGACTGCTACCATCATCTTAATAAGGAAACCCACTACTTCTAGGTAAATAAGAGGGTCTTGAGTTCCTGCCCTCCCTCTGGCACCAATGGCTTATCAGAACTACAGTTACCTTTTTCCTTCATTGTGTGGCAATTTAGAAGTTGTGTTTCCCAATTTCACCATCATGTCATGGCATAAAGCTCTGAATCTCCAGCATTGGTAATTAAATTCTCAATGCCCTCATAGTATCTTTGCCACCCCTGCCATCTCTGAGAAGAGTCAAAATACCTTCTGGAGGTTATGGTCTCCTGTAACCCCGGTACCATTCTTCACAAATTTCAAAAAGATTCTTGGTTCGGCTGATTGGGTGAAGGAAAGCATGCATTATATTTTTCTGGCTTGGGAAAGCTCAGTGGGACTTCATCTCAAAGCACCCATGCTAGCTTCTGTTCCTTTCTTCGTGAATACCTTCTCATGGCAGCAGGGACCATCTCATGGATTGATGCATGATGATGAGGTTTCCTCATCTGAATTATGTCACCCAGAAAATGTTTCTACTGTTCTTTTTGCTCGATTATTCACAAAGATACTCCATGTAGTAATATTCTAATTGTGTAGGAAAGGTTAATTCACTGTATATAATCGTTGTTTGAGGGTGTCAAGGCTTACTTCTTTTGTAGAATTAGTTGCAAGAGCTTAACAGGCTATTATTAAAAGGGCATTTTCCACAATATAGGAAAATATTAATATAGAAGTATGTTCATTAAAGAATTAATATGCAAAAAGAAACCACATATAGCAAAAGCTATGACATTACTAGCATGTTAATGATAAAATACTTTGTGATTATTAAGTAGCTAAAGTCATAACACATTGCATGAGATAGATGGTGTTTGTGATACAGTTAATGCTAGGGGAGAGATCCATGGAATGCAACACAGCCAACGTGAGTACATGGCTTGTTCACGGAAAATGCATGGCCAGTAGAGATATTGTGCGAAGGACACATAAAAATGTTCTCTGGCCAGGCATGCTGTTGCACACCTTTAATCCCAGCACTCGGGAGGCAAAAGTGGAAGGGTCACTGTGAGTTCAAGGCCACCCCGAGATAACATAGTGAATTCCAGGTTAGCTTGGGCTAGAGTGAGACCTTACCTTGAAAAACAAAACAACAACAACAGAAAACTACTCTGATCTTTATATCATTCTTATTTTTCAAATTTTATAAAATAATACACTGCTTCTTTTAATATTAGGTATAAAATAGTAATATGACATTTCTGAACACTTCTTATGGTCATGATGGTCCTTTCATTATATCAACTTGTCCTGGTTTTAATCTTCACTTTTTATTTTGGGGCAAGCCCACCAGACTAGCTTTTTTTTTTTTTTTTTTTTTTTTAATGCAAGAGAGTGAGGGCTAGAGAGAGTAAAAGAGAATTGGCATGTCAGGGATTCCAGCCACTGTAATTGAACTCCAGACATGTGTGTCACCTTGTGCGCATGTGCAAATCTGTGCCCTTCCACCCTTGTGACACCTTGGGCGTCAGGCTTATGTGGGACCTGGAGGGTTGAACATGGATCCTTACACTTTGCAGGCAAGCACCTTAACCACTAAGCCATCTCTCCAGACCTCATCACCACTTTTTAGTCAAGGACAGATATATGCATCGTTGTGACCAACTTTTGTAGCTGTGGTCTGAGTCTATAATACAGTAAGTTGAAGTAAGAGAGTCTTTATGTCAGATATTTGGTGGGCATGCCTCAGTAGTTTGCAAAGTCTTAAGAGCAGAGCTGAGTATTTCCCAAGAACTTCCGCTTAAGGATTGCTGCCTAGTACAGCTCCTGTCCTGCTCTGAGAGTTCCAGCCCACCTTTGCTAAATCTGCCATAGAGATTTCATACATATCTAGTAATCTCTAGAAGCAAATCAACCCCTTGCAGTAAATCTCTTTCTCTCTCTGTCTCTCTCCCTATATATATAAATTATTTCTGATTCTCTGAGCTGCAGTTGACATAATAAGCATGGTAAGCCACTGACATGCAATCACTCAAGTGTTACCCACTATTATTCTCTGTCATGTTTTGTGTACACACAGAAGCTGATTCAGAGGTATATAGTTTATTCAGAAAGCAATCCCAGGAAACACAGGGAAGTGGTAAAATTAAATTGGGCAGCAAATAAATTGTATGGTTTTAGCAAGTTATACTTATGAGAAACAAGAGAAAGTAGCTGGGGCACTCTGGGGTGCAATGTGGTGTGTGATCATGAAATTTTCTTGTTAACTTAACTTGTTAATCAGACCAGGAACCAGTGAGGATTAACTGCAGGATGAAGTCTTTTATCCAAAGTGGGAGGCCCTCTGGTTGTGGGCTGCATATAAAGAAGCTATAGGGTACTTTTACCTGGCTTCCCATGCTATTTGCTGATGCATGTATCTTGTGACTATGAAACTCAAACCTTGGGAAACAGTTTCATGGATGTTCCAACATGGACTGAAGACCAGTGACTATCCAAGAATTGTTCAGTGCCAGATTGGGATTGCAGAGGTGTCCATGCTCAGTCATGCTACCAGGTTTTCTGATTTCCCAGTCTTTGGACAGCCATTGCTGGACTGGCCAGACTGCATCATGAAAACTAATCAAATGATTCTTCCTTTTTAACACATGCTCACTTCTGTTCTCTGGAGAACTAATGCACAATGTAAATAGCTTCGGTGATATCCCCACCCAAATGAGAGGGTGGGTGGATGGGTGCTTATCAGCCAACTTTCTCATTATCATTGGATGAGGGTGCTTCCAGAGGCATTGACATCTGCTTTACTCAGAACTTGGTTTCCTTGACCCATGGTGTTCCTTATCTAAGAAAAGGCACAAAGTGTGTGTGTGTGTGTGGTGTGTGCATGTGTGTGCATGCATGCATGTGAGCACACTCACTTGTGTGCTCAGAGACACATTCCATGTACCTACACATATGGAGGCCAGAGGAGTGTCCTCCTCTGTCACCTTTTGGCCTTATATCCTTGAGAGTCTTTCACTGAACCCGGGGCTTGTTATCTTTCACTTAGACTGATTTACTAGGGAGCCCCAGTGATCTTCCTGTCTTCACCTGCCCAGCAGTAGAATCATATAGCTATGTAAATCCACATTTGGTTTGTTCTTATATGGGTGCTGGGGAACCAGCTCAGGTCTTCATACTTGTACAGCAAGTGCTCTTGCATACTAAGCCATTACCCCAGCCTCTGAAAACATATTTTTATGTCTTCATTAAAAAAGAAGTCTGAGGGCATTAGGATTTGATGCCTATGCATTGATGGGACAAGAAAACAGCTCATATACTCAAGTGGTTAATAAAGTTCAATACATACACCTGTCTTCCAAACCCTCTTAAACATCATACTATAGAATATATGACCTAAAATAACAATAGTAATACAACTAATGTCACTAACATTCTTGCAAATAAGGAAGTAGATTACCTACACTGAACTTCATGAGTCACACTATTTTAAAAGTGTTTATCACACCTGTTTTCCCATAAAGAATTGACAAAGATTCTTGTGTTTTGAGATTCTGCCTTTCCCAGGGCCTCAGAATGTGCCTTGAGCATATAGGCAGAAAGGGAAGCAATCTGCTCTTGGAAGTGTGGCTCTCAGGGATGATTCCCCACTTGGCCTTCTTCTCCCTGTGCCTTTTCCTACTAGGAAGTTTGTTTTGTTAATATTTTCATTTTTCACAAGGAGCTCATATGCATCATCTGTTACTGTCTCAAGCGAGGCCTTCCTGAGCTATTTGTAGCACCTTTATGAGTATTGTGAAAGCTTCAACAGAGAAGCCAAATTCGAGTAAAGGGAAATCACATTGTTTAAACATGCAGTTGGTATTGTGTATTAGATTATGCAGCCAAAGTACTTTGCATTATTTAAGAAAGTGAATTTTATTACTTCACGTATAGAAGTGAGGAAAGGGGGAAATGAGTTTGAGGTTTGACACACTAAGCCAGGATTCAAAATCAACACATATATCTATATATCAACTCTACTCTTCCTACCTGGCAGATATATAGTACCTGACCCAAAGAGACCTAATGACACAATGGGAAACCCAGTTATCAAAGATAGCAGAGATGCTAGGATGCTGAACTATATTTATTAACAAGATGAATAAGTCAGATATTATGAGCTTTGAAGTTCCTGTTTAAGAAGTCTCTAGGGCACCTTTGCAGGAAAAGTGAACTTGATCAGGGCTTCCGAGGAAAGATAGTCAGCAAGATCTGTGCAGCAGAGCAGAAGTAGTGCCCCAGGAAAGGACAGCACAAGAATGTCACTGTTAGTCAAAGGTGTGTTTGCATTTCTGGCTTATGGGATTGTAAGAGTACCAAGCCTCAGACCAAATAGTGATTTCCCTGACCCTACCAGAGCTTGCATTATTTTGCTTTTGCTCCTAGAACATTCTCTCATACTTTGAGAGAATAGAGTAATGCAGTACTTAGAAATGAGTGTTTGGAAGTTGAGACATAGTAACAATTAAGCTAAAATTAGAACTCTGCTCTCCCTTATTCATGACATTAGCAATTAACCAATTCATGTTCCATTTTTCTCATATGAAAAATTAGTAACAAAGGTCCTTTGGTTTCCTCATTGTGCCTTGAAAAATACACAACAGGGTACTACAAATACCTCAGAAAGGATTTTATTGAGACATTAACAGCTGAGATCCTTATAAAAATAAAAACATTAACATGTGAAATTAGTGTGCATATGACATGCATACACTCATGCTTCATGAGATATACTAGACATATGGTTTCCAGTTAGTTGGGTGGCTATACAACCTAGAAAACTTATTTAATAATATCTAAGGATATTATTTATAGTCACCCTAGGACATTTAATTAGTAGAGACAGAGACATCAATAATTGTTCTGCAATGCATAGAACAGGCATTTCTAAATCCGAACCATGTGTTTCAAATCGTGCACACTGTTGAGTGAGAGCAATCTGGTCTTAGATTGATGGCTTTCAGTAGATTTAGTGGATGTTGAAAAAATGACTATGTATGTATAGAAATATGTATCTGTTTATATGTACCATAAATTTCTTATTAGGGAGAACATAACACACACACACACACACACACACTCACAATATTTATTGTTAGGAAGCCAGTAATAGTGCTCAAAGAATTTCGAGTTCAGCCAACAATCCTCAGAGTCACAGATTAAAGCCAAAAGTCAAAATCAGAAGCAACACTCAAGCCTTTAACCACTTGCTGCCAGTGATAGGATAACAAGAAAATAAGGGTTGAAAAGGTCATCCACTCCACATGGTTCCTCTTCTCCTTATGATTGATATAGCTAATCAGTCAAAAACCAGGGGCTCAGCACAGATGTATGGGCTGCCTCACTTCTAAGAATAGCTGAAGTTTCCATCTCCTACAGTCTGTGTGTACATGTATGTATGCATGTTCATATGTGCATGGGAGTACATGCATGTGTGGTGTGCTTGTATATGCATATTTACATCTGCATAACTGTGTGTGTAAATATTATGTCTGCATGTGCACATGTGCATGACAGTGTGTGTGTGTTGTGTGCATGCATGTTCATAGATGCACAGGTGTGCAAGTGTGTGATATGCACTTTGCATGTATGTTCACATGTGCATGTGTGTGCCTGTGTATGGTATGCATGTGAGTTCATGTGAGTGCATGGATGTGTTATGTGCATGTGTGTATATTTGTTCATATGTGCATGGGTGTGTGTGGTGTGCATGTGTATATACATGTCCACATATGTATGGGGATGCATGTTTAGGCCACAGGATGAAAGTCATCTTTTGCCTGTTCTCTCCACCATATTAATTGAGACAGGCTCTCACATTTAACCCAGAGTTTGCCTGCTGGGCTAGTCTAGCTAGTAAATTCGCCCCAGGGATTCCCTGTCTCCACCTAGACATTGTAAGAATAATCTGATTATATGAGAGCCACCACACTAACATACTCATGTGCTAGTGGGGTTATGGATTCAAGTCCCCATGCTTGTACAGCCAGTGCTTTCTCTATAAGGTCATCTATCTCCCCAGCTTTCATTATTATCAACAAGCAATGTAAGAAAAGGGCCAGGAGTGGAAAAAGACTAAATGAGGGAAAATGCTCTTCAAAATTTCCCTCATGCCCATATCGAGACCTCAGTAGAGGTACTAAATCTGGTTTTAGTCTAAGCTTCAGATCAAGAGACAATGGGATATAGGCCCCGTGGAGAGGAGTGAAAGTAGAGAAAAGCATGTGCACAAAAGAAGTCTGAGCCTTTGCTGCAGCTCCTGGAGAGCTTGATACTGCCCTGGGTTTGGTGTTGGCAACCAGTTTCTTCTACAAAGCCTGCAAGTTGGAGGCTGTGAAATTGCCTGCACACAGAGCACTTCAATCCAGAACTCACTTCTCAGGAATGATTTGATTAATGAGAAGAATATATTATTCTTAAGAGAAAACAAAATTAACAAAAATGTACAGGAATAAAACTAACCAATGGTAAGTTTCTATTTAGCTAGCACACAGAGTAATAACCTGAGCTTGGAGATTTGGCAGGAGCTTTGGGTAATGACAGGTGGGTATGAAGTAACCACACTGCCACTACCGTAACATTTATAAATAGATGAGTTTTATTTTTTAATCTGACCTAAGATACTATGGGAGTCCACTTGGAGCTGAACTAAGCCATCAGTCAGGCCACACATTCATTTTTAGGGTAAATTTGTTTATAACCAAACTCAAGCCTGGTGAGAAAGCTATTTTAATATGAAAGTACTAAAATAACATTATGAAGACTATACCTTAAGAACCCTTTTTGGGCTGGTGAGAGGGCTTAGCAGATAAGCACTTGCCTGTAAAACCTAAGGACCCCAGTTCAAGGCTTGAGTCCCCAGGACCCACGTTAGCCAGATGCATAAGGGGTGCACGTGTCGAGTTCATTTGCAGTGGCTGGAGGCCCTGGCCCGCCCATTCTCTCTCTCTCTCTCTCTCTCTCTCTCTCTCTCTCTCTCTCTCTCTCTCTTTCTCTCTGTATCTGTCTTTCTCTCTGTCTGTTGCTCTCAAATAAATAAAATAAACAAAAAATATTTTTTTAAAAATAACCCTTTTACTAGAGACAGCTAAAAGAAGATCTTTTGTATCTCCAGTAGTAGGCTGCTATGCCTGAGAATGCTGGTTCTGACAGTTGCAAGCTGTGCTTTGAAGAAATTGGGTTCTCTATGCCTAACCTTTTCACCTATGTAATGAGAATTGTGATAATCCACTATAGCATGGTGGTTTTACTAATGGTGGGGGCTCCAGTGAGAGGAAGAGATTTTACTGTAACATATAAAGCCACAGAGAATCTCAAGTTAGGTCCACCTTTAAAATGGTTCTCTTTCATAGTTCTATAAGAACTAATGCCTTCTTTGTCCAGAATCTCAAATATCTATTTACCTAACTTTAAGATCCACCTCATAAAGGTTCTATCCCCTAACAACATCACCATGCTGAGGTCCAATGTTTCAGATGGGAAACCACATTGAAAGCAGAGCAAGCCAGCTTGTCAAAACTAAGCTTGGTGGAAATCTAGAATGTGCTTAGAACAGAGTAACAAGCACAATGCAGCTCAGAAGCCCCAGAGGAAACAAGTGTTGAATCTAGTAGGTTATGGGAAGCATTCACCTCTTCTCCTGGGTATGTGAGTTGTTACTGAAGGTTTACCATAGTGGATCAAGAGTGTTGGAAATTTTCTGCCATTCTCTCATTGGCTACTGTTGCTCCGGGTTCTACTGTTCTGTACCTTTCTGCTCATCTTTGATATATAATGGGACCCTGTATACTGTCTGTAGCATTTCTCCACTGACAAGACTAATTCACATTATAGCCACTTCTGCCACCAGTCACAAAAATATGGCTCTCTCTCTGTTGTCTGACTGCCTGTTTGTGACCTAATCATGTTATTTTAGGACAGGGGAAGCTTAAGACTTCTACATTGTCTCTGAACTAAAGCATAATAGTGTCTCTTCTTATATGCATTTAAAAATACTGTTTTATTAAAATTATTTTTTAAAGTACTATTTTGAATTTTTAACATAAAAAGGCTTTTTAAAGTAAATTCCCTCATTGTATAATTCTAGGTAAGTTTACTGACCTTGGATTATCTTTTGCATCATGTGTGTTGTAATTGTGCCTTATGTACACTTTGGCTTAAACTAATAGAAAAATACAGCCAGACTTTAGAGTTTTCCTTAATACTCTAAAGGGTAATTTAATGTTCCAAATTTGGGCAAAGTAGCTTGTGTGTTTCACCCTAAAGAATCAGTTGAGAACAGTAGACAGAATCTGAAACTGTGCATTATAATTTGTGTTTCAGTAAAGGATGTCAGACAGTGCCATCCCATCTGCACCTCATCTCACCCTGTCATACTGCTTTATTTAATCTCCCTTCTCTCTTCCGCATAGGTAAAGGTTTCCCCTATTCCTGTCATTGCCACAACATTTAAGCATGCTGCTATTTCAGTCTAAAACCAAAAGGAAAACAAAAACTTTAGCTGGCCATATTCTTTTTTAATGTTCTATTTTTATTTATTTATTTATTTGACAGAGAAAGAGGGAGGGAGAGAGAGAGAATGGTCATGCTGGGGCCTCCTGTCACAGCAAACGTAATCCAGACACATGTGCCTCCTTGTGCATCTGGCTAACGTGGGTCCTGGGGAATTGAACCTGGGTCCTTTGGCTTTATAGACCAACTCCTTAACTGCTAAGCCATTTCTCCAGCCTCCATATTCTTCCTGAGGTTGCCATCCCTCTTCCCATTAGCAAACCACTTGAAACACATGGTCTTGCTTCCTTGATCTTGAACCCCTCCTCTCTCTCTCATGCATTATTTTGTTCATTATTCCACTCCTTCTAATAGCTACAGTGTTCAATCTGATCCAAAGTACAATACTTCTTCCTCTTAGAAATCCCTTTATCATTCGGCCCAGGCACATGGTCTCCTGGGTCACCTCTACCTCCCTGGCTTCTCTGTAGCGACCTCTCTCCCAGGACCTTAGCCTTGTGCTTTGCTCTCTTTCTACAGTCACTCTGCTGTAGCTCTTATCGAGTCTTTCTTTTTATCTCATGTAAGTTGTTATCTAAATATAAGTGGATAACATGAACAAAACATATGGTGTTTTGCTATGTATGCAAATTAACATATTTATGTCCAGGCATAGTTACCAAGGGTATACCTACCAAGTACCAAAGATAGTACCAAGTACCAAGTACCATAGTACCAAGGATACCTACAATCTATTCTTCTATCAAATTTCCAGTAGCAACATAATACTACTGAATATAGTTTCCCTGTTATACAACAGATATCCAGGACTTACCCATCCTATGTACTTATAATGCACTACCTCTTATCTCTCTGTCCCTGTTAATCACTATTCTCTTCTTTATAATTTCACCTGGTCTTTTGGTTTCTCATATAGAATTTTTATTTCTGTATGTACTTAATTTGACATAATGTCACCTGGGATCATTCAAATAGTATTTCCACCTGTCACAAGACTTTAGTTAAGTGATAGCATTTCTACCTTTCTTGTAGATGGCTCATTCATTTGGAATCATTTAGATTTTTTTTTCACCTATGTCATTTTTCCTGTTGCAGTTACTTTCACATTGCTGTGACAAACATCCAACTAGAAGTACCTTATTTCAGTCTTACAGAATCCAGGAAAAACACCACCAACAGCAGAAGGAGCTTGATAATTTTTTATGTGTCAAGGAAGGGTAAGAAGCTTCAAACCATAATCATCTCTATAAACAAATCATGACTAGTAAAAATTAAACTATATTGCCTCAGTAATTATATTTCAGACATTGGGCACCACACACCCAAACAAAATTTTAAACTCAGCAAGCTACAGTTGCAAGTTTAGCACATAGCTCTATTGGTATGTTTCCCTCTGCATAAATATTCCATGGAAATTGATTTCCTAGACATGTCATAAGTGAGGCCATTGCCATGACTTCTAGTTCTATTATTTCTTGCATAATGTCAATTATGTTCTTAAGGAAGAAAATCCAGGGTTTAAAATCATCACAATCAACAGTCCTTCCAAATGCTTCTCCAAGCAGTTGCCATTGTCTTATCCCTATCATAACTGATAGTACTAAGGTCTTGGGTATATCTTCTCCACATTATATCCAATTGGTCTGCACCCTCATCTCCCATTGGTATTCTCTACTGAAGTTTTATGTTAAACTCCACTGGATGCATGCAAACACACTAAATGAACAAACAGCTTTACTTTACCTCCCTCATAAATATTGACAGTTGTTCTAGAAGTTGGTGAGAGTGGTAGGAGCTGATTACTTACAGGCCTGGGATATCCCTGATAAATCTGCAACACTTGGTTTTAGTTTCCATAGTCAGATCCCTAAACAAGAATTTATGTGCTGGTTATTCATTTATAAAATGAATCCTAGAGTGAATGGGATGTATCGGAGAATAAATGAAAGAAAGGCACAGAGAATTCATTGATGAGCAGGTAGTGGGTGGTACCAATGGAAGTGAGCCATCCTGGTTCCCACTCCAAGAACCTGGAATCTGATATTTAAGGAGACAGGAACATTTATCCACCTACATACCCTTCACTGGCTAAGGATAATGATAGTGGTATCTCCCCGTAGCACCTACTTCCAAGTTACTTTCTATATGCTGTCTGTGCAGCTTGAAGTGAATTTAGTCTTCAGCATCTGCCTTTCAGTACAGTATCAATGCTGTACCTTTCACACTTTGGCTCAAAACAAACAAAAAATATCCTTTTTTCTTTTTACACTTTTTACACTGGATCCCATTATTCCAGTGTAGCTCTTCGTAAGACAGTCTCCTGTGCTAGAAACAGTAAGAACAATTTTGGGCTGGCTTAAGCTACAACACTACTATTCTAAATCATAGTTCCTAGAGACCCCTTCTTTTTCTTTTAGAAACTTGATGTTCCTCCCTTGTAGCTTCCTGTGTTTCTGCTACCCATGGGGCCCCGTTTAAATGCTTACATACTTGCTGGTTTCACACTTTCCAGAGTGTGCTAATATCATAAAGTGGTGGCCTCCACTATCTTGTTTAGAAGTGCTGATTCAGTACTTAGAACAATTTCTTGCCTGTGAAATCTCAATAAATAGTTTTTGGTGAGTTAGCTTGTAGTTGCTGGTACAAAATCCCCTACCAGAAGCAGCTGAAAGAAGGAGAAGGTTTATTTTTCACTTTCAGTTTCCAGGGAAAATCCATTATGGTGGCGAAAGTATGGTGCAAGCAGAAAGCTGCCATCATATTGCTGTATCTGCTGGAGGAAAGCAGTGAAATTAATACTAAATAATCAGTTAACCATTTCCTCTTTCCTTAGTCCTAGAACCCCAATGGATGGTGCTGAGCACTTGGTGTGCTTCCTCCTTCCTCAACTAATCTAGCCTAGAAAATCCCTCAGGGACACAAGCAGAGATGTGTTTCCATGATGAGCCTAAATCCTGTCACATTAGCAATCAGAGATTACCCATCACAGATGAGTAAATTAATTCTCAGCTCATTCACCTAGGCCTGCTAGATTCACAGTATTTAATGGAAAAATACAGGTTGCATGGGAAGGACAGCAGGACTTAGAGTTAAAAGCCAGTGCTGCAAACAGGCATGAAAGAACCAGAGTGGGGTTATGACATGGTCAATATGCATGTGGTAGATGAGAAATAAAGTCTGCTCACAGAAACAGAAATATGACTTCTCTAGTTAGACTGACAGCATATCACCCAAGGCCCTGAATTTTACATGATGAATCATCAAGCAACATGGCTTCTTGTTTAAATGACAGGGTCTACACTCCTTAGCTGAGTCCTTCGTGAACTGGCACTTACTGTCTACTTATGCTTCACTTTCTTCCATTAAAGGATTTCATCTAAACCCACACACTCAGTGACAGACTCTGTGACTCAAATGCAGTTATTTTTGCTCGCTTGATTGTAGATGACTGTTGTTGTGATTTGGAGGTGGAGTCTTGCTGTAGGAAGAGGATCACTAGGAGGTAGGCCTTGAGATTTTATAGCTTGGCCCTGCTTCTTATTCATCCTCTACTACCTGACTGGCTGACAAGTGACCAGCCAGCTTTCCACTCCTTCTTTCATGCCATCTGCTCTAACATGGACAGCACTTCTGGAACCGTAAGATTAAATAAAGCTTTAAACTGCTTCTTAACATGTCAAAGAAATGAGTAAAGTCACTAATACACCTTTTCACAAATGCTATTTCTTCTGTTACTTCAACCCTTCCTCCCCATATATGCTTCCTTGACAACCCAGTCTTTCCCTGTAAACAGTCACTTTCCAAGGATACAGGCTCACAGAAACAGAAATATGACTTCTGTAGATCTCTCCTTAGATCTCTCTATATCTTGAACACTGCAATGCACACTCTTTTTCAGAACACACACCAATAGACATAATCATCCAGTTTTTAAATTAGCAATGGGCCTGTAAGTTCAATCTTTGTTCTTCTTTTACTCAAGGCCACCTAACCCAGGAGCAGCCCTAGCACTTGATGAACGGGTGCTGTTTAGGAGAAGCTTGCGAATGAAGAAGTGAGAGTGCATGTAAATATATACAGAGCTGAGAGCAGGGGTATGAGGCATGCAAGTGGAGATTTCAGAAAATGAATATGATGGGAATATTCATGAGGAGCTGCAGGTAGGAGGGAAAGATGGAGCAAAGCCTGGTATAATGGGTGGATATGGATTACAACAGGTCTGCATAAAAATAGACTTTGTAGACAAAAACAACAAAGAGATTGAAAAGACTTTTTAACAACTTAAAAATTCTGGCAAAAATATAGCCTTATTTCACCTTTGGAAATTCCTATCGTGGTGTTGATTTAGGGGGCTTATGGGTACACCCATTGTTTTGCATCTATGATTTTGAATCATAGAACACAATTTGAAGAAACATTTGGAGCTTTAAGACCTTGGTTCAGCCATCAGGCAACAGCACTGGCCACAAGGCTGGGACCTAGAGTTGGCATGCTGCATAGAACAGATGAGCTTTCAAAAGATTCAACTTCAGTTCAAAATTCACAACTCGTGAATTCCAAATAGTTCTAAATTTGTCAGAGTGCAGTTTTCCCTAGCTGGGTGCCACCAAGAAAGATGCAGTTACTTCATCAAGTTAGAAAAACAAAGGTCTATAGTTGTCTCAATACAGAAATAAAGTTGATGAGGACAAAAGGGATGCACTGCAAATATAGCAACAGACCCCTAATTTTGTATATTTGCCACTCAAACAACTTTCTCTGTCATCAACAACAAATCCATTCACTGGAAGAGCATGGCCAGTTACCAGCTTATTTCCAAACAAAGTGACACTAAGTGAGTTATCTTTCAGCTTTGTTGAACAAGCAAATTATATAGTAAATTTAATCACATTTTACTGTTCAGTTGGTATGGTGCAAATTACGGAATACACTTTGTTTCAACCTTATGTCTCCTGCATACTTTATTGCTTGGATGTTCCAGTGCCAATATGGGATAATTTAGCAGAAGGTTTGTGTCCATTCTGTTTTCTGTGTTGTATTTACAAGATCATTGCCACCATCCCACTAGGGATTGCATTGGCCTGACACCAAAAAGCTGTGCTTTGTTTGGATAGAAGCTTTAGATTCTGGTTAAATATTTGAGTGATTTTTTTTTTCCATTTTCCAATGTCCACTAAAAACCTAAAGTATGTGTAAACGTATTTATGTAGTTGTTTAGCTAAAAGGAAGATAAAGACAGTGAATTTCTTGAGGTAAGTAACTGATCTTTAGGGAGGGGTACTAGTTAGGGTCCACAGGTATACATGGTATAATCCAAAGTGAATGGTCCAGGCTTAGCAGTGAAGCGCTTGTCTGCGAAGCCTAAGGACCCTGGTTTGAGGCTCGATTCCCCAGGACCCACGTTAGCCAGATGCACATGGGGACGCTCGCGTCTGGAGTTCATTTGCAGTGGCTGGAGGCCCTGGTGCACCCATTCTCTCTCTCTCTCTCTCTCTCTCTCTCTCTTTCTATCTGCCTCTTTCCCTCTCTATCTGTTGCTCTCAAATAAATAACAAAAAAATAACAAAAACAACAAAGTGAATGGTCCTTAAATGGCATAGATGTGAGCTATAGTCTGGACTCTAACACTTCAGTTATAATGAGTATGAATCTTACATGCCTTGAGATTCACTTATTTGAATGAAGGTTATATATGTTGCATGACATTATTTATGTACCATACAGTAAAAAATAGGTAGTGAATAAGTTCAACTTTTACTCATATGCCTTGTCTTAATGACTGCTGGAGTCATTTAAACACCAGTATTGGCATCCATCCTCTTTCCGGAAGGATGGTGTTGTCTGAGGATGATAGGTGCAGTTTAAGTGAGGTTATGATGACAGACAGCAAAAAGAAACAGAAATGATAACCATTACTTCAGACTTGTCAGAGGACTGTCCAATAGCACTCTTCATGTAAAATTTCAGTGAAAGGGTCATGCAGGTCAGGTCAGTTTGTCATTTCAGGCATATGAGTAAAGGGAGATGGGAATGTTGATTTGTTTGAATGTATGCATCACAATATGGCTTTGAGGAAGTGCCACATCATGAAGATCCCTCATCAAAATAACAACAGACTGACAGAACCTGTGAACCTCCACTTAACAGCCTTAGCTGATGTCACATTGATTCCTCTGCACATCCCTTTCTGCTGTTTAGGCAGGAACCCAGATTTTTCTGTATACCCCTTCTGGTTTCGGATAGGAACCAACTCTGTCTTTGTCATCCCAGGGAAGCTAGCATCTACTTCCTTAATTATTTAAGAAGCATGTATTCCAGATTTTAGTACTAGATCATGCTAAAGAGAATCTTGTTTCATGTTATTTTATATTTTGTTATGTTGTTGTGTTTTAATTTCTTAACATTTCCAAAGTGATTTTTCTGGACCATTAAATAAAGGGATTGAACTACGTTTTCTGATAACCTGGTATGATTCTGAAATTTTAAACTTATAAAAATCTAGTTGCAAGGGAAATTCTGTTATGAGTGCTAAGTTCTGGGTTTGATGCTGTCCTTTTATGTTTCTCCACAGATGTGAAGTGCAGCATCACTGTCAAGAGAAAGAACTCTATGGAATTGCCAAGATTCTAACATTTCTTTGACATATACATATGATGACATTATGGGATTTAATCTGGGATATTACGCTGCATGGTGAGATATTAGCTAAGCCTTTAAGATGTGCACAGTCTTGGTAAGCATGCATTTGTCAAAATCCATTTTAATACAAACTAGGAAAATGGTCTATTCTTTGGTCAACTGTCATCTCCTTGGCTCCTTTACCAGTCAATGCATTGCAGCTGGAGTAAATCTCCAAACTTTCCTCAGCTTGCTCAGTGCCCTGTGTTGAAAACTAAAGTGTCAGAGCTCCTCAGAATGGCCAGCAGGCTCCTTCCCCCTCTGACATCACTCACTCTGGGGACCTCTTACTCCTCATTCTGTCCACACCACCTGCTTTCAGTTTGTTTTTTATACTTTTCTCCATTTCTAAGACCCTTCTATTCACTGCTCCTTAGGCTATGAGGTTCCTCCATCACCCTTCCTTGACTTATTCCAGGTCACATTTAGGGGTTCAGATCAAGCTGTTCTTTTTATGAAAACATTTTCTTTATTTTAAATATGGTTTTCTTGTCTTTTCACAATTTTTATTAACATTTTCCATGATTATAAAATATATCCCATGGTAATACCCTCCCTCCCCCCCATACTTTCCCCTTTGAAATTCCATTCTCCATCATATTACCTCCCCATCTCAATTTTTGTAGTTACATATATACAATACCAACCTATTAAGTACACCCCTCCCTTCCTTTCTCTTCCCTTTATGTCTCCTTTATAACTTACTGGCCTCTGCTACTAAGTATTTTCCTTCTCACACAGAAGCCCAATCATCTGTAGCTAGGATCCACATATGAGAGAGAACATGTGGCACTTGGCTTTCTGGGCCTGGGTTACCTCACTTAGTATAATCCTTTCCCGATCCATCCAGCTTCGGTGTGAGTGGAAACTCCCCTCATCTGGCTTTTCCTGGCGGCTTTCTGGTGCGCTGCCACCGCCGCCATGGCCGGCAGACCTGCTGGGGCTGGTTTTGCCAGCCTGTCCTGGCTCTCGATGCTCTGGATCTCTTCTACTTCTCCACTGACATTTCAATTTCCTATACACCTCACTTTTTAGTAAAAGTGTGTATTTTGCTGAGTTTTTTTGTCTTTTCCCCCCTAGGCTGCTTTGGTGTGGTACGTACACCACCATCTTCATGAAAACATTTTCTAAAATCTTGCTCTGGGCCAGAATCCACTTAGAGCAGCTCTTCAGAAAGTGTGCCGTGCCATGGACCATGTGTTCTTGCTCCTATACTGTTCTCTGGATGAAGATTTGATGGGGATCTATTTCCTTACAGGAGTTCTTTCAAGTCAGAACTGCTGTATAATGTTGAGTCCCAGCACCCAGATTCTAAGCAGATAAGGTTGAATATACCTCTGTGGAATAAGAAATACAGAGAATAGTAACCAAGACAGAGGGAGAGAGTCATTCAAGAGGAAACAAGAAAATGATCTAATACAAACTTTCCTTTTTACCTGATTTCATGTGACTATGTTTTTGAGCTTATATCTTACCCTTGAGAAGATGAAACCAGCACTATGGCAAGAACTATGCTATGCACCATGGTTTTTAACATGCTTCAGTAGAAGTAGGGATAATTCCAAATTGCTCTCTTCACAGGCTGTTATCCCAAGATCACATTGGTCAGTGATGTGCTTTGACCTCATTCCACAGAAATTATTTCTATAGTGTGACATTGATATATATGCTCAGGGTTCTCATAGTAAATTTCATGTACTCAGGGTTCTGGTAACTCAATGATCCTCTCTCTGACGATTCAGGCAAATGAAGGATGGCCTTATCTTAGCAACATACTTTTTCAGCAGCAAGGAACTTTAGTTTTGTTTTCTAGAGAAAGATTTATAAAACATAGTTTGACTAGTTGGAGATCCAGTTTTTACCTTACTTTGTCTTGTTGTATATACATTTGAATCCATGTATTCTGTCTTGTTTTACCAAACCTTTTAAATAAGCACAAGCTTACTCATACTGAGTGGTACTGACATAGACAAGGAGAGAATGTCTATCCCTGGAAAACTGAATGTCTAAATGTGTGCTTGATTAGCTATTAACATTAGTAAAAGATAAATGGAGAATAAGTACTCAAGTATTGAAAAAAATATCTATACCTTAGCAGTTACCTTCTCAATGACTGAAGGAAAGGATTTATTTCCAAGAACATATATTTCAAAGGGACATTTCACCAAGGCAGAAAAAGCATGGCAGAGAAGAGGCTGTGCATAACATCTTGTCATCTCACCTGGGATGTAGCAGCAAGAGTGAGCTTGCTCTAAACACTCAGTAGCCTGGACTAATAAACTTTAAGGTCTACCCCGGTGACAAACCTTCTCCAGCAAAGGACCACATTCCAGTCCCCAGCAGCTGGGGATTGAGTATAAGGCTTAATCACAAACACGTGAGGCTATTGGAGACTTTTCCTATAGAAAACAACCTCAAAACCTGAGTGTATATGTTGAGATAGGGAAACTCACGCTCTGAACTCTGACTTCTCAGTGTACTCATCTTACTGGATCAGTTCAAGTGTGAATATTTTTACTTACTTAAGTTTTCCTTCAGTTTTTGTTTTTCTTTTTCTCATTGAACACCCTGTGCACAGGATTCCACATATAAACTGGGATTATCATTAGCACTAGGAAGCCACCATTGCAAACCCATAACTGGGAATCTATTTCCTCCGGTTCATTTCTCCCATGACCAAGTACAACACCTTGTTCCCCAGTTCTTGTCTTTCACTATTATTAATATTAATTAATATTATTAATATTAATCACACTTTTCAGACGTTGGCCATAGACTCTAACTTGCTTCTAATGAGAGCAGGTTTAGTCACATTGTATAGTATTAACAAAGGGAATCCATCTAGCCCTGGAATGTTCAAGATATGCTAATGATAATAACAGAATTAACAAGAGAGTCCATGAAATAAACATCTACTGTGCTTTAGGCATTTGGCATAAATTATTACAGTAATCACACAAACATTTACTGGGTACCTATTATGCTCCAGATACTAAAATTGTCATAATTAACTAGTCGCAGCCTGTGCATGCAAAGAATGGAAAGATTACTAGTAAACTGGCGATATGGTTTTATTCTTATCACAAAAATTTCTCTTTCCATATCATTTTGCTCACAGGTCATTTCCATATTCCTATGTGAATAAACTAAGATTTCACTCAGCATCATTCTAAAAGTTTTCTATGCCATAATATGTATGTATGTATGTATGCATGTATGTATGTATGTTTTTGTGATCCTGGGGATTGAACCTATCACCTCGCATATGCTTAGCATCCTATAACTGAGCTATTCTCAGACTTACTTTTTACTTTTTATTTTGACACACAGTCTTACTAAATTGTCAAGGCTGCCTTTTAACTTTAAATTCTCTTTCTCAGCATTCATAGTAGCTGAGATAACAGTGCTGCACCACCTGGCCTGGGTAATGTACTCATTTTATTGTTTGTTTGTTTTTTGAAGTAGGGTCTCATTCTAACCATTACATACTTTGTATCATTTGGATAGCAATTTTCCTTATAATTCTTTAGTGCAAATGATGTAAGGGCATATGTCTGTTGACAAACATTACATTATACACATAAAAATTAACTTTAATTTTACACTCTAGTGGCAGTTAAGTTGCATTTGGGCCAGGTGTGGTGGCACACACCTTTAATCAAAGCACTTGGGAGGCAGAGGTAGAAGAATCACTGTGAGTTCAAGAAAGCCTGGAAATAAAGAATGAGTTCCAGGTCAGACTGGGTTAGAGTGAGACTTTACATCAGAAAAAAAGAAAGAAATCTAATAAAGTCCCTCTAACAACCCTTCAAAAAAGAAAGAAATAAAAAAAAATTGCATTTAGGAAGCATAATCAGGAGCCAACAGCCTCTTTTATAGAAGAGGAAATATTATCAAAATGTAGATGATTTTTCAAAATTTTCGCCAGCTATATATCTGATAGAGGATTAATACCTAGGATATAAAAAGAACTCAAAAAGTTAAATAATAAGGAATCAAAGAAGCCAATCAAAAAATGGGCTATGGAGCTAAATAGAGCATTCTTAACAGAAGAAATATGAATGGCATATAAGCATCTAAAAAATGTTCTACGTCACTAGCCATCAGGGAAATGCAGATTAAAACTACATTGAGATTCCATCTCACTCCTGTCAGATTGGCCACCCTCATGAAAACAAATGATCATAAATGTTGGCAGGGATGTGGAAAAAGAGGAACCCTCTACACTGCTGGTGGGAATGCAATCTGGTCCAGCCATTGTGGAAATCAGTGTGGAGGTTCCTAAAACAGCTAAAAACTGATCTACCATATGACCCAGCTATAGCACTCCTAGGCATATATCCAAAGGACTCATCTCATTTCCTTAGAAGTATGTGCTCAACCATGTTTATTGCTGCTCAATTTATAATAGCTGGGAAATGGAACCAGCCTAAATGTCCCTCAACTGATGAGTGGATAATGCAGATGTGGCACATTTATACAATGGAGTTCTACTCAGCAGTAAAGAAAAATGAAGTTATGAAATTTGCAGAAAAATGGATGGATCTGGAAAGCATTATACTAAGTGAGGTACAAGTGAGGCCCAGAAAGCCAAGCGCCACATGTTCTCTTTCATATGTGGAGACTAGCTACAGATGATTGGGCTTCTGCATGAGAATGAAAATACTTAGTAGCAGAGGCCAGTAAGTTAACAAGGAGACATAAGCGGAAGAGAAAGGAAGGGAGGAGGGTACTTAATAGGTTGATATTGTATATATGTAAGTACAAGGATTGTGATGGGGAGGTAATATGATGGAGAATGGAATTTCAAAGGGGAAAGTGTGTGTGTGGGGGGGGAGGGAGGGAATTACCATGGGATTTTTTTTATAATCATGGAAAATGCTAATAAAAATTTTAAAAAATGTAGATGAATTTTCACTGGTGACATGAGTGGTGCACAAAATAAAAGTTAGATCTCAAAAATGATCTCAAAATTTACATGGAATGGCAGCAGGCCTCGAATATCCGAATATATTCTCAGCAAAAAAAAAAAAAAAAAAAAAAAAAAACAACCTTTGGAAGGATCACCATACCCTATCTAAAGGTATATTACAAAGCTGAAATAACAGTATGGTACTGGCATAGGAACAAAAATCATAGAGCAATGGAACAGAAATGAAGACTTAGACCTTAGGTCAAGTAACTATAGCTACTTGATCTTTGACAAAGCTGCCAATAATGTAGAAAGACGGCATCTACAATATACACTGTTGGACAAATTGGATGACCATATGTATAAAAATGGAAAAAGGCACACCAACCTCTCCATACACAAAAATCAAGTCCAAGTGGATTAAAGACCTCAATATAAGACCTGAAACTCTTCTCCTATTGGAAGAAAACAAAAGGCATTCTTTATGATATAGGAGTGAGGAATGACTTCCTGAACAAAACCCAGTTAGCACAGGAAATTAACTCAATCAATGGGATCTGGTAAAACTAAACAGCTTTTGCAATGATGAACACACCATAATCAGAACCAATAGATTACCCACTGAATGGGAGAAAATCTTCACCAGCTATACCACTGAGAGAAGCCTAATGTCTAGGATCTACAAAGAACTCAAAAAACTCAACAACAGAAAACCAAACAACCCATTCCCAAAAAGGGGCAGAGAACTGAAAGGGACTTCTCAGAATGGCTAAAACACTCTTAAGAAAATGTTCAACATTCCTAACCATTAGGGACATGCAAATTAAAACAACCATGAGATACCACCTTACTCCAGTAAGGATGGCAATCACTGAAAAATATAACAAGGACAAATATTGGTGAGGATGTGGGGAAACAGGAACCCTCATCCACTGTTGTTGAGATGTGGTTGTGTATCTCTCAACTCTTTCTGACTGACCAATATTTATCTTGACAATGGCTAGACATTTTACGACAATATATCTTTCAAAATGTCCTGCAGACATTCATGTAGCACTCATGAAAGTCTTTTCACATACCATTGGTTTGGGGTCCGTTGGCTTTAGGAACAGAGGTGGTGGCAAGTTTTGTGGACCTTTCTGCATTACGTTTTGGCATCAGCCTTTCACTTAAGCATCACCGGGTAGCCATGTGGACCTTTTCAGTCGTCTCCCTGGCATATCAACTGTTCTCTCTCTGGCACTTACACATTCATTCATATATTAGTTCTCCATGTACTTTTAATGGCTCCCATGATCTATATGTTGAATCTATAGTGATAAGCAACACATTTGAGACATGAATGTATATAAGCATACAAAAAACAGTATACAAGGGAGACAAAAAAGACAGAAGAACAATACTTTCCTGGAAGTTTATTATATTTGTCTGCAAGAGACTTGTCACAAAACAGTATTTTCCTCTGATTGAGAGAGTGATTCTTACTAGATACTTACTACAAATTAGCATGGCATGGAAAACAGGATTGTCTGGGTGCCAAGAAAAACCCTCTAGCTTTAAAGTGGTTATCCGTTTTAAAGGTTCCAAATCACTTTCCTGTTTAAAATTCAAGCTAAGCAGAATATTGCATTGGAGAGACAGAGGAGAGTGAGGTCTTGAAATATAAACCAAAACTGTTTGCCTATACCCATACAGGGCTGGATGCCATGTCTCCAGCAAAGGCACACCACCTCCGTGTAACAGAAGCCCTGTAACTATTTATCAGTTGCAGGCCTGCTCTTATAGTCCTAAAGCCCTCACCTTCCCCTTGGAGTCCTAGTTTATTCTCTCAGGCTTGTCCTGACTACTGGCCATTCAATACTGAGCTGCATAGAAGAGGAAGCAAATGTGAAGAAAAAGCTAGCATAGAACATGCAAAAGCTAGTTCAATTTCAAAAGTTCCCTGAAATAGATCAAATGAGTAATGTGTGTTTCCTGGAATAAACTCCACATATACATGTTTACTTAACTTCTCCATTTATAAAATGCTGGAGATTTGTGCATAAATTTATTGAATCAAAATTTATTGAGCATACAGATGCTATATCTATGCTTTGTAACTCCAGATATTTATTTGGTATATAGACTTGAAATACCTAATCATGCTGTATCTGGGTTTAAGATGACATCTGAGGAATATTTGTATCTCTGCCTTCTTTTGAAATTTATAATCAACAACCCCAAAAACTGAAAGTAAAAAATTTCTTGAGTAGAAAAAAATAAGCACCACAGTAAATAAAAAGTCATGATAAATGTAAGCCAAACATGTGGATATGCTGCCAACTGTCAGCTTCTTTGGTTCTTGAGCAGAGCATGAATTTCTTTGAAAATAAATGCCATAATTTCAAAATTCCCACCGGATGACCCTTTAATTTGATCAGTGAGATATAGAAATGTCAGGAGAATAAAAAAAAATTGTAACTGAATCCAAGACGCATTGCATAGATCAGTAAGAAGTTGCTTTGTTTGACAAGAAACACACACAAACACACTCCACTGTGTTGGCGTCCCAAAACAATCATGAGCAAACTATTGCCTCTGTGCTCCATCTCACTGTTTATATAAAATTCCTAGGTTTTTACATGTCTACACAGTTGTAAAATGTATGAGAAGAAAATGAAACAAGCTTGTGCCTTCCACAAACCTAAAATACTATCCCTCACTCAAAATTTAAAATTCAACAACTCTCTAACAAGTGTAATGAGGCACAGTGATAGAGCTAAGTCAGAACTAAATAATGGGGAAAATAATGATAATAGATCCAAACACAGGAATTCTAATTAATAGATTTTTATTAGAAGAATGAGCATGACTAGAAAATCAAACAGGCTTAAGGAAATTATAGAAAATTAGGTAGAAAATAATAACTTTATATTACAAGGTTCAGCACAATTAATGTAAAATGATGATGATGATAATAGTAATAATATGCCATGCTTTTTACCTTTGTATGTTTGTGTGTAAGTATTCATGTGTGAGTAAGTGTGTGTGCATGCCATGGGACACATATGTGCAGGCAAGAGCACAATGTTGGGTACTGGCTTTTGTTGTAGTTACTCCCTCATTGCCAGCAATGAGAAAGCACCTAACCAAAAGCAGCTGATGAAAGGAAAGCTTTTACTTTGGCTTATAGTTTCAAGGGGAAGCAAATGGGGGGGGGTGAATTATCATGGTTTCATGATAGGGGGAAAGTATGGCATGGGTAGAGACTGGACATCACCTCTGCCACAGAAGGTAAAAAAAAAAAAAAAAAAAAAAGTAACAGGCTAGTGAGTCAAGTTCTGGCAAGGCAGAAGGTGGCTGTCGCACCCTTAAGCCTTATCACAAAAAAAAAAAAAACAAAACCTCTCCTCCAGCAAGAGTACACCTTCCAAATTGCCATCAATTTAGGACTAAACATTCAAAATAGATGAGTTGATTGAGAACAACTGATTCAAACCATCACATTTCACTGTCCACTGTATTTGAGGCAGGGCTGTTGTTCACTGCTGTGTACACAAGGTTAGCTGGTTTGGGAGATTCTGGATATTCTCCTGCCTCCATCTTCCATTCTGCTCTAGAAATTACTGGGAATACAGATACTCACTACCACCTCCAGCTTTTTATGGGATCAGGGGATCCAAGTTTACATTGTGAGGCTTACAAGAATGATTATACCTACTGAGTCATCTCCTCAGCCCTGTGCAATAATGTTATACCTATTGATTCATTTAATTTTCACAACTCTATGAAATACATTCCATTGTCCTCAGCATACAGATGAGAGAAACAGGCACAGACAGGTGAAGTACTTTTCTAAGGTCATGTATAAAGAAAGTAGAGAACAGCTGTGATCTCTGGTAGTCTGATCTGATGATAAACCCACTCCATGAACCTGGAAAATTCAAACAGGTAATATAAAAATAGCTTTTCATAAGATAAAACTTTCAATAGGAGAATTAGGATACTGCTGTAGAGTGTAGCAGAAAAATCCACTTCTTCCCCCTAGATTAAACACTTTAACTGATTAACACTTTAAAGGAGAAATTGGTGAGTGAATTCTCAAAGGCAGGGAAAGAAACTCTGGAACTTTTTAAGTTCATATAACAGGAAGTGATGATCTAAACCACAAAGGATTCAGGGGTCATAAGTTTTCTCAGAAAATATTTGATGATAAAATCTAGACAAGCCAGAAACATATCACAGTGAAACTGATGAAAACTTATAGTGAAAGGACAGATAGTAAGAATGAGTTAAGGGAAATATTTAATATTTAAACAGGCTAAGGAAATGATTTAACATCTAAAGAATTTGCTTTGTAAGCATGAATACCTGAGTTCAAATCCCTGGATGTGTGTAAAGCCAGATATTATAGCAGGAGCATCTGTAACCCAGCATACCTGCAGTGAGAATCAAGAGAGAGACAGGAGAATCACCAGAACAGCTCAAGTCAGCCAGCTTGGCAAACATGTGAGAAACAATGACTGTGCATCAAGTAAGGTAGAAAGAGAAGTCTGACCAACTCCTCCAAACCCAAAGTGGTCCTCTGACCTCAACACATACAATGTTGTATACACACATTCACACTCACACACATGAACATGCACACATACACAAACCAAATTATTTTTAATATTTCTTTTTAAAATTTTTGTTTGAGAGGAAGAGCATGCCAGGGCTCTTGACACTGCAGACAAACTCCAGATGTACTTTGTATGCCTGGCTTTTTGTGCATACTGAGGAGTCAAACCCAGGACCTAGGCTGGCAAGATTTGTAAGTAAGTGCCTTTAACTGTTGAGCCATCTCCTCAAACTTCCAAACTTATTTAAACAAAGTGATAATGTGGGGTATAGGTGAACATATAAGTAGTTTAAACCTCAACATTTAACATAAAAGGAAGAGAATTCAGGGAATTGCTTGTTTTAACATTTTTTATTGGCAACTTCCATAATTATAGACAATAAACCAGGATAATTCACTCCCCCCATTTGCCCCTCACAAATCTATTCTTCATAATATCCATTTCCTCTTAATCTTTTATTCTGATGCTATCATCTTTTCCTCCTATTATAAGGGTTTTGTAAATGTAGCACTGGGCACTGCAAGGTCATGCATATATGAGGCCAATTTGGGTCTAAATCATTGCATTGTAATCAGTCCTACCCTTTCTTTGGCTCTTACATTCTTTCCACCACCTCTTCAGCAATGGACCCTGAGCCTTGGAAGGTGTGATAGAGGCATTTCATTGCTACACACTCCTCTCTCATTCAGCACTATGGTGCCTTTTGTGTCATCCTAGGGGTCACTGCCATCTGAAAAGAGAAACTTCTCTAACCAAAAGTGAGAGTAACATTAATATATGGGTATGGATATTAAGAAAAGTGATTACAGGGCAGTTTGTGAGCACAATATGTGCATTTAGCCAGACAAGAATGGGCATTATACCCCTAGGGCTCATGACCTCCCCACCATAGGCTTTTCACTAAAAGGCATGTATTCCCTCCCATGGAGCAGGCCTCTAGTCCAAATACAGAGAGATTGGCTTCACCATAACAGACATGTGACAATTGTACTCATTTAGTCATTTAACCTAGCTGGCCAAACTTATGGCTTGCAGTACCACTGTTTATAATCACTGATGATTTATTTCTCCCATATGGCTGCATGGGAGGAGGTTTCAGCTAAGCTCCAGCTTGATTTTTCAGTGATCTTGTAGCCCAAGCATGTGGAGTCTTCAAAAACAACAAAAGAATCTTATCATCTATTTTTGGTGAGAAATGAAGAGCTTTGACAATAGCCTGTAATGTTTTGGGGGCATCAGAAAACTTGTTGGCCAACACTTCACTGAAAGGTATCCCATCCCTGGCATTGAAGGCATAGGTAACAATCTATGCCTTTGGGTTGGGCCATTATCCACAAAAGTAGTTTTCCATATGGTTTATTCATAACATCTTAAATTTTGAATAACTCTACCCCACTTTTCTTTTACTTAGTCTCTTCCCATGACCTCACTTAGGCCATTCCACCCCCAGTAATCTGTTCATCTACTATCCCTTTAAGTCCTCCGCTCTCCTCCCTTCCTTATAGACCTTATCTAGCTTACTGGTCCCTGCTGCCAATTTTTACTTCAACTCACACATAAGTCTAAATATTTGGACCTATGATCCACACATGAGAGAGAACATGTGACATTTGGCTTTATAGACGTGGGTTACCACACTTAGTATAATCCTCTGCAGGTCCATCCATTTCCCTGCAAATTTAAATTTTCAGTTTTATTTACCACTGAAAAGAAGTCCACTGTATAACTATATCACATCTTCATTGTCCACTCATCTGGTGAAATACATCTAGGCTGATTCCATTTCCCAGCTACTGTGAATAGAGTGACAGCAAACATGGATGGGCAAATATCTCTGAGGTATTGAGAAGCATCCTTAGGATATTTGCCTAGGATTGGAATAGCTGGCTGTCTCAGGAAACTCCACA
This sequence comes from Jaculus jaculus, assembly GCF_020740685.1. Classification (NCBI taxonomy): domain Eukaryota; kingdom Metazoa; phylum Chordata; class Mammalia; order Rodentia; family Dipodidae; genus Jaculus; species Jaculus jaculus. Next base: position 27,035,288 of record NC_059115.1, read on the forward strand.
CTACTTTCCACAATGGCTGTACCAGATTACATTCCCACCAACAGTGTAGAAGGGTTCCTCTGTTTACACTTTCTCAGCATTTATGGTCATTTGTTTTCTTGATGATAGCCATTCTGACAGGAGTGAGATGGAATCTCAAAGTAGTTTTAACTTGTATTTTCCTGACGACTAAGGCTGTAGATCATTTTTGAGATGTTTACAGGCCATCTGTATTTCTTCTTTTGAGAACTCTATATTTAGTTCCATAACTCATTTTAATTGGGTTCTTGATTTCTTCTTATCCAGTTTTCTGAGTTCTTTGTATATCATAGACATTAGTCTTCTGTCAGATGTATAGCTGGCAAAGATTTTCTCCCATTCTATAGGTTTCCTCTTTCTTTTATTCACAGTGTCCTTTGGTTTACAAAATCTCTGTAATTTCATGAGATCCCAATGGTGGCTGAGTGGTTTTGTTTCCTGAGCAACTGGGGTTATATTCAGAAAGTCATTTCCCATGCCAATATGTTGATGTGTTTCCCCTAATTTTTTCCTCAATCAGAGTTTTACATCTGATATTAAGGTTCTTGATCTATTGGGACTTGATTCTTGTGCAAGGGGAAAGATGAAGGTCAATTTTCATCCTTCTACATATAGATATCCAGTTTTCCCAGCACGATTTGTTAAAGAGGCCTTCTATTACCCAGTGAATATTTTTGGCATACTATATCATGAAATCAGTTATGACAATAATGCCAGCATTATTTTTATGGCTCAAAACTGTTTTGGCTATTTGATAGGTTTTGTGCTTCTAAATTAAGTTTAGGATTAATTTTTCTATTACTGTGAAAATGGCATTGGAATTTTGATGGGGATTGCATTAAATGTATATATTGATTTTGGTAGGTTTGACATTTTCACAACATTAGTCCTTCCAATCCAAGAACATGGGATGTCTATCCACTTCCTCATGTCTTCTGCAATTTCTGTCCTGAATGTTTTAGAATTTTCATCATAGAGATCCTTCACTTCTTTAGTTAGGTTTATTCCAAGATACTTTATTTTTTTTGAGGTAATTATGAATGAGAATAATTGCTTGATTTCATCCTCAGCATGTTTGTTGTTAGTATATAGGAAGGATATTTATTATGTGTATTTAGTTGTTTGTATTCTGCTGCATTAATGAAAGTATTTATCAGCTCTAACAGTTTTCTGGTAGTCTTTAGGGTCCTTTATGTACAGAATCATATCACCTGAAGATAATGATAATTTTATCTCTTCCTTTCCAACTTGTATCCCTTTTATGTGTGTCTCTTGCTTTATTGCTATGGCTAAAACTTCTAGTAGTATGTTTAAATATAAGTGGGAACATTAAACACCCTTATATTATTCCTGATTTTAGTGAAATAGCTTCAAGTTTTTCCCCATTTAGTATTATGTTGGCTGTAGGTTCAGGGGACTGTTTTAAGAGGTAGAGGAAATTTGAATTAAAACATAATAAAAATGTTGCTTTAGTTTGCTAAACCTATGGTAACATAACACCATAGATGTGGTGGTATAAAGGTCAGACATTATTTTTCTCATACTTATAGAGACTTGCCAAAGTTACCCATCTTCTGCATTTCCTGTCTCCTCTGTGAAGTCATGCTTCTGCTACCTTTTTGCTTGTCTAATTTTCCTATTATAAAACCATTGGAAAGACTGGAGTTTAGCTCTCTTTTCAAAGCCTACATCTAGAAATATAATGACATTCTCAGGTATGAGGGATCATAGTTTCCACACATGGATATGGGATGGACATACTTACCCCATGAACATATGCTATTTAAATATTTTATAAATATTTTAAACAAGAAGGTGATCTTTTAAGACTAAACATGCTTCTCTCTCTCCCTCTCTCTCTCTCTCATTCTCTCTCACACACAAAGATTAAATCTCTCTGAAATTTGACACTCAATTTTATTTCTTTATTTGGTAAATATAGGTAAAGGCAAGATAATTCTTTTCAATAAAATGTGTTTATACTACATGTGTGTTTTTGGTAAAAATTTCTATTTGCCTTTATATATCTCAATATGAACACAAGTCTACACTGATGTTTACTCATTGTTCATAGACCTGATTTCTGAGAAATGATCTTCAAAAGATGATTTTTGGTTTTTGAGTCTTGAATTATTTTATTATTTAAAGAATACAGCAATATCAGGAAAACAATATGGCTATCTAGGAATTTGAACACCATCTAAGGGTTACGTAAGGGGTGGTTGTTGATTATAGACATTGCAAAACTGCAGGAACCACTGAGTCCCCCTGGGTAAACTGAAATGGGAAATGTCACAGAGGAATGGAATTCAGTTTGGAATTAAAGGGTTGAGTAGAAACCCATGTGGAAAAAATGAAAGAAGGAATCTTGGGCTAAAGTATGTCATTTTCCTGGTAAGAGGTCACTTTTAGAATATGAATGTCTTGTTAAGTATATTCAAGACTATTATAGAAGAAAAGATTTACAAAGTCTGCATATGCCATAATAAAGCATTGTATTTGGCTGGTCATAATGGGGTTCCCATAGGAAAAATTTTAAACACAAACATGATAAAGTCCTCCTACCAAGCATTTGAAGTAAATATTTCAGGCTTCCTTATAGCAGTGCCACAACTGCTTAACCGCCTCGGCAGAATGAAGACAGCCACAGGGATTTCTCATGTAAAAGGCATGGCTATGTTGCAAAGAAGCATTCAAAAAAATCTTGCCTATGAAAGAAGATAGTGGCATGAATTTGTGTTAGGACCTAAGGTTGTCAAGAATTTTGGACCTATAAACATGAAAAATGTAAAAATACAGGGGAGAGGGGAACTGAGAGGAAGCAGAGGAGGGAGCAGAAGGGGAAAAAGAATAGACAAAAACAGCGTTTGAAACTGCCAAAAATTTAAAGATAAAACAAAAGTAGTGTCATGTTTAGTTTCTGTATTGGTGACATTGGCTTGGAGTTCCCAAACCCTGTCCATTGGTGTGGTAGGCCCCTACAGTGAACTACCAGTGATGATCTTTCACATGGTATAGCCCAGAATCAGTGGCCTGCCCTTGTTTGCCTAACTTAGTTTGGCCCACCAGGACTCTCTTCCTCAAGTCAGGCTGGAGATCTAGCACTGAAAATGTGAGCCTGCAGGGACACTCAATATTCTATTCATAATTGCATTGTATTTTAAACTGAGCATTCTGTAAGCTTGTGAAGAAGGTGAATTTGAAGATGGAAATTCTGAAAGCTGAGGTTGACCAGAACCATATCCAGATATATCCATGTGTAAAATCTAGGCCTACCACATTACTGTTTTTAACATGAACTTGTCTCCATTGAGAGACACTGAGGTATTTAGATCAGGGACTGTCCCAAACTCATTATTTTGTTCCTACTGTGCTCTTTTTTAGAGCTATGATACTTAAAAGATGCTCATGAATATTTATGTACTTAATGAATGAATAAACAAATGAACACATTGGTTACTGATTGTATAAGTGAAGAGAAGCAAAACATTGTTTTTAATCTCGCTGTTTTCTAATCTTGAGGTTTTCTCTACCATCTTCAGCACTGTACTCATGTTAAAACACTCCTGAATCTGTCAGCACTGCTTGTACTTAAATAAAGTACTGTCTTAAACAATGCAATGCTGTTCATCAGGGAAACTTTTTGCTATATTGCCTGGAAACTTGATATCACTAGCCATATTTAGAAAATAAACATATCTGCAAAGTTGTAAAACTACCTCATATCCACCTAAATTAACCTATATTGCTATGTCAAAGTATTGATTTAATAAACTACTACTTTCCAAATTAAAAATGTTGATACAAAAAAGTCATATGGCTGACTGAAGAGCCGTAGTACCTATTTTCCAGACTTCCAACCAATGTACTTCTGAATCAACCAAGCTGCAAGAAGCATACCATGTAAAAGAGGGTCTTAGTGATTATCACTTTGGGTTCTGAATAGAGCCTCCTGAAGTGATCAGTTTGGTCGTACTCATTTCTTATGGCCTATCTGAGAATATGATATAAGGACAAGAAGGTTTTTTTTTTTTCCTACTCTTACATTCACTACAGCATGGAATAATTCACCTTGTTCACCAAATTCTGTAGGCATTTCTTGCCACAGGCAAACAACTGTGAACAAATGCCAGCTAATCTGTGTTGATACTTTCTACCTGGGGGTAGTATCAGACCTCATTGAGAGCAACATCACTGACTCAGCCCTGGAGATAAGCTCGTCACCAAGTCACTATAAATTTGGGATCCCCTACTTTTCCTTGGGTTTGGTATGTTTTGGTAATCTGAATCACAGAATCTAGGGAAACACTTAACTAATATTTGCACATTGGTAATACAGGATATTGTAAAGGATACAAATGAATCACCAAGTGGAAGAGCTATGAAGGGCAGGCCTAGGGGAACAGATGGTAGGGCCAGACATATGAATAGGATTCTGAGTTTCCATGAACCTTCAACTTCTAGCAGTGCATACCTGTTCAGCCCCATCCTTTCAAGTATTTGAAGTGTCTGTAGAGATTTCCTTATATGGACAAGATTAATTATGTCATTGTCCACTGGTGACACTATTAACCTGTAGCTCCACTGACCTCTCTAGAAATTGAGGAGTGCAGATAAAATTCTCCTCTGCCCAGTCAAACCTTGGTCCCTCTGGTGACATCCACTCATTCAGAAATTACTTAGGAGTACTAGATACATATTAGCATGCTATTAACATGCAAGGCAGTCATTATTCAGCAGAGTCTAAGGATTTTAGAAGCTCTAACAAGAAACTGAGTAGGCAGGAACATCAAATAATAGCACACTGAGAGGGGTGAGGTCAGGTGATTACTTCTAGCATGCTGAGTGGCCTGCAATGCAAGGCTAACAGCCATCTTACCAGGCTCCAAAGGGAGGTGTGCTGCAGCCTGAACCAGGAGCTTGTTGTCCTGTTAAGAAGAGAAATGGGCACTAAAGCCCATCTGAAAGAGCTCAGCCCTGGCTAAGGTGGCTGTGGCCTACAACACCGCCAACAGCAGCCTTTGTCCCCAGGTGAAGGGCCCTGCCTCCCAGGCTGCAATGTAGGCATGTAGAAGGGAAAGTGGAAGAAGAGGCATCTTGCTGTCAATTTGCCTGAGGAGAGAGCTAGCTTTCCTTGCCCTCCAGGTTGCACCTGAGAGGGGATCCAGGAACCTGTCATACATCAGGCAGACCAGACATTAGGCCAATCTGAGGGAAATGTATACTCAATGTAAGGAAGGGAAAATGTTCCTTGGCAAGAGGGATCAATAAGAAGATGAGGAACCCAACCCAACATTTACATAAAGGGAAGGAAGTGGGGCCTAGCTCTGGGACTTCTATATTACCAGTGGAACCTTTGTTCATAATAAACCCACTACCTTTATTTTCTCTGCTTTTCTGAACTTGTCCTGGTGCATCCATTTCTTTGTTTATGCTAAGGAATAAACACAAAACTCTGAGTCAGACACCATCAGAGCACCATCAATCAATATCATCCCAATTTTTGTGTTTTACAATGAGATGAACTTAGTGTTTTACAATTCTGAACATCAAATAGATGTTAACTGGAAGAAAATCAATGTATAATTAAGACTGTGTCTCTCTAGAGATTTGGAAAGAATGTGTTCCTTTTTTTCTTGAAACTTCTAGAAACAGCTTACCTTCTTGGGCCCATACCTGCTAGATGTTGACAAGCCTGCAGTCATTGCTACATTTCCTTCTCTGATCCCCCTCTTCTGGTTCCCCTTTCTCATTTACAAGGAGCCTCTGGTTATGCTGGACACATTAGGATAGACTTAAAGCAAGATCTGTCATGCAGTTACATCTACAGATCTCCTTTACTAATAAGGCTATCTATTCACACATTCTGGATATACATGTTTCACCATATGTCTTGGGTCTTTACTGTTTGTTGCCTAATCAATAATGGCATGCAGAACCTAAGGTGTTGGATTTTAATTATTTTCCTTTTAATATGTTTAAAAGATAAATATTTCTCCAAACACTGTTTTAGATGGTGCACAAATACTTGGGCAAGCTGTGGCCATTGTTTTTTTAATTTTCATTTTTTTCTTTTCAAAATTCTTATTAACATTTTCCATGATTATATAAAATATCGATGGTAATACCTTCCCTCCCACCCCCACACTTTCCCCTTTGAAATTCCATTCTCTATCATATTACCTCCCCATCTCAATCATTGTACTTACATATATACAATACCAACCTATTGAGTACCCTCCTCCCTTCCTTTCACTTCCCTTTATATCTCCTTTTTAACTTACTGGGCTCTGTACCTAAGTATTTTCCTTCTCACGCAGAAGGCCAATCATCTGTAGCTAGGATCCACATATGAGAGAGAACATGCGGCACTTTGGCTTTCTGGGCCTGGGTTACCTCACTTAGTATAATCCTTTCCAGATCCATCAATTTTTCTGCAAATTTCATAACTTCATTTTTCTTTACCACTGAGTAGAATTCCATTGTATAAGTGTGCCGTATCTTCATTATCCGCTCATTAGTTGAGGGACATTTAGGCTGGTTCCATTTCCCAGCTATTATAAATTGAGCAGCAATAAACACAGTTCAGCACATACTTCTAAGGAAATAAGATGAGTCCTTTGGATATATGCCTAGGAGTGCTATAGCTGGGTTATATGGTAGATCAATCTTTAGCTGTTTTAGGAACTTCCACACTGATTTCCACAATGGCTGGACAAGACTGCATTCCATGAGCATTGTAGAAGGGTTCCTCTTTTTCAGCATCCCCGCCAACATTTATGATCATTTGTTTTCATGATGGTGGCCAATCTGACAGGTGTGAGATGGAATCTCAATGTAGTTTTAATCTGCATTTCCCTGACGACTAGTGACATAGAACATTTTTTTAGATGTTTATATGCCATTTGTATTTCTTCCTTTGAGAATGCTCTATTTAGCTACATAGCACATTTTTTGATTGACTTGTTTGATTCCTTATTATTTAACTTTTTGAGTTCTTTGTATATCCTAGATATTAATCCTCTATCAGATATATAGCTGGCAAAGATTTTTTCCAATTCTATAGGTTGCCTCTTTGCTTTTTTCACTGTGTCCTTTGCAGTCCAAAATCTTTGTAATTTCATGAGGTCCCAGTGATTAATCTGTGGTTTTATTGCCTGAGCAATTGGGGTTGTATTCAGAAAGTCTTTGCCAAGACCAATATGTTGAAGAGTTTCCCCTACTTTTTCCTCTAGCAGTTACAATTTTCAGGTGTTTCTGATGTTAAGGTCTTCAATCCATTTGGACGTAATTCTTGTGCATGGAGAGAGAGAAGAATCTATTTTCACCCTTCTACACATATATATCCAGTTTTCCCAACACCATTTGCTGAAGAGACTGTCTTTTCTCCAATGAGTATTCCTGGCATTTTTATCGAATATCAGGTGGCTATAGCTACCTGGATTTACATCTGGGTCCTCTATTCTATTCCACTGAGCTACATGTCTGTTTTTGTGCCAGTACCACACTGTTTTTGTTACTATGGCTCTGTAGTATAGGTTAAAATCAGGTATGGTGATACCACCAGCCTTATTTTTGTTGCTCAGTATTATTTTAGATATTCCAGGTTTTCGTGATTCCAAATGAATTTTTGGATTGCTTTTTATATTTCCATGAAGAATGCCTTTGGAATTTTGATAAGGATTGCATTAAATGTATAGATTGCTTTGGGTAAGATTACCATTTTCAAAATATTGATTCTTCCAATCCAGGAACAAGGGATGTTTTTCCACTTTCTACTGTCTTCTGCAATTTCTCATTTGAGTGTTTTAAAGTTCTCATTGTAGAGATTCTTCACTTCCTTGGTTATATTTATTCCAAGGTACTTTATTTTTTTTTGATGCAATTGTGAGTGGGAGTGATTCTCTGATTTCATCCTCTGTGTGGTTGTTGTTAGCATATATGAAGGCTACTGATTTCTGTGCATTTATTTTGTATCCTGCTACATGGCTGTAGGTTTTGATCAGCTCTAACAGTTTGCTAGTAGAGTCTTTAGGGTTCTTTATGTATGAATCATGTCATCTGCAAATAATGATAACTTGATTTCTTCCTTTCCAATTTGTGTCCCTTTTATGTGTGTCTCTTGCCTTATTGCTATGGGTAAGACTTACAGTACTATATTAAATAAAAGTGGGGACAGTGGACACCGTTGTCTTGTTCCTGACTTTAGTGGAGAAGCTTCCAGTTTTCCCCATTTAGTAATATGTTGGCTGTAGGCTTGTGATAAATAGCTTTCATTATATTGAGATATGTTCCTTCTATTTCCAGTCTCTGTAGGACTTTTACCATGAAGGGATGCTGGATTTTCTTGAATGCCTTCTCTGCATCCAATGAGATGATCATGTGATTTTTTTTGTCCTTCAACCCATTTATATAATGAATTACATTTATAGATTTGCGTATATTGAACCATCCCTGCATCTCTGGGATAAAGCCTACTTGGTCAGGGTGAATGATCATTGTGATATATTCTTGTATTCTGAATGCCAATATTTTGTTGAGAATTTTTGTATCTATGTTCATGAGGGAGATTGGTATGTAATTTTTTTTTTTTTTTCTATCTTTGCCTGGTTTTGGTACCAGGGTGATGCTGGCTTCATAGAATGAGTATGGTAGAATTCCTTCATTTTCTATTTCCTGGAAAAGCTTAAGAAGCAATGGTGTAAGCTCTTCCTTGAAGGTCTGGTAAAATTCAGCAGTGAATCCATCTGGGCCTGGGCTTTTTTAGTTGGGAGATTATTGATAACTATTTGGATCACCATGCTTATTACAGGTCTATTTAAGTGATTAATCTCATCTTTATTTAATTTAACTAGATTATATAAATCACAGAAATCACCCATTTCTTTCAGATTTATACTTTGTGGATTATATGTATTGAAAGTATGTCCCTATGAGTTTTTGAATTTCTCTGGAATCTATTGTGATGTTACCTTTTTCATCTCTGATTTTGTTAATTTGTGTTTCTTCTCCTTCTTTTGGTCAGATTTGCTAAGGGTTTTTGAATCTTGTTTATCCTTTTAAAGAACCAACTCTTTGTTTCATTAATTCTTTGGATTTTTGTTTGTTTGTTTGTTTGTTTCCATTTCATTAATTTCTGCCCTAATCTTTATTATTTCTTCCCGTCTACTAATTTTTGGTTTGCCTTGCCCTTCGTTTTCCAAGGCTTTAATGTGAAGCATTACATTGTTTACTTGTGGCCTGTCTAATTTCTTAATATAGGCACTTAAGGCTATGTATGTACCTCTCAAGACTATTTTCATTGTGTTCCAGATATTTTGGTATATTGGTTCTCATTATCATTTGACTCTCTATATTTTTTGATTTCCTTCTTGATTTCTTTATTGACCCATTCATCATTTAGTAGCGTATTGTTTAGTTTCCATGATTTTGTGTATGCTCTATAGCCTTTCTTGCTACTGCTTTGTAGTTTAATTCCATTGTGGTCAGATAGAATGCAAGGAACTATTTCAATTTTTCTGAATTTGTTAAGATATGCTTTGTGTCCTAATATATGGTCTATTTTAGAGAATGTTCTATGTGCAGCTGAAAAGAAAGTATATTATGCAGCATTTGGATGAAATGTCCTGTGTATATCTGTTAGGTCCATTCCTTCTATGACCTCTTTTAGTCCAGTTGTCTCTCTGTTTATGTTTATCTTGGATGACCTGTCAATTGATGTGAGTGGGTTGTTAAAGTCACCGGCCAACACTGTGTTTGGTGTTATCTGTGACCTTAGTTCTAATAGCATTTTTTTGATGAATTTCAGAGCCCTGATGTTAGGTGCATAAATGTTTAGGATTGTAATGTCCTCCTATTGGAGTGTACCCTTAATCAATATAAAGTGACCTTTCTTGACAAACGTTGGACTGAAGTCTACCTTATCAGACATTAGGATAGCAACCTCTGCTTGTTTTCTAGGCCCATTTGCATAAAACCCATTTTCCAACCTTTCACCCTAAGACAATGTCTATCTCTTGTAGAAAGGTGAGTTTCTTGGAGACAACAAATTGTAGGATCCTTCATTTTAACCCAGTCTGCAAGCCTATGTGTTTTGTTTGAGACATTGAGCCCATTGCTATTAAGAGATATTATTGAAAGGTGTGTATTTATGTTTGCCATTTTTTTGTTGTTGTTGTTTTTCCAGTTCTACCTTTGGTCTCTTGTGTTAACTAGTATTTGAATATTGCTTGTTTTTTCCAGATTCCTTGTATGTGTGCTTTTCCTTTTCTTCAGCAAGGAGGATCTTATCAAGTATTTTCTGTAGAGCTGGTTTTGTCTTCAAATACTCCTTTAACCTGCTTTTGTCATGCAATGTCCTTATTTCTCCATCTCTTTGAATGGATAGCTTTGCAGGATAAAGTAACCTTGGTTGACAGTTGATATCTTTCAGAACTTGGAATACATCACTCCAAGCCCTTCTCGCTTTTAAAGTTTGTGTTGAATAACCTGCTGTAATCCTGATGGGCTTGCCTTTGTAGGTAACTTGATTTTTCTTTCTAACTGCTTTCAATATTTTTTCTTTGGTTTGTGTGTTTGGTAGTGTGATTACAATATGGCAAGGAGAGGGTCTTTCCAGGTTTTGTCTGACTGGTGTTCTAAAGGCTTCCTATATCTGCATTGGCACCTCTTTCCCAATTTGGGGGAAGTTTTCTTCTATGATTTTGTTGAAGACGCCTACTATGCCTTTGGAGAGGAATTCTTCTCCTTCTACTATGCCCTGAATTCTTATGTTTGATCTTTTCATAGTGTCCTGAATATCTTGAAATTCCCACTCATACTTTTCTATTAGTTTGTCGTTCTCTTTGTTGGACTGTAGTAGATCTGCCACCTATTCTTCTAGCTTAGATATTCTGTCCTCTCCTTCATCCATTCTACTGGTGAGATTTTCTACAGAGTTTTTTGTTTCATTAACTGTGTTCTTCATTGCTAGTAATTCTGCCTGGTTTTTCTTTATTATTTCTATTTCCTTATTTATGTCTTGTGTTGCCTTCTTTATTTCATCTAATTGTTGTCCTGCATATTCTTTGATTTCCTGTTTGATTCCTTTGATTTCCTCTATTATTATTTCTTTGATTTATCCTTTGATTCCTTTGATTTGTTCTTAGACTTCTTTGAACCTGTTTATAATCATTCTTTTGAAGTCTTTCTCAAGCATTTCCTCTAGCTTGTTCTCACTGGAGGTCATTTCTGATGCATTAATACTTTTAGGTGGATTTATATTGTCTTGCTTTTTAGTGTTTCTTGTGTTATAATGTATATATTTTTGCATCTTGGATTAAGTTAATGCTTGGATTTTCTAGATAGCTGGGTATTCATTGCTGTATCATTTGATTTGATATTATATATCTTCAGGGTAGGAGCTTAAGGAGCTAGGTGTGGCTCTTAAGACTCTCAGAGTATCTAGAAATGTGTTCCTAGGGGTTGAATTTCCCTGCTATTGGAGTGCTCAAGTATGCTGAGTGGAATAAAATACAGGTAGATTCTAAAATTTAACTAAACACTGTACACATTCAATCAAAAACAGCACCGAGTATTTGTGCATGAGTAGTTATTATAAAAACCAGATCCTGACTGGGCTTCTGCGTGAGAATGAAAATACTTAGTAGCAGAGGCCAGTAAGTTAAAAAGGAGACATAAAGGGTAGAGAAAGGAAGAGGGGAGGATACTTAATAGGTTGATATTGTATATATGTAATTACAATGATTGTAATGGGGAGGTAATAAGATGGAAAATGGAATTTCAAGTGGGAAAGTGTGGGGGTGGGGAGGGAGGGAATTACCATGGGATATATTTTATAATCATGGAAAATGTTAATAAAAATTTAAAAAAAAAAAAAGATGAGGCAACAGCAAGGATAAAGGGAAACGAGTACCCTCATTCTTTGTGCAAGTGGTCAGCTTTCTTGGAAGGTAATGTGCCAGAATCTATCAAGCTGCAAATCCTTTGGCTCAATAATCCTACTTCTGTTGCACATGTGCAAGAAGATATGTATACATAAATGTTTATGGTAGTATTAAAAAAAAAGAAAATCTGAAATGTCTACTAATATATGAATGGCTAAGTAAATTATTGTGAGGATATAAAGTTATCTGTTATGTTATAATTTGGGAAGGTTACCAAAATGTACTGTTTAAAAATGCCTGACTCAAGTAATATGTGTGTACATATGCACATGTACTATGTCTGCATTAATACCAAGAACAAGGGCACAGAAAAAATTGTTAAGTGAGTATATAAGGAGAGTAGAATGAGACTGATAATAACATTCACTTGTTTACTCTATGTACTTTCTTTTTAAATTTTATTTATTTATTTGAGGGAGAAAGAGAGAGAATGAGACAGAGAGAGAATGGGTGCACCAGGGCCTGTAAACAGCGCAAATGAACTCTAGACGCATGTGCTGCCTTGTGTATCTGGCTTACATGGGTACTGGGGAATTGAGCCTGGGTCCTTTGCATTTGCAAGCAAGCACCTTAACCATTAAGCCATCTCTTCAGCCCACTTTATGTACTTTCTAACTGAATTTTTATTATATACACATATACCTAACTTTAATTTTTAAAATTGCATGTCCTTAAAAAGCAAATACCACAAAATAAATTTTAAATGTTTTAAAAGTATCAAATTCTAATAGCACAATAAAATTAAATTCAAAATAAAATAAAATAAAATAAAAAAATTAAAACCAGATCCTCTATCAACAAAGTGGTTAAGATTTCTGTTCTGTTGAGGGATCCAAGTCAGCTGTGACCAAGTGATACCCTTTCCTGGTCCAATCCCAGTTACCTTGGATGATTTTGGTCTCAGTCAAGTTGCTCCCTGGGTCATTGGGCTGCTGTTCTGGTTTCTGGAGCTGGGCACTGCTGCTCTCCCTTCACATTTCTTGAGTTTTGGAGAGCTCTGGTGTGAGGGGAATCTCCCCTCACCTGGCTTTTCCTGAGGCTTGAGCCAAGCCTGGTGGCTTTCTGGTGTGCTGCCACAGTCAGCGGACCTATCAGAGTCGCTTTTGCCAGCCTGTGTGGGCTCTGGATACTCTGGTTTACTCCTACTTTTCCAGTGCCATTTCAATTTCCTGTACACCTTACTTTTTAGTAAAAATGTGTATTTTGCTGAGTTTTTTGGTCTTTTTCACCCCTAGGCTCCTTTGGCATGGTACCTATGCCACCATCTTAACCAGAAGTCTGTAGCCAATTTTTATAAATTTGTGGTTCTTTGGCATTAATTGTTAATGTTAATTCTGCTATTTTTTGCTTGTGTATATGTGCACATGAATGTGGTGTGGGGTGTGTGGTGTATGAACATGCATGTACCATTAAATCTCCCTGTGTTCTTGCCTGGGGCAATTAGAGCAAAACATCTGGCATCCTGTTCCAGCACAGTTCTGCACATTCTTACATGTGCCAGAGTCTCTTATATGGAGCTCACAGACCTTTATAAGCTCAGGTTTTTCACAGGTCACTGCTCCCTTTTGCTAGACAGGCATAAGTTGCCACAACTAGCTGCATATGTGGGATCAAAGACTTGAACTAGTATAGTTGTCACTGCCTTTCAGTCTTGTGCAAGAAGCATGATTAACCACTGAGCAAACTCTCCAACCCTAAATTATACTTTTTAACATCAGAAGCAGATTGCCATCTTTGAAGCCATTTCTGATGATTCCACTATCTGTGATTTGTCGAACTTCCTTCTGGAGATACCTCTCCACAGAATGGCCTCACAGTCCACATGGATTCTTCAGGTATATCACAGTAGCTATTTCTCAGCTACTGTGGAGCACATGAAGTATCTTACCACTTACTTTAAATCTGCCAGTTAAAACTCCCTACGGGAGCTGTTTGATTACTTGGGAACTTGCAGCTGTGGGTGAGTTTTTCCCTTGGCTGAGCCTTGGCTACCTTGGTTCAGACCCAGGCCCAGGCCCAGCCATGAGAGCCCCCTAGCCCTTACTCTATGCATGGGTTCTTTATCCCCTCTGATTCCCCTCATTGCAGGAGCTCCTGGAAATTTCTTTTCTCTTTTTTTTTTTTTCCATGCTTTTCCCCCCAGATCCATATCTGGTCACATGGATGTCTGAGTTACATGTGGCCCACAAGGGTTTGGGGGCTCTACATGGTGTACTTTTCCCTACTTTATCTCCCTATCACCTCCCAGCTTTCTCTTTTCCTCAATCCTTTATAAAATCTGAATTGAATGTGGTATTTTAGAAATCATTCTCTTAAATCTGTAATCACCAATTCTTTGGTTAGTTTGCAGATATGAACTCAGGGCTTGGGGTTCCAGGAAATACCCAGAACCCCAATTTCCCTATTACATAATGGAGGTACCACTGAGATATCTTGAGAACTATTTTTGTAAGATAGCCACATTTTTATTTGGTTTCCCCATTTTACTTCTATGAGCCAGTGGTATGCCCCATCTACTGCTCCCATCAGTTCCACAGGTACTGCAGATCCTTTATACTTTAGCAGTTTCTGGAAGTAAATAAACTCCTCCCAAAATTTTACTCATTTCTTATAACCTCACACTGAGGAATATAGAAACTGAGCAGAAATCAGATTTATTGTTTGCATTTTGTGCTCTCTTTCTTGACTAACTTTGCCATGCTCTATGACTATACAAACAATTCCAGGCTTATTCCTGACTCACCTTTCCCTCTCTCAAATTTAAATTTAGAATGTATCTTCCTTTTCTCTAGAATATTAAGATGTATGTTTCACAAAGTATTAATGAACACATGGTTAGTTAAAGATGGTGTCCACCATTTGTCTTTTCCCTAATCAAAGATGGCACAGGCCACATCACCTTTCCTACTTTAAAGATAGTGTCTTACCAGATGGAACGAGAAATTCTCCTTCTGTCCTCTAACTTAGTAATCTCTGTACCTAATTTAGGGAGATTTATACAGGATCATTCCACTCCAGTGAGAGGGTGTAGCTACTGAGCAGGTTTCCAACTTGCAGTTTTTATAGTACTGGCAAACAATGAGGCTGTCACCTGGCAATTGGCATCAGGGTTCACTATGTTCCTGATTTAAAGTGACATTCCTGACACATGGCATTGGAAGGCAGGCTCATCTACCCACCATGGATTCTCAGCCTGACCTCTCCACTCTGCTGGGATTGGAGCCCTGAACTGGTCTAGCACCAGGCAGGGCCCTTTGGTAAAGGGGTCAGCTTTTGTAGGGACCCCAATCTGGACTCCTTCAGAGTTTGTGAACTGGTTCTGCTGAGCTGAGTGGGAGGGACCTCATGGCCAAATGGAGGCCCAGAATGAAAGACTCCTGGTCTGAATATCTTCTAGGTTTGTTTTGTTTTTGTTTGTTTTGTTTTTCTTTTTCCATTACAAGCCATTGTGAAACAAGACACATGACTGCCTGTGGGAGTGTCGGAGGATGGTGTTCCTACTCCTTCTTTGGGCTCTGCCCATACTGTAGCACAGGCCTAGACCTCACCCATCATGTTGTTTATAGACACGTTTTTATTTCTTTATTAATCAAAATAGTCCCACAGGTCTCTCCTAAAGTTTTTGTTGGCATTTGATTTACTTCAAGGTTCTTTGTTTGTTTGGTTTGGTTTTTGTCTTTAAAAGTTAGATTTAACTAAAGCCTATGGTGAGCTTTTATGTAAACAAAACCATATTTTATTGCATGATATCATAAATATAATTACTGAGCTTATGTTCTATGTCAATTTCAACTTACATATAGGATTATTGAAAACAAAATTCTCTCTGTGGTAGTGGCTCATAATTTTCTAGGTAGTTTAAAAGTTTGTAATGCCAACTGACCTGAGTTCTAGGCCAAACTGCCTCAAGTCAAAAATAAAAATTTGCCTTAGTTACTCCTAATAAAAGCATTTCCAAGTGTGTTAGAGGTATTGATAGAGATTATTCCCAAAACAGTTGTCATGTTTTGTCTGTATTCATAGACTTATAACTGAAAAGTGTATTTCATGGAGCTTATTAATAGGAACTATCTCAAATCAATGGGTTATGTAAAAATCTGTAAATGGGTATTATAAAACTGGTATTATAGAATAAGCCTGATTGTCAGATAGAGATTTTTGATGACATAAATACTAAGGAAGGCTTTTTCACTACAAATTTCCAATAGCAAGATGGCCAACTCTTTGAAAATAGGCTACTTACTTCTTTGTCAGCAGGTAATAAAAATTTTCAATTTGGTGTGGTTTCTCTTAATAGTCTTATAAGAAAGATGGTTAATTATGGGTTGAGATGAAAATATTGAAGGAACTGGAAGGAATTTTTCAATGTTGGACATAGAATGCTCATTAAAAATGCTTTGGGGGGGGGCTGGAGAGATGGCTTAGTGGTTAAGCACTTGCCTCTGAAGCCTAAGGACCCTGGTTCGAGGCTCAGTTCCCCAGGACCCATGTTAGCCAGATGCACAAGGGGGCGCACATGTCTGGTGTTCGTTTTCAGTGGCTGGAAGCCCTGGCATGCCCATTCTCAATCTCTCTCTCTCTCTCTGTCTCTCTCTCTCTCTGTCACTCTCAAATAAATAACTAAAAAATGAACAAAAAAACTTTAAAAAAAATGCTTTTTTGGAGTGGAACTTAGATCAGAAGTTAAAATATGTGGATCAAGGTATGTGTATGTAGAAAGGATGTAGTAGACAAAATTTTGCCTAAAATTCATTTCCTTTTACAAGGAACATAAATCTAATTTTCAGGCTTAACCTAGATCATGCCTAAAGTTAAAGATCTTTCAAAGATTTATAGACTCTAATGAATGCTCTAAAAGTTTTATATAGGGATATGCACTTAATCTAAATTCAGCTTACATTAGACACAAGTGATGTGCTATGTTAGGTGGGTCACGAAGTCATAAGCACAGGTGTAATTCACATTATTTGGAGGTCTAACCAGGTTAGATGTAGAAAAGATGCTTACATTGTGTATTACAAATGAGTAAAATAAATCATTTAGATGAAAACAAACAGCTTCAGAATGGGGTAAGAATATTAAGATGCTTAGCTCTCTGCTCTGTTATTTCATTTTATTCTTGTTTACAGTTATATGTTATTTAAAGTCATGACAAGCTGGGCTCTAGAGAAAGGCATGGCACCCCATTTATCTCAGACCCCATGCAGGTTTAAGCCATGTGTAGCCCAGAACATGTCCAGAGACAAAATGGCCAATTGTCTCTGACAAGGAAAAGGGAATGACAAACAGCATTTAACTTTGTTTTCCTTTATAGTTACTCTCTTTTGAACACTTAAAATCACACCTGTTAGATGAGATTTCTCAGTAGACAAAAAGGTTAAAAAAATAAACTGCGTCAAGGTACATAATCAAGTTACAAACTCCTCACATAAGATAAACATCAGACTTAACCTAAAATGTCTATAAGAGTATAAACAGATATGATAAAAGTCATCAAGTAAATGATGGCTTAGAGGTAAACATGATTGCCCAGGAAGCCTAAGGACCTAGGTTTGATTCCCCAGTATCCTTGCAGACCAGATGCACATATCTGGAGTTTGTTTGCAGTGACTAAAATCCATGGCATGCTCTCTTTCATCTCTCTTTCTGTGTCTTTCTCTCATCAACAAAGGGTAGAAACCCTATTTAAGGCAATAAAATCAAAGCTTACCTTTAAAATAATACCCTTTAGTCCTTAGACCATTCTGAAACATTTGCAAATAGAGTGGAACCCACGTCCCAGGCTCCCACACAGCAGGTAATGGAAAGAGAATCCAGGAAACCCCTTCCCCCAAAAGGGCATATTGGCTGTCAAGACAGGAGTAGATATGGAAGTCTTCACTTGGGCCTATCTTTCCAATGGCTGCTTACATGCCTTGATATAAGACACATGCAGGGCTGGGGAATGCTGAAGTTACTTGAGCTTGGGAGCTGACCAGAAGAACGAGCATGGATATCCTGCCCTTAACCATCCTTGCTCCTGGAGGCACATAGACCACACTATGTCCCCACACTATGTTTGCTTGGGGAAAAATGGGGAAATTTGCATAAAAAAGCCCTAATTTCTTCTCCCAAAGGTGGTCAGAGGAATGCGCCTCTTCTATGAGATGAGTGCCAAGGTTGGGCATAACCTGACTCTAGACTCTTCTTTCACTTTCCTCCACTTTGTTTCAGATGGGGCAGTTGGCTTCCAAGATAGTCCAAAAGATTTTGTTAGCCTGTCTCCTTAAAATCTGTACACATTTAGATAATACAGGGGAGAACAGGGATTGTCCATTACTTCTCTCAAGAGACTTAAAGAGGCAATTAGAAAACATACTAATGTAACTCTAGATACCACGGAGGAAGAAATTTTTCTTAAAGATAAATTCTTGACTCAATCAACATCTGATATTTATAATAAATTACAAAAAATTAGTAGCCAAAGTAGATAAGCACTTTAAAACAGTTATTCCAAGTGGTAACTTCTGCTTTATTATAATTGGGAATGCAAGGGAATAAAGAAGGACCAGAAAGGGGGATGAAAAAAGTATAGAAATCACCAGCACATTATAATGGGAATAAAGGGTGCTTAGGGAAGGACCCCTTCATTGAAACATTTAACTGGATAAAATTTAAAATATGTTTGCTTGATGTCAAGGTTTTAACCAGTAGAGAACTGAGTCTTTTGGTTAAGACCTCACTTATTAACACCTCACTGATGCTAATTTGATATGGTTAAGTGTTATAAAAAATTGGCTTTAAGACTCAGTAAAGTAAATTAGTTTCTTCTATTCATCAAGGTTTTAACTACTGGAGAAACTGAGTCTTAAGATAAAGGTGCACGTTTAAGTGTTTAATATCTAAAGATGAGGTTCTCATTCCTAAAGTCATTGTGACATTAAATATAGCTTCTGTTTTACTTATGCTAATTCCATTGAATGGCCATTACTAGGTTTAATCACTTAGGTTTAAGTGATTTAATTTAAGTCACTATAACTTTATGTTCCTGTTAGGTAAAATAAATTTGGATAGCTGGTCTAAGCTTTATGAATTTTAAGTCTAGGTAAGACATAAATTATTTATGTCAATTAAATTTCTATAGCATATAAAATCAATTACTATCAAGATTAACCTAAAAACATTGGTTGTCACATGGTATTTTCTCTTTCAAAGCAGATTTGTCAAGGGTTGAATTACAGCTTAGCTGTTTGAGGTCAACAATGATCAGATTCTGCTCTAGTGTATGTAAAGTAACTGTCTTATTTCTGGCATCTTAAGTGCAGTGCTTATAACAAAATTAACTCTTAATATATATTCCCTACTTCAGGGTACAACCTCATGCTCAAACAAGGGTCCTCATCTGAGAGAAAAAATTTCAAGCTCTGTGGGTCTTTTCCCAATGTTCTCTGGGTAATTGGTACCCATACAGGCATCTGAACTAATCAAAGGTGTTTTCAAACACAGGTGCAAGACTTTATACTGTCTTATTTCTCATTTCCTGATAATATCCAGGTTAAATTAATTGCTTTAGAGTTGTATTGTTTTCAAGACTGATAAAAGGTTCTGCCTGTATTTATAGCTATTGGGCATTTATTTAAAGAGTAAGATGTGCCTAATTTCTATGCTTCAGATATGGCCTATGCTGCCACAGGATAACCAAATTTTAAAAGGTTGGATAAAGTGACTTTAAGCTCTTGTGCCATTCTTTAACTAAATCTACTTCAGTAATCAAACGTGCTCTATATGTACATTTAGCCAGGTTGGTGTAATGCCCTATCTGCATGTATTAATAACCTATGTAGAAGCAAAAACCAACTGGAATCATGGGATATAAAAAGGCAAATATTTTAGCCTGTCCTTCCAGGTCATAAGGCCACTGGAGATGATGGGACACCTCTGTACTAACCCCCTGGTAAGTCACCTGCCTTCATGATCAGGGAGACCCAAATGCAAGCCAATAAGTGGACAGTCTGAAATAGAAGAGACAAAATTGAGAAAAAAATCAGTCCTCTTGGCTCCTCCAAAAGAGGAAACTACTTGGCCAGCATGGCCCTGACTCATCCTAACAGACAGCAAACACCATTATTGGAGAAGATATAGGGATACTCCTGTGTGATTAGTCTCCTTTGGAGAACGATTAGCAACATGCAAAATTAATCCTTGATTAATTTTTGGCTATTTCCTTGTTCTTAAACACTCAGAGATAAATGTATAACCAAAGATAAAGGGGTACCTTAAATATATGAAAGGCATATTAAGTAATACAACAGGAGCTTCTTAAGAGGAAAAACAAGCAAGGCCTTAAGACATGTTTTCCTCAGCTCTAATAGTTCTAGCTCTATAATAATAAGAAAAAAAAACACAAATGTCAAAAGTGTTATTTTAAAATCTGATAGGTAGATAGATAGAGAAATACATAGATAACTCTGACCAAAGGTTGCATAATTCAAAAGACTTCCTTATACTGGAAACAATGGTGAATCTCTTCTAATTTGTGCCATGAAATCCTTAAATATGTCCAAATACCAAAAATATATTTGTACAGCATTTAATGGTTCTATGGTACTCTCCTTTGGCCTTGGCTAGCCCCAGGATGAATTTTAAAAGGTCCATTCTTGAAGGCTATTGTTGCAGTCTGGTTCACATTGCTGGTAGAAATCACCAACCAAGAGCATCTTGTGGGGGTGGGGGAGGGGGCGGGAGGGCAAGACTTATTTTGGCTTACAGACTCAAGGGGAAGCTCCATATGGCAGGGAAAAACTATGGCATGAGCAGAGGGGGGATACCACCTCCTGGCCAACATCAGGTGGACAACAAGAACAAAAGAATATGCAAAACACTGGCAAGGGGAAATTGGCTATAACACCCATAAGTCTGCCCCCAAGAATGCACTGCCTCCAGGAGGCATTAACTCCCAAATCTCCATCAGCTGGGAAAAATAGCATTAAGAAAACCTAAGTTTATGGGGGGACATGTGAATCATACCACCATAGCTATTATCAAGGTTAAATGTTGTGTATATATTTCTAATAACTCTGCTAATATCTTGCCTGACTTACAAGCCAACTTGAAACAGAATCAGACTATATCAGACACTGCTGTGCTATTTGATGAACAGTTCCGAAAGAAAATTTCAGCCTTCTCATGCTCAAATGGTCTTGAGACAATCTAACTCATAACCCTGAAGGTGAACAGATTGCTGTGTGCTCACTTCTCATTAATTCTTTCTAATTCTTCTAATTTATTCTTTCTCCCCAACATTCTCTTCCAAGACTATCTTCCTGCATCATCCATCAATAGACTTCCTGGGTCCTTTAGTAGCTCTCCACTTTGGGAGAGACTAACTTCTACAACTTCTTGCCCCATTTAGTAGGAAATAGTTAATGATATGTCCTATAACAGCAGTTAGAGTGTCTTCTCATGAGAGGGAGAAATGAGGAGGAAGGGGATATAGATAGGGTGACTGGATGCCTGAAGGTAAAAAGGGCAGGAAACTTTGCACTTGCTAGAAATCTAAGATGGTCTCATTTTTATCATTGTTTAATTCCCTAGAGGCCTGTTTTTCCACAATCAGGACCCAACCTGGGAGGGAGGTCTTTCATATGATTTAAACATTGCGGTTGGTAAAGTACAGCCCCTGGAACTTGGTGCCAGAGCTAATCTCTTCTGAGACAGACCCTAGCCTTACCCCTACCAAACCAGCAGGCCCTCTAGTTCACCTGCATCAAAAGACAGCCCACCACCCTAATGTTATAAATACCTTTGCAATGGGAGGACAGTGGATCTCTGTGATCACTTGGGAACTTTTAGCTGTGGGTTGGTTTTTCCCTTGCCTGGGCCTGGACTGGCTTGGCTCAGGCCCAGGCCCTGTTGGGAGGGGCTTGGCATAGGCCTTAGTCCCAGACCCAGGTTGGAGGGCCCCTAGCCCTTACTGTCTGTATCAGTTCTTCATCCCCTCCAGCTCCCCACTTAGCAGGAGCTCCTTGAACTTTCTTTTGTCTTTTCTTTCCACAAATTTCTCCCAAGATCCATATCTGGTCACATGAACTTCTGAGTTCACATGTGATCCACATGGGTTTTTGGGATACATGTGGTATACTTCTCTTCTCCCCACTTTATATCCTCTTACCACCCAGACTTCTCATTTTTCCACTCCTTTGTAACATCTGAATAAAATGTGGTATTTTAAAAATCATCAAAAGAAAAGTAATTCTCTATGAGAAACATGACTGACCAACCCCCCTGAGTCCAATAAAGGCTTTGTTTCATGGGTCCCCTGACTGTTTGCATGCTTTCATTTTCTGATACCCCTGCAGTATATGACTTCCAAGTAAGCTGAGTACACCCCATAATTATAAGCTGGAATGAAGAAAAAAATCTTTACAACTTTATTATCTTTATTTCCTCCTTATGTATCTCTTAGTCATGGAGGAGGGACTATATCTAAATTATTCTAAAATAAAATAGTTATAGATTGTGACTCAGTGTACTTAACTAATGTACTTAGAAAATAGTTAATAAAATATTTTGAAAACATCTTCTGATTACATTGAGTATATTAGTATGCAAAAAATAAAATGGCTTTTCTTTAAGGAATTCATAGCTAACAGGTTCAGAGAATTGTTCCTTCCCTAAGGCTTGCAAAAAAGAATAAAATTTGGGACTTCTGGTTAAGATGGCAGCGTAGAAACCACACCAAAACACTCTAGGGAAGAAAAAGAAAAAAAAAAAAAAAACAAAACAGCAAAATACACTCTTCTACTAAAAAGTGAGGTGTATAAGAAATTACCAATGGCAGCATGGAAGTGGAAGCAATTCAGAGCATCTACAGCCCACATTGGCAGGCAGAAGTGGCTCCAGCAGTAATGGCACCAGGTCCGTAGTGGCAGCAGGTCCATGGGGCCACAGCTGCAAGGCTTGGCTTGAGCCACAGGGAAAGCCAGGTGAGGGGATTTTCCACTCACACTGGAGCTCCTCACAAACTCAAGAAATGTCAAGGTAGGGCTGCAGTGAACAATGGAGGAGCAGATCACAAGTTAGAGGAGCACGTGGACCAGCAGGAGAATTAGAATCACCATCCACAGCCTCCCCTCCCCGACTGCAAGTGCAAGCACCAGCAAGCACCAGAGACCTGGGGAAGAGAGCTCACAGCACACAGCACCAGTGACCAGAGCAGCAATCCAATGTCCCAGCCAGCCTACTTGAACCCACAGTGCACCAAAGAGGGACCCTATCAGGAGCACACCATAACTGAGACCAAAATCATCCCAAAAGATAACAGGGATTACACAAGGGAAGGGTCTCACTTGGTCGCAAGCTGACGTGGAACCCTCAAACAGACCAGAAATCTTAACTTCCTTGTTGACAGGATCAAGGGTGTGGGGCAACACACATACTAAGGGACTATGACTTTGTTAGATGATCTGGTTATCATAACACCTACTCATGCATAAACATAGAAATCTGTCAAGGTAATACACCATATAAAAAAGGCTAAACACAAAAACTGCATGATCATTTCAATAGATGCGGAAAAGACCTTTGACAAAATACAACATCATTTTATGATCAAAACATGGGAGAGAATCAGCACAGTCAGTTTATATCTTAACACAACAAAGGGTATGTACAAAGCTCCTAATACCCAAATAATGCTTAGTGGAGAGAGACTGAAGGAATTCCCATTGAGACCAGGAACAAGACAGGGGTGTTCACTCTCATGTCTGCTCTTCAATATAGTACTGAAAGTCCTAGCTCAAGCAATAAGACAGGAGAAAGAAATAAAGGGGATAATATTTGGAAAGGAAGAAATCAAGTTAGTACTATTCACAGACTACATGATTCTATATGTAAGAGAGCAGAGAGCCTCCATTCCAAAATTCTTAAAGGTGATAAACTCCTTCAGCAAAGTATCAGAATACAAAATCAATGCACAAAAATAAGTATCCATTGTATATGCAAATGACAAAGCTACAGAAAAAGAAATTAGTGACATTATCCCATTTTCAATACAAACAAAAAAATAAAATACATTAACCAAGGAAGTGAAAGATCTATACAATTAAAACATAAAACCACTCAAAAAATAAATTGAGGAGGACTACACCTATTAAATTCTCTGTTAAAAAAATAAGGGTTATCCCATTTGTCTAGTGCTAACTTTATTCTCCATTGGAGAATCTGTTTCTCTTTTGCAGGAAGACACACAGAAAGACATGGAGAGAACCACCCCATCATACCTCAGAAGGGCCCCAGTTGCAACTAAGAATAATTGGCCAAACAAGCAAGGGTGCTGTTTTCTTGGTGAACCAGGTACCGGCACAAGGGTGAAGGAGATTGACACAGAGAACAATCAACTCCTACCAAATCAGATATCCAGAGACACAGAGGTTCCCAACA
This sequence comes from Jaculus jaculus, assembly GCF_020740685.1. Lineage (NCBI taxonomy): Eukaryota > Metazoa > Chordata > Mammalia > Rodentia > Dipodidae > Jaculus > Jaculus jaculus. Next base: position 27,059,671 of record NC_059115.1, read on the forward strand.
CCTCATCACTGAAGCAGACCCAAAATGAACCCAACATGGCTCAGGTAAATTTTGCAGAAGAGGGGGCAGAAAGAATGTCAGAGACACACGTTGGGTCATGCTATGCAGAGACATTTATCCTACCCATAATTGTAGGCTAACTCCACAATGCATACCCATAAACCTCAACAAAGAGGTGCCAGGGGAGGACATGGAGGAGGCTAAAAATGGTGCCAACTTGACTGTATTTACTGAGTACAAAACTAACTAATAATAATAAAAGAAAGAAATAGAAAAAAGATCAAATGAAAAGAAGTGCTTGCAAGGATGTGGAGAAATAGGAAACCTTATCCACTGTTGGTGGAAATGAAAGATAGTATAACCACTTTGGAAAGCAATATGGAGGCTCCTGAAAAAACTGACTATAGAGTTACCAACAGAACCGGTTATTCCGTTACTGGGCATGTGCCCTAAATGCTCCATGCCTCAGCTCAGAGAGATTTGCTCAACCATGTTTATAGCTGCTCAATTTGTAATAGCCAAGAGCTGGAATCAACCCAGATGCCCATTACTAGACGAATGGACAACTAAGATGTGGTGCATCTACATGATAGAATTCTACACAGTAGTAAGGAAAAAACAGCACAATGAAATTTGAAGATAAATGTTCAGCCAAGAACAGCTTATTCTCAGTGAACTCAGCCAATCACAGAAGGATGATCATAGCATAGTCTCACTCAACTACAGCTCCTAACCTGAATCTATCCAAGTCACCAACATACCTACCAAGCATCTCAAGGACTGGAAAATTGTGAGGGTGGGGAGGGAGGGGGGATAAGGAAGGGAGAGAAAGACACAAAACTGGACCCACAAGGCAATGGTACCTTAAAACCCCACATCCTAAAAGACCAAATAGCTGAACCTACACCAGGACCTTAGAGGGAACACTGGATTCACAAGGCCCTGGAGAAAGTATGACAAAAACTATTCATTATCTCTTCCTATTTCTGCTTCTTTCTCTCTCCATTTCTGCTCTCTCACCACTGTATCACATTTATATCATTTATCCAGTTCTTCCTCTCTTCTTGGCTGCTAACCTTTAACTCCTGGAACCAGCAGATGGTAATCACCCACATTGACTTTTGGTTACAGAGACCTACAAGGTTTTCCAAAAGAAGATATATTTGTGTCAGAATGCTTGAGGATTCACCATTGGTTAGTAGTAAGACCCTACTCTTGAAGACACCATACAATATTGGTATGCATCATGGAGCAACATGGTTGAAGAGAGACAGTCCCCAGATAGGTAGCATGTCTAGTGCCAGAGGGCACTACATGAGTGACTGGGGGATAAAGATCAATATTTGCCCAAGCAATGCATGGTCTAACTTAGTTAGCAGCAAATGACCTGAAGTGATGCTCATACAGGTGGTTCATATCCATCATAGGAAACCAACTGCTCTCAATTTGGCTAAACAATATACTCAGTGGAACAGAACTCACAGCCTGAGCTGGGAAACAAGTCAGAACCATATCCAGAAATGAACCCACCCTCCGCTAAACTCTCTCTAAAAAAACAATGGTTATCACATTTACTTGATACTAACTTTACTCTCTGTTGGAGAATCTGCTCCTCTTTTTCAGACAGATGCAGATTCTAAAGAGAGGACCACCCCATCATACCTCAAAAGGGCACCAGCTGAAACTGAGAATAATTGGGGAGACATGCAAGAATGCTGTTATCTTGGTGAACCAGGAACCAGCACAATGGTGAAGGAGATAGACACAAAGAGCAATCAATCCCTACCAAACCAGATATTCAGAGTCACAGTGGCACCCAAGATTTCAACACAGAATCAGACCTAATATGAACCCTATATGACTCAGGGAAATTTGAGGAAGAGGGGGTGGAAAGAATGTTATAGCCACATGCTGGGTCATGGCATGCAGATATTTCCTCATACCCAAAACTAAAGGCTAACCCCCACAATAAACAACCCATATACCCCAACAAGGAGGGACCCTGTGGAGGGGGGGGAAAGACAGGGAGGAAGCTAACAATGCTACCAACTTGAGTTTATTCAATGACTCCCAAAAAATAAAATATAATTTAAATTTAAAAAAAGAATTCAGAGTATAGTAGAAGGAGAATGATTTCATTCCCAAGGCATTGTAGGCATTTTCAACAAAATAATAGAAGAAAACTTCCTCCAAATTAGGAAACAGGTGCCAATGTAGATACAGGAATCCTTTAGAATGCCAACCAGACAAACCTGGAATGAACCTCTTCTGGCCATATTATAATTAAACTACCAAATATACAAACCAAAGAAAATATCTTGAAAGCAGTTAGAGAGAAAAATAAAGCTATATACACAGGCAAGCCCATCAGGATCACAGCAGATTACTCAACACAAACTTTAAAAGCCAGAAGTGCTTGGAGTGATGTGTTCCTAGCTCTGAAAGATAACTGTCAACCAAGGTTACTTTATCCTGCAAAGCTATCCATTCAGAAGGAGAAATAAGGAAATTCCATAACAAAAGCAGGCTAAAGGAATATTTGAAGGCAAAACCAGCTCCACAGAAAATACTTGTCAGGATCCTCCATGCTGAGGTGAAAGAAAAGCACACATATAAGGAAACTGGAAAAAAAAAATACTAATACAAGAAAGCAAAGGTGAAACCAGAAGAACTATAAAAAATGAGGCTGGAGAGATGTCTTAGCAGTTAAGTGCTTACCTGTGAAGCCTAAGGACACTATTTTGAGGCTCAATTCCCCATGACCCATGTTATCCAGATGCACAAGGGGATGCACACATCTGGAGTTTGTTTGCAGTGGCTGGAGGCCCTGGCATGCCCATTCTGTCTTTCTCTATCTCTTTCTCTCTGCCTCTTTCTCTCTCTGTGTGTTGCTCTCAAATAAGTAAATAAAAATAAAAAATAAAAATAAGGTAAAAAAAATTGGCAAAAATAAATACACACCTTTCAATAGTATCTCTTAATTTCAATGGCCCCAATGCTCCAACCACAAGACATAGGTTTGCGGACTGGGTTAAACAGCAGGATTGTTCAATTTGTTGCCAAGAAATTCAACTTTCTACATATGATGGACACTATCTTAGGGTGCAAGGTTGGAAAGTAGAGTTTCAAGTAAATGGGCCTAGAAAATCAGCAGGGGTTGCTATCCTAATATCTGTCAAGGTAAACTTTAGTCCAACATTAGTTAGGAAATATAAGGAAGGTCACTTTATATTCATTAAAAACACACTCCAACAGGAGGACATTATAAACTTAAACATATATGCACCTAACATGGGGGCTCCCAACTTCATCAAACAACTGCTATTAGAACTAAGAATTCAACACCCCACTATCATCAATTGAGAGGTCATTCTGGCAAAAAATAAACAGTGGCATCTGGATTAAATGATGTCATACAACAAAAGGACTTAACAATATATACAGGACATATTGAAATGCTGCAGAATACACATTCTTTTCAGCAGCACATGGAACAATCTCTAAAATTGACCATATATTAGGACACAAAGCAAATCTTAACAAATACAGGAAAACTGAAATAATTCCTTGCATTCTACCTGACAACAATGGAATCAAACTACAAATCAGTAGCAAGATAAGCTATAAAGCATACACAAAATCATTAAAACTAAACAATACACTACTAAATGATGAATGGGTCAATGAAAATATCAAGAAGGAAACCAAAAAATTCAGAGAGTCAAATGATAATGAGAACACAACATACAAGAACCACAGGGACACAATGAAGGCTATCCTATGAGGGAAATTTATAGCTTTAAGTGCCTATATTAAGAATAGAGAGGTCTCCAGTAAATGACTTAATGCTTTACCTTAAAGCATTGGAAAAAGAAGAAGAAGGCAAACCAATGGGAAGCAATAATAAATATTAGGGGAGAAATTAATGAAATAGAAACCCCTCACAAAAAAAAATAAATCAAAAGAAACAATGAAACAAAGAGTTAGTTCTTTCAAAAGGTAAACAAGATTGATAAACCCTTAGCAAATCTGAGCAAAAGAAAAAGAGAAGAGACACAAAAATTTAAAAATTAGAGATTAAAAAGGCAGCATCACAACAGATACCAGAGAAATTCAAAAATCACAGGGACATACTCTAAGAACATACTCCACTAAGTTTGAAAATATGAAAGAAATGATGATTTCCTTGATTTATATGATCTATCTAAATTAAATCAAGATGAGATTAACCACTGAAATAGACATAAAGCAAATATGGAGACACAAGCAGTTATTAAAAACAAAACTCCCAACTTAAAAATATTCCAGGACCAGATGGATTCACTGGTGAATGTTGCCAGATCTTAAATGCTTCTTAAGCTTTTGCATAAGATAGAAAATGAAGGAATCCTACCAAACACCTTCTACAATACCACCATCACCCTTATGCCAAATTTGGACAATGATAGAACAATAAAAAAGAAAATCTTGGGCTGGAAAAATGGCTTAGGGGTTAAGCTCTTGCCTGTGAAACCTAGGGACCCCGGTTCGAGGCTTGATTCCCCAGTACCCACGTTAGCCAGACATAAAAGGGGGCACACATGTCTGGAGTTTGTTTTCAGTGGCTGGAGGCCCTGGCACACCCATTATCTATCTATCTGCCTCTTTCTCTCTCTCTGTCTGTCACTCTCAAATAAATAAAATAAACAAAAAATAAATAAATAAAAAAAGAAAATCTTCCGCATGAACATAGAAGCAAGACTTGTCAACAAATTATTGAAAAACAGAATTCAAGAATATATCAGAAAGATCATTCACACCAACCAAGTATGTTTTATCCCAGACATGCAGGGATGATGCAACATACACAAATTGACAATTGTATTATATAAATGGACTGAAAGGCAAAAAACACATGATTATCTCATTAGATGCAGAAAAAGGGGTTGACAAAATCCAACATCACTTCATGATAAAAGTCTTACAGAGACTGTGAGTAGAAGGAGCATATCTCAACTTAATAAAGGCTATTTATGACAAACCTACAGCCAACATAATACTAAATGGAGAAAAACTTGAAGCTTTACATCTAAAATCAGGAAAAAGTAAAGGGTGTCCATGGTCCCCTCTTTTATTTAATATAGCGCTGGAAGTCTTAGCCATAGCAATAAGGCAAGAGACACACATAAAAGGGATACAAATTAGAAAGGAAGAGATCAAGTTATCATTATTTGTAAATGACATGATTCTATACATAAAGGGCCATAAAGTCTCTACCAGCAAACTGATAGAAATGATAAAAACCTATAGCCATGTAGCAGGATACAAAATAAATACAAAGAAACCAGTAGCCTTCCTATATGCTAACAACAAACACACAGAGGATGAACTTAGAGAATCACTGCCATTCACAATAGCATCCAAAAAATAAATAAATAAAGTACCTTGGAATAAACCTAACCAAGGAAGTGAAGGATCTCTACAATGAAAATTTTAAAACACTCAAGTGAGAAATTGCAGAAGACACTAGGAAATTGAAAAACATCCCTTGTTCTTGGATTGGAACAAACAATATTGTGATAATGGAAATCTTACCCAAGAAATCTACACATTAATTTCAATCCCTATCAAAATTCCAATGGCATTCTGCATGGAAATAGAAAAAAAAATCCAAAAATTCATTTGGAATAACTAAAAATCTTGAATATTTAAAAAGGTACTGAGCAACAAAAATAAGGCTGATGGTATCACCATACCTGATTTTAACCTATATGACTGAGCTGTAATAAGAAAAACAGCATGGTACTGGCATAAAAGCAGACATGTAGATCAATGGAACAGAATAGAGGACCCACATGTAAGTTGAGGTATTCATAGCCATTTGATATTCGATAAAATTGCCAAAAATACTCATTGGAGAAAAGAAAGCCTCTTCAGCAAATAGTGCTTGGAAAACTTGATATGTATCTGTAGAAGGATGATAATAGATTCTTCACTGTCTCCATGCATAATAATTAATCCCAAGTGGATTAAAGACCTTAATATCTGACCAGAAACTCTGAAGCTGCTAGAGGAAAAAAAGTAGGGGAAACCCTTCAACGTATTAGCCTTGGCAAAGACTTTCTGATTATAACTCCAATTGCTCAGACAATGAAACCACAGTTTAATCACTGGGACCGCATGAAATTACAAAGATTTTGTATGGCAAAGGACACTGTGAATAAAGCAAAGAGACAACCTACAGAATGGGAAAAATTCTTTGCCAGCTATATATCTGATAGAGGATTAATATCTAGGATATACAAAGAACTGAAAAAAATTAAATAATAATAAATCAAACAAGCCAATTAAAAATGGGCTATGAAACCAAATAGAAAGCTCTCAAAAGAAGAAATTTGGGTGGCATATAAGCGTCTAAAAAAATGTTTTACATCCCTAGTCATCAAGGACATACAAATTAAAACTACATTGGGATTCCATCTCACTCCTGTCAGACTGGCTACCATCATGAAAACAAATCACCATAAATGCTGGCAAGGGTGTGGAAAAAGGAACCCTTCTATACCAATGGTGGGGACAATCTGATCCAGCCATTGTAGAAATCAGTGTGGAGGTTCCTGAGACAGCTAAAAATAGATCTACCATATGACCCAGCTAAAGCACTCCTAGGCATATATCCAAAGGGATCCTCTTATTACCTTGGAGGTACTTACTCAACTGTGTTTATTGTTGCTCAATTCTCAATAGCTGGGAAGTGGAACCAGCCTAGATGTCCCTCAACTGATGAGTGGATAATGAAGATATGGCCCATTTATACAATTGAGTTCTACTCAGTGGTAAAGAGAAATGAAGTTATGAAATTTGGAGGAAAATGTGTGGATCTGGGAAGGATTATACTAAGTGAGATAACCCAGGCCCAGAAAGCCAAATGTCACATGTTCTTTCTTATATGTGGATCCTAACTACAGATGATTGGACTTCTGTGTGAGTAGAAAGAAAACTCAGTATCAAAGACCAGTAAGCTAGAAAAGAGATATAAGTGAAGAAGAAGGAAAGAGGGGGATCCTTAATAGGACAGTATTGTATATATGTAAGTAGAAGAATAGATTAATGGGTATGAAAAGGCCCACCTTAGCTCAGGGGAAGAGGTTGAGTAAAGGAAAGGTGGAGAGAGGGCTAATCAAAATCTAAGAGCATATAAATAAATCATATATAAACCTACTTTTTCATACAATGGAACACTCAGGAGCCATATATTGTTGCCAGAAAATTTTCACTGCCAGTGATGGGATGCCTTCTAGTGAGTTATTGGCTAGGGAGGTCCCTGATGACTCCAAATTATTACATGCCATTGCTGAGGCTTTTGGTTTCCCACCAGGAATAGATGGTAAGGCCCTATTGATGAAGATTCCACATACTTGGGCTGCAAGGTCAATGAGAAATCCTGCTGGAACAGAGCTCACAACCTCCTCCATGTAGACCAGCTGACAGAAAGCTGGAAAAAGCCATTCTTCATGCAGTTCAATGGGAGAGCAAGAAATCACCAGTGAAGATACTCAACAGTGGACACTGCAAGCCTTAAATTTTTCCAGTGAGGCCAAATGAGCCAGCAGGTGCAATAGTGACATGACTGTCATGGTGGAAATCAACTGTCCTCTAATTGGACTGGAGGCCCACTTCATGGGAGGGAATACATTCCTGATACTAAAACTTAAAACAGGGTAGTCATGAGCCCTAGGGGTGTAACATCTGCTGCTAAATGTATATTCTATGCTTATCAAACTGCCCAGTAAGCCCTGCTGTTAATATTAATGCCCATGTATTAATGCTACTCTCATTTTTGGTAGAGAACCTTCCCTTTTCATATGGTAGTGACCTTGGGATGACTCAGAAAACATCATGGTGCTGAAAAGTGACAGGAGTGCTCAGCACTGCAATATCTCTATCACACCTTCAAAGGCTCAGGGTCTATTGTGGAAGAGGTGGTGGAAAGAATGTAAGGTCCAAAGGAATGGTAGGACTCCTTACAACGTGATCCCCCCGACACAAAATGGCCTGCATGCCAATGACTTCACAGTGCCTGACACTACCTACACAATACCATCATAATAGGAAGAAAAGATGATAACAGCAAAATTAAGGAGGGACTGATTGAGAGAGGGAGGGCATATGATGGAGAATGGAGTTTCAAAGAGGAAAATGGGGAGAGGGAGGGCATTACCATGGGATATTGTTTACCATCATGGAATTTGTTAATAACAAAAATAAAACCTTAGAATTTTATTCTTTGGTCACCACTTTTTTGCATTCAGACATTCTGATGGATTTTGTGGAGAAATTATCCATAAAGCAAGACTTGAATGAAGGGAGGAGGAGTTAGGCTGATGATTGCATTAAAGACAGATGAACAATGGAGTTTAACTACCAGAGACAGAAGTGCATGTGACAGGTGGCAGAAAGAGAGGGGAAACTGTGACATGAGGAGCTCCTCATCCTTTTACCACTCTTCCTAAGTAAGCAAAAGTAACCAATACTTCCCTTAACTCTTTAGATGAGAATAGCCTTTTCTTGTCATATTTTCTTCTAGTTTCTTATGTCTTTTCTTCATATTACATATCCTTAGTTGTAAGTTTATCTGTGTAATTACTTGACTAATTTCCTTGTATTCAAATACAATGCGTGAATTGACTATGATAAACTATTTTATTCTTTATTTTGTGTTAAGATGTAGCTTTCCTAGTATAGAACATGGTTTGCACTTTGTCCACTCAACAAATATTTTATTTCTGGTAGATTTTATAAAAGAATGCTTGGAATATTGAGGTATACAGGATTTCATAGGTAAATCTTTTCTGTCATGAAGTTTGATATTTATGAACTGTAGATCTATAACAAGAATTTCCTTACCTGGGCATGGTAGCACATGCCTTTAATACCAGCACTCTGAAGGCAGAGATAGGAGTATTACCATGAGTTTGAGGCCACCCTGAGACTACATAGGTCAGCCTGGGCTGGAGTGAAGCCCTACCTTGGAAAAATAAAACAAATAATAAAATAAGTAAATAAACAAAGCTAAAAGAATTTCTGGAATATTTCTGGTGGTATTTCAGAATAAAAAGGAATCATAGAATGTGGAAACCAGAACAGAAATACAAATACATCTTGGATCATTAGCATTCTCAGAATTATTAGTAGATGTAGGAATGAAATTAGAAATAATATCATTTTTTCTAAACTATATATATTTAAAATTTATGTAAGGACATGTATTTTAAGAAAATCCTATTACACATGACACACCAAAGATCATGTGGCAGAGGGAAAACTAGTACATGAGCATCAGCATTTCAGTGTGCACAATTTCCTGAAGTCAGGTTATGTATCTTTTTTATGTTTACTATTATTATTATTATTATCAGTAGTTACAGTTGTTGTAGTACTAATACTACTATCAAGCTGTTTTGTATGGATACATCATGTTTTGGTACCCTCTTTTCCCTCATCCCTGCTCCCATTCCATTGGAGATGCTTCTCAGTAGGGTGGCAGGGATTTCCAATATAGTTTATACATTGTAGGAGGAGTAGTCAGTTATTTTGAGGAGGAGGGAATGCCTCTGGGCATGATATCTCAACCTGTGGCTCTTATAATCTTTTTGCCCCTTCTTCAGCAAAATCCCCTGAACCAAGGAGCATTGATGGTATAGTGGTGAGCATAGCTGCCTTCCAAAATCCCCTGAGCCATGGTGGGTGTTTTAAGTCTACTTCAGTGATGAGCTCTTAGGAGCCTCTGGATCTGTACTTTGATAGGTATTGAGTATCCTCAGAGTCTGTCTCCTACACCCTGGAGCTGGCTATCACAAACATTATGGAAGCAGCATTTTTGCTTGTTTCCTCTGTGGATTCAGCTGTGGCTTGACTGAATTGAGAGGGTTAGTTTATCTCCTCCAGTCTTGCTACCTTCTGAAAAAGAACAGATTCTGCAGTGGAAAGTGAAGTCAGCATACTTTAAATGGGATATGCATTATTAATTTGATGTATGTAACCCCTCTTTTAGTCAAAGACTAGTGAGTTTGACACTGGAGAACATAACCTTTGAGACTTCCAGTTAAGATGGCAGCATAGGTACCACACCACAGCAGCCTAGGGGGAAAAAAGACCAAAAAAACTCAGCAAAATACACACTTTTACTAAAAAGAGAGGTATATAGGAAATTGAAGCAGCAGCGGAGAAGTAGAAGATATCCAGAGCATCCAGAGCCAACACAGGCCGGCAAAAGCAGCCCCGGTAGCTCCGCAAACCATGGCGGCAGCAGCAGCAGTGCACCAGAAAGCCACCAGACTTGGCTCCAGCCACAGGAAAAGCCAGGAGCGGGGAGCTTCCACTCACACCAGAGCTCTCTGCAACTCAGGAAACATGAAGGGAGAGCGGCAGTGAGCAATGGAGGAGCAGACTACAAGGAAGAAGAACACATGGAACAGTGAGAGAACCAGAGCAGCTGTGGCTCCCTCCCCTCCCCCACCACCTGAGCCCAGCGAACAGAGCAGCCATCCCGGGACCCGGCCACGCCAACTTGAGTCGACAGCGGGACCCAAGCAGGAGCAGAGTCCAGCAGCAATATCAGTGGCTCCAGCACTGGTAACAGAGGCCCCAACAGCAGCAGATCCAGTAGTGGCAGCAGCGGCAGACCCAGCACAAGCAGCTTCAGTGGTAGCACTGGCAGTGGACCCAGAAGCAGCAGCTTCAGCAGCAGCAGTGGCTCCAAAATTGGCAGCTCCAGCAGAAGCAGCAGAGACAGCAGCAGCAGCTTCAGCTGCTGACAGACCCAGCAGAGGCAGCTTTAGTAGCAGCAGTTCCAGCAGTGGGGTGCTGATCTGCAGGACCACAGTTGCCAGTCTCGGTTTGCCCTGCAGGAAAAGCCAGTGCCCAGCTCCAGAAATCAGAACAGCAGCCCGACGACCAGGCAGCACCTAGACTGAGACCAAAAGCATCCAAGGTAACTGGGATTGCACCAGGAAAGGGTCTCACTTGGTCACAAGCTGACTTGGATCCCTCAACAGACCAGAAATCTTAACCTCTATGTTGATAGAGGATCTGGTTGTTATACTAACTACTCTAGCATACATACTTGGGGCTGTTTTTGATTGAATTGGTACAGTGTTTAGTTAACTTTTAGAATCTACCTGTATTTTATTCCACTCAGCCTATTTGAATACATAGCAGGGAAACTCAACCCCTAGGAGCACCTTTGTAGACACTCTGAGAGTCTTAAGAGCCACCCCTAACACCTTAAGCTCCTACCCTGAAAATATATAACATCAAATCAAGTGATACAGCTAAGAATACCCAGCTATATAGAAAATCCAAGCATTAACTTAATCCAAGATGCAAAAATATATGCATTATAACACAAGAAACACTAAAAAGCAAGACGATATAAATCCACCTAAAAGTATTAATGCATCAGAAATGACCTCCTGTGAGAACGAGTTAGAGGAAATGCCTGAGAAAGATTTCAAAAGAATGATTGTAAATATGTTCAAAGAAGCCAGAGAACAAACCAAAGGAGTCAAAGAGGAACTCAAAGAGGAAATCAAAGGAATCAAAGAAGATGCAGAACACCAATTAGATGAAATAAAGAAGGCAATACAAGACATAAATAAGGAAATAGAAATAATAAAGAAAAACAAGTCAGAATTACTAGCAATGAAGAACACAGTTAATGACATAAAAAATTCTGTAGAAAATCTCACCAGTAGAATGGAGGAAGGAGAGGAAAGAATATCTAAGCTAGAAGACCAGGTGGCAGATCTAATACAGTCCAAGAAACAGAAAGACAAACTTATAGAAAAGTATGAGTGGGAATTTCAATATATCCGGGACACTATGAAAAGATCAAACATAAGAATTCAGGGCATAGTAGAAGGAGAAGAATTCCACTCCAAAGGCATAGTAGGTGTCTTCAACAAAATCAAAAAAGAAAATTTCCCCCAAATTGGGAAAGAGGTGCCAATGCAGATACAGGGAGCCTTTAGAACCCCAGCCAGAAAAAAACAGGGAAAGAACCTCTCCTCACCATATTATAATCAAACTTCCAAACACACACACCAAAGAAAAAATATTGAAAGCAGTTAGGGAGAAAAATCAAGTTACTTGAAAGCAAGCCCATAAAAAAGCAAGAAAGGCTTAGAGTGATATACTCCCAGTTCTGAAAGATAACAACTTTTAAAGCAAGAAGGGCTTAGAGTGATATACTCCAAGTTCTGAAAGATAACAACTGTCAACCAAGGTTACTTTATCCTGCCAAGCTATCCATTCAAATAGACGGAGAAATAAGGACATTCCATGTCAAAAGCAGGTTAAAGGAGTATTTGAAGACAAAACCAGCTCTACAGAAAATACGTAATAGAATCCGCCATGCTGAAGAAAAGGAAAAGCACTCACATAAGGAATACAGGAAAAAAAAAAAAAAAAAAAAACCCAAGCAATACTCAAATACTAATTAACACAAGAGAGCAGAGGTAGAACTAGAACCACAAAAAACAAAGGCAAACATAAATACATACCTTTCAATAATATCTCTTAATATCAATGGCCTCAATGCCTCAACAAAAAGACATAGGTTTGCAGACTGGGTTAAAAAACAGGATCCTACAATTTGTTGTCTCTAAGAAACTCACCTGTTTTTATTTTTTATTTTTATTTTTTTGGTTTTTCGAGGGTCTCACTCTGGTCCAGGATGACCTGGAATTAATTCTGTAGTCTCAGGGTGGCCTTGAACTCACGATGATCCTCCTAATTCTGCCTCCCGAGTGCTAGGATTAAAGGCGTGCACGACCACGCCCAGCGAAACTCACCTTTCTACAAAGGATAGGCATTATCTTAGGGTAAAAGGTTGGAAGATGGTGTTTCAAGCAAATGGGCCTAGAAAACAAGCAGGGGTTGCTATCCTAATGTCTGACAAGGTAGACTTCAGTCCAGTGTTAGTCAAGAAAGATAAGGAAGGTCACTTTGTATTGATTAAGGGCACACTCCAACAGGAGGACATCACAATCCTAAACATATATGCACCTAACATGGGGCCTCCCAAATTCATCAAACAAACACTATTAGAAATAACATCACAGATAACACCAAACACAGTGGTGGTAGGTGACTTTAACACCTCACTCTCAACAATTGACAGATCATACTGGGAAAAAATAAACAGAGAGGCATCTGGACTAAATGAGGTCATAGAAGGAATGGATCAAACAGATATATACAGGACATTTCATCCAAAGGCTGCAGAATATACATTCTTTTCAGCAGCACATGGAACATTCCCTAAAATAGACCATATATTAGTACACAAAGCAAATGTTAACAAATTCAGGAAAATTGAAATAATTCCTTGCATTCTATCTGACCACAATTGAATTAAACTACAAATCAGTAGCAAGAAAGCATACACAAAAACATGGGAACTAAACAATACACTACTAAATAATGAATGGGTCAATGAAGAAATCAAAAAGGAAATCAAAAAATTTATAGAGTCAAATGATAATGAGAACACAACATATCAAAATCTCTGGGACACAATGAAGGCAGTTCTAAGAGGTAAATTTATAGCCTTAAGTGCCTATATTAAGAAATTAGAAAGGTCGCAAGTAAATGACCTAATGCTTCACCTTAAAGCCTTGGAAAAAGAAGGGCAAATCAAACTTAAAATCAGTAGATGGGAAGAAATAATAAAGACTAGGGAAGAAATTAATGAAATAAAAACAAACAAATAAAAAACTCAAAGAATTAATGAAACAAAGAGTTGGTTCTTTGAATGGATAAACAAGTTTGATAAACCCTTAGCAAACCTGACCAAAAGAAAGAGAAAAGAGACACAAATTAACAAAATCAGAGATGAAAAAGGTACCATCACAACAGATTCCAGAGAAATTTAAAAAATCATAGGGACATAATATAAAAGCATATACTCCACAAAGTATGAAAATCTGAAAGAAATGGATGATTTCCTTGATTTATATGACCTACCTAAATTAAATCACAATGAGATTAATCACTTAAATTGACCTATAACAAACATGGAGATCCGAACAGTTACCAATAATCGCCCAACGAAAAAAAGCCCAGGCACAGATGGATTCACTGCTGAATTTTACCAGACCTTTAAGAAAGAGCTAACACTATTGCTTCTTAAGCTTTTCCAGGAAATAGAAAAAGAAGGAATTCCACCAACCTCCTTCTATGAGGCCAGCATCACCCTGATACCAAAGCCAGGCACAGATAGAACAAAAAAAGAAAATTATAGACCAATCTCCCTCATGAACATAGATGCAAAAATTCTAAACAAAATATTGGCAAACAGAATACAAGAGTATATCAAAAAGATCATTCACCCTGACCAAGTAGGCTTTATCCCAGAGATGCAGGGATGGTTCAATATACGCAAATCTATAAATGTAATACATTATATAAATGGGTTGAAGGACAACAATCACATGATCATCTCATTGGACGCAGAGAAAGCATTTGCAAAATCCAACATCCCTTCATGATAAAAGTCCTACAGACACTGGGAATAGAAGGAACATATCTCAATATAATAAAAGCAGTTTATGACAAGCCTACAGCCAATATATTACTAAATGGGGAAAATCTGGAAGCTTTTCCACTAAAATCAGGAAAAAGACAAGGGTGCCCACTGTCTCCACTTTCATTTAATATAGTTTTGGAAGTCTTAGCCATAGCAATAAGGCAAGAGACACACATAAAAGAGATACAAATTGGAAAGGAAGAGATGAAGTTGTCATTATTTGAGGATGACATAATTCTATACATAAAGGATCCTAAAAACTCAACTTGATAACAGTTAGAGCTGATCAAAACCTACAGCCATGTAGCAGGATACAAAATAAATACACATAAATCAGTAGCCTTCATATATGCTAACAACAACCACACAGAGGATGAAATCAGAGAATCACTCCCATTCACAATTGCATCAAAAAAATAAATAAATAAAGTACCTTTGAATAAACCTAACCAAGGTAGTAAAGAATCTCTACAATGAGAACTTTAAAACATTCAAGTGAGAAATTGCAGAAGACACTAGAAAGTGGAAAAACATCCCCTGTTCCTGGATTGGAAGAATCAATATTGTGAAAATGGCAATCTTACCAAAAGTAATCTACACATTTAATGCAATCCCTATCAAAATTCCAAAAGCATTCTTCATGGAAATAGAAAAAATCAATCCAAAAATTCATTTGGAACCACCAAAAAACGTGAATATCTAAAATAATACTGAGCAACAAACATAAGGCTGGTGGTATCACCATACCTGATTTTAACCTATACTACAGAGCCATGGTAACAAAAACATTGTGCTACTGGCACAAAAGCAGACATGTAGATCAGTGGAACAGTATAGAGGTCCCAGATGTAAGCCCAAGTAGCTATAGCCAGCTGATATTCGATAAAAATGCCCAAAATACTCATTGGAGAAGAGACAGCCTCTTCAGCCCATGGTGTTGGGAAAACTGGATATATATGTGTAGAAGGAGGAAGATAGATTCTTCTCTCTCGCCATGCACAAGAATTAAGTCCAAATGGATTAAAGACCTTAACATCAGACCTGAAACTCTGAAACTGCTAGAGGAAATAGTAGGGGAAACCCTTCAACAAACTGGTCTTGGCAAAGACTTTCTGAATACAACCCCAATTGCTCAGGCAATAAAACCACAGATTAATCACTGGGACCTCATGAAATTACAAATATTTTGCACTGCAAAGGACACAGTGAAAAAAGCAAAGAGGCAACCTACAGAATGGGAAAAAATCTTCGCCAGCTATATATCTGATAGAGGATTAATACCTAGGATATACAAAGAACTCAAAAAGTTAAATAATAAGGAATCAAACAAGCCAATCCAAAAATGGGCTATGGAGCTAAATACAACATTCTCAACAGAAGAAATATGAATGGCATATGAGCATCTACAAAAATGTTCTATGTCAGTAGTCATCAGGGAAATGCAGATTAAAACTACATTGAGATTCCATCTCACTCCTGTCAGATTGGCCACCATCATGAAAACAAATGATCATAAATGTTGGCAGGGATGTGGAAAAAGAGGGACCCTTCTACACTGCTGGTGGGAATGCAATCTGGTCCAGCCATTGTGGAAATCAGTGTGGAGGCTCCTAAAACAGCTAAAGATTGATCTACCATATGACCCAGCTATAGCACTCCTAGGCCTATATCTGAAGAAATCATCTCATTTCCTTAGAAGTATGTGCTCAACCATGTTTATTGCTGCTCAATTTATAATAGCTGGGCAATGGAACCAACCTAGATGTCCCTCAACTGATGAGTGGATAATGAAGATGTGGCAAATTTATACAATGGAGTCCTACTCAGTGGTAAAGAAAAATGAAGTTATGATATTTGCAGAAAAATGGATGGATCTGGAAAGGATTATACTAAGTGAGGTAACCCAGGGTCAGAAAGCCAAGTGCCACATGTTCTCTCTCATATGTGGATCCTAGCTACAGATGATTGGGCTTCTGCGTGAGAATGAAAATAATTAGTAGCAGAGACCAGTAAGTTAAAAAGGAGACATAAAGGGAAGAGAACATAACCTTTGTCTCCATAGGATTCTGATCTTGTTCCCAATTCCAGATATGGATTCCATTACACTAAGTGGTTCGCTTAGCCAATCAGAAAGCTATTGGTTACCCACTGAGGCCTTGTGCCACTATTGTTCTGGCCTGAACATCTGCCAGGGTGTTTGCTTCTGAGTAGCTCTGACCTCTGGTTGTTTAGACCATTGATGTCCATTTTCCCCCAGTAGCTCATGTAGCACTTTCTAGCACTAGACAGGCTAACTGTCTGGGGCCAGGCTTTCTTCTGAATTCTAGGTAGGTATCTCCATGCTCTGTGTCAGAAGCACATGGTGTCTTCAGCAATAGGGCCTTAGCTTCTACCTCAGTCAAGTAGTCAAGTGCTTTGATAGAAAGCTGTCTTGACTTAGGGACCTCATAGGTCTCTCTGATCAACAGCTCAATGTGGGCGGGAACAATCTCTGGAACTGGAAGTTTCAGGTCAGAAACAGAAAAAAAAGAATTTAAGCTTAGGCTTCATCTCACCCTCATCATAGGCCTACCTTTCAGGTGCTCCACCCTTACTCCTTTTGAGGATTATATATTTTAGGCTGTTTCCAAGGATAAAGGTTTCTATGGTATCAGTTCATTTTGGATTTAGTGTTGTATTTGTTTACCCCTCCTTCTGTTTTCTAACCCTCCCCCCAAGCCCTATCATCCCTATTGTCTGGGCCTTGAGTTGCTTATCAGAAAAGACAACACCACAAGCAGGTCCAGGTTAGGAATCACAGATAAGTGACTACATGTGGCATTTTTCTTTCTGAGATTGTGTGAGTTCACTGAGTATGATCTAGTCCAAGTCTGTCCAATTTTCTACACATTTTATTGTATCATTTTTTTTCCTACTGTTGAGTAGAATTAAATTGTGTAAATGTACCACAGCTTCTTTATCCATTCATCCAATGACGGTCATGTGGGTTGTTTCCAGTTCTTAGCTATGATGAACTGAGCAGTTATAAACATGTTTCAGTAATGTCTCTGTATTAATGCATGGGACATTTAGGATAAATATAAGGGAATAAAGGGTCTGTTGGTAGCTCTATGTTCATCCTTTTCAGGAATCTCCAAATTGATTTCCGCAATCATTATACCAGTTTACATTCCCACCAACAGTGAATAAGGGTTCCTCTTTCCCCACATCCTTGCCAACATTTGTCATTGTTGCATTTTCTAATGATTGCCATCATTACTGGAGTAAGGTGAAATCTCATAGTTATTTTAATTTGCATTTCCCTAATTCTTACAGATGTGAACGTTTTCTTAAGTTTGTTTTAGCCATTTGTAATTCTTCCTCTGATAACTCCCTTTTCAGTTCTCTGCCCCACTTTTGGAGTGGGTTGTTTGATTGTTTTATTGTTTAGTTTTTTTTAAATTCTTTGTAGATTCTAGACGAAAAGAATTTGTCAGTGGTATAGCTGTTGAAGATTTTCTCCCATTCACTGGGTAATCTACTGGCTTTGCTTATGGTGGGGTTGTCTGTGAAAAAGCTGTTTAGACTCATGAGATCCCATTTGTTTGGTGATTGTTTAATGTCCTGGACTACTGGAGTTTTGTCTAAGAAGTCTTTCCTCACTTCTATATCTTGGAGATTGGTTCTTATTTTTTCTTCCACTAGAAGAGTTTCAGATCTTATATCAAGGTCTTTAATCCATTTGGACTTTATTTTTGTGTACGGAGATATGAGTGGGTCTAGTTTTCTCTTTCTATATATGGTCATGCAATTTGTCCAACACCATTTGTTGAAGATACTGTCTTTCAGCCACTCTACATTATTGGCTCCTATGTGAAAGATGAAGTAGTTGTAGTGACTTGACACAATGTCTAAGTCTTAAATTCTGTTTCAGTGGTCCATGTTTCTGTTCTTATGCTAGTACTATGGTGGTTTAGTTAGTATGGCTTTGTAATATAGCTTTAGATCATGTATATGATACTTCCAGAGAGTTTTTTTAAAATTTATTTTTAATGATTTATTTATTTATTTTTGAGGAGCATATGTTTAGATATCTGAGGCCTGCTTCCATTTCATATGAATTTGAGATCTTCTTTTTTTTTTCCAATCTCTGTCAAGAAAGATGCTGGTATTTTTATTGATATCACATCAAATGTGTATATTAATTTTGGTAGATTTGCCATTTTCACAATATTCATTCTACCTATCCAGGAACATAGGAATTCTTTCCATCTTCTAACATACTCCTAAATTTAATTCTTGAGAGTTTTTATGTTTTAATTTTATAGGTCTTACACATCCTTGGTTAGGGTTATTCCAAGGTTTTTATTTGATGGTGGTGGTGTTACTCTTTAATAGGACAGGCTTGCTGATTTCTTTCTTTGCATATTTGTCTTTTGCATATAGAAAGGCTACTGATTTTGTGCATTGATTTTGTGTACTGCCACTTTACTGAAGGAATTGATCACCTTTAGAAGTTTTAAGATGGAGACTTTTGAGTTACTTAAATATAGGATCATGTCATCTGCAAACAGGGCTAATTTGACTTCTTCCTTTCCAATTTGAATCCTTTTTATTTCTTTCTCCTGTCTTACTGCTTGAGTTAGTACTTTTAGTACTATGTTGAAGAGCAGTGGTAAGAGTGGGCACCCATGTCTTCTTCCTGATCTCAATGGGAACTACTTGAGTCTTTCCCCCATTAAATATTATTTGGGCTTTAGGTGCTTTATATATGGCCTTTATTGTGTTGAGATTTAAACCATTCATGCATATTTTGTGCAAAGTTTTGATCATGAAGTGGTGGTGTATTTTGTCAAAGGCCTTCTCCACATCAATTGAGATGTGCATGTGGTTCTTATAGTTGTTTATGAATAATGGCACATCCAAAAGCCATAAATTGTTACTAGAAATTTTTCCAGTGCTCAGGATGGGATACCTTCCTGTGAATTGTTGTCCATAGAGGTTACTGTTGCCTCTAAAATGTTACAGGCTATTGCCAAGACTCTTGGTTACTCTTGAGAAACACATGGTAAGATCCTATTGATGAAGACTTCACATGCCTGAGTAGCAAAGTCATTAAGAAATCAAGCTGCTTCTGAGCAGAAAACCTTTTCCCCATAGCCCATCCAACTGAAAGCTGGAAAAAGCTGAAATGTATGTAGCCCTATAGGAGACAGAAGTCATCAGCAGTGAAATCAGTGGACACTGGTAGGCTTAAGTTTGGCCAGACAGGCCAAGTGACTGAAGGGGTCAAATAATGGCATGTATGCTCTGCATGAAACCAACTGGTTTCTAACTGGACTGGAGACTGGACTGTATGGGATGGAATACATGCCTTGCACTGAAAAACTAATCAAAAGCCTATGGTAGGGGAGATCATGAGCCTTAGGGGTATAAAGCCTGGATAAATGTATGTATTATTCTTACCAAACTGACCTGAAAGCACTACAATTAATGTTCATATTCATATATTATTGCTACTCTCACTTCTGGTTAGGGAAACTGGAAAGGGCTTAGCGGTTACAGCATTTGATGCTGAAGCCAAAGGACCTGGGTTCAAATCCCCAGGATGCATGCACGTGTTGGCTAGAAGCTTCTATTTTCAGATGGTAATGACCACTGGGATGGCCCAAAAAGGCAACATAGTGCTAAGAAGAAGGGTTGGAGGATTTTCCAGCACTGAAACATCTCTATCACACCCTCCAAGGCTCAGGATCCATTGCAGAAGATGTGGCCGAAAGAATACAGAGCCAAAGGAAGGGTACCAGTCCTTACAATGCAACTGTCCAGACAGAAATTGGCCTTGATATCCATGAACTCACAATGTCTAGCAATACCTACACAAGAGCCTCATAATAGGAGAAAAAGATGATGACATCAAATTAAAAGAGAGACTAATGCAGAGAGGGAGGGGATATGAGGGAGACCAGAGTTGTGAAAAGGAAAGTGGGGGAAGGGAGGTAAATATCATGATTTATTGTCTGTAAGGATAGAAGTTGTCAATGAGAATAAAAGATTTTTTTTGTTTTTTTGGTTTTTTTGTTCAATTTTTATTTATTTATTTGAGAGCAACAGACACAGAAAGAAAGACAGATAGAGGGAGACAGAGAGAATGGGTGCACCAGAGCTTCCAGCCACTGCAAACAAACTCCAGATGCATGCAGCCCCTTGTGCATCTGGCTAACGTGGGACCTGGGGAACCAAGCCTCGAACCGGGGTCCATAGGCTTCACAGGCGAGCACTTAACCACTAAGCCATCTCTCCAGCCCGAGAATAAAAGTTTTAAAGAGCTGAATATTCCAAGAGACAATTCTATTCAATTTCATTGATCTGATTGTTGATTTTTTTTTTAATTTTTTTTTTTTTTTTTTTGTGGTTTCTTCCCGTTCAACAATTCTTTTGATCAGGGTCTCATTGGTTGTTGTATTTTCATTTTGGGACTGAACTTTTGTTGATTTCTCTATTATTTTACTGGAGGTTTCATTGTGGGACTATGTATCCTTGATGGAGACCTCTTAGTTTTTTTACTTTTATTGTCTTTTTTGCATTGTAGCCCACCTATCTTGGAGAGATACTTTATTCTATTGAGGAGGAAACATGGTTTGTCCTTCTAGGATCTTCAGAGGGTGTTCTGTTTAAAATGTGAGCCTGATGGTTATACTGGTGTCCAATGGGATTATAACCACAGATATGCAGACTGTGGAGATCACAGGAACATCAAATGTACCTGGGAAACTGGAAACTCTGGCCTACTCACTCCTCTTGCACATACTCTTCAGCACCTGGGAATCATGGGTTGAGGAACCAAGCACCAGGAAGCTGGAGAGCCAGAAGCATGAGGCCTGCTCCTACAGTGGCCTTTGCACCCTCTGTCTCAGGAGAATATGGATGTTGGTAAGCAGGGCCCAGTCAGGATACCAGAGCAAAAGGCCTGTTCTCACAACCCCCACACAGGGACCAGGCCTCTACAATACAGGCTCATAGAGACCTACAGGAACCAGGAAACCTGGAGGAGCCTAGGCTACAGGGATCTGATCTATTTACTTGGTACCTGCCAAGTGTGGTCCTGCACAGGGTGTCCTGGAATTGGGTACCCAGGGACACTTCAAATAGGAAGGCAGAACAAGAGTCTTGCTTTTGCATGAAGCTTACAAGGTCCAAGCAGCCACAAGCCAGCTGCAGGGGAACCTACTGGAATGGGACCAGGAAATTGGGAGGACCCTGGGGGAACTCCTGGTTACACATCTTGCCTCATAATTTCACTATACCTACTGCCAATCTCAGACTGAACTCCAATATTAAGTAATTTTTTTCTATATAACTTGATAAAAGGCACTTTAAGAGCCAGGGAAATGGCTCTGCAGATAAAGGAGATTGCTTGTAAAGCCTAACAGCCCCCTGGTTCAATTTCCAGGGCTCATGTAAAGTCAGATGCTCTAAGTGGCACAAAAATTCACTGTCATGGAATGTGACAGAATTGATGTGAGCCACACTCAAGGCAGGGGATTAAAACATCTCACCTATTCCTTTTTCTATTCTGTGTATTTTGTGTGAGGTGGCAGAGATAAATTCATCATGTATCCATAAGCCACTATGCAGAATAGACTTTTATATCCCAGCTCTCCTATCTTCAAACCTATCCATGACTTATACCTACCTTTGCCTCATTTTATTATACAAAGTCATTTCCATTTGTAATATGTATGTTCCAGTTCCCTTAACTAACATCACTCTGCTGTGGCCATCAACAAGGATGTTGTATAAGAAGAAAGTCGAGATCTCATGTGACCACTCAAATTGAGAAAAGCATAGAGCATGAAGGAATTGGAATCCAAGTGCCTGATTCAGCTCCATGTTCTTCATCCCTTTTTATCTTAAGTCTTCTGCTGGGAAGTTCCTACTGGAGGGTTAGATTACTAAGAACTAGTAGACAAACTGACAATGTTTACTTCCTAGAAGGGTTAATTGACTAATTATTCATTTGCTTCTCCATCATATTGAATATTAACATTTTTTTACTTTTTCTCTTTTTATTTTTCTTTTTGGTGGTACTGGGGATTGAATATATGGCTTTGAACATGTTAGGCAAGTACTTTCCCACTGAGCCACATCCTCAGTTCTCACTTTTTCTCTTCTTTAATGTCCTTGAAAACATTAATACAGATGCTATCACCTGTTTCCTGCTTTATACTTTTAACTAAAATTGGAGGGTCTGTCCAGGTCTGTTCATGACTCTGGTTGTTTCCAGTTGATTTATTTCTTTATCATCAGGGTATCTTTCCCAATTCATCTTTTAGCCACTACTGCTCAGATACCTGGCCCAGTTCTTGTCAGAAGTCAATTTCTTTGATGTGAAAGGGAATCTAAGAACTCCACAAAGCACAGTGTGACTAGAAAAACTCCTTCCCCACTAAATTCTACATGCAACAGAGATATGTACCTATATTACATAATAATAAATGTTTAGGGTTGGATAAAGTAGTTGAAATCATACATTCCAATTCCTTCTTTTCAACATTTTTTCCTCCTTATAAAATAGAAGAAGCAGAAGCTCAAAGGACATTGATGACTTCTATAAGATGTCAATTTGCAGACTGAGAAGGAAATCAAGATAATATTATTTACAGAATGAATTGGGAAAAGACTTAGGGTGATACTGTTGTAGTAGATTTTCATAATAGGAACAGAGAGTGTTTCCAACCTCTTCTAAAATTCTTTGAGGCTGCTGTTATTATCCTCATGTGAAAAACAAGAAAACTGGACCAGAGATATGGCTTATCAGTTAAGGTACTTGCCTGCAAAGCCAAAGGACACAGGTTCAATTCCTCAGTACCCACATAAAACCAGATGCACAAGGTGGCACATGCTTCTGGAGTTCGTTTGCAGTGGCTAGAGGCCCTTGTGTGCCCATTCTTTTTCTTGCTCTCCATATATATAATGTGTGTGTGTGTGTGTGTGTGTATGTATATATATATATATCTGCCTCTGTCTCTCAAAGAAATAAATTAAATATTTTAAAAATAAAAATGAGGAAACTAAGGCTGATAGCTTATATTTAAAACAACTTGGACAAACACTGAGCTTAGTGGGGTATTAAAATTTAGGTATGGAGCCAGACGTGGTGGCACATGCCTTTAATCCCAGCACTTGAGAGGCAGAGGTAGGAGGATCACTGTGAGTTCAAGGCCAGCCTGAGACTACAGAGTGAATTGCAGGTCAGCCTGAGCTGGAGTGGAACCCTACCTCAAAAAACAAAAAACAAAACAACAAAAAAAATTATGTATGGATTACAATGCTTTTGTCTTTTTCTCTAGCACAATATCAAAATTGGTTCCATACTGTCCTTGATATTAGAAAAGAATAGTCTTACTGAGTTTGCCCTGTAGGTTCAATCAAACTTGTGCTTCCTTGTAAAACAATTCTCTGCTTCAGTCAACTTATTGATACTGGGACACATAAGTTAAAAAGACAACCCATCCCCTTAAGAAACTCATGGCCTAAATGAGAAAAAACCCACAAATGATGATGACAGTATTAAGTGTTTACTTCACATTGACCTTAGACTCTGAATTACACTATACCAGGTTTTAATATGATGTGTGATTATTCTGCACTATACAGAAGGGCATCCATAAGGCAGTTTTTCTGTTACTTTTTTTTTTTTTCAAGGTAGGTTTCACTCTAGCCCAGGGCAACCTAGAACTCTCTCTCTCTTGCCCTAGACTGGCCTTGAACTAATGGCAATTCTCCTACCTCTGCCTCCTCCTAAGTGCTGGGATTAAAGGTATACACCACCACACCCTGTTTTGTTTTATCTACCTTTTTCAAAAAGAAAAGTGATTGAATGTTTCCTACTGAATGAGTAGATACAACATGAGTATTGCTTTCCTCCGTCCTGTTAGCAGCCTTTCTGTCTTCACTACTTAGGGTTTACATGAATTTGAATAGATAATTTGAAGGCCTGGGCCTGCATTTCTCAAGTCATTTAGCCACACTGAAATATCATTTGCTTTTGAGAAAAGCATGCTTTACTTGACAGATGCAAGTGCTGTCAAAGTGAAGTGATGGGTCCAACTATAAGAATACAAGTTCAAAGGGAAATTTTGTGTTATATTGGTTTTTAAAGCTCATAGAGTGGCTGGAGAGATGACTTACAGTTGAGTTGTTTGTCTGTGGAGCCTAAGACCCACGTTTGACTCTCCACGTCCCATGTAAGCCAGATTTACAAATTACTGACCAAAATCAATGAGTTTGTGCAAAAAGCTACAAAGACAGAATCATGCCTTTCCTCAAAAATGTATGTTTTAAATGTTATCTACTGCAGAATCTATCATCACTTTCATTGTTAGTGGGGACAATGTCAGAAATAGGGAATGCAAGAGATAGAAATAAAATAATCAAAATGTATATTTCCTTTTCTTTCTGGTTTTTTAGTTTTGGGAAGGAACGTGTCCAACTGTAGGGCACAAACCTCTAAATGTGCATGTGCTTGGAGGGACAGTTAACAAGGACTGTTGAAAAGGAGAAGAAGAAAATGAAACTGAAGGCAAGAGCTAAATGATACTTAAAAGGCTAATGAATAGCTTTCTTCTCAACCCTGAGAAACATCTGAGTGTCAAGCAGCATGATGTCTTTATCAGGAATCATGTGCTCACAAGGGAAAGAGAAGATTTACTTGTTAGACTGACCAGGATAAAGAGGAGTCTGGTTCTGGGTATCTGGAAAACTGGGTAGAAACACTTTCTTGTGTTCATCTTGTTCCCCAGGACCAAAGCTGATAAGGGAATGACTCATACAATGGTTCAAAGTGACCACAAAGGAGAAGGAACACAGGGTGCTTGGACCCTAGGTTAACTGAAGTCATATTCCAAGAGAATCACTCTTCACTTTCTTGGTACTGAGAGAGCTCAGTACCAAGGGAGTTGTCTCACTGTAGCTCATACATTTAGTTGTTTGTTCTAGGAAAGAAAGGTTCCTTCCAAATCCCTTTCCTATTTTTGTGGAGTGCTAACATTATTCATTGGACAAATACTCACAGTTCTATGAGTACTTCTTCATCTCTGAAGGCCAAGGATGATCATGCTGCTGGTCAGTTATGACTCTGGGGAGAAAAAAAAAAAAAAAAAAAAACACTGATACATAACAGGGCATTGCTGAGCTAAGGGAAGACCTGGTTGACTCAGCTAATAAGTACTTCTGGAAAAGCAATGAGTCCACAGTACTCTGTAACATACTAATCTTAGGAGGCCACCTGGACCCGTTCAGTCTCTGTTTCAAAGGTCTGCTATCTCATCTGTGAGGTACCTCCCAAGTCACTGGATTCTAGAACTCTGCACAGTGAAGTGTTCTACCTCTTATGTTCTCTTATTTCCACTGTTAGTCTGTCCTTTGCTTTAAGCATATTTTTCTCCAATTACTAAACTAGCACTTCTAATCTCTGGGTCCATTTGGGTGGATACTTTTCTCCTACCTTTTTTCTTTACAAATATAGAAATTGAGTCTTAGATTGCTTTGCCTTCAATACAATTAACAAAACAGTGGATGGTAAGAATTATTTATATTTCTTTAACATGTCCTTCTTCTAACATGTCTTCAATGTCCTTCTAGTTTAGACTTTTACAAGCACCAAGAAAAAGTAAGTGCACAATATCACTGAAGGTTACATGTTGGGCCTTAAAAGGCCCAGGCATGAGGCCTAGTGGAACTTCCTGAGCCTAGCTAAAGTTTGACGATCTGCCTCGGGCCAGCTAGGACTCAGCAAGACCTAATGGCTTCTGGCCTGCTACTCTGAGTAGGAGCTGGAATTCCCATGCATGCGTGCTTGGGACCAATCATCTCCAAGGTTGTGGTTTATCTCTCCCCCCTTCCTAAAATCTCCACCCTTGTTTTCAACATTATATAAGTAACTATCTGTAGCAATAAAGCGAGTTCCTGCTTTGACGAGACTCCTGGCTTGGTGGTGTGTTCCTTGCTGTAGATACTCATCCGCCTCCTCAACCCCTTGGGAGGAACCAGCAGGCCTGGTCCTTCCTCAGCACTACCTGCTGGGAAAGCCCAGCAGTTACAGACTTAGGAAAACAATATTGAGGGAGAAATGGGAGTAAGATACTTAGCTAAGGAACAAGGCCCAAATAGGGATCACAGTACCACCCCACCTGCCCTGACAGGACTAGACCTTGCAGTTGATCTAGTCTCACCCATGATGGATATAGAACTTCCTACTGATTCCCCCATATAGTACACCTAGGTGATCTAGCCTTTGGGTGAGTCCACTGAATCCACTGACCTATCAGCTCTTTCCCTGGGAGGGGGAGACAAGGAATTTCTCCCTCCCTCTCTCCCTCTCTCTCTCTCTCTCTCTCTCTCTCTCTCTCTCTCTCTCTCTTCCATTTTGGCAGCCTGACTGACCTGTGGGTCATTGACCTGAATACCAGAGTGTAAGTTTTATCTCTCTTCCACAGGATTCATTTTATTTGCCTGGGTACTTTTATTTTGTATTCTTCTTATATGTATTTTCTTTTCAGATATCCTTTTTTACTTTGTTTTATGTATGACTTTCCTGTAAGCGCTGTGCCTGTCACATGTGTAATAACTCCCTTGGCTCTCTTGGCTGCTCACATGCCAGGTGTCTGAATTTCCCTTCCCTTCCTTGCTACTCCCTTGCTCTGTTACATGCATATATGACCTCTTGAGTCCTTTACTATTTTATAAACCACTGTGCTCTTTTATATGAAAGGGATATTTTGGTTCTTATGCTTTGCCTTTTATGTGTGGGTGTATGGGCCTCTGCCAGAGCTCTTTTACCCCCAAAGATCTCTCTCCCTCTTCAGGTAAGGAGAATAATTCACTTCAGGCCTGAGTCTTTTTAAACCTCAAAATTTATAATTTCTTCCTAAATAAATTCAATAATTCATAATTTACCATTCTCAGTGTCTGTTTTATCTACTCTATTATACAATAGACAAAGACCCAAAGTTGGGGTTCACAGGCCCTATCTGATTACCAAAATCCTGTATAAATATTCCTTATAAAATTGTAAAGCTATGCTCTGACTTCTCCTGCTATAGTGACCTAATTATTTATTAAACCTCATGATTAGATAGCTATTATAGTGTTATTTTCTTTTTTAACATGAGTCTTTGATAGGGATAATACTTAGGATCATTGTTTGCTTTATTTTTAGTACCTCAGAAGTATCAGAGAGAGAGACAAAGAGAGAGAGAGATATCAAAAAGATTCAGCCTGTTTGAATGTCTCTCCACCTCAGAGGTGACTTATAAATGACTGAGTGAATTAAATAACATGGTCTTAGTCAGGGCCTCAGTATTGAATCTCTTGACTCTGAATATAGGCTTGGGGTATCTGATGGGACTGTGCCAAGACTCTAGCATGCCCACACTCCCTCAGGTTCCACCCGCATGACTCACTTTCCCAATGATTTACTTTGGCAGCTACTCAAGCTTTCTGTGGCAACCTTTCCCAGAAACTCCTCCCTAAAGCACCTTTTCTTCATGCTGTTCTCCTTGCTTAAAGCAGGGGTTTGATTTTGCTTATCCCTCTATCTCTGATCCACTTTTATGTTTCACACACTGAACATGTGTGTTGAGTTATTTAAATCTGCACTTCCTGCACAAATTGGTGCAGTTTTGGCTGGCCAAAGGAAATACTTGTTCAAAGTGGTCCATTGTCCTGTAATAGCCAAAGGAAGGGTGGAGTACTTTGGAATGTTGTCTTCCAGATACCAAGTGGTGGTTGCATTCATGACCTCACAGTGGCTCTCACTACCTGCACACAATGTGTGTTGACACACAAAAAAAAAACACAGGTCTCGCCTCAAAGGGGACAAGAAATAGTTTATTCTGTAGCCAAATATGAGTGAACATGGCCCAGGAAGACAGATTTAGGTTACCCCAATTCCATGTTCCAATGTTTTAACAATTTTATGAAGGTTTTTTAGTTATATAACAAAAGAAAGTCATAAATCGGGGTGTTTTTCAAATACATTGGCTGACCATCAGGTAGGTGGGTTACAGCAAAGCAGGATTATCTCCAACATAGGTTTCAGATGTTATCTGATCACATTCTTAGCATTTGGGTTGGTAGAAGCTGGTGATCTGCTGGTAAATTTCAGAAAGCTCACACTTGATCAACTGGTAGTATCCAGGATGTTAGGTCAGACACAGAGGTAGACAATAAATGGCTACTACAGAGCTACAAGTATCCCAAGGTAATTTGGCTGTGATCCTGTAGTATTCCATCTCTCTGTGGTCACAAAAATTTATCAGTTCATTCTGTCTTGCTGGAAATAGATGCAGCAAATACAGCACTTTTTTGGGAATCTTAGTTCAGTTCTGCATAATATGAGGGCAAAAGAATTGATGGCATCAAAATAGAAAAGGACTAGTTGGAAAGAAGGGAATACAAAGTGGTGTGGTGGAAAGGGATTATGATTAGAGTACATTGTATATAGGTATAGAGATTATCAATATTTTTAATGGCCAATTGTATGACTCTCTGCTTGGAGATCTCTTGTTCATCTCACAGGCTTCTGTTTATAAAGGAAATGAGAAGAGAAACAATCACAACAAGGTAGCATTTCTTACAGGATATTCCGGACACAGTAATGATACTCCTGCCTCACATGGCTCCACGTGCTCACAGCTGGGCTGCCAGTTATCCTCACAAAGAATATTGCTGTGCCTCTGCTCATATAATTCTTTATCCAGTGGGTGGCTAGGTTGACTGAGACAAACACTGATGGCAACATGGCTTTGTTTCTGCTACTCTTTTGTAGTGGTTTAATGGGCTTTCCTTTAAAACTCTGTGGCCTCTCTTTAGAGCTTTGAAAGTGTAGACCACAAGAGGGGAGGCCAGCATTGATGAACTTCCCTTGTGGTGTTTTGTCCTGCCAGTGCAAAGGCTACTAGGAGCTTCTTAGCTATAATAAGTATACCTGACCAAGAAGAACCAATGGCAATAAGCCATTGGTGTCACCCTACCTCTGGCAGGGCAGCAGTGAGCAGGATAGAAAATAATCTCTGCTTTAGTGGGGCTTACACTGCACTGCTGTTTATCTTGAAAAATTTCATAAGAATGTCTGGAATGACTTCTTTCCACTGACATGACATGTTATGTAGTGTTCTATTCTAACAGACTTTTGATTTTTATCATATAAGTGGTCATGTTCTGTTTCAGAGGAGCATTGGGCCCTCCTCTAGGATCAGAGAAGGGGTCAGGATTGGACTGGACTGGCCATATTGATGTTTTATCAACTTGGTGAACAATAATTTTAAACTACACATGTTCCAAAATTCTGACAAAAATAAGGAATGGTTTATTATGAGGATATAAGAAGAGGTTTGTTTTATTATTGAAGCAAAAATCACATTCAGGTGCTTTGTTTTTGTTTTTTATCAGGACATTGTCACCTCCTATGGAATCTGGACTTGGAATGCCCATCTTGGACAGTGAGAGAAGCCACACTGATGGTATCAAAGGATCTATACACTTGATGATAACATCTACCTACTTAATGTACTCATCTCAGGACTCCCTACTACCAGCCTCTTGTATGTAAATTTCTTCTGCTAAGCTTCCTGTTACTCATAGCTTTAATGGTATTGATGTTATAAAGACCTGATTGTAATGTGTCTAGACAGTAGAATAGAGGGACCAAGAGACTAAAAGGATCACACAATAAACAGTTCTTATTTTGTGTATCTCATACTCTCTTTTGCATCTGCTCAGCTATATTATTGTAGCAATAGTAGTTAATGTGCAAATAGACTGGCATGAGTATGCTAAGTTTCTGTATAAACCTAGGACCCAAGATGGATGTGCCCTGCAGACAACCCTATGCCAGGTACTATGTGGTTTGAATGAAATATTCCCCCATGTCCTAATGTGTTTTGAATACTCAGTCCTCAACCTTTGGCAGTTTGGGAGGGGGAAGCTTGCTGGAGGAGGTATGTTTCTGGTGGCAGACCTTCAGGTGTATTAGCCCAGTTTGCCAGTACTAGCCAGCTCATTCGGACTACTTCCACCCAGATGATGCTTTGTCATGCTTTCCTGCCATGGTGAAACTATCCTCAAGACTTCCAAAATAAACCCTTTCCTTCCATCAGCTAATTTAGATTAGGTGTTTTGTCCAGCAATGAGAAGCAAACTATAGCAGGTGCTATGATAGTGGAGAACTATAGACTTTTGATTAAAACCATCTTTGTTATTCTTGCTACATTTTAGAAGATATTTACACGTGTGAGTGTAATGCATTTAATTATTTATACAGTTCATCTTTCCATGACTGCCTGATATCTGTAAAAGAAGATTTTGCTTCCCTTACAAATAGCTATATTCCTAGACAAGTATTGAATGGCTTCATAAATACATCTATTATTGCAATTCTTAGTTATTGCATAAGGAGAATGGCCTCCTGTCATACTCATCTGCATGGGCATCTTGCTATGAATTTCTGAACAAGTTGCCCTCCTTACAAGTTCACCAATACAACAAATGCCATTGTTCATATTCAACATTTTGGTCACCATTCATAGGCAAACAATATGAGTGATGGAGTTTCTGCTCCAGTGTTTGCACATTATTAAGATGAATATATAGTTACCCATTGACTGGCTTGTATACTGCAATGTGATGAACTCTTGGACAACTGGGACAGTATTGCAATTAATGCATTTCATAGACATCCTGAAAGCAACTGCCTGAAGTTAAAATCACTTATGAACCTATTTGGTGATGGGTGAATACACTTAATTAACTGTAGCATGAAGAGAGGCATTCAACCCGATACTCACTAATTAAGCACACAGCCTTCTACATAGGAATGTTTTTAACTTAAAATGCTTCCTCTTGAAGGATGCTTGCTTCTAGCATTTTATGTCACAAGGGTGGAATCTTAGAAAAGGTTAGGTCATTAGCACATGGGTCATGGAGATGTAGCTCTAGCCAAATGTTGCCCTTACTCTCCAAACATAGGCTCTTTGCAAGGAAACATCCTTGGTAATGCCCTGGACACACCTGTCCTACCTAAAAACTGGGTTTCTTGGTAGATAATACATTAACATTTATTTCTCATAACTTTCTCCTTGTTCCCCTCTTCATTTAGGAGGTATTTCACACTTTGCCCCAGCCAGACATTTAATCCTTATCTTATTAGAAATCTGACATCATAGTCTTCAAATAGGAGAGAGGTACTGATAAGTTTCTATTATTTTTTTCAATGAGTTCAAAGCCCATCTTAAGTGAAACAAAGTTCATTTGACAAAGAAAAAAATAATGTGAAATTCTTGAGTTCTTCATGAGATTAGAGCTCCAACAAAAGTCCTTACCCATGTTTAGCAAAGAACTCAAAACTGTAGACACAAATGGAAAATCATGAAAGACTTATTTTAGGAAAGAATGTAAGTAAGAGGAGAAAGAGAAAGCTTCCAAGCTGCATAGCTAGAAGGGGTCCTCACCAGGTTGCCAGCAATAGCCTGATCTGGATTTCTCTATAACCTTAGACATGTGCATAAGAGACGTTCATTTGGGATGTGTCTCCTGGTAAGGTTCATATGCAGGGTGGGGATGTTGATTGGTTGATTTGCTTTCCAAAAAGGTACATAGGCTTAGAAGGGGTCTTCCAATGTGAGAATGCAAAGAAATGCAGGTTTAAAGAAAACCAGTAAAAACTTTTCAAGATCAAGGATAAGAAAGTGTTTCTGAGTGGCCATTTTTTTAATCTGGCCAGGATAGGATAGGCATTCCTGGAATCAATGTCCTCCTTGTAACTATTTCTCTGGCTATGAAAAGGTTACCTTGCTCCTACTGTCTATCAAAAAAACCTGATGTAAATTTTTGTGTATAGCAAGAGAAGGTCAAAAACTTATAAGTGATTTTTGTGCAATGTATTTCCAATTCTACCTATTTGTTTTCTGTGCAAAGAAGCTAGTGTGCTTGGTGTAGGTTCGATTCATCTCTAGATGATGAGAAAAGAGCTAGAGAGCTTTGGCAGCTCTACTGATACACAGTGATGAGAGTAACACTAGATTAATCACTAGATTAAGGTATAGCTGGCAAAAAGGTCCACACTTTTGTATCCTGCACTTTCATCTTGGGTTGAGCTGTCTTTTCTCTTCCTGGAGGACAGGTTCATCACTTATATTGGATTGAGTTTATTTCCCTGTATAATATTTTGTTGTTTACTAATATTTTCATGCATCTTTCTTCAACATGATTGGTTTTATAAGGAATTACTAACATCTTTCATTATCTTCTTCTCCACAAAAGTAAAATGTACCATATACTTCTTTGTAATTCATAACTTCCACAATCACAGCCCACTTTTTCTGTTTTGTTTTATAGCGAATTTATTCTATGAATTCCTTTTCTCACTTCATGTCCTCTCTTTATCTTTTCACCACTTGTTGGAAGCCATTCTCTAAAGGTAATTAACAATCTCTATCTTCCAGAGTCAAAAGGTCAGGTCTCTAACTCTCCATGTCTCATTCTCTCATCAGCTTCCCAGCAGCAGACAACATGGTGAGGTTTCTTTAAGATTTTCCTAACTTGGCTCCAAGGATCTCATAGGCTCTCTTTTTGTCCTCATTTTATGTGTTCCTTAAGTTTTTCTCCTCCTCATTCCTCCATTGAAATACTCCACTCTGCAGAACCATGTCTTTCTCTTCTTTGTATTTCTGTTTTCTTCTCTGGAGACTACTCCCAAGCCCATAGCTTTACAGAGCTAGTGTTAGTGACATAAACTCTGATGTTCAGTTCAGTATTTGCCACTGAACTGCTAATAAATCATGTGAAACTTATTTTGTCTTAGATAAAATTACTATGTTTCAAAATTCATCCCCTAATCATCTACTTCCTGGTAAAGAACAAAATTGCTCTTTAATTTTCTTATATTATTCTTTTGTTCTACTTGCAAGTTTTTGTTAAATCATTAAAATGTAAACCAAATCTAGCTCCTTTCACCACTCACTATGCTTCCCCCCTTGTCTAAGCCACTATCTTCCTCATGTACAAGGGAAACAACTTCTTCTCCAAAGTCTACTTTTGTTATACTACCATAGTAGCCAGAAGAATTTTTATAGGATTAATAAGTTCCCCCCAAATCATGTGTTGGAATGATAATTTCCATGTCTCAAAGTGTCGCTGCATTTCAGCTCAATTGAAGAATAACTTAATAAATCAAGATATGTGTTTAGTGTGGTTTTCAATCCAATATAATTAGTTTCTTATAAGAAGCACACCTTTGGGTAGACACATACATGTGCACAGAAAAAAGACTATGTAAGGATGAAAGGAGAAGCCCAGCATCTGTAGCTGAGAATGGAGGCCTCAGGAGTCAACCCTATAGGCACCTCAGTCTCAAATTCTAGAAATAGACTTTCCTTGTTTAAGGCCCACGTTGGTGGTCTGTCAGCACGGTCATACTAGTAAATAATTCCACATTTTTTTTATCACATGTAAATCACTGGCAACCACCTTAGCCCTGATAGAGAGGAGATATTTTATAGGGACTAGGGACATTTGTGTTCACTTAATTACATATCTGACAATGTATCCCAAAGAATTTAAATTGTCCCAGGAATCCCATACTTGGAGAAGAGAAAGTTTGATTGTGTTAACCACAAGAGAAACTTACCTTGTAGGAAGCAATTCTATACAATTCAGACTGATTATCTCACAGCAAAGTTAACATATGCTCTCCCCAGGCCTTTGTTCATCTTTTCTGTGAAATTATAACTGTTTCAGAAAAAGTAAAGAGAAATTACATTTCTTCTTTTAAATGTGCCCAAGTTGTAAATAAATCCATCTTTGTTTGTTGGGTTTTTAAATCATATTTCTAATTCTTTGACAGAAAAGATTGAGAGGGTGAGAGAGCATGTGTGAGAGAGGGAGAGAGTTTGAGGAGAAAAAAAAGAGTGAATTCTATGGGCATGTCAGGCCCTTTTGACACGGAAAACAAAGTACAGATGCAGGTAACAATTTGAGTCAAGTGGTCAGCTAGATGCACTCCCTGGCTGACACTGGAGGGTCCTCTCAGGGTCTCTCTAATGAGACACATGGGAAAGCTGAGCCTTCATTTTGGGACGTGAGTATCTTTTTTTATATCAGTGTAAATGATAGTCAAGAGTCATTTACTGGTCTCCTAAATGATCAGGTGATTTCACATATATTATTCAGCTAAACTTCTTTTTGTTCCTATAGGTTTAAGAATATCTAAAATAAATTGTGTCAGTCTCAAGGTAATTAGGGGGCATGGATGGTGTCAATGCCTTGGAATCCTCCCTGCCCACCTCCTTGAGTTCCTTTGTCCTAGAGTGTACCTCCCCTGGATTTCTACCTTTCACCCTTCTTTATATATCCTGTTCATTATTGGTCAGCCACTGTGGCTGACATATGCTTAAGTGACTTACCAGCAGGGACTCCTGTACCTGTAGGCATTTGATCAGCTGTGGGATTTTAGAATTCTGACCAGAACCCTAGTGCTCCCACACACTAATGGATTTCTCTCCCTCTCTGTTTATTACGTAGAAACTTTTTAGGGACACATCATGTGTTGAAACCATCATTTCCCTCCTCCTTGCCATTGAGGGCCTCCTTAGTGGGATTGCTCGTATTCACCATAGAGTTGTGAGAGCAGCAGTCATTGTATGTGTGGGGGGTATCTCTAGATGTTCCCTCCCACCTGTGGCTCCTACTTTCCTTCTTCACTCTCTTCCACAAAATTCCCTGTGGGGTGGGTGTGCTTTAAGTGCCCATTAGTGTTGAGCTCTCAGCACCTTCTGGATTTCTGCTTTGGTTCATTTTGAGTATCCTCAGTGTCTCTATCTCCCTGGCCCAGGTTGTCAGGCTCACCATGGAAGCAGCACTCTTGTTCATCTCACCAGTTCCTCTGTGGTTTCACCTGAGCCCTAGCTGCTGTGTGAGGTGTGGTTCATCTCCTGTCAGGGAGACAGCTATTCTTGTCTTGTACTCACTGCTTTCTGCAAAAGAAAAACAGATTCTCCAATGGAGAGTGAGACCAAGATAGGTTAAAGAAGGTAAAGACTGTTACAGAAATTTTGATGAGCATATACTCATGTTTGGAGAAAGATTATTGGGAGTCCATAATCTTGGTCTGCATAAGATTCTGACTCAGTTCTAAATTCCAGTTATGGGTTTCTTTCCACTGAGTGGATTTCATAGCCAATCAGAGAATCACTGGTTACCCACCTTGGCTATGTGCCATTATAGCACAGGTATGTACATCTTATTAGGCTGGTTGTTTTTGAATAGCAGTGCCCACTGCTTACTTACAACATTATTGTCCATTTTTCTCTAGCAACTCATGTAATGCTTTCAGGTTAATCATCTGGGAACTGGTTTCCTTCAAGATTCAGCTGGATCTCTGGATGTTCTGCATCAGCATCATGTGGTGTCTTTAGCAATAGGGTCTTCCCTTTTATCATACATAGATAATCAAGTGCTTTGACAGAAGGATGTCTTGTTTGGGGACCTCATAGGTCTCACCAATCAATAGTGCATTGTGATTTGTAACCAATTTCTGATACATGGAGTTACAAGCCAGAGCCTAATGTTTTAGGGTTAAGCTTCATCCCACCCTCTCCAGGGCCCTTCTTACCGGATGATCCCTCCATGCTTCTATTGAGGGTTATATATTTTAGTCTGCTATCTAGGAGGAAGACTTCTATGGTATCAAATCATTTCAGATTTGGGTTTGTTTATATCTCTCCCCCAAACACACCTTTTTACCTCACCCCAAATGCTTTCATCCCTCTTATAAGTCCCTTAAGTTTTTTTAACGCATTTCTTTTGGGTAAAATGAAAGTCCATATAATGTATCTACTAGAATGTACTCTGACTATAGACACCTACAGTTCTATGCCTGTTAAGTGACAAATGTAGCTCAAACTCAAAATCTCTATCCCTGTTCATGTACAAAAAACATAAGTGAGAAATTCTAGAGATATGGACATAACACACAGAAGACTCTAGGCTGTTTCACTCATTACACATTCCTTATACACAAAAACCAAATTTAAGTTTTCCCACTTCATCGAAGCCCTGCGGCAGGGTGGAGGTTGGGGAAATGGGCCATTTGTTGTCTTTGTTCCTCTAAGCAGCACTGGGATATTTGTAGACATTAGTCCACATGGTCTGAACAATATGTGCTATTTTTCCATGAGTGGCCTGGTTGACCCTGTAGCCAGCAATTTCCTGATTCTCAAACCCAGTGAACCTGGCCCATTTAAGCAAGCTCTAGGTGGCCTCAGAATAGAAGGATCTATGCCTACTTATTTGGACTCATGCCCTTCCAAGCAGGAACTGTGAAAATGCTGGCGCCAACAACTGAGGAAGAAGAGGACAAAGTCTGTCTTCCTGCTCAGTGTGTTTCCATAAGGCAGTACTCACAGCCACTCTCTGTATAGGAATAAGCTGACACTGGACTCTTCAAGTTTAACTTCATGCATGAGAGAGTAAGACTGAGACAGGTATACAAAAGATGTGGAGAGGTAGGATCTGCCTTGGGTAATTTTCAACAAAGGTTTGTTGTGCTTTAGATAGTTCATTGTGCTTCAGTTCAGAAAGAAATGAACTTGCATGTGTGCATTTTCACCATGAACATTGTTTCTGAAATTTAAGTTACCAGTGGGGAAAATACAGGGATGACATTTTATTGGAAAGGGAGACAAAATAGAAAGCTTTCTGGGTCATGATGATGACTAAAGAGAAAAACAAGGAAATGATTCTTGTTTCTTCTGAAACATGAATATAAAAACTCAGGACATATTGGTAAAACAAAATTGTTATGCTTCAAATAAGAAGGAACAACTTAAGATGGCATGTAATATGGCATAAACTCCCGGCACTACAAAAAGTCATAGGTCAGAGGTGGTGCTTAGAAGAGCTGAAGACATTAGGAAGTCTTTCAGGGTAATGGTAGAACTTGAAGGAGTAAAAAGGAAATAGATGATTTTGTTTTGTTTAGCAATGTGCATTAAGTAAATTTCTATAGCATATGTACTATGTGTAGAGTTTTACTGTGCTTAATGCTCTCATGAGTCAGAGAGGTCAAGTCATGTTTCACAAGATTTGAGTCACAGATGTGTCATCAAATTTAACTGGAATGCTTATAACAGGAAACATTTGTCCTCTTTCAGGCCTACTGGGTCAAACTCTCTTAGATGAAATCATGAATCTACCTCACAGTGCACTTCCTGCATGATTTTTTTTTTTTTTTTGAGGCAAGATCAACAGACTGCCTTTATTTTTAAGGGCTTCTAGTCAATGTAATTGACCTCCAGAGGCATGTAGCTCCTTGTGCACATGTGTTACCCTGAACACTTGCATCACTGCGTATCTGGCTTATGTGGGACCTGAAGAATTGAACATGTGTCCTTAAGCTTAGCAGACCAATGCCTTACCACTAAGCCATCTCTCCAGCCCTTCTGTATGATTATTTTTGCAATTTTTTTTTTTTTGGTATTTATGTGTTGTGTGTGTATGTGTGTGCATATGCACATACCTGTCAGGTGTCAGGGCTTCTTGTCACTGTAAAAAAATGCCAGACAGATGTGCCATTTTTTGTGTGTCTGGCTTTACATGAGTACCAGAGAATCATACCCAGGCAGGCAGAATTTGTAAGCAAATGCCTTCAAACCTCTGATCTATTTCTCCAGTCCTGCTTGTGCAATTCTTATACACCATGTAGTTAAACTATCATACTTTAAGTAATTACTTACTTTAGAACTTACCCGAGAAACACAAAACATACTAATTCTTCTGGTATAACCTTGAAGATAATGATAAATTATCATTGAATCTCTGTAGCAGGGCATTCAGATTTATCAATGTTCTATGGGACAGTTTGAGGCCTTTTTACCTGGTCTATGGGCCCATTTGTGGTTGTATCAACTGTGCAAATTATAAAATAAATAACACTGCTATGTAACAGTTGCCACAGATAAAATATGGCATTTATTTAAATATTAATTACAGGTAAATAATGTATATTCATATATGCATGATGAAATTATTGTATGGAACATGCCCACACAAAACAGCAAGTAAAGTATTTGATGAATCTGTTAACTATAGGTACAGTTGCCTAAGGGTTACTAGCCTTCCCTGGAAACTAGAGGGAACTAGAGTTAATAACTAATGTTAACATTAGAAGGCCATAAAGAACTGAGACATACAGTCCTTCCTGGATAATTTTTCTAAAATCCCTCTTCTGAACAAAGATCTTTGATGCCTTATCTACTTCCTCTGGACCTGCAGCTAATTCAGTCTGTTTGCCTTAGGATCTTCCTTATAATTTGAACCCCAGCCAGACTCAGTGATTCAGCTTTCATCCCATGTACCTCTCAATAAACAGTCTGTCTTTAGAGATCAAGTCTGGTGTTATCTTTCACTTTTCTCTTACACTTTCCTTACATGTGGTGCCAAGACTCAGATCAGAGCCCTTTAGGGCTTTTGGGCTGCACACCCTCCCCCCACCCTTTTTCCCTTTCCTCTTCCCTACCTCACTGCTAGTGTTTCATTTCCTCAGGAGCACAGACCTGCCCAGCTCAATACTTTGTACTAAATAGTCACCAGTTTGTCCTGAGGCCCCTGGTCTTTTGTGGCTTTTGTCTACATGAGTGATGTAAGTTCCATTCAGCCTCATGGCCCAGGGAGCTTTATTGGTGCTCTGTGTAAACCCAGCACCTAGTACCTGGCAGCTTCTTCCTTCTCTTTTCCCTCACACTCTGCCCCTCAGATTGTGTGAGCTCAGCGGCTTGTCTGTGAAGACTGAAGAATTCTGGCCAGGTCTAGTCCCTGGTGAATGTCCAAAATCTCTGTCAGAACTCATCTGAGTCTCTGGCAGACCTTTGGATAATCCACTGGGTCACAGCTCTTCTTCTCCCTTTCGTCTCCCACCGGACTTTTGAACTCCAGATCAGAGGCCTCTCACCCTGTGATCTGCTGTACCCACACCCTCATCTGACTACAACTTCAGGACAAGGTATTCACTCTTGGTCTGTGGTGGAGACACCCTGCCTCAGACTTTAGAAACTCCAGGAGTTTCTTGCTTTTTGGTCTGTGGATAATCAGAGTATCCAGGAGACTCCCATGTATCATTCCACTAGACACCCCAATAATTACGAGTGTGGGGACAATCCTT
Organism: Jaculus jaculus; assembly: GCF_020740685.1. Taxonomy (NCBI): domain Eukaryota; kingdom Metazoa; phylum Chordata; class Mammalia; order Rodentia; family Dipodidae; genus Jaculus; species Jaculus jaculus. The sequence continues at coordinate 27,099,438 of NC_059115.1, forward strand.
CCTAATCCTTGGATTTTGTTTGCCCTCCCTAAGCCTCGGAGACATCCCTGATGGAAGGACTGACCACTCTAGTTCTTTTCCTCCAAAATTGCTCTAAATTATCTGTTCCAGAATTCACTCCATTGGCATGTTTCCAGGCTAATTTAAAGGAGCTCAAAGTTCCTGAGCATCTCCTGCCTGCCAAATTACTCTGACACTGTGATCAAATTTGAACACAATATTCTCTTGACAATGGCCAACTCTGGCCTGAATTTGGTACTTTGGATTTCAATGTTTTCATTGGTCTTAAAAACTTTCTCCAAGGAAATAGCAAATAGTATGGTAAAAGGTACATGAGGTTCCCTGCCCTGTTCCTGCCCCTCCTAAAACTCTTATCTCTCACATATAGTTCTGTCAGCCAGCCATGACTTGCCAGGGTCCTCCCTCTCACACCAAATTCGAGCCATCTAACTGAATCAAATACAAGCCCTCCCTTCTTAAGGAAACTCCTGTCTTTACTGGGCTTCTTTAACTTCCTCTGCATATGGATACCTAATTTCTGTCTCCTTGCTTTTCCCCTTTCCTGCTAGAGAAAAACATGCAGGGGAGGTGGAAAAATCACAGTAAACCAGCAACTGCTTTACAGCTAGATAAAATAAACACAGGCACCTAGGGAGGTCCTTGCCTTTAGCTAGCAGAAAAGAAGAAGGAGGAGGAGGAGGAAAGAGAAGAAGAAGAGGGAAGAAGGAGAAAGAGAAGGAGGAGGAGAAGGAGAAAAGAAAAGTCAGCTTTAAAATCCAAACTAGGACTTCCGGTTAAGATGGCGGCGTAGGTACCACGACAAAGCAGCCTAGGGGGGAAAAAGACCAAAAAAACTCAGCAAAATACACACTTTTACTAAAAAGTGAGGTGTATAGGAAATTGAAGCGGCAGCGGAGAAGTAGAAGAGTTATAGAGCATCCAGAGCCTGCACAGGCGGGAAAAGTGGCTCGGGCAGCTCGGCCAACCGCCGCAGCCGTGGCGCAGCAGAAAACCGCCAGACCAGCTCGAGCCGCAGGAAAAGCCAGGTGCGGGATTTTCCCCTCACACCGCACTCTCCGCAACTCAGGAAACGTAAGGGGAGAGCAGCAGCGAGCAGCGGAGGAGAAGACCGCGAGGTAGAAGAACACGTGGAGCTGAGAGACAACCAGAGCAGCCGCGGCTCCCTCCCCTCCCCCAACGCCTGAACCCAGCTCCAGCGAACACAGCAGCGGCCCGGAACCCGGCCACGCCAACTTGGGCTGACAGCAGGACCCAAGCAGGAGCAGAGTTCAGCAGCAACTTCAGCGGCTCCAGCAACGGTACCAGCGGCTCCAGCAGCAGCGGACCCAGGAGCGGCAGCGACGGAAGATCCTGCAGCAGCGGCTTCGGGGGGAGCAGCGGTGGTGGACACGGCAGTGGCAGCTTCAGCAGCGGTGGTGGCTCCGGCGGTGGCAGCTACGGCAGCAGCAGAGGCAGCAGCAGCGGCTCGGTTTGTCCCATAGGAAAAGCAAGTGCCCAGCTCCAGAAATCAGAACAGCAGCCCGACGACCCAGGCAGCAACTTGACTGAGACCAAAATCACCCAAGGTAACTGGGATTGCACCAGGGAAGGGTCTCACTTGGTCACAAGCTGACTTGGATCCCTCAACAGACCAGAAATCTAAACCTCTTTGTTGATAGAGGATCTGGTCATGATAATAACTACTCTTGCATACATACTCAGGCTGTTTTTGATTGAATGTGTATAGTGTTTAGTTAAATTTTAGAATCTACCTGTATTTTATTCCACTCAGCCTGCTTGAATACTCCTATAGCAGGGAAACTCAACCCCTAAGAACATCTTTGTAGATACTCTGAGAGTCTTAAGAGCCACACCTAATACCTTAAGGTCCTACCCTGAAAAAATATTACATCAAATCAATTGATACAGCTAAGAATACACAGCTAGCTAGAAAATCCAAGCATTAACTTAATCCAAGATGCAAAAATATATACATTATAACACAAGAAACACTAAAAAGCAAGACGATATAAATCCACCTAAAAGGATTAATGCATCAGAAATGTCCTCCAGTGAGAAAGAGTTAGAGGAAATGCCTGAGAAAGAGTTCAAAAGAATAATTATAAATATGTTCAAAGAGGTCAAAGAACACATGAAAACAACCAAAGAAGAAATCAAAAAGGAAATCAAAGAGGAAATCAAAGGAATCAAAGAAGAGGCAGGACACCAATTTAATGAAATAAGGAAGGCAATACAAGACATAAACAAGGAAATAGAAATAATAAAGAAAAACCAGTCAGATTATCTAGCAATTAAGAACACAGTTAATGAAATAAAAAACTCTTTAGAAAATCTCACCAGTAGAATGGATAAAGGAGAGGACAGAATATCTAAGCTAGAAGACCAGGTGGCATATCTAATATAATCCAAAAAAGAGAAAGACAAACTTATAGAAAAGCATGAGTTGGAAATTCAAGATATTCGGGACACTATGAAAAGATCAAATATAAGAATTCAGGGCATAGTAGAAGAAGAAGAATTCCACTCCAAAGGCATAGTAGGTGTCCTCAACAAAATCATAGAAGAAAACTTCCCCAAAATTGGGAAAGAGGTGCCAATGCAGATACAGGAATCCTTTAGAACCCCACCCAGACAAAACCTGGAAAGAACCTCTTCTTGCCATATTATAATCAAACTTCCAAACACACACACCAAAGAAAAAATATTAAAAGCAGTTAGAGAGAAAAATCAAGTTACCTACAAAAGCAAGCCCATCAGGATTATAGCAGATTATTCAACACAAACTTTTAAAGCCAGAAGGGCTTGGAGTGATATATTCCAAGTTCTGAAAGATAACAACTGTCAACCAAGGTTACTTTATCCTGCAAACTTATCCATTCAAATAGATGGAGAAATAAAGACATTCCATGACAAAAGCAGGTTAAAGGAGTACTTGAAGACAAAACCAGCTCTACAGAAAATACTTGATAGAATCCTCCATGGTGAACAAAAGGAAAAGCACACATATAAGGAACCTAGAAAAAACAAGCCATACTCAAATACCAGTTAACAGAAGAGAGCAGAGGTCGAACCAGTAACACACACACACACACACACACACAAATGGCAAACATAAATACACACCTTTCAATAATATCTCTTAATATCAACGGCCTCAATGCCCCAACGAAAAGACATAGATTTGCAGACTGGGTTAAAAGGCAGGATCCTACAATTTGTTGTCTCCAAGAAACTCACCTTTCTACAAAGGATAGAGATTATCTTAGGGTGAAAGGTTGGAAGATGGTGTTTCAAGCAAATGGGCCTAGAAAACAAGCAGGGGTTGCTATCCTAATATCACACAGGGTAGACTTTAGTCCGACGTTAGTCAAGAAACATAAGGAAGGTCACTTTATATTGATTAGGGGCACATTCCAACAGGAGGACATTACAATCCTAAACATATATGCACCTAACATGGGGGCTCCCAAATTCGTCAAACAGACACTATTAGAACTAAGGTCACAGATAACCCCAAACACAGTGGTGGTGGGTGACTTTAACACCCCACTCTCATCAATTGACAGGTCATCCAGGGAAAGAATAAACAGAGAGGCATCTGGTCTAAATGAGGTCATAGAAGGAATGGACCTAACAGATATATACAGGACATTTCATCCAAAGGCTGCAGAATATACATTCTTTTCAGCAGCGCATGGAACATTCTCTAAAATAGACCATACATTAGGACACAAAGCAAATCTTAACAAATTCAGGAAAATTGAAATAATTCCTTGCATTCTATCTGACCACAATGGAATTAAACTACAAATCAGTAGCAAGAAAGGCTATAGAGCATACACAAAATCATGGAAACTAAACAATACACTACTAAATGATGAGTGGGTCAATGAAGAAATCAAAAAGGAAATCAAAAAATTTATAGAGTCAAATGATAATGAGAACACAACATACCAAAATCTCTGGGACACAATGAAGGCAGTTCTAAGAGGTAAATTTATAGCCTTAAGTGCCTATATTAAGAAATTAGAAAGGTCGCAAGTAAATGACCTAATGCTTTGCCTTAAAGCCTTGGAAAAAGAAGAACAAGGCAAACCAAAAATTAGTAGACGGGAAGAAATAATAAAGATTAGGGCAGAAATTAATGAAATAGAAACAAAAATACCAATCCAAAGAATTAATGAAACAAAGAGTTGGTTCTTTGAAAGGATAAACAAGATTGATAAACCCTTAGCAAATCTGACCAAAAGAAAGAGAGAAGAGACACAAATTAATAAAATCAGAGATGAAAAAGGTAACATCACAACAGATTCCAGAGAAATTCAAAAAATGATAGGGACATACTATAAAAGCATATACTCCACAAAGGATGAAAATCTGAAAGAAATGGATGATTTCCTTGATCTATGTGAACTACCTAAATTAAATCAAAGTGAGATTAATCACTTAAATACACCTATAACAAACATGGAGATCCGAACAGTTATCAATAATCTGCCAACTAAAAAAAGCTCAGGCCCGGATGGATTCACTGATGAATTTTACCAGACTTTTTTTTTTTTTAATTTAATTTATTAGTTTTCATTTCAGTGAATACAGGCAGTTTGGTACCATTATTTAGGCTCATCTGTGATCTACCCCTCCCATTAGAACCTCCTTGTTAATGAAAATGGGTCGTGCATTGTGGAGTTATCCCCCACTTATTAGTATGATAAATGTCTCTGCAAATCATGACCCAACATGTAACTCTGACATTCTTTCCGCCCCCTCTTCCACAAGATTTCCCTGAGCCATGTTGGGTTCATTTTTGGTCTGCTTCAGTGCTGAGGTGTTGGGGGCCTCTGAGGCTTTGGCTCTCTGATGTGGTAGGAGTTGATTTTTCTCTCCGTTGATCTCCTTCCCCTTTGTGCTGGTATCCAGTTTACCAGACTTTTAAGGAAGAGCTAACACCATTGCTTCTTAAGCTTTTCCAGGAAATAGAAAAAGAAGGAATTCTACCAAACTCCTTCTATGAGGCCAGCATCACCCTGATACCAAAACCAGGCAAAGATAGAACAAAAAAAGAAAATTACAGACCAATCTCCCTCATGAACATAGATGCAAAAATTCTCAACAAAATATTGGCAAACAGAATACAAGAGTATATCAAAAAGATCATTCACCCTGACCAAGTAGGCTTTATCCCAGAGATGCAGGGATGGTTCAACATACGCAAATCTATAAATGTAATACATTACATAAACGGGTTGAAGGACAAAAATCACATGATCATCTCATTAGATGCAGAGAAAGCATTTGACAAAATCCAACATCCCTTCATGATAAAAGTCCTACAGAGACTGGGAATAGAAGGAACATATCTCAATATAATAAAGGCTATTTATGACAAGCCTACAGCCAACATATTACTAAATGGAGAAAAACTGGAAGCTTTCCCACTAAAATCAGTGCCAAGACAAGGGTGTCCACTGTCCCCAATTTTATTTAATATAGTTTTGGATGTCTTAGCCATAGCAATAAGGCAAGAGACACACATAAAAGGGATACAAATTGGAAAGGAAGAAATCAAGTTATCATTATTTGCAGATGACATGATTCTATACATAAAGGACCCTAAAGAGTCAACTAGCAAGCTGTTAGAGCTGATCAAAACCTACAGCAATGTAGCAGGATACAAAATAAATACACAGAAATCAGTAGCCTTCATATATGCTAACAACAAACACACAGAGGATGAAGTCAGAGAATCACTCCCATTCACAATTGCATCAAAAAAAATAAAATACCTTGGAATAAACCTAACCAAGGAAGTAAAGAATCTATACAATGAGAACTTTAAAACACTCAAGCGAGAAATTGCAGAAGACACTAGAAAGTGGAGAAACATCCCTTGTTCCTGCATTGGAGGAATCAATATTGTGAAAATGGCTATTTTACCTAAAGCAATCTACACATTTAATGCAATCCCTATCAAAATTCCAAAGGCTTTCTTCATGGAAATAGAAAAACCAATCCAAACATTCATTTGGAATCACAAAAAACCTTGAATATCTAAAATAATACTGAGCAACAAAAAAGAGGCTGGTGGTATCACTATACCTGATTTTAACCTATAGTACAGAGCCATAGTAACAAAAACAGCATGGTATTGGCACAAAAACAGACATGTAGATCAGTGGAACAGAATAGAGGACTCAGATGTAAGCCCAAGTAGCTATAGCCACCTGATATTCGATAAAAATGCCAAAAATACTCATTGGAGAAGTGACAGCCTCTTCAGCAAATGGTGTTTTGAAAACTGGATAAATATCTGCAGAAGGATGAAAATAGATTCTTCTCTCTCGCCATGCACAAGAATTAAGTCCAAATGGATTAAAGACCTTAACATCAGACCGGAACCTTTGAAACTGCTAGAGGAAAAAGTAGGGGAAACCCTTCAACATATTGGTCTTGGCAAAGACTTTCTGAATACAACCCCAATTGCTCAGGCAATAAAACCACAGATTAACCACTGGGACGTAATGAAATTACAAAGATTTTGCACTGCAAAGGACACAGTGGAAAAAGCAAAGATGCAACCTACAGAATGGGAAAAAATCTTCGCCAGCTATATATCTGATAGAGGATTAACATCTAGGATATACAAAGAACTCAAAAAGTTAAATAATAAGGAATCAAACAAGCCAATCAAAAAATGAGCTATGGAGCTAAATAGAGAGTTCTCAAAGGAAGAAATACGAATGGCATATAAGCATCTCAAAAAATGTTCTACGTCACTAGTCATCAGGGAAATGCAGATTAAAACTACATTGAGATTCCATCTCACTCCTGTCAGATTGGCCACCATCATGAAAACAAATGATCATAATTGTTGGCGGGGATGTGGAAAAAAAGGAACCCTTCTGCACTGCTGGTGGGAATGCAATCTGGTCCAGCCATTGTGGAAAACAGTGTGGAGGTTCCTAAAACAGCTAGAGATTGATCTACCATATGACCCAGCTATAGCGCTCCTAGGCATATATCCAAAGGACTCATCTCATTTCCTTAGAAGTACATGCTCAACCATGTTCATTGCTGCTCAACTTATAATAGCTGGGAAATGGAACCAGCCTAGATGTCCCTCAACAGATGAGTGGATAATGAAGATGTGGTACATTTATACAATGGAGTTCTACTCAGCGGTAAAGAAAAATGAAGTTATGAAATTTGCAGAAAAATGGATGGACCTGGAAAGTATTATACTAAGTCAGGTAACCCAGGCCCAGAAAGCCAAGCGCCACATGTTCTGTCTCACATGTGGATCCTAGCTACAGATGACTGGGCTTCTGCGTGAGAATGAAAATACTCAGTAGCAGAGGCCAGTAAGTTGAAAAGGAGACATAAAGGGTGGAGAAAGGAAGGGAGGAGGATACTTAATAGGTTGATATTGTATATATGTAATTACAATGATTGTAATGGGGAGGTAATATGATGGAGAATGGAATTTCAAACGGGAAAGTGTGGGGGTAGGGAGGGAGGGAATTACCATGGGATATATTTTATAATCATGGAAAATGTTAATAAAAATTAAAAAAAAAAATCCAAACTAAGGGCATCTATTGCCCTGTTGCTAAGGTGGCCCAAACCAAAATCCCATGCCATTTTTGGTATCTCCCTTATCTCTCTCTTCCTTCACCATGATAAATTGCTGAAAATTCCAACTCCCCTGGGCTCTCAAAACTTCCAGATGGTTGTAACAAATCTCCAACAGCCCAATATAATCATTCACCTGCTCAGCTTCTAATCAAAAAGGGACCATTTGCCACATATCCATTTCATTTTACCCCCAATAGAGGGTGAGTGAACCTCTCTATGTCTGTCTTCCTAAGGTACCTAGGAAGACAGTCCCAGTTCCCTTGACTTGTCCTTGGAGGATTGCACTCAGAGTTTCTACTCCAAATGCTTGCTTGCCTTCTGAACTCTCTGTCCTTCTCCAGGAGAAGGTCTCTGACCTCTGTCTTCAGATCAGGGACTCTTGATCCTCAGACAGACATCCTGGTACTTCTCATCCTTCTGGCATCTCAAATTTCCAAAATTCCACAGGCCTCCTTGCTGTGTTGTCTCCTTACTAATCATGAAATTCATAAAGTCCAAGAGCCTCATTTTGTTTTGTAATATAGTTTGGCCAAAAAAGAAATTGGACGATGATTTTCTTTGGCTGAAAATGACACATTTGACTTCCAAATTCTGTATTTATATATATTTTATATTTATTATATATTTTAGTTTTATTTATTTATTTGACAGAGAGAGGGGGGGAGAGAGAGAAAGAGAGAGAAAATGGGCATGCCAGGGCCTCCAGCCACTGCAAACAAAGTCCAGATGCATATTCTTCCCTGTGCATCTGACTAAAATGGGACCTGGGGAATCGAACCAGGGTCCTTTGGTTTTGCAGACAAATGCTTTAACCACTACGCAATCCCTCCAGCTCTGACTTACGAATTGTTCTTTATTTTCCATTTGAGAATCTGTTTTTATTTTTATTTATTTAATTATTTTTTATTAATTAGTTTTGTATCCAACAAATTCAGTCAGTTTGATGCCATTATTAGGCTCATCTCTCCCCTTTGACCCTCCTTGTTGAGGTTTATGAGTCATGCATTGTGGAGTTAGCCCTCAGTTATGGGTAGGATAAATGTCTCTATATTTCATGACCCAACATATGGCTCTGACATACTTTCCGCCCCCTCTTCTGCAAAATTTCCCTGAGCCATGTTGGATTCATTTTGGTCTGCTTCAGTGATGAGGTGTCTGGGGCCTCTGGGTCTCTGGGTCTCTGATTTGGTAGAAGTTGAATTTTCTCTGTGTTGATATCCTTCACCCTTGTGCTGGTATCTGGTTCACCAGAAAAACAGCACCCTTGCTTGGTTCACCAATTTTTCTTAGTTTCAGCCAGGGCCCTTTTGAGGTCTGATGGGGAGGCTCTCTCCTTAGGATCTACATCTATCTGAAAAAGAGAAGCAGATTCTCCAACAGAGAGTAAGTTAGCACCCAGACAAATGAGATAACACGTACTTTTTTTATAGAGAAGTTAATAGGTGTAGGCCCTCTTGTAGCCCACGATTGATAGTAGCTTGCTAATGGAGAGTGGGCTTATGTTTGGATATGGTTGTGACTTATTTCCAAGCTCCAGCTATGGGTCTTGTACCACTGAGGGGATCAGTTAGCTGAATCAAGAACAGTTGGTTCCCCACCATGGCTGTGTGCCACTATTGCACTTGTGTGAGCATCACACCAGGTTGTTTGCTGCTAAGTAGGTTAGACCATGAGTTGCTTGGACAGATATTGGTCATTTTCCCCCAGTCGTCCATGTAGCACATTCTGGCACTAGATGTGCTGACTGTCTGGGGAATGACTCTTTTCCAGCTTCCAGCCATACCATTCCATTTTATGTGTCGACCACATACAGTGTATTTAGCAGTAGGGTTTTACCACTAATCTTTGGTGGGTCATCAAGTACTCAGACAGAAATCTGTCTTTAATATAGGAAACTTTGTAGGTCTCTCTGATCAAAAGCTCATTGTGGATGATAGACACATGCTGGTACTGGGAATTACAGGTCAGCGCCCACTAAGAAAAGGAAGCAAAAGGTAACTAATATACAAGAATTAGAGAGAAGAGAGAGAGAAAGAGAGGGGGGAGAGGAAGGGAGAGAAGCTGTAGAAGATTAAGGTTGGTCTTCATCATACCCTCTCCAGTGTTTTGTGGCTCAGGTATTCCATCTAAGGGCCTGTGAATGTTCAGCCATTTGGTCTGCCTTTGAGGGAGTAGAATTTTATGGTAACATTGCCGTTTGGGTCTAGATTTTTGTTTCCCACCCATCCTATTGTCTAGTTCATGAGAAGCTTTCTGGGTATGTAAGGCATCTTGGGTCAATTCAGGTTAGCTGCTGTAGATGAGTGAGATTATGGCAATTTTTTTTTTTTTTTTCTGTGACTGGGTAAGTTCACTGAGAATGATCTGTTCCAGGTTCAACCATTTTTCCTCAAATTTCTTTGTGTCATGTTTCTTACTGCTGAATAGAATTCCATTGTGAAGGGATACCACATCTTAGTTATCCATTCTTCTAGTGATGGACATCTGGATTGATTCCAGCTCTTAGCTATTACGAAGTGAGCCACTACAAACATGGGTGAGAAAATCTCTCTGGCTTGTGGTTTGAAGGTTTTAGGGTAGATGCCCAGCAAGGGAATAACTGGGTCTGTTGGTATCTCTATAGTCAGCTTTTTCAGGAGTCTTCATATTGCTTTCCAAAGTGGTTGTACCATCTTATATTCTCACCAACAGTGGATGAGTGTTTCTACTTCTCCACATCCTGCCAGCATGTATTTTCATTTGAGTTTTTGATGTTTGCTATCCTTATTGGGGTAAGGTGGAATCTCATAGTTGTTTTAATTTGCATTTCCCTGATAATTGGGGATGATAAACATTTTCTTAAGTGTGTGTTTGCCATTTGTATTTCTTCCTCTGTGAACTGCCTGTTCAGCTCTTTGCCCCATTTTGTGAGTGGGGGGTTTGACTTTTTACTGTTTAAATTTTTTAGTTCTTTGTAGATTCTAGAGATTAGGCCTCTGTCAGTTGGATAACCCACAAATATTTTCTCCCATTCTGTGGGTAATCTATTGGCTTTGCTTATTGTATGCTTGTGTGTAAAGAAACTCTTCAGCTTCATGAGATCCCATTGGTTGAGTGACTGTTTAAGATCCTGTGCTACTGGGGTTTTGTTCAGGGAGTCTTTTTCCATTTCTATATCATGGAAGGTACTTCATAAATTTTCTTCCAGTGCTAGTCGAATTTCTGGTCTTATATTCAGGTCTTTGATCCATTTGGACTTGAGTGTAGTGCACGGTGAAATGTGTAAATCAAGTTTCAGTTTCCTGCATATGGTTATCCAGTTTGTCCAGCACCATTTGTTGAAGATGCTGTCATTTTTCCAGCCTATATTGTTAGCATTTTTGTTGAATATCAAGTAGCTATAGTTGCTTGACCCAAAGTCTGGGTCCTCAAGTCTATTCCATTGGTCTATACTCCTGTTTTTATGCCAGTACCATGCTGTTTTTATTACTATGGCTTTGTAATATAGCTTTTGATCAGGTATGGTGATGCTGCCAGAGTTACTTCTTTTGCTGAGGATATGTTTGGATATGTGAGTCCTTCGGCCTTTCCATATGAAATTTGAGATGATTTTTTCTATCTCTGTGAAGAACACTGTATGGATTTTAATTGGAATTGCATTAAATCTCTATATATTGCCTTTGGTAGGATTGCCATATTCACAATGTTAATTCTGCCTATCTAGGAGCATGGGAGGTCTTTCCTTTATCTCAAGTCCTCCTTAATTTTTTTTTTTTTTTGAGCATTTTTCTGTTTTCGTTGTATAGATTCTTCACTTCCTTAGTTAACGTTATTCCAAGGTATTTTATTTATTTTTTTGTTGTTGATATTGAAAATGGGACCATGTCCCTTATTTCTTTCTCTGTATCTTTGTCATTTGCATGTAGAAAGGCTACTGATTTTTGTGCATTGATTTTGTATCCTGCTACTTTGCTATAGGAGTTAATCACCTTGAAGAGTTTTGGGATGAAGTCTCTTGGGTCTCTTACATATACAATCATGTCATCAGCAAATAGAGCTAACTTAACTTCTTCCTTTCCAAATTGTATCCTTTTTTTTATTCCTTCTCCTATCTTATTGCTTGAGCTAGGACTTCCAGTACTATATTGAAAAGCAGAGGTGAGAGTGGACAACCCTGTCTTGTTCCTGATCTTAATGGGAATTCCTCCAGTCTCTCTCTATTAAGTATTATTTGGGCCTTTATTATGTTAACATATGAACACACCATGCTAATTCTCTCCAATGTTTTGATCATGAAGTGATGTTGTATCTTGTCAAAGGCCTTTTTTACATCTATCAAAATGATCATGTGGTTTTTATGTTTAACTTTGTTTATGTGGTGTATTACATTGACAGATTTCCTTTTGTTGAACCACCCCTGTGTTCCTGGGATGAATCTCACTTGGTCAAGGTGGATAATGCTTTTGATGTGTTGTTGGATTCGGTTTGCGAGGATTTTGTTCAGGATCTTTGCATGTAAGTTTATTAGGGAAATAGGCCAGTAGTTTTCTTTTCTTGTGGCATCTCTGCCTGGTTTTGGAATTATGGTGATACTAGCTTCATAAAAAGAGTTGAGTAGCTTTCCCTGTTCTCCAATTGCATGGCATAGTTTGAGGAAGATTGGTTTGAGTTCTTCCATGAAGGTTTGATAGAATTCAGCTGAGAAGCCATCTGGTCCTGGACTCTTCTTTTTGGGGATGATTTTTTTTTATTACTTTTTCAATCTCCATGAGTGTGATGGGTTCATTGAGGAGATTAATCTGTTCTGAGTTAACTTTGATAGATGGTATGCGTCCAGGAATTTATCCATCTCCTCCACATTATCCAGTTTTGTGGAGTAGAGGCTTTTGAAATAAGTCCTGATAAAAAATATGGAACACTTCACGAATTTTCATGTCATCCTTTCACAGGGGCCATGCTAATCTCTGTATCGTTCCAATTTTAGTATATGTGCTGCTGAAGCAAGCACTGACTTCCGAATTCTTGAAGATCTCACTAACTTCATAAATTGGATTGGCAACTGGCTCTATTCATCTACTCCTGTTCTCTTCTGTGTATGAACCAAGCTGTCCTACGTTAACAACCTTCCTTCCACACCATTAAACCATTCCTATTAGTGAACCACCTTCCTTATCCCAGAAAGATGACCACAAGCCCTTCTTTACTGTGCCATTATAAATGACAATCTCTCTCTCTCTCTCTCTCTCTCTCTCTCTCTCTCTCTCTCTGTGTGTGTGTGTGTGTGTGTGTGTGTGTCTGTGTAATCCTAAGTTGCAATAAAGTTTGCTTAACCTGTTTCTGTTCAAAGTACAGGTATAAAACTAGCCTTTGATAATGATTTCCAGCCCATTCTTCAGATACCACTGGTTTCCTCGTGCTTCTTGTTCTACCATGAAGTTTTCTAACATTATTTGCTTTCCCAGAGGAATCTGCCTATGATCAGTAGCTACATGGTGAGATGGGCATTCTGTTTCCTCCATTATGGCCACACAGATTATTCTTTATGTATCCAAGTAGAATCAGTAGGACCTGCTCATGTACTCCATGCCTTCTCAGAGGACATGTAGGCCTCTCCCACATGTTAGTGTCATCCCAAAGAAAAAATAAAACTAAAATCTTCAGGAAAAAATGTTTCAGGTTCTTTGTCATGTCTAATGCTGGCCAGCCATGCCATGTCATGTGTTCTATGTTTCATGTAGTCTGTTTTAATATGTGACTAAATTCATTGTCACTAACTGTTCCAATGCTTATGGTCATTAAGTGTTCTGCTGCTTATAGATATATTTTAGGATACTGTAAAATCACTTAAACCAGGTTTATTATGTTTCTGACTTTATGCTTTTCATGCTTAATACATGTTTATATTCCAGGGTTTGATTTTGCCTCTAACAATGCCTTCTGAATGTTTATGTCTTAAATCTTTACAGAAATGATAAATTTCAGTTTACTGACAAAACACAAATGTATTGATATGGTTTGCCTACATTTGTCAATGTTAAGATATGGTATGCATGCTTTCTATTGAATTAAATTATTGGAAAATGTCATATTTCTAATGTTTCTAGTCTATATAAGTCTGGATGGAGTATAATTAATGTACCTATGAAAATGTGTGGTTGCACCTAAGACTTTCAGTGAAGCAATAGATATTGCACTTCCCTCTTCTGAAACTGCTACAAGGAAGATTCCTTTGTGATATCTAGATAACAAAAATTCTGTAACAATTTACAGCTAAAGTTAAACAAATAGGAGCTGACTCTGGGACTGGCTCTTTTTAGGCAACATATAACTACCTTATCTTAGGTGACAGCAACCTGTCTCATTTGACAGATAGGAATGTCTAAACTCTCATAGACCATAAAGTTCTTTCCTCTGCTAGCATGGAAAAATTCAGAGGATTGTCAAGAATGTGGAACTCTGACACAATCAATGTTTTCAAACTACATACATGAAGCTTTGGTGAAAGCTCCCTCTGAAGTAAATTCTGCCTAAAAGTGTGTCTTCAGTTAAGGTGTTGTCAGTTATGATAAGATAGGTTAACATGAAATGTTGTTTCTTAGTACTTCTCTCTCCTTAATTGTTTATCTAATTCAAACTTAATTCTCTGTAAAAAAAGTTGGTAAATTTATTTATAGTACCATGCCTTATATTGAGATAGACATTGGGGTTAGAAGATTTAAAAGCCACTGACCACAAGTTATATCCTGTATTGTAATGTTCCATATTGTATAGTCTTTTATACTAACACTAGTTTTTGTATTGTTTAAGACCATAATATGCATTACAGCTTCTGACCAGTACTGGAAATCATCTTATGTTTCTTCTTAAAGATTGATATAAATAACCTTCTGATAACTTACAGTTCTACCAGTTCATAACAGAGAGCCTTATAACATACTAAATCCATCTATCTGGGCTCCTTTTGATGGTTCTCCAAGGCTTGAAAGTCAACAGAAGAAGAGACTCCTCCTTTCACCATCCCACTTCAGCTTGAAAGACTTAAACCTGCCATCCATCTTCCAAAATCTTAACATCTCTCTCCACTGGCATTAGACTTGGAGGTCATTAGGATACAGATCTTTGTCCCTGATAACAACAACAACAAAAAAATCTTCCTGATCATAGGTCTGATCCTAAACAAAGACATAAAATATATAACATGTGCTAATAGATTATAAGGTTTGTAAAAGGATCTCTGATTAAGATAACTAAGTTATATCCAAATCCTGAATTTGCATGCATTCCAACTGATAAAGCCTGTATTTTTTTGCATAAATACCTGTTTACAATAGGTTTCTTAAGCATTCTACTCTTATGTATGCTTTCCTATAAAACTTTTGTTTTCTATGAACTTGTTAAAAAAAACTGGGCCCAAGTATATAAAATTAATTGTGTCTGTAAAATTAATCAAACTTTAAAGTTTTTCAGCCTAACATATGTCCATTAGTTCCTCTAAAGCTAAGTCAGATCTTTTGATCGCTGAACTAAGTAAAAACTATAAGCTCTTTTAATTAAAAACTTAAAAAAATCTTTAATCCTGATAACTAAGCTTCAAAATTAGTTAATTTATTAATCTCTACCATATTTAAATTTAAAATTGCTTAAGGTGTTTCAAATATGGCTTCAATATTAGTCTCTTATACTTCCTAGCTTACCTAAGCCAAACCTTTATTTTTCCAAAGAATCCCAATTAACTCCCCAACTGTGATGGATATGGTGTTGTCAATTTGATCTCTTTAGTAATCCACAAAAATCCCTTATGGGTGGGTCTCCAAGGTTGCTTCCAGGAAAGATTAATTGAAGGAGGAACTCCTTCCCCGAGAGCAAGCCCTGCCCCAAAAGCAGGCTGCCCCTCTCAGATGGGAACTTTATATAAGGAAGTTCTGGATGAAAGAAGCCCCTTTCTTCCACTTGGCTGCTGGATCTGCTTGCTGCCTTCCAGCATGGATGGAAGACCAGCATCAACTGGCAACCTGCATTGATTGAAAACCAGCTGTTCCTCAGGAAACCTCCAGGCCTTCTGTGCTGGATTGGGACTGCTGAGGCATCTAGCCACATGGACTGAGCAGCTAATGGGTTCCTTGATTATCAAGCCTGCAACTACTATTTGGACTGCTGTAAGCTAATCCAATAAATTCCCTTTTTAATATAATTTATTCTAGTTGTTCTGTTCCTCTAGAGAACCCTGTCTAATACAGATTTTGGTAACAGAAGTGGTTCTAGAGAAACAAAATTGTAAGGATGGATTTCTCTAGTCAGCTTGGAGCTATCTGGGGTTGGCTTTCCAACTTCAGTGCTACTAAAGGCCTTCCTGGTAATAAGAAAAGCACTTTTACTGGAAATAAGGGGTTACCAATAATTCATGTTGTGAACTATTAAAAGAACTCCATGACACAGATATATTTGTTGATCCTGACTCATGTCTTGTGAAGAGCAAGGAATTTAGTGACTTCATATTTAAAACATTTGAGTATTTGAGGAAGAGTAAGACAAATGATGAGATTGGTTGGTTGCTTCTAGCATCTCTGGACAAAGTATTGAGGGGACAACAGAAGCTCAGAAAGGAAAATTCCAAGCTTAAGACCCACATACATGATCTGAAGGTTTCTAACAGTGCCCTGGAGGAGAGTCTCCTCTCTAGCCAGAGTAGGGCTCAAATTACATGAAACCAAACCCAAGCTCTCATTGAAAGATGGGCTTATTTGCAATGTAAACTCAAATCCAGCCTCACTGGCTATCAGAAGTCAAAGTGAGGGCATTAATTGTAAAAGAGTGGGCTCTTATGACTTGGGATATTGATGGGTGGGAAGACCCTGAAGAATCTGGAAACATTGAAGCATCAGATTCTGAAGAAGTTATTTTGCATGAAAATATGACCTCCCCTTCCTTAGCAGCAGTTGTATCCCCATCTTCACATCCTGAAGTATTACCCTCCTGAACCTTGCCTCAGGGAATTAATCCTTCTTTATCTGATAAATCAGCCAGAGTTGCTGATGCCCCTCAGTACCCACCCATCTTTACTTGTACACTTACAACCAGACAGAAGGCTAGGCAGGCCCCTACAGGTGAGATAGAAAGTGAGACACAAGAGGAAGTGAGGTACATCCCTAAAGAACTTCATGAATTTTCTAACTTGTATAGGCAGATGCATAGGAAATATGTGTAGGAATGGATTTCAAGGATGTGGGATGATGCAGTGTGGGAAGCCATGCTGGCTTTATCAGGCTTTGCTGTGTCAGCTACTGTGGGAAGCCTTGCTGGCTTTATCAGGCTTTGCTGTGTCAGCTTGTTTACTGCTTTTGTATCCTAATTGTCTGTGCATGAGCACATGATGTTATCCTAACATGGCTGCTCACCTATCCCGATTGGGTGATGCATAGTCAACTGATGAGACCTAAGCCAATCAGACGACACTGCACAATCATCTGACCACTAGTATATAAGCTTGGGGCTCTGTAGGGTCAGGGTCCTTCTCTCTTTCAGTCTGGAGCTCCCAATAAAGTGTGCTTGAGAAGAATCCTGTTGTTGTTGTTCTTCCTGCTGGCGGGAGGGGCGCAACAAGTGGTGCCGAAACCCGGGAACTTGTCAACAAACGGCCAATTGAGAGGACCCCTGAGGATACTTCCGAGGGAGGATTCAGAACTCAACACACGGAGCGGCGGTACCGGTAAGTTCCCCTGGTGCTATATGATAAGTTTTGGCCTGTAACTGATCTCTAAGTAACATACATAAGGTTACAAAATGGGACAGCACCACTCCACCTTTTTGGAGCCACTTCAGGAAGTACTAACACAACGTAGGCTTAAGATTTCAGATAAAACTCTTAAAGGGTTTTTGGAAGAAGTGGCTATGATAGCGCCTTGGTTTGAGCTGACTGGAGGTTTAAATTTGACCTGCTGGGATAAATTAGGCAGAGACATTGACCGTGAGTCAGAAACGCGAAAGTTGCGCGCAGGTACACAGCCCTTATGGCGTTTGGTGCGATCCTGTTTGGAGGACAAACATTGTGAAGAAGTGATCAGGGAAGGTCAACGCATATTAGCACATCATCAAGATAGTATGTCAGAGTCTGAAGAAAATAAAAGGGGAAAACAAAAAAAGGTTAAAATAAAAGGAGAACCTAAGTTTCAAATAGAACAGAATAAAAGTGCACAGAATAAAAATGAATCACAAAAGGAAGGGCCAAATTCAGGTCCTAAGTTATATCCAGATTTAATGGAACTTGCAAATTTATATATAGAAAGTTCTAATGAATCTGAGGGAGAAGAATTAACTCCCGAGGAAAAACAGGATTTTGAGGAAGTAGAGACTAAATGTGGTCGGGAGTGTTCTAGACCCAGACAAGATGGCGTCTCTGCTTCTCCTCCAGCTTATGCTTCTATGAGTAAAAGGTGTAAACAACAAGATGGCCGACTTCCGTTTGGGGCACGTCCTTCATCCGGATGTAGTCTGATAAAACCAGATACTTGAAAAAAGCTGGCTAGTGCTTATCCAGTCTTTGAGGATCCTAATACCAATAATAGATATCATGAAGCTATAGGATATAAGGAACTCAAGGATCTTGCAGAAGCTGCTAGAACTTATGGGATAAATGCTTCTTTTACGATGGCTTTGTTAGAACGTCTTGCTAACAATTGTATGACTCCGGCAGATTGGTTTGGAGTATCAAAGGCCTGTTTAAGCCTAGGACAATATTTAGACTGGAAATCTCTATATACTGATGCTGCTCAAAGTCAAGCTAGAATAAATGCAACAAATAATCAGCCAGTATGGAATTATGATATGCTTATGGGACAAGGACAATGGGCTAATAATCAGATTGCCTATCCTCTTCAAGTTTATCAACAAATAAATGCCATTGCTCTCAGAGCCTGGAGGGCATTGCCAAATAGAGGGGAAGTATCAGGCAACCTTACTAAAATTATTCAGGGAGCTACTGAACCATTTTCAGACTTTGTAGCTCGCATGATGGAAGCCGCTGGTCGTATTTTTGGTGATGCTGATCAAGCCATGCCACTTGTGGAACAACTAATTTATGAGCAATGCACTAAAGATTGTAGACGGGCAATTACGCCCTGGAAAGGAAAAGGACTTCAGGCTTGGATGAAAGCCTGTAGAGAAGTTGGCGGTCCATTATCTAATGCAGGGCTTGCTGCAGCAGTCTTGGCTGCCACTAGAGGGCACAGAGGAACTTCTTCATGCTTTAAATGTGGGAAGACTGGCCATTTTAGAAAACAATGTCCTCAAAATAATTCTAAAATGCAGGGTCAGGTGCGTTTGCCTGGCTTATGCCCTAAATGTAAAAAGGGAAAGCATTGGGCAAATGAGTGTCGCTCTATTAAAGATATCAATGGACGACCAATTAACCATGGACAATCAATTAACCAGTCCACAGCTAGTACAAAAAACGGGGTCAAGGGCCCCCGACCTCAGGGCCCACAAATATATGGGGCACTTCAGAATCCATCTCTCCGCCCTCCAGCAAAATCAGACGAGCAACTCCAGGTTCCGCAGGATTGGACGTCTGTGCCACCACCAGACTCATATTAACACCCCAAATGGGAGTGCAACCTGTGGAGTCAAATTTTCAAGGTCCATTACCCCCTAATACTGTAGGTTTATTGCTTGGTAGATCTTCCTCAGCATTGAAAGGATTGACTATTACTCCAGGAGTCATCGATTCTGATTATACAGGCACTGTAAAAGTGCTTTGTTCATCTCAGAAAGGAATTGTTGCTATTTCACCTGGGGATAGGATAGCTCAGTTATTGGTTATTCCTAGCCTCCATAAGCAATTCCCTTCTGGTGAGAAAATTAGAGGGAACAAAGGACTTGGCTCTACAGGAGTTGATTTGACATATTTATCCATGGAATTAGATGAAAGACCAATTCTACAGCTTACTATTGAGGGAATAAATTTTCAAGGATTGCTGGATACAGGAGCTGACCGAAGTATTATTGCAAGTAAGTACTGGCCCAAGAACTGGCCTAAACAATCATCTTCACAAACTTTACAAGGTTTGGGGTATGCTCATACTCCAGCTATTAGTTCTCGGGAACTTACATGGTCTACCTCTGAGGGACAGAAAGGTAAAGTTAGTCCTTATATAGTAGATATTCCTATTACTTTATGGGGCAGAGATGTTTTGACACAAATGAATCTAAAATTAACTAATGAGTATTCTCCTCAGAGTCAATCTATTATGAAAATGATGGGTCATATACCAGGTAGAGGACTAGGAAAAAAATTACAGGGGCAAGTGGATCCTCTTGTGGCTTCTAGTAATCCAGGCACACGAGGATTGGGTTTTTCCTAGGGGCCACTGAGGATGCGATTCCCATTCCTTGGAAAACAGCTGAACCAGTCTGGGTACCTCAGTGGCCCCTTTCCTTAGAAAAACTCCTAGCAGCAAAAGACTTAATACAAAAACAATTGTCATTGGGTCATTTAGAAACCTCTCAATCTCCTTGGAATACTCCTATTTTTGTCATTAAAAAGAAATCTGGAAAATGGCGCCTACTTCATGATCTCCGAGCTGTGAATGCGCAAATGCACCTTATGGGACCGATTCAGCGAGGTCTCCCTTTGTTATCTAGTTTACCAGATGGCTGGCCTCTTATTATTATTGATATAAAAGACTGTTTCTTCTCTATTCCTTTGGCTTTGGAAGATTGTAAAAGATTCGCCTTTACTCTACCAGCTATCAATCATGAGGAACCTGATCAACGGTTTCAATGGAGAGTTCTCCCACAAGGGATGGCCAACAGTCCTACTATCTGTCAATATTATGTTAGCCTAGCAATAGCACCTACTAGAAAACGATTCCCGAAATTGAGGATTTGCCACTATATGGACGATATCCTCTTGGTGGCTCCCGTGCAGGACATTCTGTCAAAAGCATTTCTATCTCTCAAAAAGGATCTTGAAGCCTATGGATTACATATAGCTAGTGAAAAGGTACAGGAAGGAGAGGTAGGTAATTTCCTTGGAACAACTATTACAACTCATATTATTAGACCTCAAAAATTACAAATTAGAACGGATACATTGCAGACATTAAATGATTTTCAAAAGTTATTAGGAGATATAAATTGGATTAGACCATATCTAAAGATTCCTACTCATGAACTGAGACCCCTATTTCAAATATTGGAAGGTGATTCACATATTTCTTCATTTAGAGCTTTAACTCCAGCTGCACGAGTAGCTATTTTTAAAGTAGAGCAAGCATTACAGTCTGCACAGTTATGTAAAATAGTCCCTAGACAACCTATTTTATTGTGTATTCTTACTACGCCAGAAACTCCTACAGGAGTCTTATGGCAACACGGTCCTTTGCTTTGGATACATTCCCATTCTTCTCCTAAAAAATGCATAGAGCATTATCCTACTATGGTAGCCACCCTTGCTCTTCAAGGTATAAAGTTATCTTTGATGCATTTCGGTGTGGCACCTGATACTTTGATAACCCCTTATAACTCTGAACAGGTACGTATTTTAACTGCTACTACTGATAATTGGGCTATACTTATATGTGCTTTCTCTGGCAAATTAGATAATCATTTGCCCAGAGATCCGTTATTGCATTTTGTTTCGCTACATCCTATTATATTTCCAAAGATTACCTCGCAATCACCTATTGTTGGTGCTTTAGATATCTATACTGATGGCTCTAAAACGGGTCTTGGAGCTTATGTTATTCAGGGACAGCAACCAGTTACTGTACAATTTGAACCAAATACTGCTCAAATAGTAGAATGTCAAATTGTGTGTCATGTATTTGCACTTTTCAGTGAATCCTTTAATCTAATTTCTGATTCTCAATATGTAGTTAATGCTGTTAAAAATTTAGAAGTAACAGGTCTTATTAAGGATACTAGTCCTGTTACTGTACATTTATCACAGCTACAACGTTTAATTTGGTCTCAAACTAACCCATTTTTTATTCAACATATTAGAGCTCATTCTATGCTTTCTGGTCCCATGGCTGTTGGCAATGATCTTGCTGACAAAGCCACCAGAGCCTTTTTTTTATTCTCTTCCGATACATTGTCTAAGGCTCGTGATTTTCATAATTTGTATCATGTATCTTCTGCAGTATTACACAAAAAATTTCATATCTCTCGGGCCATGGCACGTGACATTGTAGTTAACTGTCCTGCTT
This sequence comes from Jaculus jaculus, assembly GCF_020740685.1. Lineage (NCBI taxonomy): Eukaryota > Metazoa > Chordata > Mammalia > Rodentia > Dipodidae > Jaculus > Jaculus jaculus. The sequence continues at coordinate 27,121,277 of NC_059115.1, forward strand.
GCGTCCCTTTCTTACATTCTCCTCATGTTGGTATTAATCCCCGAGGACTACGTTCAGGAGAAATTTGGCAAATGGATGTTACTCATATCTCATCTTTTGGTAAATTACAATATGTACATGTATCTATTGATACTTGTTCAGGTATTGTTCATACTTCTCCCCTTGCTGGTGAACGTACTCACCATGTTATCACTCACTGTCTGGAGGCCTGGGCAGCTTGGGGTAAGCCCCAGGCATTGAAGACGGATAATGGCCCTGCTTATACTGCTAAAAGTTTTCGCCACTTTTGTGATGCTATGGGAGTAGTTCATACTACTGGCCTTCCTTATAATCCACAAGGGCAGGGCATTGTTGAACGAGCCCATCGTTCTCTTAAGGAATGCTTACAAAAACAAAAAAGGGGAATAGGCCAAGGCCACACCCCAAAGAATAAATTATCTCTAGTACTTTTTACTTTGAATTTTCTGACAATTGATGCTGCGGGTCTGACGGCAGCTGATCGTCATGTGACCCAATCCCCTCCTTGTTACGAAGATGCAAAATGGAAGGATGTACTTGAAAATGTCTGGAAAGGCCCGGATCCAGTTATAGCCAGATCCAGGGGAGCTGTTTGTGTTTTTCCACAGGGCCAAGCTGATCCTATCTGGGTGCCAGAGCGGTTGACTCGAATCGTGCGTCATGAGACAACAAGGAATGACAACCTCCGCATTACTACTGATGATCCTGAGCCTGTTCCTGCCGATGATGATAAAGGGAATTAAGATACAGTTTTGGGCTGTGGCCAGAACATGGCCTGTCCCTATGCCAGTTCATTCATATTCTAGTGTCTTACCTACTCTATTTTCCACATCTTGCCAAGGGGAAATGCCTTGCATCAGGGATCCTATGCAAACACCAACAATTTATAATCAAACTTCTTTTCATCTGAATGGCACTTTGTGTTTTTTCCAGGGTAATAAGAACCTAGCTCCCCCATGTATTGTATTACAAAAACAAAATCTTAGTGCTTGGCAGGACCCATTAGAAAAGTCTAAAGTTGATATGAGTATAATACTTACAACTTTAACTCAGATTACTAAGAAAAAACAAAATGGGTCAGGAGAGGGAGGTAATGTTACAAATGTTAATATTACCACATTATTGATACAGAGTGAAGTGACTGTCCCTTCTAGACAGCCCAATCTTAAGATATATGCTAGTAATGTAAAAGGTGCTCCCTGGTGTGAACCTAATTATGCATTTCCTCCGATTTTTACTCCATGTCAGAGTTCAGATAAAATCCAGAAACAGATCTTACAGGGGTTTCAAATGACCCCTCCATTAAGGCGTTACCAATTTAAAAGTAAAGGAGATGATACTCTTAGTAATAGTGCTGGTTGGCCCTGATATAAATGGCTTCTGTCCAATGAGGCCGGTGCTATGGCAGATGTGTCAGCTTTAGCAGGATTATTGGGAACTAAACATGCATTATGGAATGTTTCAGCAGTTAGAGTTAATATAAATGATAAAATTTATATTAAAGACATAAATAAAAATCACCAATGGATTAATAGTAGCTTTAATCCAGCCTCAATTTGTGTACAAGCTCCATTCTTTTTTCTGACAACAAATGTTAGCACTAACATCTCTTTGATAGATTGTAGAAATATCACATGTTGGCTTGCAGAGTGCTGGAATGCTAGAGTTAATCTAGCTTTAATAGTAAAATTACCTACTTTTGTCCCCATTCCAGTAGAGGCGGATCCAAATACCTTTCCTTTAGTAGGACTTATTCGTCATAAAAGAGATTTTGGTATTACTACAACAATCATTTCCGCCATCGTCATTTCAGCTGCAGCAGCAACTACTGCTGCTATTGCCATGACATCTCAGGCCCAAACTGTGGAAGTTGTTAATAATATAGTAGAAAAGACTTCTACAGCATTAGAAGCACAAGAAGCAATTAATACACACCTTCTTGCTGGTATTCATCTAGTCAATCAAAGAGTAGATTTGGTACAAAATCAAGTAGAGGAATTATATAAAATAATACAACTTGGATGTGTGTCTCAGTATCAACATTTGTGTATTACTCCTTTGCAATTTAATTTTACTGCTTCTTTTAATCAGAGTCACAAGCTAGCTGAATTTTTGGCAGGAAACTGGACGCGTGAAGGAGAGCAGCTATCTCGGAAGTTACTGTTCCAGATTGTACAGCTGAATGGAACTCATTTAGAGCCAATCTCTTTGGGAGATTTTACTTCTTGGTTATCTTCTGCATTTTCTTTCTTTAAGGAATGGGTGGGGGTGGCTATGTTCGGAGCAGCCCTTTTGTGTGGTATGGTGTTCTGTCTCTGGCTTATCTGTCGAATCAGACGACAACGTCACCAGGATAACATAAAGATTGTTCAGGCACTTATGGCCTTGGATCAAGAAGCATCTCCACAAGTGTGGCTGGCAAGCCTGCAAAATGGTTAGTTCCACCCTGTTTACTGTAAGGCCTTTGCACACCAAGTGACCTTGTTGTCATTGCACCTTGGAAGGCTTACATTCCTGCATGAGCAGCCTTTGCACCCTGAAGGAATTTTTCCATTGCACTCGGGAAGGTGCTGAAGCAGGCTTTTGGTCTTGGGCTCTACCCTTGATCGGACTGGCCATCATGAGGGCCGGTCCTGGATCGGGTATCCTGAGGTTCAAAACAATTTAAAAAAGGGGGAACTGTGGGAAGCCATGCTGGCTTTATCAGGCTTTGCTGTGTCAGCTACTGTGGGAAACCTTGCTGGCTTTATCAGGCTTTGCTGTGTCAGCTTGTTTACTGCTTTTGTATCCTAATTGTCTGTGCATGAGCACATGATGTTATCCTAACATGGCTGCTCACCTATCCCGATTGGGTGATGCATAGTCAACTGATGAGACCTAAGCCAATCAGACGACACTGCACAATCATCTGACCACTAGTATATAAGCTTGGGGCTCTGTAGGGTCAGGGTCCTTCTCTCTTTCAGTCTGGAGCTCCCAATAAAGTGTGCTTGAGAAGAATCCTGTTGTTGTTGTTCTTCCTGCTGGCGGGAGGGGCACAACAATGCAGGAAGGAACATAAGATTATATCAGGCTTAATTTCCTCAAATGGGCCCACTGAGCAGATATTTTAGACTTAACACTGCAGCTTGTGCAGTTGGAAGAGGTGCCAAGAGTTTATATGATTGGTTGGCTGAAGTATGGATCCAAAGATGGCCTACTGTGAATGAGTCTGAGCTGCCTAATATCCCTTGGCTTAATGTTGATGAAAGGATCAAAAGGCTCAGAGAACTTGGAATGCTGAAGTGGACTTGCCATGTAAACTCATCTTTAACCCCACAATGGGAGCATCCAGAAGATGTGCCCTTCACTAAGACTATAAGAAACAGATTTGTGAGGGGAGGACCAGCATACTTAAAGTCCCCCATCTCTGGCCTTTATGTGAAGAAGACATCTCAGTGGAAGCTGAAGTTGTTGCATTAGGTGACTTAGATGCAATAGCCCTAAGTGGATCTTGGGGTAACAAGGGTCAAGTGGCAGTATGGAACCGCCAAAGGTGAGGTGAGTGTGTTTTTCATAATAGACAGTGTAGGCAAAATAATGCACAACTCCTATGGACCTTTGGCACTGGCTGATTAATCATGGTGTTCCCAGAAGTCAAATAGATAAGAAGCTTACTGAGTTCCTGCTTAATCTGTATAAGCAGAAATGTTCCAGATCAAAGGAACATAAAGCCACATTAATTATAGCAACATAGAATCAAGGCCTCTTACTCAGTTTCCAGACTTGAGCCAATTCACAGATCCTGAGCCTCTTGATTGAAGAGGTGCCTGGGCCTCCTCAAGGAAGGACCCTGCTAAAACCCCCAAAAGTTTCAATATGGAACTTACTCTTTTCCTTCCTCAGAGGAACCTGTGGCCTTTTGCTAGGGTAACTGTATGCTGGGGGAAAGGAAATAATCAGACCCTTTGGGGTATACTGGCTCTGAATTGACATTGATTCCAGGAAACCCTGAAAGCATCATGACCCTCCAGTTAAAGTAAGTACTTAAGGAGGTCAGGTGACCAATGGAGTTCTGACACACTCTCCTGTTACTATTGTCCACCTTATGTTGGCCAGGGGATGAGGTCCACCTTCTGCTCATGGCATCATTTTCCCCTGCCATCATGGAATTTCCCCTTGAGTCTCCAAGCCAAAATAAATCCTTTTCTTCCCTTCTGCTCTTGGTCAGGTGATTTCTGCCAGCAATGAGAACCTGATGGCAAAAACATCCAAGTTAACAATTCCTTCTTTCTTACAGGCAGCACCCCTGTTTCCTTACCTACTACCTATATTATTAATTTAAATCTTAGATATAATATTCATGACACCTACAAATGTCATGCCACATACAAGAAAATTCATGCATAGATATTATCCAGATTACAAAGACTAATAGGTTTAATATGACCCAGAGTTTCTTTCCTAATGGCTCAGATAATTATCACTCTCCTGAAGAGCTATCACCTTACCTGTTAATTAAAGCCATGTAAAACCACAGCCTACTATGTACATAAGGTACAAAATCAAATGAAGAAACAAAAGCTGAGGTTCTCAAAAGCCAACATCTTGTGACTAGAACTTCAATATTAGGCAGCTGCAATGGTGAAGAAATAAATGGTACCAATCCAGAGTCAATAATATTTTGGGCCATATTAGCCTTTTTAATGGCCAATATTATTTTTCTTCATGTGACCTGCATCTCTCTGTGGCTATAATAAACACAGCCCTGGTTATAAAACTTAGAGATTAGACCTAGAGATGTTTACTGGGTACCCAAGTCTTTAATCCCAGTGCTCAGTACATGAGACATGAGGATCCCTCTAGGGCTTTCTGGCTAGCTTATCTTGCCCAGTTGATGAGCTCTGAGTTTGGTGAAAGACACTATCTCAAAAAGTAATGTGGACAGTGATTGAGTAAAATAAAACCCAACATACCCTAACCATCACACTCACACACATGTACACATTAATTCATAGGTATATGTATTTACACAAGTGTGCCTATATGCATACAAATATGCATACACACATGCTTTCATATCACACACTGAAAAAATTGATGATACATATTGATAGGTAACAATTTTAAATGATAGCCTCACTTATTGGCAGTTATATCCACATTTCTCAACAACACATTACAAAGTTTTTATAACAGATATAATTGCATATCAATAACATATCTTAAAAATTTTTTGGTAAGAAAATTGAAGTTGAAGAAATGCTAGATACAATATGCACATTTAATTTAATTTATATTTGCTTTATGATATCCCACTAAGATTGAGTGAAGGTCACAAATCTATGCTGAAATTCAGGTAAGACCTCAGCTTTGGCTAAGTCATGAACCTAAATGACAACTGCAGGTAGTTGAGGACCAAGACTTTGAAATGCCAGGTGGCTGTTGTTGCTGTACAAACAAGGCTATGAGAGTCTCCTTTTTGGAGATGATATTGCTTGGAATGACAATAGAGTCACAATCCAATCTGAACTCAGAATTGGTCCACTGATCCTTGCAGCCAAACTCCATTGGAAGACAGCCCTTTTCAGACCCTTTTTATTCAACACAATGTACACCTTCAGTTGATTCAGGCTTTATTGATGGTACTGTGAACATGTAGGCAATCCAAAAATCCATTTCTGGGTTTTTGTTACCATCTTAAGTTTCACTTTAAAAAATCATTAAATAAATTTTATCTTGTGGTTAGGACAGAATTTTCTGAAATGGCCCTAAACACACCTTTGGCATCTGGTACTACAGATCTATATGAAACAGTATCTTTAGTACTAACCTGTAAAGTCAAAATATTGATTAACTTGGTAAAACATTGAAGATGCTCTACATTGTGCAGTATCAAATATTTAACCAAGTTTAATTCTTTAATTGAAGATAAATAAGGACATTCATTGGGTTAGCAGGAAATTTGCTTTCATCTTTAATAAATAGTAAAACTATATATGTATACAAAATAATTGTTTTAAAATAAATTCACTTATGATATATTATTAGCAAATTTTGATGCATATAACTACTTTAAATACTAATACCCTCAGGATTGGATAAAAGTGTTTCAGGTGAAAAGAGGTTGTGACTGACGAAGTTTAGGAAGCCCTGTATAGATTTCATCATAAAGTGTAAGACAAAAAAAATGAGTGCAGGGCTGGAGAGATGGCTTAGCGGTTAAGCGCTTGCCTGTGAAGCCTAAGGACCCCGGTTCAAGGCTCGGTTCCCCAGGTCCCACGTTAGCCAGATGCACAAGGGGGCGCACGCGTCTGGAGTTCGTTTGCAGTGGCTGGAAGCCCTGGCGCGCCCATTCTCTCTCTCTCCCTCTATCTGTCTTTCTCTCTGTGTCTGTCGCTCTCAAATAAATAAATAAATAATTTAAAAAAAAAATGAGTGCAAATTAAATTGTGGCTGGTGGTGATTAATGCTATTAATAAAAACAAAGTAGGAAAGGGAATATGAAACTGTGCCTATTTTCAAAATTTATGAGTAAAGATGTAATGGATCTGAAGAAACATCCTTAAAATGTAGAAGAACAAGCATGTTAACAGAGGGAAAATTATAAGCCCAATTCAAATATAATGCATTCTTGGTGTTTCAACAAAATAGTAAAAGGCCAGAAGAGTGAAGGGAGCAGAAGTCAGAGAGTAATGGTTCCAGTTCACAAAAGGACTTACAGACCATTTTAAGTCATGAGTGAACTGTGAAGTATTTCTGCATAATAGTGACTTGATTTTTTTTTAGGGGGGGGGTCATCAGTGTTCTGTCAACAAAGCATTCTTGGTTAATTTGTGAAACAAAGCATCACCAGATAGGTGTTACAGCAGTAAGGTGAAGATGGACCATGATGTTTTAGGTCAGGGGAAATGGTCATGGGAAATGGATATGTGAAGGAGAGGACCAGCTTGAGTTGCTGATGGATTGCATTTGAAGGGTGTGAGAAAATAGACACAGATGATGCTGAAAGTTTCAACCTGGCCAACCAGAAAAAAAATACAAGTTCCACCTTTAAATTGAGACATTTCATCTTCTATAGGTAGATGGAGTAAAAAATAATAGATCAGAAAAACCTCATAGGCTTAGGAGTTGGCATTTTTTTCTCCCAAATATTTTGGGATTATAGGCCAAGTTGCAGCTGTTCAACCCTGCTGGTTCATGTGAAAGCAGCCAGTTGGGGCTTGAATGAGGGAGTGTGGCTGGTTGTGCTTTTAATTTGATCCCTACATTGAACTATATGTGTTACTTTTTCTTTTTGAGAAAACATATTTTTTAAGTCCAGGTAATTTTGATTTTCTAAAAAGACGATGGCCAATTTAAGTTCTTAAGCAAAAGAGGATTGCTTCAGCAGGTGTTACAATGACATTAATTCATCGAAACTTGCTGTTAGAGCATTTTTCATTCATTGGCTTACAGTGAAACTTATGGGCTTTGGGAGATTTTAAGGGGGGGTCATGAAGGGGTCTGCAAATTAGATGGAAATTTACATGAAATACATTTCATGTTATTGCTGTACAAATCATGTTGGTAAAACACATTGCTATTTTAATGCTGTTTTTGTAAATTTAAAAGATATGTCTTGAAATGATTTTTTTTTTCCTTAATGTTAGTTGGGGTATAAGATTGCCATGACCTAGCTATTATTTATCCCTGTATAATATTTATTTTTTTAAACCTCTGTCTCTTCTCAATAATAAGCCAATTTTATGGAACTTGTCTTTTGCTGTATAAAGAATAGAGGGACATTCATTATGTAAAGAGAATCAAGTCAGCTAATAGACGTCTTACTATTACATTCTTAAGACAATGCTGAAAAACGAAACTTAATCAGTGTACTTAACAAGTGGAAAGGTCTATGTTGTCTGATTTATGTAAAGACATTCTTTTGTAAATCTTAAAGGAGCTGTGATGGAAGATCATAATCTTTTCCTCCTGAACACTTCCATCTTATCAAGTGGCTAATATGATGGTTTTAAAAGTTTAGTAGTTGATAAAGGATTTAGGCACAGATACAAATATATCTACCACTTACTACCATATTATTTTAAATACAAGTGACCATGTATACTATCTTGCTTGAAGTTTTTGACTAAAGAAGCAATATTTGTCATTTGTAAATTTTCTTGTTCTAAAGAAAGCAATTATGTTCTATAGATAAATTTATGTAAATAAAAGTTATTTTATACAAAAAAAAAAGAAATAATAGATCAATATAAGAAATATCTCTTCAGCCTCCAAGTAGACAGTTGTACCCCAAATTGGGATTCAAGAGAAATAGACATTAGAAAGTTCCTGGAACAGAGATGGTATGTAAAACCATGCATTTATCTGGATACTATTCCCTGGAAAGCAAGGCTATAAATAAAGCTTGTTTAGTGGGCTGAAGGATGAGCAAGAACAACAAAGTCAACTGTAAAATGACAGCTCTGAAGGAAAGCATGTAAGGTGACTTAGTAGGAAGAAGAAATGATCCAGTGTTAGCATCAGGTGCTAATAATACAATACAAATCTGATGAACTGAGGACTAAGTATTAAATTAGCAACATGGAAGCCCATGGTGCATAAAACAGGAACAATATTTGTAGAGATGTGTGACAAAAATATGTTGAATTCAAGAAAGAAAAGGAGAAAAGAATTTAAAGGGTGAAAAGGTAGATAATCCTTTGAAAAATTTTACTGCAAAGGAAGACAAGGAAATAGTTAAAGCTAAGATCCTCTAGAAGTTTTACAAGAGAAAACAATATTTTATGGGACTTGAAAGATAGCTCAGCAGTTAAAAGTACTTGCTTGCAAAGTCAGATAGTCTGGACTCATTTTCCCAGTACCTACATAAAGCCAGATGCACAAAGAGGAGCATGCAACTGGAATTTGTTTGCAATGGCAGGAAGTCCTGGTATGCCAAGTCTATCTCTCTGTATATCTAAATAAATAAATAAAATATTTTTAAAAGAAAAAGAAATTACTCATAATAGACTAAATTGATAAAGTAGGAAAGAAATAGACTGATTATTGGTTGCATTCTTGAGTAGACATTAACACTGGACAACAGAGTGCTTGGCTCTTTGAACATGATCTCAGGAAAATTACCATTGACTTATTCAGGGACTTCTCAGAGGACTAATGTAAGATAATGGCAAAAAATGATTCATGTCCACTTTCAATGTATGTTCAGCTACTCATGAGTATTTTTGCTGAGTAAAGCAATGTATATGCCTTTATTTGCCTAAAAGGCTACAGTTAATTATGCAGATGTATGACTCAATAGTATATGGGAAACTACTGGGTTTGGAGACTTACATTGAAGAGAATCATCAAATTAGGAAACTCTTCTGTGTTTTTCAAGGTAGCTGACCTGGAGTTCACTATGTAGTCTCAGGAGGGCCTCAAACTCAGAGATCGTCTTACATCAGCTTTCTAAATGCTGGGATTAAAGGCATGTGCCACCATGCCTGGCAGGAAACTCTTGCTAAATTTTGAGCTGCAATCCTTGAGCTCTTGACTTCTAGGATATATGCTTTTTATTATATTTCAGTTTTCATGTACTCTGTTTAATCTGCTCCAGGTCAGTGCTTTTACAAATATTGTGTACTCTCAAGTAATACAGGCACTCTGCAATGTTGGCCATTCTTCTTTAATCAGGTATCTGCTTGTTGGCATACCTTCTGATGTTTAATTCTTGGGTGTTACTCAGGATCTAGGTTTAATTTAACCCATCTCTTTCGTTTCCTTTATTTTTGTCACCCCATTTACATTATTGTGGCCTGATATAGCAATTCATTCTTTTGATGGTGTTTTAAGCTGAAGCTCTTATTACTTATCTTGGAGTGATAGTCATGTTGGAATAATGTTATCTTTAAGTAATTGTTGGCATTAACTCATCTAATCCTCCTAAACATTCTGTGAATTGCTAAGGGCTGCACCCTTACAGCACAGGAGAAAACTGAGTGTCAGCATACCTATCAGATATGCCTAAATTCTGATGCAAGCCATCAGTCTCAACCTGGTAATATCTCATCTCTGGTCCAAAAGTTGGCTTTTAGCACTCTCTGGCAGTGACCAAAAACTAAATGAAAGCAGTTATGATAAAGACAAGGCAATAAGAGCCTTAGAATATGGTTCTGGAATGATTGCAATCAAAGCTAATTCTGTGTTATAAGAGTTTGGTTTTCCAGAAACCCTCAACTGAGCAGCTCCACAATGCTTCACGGGAGGGTTTAGCATTTTTCTAAGGAGGATGGGAGCTGCACTAAACCACAAAGCACCTTCCTTAGAGGCAGGGCGGTGCTGGGTTAGGTCCTATAGCCCAAAGATAACTCCCTGATGCCAGTGAGACACATTCCTGCCAAAGGGTGTGCGTGTGTTTTGTGTGTGTGTGTTTGTGTGTGTGTGTGTGTGTGTGTGTGTGTGTAAGAGAACTCAAGAGCCACAAACCACTTCTCATGGGAACAGTTTCATTTTACAGATATCTTTTTGAAAATCAGACTTCAAAATGATATTTGGATGGTGGACATTCCTAAACTATCAGATAAAGGTGATAGTTCTGCAAGCAGAGAGCAAACAGTTGATCCTCACAGAAATGGCTCCAGAACGCTCAAATGACAATAATGTGTACTGATTAGGATTTTCATAGAGCCATGGTGATGAAGGGTTATTGTAATTTAGCTTAAAAACAAACATTAAACACTTGACTTTTTAAGGTCATAATTATTGATATACCTAAGAGATATCAAGATACCCATTTTATCCTCAGCATCACTATGGTTGCAATGAGACCATAAAAAAATTCACTGAATAAAAATGGTCTTGTCCCATTGATGGAAGGATAATATTCTTCCCTGGCAGTTAAGTACATCTCAAGGTAGATCTATGGGTCCAACTACTGGGGAGTAGTTTGCATCCCCCAAAGTTTTGTACATGTCCAAAGAAAATATGCCATGGAACACATTTTTCCAGACCAAGGATCAGCTGCAAAAAGTCCAGTAAAATTTACCTGGCAGTGTTGAGGTAACTCTGATCAGTTGATCACAAGACAGTTGAAAAGGATCCTTCCTTGGGTAAGAGGTATCTCAAAGATGTGTGCTTTCCTGATAGAGTTTTCAAACACTTTTAAAAGTACAAGTGTCATTTGTGTTTCTTCTCTTCTGCACTGATCAATACATTAGCCCTCTCGGTGATTTCTAGATTTATTATTTATTTTCTTTGGTGTTTAATACCTACCATTATTTGTAAATTCTGGCTATAATCTCCCGGCCTGAAGTGTAACTGGCAAAGGTTTTCCTTGCATTCTGTGGGCGGTTGGTTCACTTTGCTCATGGCTTCTTTTGCTCTATAGAAACTTCTAAATTTAATTTGTTAATTATTAGAACAATTTCCTGTGTTATTAGGATCCTGTCCAGAAGGTTCCTACCTATATCTTGAAATATGTTCTGTATTTTTCCTCTAGAAGGTTTAGATGAAGGTCTTTGGTCTATGTTTGAATTGGTATTTGTACAGGGTGAGAGAAATGGAACCAGTATCATTCTTATGCAGATGGATATCCAGTTTTCCAGAACAATTTGTTAAACAAATTTTCTTTCTTTCCAACAAATGTTCAAAGGTAACATTGCCAAAGTAATATGGATTTGTTTCTGGTCATCTATTCTATTCCATTGTTCATATGTCTGCTTTGGTGCCAGTACCATGCTGTCTTTATCACTATTGCTTTGTAGTGTACTTTAAGATCAGATATTGTAATGCCTCCAGCAGTGTTCTCTGTCCTACTGATTTCTTTAGTTATTTGTGGTCTTTTGTGATGTCATATGAATTCTTGGATTAGTTTTTCCACATCAGTGAGAAATGTCATTAGAATTTTGATGGGGATTGCATTGAATATGTAGATTAGTTTGGGGAAGAAAGCCATTTTCACAATGTTAATTTTGCAAATCCATGAACATGGACATTCTTTCCATCATGTAGTGTCCTTTTTAATTTCTCTTTTTAGTGTCTTGAAGTTTTCATTCTGAAGGTCTTTCACATTTTTGAGTAGAGTTATTCCTAGGTGTTTAATTTTCTGTAGCTACTGTGAGTTTAATTTTTTTTTTTCTCAATTTCTTTCTCCACAAAGTTATGGAGCTCATATGGAGTATATGAAAGCTGCTAATTTTTGTGTATTAATTCTTAATCTTGTAAATTTGATATTTATTTAAGAATTTTCCAAATGATTGAGATGGGGAGGGGATATGATGGAGAATGGAATTTCAAAGGGGAAAGTGGGGGGGGGGCAGGAAGGGTATTACCATGGAATATTTTTATAATCATGGAAAATGTTAACAAAAATTGAGAAAAACAATAAAATTATTGATCCTATAAAAAAAGAATTTTCCTACAGATTCTTCTGGTCCTTTTAAGTATAGAATTATTTCATCTAAAAATAAAATAATTTGACTTTTTCATTTCCTATTTTAGGAATATTGAACAAAAATTGCAAGAGTGGACATCCTTGACTCATTTCTGATTTTAGAGGAAATGATCTTTTTTCTTCTTCATTTAGCATACTGTTGGCTGTGGGTTTTTCATATCCAACCTTTGTAATTTTGAGACATGTTCCATGTGTTCCAACTTTCTCTAAGATTTTCATCGTAAAGCCATGTTGAATTTTGTCAAATGCATTTTCTGCAATGAGTGAGATGATAATGTGATTTCTGTAGTTAGGTTTACTTATATGGTGGGTTACATTTCTTGATTTATGTATGTAAAACCCATGCCCAATATGAACCCTACTTGGTTATGATTGATAATGTTCATAATGTATTCTTGAGTTCATTTTGCAAGAATCTCATTGAGAGTTTCTGCAACTGTATCACCAGGGAAATAGTTCTGTAGTTTTCTTTTGTTTAGAATTCAGGATAATAATAGCATCATAGAACAAATTTGGATGTGTTTCTTCCTTCTGTATTGTGGGACACCTTGAGGAGAGCTGGTATTAGGGTATCTATAAAAGTCTGATAGAGAGTTGTGTTCTTCACTCTTGGGAGTCAGGTGGTCTTACCAAGATGGATCTCTTCAGCCCTTCAGGGAGGCTGCATGTAGTGTAGCTTTTTCCAGAATTCTGTCAGCTGATCTATAGGGAAGAGATCTTCATCTCAGCTCCAGCAAGATTTCTCAGTGACCTTGCAGTCCAAGCATGTGGAATCACCAGGAATAAGGTCTTACCATCTATTCCTGAAGCCTGGCAATACAGGATGGCATACACAAAGAGCCAAAAGGATGCCCTCCATGCATGGTTTGAACACAACCCATATCCTGATGCTGAGACCTGGAAACAACTAGCCAAATGTACTGGTGTTCCAACCCTGAAACTTCAGCTTACTGGCCTCTGCTGCTGAGTTTTATTCCTACTCACAAAGTCAGAGGGATTTACTTTGGATGCCACAAGGATGGTCATATGGAAATGCTCCTACTTGGTTTCTTAACCAGAGAGCCAAACAGAAAATTGAAATCTAAATGTTCTTTAGGAAAACAGCAAACACAGGAACAAGTCCAGTCTCAGCTGGTGACTCAAGAATACTTCTCAACAAATGCCAGAAACACCAGGCACTCCTCACAAGAACTCAAATACAGACCCTACTTCAAGTCTTTGAGAGTAACAGATTCCCTGATACTGCTACTAGGCAAGTACTGGCTGGACAAACAGGCATTGAGGAATCAAGAATTCAAATATGATTTGAGAAACAAAGATCTTTATGTACCGAACAAGAAAGAGAGCCAGAGAATTTCCTAACACATGGTACAAATGTGAGACTACATCTGGCTGCTCAGCAGCACCAAATCAATCTAGTAGCTTACCCAGTGAGTTATCCTCCTCTTTCCAATTCCTCCTGCAGCCATCAGACTTTTCAGTTTTTACCTCTTGCATCCTATGTGATCTTTATTCCTTGGGGAATCATTAAGGGTCTCTAAGAATCATGTACCCAGTGTCATGATCATACAGCCCACACAAGCTGTGCAGAGAGAAGGGAATCCTGATCCTCCTCTGACTTCTGGGAGTCGCTTGCCAGAGCAGCCAACTCCAGGAGAGGGTTTTTCAGATACCAAGACTCCTTTGCATTCTCAGCCTGATGCTGAGCATAAGAAACAACAATCTGAAGACCTGAGCTGCACTGACATCTTCTACATTATGCAGTGGTGGGAGAAGGACCACCTGGCTCTGATTGCAGAATGGGAACCTCTCAAAGGGGCATACACTGACTCATTCATGCACCAACAGCAGGAACTGTCAGCCAGAGAGCCATATTTCATCCACTGAGCCAACAGCAACATGGTCTAGATGAAGTCCTGCCAGCACAGATTCAGTGAAACAAGATGACTTCTTGTAAAGCCTGCTGGCCCAGGTTCAGTTCACTGACACCCACATAAAGCCAGAAGCAAGTATACATGAAGACATCCTGGTGCACCCTTGTGGTTACTTAACCAGATACATACATACATGCATACATGGATGGATGCATCAAAGGAACAAGAAAGCTTTTCTGAATCCTGATGCACAGGAAGACCTCCCAGGACCCCAACAGCCCCCCCCCCGCCCATAAGAAATATTGTCAGACTCCATTACCTGTAAGGTTTACCACAGCCTTATCATCCCAAGAGCTCATTTCTTTTTTTCTTTTCTTTTTCTGTGCATCCATAAATTATCTCATGGATATCCATGTTAGTTCCACCTTGGAGTTACCATCAGAATTTCTGTGAATGTGAAAAAAAAAAGTTTGATAGAATTCACCAATGAATTCACCTAGTACCAGGATTTTCTTTATGTGGAAATTTTAATTACAGCATCAGTCACATTATTTGTCATGGGTCTGCTTAAGTTATTGATGTCATCAAGTTTTAACTTTGGAAGTTAAGTACATTTAGAAATGTGTGAATTTCCTCTAGGTTTTCCAGTGTTTTGGAATATAAATTTTCAAAAAGTTACCTAATGTTGCTTTGGATTTAATTTGGGTCTATTGTAACAACTGCTTTTGTCTCTGATTTTGTTAATTTAAGTACTCTTTGTTAGTTTTCATAAAGGTTTATTAATATTACTTTTTTCAAAGAACCAACTCTATATTTAAGTAATTCTGTTTTTTTTTATAGTTTGTTTCATTAATTGCAGCCCTGATCTTAATTATTACTTTCTATCTACTGGGTTTGTTGTTGATTGTCTAAAGCCATGAGGCAGATTATTAGATTGTTTGAGATCTCTATATTTCTTCAAATGGTTCCTAATAGTTATAAACTTTCCCCTTATGACTGTCTTAACTGCATCACAGATGACACAGTAGGTTATATTATGACTTGCATTATTTATAAGAATTTTTTTAGTTTCTTCTTTGATTTCTTCAATAATGCATTGTTCATTCAAAAGTGTACTGTTCAATCTTCCAGAATTTGTACAATTTCTGCATTCTTTCATGATGTTAATTTTGAGTTTTATTCTACTGTGGTCTGATAGGATACAAAGGATTTATTCATTGTTTTTCATATTTGTTAGGGTTTGTTTTGTGGCCTATTGTGTGATCAATTTTGGAGAAGGTTCACGTGCCACTGGGAAGAATGTGCTTTCTCTCTCTATTAGATGGAATATTCTGTATATACCTGTTAGGTGCGATTTTTCTGTGGTGTAATTTAGCTCTAAATTATTATTATTATTGCAGATTTTAGTGAAGATGACTTATCTATATATGAGTAAGGTATTGAAGTCTCCATTATTACTGTGTTTGGACCTTTGCAAATACTCATGCTTCTTATTCTTTGTTTCATGAAATTAGGACTTCCACTATTTGGTGCATAAATATTTACAACTATGTTTTCTAGATGAACTATTCCTCTTATTATTAGGCAATGCCCCTTTTGTCTTTATTTGCTATAAGGATAACTATGCTTGTTTGTTTAAAGCTTCCATTTGCTTGGTAGTTTTATTTCCATCCTTTGATACTTCATTTTTGAGTAACTTTTTTTTTTTTTTTTTTTTTGGTTTTTCAAGGTAGGGTTTCACTCTAGTGCAGGCTGACCTAGAATTTACTATGTTGTCTCAGGGTAGCCTTGAACTCATGGAAATCCTCCTACCTCTTCCTCCCAAGTGCTGGGATTAAAGGTGTACACCACCATGCCTGGCTGTTTTTTAGCATCTCTGATGGCTGGGGAGGAAGGGAATTTTAGAGATAGTAGATAGTTGGGTCTTACTTTCAAGTACTTTATTTTTTATTTGAGAGAGACAGAGGCAGCTAGAAGAAAACTGGGCACACCAGGGCCTCTAGCCATGGCAGATGAACTCCAGATGCATGTGAGTTTATTTGGTACTGGGAAATCAAACCTGGGTCCTTTGGCTTTTCAGGCAGATGCCTTAACCACTATGCCATTCCTCCAGCACCTTAAATATTTTTCTCTTTATGTGACTCTCTATGTATGATTGTCTTGACTTTGTCTTTCATCCTTAAAACTTGTTCCTCTATATGAGCTTATCTTTTATTAGTCCTTTCTGAAGGTGATGTGAGAGATAGGACTGAGTGGGATTAGAACTCTTATGGTAGTAGCTCTGAAGTAGTCTGTAGCTTTTGTCCATGTTGGCAAAGAACTGAAAGACAGATTCATTGAAGGGTATATTATGAGATTTATGTTAGTGAGAGTTGAGATAAAAGGGAAAATTAAAATCAATCACTCCCCTAACTCTTCCTAGCCTGACTGGGAAGAAGGAAGTGGGATCTGGGCCACCTCTGGGGGAAGAAGTCTCCAAGGGACTGGACTAACTCCTGTGGCTGAGGTCCATTTATATGAACCATGCATCCAAGTAGAATGAACCTCATCACCAGGTTCAAGTGTGTGTGTGGAACCTTATTGAGTGGTGACTCAGGAGGAACACTGACTCAGGAGGGCCCAGTCAAGGGGGCTAAGATTCTCAAACTGAGGAAGAAATGGGAAGCAGCTGCTGCTGCTATTGCTGCTGCTGAGGACAGATGAAAAGTTTGCTGCTTATAGCCACTTTGCATGAGACTGGATCCAGTTTGAGTTCTGTTCTTGCCAGGGCAGACAAGGTGACATCCATGTTTTAATAGACTAGTCCCTAGCTAATTATCTGCTAGAGAATGCTATCTTCCTCCTAATCCTAATCAAATGTTTTTTATTTGATTGATCATTGACTTCATTTCCATATTTTCTGTTAGATTCTTTTTCAGAATTTCAATTGACTTGCTGAATTTTACATCATATTTATGACTTTTTCCTCCAATTTACTTATTCACTTTGGATACTGTCTTGTCAAGTCCTATAATACATATTTTCAGGTCATTCATTTGCTTATTTGAGCTGTCTACATGGCCATTAATCATTTTTAGAAGTAGAGCTCTAAATTTTTTCTTGGATATTTCAACTCTCTCATTTTCTGCTCCCATTTTGGGGGAGTTGAGAGCTTGGGAGTGTGTTGTAATGATCTGTTGTCCCTTACATTTTATGTTTCATTGTTCTGTCTTGGGAATTTGTGGAGATGCCCTCCCCTGCTTTTCCTTTCCCCAACTTTGGTTTTAAAAATTCTTTTTCTTGTGTAAAATCTTTTAGTTTCACTCAGAAATGTGTTTCTATAGGTCTTAAGGGGGTAGGTCCAGTATTGAGTCACAGATTTGCTCTGAGTTTGTTCAGCTGTATGGTAACCTTTTAAGTTACTAGGGTGTTTCCTTTGGTTATCTTAACAATTAATATGTAACATTTTAGATATTAATACCAATATGCTGTTAGACTACTAGAGCATGAACATCCATAAACAAAAAAATCAACAGTATCTGTTGGGAGCTATGAACCAAACCTCGGCCATGTTGACAGAAACCACCATATAGCAAGTTAAGTTTCTATTTCCTCATCTAATGATATATTACCAGAAATGAATGAGCCATTACGCCTGGGTGATAGCCTCTCCTGGTGCTGCCGGTAATTGATGAAGAAACAAATAAATTGCATTTCGCCAGTAACCATGTGATCTCTGGCCTGAATATGACTCCTTCCCCCTACAGCCCTATAAAGCCTATGTGTAAAAATAAACTTCAAGACCTTGACAAATACCTAGCTTGGTCTCCTTCTTGTGTCTGTTTGCCTCCCCCCATTCAGGTTGGCTTCTCCTCGAGTCCTTGTTCAACTCCCTGGTGGCCGGGGCAAGTATCAGTATTAAAAATAAAGAATAAAGGAACTGGAAAAGCACAAAAAATAAGCCTAAAGTTTAAAAAAAATCTGAGAAAGGAAGAAGAAAGATATAAAGAAAGAAAGTTAATAGACATTAAAAATAGAAATATCAAACCTCAACAACAAAACATAACAGAAATCACAGGTCCTTTCTTCCTCCACTCAGGTTACTGTTTGTAATGTTAGCACCAAAAATCAGTCAGATGAAGTCTGTGTGTAGGTCTTTCAAGAAAATAAACCAAAAAATTTCTCTTAGCGAACCTTCTGTTAACTAAGCATGGTGGCTTATGCTGATAATCCCAGTAGTGCAGAGGCTGAGGTAGGGGGATTGCTGCTGAATTCAGATCCAGCCTGGGCCATTGTGAGACCCTGCCTCAACAACAAAAAAAAAAGAAAAATAAAAGAAATCCTTTTTGTCAGTTCTCTAGCTTGAGCTGCCTTGCCTCCTAGGCCAGGTGAAACCCAGCCTTCATTGATAATGAGATTAGTGCTCCCACATACAAGGCTTATTATGGGTTGGAGGAATGTGCATGTCTGTCCAGTGAAGCAACTTGTGTTAGATTGAAGTGTTGAGTTCCTGGCAATTGCAGGGGTGGGGATTTAGTCCCTGCTGATAGCAAGCACCTCTGGCTTTCCAAGTCCTCAACAGAGACCTGTCATTTGTTAGAAACAATAGAGCCCTGAGGCAATATTGGTGTGCCCTGAGGGGATTGGTGTTCTAGAAATCACAGACCTGGGAGCTAGAAACTCACTGAAGTCAGTCATTATAGCATCATCAGCATCTGGGAAGGGTCTTCAAGATGCTCCCTATCATCACCACAGTTCTGGGACTCCTCAGGGATGCTGGTCTTTGTTCAGAGGAGCTCCTGGTCAGATGCAGCTGAGTGAGATTGTCTTGGTTGTGCTCTAAGTGTGTTTTATACCAAGGAGGGAAGCAGAGTCTGGCCTCACATAACCAACTAAGGGCCCATGGAGACTGGTGCAGGCAGCTCTGCCTCCAGCTGGCTCTGGCTGGGTTGGACAAAAGAGCCAGCCAGTAGTCAGCTTCCTTCTCTCTTCACTTGGTAAGTGCTTAGAAAAAGAGATGTTCATTGTTTTTGACATAGGCCAAACACAGAATTTTAAGGATAATTAGAGTGCTATCTTACATCACAAAAGTTAGGATGCAGCACAACAGTAGGTTCTTCAAAACACAAATTTTATTCATGTACTTATTATTCCAATAAGACTTTCATAAAAAGCTAAAGCTGGAGTAATTTATAGGGATTATGTTTTGAAAATATTTTTATTTATTTGTAAGCAGAGAGAGAGAGAAGCAAGACAGAGGGAATGGGGCATGCCAGGGCCTCCAGCCACTACAAATGAACTTCAAATGTTTGTGCCATGTTGTGCATCTGGAGAATCAAACCCAGGTGGTTAGGCTTTGCAGGCCTTAACAGCTAAGCCATCTCTGCAACCCCTATAGGGATTATTTAAATAGTGCTGGAATGTCCTCCGTGGGATTAATACTAGTGCTGTGAGTGGTACTGCTCTTTGTACTTTCTACAGGAGAGAGTCTCATAGTGCAGGAAATTTTCAAAAGTGACTTTGACAACGAGTATGCCTCCTGACATGGGTGTCTACTGCCTCCTTCCCACTGTGAGACAGGTGAGGAAAGAAGGTTTAGAAGGGAGTTTGTTGTTCTAACAAGTCTCTGTGCTCAGTGCTCCTTCTTACCAGAAAAAAATTTAGTTTCCACTGCTATGTATTTCTAATTTAGTCCCTGGTGAAACCCATTTGTGTTTCAAGAATCTGAAGTTTGGGTTGTAATGAAACTGGAATTCTTGTATTTCAACCTCCTCCTTTGATCAGTGCAAAAATGAGGTAAAGAAAAAGTATGGTTCAAGGATGAAATCCAGGCTCTGAGAAAAGTATTGTAGCCATTTTTCACAGACACCCTAGTGAAACTGTTAAAATTGGGAATGACTTAAAGTTGCTGAAAGAAACTTTCCTGGGTGGCTGTATGAATCTATCTACTGTGATTGATAGGGTAGGTAGAATGGCATGATTGGGGCTGGTGTGTGTATGTGTGTGTATGCTTATTTTGTTTTTCCAAGGTAGGTTCTCGCTCTAGCTTAGGCTGACCTAGAATTCTGTAGTTGCAGGTGGGTCTTGAACTCACAGTGATCCTCCTCCCAAATACTGGGATTAAAGGCTTGCATCACCATGCCCAACTAGGAGATATTTTTGTAGAAAGGGAGTTTACTTGACTTCTGCATTGCTGTCCAAAGGCTAGATAAGCAAAGTTGTGGCAGGATGCTCCACTATCAAAGAATACATCTATTAACTTAATGTTAGCACTGCTAATCACAGTACCTGCTATTTGCTGTGGAAATCTTGCACTGTGGTCATATTATCTTTGCCAGTTTGTGTACCCCTCAGTTCATTCTTTTTTCAGATATACTAAGTAGTTGTATAAAAATTACACAGGGATATGAACAGAATTGAAATTCAAAAACATACAAAATCTTTTCTACATTGCTTTCTGTGACACCCATGAGAGGTTCATAGATGAAGTACAGAACTTGATTCCAGTTCCAGCCCTGTGAGGAGGGCTGCTGTGCCACTGACATGTGAACCATGGAGTAAAGCTCTCAATGAAGAATAGGGCTGAGAAAGTAGAGGAATTGTCTAGAATAGTTACTGGTAGAAGACTCTTAGGAAATCTTTCCCAGAGGATTCTTGTATTTGGGGAGAGTTGAAGAATGAGTGGGAATTGACCAGAGGAAGAAGAGAGCTAGTGAGGAATTGAGGCAAGAATAAAAGAGCTTCCCAGGATAGGCAAAGAGCCAGGCAGCAAAAACAAAGCTTCTTTGTGGAGTGTAGCATTAATGCCTAAAACATGAGCCTGTGTTTCCAGAGAGGACTTTGAGATAGGTTACTACTGAGGTGAGCACCAGATAGACTATCTACTCAGACTGATGATACTCAGCAGTACAGGTGAATGGAAAGGAACAGTTGATAGGAGCTGTGAACTTCTATTAGACAGCTGGGCCTGGCACCAGGAGTAGGTGGAGGAAGGCATCCCTGTCTGATATTTGCATGGTCCTTGTTGTCTAGACAATTGCCTTTCTACAATTGTCCTTCTATTTTTCCTTTTGTTCATCCTTTGCCCAACTTTCTTAGCACCATTGCTGTACTTTCCATTTGTATGTGCGCTCATCATCTCCAACTCAAAATTCAAGACTTCTCTAGTTCACTTCCAGAGAAGTCACTTATCTTAGGCTTCCAGTTCCTCATGTGTAAAATGGAGAGCTCTTTTAAGGAGTGTGGTGGGTAAAATTGAAGATGTGAAAATTCTAATGGGCCAAACAATTTTTTTTGTGTGATTTGTATTATAATTTGGAAATCATAGCTAAAAATAATGGTATTAGCTGGGAGTTTGTACATTTTGTGACTCCCTATGTGTAACTGAGAGGAAAATAATGATGCTATTTGCATTTAAATACAAGTCCAAATCCCTCCCCAAAGCAGTAACAGCCACTCCAAATGAATTATACATTTCCTAATTTTAAAAGGCTGTTTTATGGAAATGAGGTGATTTGTGCCGCATGGTATGTTCTTGTATCAGTGCAAATGCCAAAGGGTGTGATTTATCCAAAGTGCACCACCAGGGGGGGACATATGTAAAGACAATTTTTACATACCATTTTAAACACTCTGTAAATATAATACCTGTGACCCCCTATTCCCATAAGGAAGAATAAGTTGCCTTATGGGCATTTTATAATATTTTAGCATGAGGACAATGAATTTTTCACATTATCCACTGTGTTGTGGTGAATTCCTAACAATGGGAGCAGATTTGTATGCATAGCCCTGTTTAATTTTGACAGTGTGACTCTTATACTGGTTTTGTTGTTGCTGTTTCTAAAATCTGTATGTGTCAATCTAATTGATAGAAACAATTGCATCCACTTGAAGAATATTCTTTCATAAAAGTTGCCCTGTTGGTTTAGTGATTCAATGACAGTGACCTTCTTTTACAGCTATAGCTGACAGGAATAGCTGTCATTCTGCAATGCTATGAGTCTGAGGCCAAGAATATAATTCCTATAAAGTCAGCAGTAACTTTTGGCCCCTAGTCTTACATTCTATGCATATGTGGACTATAAGGGAGGTTGGGAATGGAGCAGAGCTGAAAAAGAAAGATTTCCTGAAGTCTTTCTCATTATTCATTGAAGAATAATGAAGTAATGCCCTTTCAGATGTAAAATAATTTCCCAGGAAAAAGAAAAGCCATCAAAAAGTGCAAAATGCTAATGATTTTTCCCACGGAAGTATAAATAGCCAGGAACCTTTTTTGAAAACAAAATCAAAGGAGAAAGAGGAGGAAACAAAACAGCTAATTCTGGGATCTAACTAAAAATGTATTTTGTGTGACTACCTTTAGAAGTCATTCCCTATCATGGGCTTTCACAATTTTTAAATAATAAAATTGTGAGGTTGTGCTAGTGGTATTTGAAGCACAGCAGAACTCCATTCTTTGTAATGAAAATAACCCCAATGAGTAAAAGGGAAAGCATATAGATGTTACCAGTAATTTTTTTCCAGAATATTCATAATGAATGCTCATTTTATGCTATATCAAGGAGAACAAGGGGTCATTTTGTTGCCATAAGAATTGGAAATGTGCACCTTGAACGTATTTTAATAAAATGTACAAAGGAAATGTGGCTGCTAACTGAAGCCAGCATGTGACTATTCTTAGTTCCTGCACCAACTATAAATCTTTGCCCTAGGACACCCTGATGACTTTAGATAAATGGGTTGTCTGGAGGTCTGTGTGCCTGGAGCTCAGAGAAAATCTGGAACTAAGAGGTTGTCAAAATGCCTAGGCTTTCTTGTGAAAGGCACCTTCCCAGAGGCATCTCTTTCCCTGTCCCACTCCACAATTCTGGAATTCTATTTCATGGCACCCATGGCCTTTAAAGAGAGAATTGGATAACCATATGACCTCACTAATTCACCTTTGCCAATCCAGAAATTTTAGGCTAACTTCTGACTCCTTGAACTATGATTTATGACCTTCTCTAATACTTTTAGCATCAGCTCATTTGTCAGTGCTTAAATTGGTATCATGGACTGAATTATTTTTCTTGTAACCCCAAGTTTAAATCAAATATTTAACTGCCAGGTCCTCAAAATGTGTCTGTGCTGGAGACAGGCCCATTAGGGAAGAGACTAAGTTGAAATGGTGCCACTGGGGCCACTCTAACCCATGGGGCACTTTGCTATAGCAGATCTGAAGGGCTTGTGACCTGAGACTTGGCAGTGCTTCTCAAGTGCTGACTGTCTGATCTCCCTCTTGAGCAAAGTTCATTTCTTTCCCACCTAATTGTACTACTTTACATTTCTATACCTGTGCAGCTCACCCAGAATAGCCAGCACTGCCCACTTGATACACACTAAGTGGATTTCCCCTTGTGATCATACCTCAAGCCTACGTATTTTTCTCATTGCCCTCTCCTCCCCAAGTTAATCTTGGCTTAAAGGAGCAATTTAGGGGCTGGACAGATGGCTCATCAGTTAAGGCACTTGACTGCAGAACCCAGGTTTAATTCCCCGGTACCCATGTAAAGGCAGATGTAGTAGGTGGTGCAGTGCCTAGAGGTTCTGGTGAACCTGTTGCCTCTATCTGCCTCTTCCTCCTTCCCTCCCAAAGAAGGACTCTGGAATATTTCCTACAAGTATGGTTGGTGCATATGAGCTTTAAGACATCTCTCAGGCAGGTAACATCTTCACAAGGAGGCTGACCAGGGTACTATGTTACAGTTTTAAAGATCCCTTTACCCCAGCACTGTTGCTACCTTTGTGAGGGCTGCTTATTCTTTCTTCTAATAAACTCATTTCTCTCTAACATATGAAATATTTCAATGTGCTAATTAGGTCATTTCTGTGCTGTGTGTTTGCTATTTCTTGGATGAAATGCTGTGGCTGGAGCAAAGTTTACTGGAGCCAAGTTACTCTTAAGTCCTAAACACATAGAAAAATGCCCGAGACAAACCAGAGAAACTATAAATGTTTGAATGACACATGAAGGTCTCTGGCCCTTGTCTTTCTCACTGAGCTAAATGGCACTCTTTCCTCTTCCCTGGAGTTGATGAGTCTGTTTTTATAAATTGCTGCTCAAAATGACTAAAATTGTGATGTAATTTTGTGTCAACTTCTCTGCTTTGTTGAAGGAAATAAAGAATTTTGACAATGATCAAAGACTACTGTAGGCAGGTTAAATTAAATAGTAGA
The DNA here is from genome assembly GCF_020740685.1 of Jaculus jaculus. Lineage (NCBI taxonomy): Eukaryota > Metazoa > Chordata > Mammalia > Rodentia > Dipodidae > Jaculus > Jaculus jaculus. The sequence continues at coordinate 27,145,784 of NC_059115.1, forward strand.
TTTCTGTAGACTTTTCTATATATGAACAAAAGAACTATGTTCCTTACAAATGGAATATTTTTTACCCTGAATAAACTAGTTGCTTACAAAAATAACAGGTTCATGTTAATATAATATCATGAATTACCACTCTTCTTTCTTACCTTCTCCAAAGAATTATGATTTGTTTTACTTATTTGACTAAAGATTTATTTAAACACTTTAAAACATGACCAAAATAAAGGTCATGAAATGTTAACAGGAAGGCTGAGAAACTGTTAGAGAAACCAGGAGAAGGTGAACTTAACTGTGAACGATCTTGGCTTTCCTGTAACAGCACCACACAGAACAGTACATTTGATTCACCTTGTACAAATGGGGCAAGGTAATTAAATTATGTGGGACTTGGGCTCTTCTTCTTCAAAGCAGGTGAAATTATAGCCCAAAATGTTACTTGGTGAGACAAGGGAGACTATATGCACAAAGTGTGTCACTTTGAATGCAATGAACAGTTAAACATGCTATTGAAGCTTGCCTCTGATTTTTAAGACTCAAATTCATGTCATCCAAATTAATACTCATCACTCGTTGTGTCTCTTAGTAATCTGAAATGTGTGTTTGTGTCCATCTACGATGCTTCCATCAGTGTTCTGCAAATAGAATTCACATTTATCTTCCTAACCTCTAGTTTCACCATCTCTATTCTTTCACTTGTGTCTTTCTGTCAATGTGCAATATTTGCTTGGAGAATTATTAACAAAGAAAAATATACTTTTGTTACCCATCCAAGCTCAGCAGCATGGAACACTGAGGGCCTTTGGTAGCATCTGTCACTAACTTCACACAAGTGGTGATGGGGCATGAGCAAGACACTGTCTACCCTGGAGTAGGATGAGACAGAGGCAAAGGGACAGTCGTGAAGCAAGCTGTCAGTTGAGGACAAATTAAAATCAACTCCCTGTGTTCCATGGAATGAGAGATCTGTAACTTATTTTATTATAAGCAAGGCTCTTACATGGGAATAAAAATGGATTAGACATTGGGAGGATTCAGGAAGAGGGAGATTTATGAGTCCTGTGAATATCAGAAGAAGAGAGTGGTGTTAGCTGAAAATAGAAAAGTCCACTTTTAAATCACACTGGGAACATAATAGGGCAGTGCAGGAAAGCTCATCTTTTACTTCAGTCTATAGAAGCTAAGATGGAATGGAATGGCTATTGACAAGATTAATGAGTTGTCTTTTCTCCAGTCCCTTAGCTCTCCCACTCAGACAAGGAAGCTTATGTGTTCCAGAGAATGGGAGCCTTAAGACAAGAAGCGAGTCAAAATGAATTTCTGTCTCAATGAAGCCAGAGATATTTATTTTGTGAGATAATCCTGATTCAGGATGTGAACATTTTGTTCCTTGTGAATTTTGGTGACTACATCCTTTCAAAGACAACTTCCCAAAGATGTCCTTCTCCTAACTGAGAAGGACTTGTTTTCATACATAGAATAGCAATTTCCAAGACAATCTAGAAAAGTCTAAATAAATTCTCTTGACACAGACTTTGAATCCTGTAGATTAAAGATATATCCTGCTCCCTGAAACTCACAGACCCACATATAAATCTGATTTATTTCATCTAACAAAAGATTAGCTATAGTTTCCCAGTGTAAAAGTCAAGCTACATGGATGCTAAAAGGTTGTCATAGTCACTGTCCTTTGCTGTTTCACACTGTGGCCTGTCCTCCAGTACTTAACATACCACCCCAGAAAAATTTAATATGATAGTCTATATATTCTAACATACAATATTTTTTTTATCTATGAAAGACAATTTCTATGATATTGGAGTTAGTATCCCCATTTTACAAACTAAAGCCTGACTTTGAATTTTTTCTTTTTTAAAAAAATTATGTGTACTCAGTGAATACAGTCAAGTTGGTACCATTGTTAGCCTCCTCCCTGTCCTCCCCCTTCCCCTTGGCCCTCCTTGTTGGGGTATATGGGTCATGCATTGTGGGGTTAGCCCTCAGTTATTGGTAGGAAGAAATGTCTCTGTGTATCATGACCCAACATGTGGCTATGACATTCTTTCTGCCCCCTCTTCCTCAAAATTTCCCTGAGCCACGTTGGGTTCATTTTAGGTCTGCATCAGTGATGAGGTCTTGAAGTCTCTGTGTCTGGATATTGGCTTGGTAAGATTTGATTGTTCTCTGTGTAGATCTCCTTCACCCTGGTGCTGGTACCAGGTTCACCAAGAAAACAGCACCCATACTTGTCTTGCCAATTATTCTTAGACTCAGCTGGGGCCCTTTGGAGGTATGATGGGGTGGTTTTCACCTTAGGATCTGTCTCTATCTGAAAAAGAGAAGAATATTCTCCAACATGGATGGATTGGGAAAGGATTATACTAAGTGAGGTAGCCCAGGCCCAGAAAGCCAAGGGCCGCATGTTCTCCTTCATATGTGGATCCTACCTATAGGTGATTGGGCTTCTGTGTGAGAAGGATAAAACTCGATAGCAGAAGCCAGCAAGTTAAAAAGGAGATATAAAGGGAAGAGAAAGGAAGGAAGGAGGGTACTTAATAGGTTGGTATTATATATGTGTAAGTAGAAGAATAGATTAACATGGGTGAAAAGGACCAAAGTGAGGTCAGGGGAAGAGATTGAGTAAAGGAAAGGTGGAGAGAGGGCTAATCAAAATCCAAGAGAATGCAAATAAATCATATGGAATCCTCCAGTTTTGGACAATGGAACATTCAGGAGCCATACATCATTGTTAGAAAATTTTCAGTGCCACTGAGTAGAACTACATTGTATAAATGTGCCACATCTTCATTATCCACTCATCAGTTGAGGGACATGTAGGCTGGTTCCATTTCCCAGCTATTATGAATTGAGCATCAATAAACATGGTTGAGCATGTACTTATAAGGAAATAGGGTGAGTCCTTAGGATATATGCCTAGGGGTGCTATAGCTGGGTCATATGGTAGATCAATTTTTAGCTGTTTTAGGAACCTCCACATTGATTTCCACAATGGCTGGACCAGATTGCATTCCCACCAGCAGTGTAGAAGGGTTCCTCTCTTTCCGCATCCCCGCCAACATTTATGATCATTTGTTTTCATGATGGTGGCCAATCTGACAGGAGTGATATGGAATCTCAATGTAGTTTTAATCTGCATTTCCCTGATGTCTAGGGATGTGGAACATTTTTTTTAGATGCTTATACACCATCCGTATTTCTTCAGTTGAGAACTCTATTTAGCTCCATAGCCCGTTTTTTTTGTTGTTTTTTTTCGAGGCAAGGTCTCACACTAGTCCAGGCTGACCTGGAATTAACTATGTAGTCTCAAGGTGGCCTTGAACTCATGGTGGTCCTCTTACCTCTGCCTCCCAAGTGCTGGGATTAAAGGCATGCGCCACCACGCCCGGCATCCATAGCCCATTTTTTTAATTGGCTTGTTTGACTTCTTATTTAACTTTTTGAATTCTTTGTATATCCTTGATATTAATCCTCTATTGGGTATATAGCTGGCAAAGATTTTATTACCTTCTGTAGGTTGCCTCTTTGCTTTATTCATAGTGTACTTTGAAGCAGAAATTTTTTGTAATTTCATGAGGTCACAGTGGTTAATCTGTGGTTTTATTGCCTGAGCAATTGGGTTTATATTCAGAAAGTCTTTGCCAAGACCAATATGTTGAAGGGTTTCCCCTACATTTCCTCTAGCAATTTCAGAGTCTCAGGTCTAATGTTAAGGTCTTTAGTCCATTTGGATTTAATTGTTGTGTATGGAGAGAGAGAAAAGTCTATTTTCATCCTTCTACAGATACATATCCAGTTTTCCGAACACAATTGGCTGAAGAGGTGGTCTTTTCTTCAATGAGTATTTTTTGGCATTTCTATCAAATATCAGGTGGCTATAGCTACCTGGACTTATATCTGGGTCCTCTATTCTGTTCCATTGATCTGCATATCTGCTTTTGTGTCAGTACCATGCTGTTTTTGTTACTATGGCTCTGTAGTATAGGTTAAAATCAGGTATGGTGATACCACCCAATTTACTTTTGTTGCTCAGTATTATTTAGAAATTCGAGGTTTTTTATGATTCCAAATGAATTTTTGGATTGTTTTTTTCTATTTCCATGAAGAATGCCTTTGGAATATTGATGGGGATTGCATTAAATGTGTAGATTACTTTTGGTAAGATTGCCATTTTCACAACATTGATTCTTCCAATCCAGGAACAAGGGATGTATTTTTTCATTTCCTAGTGTCTTCTGCAATTTCTTGCTTGAGTGTTTCATAGTTTTCATTGTAGAGAACCTTTACTTCCTTGGTTAGTTTTATTCCAAGGTACTTTATTTTCTTTGATGCAATTGTAAATGGAAGTGATTCTGTGATTTCATCCTTGGTATGTTTGTTGTCAGCATATAAGAATGCTTCTGATTTCTGTGTATTAATTTTGTATCCTGCTACATTGCTGTAGGTGTTTATCAACTCTAACAGTTTGCTGGCAGAGTCTTTAGGGTCCTTTATATATAGAAAATGTCATCTACAAATAATGATAACTTCATTTCTTCCTTTCCAATTTGTATCCCATTTATGCGTGTCTTTTGCCTTATTGCAATGGCTAAGACTTCCAGTACTATATGAAATAAAAGCGGGGACAGTGGACACCCTTGTCTTGTTCCTGATTTTAGTGGAAAAGCTTCCAGTTTTTCCCCATTTAGTAATATGTTGGCTATATGCTTGTCATAAATAACTTTTATTATATTGAGATATGTTCCTTCTATTCCCAGTCTCTGTGGGACTTTTATCATGAAGGGATGTTGGATATTGTCAAATGCTTTCTCTGCATCTAATGAGATGATCATATGATATTTGTCCCTCTGCCCATTTATATAATGTATTACATTTATCAATTTGCGTATGTTGAACCATCCCTGCATCTCTGGGATAAAGCCTGTTTGGTCAGGGTGAATGATCTTTCTGATATATTCTTGTATTCTATTTGCCAATATTTTGTTGAGAATTTTTGCATCTATGTTCATGAGGGAGATTGGTATGTAATTATCTTTTTTTTTTTTTTTTTCTATCTTTGCCTGGTTTTGGTAGCATGGTGATGCTGGCTTAATAGAAGGAATTTAGTAGGATTCCTTCTTTTTCTATTTTATGGAAAAGCCTTAAGCAATGCTGTTAGTTCTTCCCTGAAGTTCTGTGAAAATTCAGCAGTGAATCCATCTGGGCCTAGGCTTTTTTTAGATGGGAGATTTTTGATAACTGTTCAGATCACCATGCTTGTAATAGGTTTATTTACATAATTAATCTCATCTTCATTTAATTTAAGTAGGTCATATAAATCAAGGAAATCATCCATTTCTTTCACATTTTCATACTTTGTGGAGTATATGCTTTTACAGTACGTCCCTATGATTTTTTGAATTTCTCTGGAATCTGTTGTGATGTTTCCTTTTTAATCTCTAATTTTATTAATTTATGTCTCTTCTCTCTTTCTTTTGGTCAGATTTGCTAAGGTTTTATCAATATTGTTTATTTTTTCAAAGAATCAACTTTTTGTTTCATTGATTCTTTTGTTGTTGTTGTTGTTTTTATTTCATTAATTTCTTTGCTAATCTTTATTATTTCTTCCCATCTACTGATTTTTGGTTTGCCTTGTTCTTCTTTTTCCAAAGCTTTAAGGTGAAGCATTAGGTCATTTACTTGAAAACTTTCTAATTTCTTAATATAGTCGCTTAAAACTATAAATTTACGTCTTAAGACTGCCTTCATTGTTTCCCAGATATTTTGGTATGTTGTGTTCTCATTATCATTTGACTCTATAAATTTTTTGATTTCCTTCTTGATTTTTTCATTGACCCATTCATCATTTAGTAGTGTATTGTTTAATTTCCATGATTTTGTGTATGCTCTATAGCCTTTCTTGCTATTGATTTGTTGTTTGATTCAATTGGGGTCAGACAGAATGCAAGGAATTATTTCAATTTTCCTGTATTTGATAAGATTTGCTTTGTGTCCCAATATATGGTCTATTTTAGAGAATGTTCCATGTGCTGCTGAAAAGAAAGTATATTCTGCAGCATTTGGGAGAAATGTCCTGAAGATATCTGTTAGGTATATTCTTTCTATGACCTCATTTAGTCCAGATGCCTCTCTGTTTATTTTTTCCCTGGATGACCTGTCAGTTGATGAGAGTGGGGTGTTGAAGTCATTGACTACCACTGTGCTTGGTGCTATCTGTGACCTTAGTTCTAATAGTGTTTGTTTGATGAATTTGGGGGCTCTCATGTTAGGTGCATATATGTTTAGGATTGTAATGTCCTCCTGTTGGAGGGTGCCTTTAATATATATAGTGACCTTCCTTATGTTTCTTAAAAAATGTTGGACTGACGTCTACCCTGTCTGATATTAGGATAGCAACCCCTGCTTGTTTTCTAGGTCCATTTGCTTGAAACACCGTTTTCCAACCTTTCACCCTAAGATAGTGTCCATCCTTTGTATAAAGGTGGGTTTCTTGGTGACAAGAACTTTTATCCCAGGCTGTGAACCTATGCCTTTTGGTTGGGGCATTGAGGCCATTGATATTAAGAGATAATATGGAAAAGTGTGTATTCATTTTTGCCATTTTTTGTAGTTCTTCCAGTTTTACCTTTGCTCTCTTGTGCTAACTAGTATTTGAGCATCATTTGTTTTTTTCCCAGTTCCTTATATGTATGCTTTTCTTTTTCTTCAGTATGGAGGATTCTTTCAAGTATGTTCTGGTTTTGTCTTCAAATACTCCTTTAGCTTGCTTTTGTCGTGGAATGTCCTTATTTCCCCGTCTATTTGAATGGATAGTTTTACAGAATAAAGTAACCTTGGTTGACAGTTGTTACCTTTCAGGACTTGGAATATATCACTCTGAGACCTTCTGGCTTTTAAAGTTTGTGTTGAGTAATCTGCTGTAATCCTGATAGGCTTGCTTTTGTAGGTAACTTGATTTTTCTCTCTGACTGCTTTCAATATTTTTTCATTGGTTTGTGTGTTTGGTAGTTTGATTATAATATGGCAAGAAGAGGTTCTTTCCAGGTTTTGTCTGGCTGGGGTTCTAAAGGCTTCCTGTATCTGCATTGGCACTTCTTTCCCAAATTGGGGGAAGTTTTCTTCTATGATTTTGTTGAGGACACCTCCTATGCCTTTGGAGTGAGATTCTTCTCCTTCTGCTATGCCCTGAATTCTTATATTTGATCTTTTCATAGTGTCCCGAATATCTTGAAATTCCCACTCATACTTTTCTATAAGTTTGTCTTTTTCTTTGTTGGACTGTATTAGATCTGCCACCTGGTCTTCTAGCTTAGATATTCTGTCCTCTCCTTCATCCATTCTACTGGTGAGATTTTCTACATAGTTTTTTTATTTCATTTATTGTTCTTCATTGCTAGTAATTCTGACTGGTTTTTCTTTATTATTTCTTTTTTTTAAATTATTTATTTATTTATTTGAGAGTGACAGACACAGAGAGAAAGACAGATAGAGGGAGAGAGAGAGAATGGGTGCGCCAGAGTTTCCAGCCTCTGCAAACGAACTCCAGATGCATGCGCCCCCTTGTGCATCTGGCTAACGTGGGACCTGGGGAACCGAGCCTCGAACCGGGGTCCTTAGGCTTCACAGGCAAGTGCTTAACCACTAAGCCATCTCTCCAGCCCAATTTCTTTATTATTTCTATTTCCTTATTTATGTCTTGTATTGCCTTCTTCATTCCATTAAATTGGTGTCTGTGTCTTCTTTGATTTCCTCTGATTCCTTTGATTTCCTCTTTGATTTCTTCTTTGACTTCTTTGAACATATTTATAATCATTCTTTTGAAATCTTTCTCAGGCATTTCCTCTAACTCGTTCTCACTGGATGTCATTTCTGATGTATTAGTACATTTTCTTGGATTTATATTGTCTTGATTTTTTCTGTTTCTTGTGTTATAATGTATATATTTTTGCATTCTGGATTATTTAATGATTGGATTTTCTAGTTATCTTGGTATTATTATATGTATCAGATAATTTGATGTTATATAACTTCAGGGTAGGTGTTTAAGGTGTTAGGTGTGGCTCTCAAGACTCTCAGAGTATTTTCCACAAGAAGGAATTATGACAACCAGATCCTCTAACTGTCCCTTATGGTGTGTGGTGCCTCACCCACACCCTTAATCCTGACAACAAGGAGGTTAAGATTTCTGATCTATTGAGTGTTCCAAGTCAGCTTGTGACCAGGTGAGACCCTTCCCTGGTGTAATCCCAGTAACCTCTGCTCCTGCTTGGGTCCTGCTGTCAGTTCAAGTTGGCATGGCTGGGTCCCTGGACCACTGCTCTGTTTGCTGGAGCTGGGCCTTGGCTGTGGGGGAGGGGAGGCTGCTGATGCTGCTCTAGTTCTCTCGCTGTTCCACCTGTTCCTCTACCTTGTGATCTGCTCCTCCATTGTTCACTACCACTCTCCCTTCACATTTATTGAGTTTGCAGAGAGCTCCAGTGTGAGTGGAAGCTCCCCTCACCTAGCTTTTACTGCAGCTCAAGGCGAGCCTGGCAGCTTTCTGGTGTGCCGTGGCCACTGCCGTGATCTGCGGACCTGCTGGAGCTGCTTCTGCCAGCCTGTGTGAGCTCTGGATACTCTGGATCTCTCCTACTTCTCTGCTGCCATTTCAATTTCCTATATACCTCACTTTTTAGTAAAAGTGTGTATTTTGCTGAGGTTTTCTTTTTCTTTTTCTTTTTTTTTTTTTTTGGTTTTTTCCCCCTTAGGCTGCTTTGGTGTGGTACCTACACCACCATCTTAACCGGAAGTCCCCTGTACTTGATCTTAATATGCATTTCTTTTTTTATAGTCTCTTATTTATGTATTTGGGGATCATCTCTGTTACTCTTTTTGGCAAAACAGTATTTTTGATGCCAGGGATGATTTTGGGTTCTCTGTCTGTCTGTGTTTGTGGCTCTATGGATGCCTGGATAGCAATTCCCAGACTAGGGCTATAACTTTCAGTTATGAATAGAATTATGTTTCTGCAAAGTCCTCTAGATGGAGTCCTAACCCTTCACACATAGACTGCTATGTCCTTATTTGGGAAAAGGGCTTCATACTGGACTAGAGTGAGCCCAATCTGGTGTGACTGGAGTCCTCACAAAAAGAAGAAAGGAGCACAGATATGCACATAGGATGAATGCCACTTGAACAGGAAGGTGGAGATTGTGGAGAAGTGTTATTTACATACCAGAACCAGCCAAAGACGCCAGAAAACCACTGGAAGGTTTGAAGGAGGGAAGGAGTAAGCTCCTATTTATATGTCTCAGAAAGAACCAACCTGACACTGTCTTCATCATGGATTTCTACCTTTAGAATTGTGAGACAATTTATGTTCCTATTCTTTAACTTGTCCAGCTTGTATAACTTTGTGACAGCATCCCTAGTGGACTGACAATCCACTTATAAGGATTTAAAACATATGGCTTGGTGTGATATTTGGAGTCAGAAGAATTGTGTTTTATAAAATGATCTATGTCACAAGCTAGCTAGCTGTATGTCACTGACCTCAGTATTATCACCTTGAAATCATGTTAGTCACATTACCTCTCAGTTCTGTGGGGTTCCCCAGAGGGGTCCCTGCTCAGGGCTGTCTACGCCACCCCAAGAACACTCATGCAGGACGCTCTCAATGCAAACCGCACGAGGTTTATTGAATCCGATGCATTGGGGCTCAACACAGATTCCTCTCGCAGGAGGGGTGAAGAGCCCCTAGCAACGGGTTTGGTCAGCTTATAAAGGCTAAAACCACAGGTATGCAGAGTCATAGGGGCTTTTCAGCCGTGGGTCCCTCTGATTGGGTGGGGCCCACGGGGTGGGCTCGTGTCTGGGGACTTCAGATATGTGTTGACCGTTGGTTGGTTGTGTCTTTATGAGGAACTAGGAGTTGTTTGTTCAGCTCGAGTTCCTGGAATTTAGGCATTGGGTAAGGTGTACAAAAGGTCAGGTCCTCATGGTATACTTTTTACAAAATGGAGGCAGTTGCAAAATGGCAGTTCTGTGATTCAGTGCAGCAGCAAGCAAGCCATATTACAGAAGCTTAAAAAGGCAGGTTAGCAGAGCAACTAGAAAACAGGGCAGCAGAAATAGGGCAACTTTTATCCTTTCATTTCCCCCTTTTCTTTGTCATAATTCCAATCATGGAATTTCAGCTTCTGCAAGAGACTGGTACTGTTGTTTAAGTATCATGACTTGGACGGTGCTGATCCTTTCTCTAATAAAGGTAACTAATTTATTTATTATGCATGGACCAAAGGTGAAGAGGAGAATTAAGATGATAAGTGGCCCTAGCAAGGTGAAGATTAAAGTAGTCATCCAGGGGGACCTGGTGAACCAGGATTCATACCAAGACTGGTTCTGTTGTCTCTCCCGTTTGCGTTGTTCTAGGCTTTCTCGTACTTTCTGCAAGCTGTTTTCTACTAATCCAGTCTTGTCTGCATAGAAGCAGCACTCTTATTTTAGAGCTGCAAAGAGTCCCCCTTGTTGTAAAAATAATAAATCTAGGCCTCTTCTATTCTGTAATACAACCTCTGAAAGTGAAGAAACCGAGTCCTTTAGGTTCTGCATTCCCGACTGTAATTCTTGTAGGTCTTTGTCTATTGCTAAGCTGAGCTGAGCGTACTGTTGGTTAGAGGTGACAAGGGAAGCTATGCCGGTGCCTGCTTCTTCAGTGCCCAACCCCGTTATTAAGGCTAATGTAAGGGTAGTTATAGGCTCTCTCTTATTCCTAGAACGGGTGGAAGGGCCAGAATTCCAGATTCTTTGAAAATCATCAGAATTTCTTATAGCAAGTCTGGGCAGCAAGTTGATAAGCACACAATAGTCCTTTTTCTCTAGAAAAGTTGTTTTTTCTATATAGGTAGTTAACCCTGTGGAGCAAGCGAGGTAGGCGTCTGGGGGGGCTGAAACATATTTGTAATTTTGGGAATCTATGCTGAGAGTCTGATTACAGATTTCCTGGAGGGAGGTAGGAGGCAACATACGAGGGCCTACCAGACAGAGTCCTGTTCCAGAGACAAAACTCATAGTGAGTCCCTGAGTGCCAGGTGGGGGCCGCCAGCGTAGGCCAGAGGTCTCATTGGTAAACGTTACATTTCCTGAGGCGGCTAGCCCTTCATAGAAGGGGAGGCTGGAAGAGTAACAAATCCAACATTCCTTTGGAGTATGGTTGACAGAATTAAAGATCTGAATAGAGGAATTGATCAGAGTTAAGATGAGATTGGCAGAGGAGGGTGACCTTGGGGGAACCATGAGTCTGCAAAAGGCGGAGGCAGCTGCAGTCGGGGAAGTAGAGGGGAGTGATTGCTGGGGTGGTTTAGGTTGAGCTGGGGATTGTGGGTTATGGAGTACAGGGTTGGGGCCTACTGGCTTTTTGGGAATCTGGGAGAGTTTTGGTTAGCTTAATCTTAAAAGTTAGGCCAGGGTCCTTCCCTGACACGTATAAGCGAAGGCCCCACTCAAATCCTCTAAGTCCCCAATCCTTGGTTTTTGCATGTTCAGTGAAAGAGATAGTTATGGGATTGCACCAATTTTGGCAATTTGGGTCAAAGTGCACCGGTCCCGAGCTAAGTTGAGACTTTGAGGGATTTTTTCATTTAACTGTGATATAATCCCACTTAGAGGAGGGTTTCCAATAGGCATCACCAGTGGTTTCACATCCCCAGGAAGCACAGAAATAATCCATGGAATAACCACACTTCGAGCCCTGGGAACGATCTCTATGGGTCCCTGGGCAAACATATATAGGGGCCATATTTAAGAAGCTCTGCGCAGTGGCATTAAAACAACCAGGAAGAGAAGCATGTCTCTTTTGGGTGTTAACAGGTGTTGGCTGAGGCAAAAAATGGTCAGGAGTACCCCAAGCGGAGTCAGCCCCTAAAGCTAGTTTGCAAAGGTCTACTTCTAAGATTGGCCAGTGGGTAGACGTTGATAGTTGAGATGTGGAGTTAGCTACATCCCCTGCTTGACCTACCAGGTATAATTGTAAAGTTGATAGGGTGAAGAGGATACAGAGCAAGGCAACAATATGGTTAACAATGTCCAAATCTTAAGAAACTTCATCGCGGATGACAGAGACACGGCGAAGACGCAGTTTAAGGGGTTTATCAGTCTTTGTCAGCTGCCAGCGGGGGTCAGGTGATGGAGCTGGTTTCACGTGAGATGCGTGGATCCAGACAGCTATCCCGTCTACCTTCACGGCGGTGGGTGTCGTCAGGAGTACCGTGAAGGGCCCCTTCCAACAAGGTTCAAGGTTTGAGGGTCGGTGTCACCTCACGTAGACTGAGTCCCCCGGCTGGTATGAGTGCGGGGCTGGTTCCTTAGCAGGTAGATAGCTCTCTTTCAGTTTTGGCCATAAGTCCTTTTGGAGGATATATAGCGCCTGGAGCCTGTGGTTCAGATCAGAGGAAGAAATCATATCTGGGTTCTGCATTAGCAATTTATTAAGTGGGGTTGGGACCCCAAATAAAATCTCAAAAGGAGTTAGGTTAAACTTGTAAGGGGTGTTGCGAACCCGGAAGAGGGCCCACAGAAGGAGCATCGTCCAATCTGTACAGCCAGTCTCTAAGGACAATTTAGTCATGGTCTCTTTTAATGTTCTATTCATTCTTTCTACCTGTTCTGAGCTCTGGGGTCTATAAGCACAATGTAATTTCCAATTAATCCCCAAAGTTTTGGCCACCTCCTGACTTACCTGGGCAACAAAGGCAGGACCGTTGTCTGAGCCTATTACCTGAGGTACCCCATATCTGGGGATGATTTCTTCTAAAAGTTTTTTGGTTACCATCTTGGCTGTCTCTTTCTTAGTGGGGTAGGCTTCCACCCATCCAGAGAATGTGTCTATAAAAACTAGAAGATATTTATTCCCATAGCGGGCAGGTTTCAGCTCAGTGAAATCAGTCTCCCAATACAAGCCTGGTCGATCTCCGCGAAGTCTCTTACCAGGGTCCGTCTGGGAGGTCTGGGCATTTACTTTCTGACATGGGATGCATTGTTTTAACAGTTTCTCAGCTATTTCTTTGAGTCCTATTATGTGATAATCAGTCTTTTTGAGAGTTTCTATTAATTTTCTAGCTCCAAAATGAGTTAGCCTATGTAGCTGTTGCAGAATGGATTCTGCTTTTTGTCTAGGTAGGATATGTTTTCCTTCTTCTGTCTCCCATCTTTGGGTGTCCTTATTAAATTTCTTTTGTATTCTAGTCATATCTTTTAGGTCCTGTTCAGTATATTCTGAAGGCTGTAATTTTGGGAGGCCAATTTCTTTTTCAACTAAGGGGAACAGATACGTTCCTTGAACAGCCTTTTTGGCCTCTACATCAGCCATCCTGTTTCCTCTTGCCACTAGAGAGTTTCCTTTTTGGTGCCCCAGACAATGGACTATAGCCAGCTTGGCAGGCCGATGCAGGGCATCGAGTAAATCTAAAATTTCTTGTTTGTTTTTGATTTCTTTTCCTGCAGAGGTTAATAATCCTCTCTGCCGGTAGATGGCACCATGCACATGTGCAGTTGCAAAAGCATACCGGCTGTCTGTATATATGGTAGCCTTTTTCCCTTCTGCCATATTTAAGGCTTGGGTTAATGCAATTAGTTCGGCCTTCTGGGCTGAAGTCCCTTCAGGCAGTTTGTTAGCCCAGATCACCCTGTCTCCATCAACAATTGCCGCCCCCGCCAACCACTTACCTTCAAGGAGGTAGCTACTGCCATCAGTGAACCAGGTTACCTTGGCATCCGGTAGTGGCTGGTCTGTCAGATCAGGTCTCGTTCCGGTAACCTCAGCCAAGATGTCCCCACAGCTGTGAATTACTGTGGAGTCAGGATCTGGCCAGAGGGTAGCCGGATTTAGTTGAGTGGGGGGTGCAAACTTGACTCTGTCCGAGTTAAGGAGGAGACTCTGGTAGTGGGTGATTCAGGCGTTTGAGAGCCATCGGTCTGGAGGCTGACGGATGACACTCTCCAGTGCATGGGATGCAATGACTGTGACAGTCTGCCCCAGAGTTAATTTATCAGCATCCTTTAAGAGTAAAGCCACGGCAGCAATAATCTTGAGGCAAGGGGGCCACCCGGCGGCCACAGGATCCAATTTTTTGATAAATAGGCCACTGGCTTTCGCCAGGGCCCTAGTTTCTGAGTCAGTACCCCTTTTGCAATGCCTTTCTGCTCATGTATACACAAGTAAAATGGCTTGGAGGTGTCGGGTAGGGAGAGAGCAAGTGCCTTTAAGAGGGCACGCTTGATGTCATCAAAAGCCTGTTGTTGTTCCTCTCCCCATTGGAAAACTGCAGACGTCTTAGTCAAGGGGTAAAGGGGGGCTGCCAGGCAGGGCAGCGAACCCTGGTATCCACAGTCTACAAAATCCTGCAGATCACAGGAATTCCCGTGCTTGCTTGGCATTTGCAGGCACTGGGATCTGTTCCACAGCCTGTTTACGTGCTTCCATCATCCATCTCTGCCCTCCTTTCAGGGAATACCCCAAGTAGGTTACTTGCCTTTTGCAGAGTTGGGCCTTCTGCACTGAGGCGCGGTAACCCAGGAGGGCCAGTTCCTCCAATAGTGCCTTTGTCCCCTGTTCACATTCAGTTTGGGTTCCAGCCACGAGGAGTAAGTCGTCAATGTATTGGAGGAGAGTTACCTCCGGGTTTGAGGTGCGGAAGGAGGCCAGGTCCTGGTGAAGTGCCTCGTCAAAGATGGTGGGTGCATTCTTGAATCCTTGGGGCAGCCTAGTCCAAGTCAACTGTCCGGAGATCCCGGAGTCTGGGTCCTTTTCTAACTGGTGCCTGTTGCCCAGTTTTGGCTTCTGCCTAGTATCCCTAGGTCTGCCTGCGTCTCTTTTATTCTGGATTACGGCGGCCAGAATTCTAGTCATGTTTTTCTCATGCCTCTTATCACGTTTATGGTCCCTTTCTTCCTGTTCTTTTGCCCTTCTCTCTTCTTTTTCCTCTTCAGTCTCTCTTTTATTATAAACCTTTTCTGCTTCCTTAACTAAGTCTGACAGAGTATAATGGCTTAACCCATCTAGTCTTTGTAATTTCCTTCTGATATCTGGTGCTGACTGATCTACAAAATACATCAGCACTGAAACTCTTTGTTCCTCCACCATAGGATCAAAGGGCATATACCTACTATAGGCCTCCATGAGGCGCTCAAGGAACACAGAGGGGACCTCATTAGGTCCCTGAATGACTTCCCTTACCTTGGCCAAATTGGTAGGGCATCTTGCAGCCCCACGGAGACCAGCCACCAGAGCCTGGCGATAGATTCGGAGATGCTCCCTACCATCAGGGGTGTTGAAGTCCCAATTGGGTCTGATCAGGGGGAACCCGTCATCTATGATGTTCTGGAGTTGGGTTGGGCACCCGTCGTCACCAGGGATGTTCTTTCTGGGTTCCAACAGGATACGTTCCCTCTCCTCGGTCATGAAGAGGGTCTGGAGTAACTGCTGGCAATCGTCCCATGTGGGCTGGTGGGAGAAAACTAGGGATTCCATGAGTGCAGTTAATTTTGAGGGGTCCTTCGAGAAGGGAGGGTGGTTGGCCTTCCAATTATAAAGGTCTGCGGAGGAGAAAGGCCAATATTGTAGGGGTGGCAGAGGTCTCTGAGTTGGGTCATCCCCTGGTCCTAAAGGGGGTGGGGGTCCTATAGCCCTGAGTGGTAGGGCAACGGTAGTATCAGGAGACAGAGCTCGCCTACTTCGGGTCCCCGCGGCTGGGCCCCCCTGTGCCCCCTCTGGTGAGGGGGCAGAAGGAGGAGCTGTGGGGGTGTGGGTTGGCGGGTAGGGTGGTGGTGAATCCAGGAGGAGGAGCTCCATCTGAATGTCCGGGTAAATCTTCTTTTCCTCCTGGGAGGGGGGGTCCTGCAACGAGAACTTTTGAAGTCCCCAAGGGGCTACTGTTAGTGGGTTGGGGAGGAATCCAGGGCTTCAACCAGGAAGTCGGGTCTTAGACAAGATCCTGCCAAGTAAAAATGTAAGGCATCTGGTCAGGGTGGCCTCCAGGCTCCTGCAAGATGATCCGTTTAACAGCCTGAATAAGATCTGGGTTAAAGGTCCCTCCTCGGGGCCATCCAACATTAAACATAGTCCATTCTCCCTCACATAGAGTTTGCCATTTTCCTTTCTTTATTTCAACAGATAAACTATGAGCTTGGCTCTTAACATCAGTCCAGTGACCTAAAGTCAAGTCCAAAGGGGTTGAGATAGTCTGTCCCATGTTAGGAGGGGAATAAAAGAGATAGGAGAACAAAAGGATCTGGAGAACACCGAGAACAAAGAGACAAAGGCGGCCCGATCGCTGCTCGAGTAAAAATGAAACTGAAGCAGATGGCGGTGAGCGGGACCCAGATGATGCTTCCCGACAGAGGCAAACTCGATCCGAGTTCTTCAGATAGGAGACAGAAAAACCTATCTCCTGGGGGCAATCAGGAGCGTCCTCCAGATTGCTGGGTGGTGGTCCTCAGGCCCGTCAGCCCTGACTCAGAGCACCCAAAGGGAAGGCATCCAGATACTGAAACCGGTTGAAATTGAAAATTTTTCCAGAGGACAGAGATAAAACTACAGACGTACACAGACAAGACAGGAGGCGCCTCTTACATCTGAGGGGTCCTAAATGAGGTCTGGGGTCTTGTAGAGCTTCCCGGCCCATGCACCAAATGTGGGGTTCCCCAGAGGGGTCCCTGCTCAGGGCTGTCTACGCCACCCCAAGAACACTCACGCAGGACGCTCTCAATGCAAACCGCACGAGGTTTATTGAATCCGATGCATTGAGGCTCAACACAGATTCCTCTCGCAGGAGGGGTGAAGAGCCCCTAGCAATGGGTTTGGTCAGCTTATAAAGGCTAAAACCACAGGTATGCAGAGTCATAGGGGCTTTTCAGCCATGGGTCCCTCTGATTGGGTGGGGCCCACGGGGTGGGCTCGTGTCTGGGGACTTCAGATATGTATTGACCGTTGATTGGTTGTGTCTTTATGAGGAACTAGGAGTTGTTTGTTCAGCTCGAGTTCCTGGAATTTAGGCATTGGGTAAGGCGTACAAAAGTCAGGTCCTCATGGTATACTTTTTACAAAATGGAGGCAGTTGCAAAATGGCAGTTCTGTGATTCAGTGCAGCAGCAAGCAAGCCATATTACAGAAGCTTAAAAAGGCAGGTTAGCAGAGCAACTAGAAAACAGGGCAGCAGAAATAGGGCAACTTTTATCCTTTCAGTTCTTTTTCACTTTTTATAGGAATTGAATAAGGTCACATGTGAAAAGACACTCAGGCATATAGCACCTGACACATGTTAGCTGGGAATCTTGTTATAGATTATCAATGAATCTCTGCTATTAGGTTGAGTAAAGTGAAGTTAACTGTGCCTCCTATGGAAATAAATTCAAGCACTCTCATTACTAATGATTAAGACAATACTGATCCTGGGAATTTCCACCTTTGTAATTTAATGCAAATACTCTCAAGTACTGTGTCAAAAAAGAACTAAAATCTTGTCAATAGTATTATGAACACATGCCCTTATTCTTCACACTCCACATATGAACCATAGGTTATCTGCATCTAGGGTCACCAGTCTCACTAGGGTACTAGAGATTGCTATGTAGGTGGGATGTGTGTTAGTTTGAGATGAAGTGGTATGAAATGCATCTCCTTTATAAATCATATGTCTACCATATAATGATATTCAGTGATGTATAAATATTCTTTGATTCCCCAATGACATGAAATACTGGAAGCAGCTCAAGCTTTGGAGTTTGATAGAATTGAATTTTGATCCTGTGTCCATCATTCAGTCCCTTGCCAAGGCAGAAACTCAAACAAGATGATTTGCTTTTCTAGCCTCAGAATCCAAGCTTGTACAAATGCTTAATATGATTTAATTTTCATGGTTTTGAAAAATGCAGAATGATATTGAATATGACTTAACCAGACTGTACTAAGTAAGAATTGAAAAATATGTCCCAGAGTCTGCATGTGTAACAAGAGCCCATCCTGGTGCTTTATTTCTGATTAATCAGTGAAGTGAAAGACATCAGATTTTTTTTCATGGATGCCAGTGATCTCAAAATTCAATCTATGTTACATGCATGCTTTGAAAAAATGCCAAGATTAAACCCATTACTTTGTAAAATTACTATTGGGTAACAACAAAAAGAAGACTGGGGATCTTGTATTATTCTTGAATGTCTCCTTTGGAGCTCACTTCAGGACTGCAAGGGATAGATGGATGTGATCATGGAACTTCTAGTGCTCCTGAGAGAAACTTCTGCATTTATTTGAGTGCCAGCCTTTCTTTGGAGAGATGTAAGCACCTCTGAATCTGGCATGTGTTCTCCCAGCCTCCACCTTGCCTCCCATGTGTACTACTCACAGCAAAAGGCAACAGGGACATGGATCTCTAGGCGGGAAAGCCTCCTGGAGATGAGGCCAGTTCAGGCATCATTGAACCGAAGCATTTCATCCCTGCAGAAGCTATTTGCACTTGATTTTGTTATTTTGAACTCTTAAGCATCTTTTTAATGCCAACAAAATGAATACAATCTTCTGGGAGAAGACATCAGAGCACTGATAGTGAATTGTGCAAAAGGCCATGTCATGGGCATAAATTCTAAGGAAATACAGGCACTTTGTTCCTGACATTCACATGGTGTAACCTGATTACTGGATGGAGTGTTCATATTTTGCATTGTATTTCATTCCCAGGACTGCTGACAACACGGAGAAAGCTTTAGGGGTACCTGCTATACATTGTGTGTAAACTACTTGGAGTTATGCCAGATGTCAGTGTGTAAATCAGAGCACTTCTCTAGGATTTGTGACTGTTCACTTCTGTCTTAACACCTCTATAGAAGCTTAAATGTGTATGTTTAGACAGAATAATCTTTACTTCCTGTCCTCATTGACAGGATAGGATCAGGTGGCCTATAGATCAAGATAGCAGTCAATAACTCAGGCTAACTAGTAAAAGAACATCATATCATAGCCCTGCCTCCTCAAGCTCCAGAGACTTCTACCACCTTCCTCATATTAAATTCCCTCAGTTTTCTCAGTGAATTCACAGACATTGGTATATTTTATTGAACCATTGTTAAGATAAGGCAATTCTACGTTATCACTTTTCTTTTTAAACATTTAACTGAAAGAATCTCTGGAATCATTGACTGCCATGAAAACTTATATATCAATAGTTACTTTTTATGGCCTATAGTTTACATGATTATATATGCTTCATATATATTTAAATTCTCATGAATATACATTTTATACTTTAACACAAATAAAATGTATATATATTTGTGTGTGTGTTCTGTGATCCAGGTGTGGCAGCTCATGCTTGTGATTCCAAAACTTAGGAATCTGGAGTATTAGGACCACTAAGAGTTTGAAGGCAGCTGGGGCTGTATAGTAAATTTCCAAGCCAGCTTGAGCTAGAGTGTGAGACCTTGTCTCAAAAAGAAAATCTTGTGTATATAGTTATACACATTTCTATGATAAGTACCAAATAGTTATGCATTTAACATGATAAAGAATTTATTACATACATTATGTAATAAAATGCAAAACAATTAACATAGTACATGACATATACTTGGTTCTTTTTCTTTTCTATTCTACATGTGGTGAAGATGTTCTAGTGAATTATCCAGAGAAAATGCATTTGAGGAAATGGTCAGAGACAGAAATTCACTCATGTGAGGATGAGGTAGACTGGGTTGGGCATTCCAAAAGGAGACAGCATATATACAGAGACTGATCTTGGCAAATCTTGGAGGAAGGAACAGGTGAACTATCTTTTTTGATCATATGTAGAATAATTTGTTAACAAAAAAGAGCATCAATTTATTTTTTTTTAATTTTTATTAACATTTTCCATGATTATAAAATATATCCCATGGTAATTCCCTCCCTCCCCATTCCAACACTTTCGCATTTGAAATTCCATTCTCCTTCATATTACCTCCCCATTACAATCATTGTAATTACATATATACAATATCAACCTATTAAGTATCCTCCTCCCTTCCTTTCTCCACCCTTTATGTCTCCTTTTCAACTTACTGGCCTCTGCTACTAAGTATTTTCATTCTCACGCAGAAGCCCAGTCATCTATAGCTAGGATCCACATATGAGAGAGAACAGGTGGCGCTTGGCTTTCTGGGCCTGGGTTACCTGACTTAGTATAATACTTTCCAGGTCCATCCATTTTTCTGCAAATTTCATAACTTCATTTTTCTTTACCGCTGAGTAGAACTCCATTGTATAAATGTGCCACATCTTCATTATCCACTCATCTCTGGAGGGACATCTAGGCTGGTACCATTTCCCAGCTATTATAAAGTGAGCAGCAATAAACATGGTTGAGCATGAACTTCTAAGGAAATGAGATGAGTCCTTTGGATATATGCCTAGGAGTGCTATAGCTGGGTCATATGGTAGATCAATCACTAGCTGTTTTAGGAACCTCCACACTGTTTTCCACAATGGCTGGACCAGATTGCATTCCCACCAGCAGTGCAGAAGGGTTCCTTTTTTTCCACATCCCCGCCAACATTTATGATCATTTGTTTTCATGATGGTGGCCAATCTGACAGGAGTGAGATGGAATCTCAATGTAGTTTTAATCTGCATTTTCCTGATGACTAGTGACGTAGAACATTTTTTTAGATGCTTATATGCCATTCGTATTTCTTCCTTTGAGAACTCTCTATTTAGCTCCATAGCTCATTTTTTGATTGGCTTGTTTGATTCCTTATTATTTAACTTTTTGAGTTCTTTGTATATCCTAGATATTAATCCTCTATCAGATATATAGCTGGCGAAGATTTTTTCCCATTCTGTAGGATGCCTCTTTGCTTTTTTCACTGTGTCCTTTGCAGTGCAAAATCTTTGTAATTTCATTAGGTCCCAGTGGTTAATCTGTGGTTTTAGTGCCTGAGCAATTGGGGTTGTATTCAGAAAGTCTTTGCCAAGACCAATATGTTGAAGGGTTTCCCCTACTTTTTCCTCTAGCAGTTTCAAAGGTTCCGGTCTGATGTTAAGGTCTTTAATCCATTTGGACTTAATTCTTGTGCATGGCGAGAGAGAAGAATCTATTTTCATCCTTCTGCAGATATATATCCAGTTTTTAAACACCATTTGCTGAAGAGGCTGTCTCTTCTCCAGTGAGTATTTTTGGCATTTTTATCAAATATCAGGTGGCTATAGCTACTTGGGCTTACATCTGGGTCCTGTATTCTGTTCCACTGATCTACATGTCTGTTTTTGTGCCAGTACCATGCTGCTTTTGTTACTATGGCTCTGTAGTATAGGTTAAAATCAGGTATGGTGATACCACCAGCCTCTTTTTTGTTGCTCAGTATTATTTTAGATATTCTAGGTTTTTTGTGATTCCAAATGAATTTTTGGATTGTTTTTTCTATTTCCATGAAGAAAGCCTTTGGAATTTTGATAGGGATTGCATTAAATGTATAGATTGCTTTAGGTAAGATTGCCATTTTCATGATATTGATTCTTCCAATCCAGGAACAAGGGATGTTTCTCCACTTTCTAGTGTCTTCTGCAATTTCTCGCTTGAGTGTTTTAAAGTTCTCATTGTATAGATTCTTTACTTCCTTGGTTAGGTTTATTCCAAGGTATTTTATTTTTTTTTGATGCAATTGTGAATGGGAGTGATTCCCTGATTTCATCCTCTGTGTGTTTGTTGTTAGCATATATGAAGGCTACTGATTTCTGTGTATTTATTTTGTATCCTGCTACATTGCTGTAGGTTTTGATCAGCTCTAACAGCTTGCTAGTAGAGTCTTTAGGGTCCTTTATGTATAGAATCATGTCATCTGCAAATAATGATAACTTGATTTCTTCCTTTCCAATTTGTATCCCTTTTATGTGTGTCTCTTGCCTTATTGCTATGGCTAAGACTTCCAAAACTATATTAAATAAAATTGGGGACAGTGGACACCCTTGTCTTGTTCCTGATTTTAGTGGAAAAGCTTCCAGTTTTTCCCCATTTAGTAATATGTTGGCTGTAGGCTTGTCATAAATAGCCTTTATTATATTGAGATATGTTCCTTCTATTCCCAGTCTCTGTAGGACTTTTATCATGAAGGGATGTTGGATTTTGTCAAATGCTTTCTCTGCGTCTAATGAGATGATCCTGTGATTTTTGTCCTTCAACCCGTTTATGTAATGTATTACATTTATAGATTTGCGTATGTTGAACCATCCCTGCATCTCTGGGATAAAGCATACTTGGTCAGGGTGAATGATCTTTTTGATATACTCTTGTATTCTGTTTGCCAATATTTTGTTGAGAATTTTTGCATCTATGTTCATGAGGGAGATTGGTGTGTAATTTTCTTTTTTTGTTCTATCTTTGCCTGGTTTTGGTATCAGGGTGATGCTGGCCTCATAGAAGGAGTTTGGTAGAATTCCTTCTTTTTCTATTTCCTGGAAAAGCTTAAGAAGCAATGGTGTTAGCTCTTCCTTAAAAGTCTGGTAAAATTCAGCAGTGAACCCATCCGGGCCTGGGCTTTTTTTAGTTGGGAGATTATTGATAACTGTTCGGATATCCATGTTTGTTATAGGTCTATTTAAGTGATTAATCTCATTTTGATTTAATTTAGGTAGGTCATATAGATCAAGGAAATCATCCATTTCTTTCAGATTTTCATACTTTGTGGAGTATATGCTTTTATAGTATGTCCCTATGATTTCTTGAATTTCTCTGGAATCTGTTGTGATGTTACCTTGTTCATCTCTGATTTTATTAATTTGTGTCTCTTCTCTCTTTCTTTTGGTCAGATTTGCTAAGGGTTTATCAATCTTGTTTATCCTTTCAAAGAACCAACTCTTTGTTTCATTAATTCTTTGGATTGTTCTTTTTGTTTCTATTTCATTAATTTCTGCCCTTATCTTTATTATTTCTTCCCATCTACTGAATTTTGGTTTGCCTTGTTCTTCTTTTTCCAAGGCTTTAAGGCGAAGCATTAGGTCGTTTACTTGCGACCTTTCTAATTTCTTAATATAGGCACTTAAGGCTATAAATTTACCTCTTAGAACTGCCTTCATTGTGTCCCAGAGATTTTGGTATGTTGTGTTCTCATTATCATTTGACTCTATAAATTTTTTGATTTCCTTTTTGATTTCTTCATTGCCCCACTCATCATTTAGTAGTGTATTGTTTAGTTTCCATGATTTTGTGTATGCTCTATAGCCTTTCTTGCTACTGATTTGTAGTTTAATTCCATTGTGGTCAGATACAATGCAAGGAATTATTTCAATTTTCCTGAATTTGTTAAGATTTGCTTTGTGTCCTAATATATGGTCTATTTTAGGGAATGTTCCATGTGCTGCTGAAAAGAATGCATATTCTGCAGCCTTTGGATGAAATGTCCTGTATATATCTGTTAGGTCCATTCCTTCTATGACCTCATTTAGTCCAGATGCCTCTCTGTTTATTCTTTCCCTGGATGACCTGTCAATTGATGAGAGTGGGGTGTTAAAGTCACCCACCACCAGTGTGTTTGGTGTTATCTGTGACCTTAGTTCTAATAGTGTTTGTTTGACGAATTTGGGAGCCCCCATGTTAGGTGCATATATGTTTAGGATTGTAATGTCCTCCTGTTGGAGTGTGCCCTTAATCAATATAAAGTGACCTTCCTTATCTTTCTTGACTAACGTCGGACTAAAGTCTACCCTGACTGACATTAGGATAGCAACCCCTGCTTGTTTTCTAGGCGCATTTGCTTGAAACACCATCTTCCAACCTTTCACCCTAAGATAATGTCTATCCTTTGTAGAAAGGTGAGTTTCTTGGAGACAACAAATTGTAGGATCCTGTTCTTTAACCCAGTCTGCAAACTATGTCTTTTTGTTTGGGCATTGAGACCGTTGATATTAAGAGATATTATTGAACGGTGTGTATTTATGTTTGCCATTTTTGTGTGTGTGTGTGTTTTTGGTTCTACCTGTGCTCTCTTCTGTTAACTGGTATTTGAATATAGCTTGTTTTTTTCTAGGTTCCTTATATGTGTGCTTTTCCTTTTGTTCAGCATGGAGGATTCTATCAAGTATTTTCTGTAGAGCTGGTTTTGTCTTCAAATACTCCTTTAACCTGCTTTTGTCATCGAATGTCTTTATTTCTCCATCTATTTGAATGGATAACTTTGCAGGATAAAGTAACCTTGGTTGACAGTTGTTATCTTTCAGAACTTGGAATATATCACTCCAAGCCCTTCTGGCTTTAAAAGTTTGTGTTGAATAATCTGCTGTAATCCTGATGGGCTTGCTTTTGTAGGTAACTTGATTTTTCTCTCTAACTGCTCTCAATATTTTTTCTTTGGTGTGTGTGTTTGGAAGTTTGATCATAATATGGCGAGGAGAGGTTCTTTCTGGGTTTTGTCTGGCTGGGGTTCTAAAGGCTTCCTGTATCTGTATTGGCACCTCTTTCCCAATTTGGGGAAATTTTCCTCTATGATTTTGTTGAATATGCCTACTATGCCCCTGGAGTGGAGTTCTTCTTCTTCTACTATGCCCTGAATTCTTATATTGGATCTTTTCATAGTGTCCTGAATATCTTGAAATTCCCACTCATACTTTTCTATAAGTTTGTCTTTCTCTTTGTTGGACTGCATTAGGTCTGCCACCTGGTCTTCTAGCTTAGATATTCTGTCCTCTCCCTCATCCATCGTACTGGTGAGATTTTCTACAGAGTTTTTTATTTCATTAACTGTGTTCTTCATTGCTAGTATTTCTGACTGGTTTTTCTTTATTATTTCTATTTCCCTATTTATGTCTTGTATTGCCTTCTTTATTTCATTAAATTGGTGTCCTGCCTCTTCTTTGATTCCTTTGATTTCCTCTTTGATTTCTTCTTTGATTGTTTTCATGTGTTCTTTGACCTCTTTGAACATATTTATAATTATTCTTTTGAACTCTTTCTTAGGCATTTCCTCTAACTCTTTCTCACTGGAGGACATTTCTGATGCATTAATCCTTTTAGGTGGATTTATATCGTCTTGCTTTTTAGTGTTTCTTGTGTTATAATGTATATATTTTTGCATCTTGGATTAAGTTAATGCTTGGATTTTCTAGCTAGCTGTGTATTCTTAGCTGTGTCAATTGATTTGATGTAATATATTTTCAGGGTAGGACCTTAAGGTGTTAGGTGTGGCTCTTAAGAGTCTCAGAGTATCTACAAAGATGTTCTTAGGGGTTGAGTTTCCATGCTATAGGAGTATTCAAGCAGGCTGAGTGGAATAAAATACAAGTAGATTCTAAAATTTAACTAAATACTGTACACATTCAATCAAAAACAGCCCCGAGTATGTATGCAAGAGTAGTTATTATATTGACCAGATCCTCTATCAACAAAGAGGTTTAGATTTCTGGTCTGTTGAGGGATCCAAGTCAGCTTGTGACCAAGTGCGACCCTTCCCTGGTGCAATCCCAGTTACCTTGGGTGATTTTGGTCTCAGTCAAGTTGCTGCCTGGGTCGTCGGGCTGCTGTTCTGATTTCTGGAGCTGGGCACTTGCTTTTCCTATGGGGCAAACTGAGCCGCTGCTGCTGCCTCTGCTGCTGCTGTAGCTGCCACTGCTGGAGCCACCAGTGCTGCTGAAGCTGCTGCTGCTGTGTCCACTGCCGCTGCTCCCCCTGAAGCTGTTGCTGCTGAGTCTGCCGCTGCTGCCACTCCTGGGTCTGCTGCTGGTGGTGCCGCTGTTACCGGTGCTGGAGCCACTGATGTTGCTGCCGAACTCTGCTCCTACTTGGGTCCTGTTGTCAGCCCAAGTTGGCGTGGCCGGGTCCTGGGCCGCTGCTCTGTTCGCTGGAGCTGGGCTCATGTGGTGGGGGAGGGGAGGAAGCTGCGGCTGCTCCGGTTCTCCCCCTGTTCCATGTGTTCTTCTACCTCGTGGTCTGCTCCTCCGTTGCTCGCTGCCGCTCTCCCCTCACGTTTCCCGAGTTGCGGAGAGCATGGTGTGAGGGGAAAATCCCGCACCTGGCTTTTCCTGCGGCTCGAGCCGAGTCTGGTGGCTTTCCGCTGCGCCGCGGTTGCGGCAGTTGGCTGAGCTGCCGGAGCCGCTTTTCCCGCCTGTGCAGGCTCTGGATGCTCTGGAACTCTTCTACTTCCTTGCTGCCGCTTCAATTTCCTATACACCTCACTTTTTAGTAAAAGTGTGTATTTTGCTGAATTTTTTTGATCTTTTTCCCCCCTAGGCTGCTTTGGCGTGGTACCCATGCCGCCATCTTAACCGGAAGTCAGAAGCATCAATTTATAATGTGATACATATATTTGTAATTTTTGCCAATTTTAAAACCAACTAAGAAGTCCTGAATCACCTGCTAGGAAAGTACATGCATAGTGAGTAGGCCAGAGCTCCTGTTTTGTTCCCCACCTCCAGGTTTCCTGGTGCCAGTACCCCTGCTGCCAGTTTCAGTGGCACGGTCTCTGTGTGTGTCTGCAGAAGCAAACCTTTTGCTCTGGTTTTCTGATTGACAGGTCCCTGGGTCCCCAAATACCTTCCCCTGATCCTGAGGGTACGTGCGTGGAGTGAGCAGGGTAGATCCCTGGTTAATTTCCAGAGAGTATATAGGCCATTATATAACCTGGTGTTTTGCCCTGGGATCCCCAGCATCCTGGCTTTTGGGTCCTCAAGCCTGAGTCCTTTTCTGCTGAAGAGTATGTGCAAGTGGAGTGAGTAGGCTAGAGCTCCCAGTTCCCCACCTCCCAGTTCCCCAGGTAACTTGAAGTACTTGCTATCTCCATAATCCGCACATCTGCAGTTATAAACCCATCATACACCAGTATAATTCACATTTAAAACAGAACACTCACTGAAGATCCTACAATGACAAATACTTGTTTGCCCCTCAGTGGATTAAAATGTTTCTCCAAGATGGGTGGACCATAATGGGGAAAAAAAAAAATCAATGAAAGTCAGAAAATGAGAGACCTCCACCAAGGATACCTAGTCCCACACTGGAATCCTCCAGTGAAATCATAGAGAAATTGAATCCCAAACTGAAAACACAAGTGATGTGACACTGATTATAGAATTGCTGAATTGAAAGCATGACATAAAAAAATTGCATAAATGAAATTGAGCAGAATCATCTCTTAGAGCACTCAGCTTTGTCACTAGGCTTAACATAATTTTGCCAGGCATGGTGGCACACGACTTTAATCCCAGCACTTAGGAGGTAGAGGTAGGCGGATTGCCATGAGGTTGAGGCTACCCTGAGACTACATAGTGAAATCCAGATCAGCCTGGGCTAGAGTGAGACCCTACCTTGAAAAACCAATAATAGTAGTAATAATAATAATAATAATAATAATAATAATAATAATAATAGAATGACCAAAAATAAAATACAGCTTTAAAAAACATCTCTAGAACCCCTCCCTAACAGAGTCAGTTATGTGGAAGATAGAAACCTCTGTACTGGAAGATAAAACATAAGAAATTGATGTGGGGCTGAAGAGATGGCTTAGCAGTTAAGCACTTGCCTGTGAAGCCTAAGGACCCCAGTTCAAGGCTAGATTCCCCAGGACCCACATTAGCCAGATACACAAGGGGGTGCATGTGTCTGGAGTTTGTTTGTAGTGACTGGAAGCCCTGGTGCACCCATTCTCTCCTTCTCTCTCTCTCTCCCTCTTTCTCTCTCCATCTGTCACTCTCAAATAAATAAATAAAAATAAACAAAAAAAAAAAAGAAATTTATGTAGACTCCAAAACCTTTGTGAAAAATCATGCAAACAGAATATAAGGGAAGTGTGGGATATCCTAAAACAACAAAACAGGGCTGGAACAATGGCTTACCAGTTAAGCCACATGCCTGTGAAGCCTAAGGACCGAGGTTAATTTCTCCAGGCCCCACATAAGCCAGATGCACATGGTGGAAGATGCATCTGGAGTTCGTTTGCAGTGGCTAGAGACACTGGTATGCCTGTTCTCTCTCTCTCTCCCTCCCTCCCCATGTCTCTAATAACTAAATAAATGAAAATAAAAAATCCTACAACAACCAAACATCTGGATCCTGTGTATACCAGAAGAAGAGGAAATCCAGGCCAGTAGGATAGAGAATATATTTAACAAAATTTCCCCAATCTTGCAAAAGAGACCCATCCACATACCAGAAGTTTATGTAACACCAGATAGACCAAAGAAGAAACTCTTCAAGGCACATAATACTTAAAATTCTTAACAATAAAAATAAAGAGAGTGGCAAAAGCAGCAAGAGAGAAACAACTCACTACATACAAGGGCAATTCAATCAGAATTACCTCAGATTTCTCAGTGGAAACTCTGAAAAACAGAAGGGTCTGGAATGGAACACATCAGAATCTAAAAATCTATGGCTTCCAACCCAAGCTACTGGGCCCAGTGAAAGTATCCCCCACAATATGTAGTGAAAGGAAAACTTTCTAGTAACAATCTATGGCTTTGGGATATGCCAAGAAAGTAGATTTTCATATCTTATTCAGAGTATCTTGAATTTTGATTGAACTTCCCCCACACCCTTCTTTTATACAATCTTTTCCCCTGACCTCACTAAGACCTTCACCTCCCTGTAATCTGTTCTTCTACTTACATATATACAATACCATCCCCTTAAGACCTCCCCTCTGTTCACTCCCTTATAGACTTTTTCTAGCTTATGGGCCTTTGCTACTGATTTTTGGTTCCAGCTCACACAGAAGTTTATACATTTTTATCTAGGATCCACATAAAAGATTGAGATGGGAGAGTATTGATGGAGAGTGGAGTTGCAAAGAGTTAAGTAGGAGAGGAGGGAATTATCATGTTTTATTGTCTATAATTATGGAAGCTGTTAATAAAAAGTTAAAAAAAGAAAACATTGTTCTCTGTTCTTACTTACACATGAACACACATGAACATAAAACTACACACAGAATATGCACTGTCTTAGTTTTAAAGTAGTTTTAAATAAAATAGTTTTAAAGTAATAAATAAAATGAAAGATAACTCAAAAAACTAAACAAAAAATAAAAGCTGAACTTTTTTTCTTTTAGAGAAATGTAATAAAGGTTTTGATTTTTAAGTCCATTCAATCCAATAGGTAAACAATATTCATGTTTAGGTAAATTTCATTCTTTTGTGCATGTTAGTGACTATGTCAGTCCACAAAATCCAGGGCATATGTTGATTCTGTCCCAATTGAACAACTTTTTCAGATAAATGATCTTGCTTTTGTACCTGTTGTGTGTTGTTGTGACCAAGGATGTTTACCAGGAACCATTTAGACACATGGGACAACTGTGGGCTTCATTGCCAGTTCATTACTTAGGAGTCAAGATCCTACTGAGCCCCGACAATTTCCAGTACTTTTCCATTAACTTGGTTATTTATTTAAGCATAGTTCTTTAAAAAGATTTTTTTCATGTTTCATGTGTCTTGTAGCAAGAATTTTTTCTGTGAATATTTTGTTGACAATGTTTACATATGTATATAATGTATTTTGATCATAATCACCTCCCATTACCTTCTCTTGACTCCCCTCCCACTGAGCTCTTTCTACTTCCCAGCTAGTCTCTCTTCTAATTTCTGTGTGTAGGTGTGTGTAACTTGCTGAGCTTAATTTGTATTTCCTTTAAAAGATAGTAATTTTATCAGAAAATGAAAGCCTTTAACAAAAATGATAAGAAAGAGAATATTTTCTAGGGCATTTAAATTTATAAAACCTTTAATATCAAAATAATTTATAGGAAATTGTAGTTTGAATATGAAGTATCTTCTGTAGCCTCATGTATTTACCACTAAATCTCATAATTAATCCTCAGTTGGTGAAGCATTTGGTAGGTGGAAACTTGTTGGGGGAGGTGTTTCATTTGGAGTATACCTTGAGGATTATTAGTCCAGCCCCACTTTGTGTTCATATAGAACTCATTGCTTCTCCTGATAATGTGGCAAGATGCGATACCCAGTTGAGTGCTCATGGCACCATTTCCCCAGCATGTTGAAAATTTCTTTTTAAACTGGATCATGGGTATACCAGAAGGGGAGGAAATCCAGGCCAGAAGCATAGAGAGCATATTCAACTAAATTATTGAAGAAAATTTTCCATATGTCTCAAAAGTGAAGACCATCCAGATCCAAGAAGCTCACAGAGCACCAAACAGACAGGACCAATGAAGAAACTCTCCAAGGCATGTCACAGGTAAAACTCTAAACGATGAAAACAAAGAGACAGTGCATAAAGCAGTAACAGAGAAACAACTTGTTACATACAAAGGCAATTCTATCAGAATTACCTCAGGTTTTTAAACAGAAACCATGAAAGCCAGGAGGGAATAGAATGGAACAATTCAAACCCTAAAAATCTATGGCTCCCAACCAAAACTAATATACCCAGTGAAAATATCCCTCACAATAGATGGAGAAAGGAAAACTTTCCATGACCAAAACCAGCTCTGTGATTAGATGAACACAAAGTCAAACCTACAGAGATTACTTCAGGGAATACTCCACACAGAAGAATCAAACAACTGACCTCAAGAGCCTATGAGAAGATGAACACAATAGCTAAAGCTAGAGAAGGCATGAAAAAGTTCAAAACACAATCCCTCCAGCATGGCAAGAATTAAATGAAACCTCAAAGTAAACTTATTTTCTGACGAATAGTTGTATAATGATGAGAACTATATATTTTTAATATGAAATTGATATAACTCTGAGTAAATTGTTCCATGGAGAATTCATCATCAAAAATTTACCATTTATAAGTCCAACAAGTCATTGGAGGAAAAGCAAATGTAAAAATCTTATGAAAGAGGAATATCCCTATATAAGTATCATTAGATTTGGTACATATTTAAGTAATGAGTATTACATATTTTGGCATGTTTTGAATTTGTGATGTGAAATTAGACATAACATTTAGTCACTACCATGTAAGTATATTAAAACAAGGATTCTGTTTAGTATACAATCTATTCCATAACACTTCATTGCTACATGAAGCACCCAATGCATTTTAGAGTACTGATTTGTAACAAGGATCCTTTTTAGTACACAATCCATTTCATAGCACTTCATTGCTACATGAAGTCAGCCCATGTTATTGTAGAGTGCTCATTTGCTAATCCATGAGGGTATCTCTCCTTAGGCTAACCTCAGAACTCACTGTTTCTCTCTCATATTTGATCAACTGAGTAAAAAAGAAGTGTCTGGATAAGCAACAAGTTCCACAATTGTTCAAAAATGGCTGAGAAATGTGGGGCAATGGTAAAATAGATTTCCATCACAGCCACATACTTCTGTGACTGCAGTCCAGTCACCTACTGCTCTAGGCCTCAGGTTCCTTGTCTATAAAGTAGAGTTCCATTAAAGACACCTCACCCTGTTCATTAGAGTGGGCAATTTTAAATTCTTTATCTCCATATAATACTTTTAACTGTACAAAGAGCACTGAATCTTGAAGCTAGACTTACCTACCAGTTAAGCAGATATAACATCAGTCTGATTCTGTTGAAAGTGCTCTTTCTGACTCAGCATGCCCCAGAGTTGAAGGCTTGCTATTTATGAACAATGTTACTCTCTGCTGTTCAATGACACTCTATTTTTAACTATAGCAAAATCACCAACTTTGTGTCCATTAAAAGACTAGTTATGCAATAAAGAGGGTTGTTTTTTTTGGCTAAAACATGATATATAAAATAATTTCCTGGTGAGTAAAACATTACACTTTCAATTTTTCTTAAGTTCTTTAAAGAAACATAGGTTCCTATGGTAGATCAATCTTTAGCTGTTTTAGGAACCTCCACACTGATTTCCACAATGGCTGGACCAGATTGCATTCCCACCAGCAGAGTAGAAAGGTCCCTCTTTTTCCACATCCCTGCCAACATTTATGATCATTTGTTTTCATGATGGTGGCCAATCTGACAGGAGTGAGATGGAATCTCAATGTAGTTTTAATCTGCATTTCCATGATGACTAGTGATGTATATGACCCAGCTATAGCACTCCTAGGCATATATCCGAAGGAATCATCTCATTTCCTTAGAAGTACATGCTCAACCATGTTTATTGCTGCTCAATTTATAATAGCCTAGATGTCCCTCAACTGATGAGTGGATAATGAAGATGTGGCACATTTATACAATGGAGTTTACTCAGCGGTAAAGAAAAATTAAGTTATGAAATTTGCAGAAAAATGGATGGATCTGGAAAGGATTATACTAAGTGAGGTAGCCCAGGCCCAGAAAGCCAAGTGCCACATGTCCTCTCTCATATGTGGATCCTAGCTACAGATGACTGGGCTTCTGCGTGAGAATGAAAATACATAGTAGCAGAGGCCAGCAAGTTAAAAAGGAGACATAAAGGGCAGAGAAAGGAAGGGAGGAGGGTACTTAATAGGTTGATATTGTATATATGTAAGTACAATGATTGATATGGGGAGGTAATATGAGGGAGAATGGAATTTTAAAGGGGAAAGTGTGGGGGGGGAGGGAGGGAATTACCATGGGATATTATTTTATAATCATGGAAAATGCTAATAAAAATTTTTAAAAAAGAAACATAGGTTCCTAGGTTTGCTTTTTGCTAACATGATGACCTGAGAGAAACTGAAGACATTATTTATTCCACCTCCTCTAAGAATTTAGAAATGGAGTACTAGTGGCAATTGAGTGAATGTAACTACTCATGCAAAATGACAGTACTGTTGCATCATGGTTAAACAAATCCCATATTTTCTACTCCCAGCAAATGATAGTTTACTAAAATTACAGTATCCAAAGGTTTTTTTTACGACTGCAAAGTAGATCAACTTGTGTACATATGTGCATACTGCTGAGAACTGTGCTCCCATGTGGTCCAAGAAGGAGTAATGTAAAGATTATGATTACTTGGGACACCTCAGGCTCTGAGCCTTTGCTCATTTAAGTAAACAAAGGTTTCAAAGTTCTGGATTTCCTGTTTCTTGTGGCACTTGCACAGAGCTCCCAGGTGATGAAGGGCCCTAGCGTGTTAATGGGGCTCCTCCTGCTTTTTGTGTCCATTCATGGTTTTGAGGATGTGTCTATAACCTGCAGTGAACAGTGGCTGCAGGTCAAAGTTAAACAAAGACCTTATTTGGATAACCAGCAAATCTAACCTTATGAGCTATACCTAGGAACTGGCTGCCCTATGACAGGAGGGTTTTTGGATTATTATGAGTTTTTTTATCCTTTGCCTTCTTGTGGAATCACAACTGAAGTATGCATATGGGGTATACTTATTGAAAGCTCAATTATTTATGAACCAGTGAATCTGGACATCAGGGGTTACTTGCCAATATCGTGCTATATACAAAGAAAGTTTACATTCACTTATTGTTCAAAAGTAAAAGGAAATAATAAAAACTGTGCATCAAATCAATCAACAAGTCAGGAAAAATCCACCTCAAATCAAGTGGAAAACCAAAAGACACAGAGTGTTGTTCCCCCTTGTGGTTCACATGCAATCCCCTCCCGATTAAGCATAGGACTTGAACTGTAAATTCTGGATGGAGAGCCATGGTACAGCGGCTGCATGTGGAGATCCACTGCCCGCTGGAGGTTGGAATAATGCCTGTGGATGACATCTTTTATCTAGCTAACAATTATCATTTTAGATGAGGAACTTTCCCTGTAGTCCATATCTGTGAACTCTTTTTGTGGGGTAGGGTAAGGACTTTCCTCAGATTTCAAATATGTAATGTAGGAATTTTAAAAATAAAGTCTTATAATTCTTACAAAACATTCTGCTAGTATATGAAATTGTATAGATCACTCTAGAATGCACATCTATAAAAATACATTTTCCCATGCTTTCTACATCTCTGTTTATTTTCCCCACAACTTCTCAGAAAAACATGTTACTATAATTTAAATGGCGAGTTCAAGGTTAAACTTAGAGAAAGATTCTAAGATGGTTTTAACAGCCACTAAAGCAATTTCAATGCATTTCATTAGAGTGTGCTGTGATGTGCTGTACATTATTAGCGTGATGCTGCCCTGACTTGAGTTTACCTTACTGCTGTCTTTAATACTCTAAACATAATTGCTGAACCACAGAGTATACTAATATTCATATATTTCCTTAACTAACTCCTTTGACCATTTTGGGGGGACAGGGTCTCTCTATCCCAGGCTGATCTTGAACTCAGCCTGTAGCCCAGATTGTCCTTTACTCACTGTAAAATCATCCTACCTCAATGCTTGGATTAAAAGCATGATCTGCTATATCAGGTTCCCTTATACCATTTTTAATAGCATCTGAATCTTGCATTGGGTTCCAAATAAGGAAAGGCTTCTACTGTCCTGGTTGTAGGTAAGATATGTCACACATCTCTTGTTTTATACTCATTGACACTACAAGAAATTATAATGTAAGACTGAAAAGTGAAATCCTAGATTATATACACTCCACTATTTTTATTTCTTAATACTAATAAGATGGATATAAATGTGTAGATTTCATTTATAATTCAAGTATCATCAGGAATACCACAACCAAATTTTAAGAATAATGTTGTCTGTTGGAAATAAGTAATTCATAATTGCCACAAAATTTAGGCTCATAGACATATTCAAGTCCAACAGTTATGCTGTGATGTAATGGCTGGAATAAGAGATGATGGTTTCATATTGAATACTTATACATTGCATGACTCTATATTTGGCTTAAGAAATGATTGATGCTCCCTTTGAGAAAATGCTTTTCCAAG
Organism: Jaculus jaculus; assembly: GCF_020740685.1. Classification (NCBI taxonomy): domain Eukaryota; kingdom Metazoa; phylum Chordata; class Mammalia; order Rodentia; family Dipodidae; genus Jaculus; species Jaculus jaculus. The sequence goes on from NC_059115.1 coordinate 27,180,508, forward strand.
ACATACACATTCATGCAATGACTGTGCCTAAAGTTCTGGGAGTGCACTGCAAATAGGCCAATCAAGCACAGCCACAAAGAGCTGCTCAGGATGAATAAGGGAGTCATTAAGATTCTTCGTCCCAGCCTCACCACGCCTGGCAATAAATAGCAGCTTTCCATACAGATGTCAGAAAAAGTCAGAAGGAGAGCTGAGTCAGGTGTTATGAATCCCAACCCTTTCCTCAGCAGATGGAAGTTCATATAGGGTGAATGAGAAAGCCTAGAGGTCATCATAGCCCAAAATAGAAGAAAGTTCAATTAATAGGCAATAAAGGTCATTTATTTAAAGTCATTTGCTACTACCAGTGAAATCAGTGCAATTTGTTCCAACTTCAGTATCATTCCCTGTCCTTCCAGCATGGTGAAAGATGGAAAGGACCAGGAAAAATGTCACTTTCAGTTACAGCTTAACACATTTCATGGTATTTCCTCTTTTATATGTCTTTATATGATAACACATTTTTTCTGTATTATTAATGTGACAACTCACCACACTCTGCCTGTATTAGTTTTGGTTTTACCAGGAAATCAGGCCTTCATGCTAGGAGTATGTGAAGTCAGACTGAGGAAGGTGAACAAGCATTTGTCTCAGTGGCTAGACATGGATCTAAAGTCACTGAAGGTGAGCAGAGCCAGAAGTTGAAGGAAGAGAATGGAAATGAAGTTGAGGGTTGAGTACAGTATAGTTTACAGCAACATGCACATGTGAATTATAACTTGATCTAAATTGAATCTAAAGAAAACTACAGTCTATCAAGAAAACTAAGGCCTACATTTTTCCAACTCCAACCTCCTTGATGCTAGTGACCTGAGAAAATCTGCTGTTATTGTTTATACAGAGACAGGGAGATAGAGACAGACAGACAGACAGACACACACACACACACACACACACACACAGAGAGAGAGAGATTAAGAGAGAGAATTGTGAATGGAATAGAAAAGCCCATGGTGGGAAGGGTATAGAAAAGGGCAAAGTAGTTACAGTCTAGTTTTGATGTAATAGCAGTTAGAAACACCTCAAGTCTTGGCTTCTAGAGGGGCTCTAATAAGATGTTTACTGGCTTTTTACCTTCATATAGCTCACTAATAAAGCTCAATTTCTTTAAGGGAGGCACATAATGTCACTTAGTGTGCAAGGCCTCATATTTTGTGAGCTAATTCTGGAACTTCTTGGCAGGATTTTTGGAGCCAAGGATGGTATTTTCCATTCCAGTCAATTTCTGACTTTGCTGTTTTAAGGATTCTGAAGCTCTCATTCTGTGTGACAGATGAGAATGGGGAAATAAGCCAAGTGAAGTATCTTAAAGAAGTTGAAACAGAAAACAAATGGATCTACCAGAGGATTCAGTTCAAAGTCAGGGCTGGGCTGACTTAAGCACAGAAAGCACTGAATCACTGATGTATGGAAATGCCCTGCAGTTCACGCCATAGGAAGACATGTCAGTTACCAACAAGGAGTTTTGAAGTTTTCATTTCTCAACACCTGACCTTGCATAATATGCATATTTGATTTGTATTACCCACTATCTGTGCAGGTATATTTTGACATAAAACTGATGATGTTGGTCATATTCATAATGAAAGAGGGAGAAAGATGGAGTATAACAACAAGAAGTATGTATACATGGGATTTGATCCCAATTTCTCCATTTCTAAGATACTATTTTTGAGAGTAATGAGTAATTCAGGAAGTCCTGTGGCCTCAGTTTAATCTGGTTCTTATATAAATATACATATTTTTTGGTCACATGAAGCAAGTTGTCTTCTATGTCTGAGAAAACATGACATGTGTATGTGAAAAAGAAACATTACATAGAGATGCAAAAAATAATACTTGCCTTTTATCTCATATCCACTCAAAGGATTCTGGAGGGTGATATCTTCTAATGAAATTTTATTTGGAGTTGACTTCAAACCCCACTCTTATTTCATTTGTAGTACTACAAATATCATTATGAGATTACTAACCAGATGATAAAGATAAGAACTAGTATCATGACTAGGCTTTTATGGAAGTCATGTTGACTTTCCAAATGATGTTTTCTTCACTGTATTCCATTCCCATCCATGGGGTTTATTCCCTTTCTTGAGGGTTAGATTTTACTCATATCCTTAAAGGACACATTATTTAAACAAAAAAGCAATCCATAAAACCCACACACACTAATTTATGAATATATGTGCTTGAAGTGTTCATTTAAAAGTCTAAGTCATTATTGTAGAAATCACCTACCTTAAATCAATGAGGCTATGTGAGAAGACTGGCCTTGAGTTAGTGCTGTTTCTGATTAGAGTAAATCATCCTTGAATATTTATACACCTTTGTTTCCTCATTGGTTATGAGAAAATAGTCTTCTTGGCCTAGCTCACACATTCATATAATGTTTAAATAAAGTGGTATGGGGCTGGAGAAATGACTTAGCAGTTAAGAAGTCTGTCTGCAAAGGCAAAGGATCCCAGTTTGATTCTCCAGGACCCACGTTAGCCAGATGCACAAGGGGCACATGCTCCTCTTCTGTGGTGTGTGGTTCTTGGGCACCTCTTCCAGCACTGCTGTCTTTCAGGGTACCATGTCCTAGCATCAGGTAAGAAGAAACTTTCAGCATTTCCCTCAGAGCTCCCTTATGGAACTTATCCTAGACTCAGAGCCATCCCACACATCATATCCACACTACCGGTTTATTTATTTATCATATGTTTAATGGAAATCTAATTTGTAAAGGACTAAGTTACATAAATTAGAAATAACATATCTGACAAAGTACTTGGTCTCTTAGTGAGAATATGTATTCAAATAAGCTATTTTAAAATAGGTTAATATGGAAATGTATGTAAGTCCTTAAGCACAAGCTTTTATGGAATGACAGGGCATAACTAACCACACCAGGAGAAACAGAATAGTGCAGATAATGCAGAAGAAATTTAATCCTGGGTGAACACAGTTTTGAATGCCATCTTTTAAGAAGTGGTCTTACCTTAGACCTGGGCAGCAGGTTGGAATTTTATGTTCACCATGCATTTGGATTTTCACAAGCTTCCTGGTAGTAGATACTACACCACTATTTATAGGACACAGGACAGAATGAGACAGATCAGAAGTATCTATGCCTCCCTGGGAGCATTTGGGAAAATAGTTAAGTGTTATTAAATACTATTATGTACCATTAAATACCATCAGATGCTATTCAAATTGTCAATTTCATGTTGAGTTTTGTTTAACCAAAGATTTGTGTTGAAGCTTTCTGAGAATGATTAAAACTGTCAAGAAAAGGGCCTTCTGTAATGGCTGGCAGACTTGAACAGGGAACTATCAACCAAGTAGGTCAAAGGTAGAGCACTTGTGCAGCCAAGCAGAAGACTTGTGACTGATATAGATACTAATCCTTCATATGCCTGAAGGAGTGTGCCAAGATTAATTCACACATCTTTGACCCATCACCTCTCTGGCTGTTTGACTCATATACTCACCTGTATTGGCCCTCATATTCCAACATTAGAATCCTGAAAGGTCTTTTTCTGACTACATTTTCTCTGTACCATCAGCAGAATGGGTTGAGCTGAGATCACAGAAAGAATGCAGTGGCAGCTGTAGCTGAGCAGCACAGTGGTGAAAGAAGCTGCTTGTATCCTACTGCTTCAGCAGCAGCAAGGGGTAGCTGCAGCCCTTCAGAAAGGGGCTGAGAGTGGAAACCAGGTGAAACAGAGACACTGAGGCATGAAAAAAGTATTTATAAGTGAAGCAAGGAGACTGTGGTGTCTGGTTACTGAAGAGTTCTAGGGTGCTGTTCTGCCTTAAGGTTTAAAATTCTTGATGTAGACCAAGCGTGCTTTCATCTTGGTCTGAAGGGCTATATCGGTAGCAGCTCTCAACGGCCAAGGGTCTCAACACTCTAACACCAAAGGCTGTAATGCTGATCACAGTGAAATGTGAGGATCCCAACCCACTGCAACACTAGGAGGTTTGACTGCTGCTCTTCTTACTGCTCCTTCCTCCTGCTGACTGTTGAGGATTACAATAATCACAAAGCACTGGGCTGTTGAGGATTAAATAGAACAAAAAGTTTCCAACCTTACCTCCTAAAGCCATGTCTCTTAATTTCCACAGATCTCAGCAACAGGTCTTCAGCTCTCAGAGCTTAAAGTCTGCCTGCCCAGCACCAGGTCCCAGTCACTCCAGAACCCAAAAGTGCTAACACTTGAAGAATTATTCATGATTGCTTCAGATTTCTATTCACATTAAGCAAAAAGGTTCCAGTCAACTGAGTGATAACAAGAAGAGCGTTTAGATAACATAGCTTTCACATCTTTTCTCAGCTAGTAAATATCAGGATTTATAACCAAGTATTTCTCAAACCCAAGGCCATGTAATTCAAAATTTCTAAGCAGAAGCCAGGTGTGGTGGTTCACACCTTTAATCCTAGCACACAGGAGGCAGTGGTGGGAGGATCACCATGAGTTCAAGGCCACCCTGGGACTATATAGTGAATTTCAGATCAGCCTGGGCTACGGTGAAACCTTACCTTGAAAAAAACAAAATAAAATTTAAAAGTTCTAAGGCTTGCAAAGCTGTCTAGCTTTGAACATGGTGCCCTTGTGGGGGGTTTGAGTATGAATGTACGTCCCCATGGTCTCAGATATACCATTTTTTCATGTTTCTTTTTTTAATTTTTTTTTTTTATTATTTGAGAGCGACAGACAGAGAGAAAGAGGTAGATAGAGAGAGAGAGACGGAGATTGGGCGTATCAGGGCCTCCAGCCACTGCAAATGAACTCCAGACACTTGAGCTCCCTTGTGCATCTGGCTAACATGGGTCCTGGGGAATCGAGCCTTGAACTGGGGTCCTAAGGCTTCAAAGGCAAGTGCTTAACTGCTAAGCCATCTCTCCAGCCCATCACTTTTCTTTCTTTCTATTTATTTTTTATTTACTTTTAGGGTCTGGTCTTATTCTAGCTAAGACTGATTGTAATTCACTATGTAGTTTCAGGCTGGCCTCAAATTCATGACAATCCTATTTCCTCTGCCTCCCAAACCCTGGGATTAAAGGCGTGTGCTACTACACCCAGCCAAGTATTTCTTCATTAAAACTGGAGTTCCTGCTTAAGTCTCACGCAGCATGCTGGGAGAGTCACTGGTGGTGGAGCTGATTCCAGCCCAAAGCTATGGACAGAGTTTGAGATCTGGTGGAGTTCAAGCTGTGTTTTGGTATTGGTTATTTTGTTTATTGCAGTTGTTTCTCTATGCTTAGGTCTATGGAAGTAAGCAATTTCTTGCCCCATTAAATGACTTTCCCCTGAATATGTAAGCCTAAAATTAATCCTTTCATCCCACAAATTACATATTATTTTTAATTTATTTTTTTTCTCAATTTTTATTAACATTTTCCATGATTATAAAAAATATCCCATGATAATACCCTCCCTCTCCCCCACCCACTTTCCCCTTTGAAATTCCATTCTCCATCATATTACCTCCCCATCTCAATCATTGTACTTACATATATACAATACCAACCTATTAAGTACCCTCCTTCCTTCCTTTCTCTTACCTTTATATCTCCTTTTTAATTTACTGGCCTCTGCTACTGAGTTTTTTCCTTCTCACACAGAAGCCCAATCATCTGTACATAGGATCCACATAAAAGGGAGAACATGTGGCACTTGGCTTTAAGGGCCTGGGTTACCTCACTAAGTATAATCCTTTCCAGATTCACCCATTTTTCTGCAAATTTCATAACTTCATTTTTTTTTTTTTACCGCTGAGTAGAACTCCATTGTATAAATGTGCCATATCTTCATTATCCACTCATCAGTTGAGGAACATCTAGGCTGGTTCCATTTCCCAACTATTATAAATTGAGCAGCAATAAACATGGTTGAGCACGTACTTCTAAGGAAATGAGATGAGTCCTTAAGGATATATGGCTAGGAGTGCTATAGCTGGGTCATATGGTAGATCAATCTTTAGCTATTTTAGGAACCTCCACACTGATTACCACAATGGCTGGACCAGATTGCATTCCCACCAGCAGTGTAGAAGGGTTCTTCTTTTTCCACATTCCTGCCAACATTTATGATTGTTTGTTTTCATGATGGTGGCCAATCTGACAGGAGTAAGATGGAATCTCAATGTAGTTTTAATCTGCCTTTCCCTGATGACTAGTGATATAGAACATTTTTTTTAGATGCTTACATGCCATTCATACTTCTTCCTTTGAGAATAGTCTACTTAGCTCCATAGCCCATTTTTTAATTGCTTGTTCAATTCCTTATTAGTTAACTTTTTAAGTTCTTTGTATATCCTACATATTAATCCTCTATCAGATACATAGCTGGTGAAGATTTTTTCCCATTCTGTAGGTTGCCTCTTTGCTTTTTTAACTGTGTCCTTTGCAGTGCAAAATGTTGTAACTTCATGAGGTCCCAGTGATTAATCTGTGGTTTTATTGCCTGAGCAATTGAGGTTGAACTCAGAAAGTTTTTGCCAAGACCAATATGTTGAAGGGTTTCCCTTACTTTTTCCTCTAGCAGTTTTAGAGTTTCTGGTCTGATGTTAAGGTCATTAACCCATTTGGACTTAATTTTTCTGCATGGAGAGATAAAAAATATCTATTTTCATCTTTCTACAAATGCATATACAGTTTTCCCAACACCATTTGCTGAAGAGGCTGTCTTTTCTCCAGTGAGTATTTTTGGCATTTTTATCAAATATCAGGTGGCTATAGCTACCTGGACTTACATCGGAATACTCTATTCTGTTCCATTGATCTACATGTCTGCTTTTGGGCCAGTACCACAATGTTTTTGTTACTGTGGCTCTGTTGTATAGGTTAAAATCAGGTATGGTGATACCTCCCAATTTATTTTTCGTGCTCAGTATTATTTTAGATATTCGAGGTTTTTTGTGATTCCAAATGAATTTTTGGATTGTTTTTTCTATTTCCATGAAGAAAGCCTTTGGAATTTTGATAGGGATTGCATTAAATATGTAGATTGCTTTAGGTAAGATTGCCATTTTCACGATATTGATTCTTCCAATCCAGGAACAAGGAATGTTTCTCCACTTTCTAGTGTCTTCTGCAATTTCTCGCTTGAGTGTTTTAAAGTTCTCATTGTATAGATTCTTTACTTCCTTGGTTAGGTTTATTCCAAGGTATTTTATTTTTTTTGATGCAATTGTGAATGGGAGTGATTCTCTGATTTCATCCTCTGTGTGTTTGTTGTTAGCATATATGAAGGCTACTGATTTCTGTGTATTTATTTTGTATCCTGCTACATTGCTGTAGGTTTTGATCAGCTCTAACAGCTTGCTAGTAGAGTCTTTAGGGTCCTTTATGTATAGAATCATGTCATCTGCAAATAATGATAACTTGATTTCTTCCTTTCCAATTTGTATCCCTTTTATGTGTGTCTCTTGCCTTATTGCTATGGCTAAGACTTCCAAAACTATATTAAATAAAATTGGGGACAGTGGACACCCTTGTCTTGTTCCTGATTTTAGTTGAAAAGCTTCCAGTTTTTCCCCATTTAGTAATATGTTGGCTGTAGGCTTGTCATAAATAGCCTTTATTATATTGAGATATGTGCTTTCTATTCCCAGTCTTTGGAGGACTTTTATCATGAAGGGATGTTGGATTTTGTCAAATGCTTTCTCTGTGTCTAATGAGATGATCATGGGATTTTTGTCCTTCAATCCATTTATATGATATATTACATTTATAGATTTGCATATATTGAACCATCCATGCAACTCTGGGATAAAGCCTACTTGATCAACTTGAATGATCTTTCTGATATATTCTTGTATTCTGTTTTCCAATATTTTGGTGAGATTTTTTGCATCTATGTTCATGAGGGAGATTGGTCAGTAAATTTCTTTTTTTGGTCTATCTTTGTCTCGTTTAGTATTAGGGTGATGTTGGCTTCATAGAAGGAGTTTGGTAGAATTCCTTTTTCTATTTCATGGAAAAGCTTACGATGCAGTGGTGTTGAAGGTCTGGGAATATTCATCTGGGCCTGGGCATTTTTTAGTTGGGAGACTTTTAATATACTTTTGGATCTCCATGCTTCTTATAGGTCTATTTAATTTCTTTCAGATTTTCATACTTTGTGGAGTATATGCTTTTATAGTGTGTCCCTATGATTTTTTTAAATTTCTCTTGCATCTGTGATGTTAACTTTTTCATCTCTAATTTTATTAAGCTGTGTCTCTTCTCTCTTTCTTTTGGTGAGATTTGCTAAGGGTTTGTCAATCTTGTTTATCATTTCAAAGAACCAACTCTTTGTTTCATTAATTCTTTGGATTGTTCTTTTGTTTGTTTGTTTCTATTTCATTAATTTCTTCCCTAATCTTTATTATTTCTTCCCATCTACTGACTTTTGGTTTGCTTTGTTCTTCTTTTTCCAAGGCTTTAAGGTGAAGCATTAGGTTGTTTACTTGAGAATTTTCTAATTTCTTAATATAGGCACTTAAAGCTATAAATTTACCTCCTTGAACTTCCATCATTGTGTCCCAGATATTTTGGTATGTTGTGTTCTCATTTTCATTTGACTCTATAAATTTTTTGATTTCCTTCTTGATTTCTTCCTTGACCCATTCATCATTTAGTAGTGTATTGTTTAATTTCCATGATTTTGTGTATGCTCTATAGCCTTTCTTGCTATTGATTTGTAGTTTGATTCCATTGTGGTCAGATAGAATGCAAGGAATTATTTCAATTTTCCTGAATTTGTTAAGATTTGCTTTGTGTCCTAATATATGGTCTATTTTACAGAATGTTCCATGTGCTGCTGAAAAGAAAGTATATTCTGCAGCATTTGGGAGAAATGTCCTGCATATATCTGTTAGATACATTCCTTCTATGACCTCATTTAGTCCAGATGTCTCTCTGTTTACTTTTTCCTGGATGACCTGTCAATTGATGAGAGTGGGGTGTTGAAGTCACCCACTACCACTGTGTTTGGTGTTATCTGTGACCTTAGTTCTAATAGTGTTTTTTGATTAATTTGGGGTCCCCCATGTTAGGTGCATATATGTTTAGGATTATAATGTCCTCCTGTTGGAATGTTCCTTTAATCAGTATAAAGTGACCTTCCTTATCTTTCTTGACTAATGTTGGACTGAAGTTTACCTTGTCAGATATTAGGCTAGCAACCCCTGCTCATTTCTAGGCCCATTTGCTTGAAACACCGTTTTCCAACCTTTCACCCTAAGATAATGTCCATCCTTTGTAGAAAGATGAGTTTCTTGGAGACAACAAATTGTAGGATCCTGCTTTTTAACCCAGTCTGCAAACCTATGTCTTTTGTTTGGGGCATTGAGGCTGTTGATATTAAGTGATGTTATTGAAAGGTGTGTATTTATGTTTGCCTTTGTGTGTGTGTGTGTGTGTGTGTGTGGTTCTGGATCTACCTTTGCTTTCTTGTGTTAATTAGTATTTGAGTAGTTCTTTTTATTTCCAGGTTCCTTATATGGGTCCTTCTCTTTGACATGGAGGATTCTTTGAAGTATTTTCTGTAGAGCTGGTTTTGTCTTCAAATAGTTCTTTAGCCTGCTTTTGTCATGGAATGTCCTGATTTCTCCTTCTATTTGAATGGATAACTTTGGGGGATAAAGTAACCTTGGTTGACAGTTGTTATCTTTCGGAATTTGGAATACATCACTCCAAGCCCTTTTGGCTTTTAAAGTTTGTGTTGAGTAATCTGATGTAATCCTGATGGGCTTGCCTGTGTAGGTAACTTGATTTTTCTCTCTAACTGTTTTCAATATTTTTTCTTTGGATTGTGTGTTTGGTAGTTTGATTATAATATGGTGGGGAGAGGTTCTTTCCATGTTTTGTCTGGCTGGTGTTCTAAAGGCTTCCTGTATCTGCATTGTTACCTTTTTTCCAATTTGGGGGAAGTTTTCTTCTGTGATTTTCTTTAAAGGATTTTTTTTTTAGATTTTATTTTTATTTTATTTATTTATTAGAGACAGAGAGAGGGAGGGAGGGAGACAGACAGAGAGAGAGAGAGAGAGAGAGAGACAAGGGAGAGAGAGGGAGAGAGAATGAGAATGGACACGCCAGGGCCTTAGCTTCCACTGCAAATGAACTCCAGATGCATGTGCCACCTTGTGCATCTGGCTTATGTGGGACCTGGAGAACCAAACCTGGGTCCTTGGGCTTCACAGGCATGCACCATAACCACTAAGCCATCTCTCCAGCCCTCTTCTGTGATTTTTTTAAGGACGCCTGCTATGCCTTTGGAGTAAGATTCTTCTCCTTCTACTATGCCCTGAATTCTTATATTTGATCTTTTCATAGTGTCCTGAATATCTTGAAATTCCCATTCATACTTTTCTATTAGTTTGTCTTTCTCCTTTTTTGGACTGTATTAGATCTGCCACCTGGTCTTTTAGCTTAGATATTTGGTCCTCTCCTTCATCCATTCTACTGGTGACATTTCCTACAGAATTTTTTATGTCATTAACTGTGTTCTTCATTGCTAGTAATTCTGAGTGTTTTTTCTTTATTATTTCTATTTCCTTATTTATATCTTGTATTGCCTTCATCATTTCACTAAATTGGTGTCCTGCATCTTCTTTGATACCTTTGATTTCCTCTTTGATTCCTTTGATTCCTTTTTTGACTTCTTTGAGCATACTTACAATCATTCTTTTGAAATCTTTCTCAGGCATTTCCTCCAACTCATTTTCACGGGAGTTCATCTCTGATGCATTAATACTTTTTGGTGGATTTATATTGTCTTGATTTTTTGGTGTTTCTTGTGTTATAATGTATATATTTTTGCATCTTGGGTTAAGTTAATGCTTGGATTTTCTAGTTAGCTGGGTATTTTTAGCTGTATCAATTGATCTGATGTTATATATCTTCAGTGTAGGAGAGTAAGATGTTCGGTGTGGCTCTTACCACTCTCAGTGTATCTAGAAAAGTATTCCTAGGGGTTGAGTATGCCTGGAGTATTCAAGTAGGCTGAGTGGAACAAAATACAGGTAGATTCTAAAATTTAACTAAACACTTTACGCATTCAATCAATAGCAGCACCGAGTATTTATGCAAAAGTAGGTGTGATAACAAGCAGATCTTCTATCTACAAAGAAGCTAAGATTTCTGGTGTTGAGGGTTTCATGTCAGCTTGTGACCAAGTGAGACCCTTCCCTGGTACAATCCTAGTTACCTTTTTGGATGATTTTTGTCTCAGTCAAGTAGGCTGGCTGGGTCGCTGGACCACTGTTCTGTTTTCTGGAGTTGGGGCACCACTGCTGGAGCTGCTTCGGCCTGCCTATGTGGGCTCTGGATGCTCTAGGACTCTCCTACTTCTCTGCTTCTGTTTTAATTTCTCATACACATCACTTTTTAGTAAAAGTGTGTATTTTGCTGGGTTTTCTTTGACTTTTTGTCCCCTAGACTGCTTTGGTGTGGTTCCTATGCCACCATCTTAACTGGAAGTCCAAATTGCATACTTTTTGAAGTTCATCCTGGCAGTGTGAAGCTGACTACCACAGACCTAATCCCTCTGATGTTATAGAAGCATGTACATTTGATAGAAATTTAAAATGATCCTTTTTGGGAAAAAGAATCATTGTGAAAGTTCATTGGGGATGATATTACCAGGTATCGGAAGCTGAGTGGCCTGCAAAACAGAGGTGCACATTCTTAGATTAGATATTAGTAGAACTTAGTCCTAGTGGCTGTGATAAGGGAGAATCATCTTGTTGCCTCTTTACCATTGTGGAGATTGCTGGAGATCACCTGTGATGTTTCTTGGCTTAAAAGTAGCATCACCCCTGCTGGAGAGATGGCTTAGCGGTTAAACGCTTGCCTGTGAAGCTTAAGGACCCCAGTTCGAGGCTCGGTTCCCCAGGTCCCACGTTAGCCAGATGCACAAGGGGGCACACGCGTCTGGAGTTCGTTTGCAGTGGCTGGAAGCCCTGGCGCACCCATTCTCTCTCTCTCCCTCTATCTGTCCTTCTCTCTGTGTCTGTCACTCTCAAATAAATAAATTAATTAATTAATTTAAAAAAAAGATTTTTAAAAAAAGTAGCATCACCCAACCTCCCTTCATCTTCTGTGGTATTCTCATTTCCTGAGTCTGTGACTGACTTTCTTCTTTTGTTAAGAACTCCATTATATTGCATTTTAGTACCACTCTACTCAAGTATGACTAGAGTAACTGATTTGTAATGATCCTATCGCTAATTGTGGTCATATTTTGAGGTATTAGAGGTTAGGAACTCATATTAGGGCTTTTTCGAGGAACAGATATTATAAATTAACATGTATTATAAAGGGTATTTTTGGATTGGCTTATGCCATAAAGGTTGGTCAGTCCAACAATGGCTATCTACACACTGGAGAGGCTGAGAACTCAGTAGCTTCTCAGTTTATGTAGCTGGATGCCTCAGGAGTCCCAACCTGGCACTGAAGGCCTAGAGAATTCCTTGAGTGCCACCAGTATTCAGTCTGTCCTGGAATGCCAAAGAAGCTAAGTTCTCTTATCCATGAAGTTTGACAACAGCAAGGTAGATGTACTCACCAGCAAGGAATGAAGGCAGGCAGGGGAAAGGGAGCAACATTTTCCTGAAACTTATTTATGTATTTATTTATTATTTATTTATTTATTTTGTTTTTCCAGGGTAGGGCCTCACTCTAGCTCAGGCTGATCTGGAATTCATTATGTAGTCTCAGGGTTGTTTGGAACTCACAGCTGTACTCCTACCTCGGCCTCCCCTGTGCTGGGTTTAAGGTGTATGCCACCACACCTGGCTGGAACTTCTTTATATTTTTGTTGTAATTGGAAGGGCTAACCATCCTAGAAATAAGTCTCCCCACCTGAGTCAATTTTCCATTGAGATGCCCTCACAGACCTATCCAAGAGATATGTCTCTTACATGATTCCTTATCTAGTCAACTTGACAATAGAAATTGTCAAGTTCAATACTCCAAGCTCTAACAATCAACCTCCCATTCTACAGCACACAGGACAAGGGCAAGTACTGCAGGAAGTCTGGGCTGAGCAGCCAGTGGGACAGGGGCATCACAGAGAACTCAATGGAGTCTTACTGAGGATTTTGTTCCACACATGACAGTGAATATTTTCTTCTTTGCAAAGAAGTCAGGCTTCATGCCCAGGATGGTGCTGCTTCCTTTAAAGTAAGGATTCCACCCTAAAGCATAGCTCTGCTTTATCACCCACCTCCTAGCATTCATAGGAGAAAAACACGAGAAAATGACTGACAGAATTATGCATAACTGACCAGGCAGGATTCTGGTTGTGGGGCTGTTCTCCCTTTATACAAAGGACCCTCAAGGAGGAGCTATGCCAGGAATCTGGGAATCTTCTTGCCAGACTTACCTCTGGGCCACCTGTGTATCTTGTGTATCATTCAATAGCAGGTGTATTCCTCCCTACTTACAAAATAAAAATGTCTTAGGCAAGGAAGATACCTCTGCAGAGATGTAGCATGGTGCCTCCGGTAAAACTCTATGTGAAAGCCATGACGATAAGGCATAACCTGTGGAGCAAAGAGCTTACTGAGTTTTAGTGGGACTGGTGTTTATTGTAAGGACAGCACCCCACTTTACCAATCAGCTTTTGTCTCGTATAGAAGGCCTCACTCTAAGCTGAGTTTGGGAACTATCATTATCTTTGGAACAGTCTTTTTTCACAGTTCTCTTTTGCAGACAGTTAACACACTGGCTTAATTTTAGAAATCACCAACATGGAGTTTATTTTAAAGTTTACATTTAAGTCTCCTAAAATGTATAACCACCAGGGTTTTGTGTGTATGTAAGAAAGAAAGTCATCCACTATCAATAATAACTGAATATGAATTTTTTCAGAATATTGTCAATGGATGGCTAGTTTGTACCTAAAGCAAAAGAGAATTTTAATCCAAAAGAAACTTAGAGCTCATTTGCTCTGCAACTCATTCTTCTGCATATGCTTTTTCAACTGTGAATTTTTTATGCTCTCATTTTTTCCAAATGTTAATTTCTAAGATTTTACTTTTAATAATCATAGGGAATAACAATTGCTGAGCATGCTTTGTTCTGTTTTTATAGCATTTCTGTATGCTAGCTTAATTCTTGGAAATTACATGGCTTAGATATTGTCTGAGTGTCTCCTATAGACTCAAGCTGAAAGTTTGGTCCCCAGCATGGCAATTATAAGAGTAACTGAGACCTTAAGAGATGGGACTTTGAGAGAACTCCTTAGGTCAGTGGAAGTGCTTACAGTGATTAGGTTAATTTCCTGGGTTACTGAGGTTGTTTTGTGAAAGTGAGTTTTAAGAAAGAGCAAACCTGGGCTGGAGAGATGGCTTAGCGGTTAAGTGCTTGCCTGTGAAGCCTAAGGACCCCAGTTCGAGGCTCGGTTCCCCAGGTCCCACGTTAGCCAGATGCACAAGGGGGCGCACACTTCTGGAGTTTGTTTGCAGAGGCTGGAAGCCCTGGCGCACCCATTCTCTCTCTCTCCCTCTATCTGTCTTTCTCTCTGTGTCTGTCGCTCTCAAATAAATAAATTAAAAAAAATTAAAAAAAAAAAGAAAGAGCAAACCTAACCCTTCAATTTCATAGGCAGAGACTAACTAATAGTAATACCATACTCATTATCATTTTATTTATATAAAGTTCCCACTCTCCAGTATTTCATTCTGATAACATAAGGTAGACTCCAAGACTCAGAGAAGACTAAAGATGTTTAGAAGGAGAATAATCAATTGAGGGTCATTTGAGTTCATAGTACTTTATGTAAAGGCTGGATTCCTTCCATTATCCACTTTGTCGTTGAGACTTCTCTGATGGGCACAGTCTCAGGCAGGCTGCACTGCACCTTGGAGGGTTCCAAACAACCCTGCTAAGCCACAATGAAGAGTTGAGTGAATCTTTGAGATGAGCAAAATGTTGAGGGCTGTAGATGAGTTTAAAATATAGACTCCTCAGCACCAATGGACAAATCACAACCTCTTACATGAAGACAGGGATATAAACTTTTCTCATACATTCTATAAAAACTAAAGCAATACATTGACCTGGCAGAGCAGTCATTGGCTTGAGATCATATGCCCAGCTGTTTTTCTTTGTCTGTATCCTCAGTTGACTGTTTTTAATTCCTATCAAATCCCATTATGATTGCATTTGTTGGGATTGCCTTTGTAGATAACTTGATTTTTCTAATTGCTTTCAATATTTTTTCTTTGGTTTTTATGTTTGGTAGTTTGATTATAATGTCATGAGGAGAGGTTCTTTCCAGGTGTTATCTGGTTGGTGTTCTAAAGGCTTCCTGTATCTGCATTGGCACCTTTTTCCCAATTTGGGGGAAGTTTTCTTCCATGATTTTGTTGAAGATGCCTACTATGCCTTTGAAGTGAAATTCTTCTCCTTCTACTATACCCTGAATTCTTATGTTTGATCTTTTCATAGTGTCCCGAATATCTTAAAATTCCCATTCATACTTTCCTATTAGTTTGGCATTCTCTTTGTTGGACTGTATTAGATATGCCACCTGGTATGCTAGCTTAGATATTCTGTCCTCTCCTTCATCCATTCTACTGGTGAGATATTCTACAGAGTTTTTTTTTTTTTTTTTAATTTCATTAATTGCATTCTTCATTGCTAGTAATCCTGACTATTTTTTCTTTATTATTTCTATTTCCTTATTTATGTCTTGTATTGACTTCTTTATTTCATTAAATTGGTGTCCTGTGTCTTTGATTCCTTTGATTTCTTCTTTGACTTCTTTGAGCATATTTATAATCATTCTTTTGAAATCTTTCTCAGGCATTTTTTCTAACTCATTCTCACTGAAGATCATTTCTGATGCATTAATACACTTTGGTGGACTTATATTGTCTTGATTTTTTGGTGTTTCTTATGTTATAATGTAAATATATTTGCATCTTGGATTAACTTAATGCCTTGATTTTCTAGTTAGCTGCAATATTATTAGATGTATCAATCAATCTGATGTTATATATCTTCAGGGTAGGAGCTTAAGGTGCTAGGTGTGGCTGTCAAGACTTTCAGAGTATCTACAATAGTGACCCTAGGTTTTGGGTTTGCCTGCTATGAAAGTATTCAAGTAGGCTGAGTGGAACAAAATACCAGCAGATTTAACTAAACAATGTACAGTTTCAATGAAAAACAGCACAGAGTATTTATGCAAGAGTAGGTATTATGACAACCAGATCCTCTAACTGTCCATTGGGGTGTGTGGTGCCCCACCCATACCCTTAATCCTGACAACAAGGAGGTTAAGATTTCTGGTCTGTTGAGGGTTCCAACTTAGCTTGTGACCAAGTAAGACCCTTCCCTAATGTACAACAGAAGAGGAAACAAAGCCAGTATTAATCAAGAAGTAACCAATAACAAGTCCAAAATATAGCTTATTTAAGAATGGCAAATCTGACCATCCATTAGATTTAACATAAAATTTATCCTGATATGGGAGGTACAATTAGTACTTCCAGTTCAGGCCTATGTAGCAGGTTTATTTGGCAGTACTGACGTGGTGTAATCCCAGTTACCTTTTGGGATGATTTTGATCTCAGTTATGCTGTGCTCCTGCTTGGGTCCCTCTTTGGTGCACTGTGGGTTCAAGTAGGCTGGCTGGGTCTTTGGATTGCTGCTCTGTTCCCTGGTGCTGGGTGCTGTGATCTCCCTTCCTCTGGTCTCTGTTGCTTGCTGGCACATTCACTGCTGGTGGAGTGCGGAGGTTGTTAATGGTGGCTCTAGTTCTCTCGCCAGTCCATGTGATCCTCTACCTCATGATCTGCTCCTCCATTGTTCACTGGGGTCCTCCCTTCATGTTTCTTTGTTTGTGAAGAGCTCCAGTGTGAATGGAAAATCCCCTCACCAAGCCTGGCAGCTGTGGTCCTGCAGACCTGGTGCTGCTGCTGCTGGAGCTGCTTCTGCCTGCCTGTGTGGGCACTGGATCCTCTGGATCTCTCCTACTTCTTTGCCACCATTTTAATTTCTTACATGCCTCACTTTTTAGTAGAAGAGTGTATTTTGCTGGGGTTTTTTTTTTTTTGTTGTTGTTGTTGTTGTTTTTTGCTTTTTCTCTCCTAGGCTGCTTTGGCGTGGTTCCTATGCTGCCAACTTAACTGGAAGTCTCGTGACTGCATTTGTAAATTGAAGATAAAATCATTTCATTATGAATATCACACACACAAGACTAAAATTGTAAACGCTACAACCTATAATAAAGTAAGAATGATAGTAATACTCTTGCCTGAAACTAAGACTTGGAGTAACTTTTAGCTAAATGAATTACATTTTTCCCACTAAGTTCTATTATTTCCATGAAATATTCAAATCATGATTTAAAAAAAAAAACACCTTGGTGTTGACAAGGAATAATACTATCATTTAGGAATTGTTTACCACCTGATTCCAAAGGGATTTATGTGTTATAGCTCTGTGGTTCATGTGCTGGCCATCCTTCTGCAATACTCTAGCAGGCAACCATATTCAAAATCAATCTAACTGCACTTTGTACATACTTTACATATCCACGAATAAATAAATAAATAAAACAAGCGACCAAATATCTCTTCTTGACAATGATGCCAAGCACAGCTTATATTACTTATACTCATAATTTTCAAAGGAAAGGGTCAGGGTTTCTTAATTCCTTGGGGTAGTATTGGGATAGTCTACTATCCCAATTACTATTGGTGAAGCTTATAATAGGGATCATGGCTAGGTGAATTTAGAATTAGTCACCTGTCCAAGTCTAGAGGTGTGAAATTTTATGACCAAGAGTCAGAATCTTGCCTCCTTTTCTGAGCCTACTTTCTCAACCTCCTCCAACTGAACTTTCTCTGTTTTTTTGAGTTACCTTTGAAGTTTGTATGAACATACATCATTTGGATAGTCCTCAGACCTCAAATCTAAGTCTTATCACTCCCTAGGATATGTGAGTCTATGGCACTTGTTTTAAGTCCTGGAAACCCCTTGGATGAAATCCAGTGCCAAGTCACACACTATAGTTGAACAGGAACACACCTCATCTGTTGCCCAGCTTTTTTCTTATGATTTATTACTTCAGTACACCTAGTATCATCTGTTCTTATTCACTCAAGCTTCAGTAACTCTTCACCTCCTATGTTGTCACTGCTTTCCTCTCTAGTAATAATTCACATCCACCTACAATCATGCAATGTTATCATGGAAAACTGGACAAAATCTTTAATTTCATATGTAGCAAAGGTGTCATTTTATATTGTTTGCTTATATTAGGAACCTAAAACTGTGCTTTATTTTTCATTTCATTTCTCTTTTATACATTAACCTAAATTAAGTTATCAGATCATAAAAATATTCTAGTCTGGAGGGGTTGGGTATGTGGCTCACTGGTAGAGCACTTGACTAGAACCCCCCCAGTGAGGGGTGAAAGACCTGGCTCAGTGGTAGAGTGCTTGCCAAGAATGCAGAACAGTTCATCTCCAGCAACAGAAGAGACAGAGAGAGAGAGAGAGAGAACAAATAACCGAGGCTCACAGAGGGCTCAGAACTTTCTGCTCCCCAGTTCAGCTCATTAAGATGTATAGTCTGAAATCTTGCTACCAGTTCTTCAGATTCCCCTGGAGAGGACAAAACATTAGTGACCTTGCTACTATAGAACTCATAAGAATGGAGCCTCAGGTCCTGACATTTTACCACGGCAGTGGTCAGTCAATATCTGTGGTTCTTGCCTGGATGTATTGATGTATTGACACCGGTCTGTAATCCTAGTACTTGGGAAGCTTGAGGCAGGAGGATCACCAAAAGTTCCAGGTCAGCATGGTCTACATAGGAAATTCTAGGCCAGTCAAGGCTATACCAGGAGACTTTGTCTCAAAAACAGACCAAAAAAACGGGGGAAGGGGGTGCTGGAGAGATGGCTTAGTGGTTAAGGCTTGTCTGCAAAGTCAAAGGACCTTGTTTGATTCCCCAATACCCAAGTAAGCCAAATGCACAAGGTGGCACATGCATCTGGAGTTCATTTGTAGTGGCTGGAAACCCTGGTGTGCCCATTTTCTCTCTCATTCTCTCCCTCCCTCCCTCTCTCTCTCTTTCTCTCCCTCCCTCCCCCCCTCTCTGCCTCTTTCCCTCTCTCAAGTAAATAAATAAAAATAAAATATTTAAAAAATAATATTCTAGTCTGTCTCTGTCCAATAACTTCTGTATTATTCTTCCAGTGGTTAATATCTTTATTCTCATCCTGGTTAAAACATGTCCTCACTCTCTTCTGCTAAGTCATTTCATCCTTCTACTGTCTCAATACAAGTGCCTGTACTTAGACATGAATTATTTCTTTTTCCTTCATCCCCAAATAAAACTAACTGTGATATTATTTACATCAAGATACAGTATACCCATTTTTGGTGTTTGATCATGTCACATTTTCAAACATAAACCTTCATATAACCTCCACCATTATTGAGAAATCGAGAATTCCTATAAATCTCCATATGTCTTTTGGAGGTTGTTATTCCTCTGTCCAATAAGTCACAGCATTTACTGATGAAGTGCTTCCATTTTAGAGGGTGAAATGTGAACCAAATCAAAGAGTGCTACAGACTTTGAAATCTGGCTTTTCTCCAGCGCAGTGTTTGATATGCACCCATGTATTCCCTTGTATCCTTCTTTATTAAGGAGAGTGTATTGTATGGACTGGCCATAGCTTGGTTATTTACTTGCTAGTGAGCATACATACATGTGAGTTGTTTCCAGTTTGGTACATTTATAATAAATGCCTAATGAAGGCCTTTGTCTTTGTTTGAATATATATTCATCTCTCTTAGATTAATATCTAGAATTGGTATTATTGTGTCTGTTGTAAATGTGTGTTCTCTGTGTAAGAAAACATTTTACAAAGTGGTTGCCCATGCTTTATTCCAATTACTCAGGTGTGAGAGATAAAAGTTCTCCATATTTTTTTCTAGCACTTGGTATAAATATATTATTTCATATGCTAGATTTGTAGAGCTTTTTTCTTCCTATTTTGCCTTCAATTCTTTTCTTTTTTTTTTTTTTTTTTCAAGGTAGGGTCTCATTCTAGCCCAGGCTATCCTGGAACTCACTCTGTAGTCTCAGGTTGGCCTCAAGCTCATAGCAATCCTCCTACTGCTGCCATCTGACCAATGCCCAGCTATAACTTCAAAACATTTTTAGTTGTAAGTTGTCGCGACCACCTTGACCAGCAAGAATGATGCGATCCGAGAGCTCTTCTTTAAGCAGTTTATTCAGGAACCTTGAACAATCTTCTGACCCCGGGGAGAGCCGACCCACAAGCTAAGTAGTCCTGCGCTAGCCAACCCTAGTGAGCCACGTGGCCCATGAAGATAGGTCCATGATTAAGGAAGCAGAATTAGTTAAGCAGCCTCAGCCAAATAAGGACTTGTTTATCCCAGAGAGCGCTCGCTATTGGGCTAGCGGTAAGCAGAAGCCGATGCCATCTTTAGGGCGCGGCACATCGCAGCTCTCCACAGTAAGTTATACATTTCTATCAAGATAAAGTTTTATTTTTATAATAAGATGTGAAATATGCTACTCCTGTTGGCTTACAGTTACTCTGGCAGAACTTATTAAAAAGATTACTAGATCATCTTACCTTTCTTGGCACTTCACCATGTATAAATGAATCTGTTTGGATTCCATTGATGTCTATCCTTTTGCTCAAAGCTCAGCAAAATCTGACCTCTCTTTTGGCATTACCCATGAATTAAGAAATTATTTTTATATTAAAAATTATTAAGAAAAGAGGCTGGAGAGATGGATTAGTGGTTGAGGCCTGTAAAGCCTTAAGGATCCAGATTAGGCTCCTAAGATGACACATGAGTCTGAGGTTCATTTGCAGTGCCTAAGGCTCTGGTATACCAGCTATCCTTCTCATAAATAAAAAATAAATAAATAATAAAATTAAAAAAGTCAATTTGGGAGTGGCAAAGGACAAAATGCCAGATGAACTGGCCACAGTGGCAGTGCAGGCTGCTGATACTGGTTCTCTACCTTCCAGTCCTAATCCAATGGAGGGCACATTATCTACTAGTGTTAAGGCATTGTCAATAAGTGATTTTTGTACATGTAGATATGCATTAGCAGTTTAAAATTTACCTATCAACTAGTAGTACATCTATCAAGGACATATTATAAGTGAAAAAATCAAAAGAAAAATAATATTCATAATACCTGAAAATTGTACAAATTCAAATTGTAGCTCATATAAAGTGCTATTGGAATTTAGACCTCCTTTATGTGTGGCTTATAGCTTCTTTCCCACCAAAATGTCACACTTGATTATTGTATAACCCACAAACCCTGAACTATCATTAGTAAGTCCTGCTGTAACTGGTTCCAAAGTCCCTTGAACACTGAAACTCCACTTTTAGCCTTGAAATCAGAGAGGCCAACTCCACCAACTTTGTTCCTTTCTGTAATTATTTGGACAAGTTTTGTTATTCTTCCATATGACTTTTAAAATCATTTTGTCATGCAAACCTGGCTATTAAAAGTTTGATTATGATTGTACTGATATTTTAGATCAATCTGGATAAAATTGACCAGCAGTAAGTCTTCAAACTTATGGTAGTGGTATATTTTTCTATTCTGTTAGGTGTAGTTTTGTCAGTATATTATTTTGGCACAGATTTTGATAATTTATTACCTAGAAATATTGGTCATTTTGACACAGTTGTAAATAACTCTGTTCATACATTTCAACATCCATTTGTCACTAGAGTAAAGAAATAATAATACAGGGAATAAGAAGATGACTCAGTGGTTAAAGGTGTTTGTAAAGCTTGCCAGCCATGTGTGATGACCCCAGCACCTATGTAAGCAAGATGCCAAGACAAATGAATTCTTCATTTTAGTTACATATCAATACTCTTGATGTTTACTACCATTTGCAATCTACTTAAGCTGTGGCAGTTTAGGAACCACATATGAGAAAGAATATGTGGCATTTGTCTTTATGAGCCTGTGTGACCTCCTTAATGATTTTTCCAAGTCCTTTTCCTTTAAAATTTCATTATTTCACTTCCCTTACCAATGAGTAGAATTTCAGTGTGTGTTTGTACTACCTCATCATTAACCATTGATCTGTTCATGGGTCTTTGGCCTGATTCCAGTTCATAGCTATTGTGAATAGAGAAGTGATAGAGTTGAGCAAGTGACTCTGTAAATAGTAGAGTCTTTATGGACTATGACTAAAAGTGTTTATAGCTGGCTCTAATGGTAGATCTATTTTTAGCTTTATTGAACAGACTCCATACTGATTTCCATACTGGATATACAAGGTTGAACTCCAACCAGCAGTGGATGAGGGCTCTTACACCCTTGCCAGCATTTGTTGTCATTTGATTTTTTATTATTGTGTTAGTTTGTATATCCCCCAGAGACTCAGGTGCCTTATTAAACTTGCAACTTGGATTTCCAGCTATCTGGCTAAGAGGAGATATCACTGGGGTGTATCTGAATTCTGGCCTAAAGGTATACAGATCAGTCTGGGCTCTGGCAAGATGCCTGCTTTCTATTGGTCCCTGTCTGAGGTTATTGGTGTTTGCTGGCTGTTTGGTTGTTTCTCATCACTTAGATCTGTGAAAGGAAGCCAGCTTTTTCCACCATTGATGTAACTTTCCTGGGGCTTGTAAGCTTGAAATAAATCCTTTCCCTCCATAAGTTGTATCTGATTTGAATGTTTAACACAGCAACATGGATCTGTCTACAACAATTATTATTATGACTAGAGTTTGCATGTTCCCAATGGCTAAAGATGCTGAACAACTCTAGATGCTTATTGGTCATTTGTATTTCTCCCTTTGAGAACTCTCTCTTTTCCCATTGTCCCATTTGTTGAGTGGGTTGCTTGAAATTTTTTAATGCTTTATTTATCTTCCAGGAGAAAGAGAGAGAAAATGAGCCAGATACATGCACCATTTTGTGCATCTGCCTTCATGTGAGTACTAGGGAATTTAATGTGGGCCAGCAGGCTTTGCAAGCAAGTGAATTTAACTTCTGAGCCATTAACTAGCCTTTGATTTATTATTGTTTAGCTTTTTGAGTTCTTTGTAGATTTTAGACCTTAACCCTCTATTGGGCTATCAAGTTCCCTGGTACCATGTGTTGAAGATGCTATCTTTTATCCAGTGAGTATTTTTGGCACCTTTGTCAATGATCATGTATCTGTAGTTATTAGGACTTATACCTGGATCTTCCATTCTATTTCATTGATCATGGTTTTATTACTATAGCTTTGTAGTATGTGTTTTAATCAGATATGGTGATATCACCACCAGAGGTATTACTTTTCCTGAGGACAGCTTGTGTTTCCATATAAATTTTGAGACACTGAGTATTGACATGGAATTAGAATGAAGCTAAGAGGAAGAGGAAATGGGAGGGAATAGAGGAGGAGCAACTCATCAAGTAAGTGAAGAGACAGAAAAAGGGAAGAAAGAAAGACACAAGGAGTGGAGGAGTCTTTGTTAGTAGGTTGAAGAGAGGGTATGGGAGAATTACAGAAAACTGATGACAATATTAGTCAGTAACATTGAAACCCTCCACTAGGATAGCATTCTACAAGATACAACCCTCAATAAGGGGAGTGGGGAAAGGCTTGGACAGAAGTATCTTGAAGAAGGTGGGGAAAGCTTAATCCTAAAACCTTGGGCTCTGGCTGGTAAATCCCAGGACCAGACTTGGATAACCCACCCCAGGAGGTCCCCATAACAATGCAGGCCATTCCCAAAGCAGTTGGTTATGAAAGGCCCAAGAATTCAGAAGCCCAGAAATACTATCATGCTCCAAAGGGAGCTTAAGCGGGCCCCTGCATACCTCAAACTCCAGGCTTTACTCTCTGTTGGAAGCAAGTAAAGAATTCCTCTTCTCATTATATCAGAGCCCACTCCTAATATAAAACTAGGTAAAGGGCTGGAGAGATGGCTTAGCGGTTAAGCGCTTGCCTGTGAAGCCTAAGGACCCCGGTTCGAGGCTTGGTTCCCCAGGTCCCACATTAGCCAGATGCACAAGAGGGCGCACGCATCTGGAGTTCGTTTGCAGTGGCTGGAAGCCCTGGCGCGCCCATTCTATCTCTCTCCCTCTATCTGTCTTTCTCCCTGTGTCTGTCACTCTCAAATAAATAAATAAAAAATGAACAAAAAAAATATTTAAAAAAATAAAACTAGTTAAAAAGGACATGAGATAGCCCTCAAGGATGGGAAATGAGTAATAAAGTGAACCACTTATTTGGTTTCTGTAAATAGCCTGCACCATAAGCCTTAATAGCCCACACCGTAAGCCTTAGTAGCCCACACCATAAGCTGTAGCAGCCTGTCTCAGACCACCAAGGTCATAGGAGACTGATACCACACTCTGCTACCCCACCCAAGGACCTGCGCAAATGCTGACCACCAAGGTCATAGGAGACTGATTGGTCTATGAGGGGCTTGAACAAATTAAACTAATTGGCTTAGAAACTATGGAGTGGCACAAACTGACTGGCTCGCACCCCGCGGGCTCCTGATGTTAAAAAAAAATGATTGGTCTAATGCACAGGATTTGTTAGAAACCCTATAAAAACTGTCCCATTCCTGCATTTGGGGCTCTGCAGTCCTCTACCCCTATGTGGTGTATGACTGTGGGCCCCAGCACACTTGGAATAAAATCCTCTTGCAGTTTGCATCAAGACCGCTTCTTGTGAGTGATTTGGGGTGTCGCCATATACGGGCAGAGCATGGGGTCCCCATCTTGGGGTTCCTTCAGTTACCTGCCAGAGCTAAAAGGCAGTTGTTGAAGACTCCACATGGTGTGCCAGGCTCCCCAGCAGATAGTGCCAAGGAAGGACCAGGCCTGCTGGTTGCTCCCAGCGGGTTGAGGAGGAGAATGAGTGTTGATGGCCAGAAACACACCACCAAGCCGGGAGTCTTGTGGAAGCAGGAACTCACTTTATTGTTACAGGTGGTTGCCTATATAGTGTTGAGAATGAGGGTGGGGATTCTAGGATGGAGGGAGAGGTAAGAGCCAATAGTATACCGCAACTTTTGAAATGACTGGTTCTAAGCACGCGTGAGCAGGAATTCCAACTCCTATGCAGAAGTAACAGGCCAGAGGCCATTAGGCGTCTTGCTGAGTCATAGCTGGCCAGAGGCAGATCGCCAAACTTTAGCTAGGCTCAGGAAGTTCCACTAGGCCTTGTGTCCAGGCCTTTCAAGGCCCAACAATGGTGTGGTCACATGACACCAAGAAACTCTACAGTAACTGAGAGGGAAACCAGTTCCCTTCTAGTGAACCTTCATTGTGCTTGAAAATATGATAGGAACTGAAGGTGGATGATGATCACCATCAGTGAGTATAACCTGTAACAGTGGAAACACCAGTAGACTGTAAGGTGAAACTTCAGAGGGTAGAACACCCCGCTTTGTTTCATTTCTAGCAGGAAAGCATTCCATCTCAATAAAGAGTGATGCTGGATGGGGAATTTTGAAGGTTTCTTTAATCAGAATGGCAAAATTTACTTCATTTTTTTTTTGTTTTATGGACATTTTAACATAAACACTGAAATTTTTATGTATATCGGTCATAGTTCTAGAACTAATTATGTTGTATTATAGTCTGTTAATATGGTGAATTACATTTAGTATCAAGTGTTGACTCCAACTTACAATAGTGGGTTTAGCATAATTTGATAACATTATTCTTTCTGTATATTGCTAGATTGGATCTGTTCTTTGTTGTGAGAAACAATGGTCTGAACTATATTGTATGGAGATACATACACACACATATATATGTATAAATGTATAACTAATAATATAATTATATATGTGTGTGAGTGTATGTATATGGAAATTCGTTTTTACACTGAAAGAGACTCAGAATTCCTACAGTATGATTTCTGCCATCTGAAGAACCAGGAAAGCTGTGAGATGGAAGAGTCAGTCTGAATCCAGAAGCCCAAGAAGTAAGGAAAAGGTGGAGGGTGCCAAGCAGACTCCCAGTACCTGAAGACCAAAGAAACCAGAAGTCCTATATTTGAATACAGAAGAAGGTGAATGCCTCAGATCAAGAAAAGAGAGCAGATTTGCCCTTCCACTGATTTTTATCTTTTCCTCTTTTAACACCCTGCAGGTAAGAAAATTCCTATTAATATTAGTGAGGGTAATCATTACTCTGTGTACTGGTTAAAATGCTAATCTTTCCATAAATAGTATCATAACCAAACTTTAGACTAATGCTTTGTAATACCGGAGCATTTCTTAGGTTAACCAAGTAGATACATAAAATTAAGTTCATTTCAGTTATGGGGTGATACATTATAAAATGAGTCAGAATATTTTACTCTTCTAGGTTCTGGGAGAAATGGTATAGAATTGTAACATTTATTTCTAAACCATCTGAAATTAAAAAGAAAAAGGGGAAAGAAGGAAATGGGAAGCTAGTAATGTAAGAAGAAAGTAAGGAAAAGAAAGAAAAAAGGACAAAAAAGAAAGGAAAGAAAGGAACAGAGGAAAGGAAGGAAGGAGGGAAGGAGGAGGAGGGAAGAAGAAATAGAAGGGAAGGAGGGATTGGAAGGAAGAAAGGAAGGGAAAGAAGGATGGAAAGTAGAAAAGGATAGAAGATCCCTTGCTATGGAACTAAAATGAACATATTTAAGAATTGTAATTTTTCATCTTGCTGGGCCTGGTCATTCAATCTTCAGTTTTCTGCCATAAGCAGGTACACTGATGGCACTGGACATGAGGAACATGTACTTCCTTTTCTCTCTCCCTTGATTGACTGAGATTGGAATGAGAAAGTTTTCTTGAAGCAATGCAGAGCACAGTTCCCAGAGGAAGAGTGGATAGATGCTGATTGGCACTGACATTAGTTCCCATAAATGACCAGAGTTGCTTTTAGTCAAGTCTGCACAACCTCATCCAGTGTGGAAGCTTCAGGGAGGTGAGGTATAGCAGCTATATTTTAAATAGAGATATATTAGTCACCATGCTCTGGGTATGGAAAAGTTTTGTTTACATATTTTTAAAGCAGGACATCCCAGTCATTCATCCCTGGCAACAATATTTATAGTTGCTTTCAGATATACAATGAATTAAACCAGAAGAAAAGCATATTTTCTTATAAACTGGATCAAATATGAGCTATAGTTTCTATGACTGCAGCTAAAAGATATTCCAAGTCAATAGGAGATTATTTTATAAAAGAATTTTATAAAGAATAATTTTTCGCTGGGTTTGGTGGCACATGCCTTTAATCCCAGCACTTGAGAGACAGATGTAGGTGGATTGCTGTGAGTTCGAGGCCACCCAAGAACTACCTCGTGAGTTCCAGGTCAACCTGGGCTAGAGTGAGACCCTACCTCAAAAAACCAAAAAAATAAAAAAAGAAGAAATTTCCACAGTTTTAGAGACAAGATCATTTTAAAGGAGGTGGACAGAAAATATAGTTGGAATTGAGGTTAAAGCTGTGTGTAAGAATAGGTATATTCTCTGTAAATAGGAAAAAATAGAGTCAGAGGGAAGGAACATTAAACACACATTGAGAAAAGACAGTAATGTATTTATGAAGCTACCCCAAATTGTCCAACACTACACAAGATTTCTGACATTTTGTAAATACTAAAAGTGTCAACCTTGTAAATAAACACAAGTATGTATTAAGGAATTTATGAGCTTTATAAAACAACAGAATTGTGGGAGAAAAAAAGTGCTACTAACAGAGTGTTTCATGAATATCATCCTAATATATATCTTCAGAGGCTTTTTTTTTTTTTTTTCTTCATAAAGAAACAAGAAGCGAAGCAAAAGCATGGAGGTGGTCTTGTCTGGGAATATTTTAACCTTCTTATGGTGTCAAATTATGTTTTAAGGAGTTAGTATTGCCTTAATTTGCTTCTGAAACAACTCTTCAATTTCCAAACTGTCCCCAGACATTTTTAAATAATAGCCACAGTTTTATTCAGCTTCAAAAGCCTGCATCAGGCAGCAGTTGAAGGTACTTGTTACAAAGCTGTTCAGCTGTCAGTAGAATTAAAGCCGATGCGAAGTGTTGTATGAATCTCTGACCACAGTGCCCGACTAGGACAGACAGCAGGCAGAAGGGCCAAGAGAGTCTGAGCTCTGGAGCCACTAGTCTGACCTGCCTTTCTGGTCAGGCAGTTTGTTTGCAACAGCAACAGATAGTTTCAGGAAGGCAAGGCTGTTTCAACATATGCAAATAAATGACTACAATGCACAATATAAATAAATTTTAAAACAGAAGTGAAATCAAATTATTATCTCAAAAGATGCAGTAAATGCATTTCACAAAACTTAAATACCCTCATGATACCCTCATGATAAAAGTACGGAAAAAAAAAAAAGTGCCGGGCGTGGTGGCATTTAATCCCAGCACTCAGGAGGCAGAGGTGGAAGGATCACCATAAACTCGAGGCCATCCTGAGGCTGCATAGTGAATTCCAGGTCAGCTTGAGCTAGAGTGAGACCCTACCTAGAAAAAAAAAACAAACAAAAAAAAAGTACTGAAAAAATTAGAAATAAATACCTCAATATAATAAATGTTAAACATAACAACCCTAAAAAAAAGATACCCTGTTTCAAAGGAAAAGGAGCACTGTTGAAGTTTAAATATATGCCCACCATAGACTCAGCTTGTAATTTGAATCTCAAACTGAATGATTAGAGGATGTGTCACTGGGGGGTGGGTCCTGGAGTCTAACCCTAAAATATTTAGGAGGGTAGATCTGATTCCAGTCCAAAGGTGTAAAAGAGCAGTCTGATTTGGGTCCCTACTGTTTGCTCTCTGTTTATGCTTGCTGCTTTGGATTTTGTTTGTTTATGAGATGTTTAGTTGTTTCTCTCTGCTTGGATATATGAAAACAGCTTCTTCCACAACTGATGGAACTTCCTCTTGAACATGTAAGCTTGAAATAAATCCCTTACTCCCATAAAATGTATCTGTGTACAAGGTCATCTAGGAACATGGATCTGATGACAACAGAAATTTTATACCAGAAATGGAATGAGATAAATATGACCATGTACATTTTGGTATTTTGGAAATTGTGTTCTGGAGGAGAAGTATGTATGGACATGGAACTTGTGACTGCATAAGACTTACATTTTGTAAACCAAAATTCATGGACTATATTGGTGAGAGTTTGAAAATGCTAAATAAAGATAGAAACATATCTGGAGGCTTTGCTTATGATTTTTCTCTTTATTTATTTATTTATTTTTTTAGTTTTACCTGCATTTTATTTCTTTGTTTTTCTTTTTCAATATATCTTTTTCTTCTTTTCTCTAAACACATGATAAATTATTATTTTTAATTTTTTTCTTTATTCTTATTTATTTGAGAACAACAGAAAGAGAGAAAAATTTTTATTGACAACTCCTATACTTACAGACAATAAACCATGGTATTTCCCTCCTCTCTGCCACTTTCCTCTTCACAACTCTGCTCTCTGTCATATCCCCTTCCCCTTGCCATTAGTCTCTCTTTTATTTTGATGCCATCATCTTTTTCTCCTATTATGAGGGTCTTCTGAAGGTATTGCTAGGCACTGCGAGGTCATGGATATCAAGGCCAAAATCTGTCTGGACAGGTGCATTGTAAGGAATGGTACCTTGCCTTTGGCTCTTACATTCTTTCTGTCACCTCTTCTACAATGGACCCTGAGCCTTGGAGGACGTGATACAGATTTTTCAGTGCCTGACACTCCTCTGCTTTCAGCATGATGTTGCCTTTTGGATCATCCCAGCAGTCACTGCCAACTGAAAAGAGAAGCTTCTCTAAACAGAAGTAAGAGTAGCATTGATTCATAAATATTAACATTAAGTGTACTGTGTTCTGAGCAGTTTGATGAGAATAATTCATACATTTAGTCAGACAATGACAGACTTTATACCCATAAGGTTAAAGGCCTCCCTTGCCATAGGCTTATGATTAGGTTTTTAGTACCAGGCATGTGTTCCCTTCAATAGAGCAAGTGTTTGGTCCTATTAGAGAGCACTTGGTTTCCCCTAGAGCAGACATGCCACTATTGTACTCATTTGGTCATTTGGCCTCTCTGGCCAAACATGAGGCTTCCAATGTCCACTGTTTTCACTGCTGATGAGTTCTGTCTCCCATAGGGCTGCATTCAGTGCAACATTTTCCAGCTTTCAGTTGGTGGGTCTACAGGGATAAGGTTTTCTGCTCAGCACCAGCTTGATTTCTCAGAGACCATGCTGCTCAGGCATGTGAGCTCTTCAGCAAAGGGTCTTGCCATTTGTTTCTCAAGGGAAACCTAGGGCCTTGACAATAGCATGTAATGTATTAGAGGTAACAGGGACCTCCCTGGCCACCAACTCACTGGAAGGTATCCCATCCCTAGCACTGAAAAGTTTCTAGTGATAATCTATGGCTGCTGAATGTGCCATTATTCAAAAAAGTGGGTTTTCATATATCTTATTCAGAATTTCTTGAAGTGTTATTGACCCTCTCCTCCCCCTGCCCTTCTTTTACACATTCTCTTCTCTCTGGCCTCGCTTAGGCCTTTCCCCTCCCTGTAATCTGTTCTTATACTTATATATACAATACCATCCCCTTAAGTTCTTCCCTCTCTGCCCCCCCATTATAGCCTTTTTTCTAGCTTACTGGCCTCTGCTACCAATTTTTGGTTCCAGATCACATACAAGTCTACATGTGTAGCAAGAATCCTTATATAAGAGAAAACATGTGACATTTGGCTTTCTGGGCCTGGGTTACCTCACTTAATATAACCACTTCCAAATCCATCCATTTCCTTCCAAATTTCATAATTTCATTTTTCTTTACCATTTAATAGAACTCCATCATGTAAGTGTATCATATCTTCATTATCTATTTGCTGTTGGGGGACATCTAGGCTTGTTCCATTTCTTAGCTATTTTGAATAGAGCATCAATAAACATGGTTATGCAAGTATCTCTAAGGTAGTGAGAAGAGTCATTAGGATATATGCATAGGAGTGCTATAACTGGATCATATGGTAAATCTATTTTTAGCTGTCTCAAGAATCTCCATTATTTCCAAAATGGCTGTACCAGACTACCTTCCCACCAACAGTGTAGTAGGGTTCCCCTTTTACCACATTCTCAACAACATCATTTATGGTCATTTCTTGATGGTAGCCATTCTGACAGGAATGAGATGGAATCTCCAAGTATATTTAATTTGCATATCCCTAATGGCTAATGATATAGAACACTTTTTTAGATGTTTATATGTCATATGTATTTCTTCTAATTAAAACTCTATTTAGTTCCATATCCCACTTTTTCATTGGGTTGTTTGATTTCTTATTGTTCTGTTTTTTGAGTTCTTTAAAT
Source organism: Jaculus jaculus (assembly GCF_020740685.1). Lineage (NCBI taxonomy): Eukaryota > Metazoa > Chordata > Mammalia > Rodentia > Dipodidae > Jaculus > Jaculus jaculus. The sequence goes on from NC_059115.1 coordinate 27,211,888, forward strand.
ATTCTGGATATTAATCCAGGTGGGTAAATGGAAAAATTTTCTCTAATTCTGTAGGTTTTCTCTTTGCTCTATTCAGTGTCCTTTGCTGTACAAAAGCTTTGTAATTTCATTATATTCCAGTGGATTAGTGGTTTTATTTCCTGAGCAATTGGGGTTATACTCAGAAAGTCATTGCCAGTGCTAATATGTTGAAGGGTTTCACATACTTTTTCTTCTAGGAGTTTAAGAGTTTCAGGTCTCATATTAAGGTCCCTTATCCATTTGTACTTGATTCTTGTGCATGGATGAAGACAAGGATCTATTTTCATCCTTCTACATATAGATATCCAGTGTCCCCAGCACTTGTTGAAGAGAATGTCTTTTCTCCAATTAATACTTTTGGCACTTTTGTCAAAAATCATATTGGTACCATCGTTAGACTCCTCCTTGTCCTCGTCCCTCCAAAGGGATCCTTCTCATTGGGGAACATGGGTCATGCATTTTGGGTTAGCCATCAGATATGGGGAGGAGACAATGTCTCTGTGCCCAATGTTACAACATGTGGCTCTAACAGTCTCTCTGCCCCCTCTTCTGCAAATTTCCCTGAGCCATGTTGGGTACATTTTAGGTCTGCTTCAGTGATGAGGCTTTGAGAGCCTCTGTGTCTATCTCCTTCATCCTTGTGGTGGGACCAGGTGCACCAAGAAACAGCACTGTTGGTTATTTCCCCAATTACTATATGGTTTCAGCTGGGACCCTTGTGAGGTGTGATGGGCTCATTCTCTCCTCAGGTTCTGAGTCCATCTGAAAAAGAGAAGCAAATTCTCCAATAAAGAGTGAAGCCAGCACCAGGTAAATGGGTATCCATTATCATTATAGAGAGAATTTAATAGGTGTAGACATAGGCCCTCTTGTAGCCCATGATTGGTGGGAGCTTGATAATGAAGACCAGGCTCATTTTTGGATATGGTTCTGACTTGTTCCCCACATCCAGCCATGGGTTCCTTTTGACTGTGTGAATCTGTTAGCCAAACAAAGAGCGTTTGCTTACCCACCATGGCTATGTGCCACTATTGCACTACTGTGAGCATCACATCAGGTTGTTGCTGCTGAGTATTCTAGACCAAGAGTTGCTTGAACAGATGTTGGTCATTTTCCCCAGTCACTCATTTAGCACCTCTGGCACTAGATGAGCTAACCATCTGGGGACTGACCCTTTCCAGATTGCAGCCCGGTTACTCCATGTTCAGTACCAACAGTATATGGGAGCTTCAACAGAAGGGTATTAACATTCACCTTTGTTGGGTCATTAAGTACATTGACAGAAATTTGTCTTCTTTTGGGAAACCTTGTAGACCTCTGATCAACAGTTCATCATGGTCATCAACCACATGCTGGTACTGGGAGTTACAGGCCAGTGCTAAGCAAAAAGAAGGAAGAAAAAGATAGGTAATATAAAAGTGAAAGAGGGAAGAGGCTGAGAGAGAAATAGGAGAAGATCAAGGTTAGTCTTCATCATACCCTCTTCAGGGCCCTGTGATTCAGGCATTCTTTCTAAGGACATGATGAAAGTTCAACCATTTTGCTGTTTTTTAGGATATAAAATTTGATGGTAACATTGCCATTTGGGTCCAATTTTGTCCCCCCCACCCCAACCAATCCTTATCCTCCCCTCCCATCCCAGTCCTGGTTATGCTTATTAGGTGTGTCAGAATGTCAATAAGTTTCAGATTATGAGCCACAGATGAGCGAGACCATGTGATGATTATCTTTCTGTGATTGTGCGAGTTTGCTGAGAATGATCTGTTCCATGTTCAACCATTTTTCTTCAAATTTCATTGTGTCATTTTCAGGATCTTTACATCAACATTCATCAGGGTAATAGACCCATAGTTTTCTTTTCTTGTGGCATCTCTCTATCTGGTTTTGGTATAGGGTGATACTACCTTCATAGGAGTTGGGAGCTTTCCCTGTTCTCTGATTGTGTGGCACAGTTTGAGAAAAATTGGTTTCAGTTCATCCAGGAATGTTTCATAGAATTCAGCTGAGAAGCCATCTGGTCCTTGACTATTCTTTTTGAGGAGGTTTATGAATATCTTTTCACTCTTGACCTGTGTGATAGGTATATTTAGGAGATTAACCTGTTCCGAGTTTAGCTTTAGTAGGTGCTATATGTCCAGGAATTCATACATTTCCTCCATATTATCCAGTTTTGTGGAGTAGAAGTTTTTTAAATAAGTCTTCATGATTCTCCCAATTTCACTTATGTGTGTTGTGGTCTCTCCTTTTTCATTTCTAATTTTGTTAGTTTGAAGCATCTCTTTTTGTTTGATCAAATTGTGCAGGGGTTTATCAATCTTGTTTATTTTTTCAAAAAACATCCTCTTTGTTTCATCAGTTTTCTTAATTTTCAATTGTTAATTGTTCATAGTTACCAATTCATTAATTTCTGCTCTGATCTTTTTTTGTAGTAATATAGGTTCCTTTGTCCACTATATATATATTAATATCATATTATATATATATGTTTTGTACTCAGTAAACACAGTCAAATTGGTACCATTTTTAGCCTCTTCACTGTTGTCCTCCCTCCACCTGGCTCCTCCTTGTTTGGGTACATGGGTCATGCATTCTGGGGTTAGCCATCAGTTATGGGTAGGAGGAAATGTTTCTGTATATCATGACCCAACGTGTGGCTCTGACATTCTTTCTGCCCCCTCTTCTGCAAATTTCCTTGAGCCCTGTTGGGTTCATTTTAAGTCTGCTTCAGTGATGAGGTCTTCATTGTGTTTTGACACTTTTTAAAACTTTATTTATTTATTTATTTATTTTGTTTTTTAAATTAGTTTTGTACTCAGTGAATACAGTCAAGTTAGTACCATTGCTAGCTTTCTCCCTGTCCAACCCCCTCCCCCTGGGACCTTCTTGCTGTGGTATATGGGTCATACATTGTGAGGTTAGCCCTCAGTTATGGGTAAGAGGAAATGTCTCTGTGTATCCTGACCCAATGTATGGCTCTGACATTCTTTCTGCCCCCTCTTCCACAAATTTCCCAGATAGATACAGATCCTAAGAAGAGAACCACCCCTTCATACCACAATAATTGGCAAAACAAGCAAGTGTGCTGTTTTCCTGGCTGAGCCTGGTACCAGCACAAGGGTGAAGGAAATTGACACAGAGAACATTCACTGCCTACCAAATCAGATATCCAGAGACTCAGAGGCTACCAAGACCTTATCAATGAAGCAGACTTAAAATGAACCCAACAGGGCTCAAGGAAATTTGGGTGTCTCTGGATATCTGATTTGGTAGGAGTTAATTATTCTCTGTGTTGATCTCCTTCACCCTTGTGCTGGTACCAGGTTCACCAAGAAACAGTACCCTTGCTTGTTTCACCAATTATTCTTAGTTTCAGCTAGTGCCCTTTTGAGGTATGTTGGGGTGGTTCTCTCCTTAGGATCTGCTGGATCATAGCTGGAGCTGGGAAACAAATCAGAAGCAGAGCCAAAAATGAGCCTGCTCTCCATTATGAAGCTACTACCAATTGTGTGTTACAAGAGGGCCTACACCTATTAAAATTTCTCTAAAACAATAATTGTTATCCCATGTATCTGGTGCTAACTTTACTCTCCATCAGAGAATCTTCTTCTCTTTTTCTGCTCTGATCTTAATTATTTCTATCTGTACATTTTGGGGGGTTGGATTGTTCTTATTTTTACCAGTGCCTATAGCTAGATGGTTAGGATATTGATTTGGAATTTCTCTGTCTTTGTTTTGAAGGCATTTAGTGCATGAGTTTTCCCCTGAGGACCACCTTCTTGTGTCCCTGGAGTATATTGTTTTCTCACTGTCGATCAATTCTAGAGATTTTGCAATTTTATTTGGTTATTTCTTCAACTACCCATTTATTGTTTAAAAGTGTGTTGTTCAGTTTCCAGGAGCTAGCAGGATTCCTGTTGCATCTTTTGTTTTTAATTTGAAGCAACACAGCATTGTGATCTGATATCATGAAGAAAATTATGTTGATCTTCCTAATTTAATATTTTTGTTCTTTCTTTGTTTAGTTTTGGTATTAGTGTGATTCTGGCTGCATAGAAGGAGTTTAGTAGAATTAGCTCATTTTTCCATTTTATGGAAAATTTTAAGAAGCAGTGGTGTTAGTTCTTCCATGAAGGTCTAGAAAAATTCACCACTGAATCCATCTGGGTCTGGACAATTTTTGGGGGAAGACATTTTATAACTTCTTGGATCACTGTACTTGCTATAGGCCTGTTTAGATGGTTTATCTCATCTTGATTTAATTTTGGTAGAACATGTTAATCAAGGAAATGATCCATTTCTTTCAGGTTAAGCTTAGAGAGGTATATATTTTGAGAGTATGTCCTTATGATTTTCTGAATTTCTTTAGCATATGTTGAAATGGTATCTTTTTCATCTCTAATTTTATTAACTTTGTCTATTCTCACTTTCTTCTGGTCAGATTTATTAAGGGTTTATCAATTCTATTTATCCTTTCAAAGAACCAACACTTTCTGTCATTGATTCTTTGGATTGTGTTTTTTGTTTCTATTTCATTAATTTCTGCCCTACTCTTTATTATTTCTTCCCATCTACTGAGTTTTGGTTTGCCTTATTCTTCTTTTGTGCAGACCTTAAGGTGAAGCATTACGTTTTTTTATTTGTGAACTCTCTAATTTCTTAATACAGGCACTTAGAGTGATAAATTTCCATCTTAGGACTGCCTTCATTGTGTCCCAAAGATTTTATTATATTGTGTTCTCATCATCATTTGATTCTATGAATTTATTATTTCTTTTTGGAATTCTTCATTGACCCATTTATCACTCAATAATGTACCACTTAGTCTCCATGAATTTCTATATGCTCTGTAGTTTGTTTTTTTTTTTTTTTTATGTTGCTGGTTTGCAGTTTAATCCCATTGTGGTCATATAGAGTACAAGGGATAATTTCAATTTTCCTGTATTTGTTAAGATTTGCTTTGTTTCCTAACATATTAGGTGTATTTTAGAGAATGTTCCATTTGTTGCTGAGAAAAAAAAAAAGTATATTCTACAGCATTGAGATGATATGTTCTGCACATATCTGTTAGGTCCATTTGTTCCATGACATAATTTAATGCAGATGTGTCTTTGGTAATTTTTTGCTATGATGACCTGTCAATTGGTGAGAATGGGGTATTGAAGTCACCCATGAAAATTGTGTTTGGGGGCTGGAGAGATGGCGTAGTGGTTAAGCGCTTGCCTGTGAAGCCTAAGGACCCCGGTTCGAGGCTCGGTTCCCCAGGTCCCACGTTAGCCAGATGCACAAGGGGGCGCACGCGTCTGGAGTTCGTTTGCAGAGGCTGGAAGCCCTGGCGTGCCCATTCTCTCTCTCTTCCTCTCTCTGTCTTTCTATCTGTGTCTGTCGCTCTCAAATTTAAAAAAAAAAAAGAAAATTGTGTTTGGTGTCATCTGTGGCCTCAAGTCCAGTAGTGTTTGTTTGATGAAATTTTGAGCCCCCATGTTAGGTGCATATACATTGAGGATTGTAATGTCCTCCTATTGGAGTGTTCCTTCTTTACTTTTCCTCACAAATGTGGGTTTGAAGTCTATCCTTCCAGATATTAGGATAGCAATGCCTGCTTGTCTCCTAGGCCCATTTGCTTCCAAGACTGTTTTCTATCCTTTCACCCTAAGACAGTGTCAACCTTTTATGTCTCCTGGAGGCAACAAATAGAAGAATCCTGCCTTTTAATCCAGTCTGCAAGCCTGTGTCTTTTGGTTCGAGCATGGAGACCATTGGTATTAAGAGGTATGTATTTCTTCTCACCATTCTTCTTGATTTGTAGTGCTTCTTGTTTTCCCTTTACTCACTTGTTTTAGCTGTTATTTGAGAATGAATTCTTTTTTTTCATATTTCCTCCTGTGTGTTTTGCTTTCTCTTCAGCATGAAGGATTCCTTCAAGTATTTTCTGTACAGCTGGTTTAGTTGTCATAAATTCCTTTACCCTGTTTTTGTTGTGGAGTGTTCTTCTTTCTCCATCAATTTGGATGCATAGCTTTGCAGGATAAAGTAATCATGGTTGACAGTTATCTTTTAGAACTTGTAATACATCATTCCAAGCCCTTCTGGCTTTTAAAGTTTGTTTTGAGTAATCTGCTATTATTCCTATGAGCTCGCCTTTGTAGGTGACTTGCTTTTTCTCTCTAACTGCTTTAAATTTTGTTTTGTTTTGTTTTTTGAGGTAGGGTCTCACTCTAGCTCTCAGGCTGACCTGGAATTCACTATGTAGTTTCAGGGTGGCCTTGAACTCACAGCAATCCTCTTACCTCTGCCCCCAAGTGCTGGGATTAAAGGCATGTGCCACCATGCCCGGTTTCAATATATTTTCTTTAGTTTGCATGTTTAGTAGTTTAATTATAACATAGTGAGGAGAGGTTCTTTCCAGTTTTTGTCTATTTGGTGTTCTAAAAGCCTCTTTTATCTTCATTGGCATTTCTTTCCCAATTTGGTGAAATGTTCTTCTGTGATTTTGTTGAAAATGCCTACTAAGCCTCTGGATTGAAATTCTTCTCCTTCTGCCATACCCTGAATTCTTATGTTCAATCTTTTCACAGTGGCCTAGATGTCTTGAAATTCTTATTCATACCTTCCTATTAGCTTGTCTTTATCTTTGTTGGGCTGTATTAGGTCTGTCACCTGGTCTTCTAGTTTAGAAATTCTGTTCTCTACTTCATCCATTCTACTGGTGAAACTTTCCATAAGGTTTATTTTTTCTATTTTTTATTTAGTTATTTATTTTTGGTTTTTGAGGTAGGATCTCACTCTAGTCCAGGCTGACCTGGATTCACTATGTAGTCTCAGGATGGCCTGGTACTCACAGAAATCCTCCTACCTCTGCCTCCTGAGTGCTAGGACTAAAGGCATGTGCCACTACGCCTGGAAACTTTCCACAGAGATTTTTATTTGACGGATTGTGTTCTTCAGAGCTAAAACTTCAGCCTGGTTTTTCTTCAGTATTTCCATTTCCTTACTTATGTCTTGTAATATCCTCCTTATTTCATTAAGCTGATTTCCTATGTTCTCTTTCAGGAGTTTGTTTTCTTCTTTAATTCCTTTGTCTTCTTCTTTGAGTCCTTTGATTTCTTCCTTGAGACCTTTGAGTATAAATAAAGTCATTTTTTAAAATCTTTGTCAGTCATTTCATCTAAAACAGTCTCATTGGTGATCATTTCTGAGGGATTTATAATTTGGGGTGGGATTGTATTCCCTTGATTCTTTGTGTTTCTTGTATTATAATGTAGCGATTTTTACATCCTGAACTGATTTGATAGTTGGGTTTTCTATTTATATGCAGTGCTCTTAGATGTGGCAATCCAACTTTATGTATTTAAGGATATTAGTATAAGGTGCCACATTTAGCTCTTGCACTCCAATCTGACCACGGAAGTAATCCTAGGTATTAAGTTTGCCTGCTAAGCAAGTACTCTTGGGGACTAGGTGGAAAAATTTACTGGCAAATTCTCTGCTTCAACTAAGAAGTATACACATTCAATAAATACCAGCACAGAGTATGCAACTGTGGGGATTAAAACAAATAAATAGTCTTATAAAGCCAAAATCCTCAAGGGTGTGTGTTGCTCTACACCCATAATCCTGTCAGCTGGGAGGTTGAATTGGGTTACAGGTCAGCCTGGATCTTAATCAGATCCTGCCCCCAACAATGACAGCAGCAAAGGACAAAGGCCCTATAAATCTGAAAGCATAAAAGGAAACAATATTCAACCCATAATAGAGCATAATTGAAAATTGTAAAGCTAGTGAAGAAAATGTAACCCATAACTTGCCCTGACATGGAAAGAGAGATTAGCACTTCCAATGCAGGCCTATGGACCTGCAGGCTTATGTATCTTTTTCTTTTTGTCAGTCACCCTCATTTTCTTTTGGGGTGGCTTCCAATATCACCAATGCTGAGTGCCTACCTCCATCCCTCCATGTTGTAGTGTGGAACTGGAGTTCTGATCAGCTGTACAGGATGTCCTGCCACTGTGGGCTGAATGCTCTAGGTTTAAGGTATGATGGTTGGGAGATGAAAAAGTGCAGGAGGGCTGGAATTGTATGGCAGATGCTCATGCAGTCCAGCCTGTATACCTTTTAGTAGCTGGTTAACTGATCTCAGCTGTCTTTCCTTCAGATTTATTGACTTTGCAAGGAAACTGTTGAGGTTGGAAAGTCCCCTTGTTTGGTGTCTGCTGCTGCCACTCTCTGCGGGTGCCTGGTGGATGGTGCCAGGTGCACCTCAGTGGGATTCTGGCTATCTTCCTCCTTTCTGGTGGATCTTGGCCTCTCCTGCTTCTCCTATCTAGGAAGAACCTATACTCCTTCACTTTTGAGAAGAAGACTGTACTTTGTTATGGGTTAACTTAAATCCCTCTCTAGGCTGTGTAGTGTGGCTCCTATTTCCCCATATTACCCAGAAGTCTTTTTCATTTTATTAATTTATTGATTGATTGATTAATTTTTTGAGGTAGAGTCTCACTATTTCCCAGGATGACATGGAATTTACTATGTATTATCAGGGTGGCCACAAACTCATGACAAACCTCCTTCCTCTCATTGCTGAGTGCTGAGATTAAAGACATACACCACCATGCCCACCATGCCTGCTTATGAACTTTCTAAGGGTAAGAAAAGAAATCAGAGAACTTTGTTGCAACTTGGGTACTGGCATACTGACTGCCTGTGTTCTTATGCCCAAGCCCAAAGAGCTTGATCAAGGTTAAATTGTTGAAGTACTGGACTGATGAAAGATATAGAACTGAAAGATATAAAATTTAAAGTTGGAAAAATTCATAAAAAGTATAAAATATTACTGGCACAGAGAATGTTTTTACGTTACTGAAGCTGCTATTACTCAGTAGATTACCACCATTAACTCTTTTCATTGAAACAATGGAAAGATACCTAAGATGATTCATCCAGGAAAGACTGAATTTAAAAGAATACAAAGTAGTTTGAAAGAAGATGACTTAAAGGAGGTAACGTTTTCTTCATGGTCAAGATTTACTTCCTCTCTGGATTAATTTATGGCTTTATGATTGGACACCTGGTATTGGTTTTAGAGTCACAAAAAATTGATGTAAGTGGGTGGAGGAATGCACAACTTTTCAGGAGCTACTGCTGAGACATTCAATGTGAAGCAAGGTTGCATCCATTATTGGAGACCAGTGAGGCCACTGTCTGAATTTAAATAGGAGCCTCTGTTGAAATGAAAAATGGAAAACAGGATATCACTGGGTTTTTTTTGTTCATTTTTATTTATTTATTTGAGTGTGACAGAGAGAATGGGCATGCCAGGGCTTCCAGCCACTGCTAACGAACTCCAGACGCATATGCCCCCTTGCACATCTGGCTAACGTGGGTCCTGGGGAATCGAGCCTCGAACCAGGGTCCTTAGGCTTCACAGGCAAGTGCTTAACTGCTAAGCCATCTCTCTAGCCCAGATATCAATTTTTTAAAGGTTGGAAAGGCCAGTCTATGAAGCTAAAGATGGCTGGTGGTTTGCAATAAATAACCAAAGATGTTTTAGTTAGACCATGACTGTGAAAAGGCTACTGTGGCATTGTTGGCTCAAGATGGAAGAATTTTCTGGCTATTCAGCCCAGCTGTAGGCATGCAAAATTGAAACTTCAGAGACTATCATCACTGGTTATGGATGTAGAACTTGAATTACAGATGTTTGATGTTTACCTGACAGTTATTGATTTTGCATCAGTCCACTTTTTCTTTGTTATGCCTTATAGCAATGCAAAGGTTTACTCTGTACCATTATATGTTGGAACTATATAACTTGTTTTGACTTTACAGGACTTACAATTATGAGACAATCTTGAATCTTAGATAAAATTTTGTACTTTAGAATAATTTTAAATTTGGTAAAAACTATGGGGACCTTTGAGATTGGACTGAATACCATTTTCAATTTGAAATGTTCATGAGTCTATTGGGGGTTAGGGAGTAGAATGTGGCACTTTTAATGTATATCCCCCATAGACTCAGGTGTTTTAGTAAAGCTTGTTATTTGAATCTCCAGCCACCTGACTGAAATTACTGTCACCAGGGGATACTGAAGTCTAAATATAATGTGTGTTTTGGGGGAAGATCTAATTTCAACTTCAAGAAGTCTGAGCTCTGCCTGGGTCCCTGCTGCTTACTGCCCATTCATGCATATTGCTTTTGTTTTTTACAGCTGTTTGGTTGTTTCACTCTGCTTTGATGTACGAAAGCATCTCCTTCCACTACTGATGACACTTCTCCCTGTATCTAAAAGCTTGATGTAAATCCCTTCCTCCCACAATGTCTGTGTACAAGATCAACTGAGCAATGTAGACCTGTATACAACAAGCCTAGGCACCTTGAAAGTGACCTCTGACTTCCATCCACATTCTGTGACATGTGTGCCCAGACATACACATGCACACACAACCATACACACAGATAAATAAAAATAAGTTTGAAAATGTTAAAATAGTCTACATACCTGATATATACATGTACTTTTTTTTTCAGTGGTTTAGAGTGTTTATTAATTTTCTTTCTTTTTTGTCTTTTTTATTAGCATTTTCCATGATTATAAAAAGTATCCCATGATAATACCCTCCCTCCCCCCCTTTCCCCTTTGAAATTCCATTCTCCATCATATCAATCAGTATCTCTTTTATTTTGATGTCATGGTCGTTTTTTCCTCTTATGATGGTCTTGTGTAGGTAGTGTCAGACACTATGAGGTCATGGATATACAGGCCATTTTATGTCTGAAGGGAGCACATTGTACGGAGTCCTACCCTTCCTTTGGATCTTACATTCTTTCTGCCACCTCTTCCGCATTAGACCCTGAGCCTTGGAAGGTGTGATTGAGATGTTACTCAGTACTCCAGTCACTTCTTTCCAGCACTATGATAACTTCTGAGTCATCCCAAAGTCACTGCCATCTGAAAAGAGAAGATTCTCTACCCAAAGTGAGAGTAGTATTAATATAAGGGTATAAATATTAAGAGAAGTGCTTCCTGGTCAGTTTGATAAGCATAGTATATACATTTAGCCAGACATCAGCAGATGTTACATCCCTAGGGCTCATGACTACCCCTGTTTTAAGTTTTCAATATCAAGGATGTGTTTCCCTCCATGGAGCAGGCTTCCAGTCCAATTGGAGGGCAGTTTGTTTCCACCATGACAGATGTGCCACCACTGCACCCGTTGGCTCATTTGGCCTGGCTGGCCAATTATAAGGCTTGTTGTGTCCACTGTTGAGTATCTTCACTGGTGGTATCTCTTTCTCCCATTGAACTACATGTAGAATGGCTTCTCCCAGCTTTCTGTCAGTCGGTCTACATGGCGTATGTTATCAGCTCAATTCCAACAGGATTTCTCAGTGCTTTTGCAGCCCAAGTATGTGGAGTCTTTAGCAATAGGGTCTTACCATCCATTCCTCGTGGGAAAACAAGGGCCTTGGCAATGGCCTATAATGTTTTGGGGTCATCAGGGAACTCCCTGGCCAACAACTCACTGGAGGTATCCCATCCCTGGCACTGAAAATTTTCTAACAATGATCTATGGCTCCTGAGTGTTTCATTGTCCAAAACTGAAAGATTCCATATGATTTATTTGCATACTCTTAGATTTTGATTAGCTCTCCCTCCACCTTTCCTTTACTCAATCTCTTCCCCTGACCTCACTTATCCTAGCTACAGATGATTGGGCTTCTGTGTGAGAAGGAAAAAACTCAGTAACAGAGGCCAGTAAATTTAAAAGGAGATATAAAGGGAAGAGAAAGGAGGGGAGGAGGGTACTTAATAGGTTGGTATTGTATACATGTCCTTTTACTAGCAGTTACTTTCCCTTCTTGAACTCATCTTTGAGATTTTCATTGCTTTGTTATCATTCCTTTGGTGATCAAGTCATAGTAAAACTTTCTTTGTGGATATTGGGCCCAAACTCTGAATTTACTTGTTAACATGAAATTCTATTCTTTTGTGGCCTAGCAAACATTTACTATAATAACCCATGCATTCAGCTACTTTTATCTTGGCTACATATTTTTCTATATTTTTCTTATAGCCACACATGTAATGATTTTCATGTATTTTGTTTGATTAAAAAGCCCAATTCAGGGCTGGAGAGATGGCTTAGCGGTTAAGCGCTTGCCTGTGAAGCCTAAGGACCCCAGTTCGAGGTTCGGTTCCCCAGGTCCCACGTTAGCCAGATGCACAAGGGGGCGCACACGTCTGGAGTTCGTTTGCAGAGGCTGGAAGCCCTGGCGTGCCCATTCTCTCTCTCTCCCTCTATCTGTCTTTCTCTCTGTGTCTGTCTCTCTCAAATAAATAAATAAATAAATTTTTTTTTTAAAAAGCCCAATTCATTTAACTCTATGACTTTTATTAGCTTAATGGTTTTCATAAATTGGATATTCAGTCAGCTTCATGCAATGCATTTACAAAGTTATAATAAGATACTTGCAAAAAACTATTTGGCAAGAAAAAATATTGGTTTAGTAATTAGGTAAATTAAGTACCATGCTGTCATTAATTAGCCTCAGGAAATTTGTATTTGGCATGTGATTTAGTTACACTTTTGAAAAATGAGTAGGTGAATTATACACAGTTATTTTATTTTTAAGTCTGAGACTTTTATTAACTCATACACAATTATTTGTCTTCTGGTTTTTTGAAGCAGTAAGTCAGACAACACTTGCCACAGTAATGTCTGTCAAAGTGGCTGGCCATAAAAACCCCAGCCCCACACTCATCAGAAGGACACTCTCGACAAAGGTGACTAATTTTACCATTTTTGTCCACCTTATAATATTTCAGGACAGCCAACTTAACCTTTCTCTTGTGCTTATTTTTCTTGGGAGTGGTGTAAGACTTCTTCTTCCTTTTTTTAGCACCACCACGAAGTCTCAGTACAAGATGAACGGTGGACTCCTTTTGAATATTGTAGTCAGAAAAAGTACGCCCATCTTCCAGTTGCTTTCCAGAAAAGATCAATCTCTGCTGATCAGGAGGAATTCCTTCCTTATCCTGGATCTTGGCCTTTACATTTTCTATAGTGTCCAAGGGCTCAACCTCAAGCATAATGGTCGTCCCCGTAAGGGTTTTCACAAAAATCTGCATCTCGGCGGTGGCCACCCTTCTTTCCCCGGTATTTGCAGTGCAGCTAGGCGGTCACCATCTTGGCCGGAAGTCTTGGTAGTGCACCTATACACAGTTATTAAACTTACTCTCATATACAATGAATCTCATAGTATTCAGTAGGGTAGCAGTTATAACAAAATAGAAACCTTTGAAATGTAGAAGTAACTGTTGAATTATATATTGCACTGTAGAAGAACTGTTGAATTAGATATTGCAATGTAGAAATACTGTTGAATTAGATATTGACTATAGATTTTTAAATAATTCTCAATAAATCCTGAGAGAGAAATTTACAGAGAATTTATAGAGAGCTAACAGGACATGTTAACTATTTTTCTTTCTTTTACTTTCTTGGATAAGTACTGGATTCAAAATTTTAAATGCAAGTGTACATCCCCTAATGATACCCAATGGTTTTATGGTACCAACCTTTGGCCCTGGCTACCTCCAGGATAGATTGTAAGATCCACCCTAGTGTAAAACACCAGTGGACCAGGAGACTGTTTCAAAGGTATGATCACTTATTTTCAGTCTTTCTATTTTACTATGTTTGTTTAAATTACAGTTTCAGAATTTGTTTTAGGAATAAACATTTTCATCTATATCAGACCTAACTAAGTTTAGGTAGAGCCTCTTTCCTTATTTCCCATTGCTATTGAGCTCTTAATTTGTACTTATGTTATTAATTTCATGACTTTAAATTTGTTCTCATTCCCATCTTTTGGCATATGGTTTTGTTCATTGCTTTTACTGTTTCTCAGTTTATTCTAGCTTATGAGTTTTTATTTATTATTTATTTATTTATTATGTTTCTTGTTTCTCTTTTACAGTTGTGACTTCTAGCTGTGTTCCCAGTAGAGAATTTATTTTATTTTATTTTATCATTTATTTTTCCATATATATGTGTTAGCTGTGTAAGCATATATGTACTCATGGTCATATGTGTTTGGGTACATATGTATCTGAATGTTTATACATACATGTATATATGTGTAGGCTAAAGATTAATATTAGGTGTCTTCTTTGATCACTCTACATATTACTTATTGAGACATGATCTCTCATTTGAGCCCAAGGCTTGTCAATTCAGTTAACCTAGATTGTCCTGAGGATGTACTGCCTTTTTGTCCCAAGTGCTGGGATTACAGAAACAGCACCATACTTGTTCCCTGGATGTTTATGTGAGGGTGAGGGGTACTCACACTTGTGTGGCAAGGACTTTTATAAATGTACCATTTCTCCAGCACTGCAGTAGAGACTTTTATCTGCTTTACACCATATTTTTAATTATGTGGTGGTTTGAAGTAAGTGTATGTCTTCCATAGCATCATAGAACTTTGATTAATATTAAGATTCATACTTAAGTCTTAATATTTCATACTTCAGCCTTTCAGTTCCAGAGACATTACACATGATGTAAGCAGTCCCAACACACCTGTTCCAATGCAAAGATCTATTAAACCAAGGTGATTGTCCCTTACAAGGGGCAAAAGCATCTGGTCACTCATCACCTTTGACTTGATTCCCTGACGGGAGCCAAGTAGAGACTCATGAAATAGACTCTTGACTTGCCTTTTTCCCTTTATCTGCTGAATGCTTTACAATCACATTCCTTGGTTGAATTTTCAAACATCCAGCTACTTCTGTTTTAGTTAGGCATTATGGAATACCAGTGACATGCCCGGTATAATTGACTCCAAATTGCTGATGAGCCTGCATATTCCTGCTGGATGATGTTCCTAGTAAATGAGTATTGTTTACTAAGATTATAATTTCTCTATCTTTACAAGTATAAGATGGGTGGGTCAGGAACATAAGCCCAGTACAGCTCACTATGGATCATTGGGAGTTGAATCCATATCATCAGGAGCAGAGGCATCATTCTCTTCTGATGTTCAATCCCTGTAACTGGACCAACCTCTCTGGCAGCCACCTGGCATTGTCAGCATCCTGTGGGAAAACACAAACATGTCCTTGTCCCCATATTAATACTGGGTTGGGGCTATTGTCCATAATGGGGTCCTTCCATCTAACCTGAGCATCAGTGTCCAATGTTCTAGGATGCCATAATCTGTCTGCAGCAGAATGACTGGATGCATCCACATTTAAAAAATTTAAAATAAAGAGTACATGATTTAAAGCATTTTGTAGTGACCAAGGATATAACTCCCCCTTTTTTATTTTTTGTAATTGATTCTTTAAAGCTCCATGAGCATGTTCAACAATTCCTTGTCCATGAGGGTTATAAGGTATGCCTTTTTTATGAACAATTGATAATTGGGCACAAAAGCACTGAAAAGATTGACTACTGTAACCTGTACCATTATCTGTCCTTATAATTAATGGTATACTTGCTACAGCAAAACATTTGATGCAATGTGCTATGACATGTTTAGTAGCTTCCCCAGTCTGTGCTGTAGTCATCAGAAATCCTGAGAAAGTATCAATGGATACATGAACATATTTTAATTTTCCAGATTCAGGAATATGAGTTACATCCATCTGCCACAGATGATTTGGTTTTAATCCTCTAGGGTTTATTCCATACTGAGGAATTGAGTGATATGCAGGACAGGTATTACATTGTCACACAATTTGCCTAGCAGCTTCTCTAGTAATTTGAAACTGTTTTCTTAAACTTTGACTAATTTGATGATGTAAATTATGATATCTTTGAGCTAATTCCAACTGAGATGTATCTATGATCTGTGTGGCTTTATCTGCCATATCATTTCCGAATGCTAAAGGACCTGGCAAGCCTGAATGAGCTCATATGTGACCTACAAAACAAGAATAAGAGTGAGCATGCATGCATCTTTGTATTTGACTAAACAAATCTTGCACTTGAGTATTAGCAGTTTCAACATAAGATATGGTCTCAAGCACCTGTAAAGCTCTAGCTTACAGTATACAAATTAAATGGAGTTGCAACTAAAACATTAAATACTGTAGCTACAGCTCTGAGTTCCACTACTTAAACTGACACTAGGGGAGTAGAAAATGAATAAGACTGTTCTTGAATAACATATGCTGCTCTGCCATTAGAGGATCCATCTGTAAACACAACTAAAGCATCTTCAATAGGCTCTGCCCTGACTGTGCTGGGGAAAATAAAGGAATGAGAATTTGCAAATTGCAACAACTTATCTTTAGGGAAATGATGATCTATAATACCAGGATAATGTGCAAAAGCAATAGCCCAAGAGTCCACATTTTGAAATAGCCAACCTACTTGTTCCTTTGTAAAAGGAACCCCTATAACAGCCGGTTCCTTCCCAAAATATTTTCTAGAGTTTACTCAAGCCATTTAAATTAAACAAGCTACTGCTTCATAATAAGGAGTCAACACTCTAGCAGGAGAAACAGGTAAATGTAGCCACAATAGAGGTCCTTCTTGCCAGAAAACTGCAATTGGAGTATGTTCCGTGGCCAGAACATATGCAGCCCATCCCCGAGAATAATCTATATATTGAATTTGTTGTTTTTCAATAGCTTGTTCTACTAAGGCTAATGCCTTATGTCCCTCATCTGTTAACTGACGTACAGACTTTGGATTTGGATCTCCTTTTAAAATGTCAAAGAGAGGCTTTAATTCTCCAGTACTAAATTTTGAATGAGGTCTAAACCAATTCATGTCTTTCAAAAGCTTTTGAAAATCATTTAAGGTTTGTAACCCACCTTTCCTGAGTTGACTTTTTCTGGGAATATGGTTTTTGGATATAATCTGTGTCCTAAATATGAATATGGTGGCTCAGTTTGAACCTTATTGGGAGCTATAATTAATTCTTGCTCTTTTAAGTCCCCCTGTAAATACGAGTAAGCTATTAACAATAATCCCTCTAGTTTGAATGCCAGGAGAATATCATCCATATAATGAATAATATATACCTGAGAATAGGCCTGTCTAGTCTTTGTTACAGCTTGAACCACAAACTTTGGACACAAGGTGGGGCTGTTAGCCATACCCTGGGGCAATACTTTCCAATGATACCTTTTCATAGATTCCTTAAAGTTGGTAGACAGCACACTAAAGGCAATTCTTTTACAATCTTGAGGAGCAAGAAGAATAGTATAAAAACAATCTTTTAAATCCAATATAATTTTATAAGTATCTTTAGGAATAGCAGAAAACTCAGGCAATCCTGTTTGCAAAGCTCCCATCAATTCCATTGTTTCATTTACCTTCCTAAAATCCTGCAATAACCTCCATTTCCCAGACTTATTTTTTATAACAAAAATTGGAGAATTTCAAGGTGAATTTGAAGGGGCAATATGACTGCTTTCAAGCTGTTTCTGTACTAACTACTCTGCAGCCTGAATTTTCTCAGCAGTAAGAGGCCATTGATCCACCCACACAGGGTCCTCACTCTTCCAAGTTATGGGATCTGCATGAGGTACAGGTTGTCCAATGATCCCCTCTAAAAATACCCCAAGCCTGCCCTTGGAGGCCTAGGTACTGGTGATATGGGCTCTAGCTTCCTTTTGTCCATTCTTGCCCAAACCTTGAGCCAGCAAGAGCCTCTGATTTAACATTTGATTGGAAACTAGTGATAACTAGGATTATAAAGATAAATTCCCATGCAACTCATGACATCCCTTCCCCATAGGTTCAGGTAAGCCTGGGAAAATTATATGGCTGGAAAGTTCCTTTATGCCCTTCTTCATCCTTCCATTGCAACAAATCACTGCTCTGTCCTGGGCTTTGAGTCTGTCCTATTCCCTGCAACTGAATCACAGAGAACTGTTTAGGCCAATTAGGAGGCCACTGATCAGCTGTAAGCACTGAAACATCAGCTCCTGTATCTAATAAACCCTGGAGCTTTCTACCATTAATATACAAAGTTAATTCTGGTCTCTGTGATCCAATGGCCTGGATCCAGTAAGCATCTGAAGAACCAAAACCTGCATCACTTCTTTTGTTCCTTTTACTAGCATTTTTAGTTTGCAATTGGGGGAGTAATATTAATTGTGCTAATCGTTATCCCTTATTAATTACTGATATTCCTACAGGTGAATGGGTCATAACTTTAATTTCCCCCTCATAATCAGAATCAATCACCCCAGGTGCTACTAAAATTCCTTTCATGGTAGAGATACTTCTCCCTAACAGTAGCCCAACAGATCCTTTAGGATCTAGCCCATAAACACTTATTGGTAAGGCCTGCATTCCCATTTCTGAGGTTAATACTGTATAGGTAGTGGAACTGAGGTCCAGTCCTGTACTGCCTGGGGTTGCTCTGCAGAGGTCCTGAATGGATTGTTTTGCTGGGGGATCAAGTTCTGTAGCACTCCATAACATTGTTGCGGTGCCTGGAGCAGGCACCTCCTCCCATTTCCCTGCAGGACAAGATTCCCCATAAAATCATATTTAGATTTACATTCATTGGCCCAGTATTTGCCCCTTTTACATTTTGGGTACAACCCTGGTTCCTTTCTGGGTGAATCATTCTTTTGCTTCTGAGGATATTGTCTCACCTGATGTCCAATTTTACCCCATCCCAAACAACTTCCTACGGGACCATTAACTTTTCTCTTATTACCTTTTGTTAGCTGAAAAAGAACCTGCTTTACTGACTTCCCTTGAAGGGCAGCAACTAAAGCCAGCCCTTGCATATAGGATGGACCTATGTCATAACATAGTCTGATGTAATCAGTATGTTTCCCTTTCTCCTAAACGGCCTGAAGGCAGCTTGACAAGCAGAGTTAGCATTCTCATAGGCTAATAATTTTACAAGTGCAAGTCCTGCTTCAGAATCTCCAACCAGTCTGCTAGCAATAACTCATCAGGTCTTTGCCTAATTTTTGATAAATCTTCAGTCAGTCCCCCTCCCAATGGATGGAAGCTTACGCCAAGCCTTTTTAGCTTGTGCATTAACCTGAGCATAAACACCTGCATCAAATTGCAATTGATTCTCAAGTTCACAATATGGTCCCTCTCCTGCCAGCGTATCAAAAGTAGGAGGTATTCCCAGAGCCTTATTCACCTCAGCAGTGTCATAACAGTTTTCTATATATTCTGTTTTCCACAATAAATAGTCTCCTCCTGACATTCATGCCTTTGCTACTTGTTTCCAGTCCCCTGGAGGGAGCGCCTCAAATGCCATAGAGTCTATAATAGCAAGCATGAATGGAGCTGTAGGGCCATATTGCACACAAGCTGCTTTTAATTCCTTTAACTGCCTAAAAGGTATATGTTATGAGATCTTACTCTATTCCCTTGTCCATCATTTTGTTCAAAAACAGGATATACATCAAATCCCTGCATATCATCTCCTCTTTGCACCACTCCTGCAAGAGTGGCTTGCAGGGGTGAGACAGAAGGCCGAATCAAAGATACAGGATGAAACTCACCCACAGGTTTTGACACTACTGAAATAATGGGAGGTTTCATTATAGCAGGAGGATTGGGAGTGACTGTATTTCCTGGAGTACGCTTTCCCTGAAATTTCTGTACTTGCAAAGAAAGTGATTTAACCATACTTTACAAACATTGCATCTCCTCTAAATATTTTTCTTTCTGTTCATCCTCAGATTTAGTAAAAGTTATAAAAGGTGGAAAGTCTTCCTCTTGGTGACCTTTTGTCACCCCCTCCTCTAATTCTGCTTTCTGATCTGAATCTAAATGATCAAGGCAACATTCTTCTTCTCTAAATAAAATCTTAAATCCAGACTCTAGTTCCTCAGGTGAAATGGAAGGCTTAGTTTCATGCTGGGAAGCAGTCCTTTGTCTTTAACTGTACTTGATTTAACTTTATCTATTTCATGTCTAGGATCTAAAGTATTTTTAACTAAAGCCCACAAGCTAAAAGTTTTCATTGGTACTTTATTTGGCCCATGGGTATCATAATAATCTTGAAGCTTAGTCTTTGCCCTTTGCCAGGTTTTTAAATTGACAGTTCCTCCTTTGGGAACCAAGGACAGACTTTTTTTTTTATAAATTCCCCCCCCCCCAAAAAAAATTACTGAGTTGTTGCTGACTAACTTTGGCTCCCCAAGCATGCAACATATTTTTCAGCATATGAACAAAAAACATACAACTATTCCCTTGTCCCATTTTTACTTATATTACTCACTGCTCCTTTTTTCTTTTCCTGAGCACTCTTTTTCAATCCAGCAGGGTCCTTCACTTTGGATCCCCATATTCAGGCCCCATGTTTGGGCACCACTGGCCAGAGCCTGCCGGCTGAAAGGGTCTGAGCCTGATGGGGACTGATGATTAAAGAAAGACGGGAGAAACAATGAAAGCAAGGACTCCAGTACAGGACTGAAGCACCATTTATTTCTCAGCAGTCCTTTTTATCTCTTCTTGCAAACAGTTGGCCCATGGACAAAAATTCCATGACCTACACACAACTTTCTATAAAAACAACTCCTTTCTGTTACAGAGTTTTGCACTTCAATCACTTCTCAATAGAAAAGATTATTCCAAGGTTGGGAAACAAACAAATCCTCTGATACCAGCAACACAAGCATAAATCTTTAAGGAATGGCCAGCTCTTATCAGTAACACTGAATATACATAATATTGCTTACATGTAGGTAATAAGTCTTGCTGCAAACAGCCCAGAGTTATGGATTCAAGGCCAGCCCAATGGCTCCTTACAAACTGAGATTTCTATCACTAGAAGAATGGATAACTAAGATGTGGTATATCTACACAATGGAATTCTACACAGCAGTAAGAGGAAATGACACTATGAAATTTGAGGAAAGATGGTTGAACCTGGTACAAATCATTCTCAGTGAACATATCCAATCACAGAAAAACAAATCGCCACATAGTCTCACTCATCTACAGCACCTAACCTGAAGTGACCGAAGATGTCTTACATACCCAGAAAGCTTCTCATGGACTAGACAATAGGATTGGTGGGGAGGGAGGGGAGGGCCATGGAGGGGTGGGAAGCACAAATCTAGACCCAAACGGCAATGGAACCATAAAATTCTACATCCTAAAAGGCAGACCAAATGGCTTAACCTTCACCAGGTGCTGAGAGGGAACACCTGAGCCACAAGACACTGGAGAGGGTATGATGAAGACTGACCTTAACCTTCTACAGTCTCTCTCTCTCTCTCTCTCTCTCTCTCTCTCTCTCTCTCTCTCTTTCTCTCTTCTAACTCTTTTATATTAGTTGTCTTTTTCTTCCTTTTCTTAGTGGGCACTGACATGTAACTTCCAGAACCACCATGTGGCTATCATCCACAATGACCTTTTGATCAGAGAAACCTACAAGGTTTCCTAAAAGAAAGAAAGATTTCTGTCAGAGTACTTGATGACCCACCAAAGGTTAGTGGTAAGACCCTACTGCTAAAGACACCTTATGTGGTGGACACATAAAATGAAATGGCATGGCTGGAAGCTGGGAGAGAGTCAGTCCACCCAGACATTCAGCGTGTCTAGTGCCAGAAGGTGCTACATGGGCAACTGGGGGAAAATGACAAATATCTGTAAAAGCAAATCATGGTCTCACCTACTTAGCAGCAAATAACCTGTTGTGGTACTCACACAAGTGCAATAGTGGCACACAGCCATGGTGAGAAACCAACTGCTTTTGATTCAACTAACTGATCCCCTCTGTGGTATAGGACCTATAGCTGGAGCTGGGAAACAAGTCAGAACTATATCCAAACATAAGCCCACTCTCCACTATCAAGCTACCACCAATCGTGGGTTACAAGAGGCCTATACCTATTAAATTCTCTATAAAAAAGTAAGGGTTATCTCATTTGTCTGGTGCTAACTTACTCTCCATTGGAGAATCTGCTTCTCTTTTTCAGATAGATGTAGACCCTAAGGAGAGAGCCACTTCATACCTCAAAAGGGCCCTAGGTCAAACTAAAACCAATTGGTGAAACAAGCCAGGGTGCTGTTTTCTTGGTGAACTGGGTACCAGCACAAGGATGAAGGAGATCAACACAGAGAAAAATCAACTCCTACCAAATCACAGACCAGAGACCCAGAGGCCCTCAACACCTCATAACTGAAGCAGATAAAAAATGAACCCAACATGGCTCAGGGAAATTTTGAGGAAGAGGGGGCAGAAAGAATGTCAGAGCCACAATTGGGTCATGATATGCAGATATTTATCCTACCCATAACTGTGGGCTGACTCCAGAATGAGGGGCCAAGAGGAGGGGGTAGGTAATGGATGAGCCTAATAATGGTACCAAATTGACTGTATTCACTGAGTACAAAGCTAATTAATAAAAAATAAATAATTTTTTTTTTAAAAAGAAAAGATCAAACATAAGAACTCAGGGTATAGTAGAAGGAGAAGAATTTTACTCCAAAGGCATAGTAGGAGTCTTCAAAAAATCATAGAAGGAAACTTCCCCCAAATTGGGAAAGAGGCACCAATGCAGATACAGGAATCCTTTATAACATCACCCAGACAAAAGCTAGAAAGAACCTCTCCTTGCCATATTATAAACAAACTACCAAACACACAAACCAAAGGAAAAATATTGAAAGCAGTTAGCAAGAAAAATCAAGTTACCTACAAAGGCAAACCTATCAGGAATACAGCAGAAAATCTGAAAGGAATGGATGATTTCCTTGACTTATATGGCCTACCTAAATGAAATCAAGATGAGATTAGTCACTTATATAGACCTATAACAAGCATGGAGATCCAAACAATAATCAAAAATCTCCCGAATAAAAAAGTCTCAGGCAAGGATGGATTCACTGGTGAATTTTACCAGACTTTCAGGGAAGAGCTAACACCATTGCTTCTTAAGCTTTTCTATAAAATAGAAAAAGAAGAAATCCTACCAAACTCCGTCTATGAAGCCAGCATCACCCTGATACAAAAACCAGCAAAGATAGAACAAAAAAAGAAAATTACAAAACAATCTCCCTTATGAACATAGATGCAAAAATTCTCAACAAAATATTGGTAAACAGAATACAAGAATATATTAGAAAGATCATTCACACTGACCAAGTAGGCTTGATCCCAGAGATGCAGGGATGCTTCAATATACACAAATCTATAACTGAAATACATTATATAAATGGTTGAAGGACAAAAATCATATGATCATCTCATTAGATGCAGAGAAAGCATTTGACAAAATCCAACATCCCTTCATGATAAAAAGTCCTACAGAGACTGGGAATAGAAGGAACATATCTCAATATAAAAAAATGCTATTTATGACAAGCCTACAGCCAACTACTAAATGGGGAAAAACTGGAAGCCATTCCACTAAAATCAGGAACAAGACAGGGATGTCCACTGTCCCGAATATTTTTAATAAAGTACTGGATATCTTAACCATAGCAATAAGGCAAGAGATGCACATGAAGAGATACGAATTGGAAAGGAAGAGTTATCATTATTTGCAGATGACATGATTCTATATATAAAGGACCGTAAAGACTCTACCAGAAAACTCTTCTAGCTGATAAACACCTACGGCCATGTAGCATGGTGCAAAATAAATACAGAAATCAGTTGCCTTCCAATATGCTAACAACAAACACATAGAGGATGAAATCAGAGAATCACTCCCATTCACAATTGCATCCAAGAAATTAAAGTACCTTTGAATAAACCTAACAAAGGAAGTAAAGTATCTCTACAATGAAAACTATAAAACACTCTAGCGAGAAATTGTAGAAGACACTAGAAAGTGGACAACATCCCTTGCTCCTGGATCGCAAGAATCAATGTTGTGAAAATGGAAATCTTACCAAAAGCAATCTACACATTTAATACAATCCCCATCAAAATTCCAATGGCATTCTTCATGGAAATCAAAAAAATAATATAAAAATTCATTTGGAATCATAAGAAACCACAAATATCTAAAATAATACTGAGCAACAAAAATAAGGCTGGTGGTATCACCATACCTGATTTTAACCTATACTACAGAGCCATACTAACAAAAGCAGTATGGTACTGGCACAAAAACAGACACATAGATCAATGGAACAGAATAGAGGACCCAGATGTAAGTCCAGGTATCTATAGGTACCTGCTATTTGATAAAAATGCCAAAAGTACTCAGAGAAAAGACAGCCTCTTCAGCAAATGGTGCTGGGGAAACATCCCTCAACTGATGAGTAGATAATGAGGATATGGCATATTTATACAATGGAGTTCTATTCAGCAGTAAAGAAAAATGAAGTTATGAAATTTTCAGGAAAATGGATGTATCTATAGCAGGATGTAAATAGATTCTTCTCTATCTCCATGCACATGAATTAAGTCCAAAGAGATTAAAGACCTTAACATCAGACCTGAAACTCTGAAACTGCTGGAGGAAAAAGTAGGGGAAACCCTTCAACATATTGGAGTTGGCAAAGACTTTATGAATACAACCCCAATTGCTCAGGCAATAAAACCTCAGATTAACTACTGGGTCCTCATAAAATTCCAAAATTTTGTACTATAAAGGACACTGTGATTAAGCAAAGAGGCAACCTGCAGACTGGGAAAAATCTTTGCCAGGTATATATCTCATAGAGGATTAATATCTAGGATATACAAGGAAGTAAAAAAAAATTAAATAATAAATCAAACACGCCAATTAAAAATGGGATAGGGAGCTAAATAGAGAGTTCTCAAAAGAAGAAATACTGGTTGCATTTAAGCATCTAAGAAATAGTTCTACAACCATAGTCATCAGGAAAATGCAGATTAAAACTATGTTGAGATTCCATCACACTCCAGTCAGATTGGCTATCATCATGAAAACAAATGTTCATAAATGCTGGCGGGGATGTAGAAAAAGAGGAACCCTTTACACTGTTGGTGGGATTGCAGTCTGTTCCAGCCATTATGGAAATCAGTGTGGAGGTTCCTAAGACAGCTAAAAATTGATCTACCATATGACCCAGCTATAGCACTCCTAGGCATATATCCTAAGGATTCATCTCATTTCCTTAGAAGTATGTGCTCAACCATGTTTATTGCTGCTCAATTCACAATAGCTGGGAAATGGAACCAGCCTAGACGTCCCTCAACTGATGAGTAGATAATGAGGATATGGCATATTTATACAATGGAGCTCTATTCAGCAGTAAAGAAAAATGAAGTTATAAAATGTGCAGGAAAATGGATGAATCTGGAAATGATTATATTAAATGAGGTAACCCAGGCCCAGAAAGGCAAGAGCAGCATGTTCTCATATGTGGATCCTAGCTACAGATGATTGGGCTTCTTTGTGAGAAGGAAAAATTTCAGTAGCAGAGACCAATAAGGTAAAAAAGAGATATAAAGGGAAGAGAAAGGAAGAGAGGAGGGTACTTAATAGGATGGTATTGTATATATGTAAGTAGAAGAATAGATTAATGGGGGTAAAAAGGCCCAAAGTGAGGTCAGGGGAAGAGATTGAATAAAGGAAAGGTGTAGGGAAGGCTAATCAAAATCTACAAGGATATTCATATGGAATTCATATGGAATCCTCCAGTTTTGGGACAATGGAACACTCAGGAGCCATAGATTTTTGCTAGAAAATTTTCAATGCCAGGGATTGGATACCTTCCAGTGAACTGTTGGCTGGGTAGGTTCCTGATGGCCCCAAAACATTATAGGCCATTGCTGAGGCCATTATTTTCCCACCAGGAATAAATGATAAGACCCTATTGGTGAAGACTCCACATATTTGTGTTGCAAGGCCACTGAGAAATCCTTCTGGAACTGAGCTGGTAACCTCCTCCATGCAGACCAGCTGACAGAAAGCTGGAAGGAGCCATTCTACATGCAGTTCAATGGGAGTGAATATACTCAACAGTGGACATGCAAGCCTTATAATTGACTAGCCAGGCCAAATGAGCCAACTGGTGCAAAAGTGGTAGGTCTGTCATGGTTGAAACCAATGGCCCTCTAATTGAACTGGACGCCCACTCCATAGGAGGGAATACATCCCTGATACTGAAAACTTACAACAGGGTTAGTCATGAGCCCCAAGGGTGTAAAGACTGCTAATGTCTGGATAAATATATATACTATGCTTATCAAACCACCCAATAAGCACTTCTCTTAATATTCATACCCTTATATTAATGCCACTCTCACTTTGGGTAGAGAATCTTCTCTTTTCAAACAGCAGTGACCTTGGGATGACTCAGAAAGTATCATGGTCCTGGAAAGAAGTGCCTGGAATACTGAGTAATATCTCAATCACACCTTCCAAGGATCATGATCTAATACAGAAGAGGTGGTGGAAAAAATGTAAGAGCCAAAGGAAGGGTAAGACTCCTTATAATGTGCTCCCTCCAGACATAAAATGGCCTGGATATTCATGACCTCACAGTGCCTGACACTATCTACTCATGACCATCATAAGAGGAGGAAAAGATCATGACATCAATATAAAAGAGAGACTGATACAGATGGGGAGGGTATATGGGGGAGAATGGAATTTCAAAGGGAAAAGGGGGGGTATGGAGAGAATTACCATGGGATACCTTTTATAATCATGGAAGATGTTAATAAAAATTTTAGAAAAAAGGAATTTTCACATGCATGCACATTACACACACATGTGAAAAATTTTAGAGTTAATATAATTAACTTTTAAAAAAGAAATCTAGAATAGTAACTTGACACAAACAGAGGTAAGGGAAACAGAGACCTATAATATGAAAATAAATTTAATGAAATAAATAATCATATATTTTTATCCTTACCTAATAAAGTCTAAATACTCTTTTTGCTGGTTCCAATAAAAGACAGAAAATCTGAGTATACGTCCTCCAATCATTTCAACCTTCTCCAGAGGCTGCGTTAGATGAACTTTTGAGTAGTCTGAAAAAAAATGTTAAAAGTCTATTTGAAAAATACAGCACTAAAAGTAACAATTACATACTTTATACATTAGAGATTATTAAAATTGATCTTTTTTGAATTAAAGTTAAAACTACATTTTATACAGAAAACTTTCATTATTTGTATTTAGCACTGTTTTATTTGAAAATGCAAAAAAATTTTTTTACCATTTTTTGTAATTATAATTACCATTCTTTTGTTGGTTGACTATTTGTAATAAAGAAAACCATTCCCTTCTTTTTGTAATTATTATTATTATTACTTGTTTTATTTATTTAAAAAATATTTTTTGTTTATTTGAGAGAGAAGGGATGTGCCAGGGCCTCTGGCCACTGCAAATAAACTTCAGATGCATGCATCATGTTGTGCATCTGAGTTACATTGGTACTGGGGAATTGAACCCTGCTGGCAAGCTTTACAAGAAAGTACCTTTAACCTCTGAGCCATCTCCCCAGTCCTGTAATTATTATTTTTTCAGCATACAAGGAATGGTAATTTTCACACAGCATTTGTTGTTGTTGTTTTCCTACCTCCTCTTCTCCCCATCCCTTCCCTATGTCTTCCTTTGCCCAGCAGCCTCCTTTCACTTTCAGTAGGTTATACTTCGTGGCTACTTGGAATATTCTTGCCTCTGTTCCCTTTGAAATTAAAGTTCTTGAAGCAATCATAAAAAAAAAAAAAAAAAGAGCCAGGTGGAGCTGTGGTTCTTTTTGTTTGTTTGCTATTGGTGGAGTCACTTTGCTATGGATCTATGGAAGTGAGACAGCTTCTTTTTATCATTATGATGCTACCACTGGATCTGGTAGGCCCAAAACAAACCACTTCCTCCCATAGGGTGCTTTGGGTTGGGTACTTGTCCCAGCAATGAGAAAGTAACTGCAACATCTTACAAGTATTTCATGAATATTTCATTTTGCTTTCAATATATTGTATGACTTTCTACCTGAACAATTAACAAAAGTGGAACACTTTCTTAAGTTTCACTGACTTAGAGGTCCTTCTTTTTTTATTCAATGTTTCTCTCTCTTTCTTTTTAATTTTAATTAAGAACATACAGTGTGTGAATACATAATATGTTGGTGCCATCTCTTTCCTCCTCCCTGCCTCCATTCCACAGGGAGTACTCCTCAGTGGAGTTGCTGGTATCCTCCATGGGGTTGTAGGTTATGCATTGTGGGAACAACAGTCAGATATTACAGGAAGGCAATGCCGCTGGGCATGACAGCCCAATCTGTGGTTCTTACAATTTTCTTGCCCCTTCTGCAAAATTCCCTGAGCCTTGCTGTGTGTGTTTTAAGTCTACTTCAGTGATGAGCTCTTAGAAGCCTATGGATATCTGCTTTGGTATGTGTTGAGTATACTCAGCATCTATCTCCTTCACCCTGGCACTGATTGTCAGGCTCACCATGGAAACAAAACTCTTACTTGTCTCCCCATATTCTCTTTGGTTTCACCTGAGTTTGATTGAGATACGAGGGGTGGTTTATCTTCCTCAGTTCTCACTACCTTTTTGCATGCATCTTAGAGGTCCTTCTTCAGCTTTCATTTTTTTTTTTCTACTTTTGAAAAGATTAAACAAAAATGACTTCAAATCGTCTGATCATGCTTTGTATAACTACCTTTGAAATTTTCTTTTGCCCTATTTTGCACGCCAGTTTTCAATTCATAGTCCACCTCCAACAGTTGCTGGTCAATAAAGCTCACATCCTGTAGCCACTTCCTACAGTCTCCTCAAAACTACCTGAATGCTCTCATCAGTAAGCTCACACCCAGATGTGGTGGCTACTCTCATTACGTCCAGTTGCTCCATATACTGACTCATGGAGCACAACAAAAATTTTCCTTCAGTAAAGAAAGATTTATTCTCTCATCCACTCTGCATATCATTTGTAGTAAGAAGGATTTATTCTACGACATTCAACAAATCATGATTTCATTGCTGTTATCCTCACATTATCTGTCATTAATGACACTTTAGGAAATAAAATGTTGGCATGGGGAAGAATCAGAGTCAAAAACATATTTTAGTTTCTGGTTCAGCCATTAACAGTATTAGTCATTCTTTTTTTTTTTTTTTCATTTGAGAGAAAGGGAGAGAGGAAGAAGCAGACGGGGAAAGAATGAGCACGCCAGGGACTCTAGACACTTCAAAGGAAGTCCAGATGCATATGCCACCTTATGAATCTGGCTTATGTGGGTACTGGGGAATCAAACCTGGGTCCTTAGGCTTTGCAGACAAGTACCTTAACCTCTAAGTCATCTCTCTAGTCCCAACCATATTATTCATTTAACACTCCGTAATGGAGTGCTAAGGTTCCAGAAAAGTCCTTGGACCCCAAACCCTAGGTTCATTCCTAATTTTATTCAAAGAATTGAATTTTTAAAAGACTGAGAAGGGGAGGCAGCTATGGCGGCGGCTGCAGCAGCGCATAAAGGGGCCTCTGCCGGGTGATTCCGTGAGGGCTGCGGCAGGCCCAGAAGCTGAGCGGCCTGGGCCCTCAGCCCGTGGGAACTGCGTGTCCGAACTGCGGCTCTTCTCCTTCTGACTCACCACCTCTAAGGTGGTCGCAGGCCCCCTCATCCCTTCCCCATCCCTCCCCTGACCCTGTCCCCGCCCCGGGGAGGCCCCGCCTTCCTTCCCACCTTGGCTCTGAAGAAAATCCATAAGGAATTGAATGACCTGGCACGGGATCCCCAGCACAGTGTTCAGCAAATCCTGTTGGAGATGATATGTTTCATTGGCAAGCTACAATAATGGGGCCAAATGACAGTCCCTACCAGTGTGGAGTATTTTTCTTGACAATTCATTTCCCAACAGATTACCCCTTCAAACCACCTGAGGTTGCATTTATAACAAGAATTTATCATCCAAATATTAATAGTAATGGCAGCATTTGTCTTGATATTCTAAGATCACAGTGGTCTCCAGCACTAACTATTTCAAAAGATGATCCTTTAGTGCCTGAGATTGCTCGGATCTGCAAAACAGATAGAGAAAAGTACAACAGCATAGCTCAGGAATGGACTCAGAAGTATGCGATGTAATTAAAGAAATTATTGGATTACCTCTACAAATAAAGATAGGGGAACTCTGAAAGACAAAGTCCCTTTGATTTCCATTTGACTGCTTTCCATGAGCCCACACCTCATCTTCCCCTGTGCACATGTTTACCTGATACAGCAGTGCTGCGTGTTTACATACTTGGAACAACAAACTAGAAATACTGTACTTCTGCACCAACATTGCCTCCTAGCAGAGAAGTGTGTGTGTGAGAAGCCAGTTCTCCAAGCGTAACCTAGTTGTGAGACTAAAAACTTTCCTTATTGATTTAAATTTGGGTAACAGCAAGGTGTAAGGGGTGGTGGGTACATGCTATGTGCTTAGTTGAGTGAAAAGGACCACTGACCTGTAGGAGATTTTATTTTAAGTGGATTACATCTAATCTCAAAACAATTATTAAAAAGCAAAGTTGGAGAACATGAAGCTATTTCTGTATCCATTTCATCCCGAAGAACCTACAACTTAGATGAAAGTTATGACCAACTAGAGTAAACTCTACCCACATCCTGTATTTTATAATCTTACATTTAACTGGTCAACATTTAAGTGAATGGGAGCTATTAGTACATAAAAGTGTGATGGGCCTTGTTCCCAACTCTTTTACATCTCCCTATCCCTTCAACTCCTTTAAGCCTCTTTCTCTCCATAATTTTTTGGTTTATATGTGGTTTCTCAGTTAATACATAGCTAATAGCTCTTATTTTTCTTATGTTTTTAACTGCTTTAGGTCTGTTTGAATGTAAGGGTGAAAATTCATTTGATGGAAATACTTGTGTATATTTAAAGATCCAGTTGCTCCTCTGGAGCTTGTATGTTCAAGAATGATTAATCTGTGTAATAAACTGATTACTACAGTCATTACATGTAATTTTGTGTGAATAGGTTTTTTGATTTTAAGATTTTTGTCTAGCTGAGATTAGTGGTGGATTTTTCTGCACCCTTGAAATGTTTTTGTTTACATTGGTTGCATTCTAAAATCATGAAACGGGGGGAGGGACAGTATTACCATGGGATTTTTTTTATAATCATGGAAAATGTTAATAAAAATTAAATAAATAAAAAAAGAAAATAATGGGCTGGAGAGATGGCTTAGCGGTTAAGCGCTTGCCTGTGAAGCCTAAGGACCCCGGTTCGAGGCTCGGTTCCCCAGGTCCCACGTTAGCCAGATGCACAAGGGGGCGCACGCGTCTGGAATTCGTTTTCTGAGGCTGGAAGCCCTGGCGCGCCCATTCTCTCTCTCTCCCTCTACCTGTCTTTCTCTCTGTGTCTGTCGCTCTCAAATAAATATATAAAAAATGAACAAAAAAAAATTTAAAAAAAAAAAAAAGAAAGAAAATAAAATCATGAAACAATTTCAGTTTATAGTTTAAAATAAAAGATATTGTAAAGGTAATTTAATTGAACAAGGTAGAGGCACAAGCTTTTAAAGACATGTAAGACATGTTCATGAAACTTATGAGAACCATTACAGGAACATTACTGTTAAATTAAATAAATTTGCTTTGTTATGAAACTAAACTGCATTTCACCAAAACCTTGTGGCATTCCCTTGGTACTTAGAACATAAAAAAAAAAAAAAAAAGGCAAGTTAAGCTCTGTGGTTGATTTACGAAAGATTAACATTGACCAAAACTGAGAAACATGAGCACAATCTTGTATTGGAAAGTCTACATAGTTACTTTGCACTAACATTCAAAATGTTCATCCAGTTTTAAATTATACTGTATGTGGCTTTTTGAAATCTTCCTTTACTCAAGTAAAATGTAGTTCAAACTTGTAAGTTATATCCCTCCCCTCCTTTTTCTTAATCTAGTTGTTGTAAATCAGGCAGCCTGAAAGCCATGGCTGATGATCACTAGCCATTAAGGTTCTTGAAACTGCATCTTTACACTCTTGCACAGAACTGAGGAATAAATGTCCACTACTTTTGGTTTAAAAAAAAAAAAAAAGACTGAGAAGGGGGCTAGAGAAATGGTTTAGCAGTTAAGGCACTTGCCTGCAAAGCCAAAGGACAACATGCCAGTTCCCCAGGACCCATGTAAGTCAGATGCATAAGGTGGCACATACATCTGGAGTTCCTTTGCAGTGGCTGGAGGCCCTGGCATGCTTTTTCTCTCTCTCAAATAAATAAACAAAGACTTACAGGGATAATTATTAAATTATTATATTTATCGAGGGAAGTATAGAGCCAAGCATAGGCGCCTACACAGAGAGAGATACTGCATAGAAGTCCTGGAGAAACTGTGGAAGGAAAAGAGAGAAAAGAAAGTTCAAGGAGCTCCTGCCATGTGGGGAGAGCTGGAGAGAGTAAAGGAGCCCATGTGGAGAGTAAGGGCTAAGGTTCTGTCCTGGCTGGGAAAAACTCACCAACAGCTAGAAGTTCCAAGTGGTCAGAGAGCCTGCCCTCCCATTGCAAAGTAATTTATAACTTTAAAGTGGTAGGCTGTCATCTGGCTCAGGTGAACCTGAGAGACAGCTGGTTGGTTAGGGATAGGGGCTGACCCAGGAAGAGGCTAACTCTGACACCAAGTTCTGGAGCTAAACTTGATCAACCACAAAGTCCTATGAAAGACCTCCCTTCTGGGAGAAGTCCTGGTTGATTGTGGAGAAACAGGTCTAGGGCAAGTGACAAGAAGTCAGATCATCTTTGATTTCTAGCAAGTGCAGATTTTCCTGCCTTTTTCTTACTTCCAGAGGTCCAGTCGCCCTAACTTTACACCATCTCAACACTATTTGGTGATAAGAAAATATTAAAGAATGGTCACTAATACACAGAAATAACAAAATTCTGATTTTTGAGGTTGCTTGTGACTCTATGTAAATTGCTAATGCAAATTAAATATGTTTTATTATATGGGACAACAAGCTAACATCTTCCATTCTTATACCACAAAAGTACTTTGAATCTACAAATGTAATCTTTTAACTGGAAAATTTAAATGGCTATTTAAAAATTAGGAGAAGCTTTTCATATGAAATTTATGCAACATGTGGACAAACTTACAAATA
The DNA here is from genome assembly GCF_020740685.1 of Jaculus jaculus. Taxonomy (NCBI): domain Eukaryota; kingdom Metazoa; phylum Chordata; class Mammalia; order Rodentia; family Dipodidae; genus Jaculus; species Jaculus jaculus. The sequence continues at coordinate 27,244,913 of NC_059115.1, forward strand.
AAATCACCATGGAAATTGACACAATGTGGAACTTCTGGCCAAGATGGAGACTGCCTAACTGCACCACACATCCCTGGGAAGGAAAGGCAAGACATTAAGGGTTCACTGGGTCTTTTAGATCTCCAATACATTGCTAGTGGGAGGGCATAGACAGGAAAAAACAGTGAATCACTGATTCCCTCGGGTGCGGGTAGCCCCCCCCCCCAAGCAAGAAAGAAAACTACAGGCCTATTCCCCTGATTAACTTAGATGCAAAGATCCTGAACAAAATCCTCACAAACAGAATTCAATAGCACATCAAAAGCATTATCTACCTGGACCAAGTAGGATTCATCCCAGGAACAAGGGATTGCCGGGGTCCAGCCCTGGCTTGAAGGGGGGTCACGGAAAAGAGGTGTGAAAGGGAGCAGTGCAATAATGACTCAAAGTCAAGTTCTGGTGAAAGCTGACAGGCTAATGCCGAAGGCAGCTGAGGCTTTCTATCTTTCCCTCTCTGCCTCCTTCTCTGTTTCTACTTTTTTTCTTCTTTTTCTGGTTTTCTCTTTTTCTATTTTTTTTGTCTTTTTCTCTGTTCTCTATTTTACCCTGTTTCTATGCTTCAATGGTTCTATGCTTCTCTGCTTTTTCTGCTGCCACAGCTCTTAACCCCAGTCTTTTATTTTCTGATCCCATCATACAAGAACAAACTTCAAGAAAGGTACAGTTTTACAGAATTCATAGAAACTTTTTATTATTCCTTATCATCAAAAAATCCCATAATTATTCACCTCAAGTAAAGTCATAAGGCCCCTATAATGATTAACGGTTTTCATATTTTCCCCATGTATGTGTGGTCAAGCACTTGTTTTTTCCTGAACTTCTACTTTCAATTGCTATATTACAGGTGAGAGGCAAAACAACCACAAACAGTGCTTCCCATCATTAATCATTGATCCAGTAGATCCATTTATCCTTCAATCATTTATTTTGAACTTTCATTTTCATGTCACACCAATATTTAGACTTTGGTCCCCTGACTGAAGTCTTACTGACTTTGATTTTCTGTAAGGATTCTTTGTAAAGAGTCAATTGCAATTGCCACCATTTAGAAAAATTAGTCATAGAACAATTTTTACATTGTTCCAAGAGGTTCATTGTTTCCTCCTAAGAGGACTGTATCCATGCCTGACTTTCTTTAAGGCCTTTAAGGAAAAAAAAAATTATCTCCGACCCATTTTCTTGTTTTTCCAATTTTATGCCAGAGCCTCTTTCAGGTACATTGAACAACACTTTACCAACACCAATTTTTACTTGAAAAGTAAACTTAAAGATTGGGACACCAAGTGAAAGACAGAGAAAGACAAACATTATACAGAAAATCACAGATTTCCGTTGCATAGACAGCCAAAGATTTTCCTATAGATGGGCCACATTGGACTTCAAGGAAGAGACAGCTGGGCAGGAACTGTGTCATGCAGATGTTTAGTGCTTGATTCCTTGTGATCCTGAAGCGGCATGCTTGCCATGTCCGGCAAGGGATGATTCAACATATAGAAATCTGTCAAAGTAATACACCTCATAAATAAGCTTAAACAGAAAAGCCATATGATCATCTTGATAGATGCAGAAAAAGCCTTTGACAAAATACAACATCATTTCATCATCAAAACATTGGAGAGAATGTGCTTGGATGGTCTATATCTCAACATAATAAAGGCTATATATAAAAATACCAAAGCTAAAATAATACTTAATGCAGAGAGACTGAAGGAATTCCCATTGAGATCAGGAACAAGAAAGGGGTGTCTACTCTAACCTCTGCTCTTCAATATAGTACTAGAGGTACTAGCTCTAGCAATAAGACAGGAGAATGAAAGAAAAGGGATACAAATTGGAAAAGAAGAAGTTAAATTAGCCCTATTTGCAGATGATACGATTCTATATAAAAATGACTTGGGAAACTCCACTTCAAAATAAGTGACATTGTCCCATTTTCAATAGCATCAAAAAATTAATTAATTAAAATACCTAGGAATAACATTAACCAAGGAGGTGAAAGATCTTTACAATGAAAACACTCAAGAAAAAAAATGAGGAGGATTTGAGAAAATGAAAAGACTTCCCATGCTTCTGGATAGGCAGAGTGAACATTGTGAAAATGGCAATCTTACCAAAGCAATATACAGATTTAATGTAATACCAATAAAAATCCCAACATCTTTCTCCAAAGAGCTAGAAAAAAAAATGATCTCAAAATTCATGTGGAATGGTATAATGCCTCAGATATCCAAGCATATCCTCAGCAAAAGAAACACCTTGGAAGTCATCACCATTCTTCATCTAAAGCTATACTACAAAGCCATAGTAATAAAAACAACATCGTACTGGCATGAAAACAGGAACATAGATCAATGGAACAGAATCAAGGACCCAGACTTTGGGTCAAGTAACTACAGCTACTTGATATTTGGCAAAGGCCCTAACAATGTAGACTAGAAAAATGACAGTGTCTTTAACAAATGTTGCTGGACAAACAACATAACCATATGCAGAAAACAAAACTCAATACACACATTTCACCATGCACAAAAATCACATTCAAATGGATCAAAAACAACAATATAAGACCAGAAACACTGATACAACTGGAAGAAAATATAGGAGGAACTTTCCATGTTATAGGAGTGGGAAAAGACTTCCTGAACAAAACCCCAGTAGCTCAGGAAATTAAACAATCACTCAACTATTGGGATCTCAGGAAACTGTAAAGCTTTTTCACAGACAACCATACAATAAGCAGAGCCAATTGATTATACCACAATGAAGCTATGAGCAATGTAACCCTGAGCAAGCTACTAGGAGAACTTGCAGAAAAGCAACAAAGGACTGATAATCATGTGGATGCCACCATCACCAGACTAGACCTAATAGATAAGAAAGTGGAAGGAGTTCAAAGACAGTTAAGAGATATGAGGGAGAGTGAGGAAAAAGGGGACCTCAAATATCCTCTGGTGATGCTAAATGAAGACATAAAAAATGCAAGGATGAATTCAGAGAAGCATCAAGAAAATCAGAAAATGATGTAAAAAGGGAGCTTGAGAGAGGGATGGAAACTATACATATAAAAGTAGTAGAAAATGCACACCTAATTGAACAAGTCCAAAACTCTCTAGAAGCTCTTAAGAATAGAGTCAGCCATGTGGAGGATAGGAACTCTGATCTGGAATAGAAGATGGAACAGTTTGAGAGTTAAAAAATTTTAATAAGTTGAAAAGTTTCTGTGAACAGAACATGACAGAATTGTGGGATACACTGAAACGTCCTAATATTCAGATCACTGGAATACCAGAGGAGAAGAAATTAGGAACAAAGGCATGGAGAACATATTTAACAAAATAACTGAAGAAAACTTCCAAAGCTCCTCAAAGAAAGGCCCATCGAGATACAAGAAACTAACAAAACTCCAAACAGACTGGACAAAATGAGTAACTCTCCAAGACATATTGTCAATAAGACTCCAAACATTGGCACCAAAGAAAAGATCCTAAAAGCAGATAAGGAAAAACAGCACACCACTTTTAAAGGTAACCCCATCAGAATTACTTCACAGTTTTCAGTGGAAAGAGTGAAAACTAGAAGGGCCTGGAATGAAACACTGCAAAGTCTAAGAACCTATGGCTTCCAACCCAAACTACTCTACCCAGCAAAAGTATCTCTCATGATAGATGGTGAAAGAAAAACTTTCCATGACAAACTCAGCTTTACAATTAGATGAACAAAAAACTAAACCTACAAAGAGTATTTCAAGAAATTATTCACAGAGAAGAAATAAATAATCAACTTTAAAAGTCTACAAAAAGCAGATCGCAATAACCAAACTCAGAATAGGCACAAAAAACTTCAAAGTCCATGAAAACACCAAACCACATATACCATCACAATATGTCAGGGATCAAATCAAACCTCACAGTCATTACCCTAAATATTAATGGCCTTAATTTGCCCATCAAGAGGCACAAGCTAACAGGGTGGGTCAAAAACTTAGACCCCTCAATCTGTTGTCTTCAAAAAACCCACCTCACCACTAAAGACAAACACCTCCACAGGGTGAAAAGGTAGAATACAATATTCCAATCAAATAGGAATAAGAAACAAGCAGGCATAGATATATTAATATCAGATAACATAGACTTCAAACCAAAAATAATCAAAAAGGACAAAGAAGGCCACTTCCTACTTATCAAGGGAACAATCCATCAAGAGGATATTACAATCATAAATATGTATGCACCAAACACAGGGGCACAAAAGTTAAGAAAGCAAAACCTGCTTGACAAGAAAACAGAAATATGCACTAACTCCATCATAGTTGGGGAATTCAATACACCATTATCAGTAATAGACAATCATCCAAACAGAAATTCAACAGGGAAGTAAGAGAGCTCAACAAAACCACAGATCACTTTGTCCTAACAGACATCTATATAACTTTCCATACCAGATCCACAGACTACACATTTTTTTCAGCAGCCCATGAAATATTCTCAAATATAGACCATATACTGGGTCACAAAGCCTGCCTCCACATATTTAGGAATACTGACATAATTCCCTAAATGATATCAGATCACAATATTATATTGCTACAAGTTAGCAACAAAAGACCCACCAAGAACCCAAACACCACCTGGAAACTGAACAGCACACTTTTAAACAATAAAGGGATAGTGGATGAAATAAAAAATAAAATTGAAAAATTTCTAGAAATAAATGATGATGACAACACATCATACCAAAACTTGTGGGATACAATAAAGGTGGTCCTCAGGGGAAAATTCATGGCACTCAATGCCTTCATAAAAGACAGAGAGATCCAAATCAATAATGTAACCATCCACCTAAAGGCACTGGAAAAGCAGGAAAAATCCAACCCAAAGAGCTCCAAAAGGAAAGAAATAATTAAAATCAGAGCAGAAATTAATGTATTGGAAACCAAGGAAACAATTAAGGAAATTGACAAAGCAAAGAGCTGGTTCTTTGAAAAAATAAACAAGATTGACAAACCCCTGGCCAATTTGATCAAGCAAAAAAAAAAAAAAAGCGATACTTCAAATTAACAAAATTCAAAGTGAAAAAAGAGAGATCACCACAGACATAAATGAAATTGGGAGAACCATCAGGATTTCTTCAAAAACTTCTACTCCAGAACTCTGGGTAACGTGGAGGAGAATGGATAAATTCCTGGACACATACCATGTATCAAAGCTAAACTCAGAGCAGATTAATCTCCTGAATGAACCTATCACTATCATTGAGATTGAAAAAGTAATTTAAAAAAAGCACCCCAAAAAGAAGAGTCCAGGACCAGATGGCTTCTCTGCTGTATTAAATCAAACCTTCATGGAAAAACTCAAACCAATCTTCTTCAAACTGTGCCACACAATTGGAGAACAGAGAAAGCTACCCAACTCCTTTTATGAAGCTAGTGTCACCCTAATTCCAAATCCAGGCCGAGATACAAGAAAAGAAAACTACTGGCCTATTTCCCTGATGAATTTAGATGCAAAGATCCTAAACAAAATCCTCACAAACCAAATCCAACAACATATCAAAAGCATTATCCACCTTGACCAAGTGGGATTCATCCCAGGAACACAGGGATGGTTCACCATTTGGAAATCTGCCAATGTAATACACCACATAAACAAGGTTAAACAAAAAAACCACATGATCATTTTGATAGATGTGGAAAAGGCCTTTGACAAGATACATCACTTCATGATCAAAACATTGGAGAGAATTGATATGGTTAGTTCATATCTTAACATAATAAAGGCAGTACACAAAGCTCCTGAAGCCCACATAATACTCAAGGGAGAGAGACTGGAGGAATTCCCATTAAGATCAGGAACTAGACAGCATTGTCTACTCTCACCTCAGCTCTTCAATATAGTACTGTAAGTCTTTGCTCATGCAATAAGGCAGATGAAGGAAATAAAAGGGATACAATTTGGAAAGGAAGAAGTTATGTTAGCTCTACCCATTGATAACATGATTGTGTGTGTAAGAGACCTGAGAGACTCCATTCCAAAACTCCTGAAGGTGATTAACTCCTAAAGCAAAGTAGCAGGATTCAAAATCAATTCACAAAAATCAGTAGCCTTTCTATATGTCAATGACAAAGATACAGAGAAAGAAATAAGGGACATGGTCACATTTTCAATAGCAACAAAAATGAAATAAAATTCCCTTGGAATAACATTAACCAAGGAAGTGAAATATCTACAAAAACATAAAAGCACTCAAAAAAGAAACTGAGGAGGACTTGAGAAAATGAAAATACCTCCCATGCTCCTGGATAGGCAGAATTAACATTGTGGAGATGGCAATCCTACCAAAGGCAATATACATATTTAATGCAATTCCAATTAAAATCCCTACAGTGTTCTTCACAGAGATAGAAAAAATGATCTCAAATTTCACATGGAAAGGCAGAAGGCCTCATATATCCAAACATAACCTTAGCAAAACAAATACCTCTGGAGGCATCACCATACATGAAAAAGCTATATTACAAAGCCATAGTAATAAAAACAGCATGGTACAGACATAAAAATAGGAGTATAGACCAATGGAATAGACGCGAGGACCCGGATTTTAGGTCAAGCAACTATAGCTACTTGATATTTTACAAAGACCCTAACAATATAGGCTGGAAGAAAGACAGCATCTTCAACAAATGGTGGTAGACAAACTGGGTAACCATATGCTGGAAATTGAAACTTGATCCACACATTTTGCCATGCACTAAACTCAAGTCCAAATGGATCAGACCTCAATAGAAGAACAGAAACTCAACTACTGCTGGAAGAAAATATATAAAGTATTTCCATGGTATAGGAATGGAAAAAAGTCTTCCTGAACAAAACCCCAGTAGCCCACGATCTTAAACAGTCACTCAACCAATGGGATCTCATGAAGCTGAGAGTTTCTTTACATACAAGCATACAATAAGCAAAGCCAATAGATTACCCACAGAATGGGAGAAAAATTTTGCTGGTTATACAACTGACAGAGGCCTAATTTCTAGAATCTACAAAGAACTCAAAAATCTAAACAATAAAAAGTTAAACACCCTACTCACAAAATGGGGCAAAGAGCTGAACAGGCAGTTCACAGAGGAAGAAATACAAATGGCAAACACACACTTAAGAAAATGTTCATCATCCCTAATCATCAGGGAAATGCAAATTAAACCAACTATGAGATTCCAACTTACCCCAGTAAGGATAGCAAACATCAAAAAATCAACTGAAAATAAATCCTGGAGAAGATGTGGAGAAGTAGGAACACTCATCCACATTGTGGGGAATGTCAGATGGTACAACCACTGTGGAAAGCAATATGGAGACTCCTGAAAAAGTTGACTACAGAGATACCAACAGACCCAGTTATTCCCTTGCTGGGCATCTACCCTAAAACCTTCAAACCACAGGCCAGAGAGATTTGCTCAACCATGATTGCTCAGTTCCTCATACCTAAGAGCTGGAATCACCTAGATGTCCATCACGAGAAGAATGGATAACTAAGATGTGGTATATCTGCACAACGGAGTTCTATACAGCAGTAAGAAAAAATGACACAATGAAATTTGAGGAAAAATGGTTGAACCTGGAACAGATCATTCTCAGTGAACTTACCCAATCACAGGGAAAAAAAAAAAATCACCATATAGTCTCATTCATCTACAGCATCTAACCTGAATCTACCCAAGATGCCTTACATATCCAGTAAGTATCTCATGGACTAGACAATAGGATGGGTAGGTAGGGAGGTTAGGGCAATCGAGGGGGTGGGAAACACAGATATAGACCCAAACAGCAATGGTACCATAAAATTCTACAAACTAAAACGCCGACCAAATGGCTGAACATTCACCAGGCCCTTAGAGGGAACACCTGAGCCACAAGACACTGGAAAGTGTATGAGGAAGACTGACCTTAATCTTCTATAGCTCCTCTCTCTCTCTCTCTCTCTCTCTCTCTCTCTCTCTCTCTCTCTTTCTTTCTTCTCTCTAACTCATTTATATTAGTTATCTTTTTCTTCATTATCTTAGTGGACAATGACCTGTAACTCCGATTAACAGCACGTGGCTATCATCCACAATGAGCTTTTGATCAAGAGACCTACAAGGTTTCCTAAAAGGAAGACTGATTTCTGTCAGTACTTGGTGACCCACCAAAGGTTAGAGGTAACACCCTACTGCTGAAGACTCCTTATGTGGTTGACAAGTAAAATGCAATGGCATGGCTGGAAACTGGGAGAATCAGTCCCCAGTCAGTTCGTTTAGTGCCAGAAAGTGCTACATGGGCAACTGGTGGAAAATGACCAATATCTGCCCAAGCAACTCATAGTCTACCCTTCTTAGTAGAAAATAACCTGTAGTGATGCTCACTCAAGTGCAATAGTGGTGCACAGCCATAGTGAAGAAACAACGGTTCTTGATTTGGCTAACTGATCCCCTTAGTGGTATGGGACCCATATCTGGATTTGAAAAACAAGTCAGAACTATATCCAGACATAAGCATGCTCTCCATTATCAAGCTACCATCAATAGTGGGCTTCAAGAGGGCCTCACCTATTAAATTCTCTTTAAAAAAGTAAGGTTTATCTCATTTGTCTGGTGCTAACTTACTCTCTGTTGCAGAATCCGCTTCTCTTTTTCAGATAGATGTAGATCCTAAGGAGAGAGCCACCCCATCATACCTCAAAGAGCCCTGGCTGAAACTAAGAATAATTGGCAAAACAAGCAAGGGTGCTGTTTTCTTTGTGAACTAGGTACCAGCACAAGGATGAAGGAGATCAACACAGAGAAATATCAACTCCTACCAAATCAGAGATCCAGAGACCCAGAGGCCCCCAACACCACGTCACTGAAGCAGATCAAAAATGAACCCAACAGTGCTGAAGAGCAGGCAGAAAGAATGTCAGAGCAACATGTTGGGTCATGATATGCAGAGACATTTATCCTACCCATAACTGTGGACTAACTCCAGAAGGGATGACCTATATACCTCCACAAGGAGGTACCAAGGGGAGGGGGTAGGTCATGTATGAGCCTAATAGTACCAAATTGTCTGTATTCACTCAGTACAAAACTAATTAATAAAAAGAAAGAAATTGACCCAGCACCAATAAGCTAAAAGTGACCTGCCTGCAATTATTGTAGAAACATAATTTATGAAATAGTCCAAGTGGGACAAAGCAATACAGCTTGGACTTTTCAGTTTTATTCCCAAAATCTCCAAAAGGTTCAGGTAAACCTTTTTTTTTTTTCATTTGTTTATTTATTTATTTATTTATTTTTGTTTTTTTGAGGTAGGGACTCACTCTAGCCAAGGATGACCTGGCATTCACTATGGAATCTTAGGGTTGCCTCAAACTCATGGCATTCCTCCTACCTCTGCTTCCTGAGTGCTGGGATTAAAGGTGTGTGCCACCATGCCAGGCTTTTCATCTATTTTTATTGACTTCCATGATTGAAAAAAATATCTCATGGTAATTCCCTCCCTCCCCCAACTTTCCCCTTTGAAAATCCACTCTCTGTAATATCCTCTACCCCTCTCAATCAGTCTCTCTTTTATTTTTATGTCATCGTCTTTTCCTCCTATTATGATGGTACTGTGTAGGTAGTGTCAGGCATGCTGAGGTCATGGATATCCAGGCCATTTTGTATCTGGAGGAGCACATTGTAAAGAGTCCTATGCTTACTTTGATTCTTACATTCTTCCTACCACCTCTTCTGCAATAGACCCTGAGCCTTGGAAGGTGTGATAGAGATATTGCAGTGCTGAGCACTCCTCTGTCACTCCTTCTCAGCATCATAGTGCCTTCTGAGTCATCCCAAGGTCACTTCCATCTGAAAAGGAAAGGTTCTGTAACCAAAAGTGAGAGTAACATTATATATGTGTATGAACATTAAGAGAAGTGCTTACTGGGCAGTTTGATGAGCATAGTATATACATTTAGCCAGAAAGCAGCAGACATTATACCACTTGGGCTCATAACCCCTGTTGTAGGTTTTCAGGATTAGGGATATATTCCCTCCCATGGAGCATTCCTCCGGTCCAATTAGATGGCAGTTGCTTTTCCCCCTAACAGATGTGCCACTATTGCACCCATTGGTTCATTTGGCCTGGTTGGCAAATATAAGGCTTGCAGTGTCCACTGTTGAGCATCTTCACTGGTGATTTTTCTCTCTCCCATTGAACTGCATGCAGCATGGCTTTTTCCAGCTTTCTGTCAGCTAATCTACATGGAGGAGATTTTCATCTCAATTCCAGCAGGATTTCCAAGTGGCCTTGCAGCCCAGGTATGTGGGGGTCTTCATCAATTGGGTATTACCATCTATTCCTGGTGGGAAATTAAGGGCCTCAGCATTGGCCTGTAATGTTTTGGGAGCATCAGGGACCTCCCTGGCCAACAACTCACTGGAAGTATCCCATTCCTGGTCCTGAAAATTTTCTAGTAACAATCTCTGGCTCCTGAGTGTTCCATTGTCCAAAAAAGTAGGTTTCCATATGATTTATTTACATCCTCTTAGGTTTTTGTTTGTTTGTTTGTTTTTGTTTTTGTTTTTCAAGGTAGGGTCTCACTCTAGTCCAGGCTGACCTGGAATTCATTATAGAGTCTCAGAGTGGCCTCATGCTCAAACAATGGTCCTCATCTAATATATATATATGAAATTCAAGCTCCATGATTCTGTTTCTAATGTTCTCTGGGTAATTTGTACCCACACAGGTATCTGAACTAATCAAAGATGTTTTCGCACAGGTGCTAAGACCTTATACTGTCTTACTTGTTCTTTTCTGATAATTTCTAGGTTAAATTAGTTAAGTTTATAAATCAATTGGTACTGTTTTCAACACTAGTAACAGGTTCTGCCTATATTTATAAATGTTAGATATTTAAAATGTGAGATGTGCCTACTTCCTATGCCTCAGATATATGGCTTATGCTGCCACAGTACAACAAAAATTTTAAAGATAGGACAAAATGAGTTTAGAAGCCCTTGTGCCATTCTTTAACTAAGTCTATTTCAGTAATCAAATGTGCTCTATATGTACATACATCCAGGCTGATGTAACTTCCTTTCTGATTGTGTTAATCACCTATATATAAGCCAAAGCCAAAATGGAATCATTAGAGTAAAAAGTGTCAATATTTTGGCCTGTACTCCCACATCATGAGGCCACTGGAGATGATGGAACACTTCTACACTGGCCCCCTGGTAAGTCACCTGTCTTACTGAGCAGGAAGGATATGGAGACCCAAACAAAATTGGTGTACAGTCTAAAACAGGAGATTCACAAATGAGGAACAATTGGCCCTCCTGAGTTCCCAAAGAAGGGAAAATTACTTGGCCAGCATGGTCCTGACTCATCCTAACAGGCAAGACACAAGTAAACTATAGGGCTACACATGTGTCCCTAAAGTCTCTTTGGAGAGCCATTAATGACCTCTAAAATTAATCCTTAATTAACTTTTGGCTATTTGCGTGGTCTTAAACACTCAGAGAGAAATGTGTAACCAAAGATTAAAAAAAAAAAAACCTTAAATGTATAAATAGCCCTTAACTTCTGAAATTAGCTACAGCAATGACGTTAGTGCAGGAACAACTTGCTGCAGGCCATATTGACTCTACCACCTCTCCTTGGAATAGTCCTATCTTTGTTATACAGAAAAAGTCTGGAAAATGAAGATTGCTCCAGGACCTTAGAGAAATTAATAAGGCCATGATACTTATGGGGGCCCTAAAACCAGGCCTCCCCACTCCAGTAGCAATTCCTGCAGGACATTGTAAAATCATTATTGACCTAAAGGATTGCTTTTTTACAATTCCATTACACTCCTCATCAGCATTTTATATTTAGTTTACCTGTGGTACATTTTAGAGGCCCTGAAGATAGTGGAGGCTACAATTCTGAGACAAAGAGTCACTTTTTTTTTAAATTAATTAATTTATTTATTTGAGAGCGACAGACAGAGAGAAAGACAGATAGAGGGAGAGAGAGAGAATGGGTGCGCCAGGGCTTCCAGCCTCTGCAAACGAACTCCAGACGCGTGCACCCCCTTGTGCGTCTGGCTAACGTGGGACCTGGGGAACCGAGCCTTGAACCAGGGTCCTTAGGCTTCACAGGCAAGCGCTTAACCGCTAAGCCATCTCTCCAGCCCAACAAAGAGTCACTTTTATCTTTTATAAAAAGCCTCTTCTCCTGGTCATTTGTGCCACTGACTTTACACCCACTGGGGTGTTCTGGCAGGAGGGGCCCCTCTTCTGCATCCATTTACCCTCCAAAAGTTAAAAATAGGGGATTTATATCCTATAAATGGCTCTCCAAGAGGAGTGCTGTTTCTATGTCAATTAATCCGGAATCATTAAGGAAAACATAAACAAAAACCTACAAAAACTCAGTAGAGAGCTACATTCCTGATATAATCCCTCCTCCTCTCAATTTTGGGCCAATTTCCCCTTTCTTGCCTGGTTGCCATTGGTACAAGGACCTCTACTTATCTTAATCCTCTCACTCATAATCAGACCTGTTATTATAATTAAAATCGTGTATTTTATATGTCAACAGATTAAAGCCATTAAGGTGCAGCTTTTACAGGTCCATTATCACAGACTGGAGCTGGCGGATCAAGTTGTTGCCACTAAAGACCTACCACCTGTAGCTGTCATTCTCCCTTTATCTTACATTCTGTACTTATTTACTATACTGCTGTCATCTATGCCTCTGCTATTACTGCGATCTACCTGTCATGGCCAAATACCTACCCCTCCTATGGGAGCTAAATGAGGATCCAGACCTATACATGTCGGCTCACAATGAAGTGAGTGTGAGATATGGGCACCAATGTGGGTGCAAGGCAAAGCACTGCAGGGGAAGGTCCTTATCTGACCGCTTCTGGATTCCCTGAGAGGTATACCTGGCTTGCATGGAGGTTGGTACCATAACTGGTATCGCTTAAGGCCGTGCTTTGCTCTCCGGCCACATAGGCCCTGCCTCCCCTCCCCAAAAAGTACCAAGGGCCAAAGATTGTGGGAAAAAGACATCCCATGGAGGAGTCAGGTCCCTACTCCCCCAGTTAGTTAATGCGGCCCGCTGCAAAGTGGGCCTTCCCCTCTTTTTATATAAAAGAAGGGAGGAGATGTTGGGAGCCATGAATCAAACCTTGGCCAAGTTAACAGAAACCGCCATATAGCAAGTTAAGTTTTTACTTCCTCCCCTCATATTCAACTACCAGGGGATCGTACACTTGGCTGAATACTCCCCCATGCTGTCGGTAGCTGATGAAGAAACAAAGGCACTGCAGCCCACCACTGAATAGCGGGCCTCCCTCTCTTTTTTATAAAAGAAGGGAGGAGATGTCGGGAGCCATAGAGCAAAAGCCTCTCCATTTTGCCAGGGCCTGCTCATAAACTGACTCATTACTCAGAAAGCTGGTCCACCCAGCTTTCTGTTAGGTACTTCTGGAACTAGTCAGCAGACTGCTTACAGAATCATGTCTTTTGCAAAAGGCCAGTTTATGGTCAGGATGTGAAGCCTGGTGCACTCAGGATGTTAAGCCAGTGAGGCAAGATGAGATGAACAACTACCTAAATCCCCTCTAGGTTTCCTGACAACTTCTTCCCCTGGCCACACCCCAATCCCCCTACAACTCCTTGCCCTGACCACATCATCTTAGCCTACAACCCTATATGAACCTACATGCAAGAATAAACTCTGGAGGCCTTGACAAACCTCTAGCATTGTCTCCTTCTTGTGTCTATTTGTATTTTTTCATTCATGTTAATTTTCCCCTGAATTTAATTTAATTTTAACCTGAATTTTCCCCTCATTTCCTTGCTCAACTCCCCACTGGCCAGGGCAGTTAATGAAATAAAAAACTCTGTAGAAAATCTCCCCAGTAGAATGGATGAAAGAGAGGACATAATATCTAAGCTAGAAGACCAGGTGCCAGATCTACTACAGTCCAACAAAGAGAAAGACAAAATAATAGAAAAGTATGAGTGGGAATTTCAGGATATTCGGAACACTATGAAAACATCAAAATTCAGGGCATAGTAGAAGGAGAAGAATTCAGCTCCAAAGGCATAGTAAGCATCTTCAACAAAATCATAGAAGAAAACTTCCCCCAAATTGGGAGAGAGGTGCCAATGCAGATACAGGAAGCCTTTAGAACCCCAGCCAGACAAAACCTGTAAAGGACCTATCCTCATCATATTATAATCAAACTACCAAACACACAATCCAAGGAAAAAATATTGAAAGCAGTTAGAGAGAAAAATCAAGTTACCTACAAGGGCAAGCCCATCAGGATTACAGCAGATTATTCAACACAAACTTTAAAAGCCAGAAAGTCTGGGAGTGATATATTCCAAATTCTGAAAGATAATAACTGTCAACCAGGTTACTTTATCCTGCAAAGCTATCCATTCATATAGGCAGAGAAATAAGGACATTCCATGACAAAAGCAGGTAAAATGAGTATTTGAAGACAAAACCAGCTCTACAGAAAATACTTGATAGAATCCTCCATGCTGAACAAAAGGAAAAGCACACACATAAGGAACGTGGAAAAAACAAGCAATACTCAAATACTAGTTAACACAAGAAAGCAAAGGTAGAATCAGGACCACACACACACACACACACACACACACACACAAATGGCAAACATAAATACACACTTTTCAATAATATCTGTTAATATCAACGGCCTCAATGACCCAACCAAAAGACATAGGTTTGAAAACTGGGTTAAAAAGCAGGATCCTACAATTTGTTGTCTCCAAGAAACTCACCTTTCTACAAAGGATAGACATTATCTTAGGGTGAAAGGTTGGAAGACGGTGTTTCAAGCAAATGCGCCTAGAAAACAAGCAGGGGTTGCTATCCTAATATCGGACAGGGTAGACTTTAGTCCAACGTTAGTCAAGAAAGATAAGGAAGGTCACTTTATATTGATTAAGGGTACACTCCAACAGGAGGACATTACAATCCTCAACATATATGCACCTAACATGGGAGCTCCCAAACTCATCAAACAAACACTATTAGAACTAAGGTCACAGATAACACCAAACACAGTGGTGATGGGTGACTTTAACACCCCACTCTCATTAATTGACAGGTCTTCCTGGGAAAATATAAACACAGAGGCATCTGGACTAAATGAGGTCATAGAAGGAATGGACCTAACAGATATATACAGGACGTTTCATCCAAATGCTGCAGAAAATGCATTCCTTTCAGCAGCACATGGAACATTCTCTAAAATAGACCATATATTAGGACATAAAGCAAAACTTAACAAATTCAGGAAAATTGACATAATTCCTTGCATTCTCTCTGACCACAATGGAATTAAACTACAAATCAGTAGCAAGAAAGGCTATAGAGCATACACAAAATCATGGAAACTAAACAATACACTACTAAATGATGAATGGGTCAATGAAGAAATCAAGAAGGAAATCAAAAAATTTATAGAGTCAAACAATAATCAGAATACAACATACCAAAATCTCTGGGACACAATGAAGGCAGTTCTAAGAGGTAAATTTATAGCCTTAAGTGCCTATAGTAAGAAATTAGAAAGATTGTAAGTAAACAACCTAATGCTTCACCTTAAAGCCTTGGAAAAAGAACAAGGAAAACCAAAACTCAGTAGATGGGAAGAAATAATAAAGATTAGGGCAGAAATTAATGAACTAGAAACCAAAAAAAAAAAAAAAAATCCAAAGGATTAATGAAACAAAGAGTTGGTTCTTTGAAAGGATAAACAGCATTGATAAATCATTAGCAAATCTGACCAAAAGAAGGAGAGAAGAGACACAAATTAATAAAATCAGGGATGAAAAAGGTAACATCACAACAGATTTCCAGAGAAATTAAAAAAATCATAGGGACATACTATAAAAGCATACACCACAAAGCATGATAATCTGAAAGAAATGGATGATTTCCTTGATTTATATGACCTAGCTAATTTAAATCAATATGAGATTAATCATTTAAATAGACCTATAACAAACATGGAGATCTGAACACTTATCAATAATCTCACAACTAAAAAAAGCCCAGGCCCAGATGGATTCATGCTGAATTTTCAGAGACCTTCAGGGAAGAACTAACACCATTGCTTTTTAAGCTTTTCCAGGAAATAGAAAAAGAAGAAATTCTACCAAACTCCTTCAATAAGGCCAGCATAACCTTGATACCAAAACCAGGCAAAGATAGAAAAAAAAAGAAAGAAAGAAAGAAAATTATAGACCTATCTCCCTCATGAACATAGATGCAAAAATTCTCAACAAAATATTGGCAAACAGAATACAAGAATATTTCCAAAAGATCATTCACCCTGACCAAGTAGGCTTGATCCCAGAGATGCAGGGATGCTTCAATATACACAAATCTATAACTGTAATACATTATATAAATGGTTAAAGGACAAAAATCATATGATCATCTCATTAGATGCAGAGAAAGCATTTGACAAAATCCATCATCCCTTCATGATAAAAAGTCCTACAGAGACTGGGAATAGAAGGAACATATCTCAATATAATAAAAGCTATTTATGACAAGCCTACAGCCAACATATTACTAAATGGGGAAAAACTGGAAGCTTTTCCACTAAAATCAAGAACAAGACAAGGGTGTCCACTGGCCCCACTTTTATTTAATAGAGTACTGGAAGTCTTAGCCACAGCAATAAGGCAAGAGACACACATAAAACGGATACAAGTTGGAAAGGAAGAGATCAAGTTATCATTATTTGCAGATGACATGATTCTATACATAAAGGACCCTAAAGACTCTACTAGCTAACTGTTAGAGCTTATCAAAACCTACAGCTATGTAGCAGGATACAAAATAAATACACAGAAATCAATAGCCTTCATATATGCTAAGAACAAACACACAGAGGATGAAATCAGAGAATCACTCCCATTCACAATGGCATCAAAAAATAAATAAATAAATAAAGTACCTTGGAATAAACCTAACCAAGGAAGTAAAGAATCTCTACAATGAGAACTTTAAAACACTCAAGGGAGAAATTGCAGAAGACACTAGAAATGGAGAAACATCCCTTGGTCCTGGATAGGAAGTATCAATATTGTGAAATGGCAATCTTACCAAAAGCTATGTACACATTCAATGCTATCCTTATCAAAATTCCAAAGGAATTCTTCCTGGAAATAGAAAAAAACAATCCAAAAATTCATTTGGAATCACAAAAAAACCTTGAATATCTAAAATAATACTGAGCAACAAAAATAAGGCTGGTGGTATCACCATACCTGATTTTAACCTATATTACAGATCCATAGTAACAAAAACAGCATGGTACTGGCACAAAAACAGATATGTAGATCAGTGGAACAGAATAAAGGACACAGATGCAAGTCAAGGTATCTATAGGCACTTGCTATTTTATAAAAATGCCAAAAGTACTCGTTGGAGGAAAGACAGCCTCTTCAGCAAGTGGTATTGGGAAAACTGGATATATATCTGTAGAATGATGAAAATAGAGTCTTCTCTGTCACCATGCAACAAGAATTAAATCCAAATGGGTTAAAGACCTTAATATCAGACCTGAAACTCTGAAAATGCTAGGGGAAAAAGTAGGGGAAACCCTTCAACATATTGGTCTTGGCAAAGACTTTCTGAATACAACCCCAATTGCTCAGGCAATAAAACCTCAGATTAATCACTGGGACCTCATGAAATTACAGATTTTGCACTGCAAAGGACACAGAAAATAGCAAAGAGGCAAGCTACAGAATGGGAAAAAAATCTTCGCCAGTTATATATCTGATAGAGGATTAATATCTAGGATATACAAAGAACTGTAAAAGTTAAATAATAAGGAATCAAACAAGAGAATCAAAAATAAAATGGGCTGTGGAGCTAAATAGAGCATTCTCAATGGAAGAAATACGAATGGCATATAAGCATCTAAAAAAATATTCTACGTCACTAGTCGTCAGGGAAATGCAGATTAAAACTACATTGAGATTCCATCTGAGCCAAGTCCCAAGTTACTCTTAGAAACTTTTCCATGATGATGCTGAACTTCTTTTTCATGTTAAAGCCCATTTCATATGATGTATGTTGCAGTAGTTAAGCATATGAAAATAGGACATGAGCTTGAGACTATAGAAACTTGGTGTTTAGAAATATTTCATATTTACTACACAAAGTGTAAAAGTGACTCTCCCCAGAAAAGTCACAGCATAAAACAAGATGCTATGAGAAGACTCATCTCATTTCTTTAGAAGTGCGTGCTCAACCATGTTTATGGCTGCTCAATTTATAATAGCTGGGAAATGGAACCAGCCTAGATGTCCCTCAACTGAGGAGTGGATAATGAAGAAATGGCACATTTACACAATGGAGTTCTACTCAGTGGTAAAGAAAAATGAAGTTATGAAATTTGCAGAAAAATGGATGGACTAAGTGAGGTAACTCAGGCCCAAAAAGCCAAGTGATGCATGTTCTCTTTCATATGTGGATCCTAACTACTGTTGATTGGGCTTCTGTATGAGAAGGAAAAAACTCAGTAGCAGAGGCCAGTAAGCTAAAAAAGAGATACAAAGGGAATAGAAAGGAAGGGAGGAGGGTACTTAATATGTTGGTATTGTATGTATGTAAGTAGAAGAATAGATTAATGGGAGTGAAAAGGCCCAAAGTGAGGTCAGGGGAGGGGACGGAGTAAAGGAAAGGTGGAGGGATTGGTAATCAAAATATAAAAGGATATAAATACATCATATGGAATTCTCCTATTTTGGACAATGGAACACTCAGGAGCCATAGATCATTGCCAGAAAATTTTCAGTGCCAGGGATAGGATACCTTCTAGTGAGTTGTTGGTAAGGGAGGTCCCTGATGCCCCCAAAACATTATAGGACATTGCCGAGGCCCTTGGTTTCCCACCAGGAATTTATGGTAAGACCCTATTGCTGAAGACTCCACATACTTGGGCTACAAGGCCTCTGACAAATTCTGTTGGAACTGAGCTGGTAACTTCCTCCATGTAGACCAGCTGACAGAAAGCTGGAAGAAGCCATTCTACATGCTGTTCAATGGGAGAAAGAGATACCACCAGTGAAGATACTCAACAGTGGACACTGAAAGCCTTATAATTGGCCAGCCAGGCCAAATGAGCCAACAGGTACAATAGTGGCACATCAATCATGGTGGAAAGCAACTGCCCTCTCATTGGTCTGGAAGCCCACTTCATGGGAGGGAATACATCCCTGATACTGAAAACTTAAAACAGGGGTAGTCATGATCCCTAAGGGTGTAACATCTGCTGATGTCTGGACAAGTGTATATACTATGCTTGTCAAACAGCCCAGTAAGCACTTATCTTAATATTCATACCCTTATATTAATGCTACTCTCACTTTGAGTAGAGAATCTTCTCTTTTCAGATGGCAGTGACCTTGGGACAACTCAGAATGTATCATGGTGCTGGAAAGAAGTGACTAGAGTACTGAGTGACATCTCGATCACACCTTCCAAGGTTCAGGGTCTAATGCCGTTAGGTGGCAGAAAGAATGTAAGAGCCAAAGGAAGGGTTGGACTCCTTACAACGTTCTCCCTCCAGACATAAAATGAACTCGATATCCATGACCTCACAGTGCCTGACACTACCCACACATGACCATCATAAGATGAATGAAAGATCACAACATCAAAATAAAAGAGAGACTTATTGAGATGTGGATGGGATATGATAGAGAATGGAATTTCAAAGGGGGGAGGGAGGGTATTACCATGGGAAATTTTTTATAATCGTGGAAATATTTTTTTTAAATTGAGAAAAAATAAAATAAAATAAGATTAAAAAACAAAATATTATTAGCAGCTATTACTGGATGTGTCATTGGAAAGGACTTTTATTTTCATCAACAATTAATATAAGAGGAATGGATACAATCTACTACAATCCATATGTGTAGATAATGAGAAATGCCATGTGCATATACTGAGTAGCTAAAATTTTACACACTAGAGCTCTTTCTTACATTAGTATCTACACATGTTTATAGTTCTGGTTCTCATAGTCACCATCACCGCCAGCAAAAAAGAAAGCAGGAGACTGTAAATGCTCTGTCACTGTTACTGTAAGAATTGATCTCACAGATGATCCTCATGGCTCCTATTTCTTGATAGCCAATATATCTGTATAAAGCTCTCAGATTGAGTTGGAAGAGTCATGTCCTCTCTGGACTTACTTATTTCTAGTGAGTAAACAGGTTAAGTCAGAAGTAATGTCTGTGGTGTACAGACTGTAGAGGAAGTCATAGAAAGCACATAGTCAGGTAAGAAGAGGTCCATGAGGAAGGAATCCAGGTTTTCTATAAGCAGCCATGGAAAACCTTTGTTCCATCCACATCTCAGATAACTGCAGTGTTGGTGAGCAGCTAGATGCAATCTTGAGAGACTCAGGTAAGCTACTGTGGAATTCCTTGCCCATAGAAATGGTATGGCAATAGTAAATACTTGTTAGGAGATAGCTCAAAATATTAATGTTCATTGAAACCATGTTTGAAATTAAGACTCCAGATACATTGTTGTGATATCTGAATCCTGACTGTTCTTTGGTGCTTCCTGAATTTCCTAGGCAGAGTCCCATGGCTATGGGTTGAATATGGTTTCAGAGTGCCCCCCAGGGTTCATGTGTGAGAAGCTTGACTCCAAGTGTAGAGGTATTTAAAAGTGGCTAAGACTTTAAGAGGAGAGACTAATGGCAGATAATTGTGTCATTGGGGAAAAACTACCCAGAAGGAATTAATGTAGATTCATTGGATGTTGGCTAGTTACCTCAGAAATTGGTTGCTACAAATGGAATTTCAAAGGGGAAAGTGGTGATGGGGGAGGGAGGGAATTACCATGGGATTCTTTTTTATAATCATGGAAAATGCTAATAAAATTTTTTTTTAGAAGGCAGAATCTACCCTGAAAATCTGGTTTCCTGTTCCATCGTGCTATCTTATCTGCATGCTACTGGTTCATGATCAAGCCAGTTTTCCAATGCACTGAGACACAATAGGGGAAGGAGAGCTTACTAGAGCTCACCTGAGTGAAGGTGCCATGCCACCAGAATCATGAGCTAAATAAACATTATTTTAAGGTCCCAGTTTTACATATTCATGTTGTTCTAACAACATAAACTGGCACAATGCACTTATATACACCTGATGTCTCCATCTAATATACTCATATATACCCAATGTCTCCATCTAATAAACTCATACACACCTGAAATTTCCATCTAATACACTCACATACACCTGATGTCTCCATCCACTACAGTCATTTATACCTGATGTCTCCATATGACTCACTTGTATATTCCTGATGTCTCTATCTAATACATGCATATATACCTGATGTGTCCATCTAATACACTCATGTATACCTGATGTCTCCATCTGATACACTTATGTACACCTGATGTCTCCATCTAGTATGCTCATATACAGCTGATGTCTTCATGTAATATACTTGTATACACTTGATGTCTCCAACTATTACACTCATTTATACCTGATGTCTTTCCATGTAATATACTACTATATATCTGATGTTTCCACCTAATATACTTGTTTACACCTGATGTCTCTACCTAATACACTTATATAAACCTTGATTTCTCCATCTATAATTGAAGGTAGAGTATTGTGATAGCCCCAAATCAGCATTATATTTCAGTTCTACAAATTTACCTTGATTTTGGTAGTACTTAGAAACTGCTTATGCTTTAGATGAAACTAATAGTAACATTCAGATAATTATTTTTCGTCTATTGGCAAAGATATGTCTTGGAAATTTTAAATCATTTATCCTGAATACTGAAGCTGTTAAATGACAAACCAATATTTGCAACTTGCATATATTTGACTCAAATATCAATTCTCATAATCTTTGATTATAGTATATTTATATAAAGAGTGGCTAGTCAAGGGGGCATCATCTTCACTGCTTCCTTATGTCCCTCCACTTTCATACTGATCCCTACTTAGCAGTAAGAACAAACCTAACCAAAATGAAAACTATATTAATATTCTTAATGCTAATAGTAGGTTAGGCTGGTCTTATTTTATATAGTACCTGGTATGTGTTCCCTGTGGTCTAGTCTAGTTTGTACATAATATATGCATATATATATAGATGTATATGTGTATATATACATATGTATACAAATATAGGTATTATTTATATGTATTTCCCTTTGGAGGACTTATTTTACAGTAGGTGCTATAGTTTGCTGGTAGAATTGAATTGGCTCTGCTCCATTCAACAGACAAAAACCCAGAAGAATCGCATAGCCAATACCTTTTCTGAAACAGGCTCTATGTTCAACTTTTAGTTATTGAACTACTGATTTGTTACCATGAATGAATGAAGAAAGGAAGTGAAAATGTGACTGCACACAGCTATAACATTGTCAGTGCCTGAAACATTTGCCTATTTCTCTTCTGTATCCTGTATTTATTAATCCCTAACCATCACTGGTAGCATCCATTACATTGAATACCTCAACCAATTTTATAAACTTTTTAATGCATAATCACCTTTTCTACAACTTGTTTGTGTGAAGTAGAGAAGGCAAAGTTATTGTATAAGACTCAATTTTGTTTATTTTAATAAATTTTTAATTAATGAGGACTGGTGTCTAATTTTATTGCTACAACAAAATATCTATATCTACTATAGTGATATCTATATCTAAATCTGCATCTATATATGAGATGATAGATTAGATGATAGATAGATAGATAGATAGATAGATAGATAGATAGATAGATAGATAGATAGGCTGTTCAGTTCTCAGTTTTGGAGGCTGACAGTCCCTGTGACTTGCTTTCCAGGGAGGGCCTTATTCTATATTATAGCCTGGCAGATCACTTCATGGCAAGAAGGCATATGAGAGGAAGAAGGAAGTCAAATGCATGACAGGAACCAGAGGATGAAAAGGCTAGGTTTGACCCTTTTATAATAATTTCCTCTTCCTTTAACTAACCAGGATATTTAGAGCATGTTCACTTTTTTTCTGAGGGTAACTCCTCACTGAACTTTCAATCTTCTGTTAGGATCTATATGTTAAATGGTCTGCCACACTGACACCACCGAGGCCCAAGTTTCTAGCACATGAAACTTCGGGAGATATACTGAAATCATGTCCATACCACATCATTATTCCATAATGTTGCTATAAATATTAAATATGACCATCTAGGGAAAACATTTCATGGTACTTGTGATAAATGGAAAATTATAATGTTGTTTGTATATTGGACATCAGTGGAGCTTTGGGATGTGCATTCCTTTCTTAATATTTATTTATTTACAAGCAGAGAGATAGAGAGAAGAAAAAAATAGAGATAATGGGTATGCTAGGACCTCTAGCCAATGCAAGTGAACTCCAGATACATGCATCACTTTATGTTTCTGGCTTTATATGAGAATTGGGAAATTGAACCCAGGTCATTAGGCTTTGTATGCAAGTGTTTTAATTGCTGAATAATCTCTCTAGCCCCAGGATGTGCATTCTAAATATATAAATTTTATTACAACATATGTGGCCTTCAGATGTTTCTCTGAGAATTACCAACAATACAATTCAATATTACTTGATTATTTTGATATTATTCATCTTAAGAATTTTCAGTTTTGTAAAACTTAATCTTTGTATCTGACCCATCAATGAATGTATGTGTGAGAGATTTTAGTTTTCTGTTTGTTTCTGAGGTGCTAATAGCTATTTCCTTCTTACATACATTTTATTTCACAATAGCAATCTCATAATGGGACTGAGTAGAACAATATCTTATGGCTATACCATATCATGGCAAAATTATTGGGGATGTTGCTTTAAACAGGGATTTATATGATTCTAAGGGGTTCTTGTTAGGACCAGGGAGAGTCGATTATTATAGAATGACCAAGGCTGGTCTTTGGATTGCACTCACCTCTTGGTCTATGTGTGATATGACTGCCCTTTGGCTCTGACATATTTTCCTTCAAGGGTCCTGCCTTCAAGACTGGTTCACATCCAATTTATTTTACATATCAACTTGTATAGCTTGGAATTTCCCAAATAAATCCTATTTTTTTCCTGGAATAAAGACACAGAGATTATGAGATACTTTTCAGTCCTGGTAAATGCCTATAATTTTATTTTAAATTTAATAGAAAAGTACACAAATCTTTGGCTCTAATGGGTAGTTAATAATGAGTTCATTGTTTGCCCATAAAACATCATCAATAATATCAGAAACTGAACAAAATGCATAAAACTAGGTTCATAATTTGTCTACAAAATCAATGGATGTTGATGGAAAATCTATAGCATCAAATGATTTGATTTCAAATGAGAAAGGCCCTAAAATTAAGCCAGTAAAAATGTAATATCCTTCCAAAAAGAAGAAGGAAAAGGAGGAGGAAGAGGAAAAGTAATAGGAGAAGGAATAGGAAAAGGAGGAAGAAAAGACAGAGAAAAAGAAAGGAGGAAGAAGAGAAAGATAGGATGAAAAGGAAGAAGTTGTTAATGAATTGCATTTTTTAATGTTAACTTTATGGAAAATCCTATGTTTATCAATAAGAATTCAAACAGGAATTGGACCAGTTCCAATGACCTTGGTGCATAAAACAGTAAATTTGTAAAGTCTAAGGTCTAAATGTTTTTCATATATTACACACAACATTTTATGTGAATTCACACAAAGGAGACATCCTGGTTTGTAATGTAAAAACTATTTTCATTCTTTTTTTTCCTTCAAAAAAATTTTATTAACATCTTCTATGATTATAAAATTAAATCCCATGGTAATGCCATCACTTCCCCCACTTTATACTTTGAAACTCCATTTTCCATCATATCCCTTCCCCTTCTCAATCAGTCTCTTTTATTTTGATGTCAAGATCTTTTCCTCCTATTATAATGGTCTTATGTAGGTAGTGTCAGGCATGCTGAGGTCATGGATATCCAGGCCATTTTGTGTCTGGGGAGAGCACGTTGAAAGGAGTCCTACCCTTCCTTTGGCTCTTAAATTCTATCTGCCACCTCTTCCGCAATGGACTCTGAGCCTTGGAAGGTGTGATCGAGATATTTCAGTGCTGAGCACTACTGTTACTTCTTTCCAGAACCATGATGCCTTCTGAGTCATCCCAAGGTCATTGCCATCTGGAAAGAGAAGATTCTCTACCAAAAGTGAGAGTAGCATTAGGACTGTAGAGATGGCTTAGTGGTTAAGTGCTTGCATGTGAAGCCTAAGGACCCCGGTTCGAGGCTCGGTTCCCCAGGTCCCATGTTAGCCAGATGCACAAGGGGGCACACGCATCTGGAGTTCCCTTGCAGAGACTGGAAGCCCTGAGGCGTCCATTCTCTCTCTCTCCCTCTATCTGTCTTTCTCTCTGTGTCTGTCACTCTCAAATAAATAAATAAATAAAATTTTTTAAAAAGTGAGAGTAGCATTAATATAAGGGTATGAATATTAAGATAAGTGCTTACTGGGCAGTTTGATAGGCATAGTATATACATTTAGCCAGATAGCAGCAGACGTTACACCCCTAGGGCTCATGACTACCCCTGTTTTAAGTTTTCAATATCAGGGGTGTATTCCCTCCCATGGATCAGGCCTCCAGTCCAATGAGAGGGCAGTTGGTTTTCGCCATGACAGATGTGCCACTATTTCACCCATTGGCTCATTTGGCCTGGCTGGCCAAATATAAGGCTGTGTCCACTGTTGAGTATCTTCACTGGTGATTTCTCTTTCTCCCATTGAACTGCATGTAGAATGGCACCTTCCACCTTTCTGTCAGCTGGTCTACAAGGAAGAGGTTATCAGTTCAGTTCCAGCAGGATTTATCAGTGGCCTTATAGCCCAAGTATGTGGAGTCTTCAGCAGTAGTGTCTTACCATCTATTCCTCATGGGAAAAAGGACCTTGGCAATGGCCTATAACGTTTTGGGGGCATCAGCGACCTACCTGACCAACAACTCACTGGAACATAACCCATCCATGGCACTAAAAATTATCTAGTAACAATCTATAAATTCTGAGTGTTCCATTGTCCAAAAAAGTAGGTTTCCATATGATTTATTTATATCCTATAAGATTTTGATTAGCCCTTCCTCCACCTTTCCTTTACTCAGTCTTTTCTCCTGACCTCACTTTTGGTCTTTTCACCACCACTGATCTATTCTTATACATACATATACAAAATACCATCCTATTAAGTACCCTCCTTTCTTTCCTCTTACCTTTATATCTCTAGATTATTCTAGATTATTGACCTTTGCTACTGAGTTTTCTTCCTAGTCACACGGATCAGTCACATATCTATAGCTAGGATCCACATATGAGATAGAACTTGTGATGCTTGGCTCTCTGGGCCTGGGTTACCTCACTTAGTTTAATCATTTCCAAATCCATCCATTTTCCTGAAAATTTCATAACTTCATTTTTCTTTACCACTGAGTAGAACTCCATTGTATAAATGTGCTGTATCTTCATTATCCACTCATCAGCTGAGGGAAATCTAGGCTGGTTCCATTTCCCAGCTATTGTGAATTGAGCAGCAATAAACATGGATGAGCAAGTATCTCTAAGTTAATGAGATGACTCCTTAGAATATATGCCTAGGAGTGCTATAGCTGGGTCATATGATAGATCAATTTTTACCTGTCTTAGGAACCTCCACACTGATTTCCATAATGGCTGGACCAGATTGCAATCCCACCAACAGTGTATAAGGATTCCTCTTTTTCCACATCCTCTCCAGCATTTGCAGTCACTTGTTTTCATGATGATAGCCAATCTGACAGGAGGGAGATGAAATCTCAACATAGTTTTAATCTGCATTTTCCTGATGACTACAGATGTAGACAATTTTTAGATGCTTTTATGCCATCTGTATTTCTTTTTCTGAGAACTCTCTATTTAGTTCCATAGCCCATTTTAATTGGTTTGTTTGATTTCTTATTATTGAGTTTTCTTTTTCAGTTCTTTGTATATCCTAGATATACAAGATATCCTCTATCAGATGTACAGCTGATCAAGATTTTTTCCCCATTCTGTGGGTTGTCTCTTTGCTTTATTCACAGTGGCCTTTGCTATGCAAAGTCTTTGTAATTTCATGAGGCCTCAGTAATCTATGGTGTTATTGCCTGACCAATCAGAATTATATTCATAAAGTATTTGCCATGACCAATATGTTGAAAGATTTCCCCTACTATTTCCTCTAGTAGTTTCAGAGTTTCAGGTCTGATGTTAAGGTCTTTAATCCATTTGGACTTAATTCTTGTGCATGGAGAGAGTGAAGAATCTGATTTCATCCTCTGTGTGTTTGTTGTTAGCATATAGGAAGGCTACTGATTTCTGTGTATTTATTTTGTATCCTGCTTAGTGGCTGTAGGTGTTTATCAGCTCTAACAGTTTGCTAGTAGAATCTTTAGTGTCCTTTATGTATAGAATCATGTCATCTGCAAATAATGATAACTTGATCTCTTCTGATATTAAGAGACATTATTGAAAGATATGTATCTTGTCATTTTTATTTGCTGTTTTTCCAGTTTCACATTTGCTTTCTTGTATAAACAAGTACATGAGTATAGTTTGTTTTTTCTAGGTTCCTTATATGTGTGCTTTTCTTTCTCTTCAGCATGGAGGATTCTTTAAAATATTTTCTGTAAAGCTGGTTTTATCTTCAAATATTCCTTAGCCTACTTTTGTTATGGAATGCCCTTATTTCTCCATTTATTTGAATGTATAAGTTTTACAGAATAAAATAACCTTGGTTGGAAGTTGTTATATTTCAGAACTTGGAATACATCAGTCCAAGCCCTTTTGGCTTTTAAAGCTTGTGTTGAGTAATCTGCTGTGATCCTGATGGGCTTATGTTTGTATGTAACTTGATTTTTTTTCTCTAACTGCTTTCAATATATTTTCTTTGGTTTGTATGTTTGGCAGTATAATTATAATGTGGCAAGGACAGGTTCTTACCAGGTTTTGTCTGGTTGGCGTCCTAAAGGATTCCTGTATCTGCATTGGTATCTCTTTTCCAACTTGGGGGAAGTTTTCTTCTTTGATTTTATTGAAAATGCCTACTATACCTTTGGAGTGAAATTCTCCTGAATATTCTGAATTCTTTTGTTTGATCTTTTAGTAGTGTCCTAAATATCTTGAAATTCCCATTCATACTTTCCTATTAGTTTGTTTTTCTCTTTGTTGTACTGTACTAGATATGCCACCTGGTCTTCTAGCTAGATAATCTGTCCTCTCCTTCCTCCATTCTACTGGTGAGATTTTCTACAGATTTTTTTAATTTCATTAACTGTGTTCTTCATTACTAGTAATTCTGATTGGTTTTTCTTTATTATTTCTATTTCTTTATTTAGGTCTTGTATTGACATCTTTATTTCACTAAATTGGTGTCTTGTGTCTTCTTTGATTCCTTTGATTTCTTATTTCATTTCTTTGATTTCCTCCTTGACTTATTTTAAAAACATTTTGTTTATTTTTATTTATTTGTTTGAGAGAAACAAACAAACAGAGAGAAAGAGGAAGAGAGAGAGAAAATGGGTGCACCAGGGCCTCCAGCCACCTCAAACGAACTCCAGACACATGTGTCCCCTTGTGTATCTGGCTAACATGGGTCCTGGGGAGTTGAGCCTTGAACCAGGGTCCTTAGGCTTCACAGGCAAGTGCTTAACCACTAAGCCATCTCTCCAGCCCCTCCTTAACTTTTTCAAACATATTTATAATCATTCTTTTTAAATCTTTCTCAGCAGTTCCTCTAAATCATTCTCACTGGAGGTCATTTCTGATGCATTAATATTTTTGGTAGATTTATATTGTCTTGATTTTTGGTGTTTCTTAGGTTATAATGTTATATTTTTGCATTTTGTATTAATTTAATGCTTGGGTTTTCTAGTTAGCTGCAGTATTATTAGATGTATCAATCAATCTGATGTCTTCAGGGTAGGAGCTTAAGGTACTAGTTGTAGCTCTCAAGACTCTCAGAGTATCTACAATAGTGACCCTAGATTTTGGGTTTGCCTGTTATATGAATATTCAAGTAGGCTGACTGGAATAAAATACCAGCAGATTCTAAAATTTAACTAAACACTTTCAATGAAAAACAGTACAGAGTATTTATGCTAAAGTAGGTTTTATGACAACTAGTTCCTTTAACTGTCCATTATGGTGCTTGGTGCCCCACATCCTTAATCCTACCAACAAGGAGGTTAAGATTTTTGGGTCTGTTGAGGGTTCCAAGTCAGCTTGTGACCAAGTGAGACTCTTCCCTAATGTATAACAGAAGAGGAAACAAAGCCAGTATAAATCAAGAAGCAATAAATAACAAGCCCAAAATATAGCTTAATTAAGAATGGCAAATCTGACCATCCATCAGATTTAACATATGATATATCCTGATATGGGAGGTGCAATTAGCACTGCCAGTCCGGGCCTATATAGCAGGTTCATTTGGCTGTACTGACCTGGTATCATCCCAGTTACCTTTTGGGATGATTTTGGTCTCAGTTATGCTGCACTCCTGCTTTAGTCCCTCTTTGGTGCCCTGTGGGTTCAAGTAGGCTGGCTTGGTCATTGGATCACTGCTCTGGTTGCTGGTGCTAGATGCTGTGATCTCCCTTCCACTGTTCTCTGTTGCTTGCTGGCACTTGCACTGGCAGTGGGGGAAGGAAGGCTGTGGTTGGTGGCTCTCATTCTCCCACTGGTCCATGTGATCCTCTACCTCATGATCTTCTCCTCCATTGTTCTCTGTGGTTCTCCACCTTTCTTGAGTTTGCAAAGAACTCCGATGTAAGTGAAAAATCCCCTCACCTGGATTTTCCTGGGGATCAAGCCAAGTCTTGCAGCTGTGGTCCCCCAGACCTGGGGCTATTTCTGCTTGCTTATATGGGCTCTGGATGTCTGGATCTCTTGTACTTCTCTGCTGCCATTGGTAATTTCTTATACACCTCACTTTTTAGTAGAAGAGTGTATTTTTCTGGGTTTTTTTTTTTTTAATTTTTGGCTTTTTATCTCCTAGTCTCTGTGGCATGGTTCCTATGCCACCATCTTAGCCAGAAGTCTGATATTTTTATTCTTAAGGTATTTAAAAATTATCTACTTGTTTTCTTTATAAGTGAGAGAGAAAGAGAGAGAGAATGGGCATGCCGGGCCTTCTGCCCCTGCAAATTATTTCCATGCACATGTGCCACCTTATGCATCTGGCTAATGTGGTTCCTGGGGAATAATCTGGGTCATTTGGCTTTGCACACAAGCATGTTAATCTCTCCAGCCCTCTTAAGGGATTTAAAAAATACATTTTCCCTTCTTAACATTTTCAAATGTGTTTTTTTTATCATTTACAAGAACATAATTAGATAAGCTAGAAGAGCTAATAGTAGAGAAATTCAACAAAAGCACAAAAAAATCTTCAAAAGCAAAGATAATTTTAATTCTCCTTTATATAACTAATGATGCAAAAGAAAGTGAAATACAATTTACCAGTGTCAGGAAGGAAGGAGAATATATCATGAGGAATGCTTTAATATTGGAAGTAACATAAAAGGTGTCTATAAAATCTTTTTTTTTTTGCCAGTGAACTTCTAGCTGAAATGAAAAGGAAATATTTCATAAATATTAAAAATATTATCATAATATTTGGAAGAAAAACATAAGGTGTAAATAGCTCTATATTTACTAAAGAAAGTTGATTTGACATTAAGTATCTTTCAATGAAAGAAACCTTAGGCATCTTTACTGCATTGATAAATTCAAACCTACAACATGGGTTATTTTGGAGAGCAGAGGTAGCAGCACTTCCTGACACATTTTATGAGGTTTCCTTATTGTGAGGATAATCCAAACAACTACATGGCAATAAAATGGCAGATTTCTCTAATGAACATACACAAAAATCTTTAATGAAGTAAATATCAACAAATCAGGCCTTGTAATGCTTAAAAAAATAAAAGACCAGGATCAAGTCAGATTTATTCCAAAAATGTAACTGTAAGTTAAATGTTATGTAAGACTATTCCCTTAATCACTTCAATATTTGAACATGATAATTTTATCAAAATCTTATCAGATTTATAATCAGTAGGAAAGCCATCAACTTATCAGGGTATGTATCAATAACCTATAGCTGTTAATACATTTAAAGGTGAAGCGATCACAAAAGTGAGGTGGTACTATCCTTCCATACCACTGCCAGTTCCCAAGTATTAAGGTTCATATAGGGCCAATACAGTAGAACATGTGAGAAGTGAGCAAACTTCATGTTTATACTTTTAGTAGCAAAACATTATGTTGGGCTTAAAACTAAAGAGCAAGATTTTGAACAATCTAAATGAAGAGATAAGGCATTGCAGGCACAAGATGTAAATGCTAAGTAAATGTAGAATTATAAAAAGCTCATGCTTTGAATAGTCATTGTTGTCTCATTGTTTAAAAACTGGTCAAAGTAACAAGAATTTCATTGTAGTAATATGAAAATCACATTTGTTCTCATGTGCAAATGTAGATTTGCTGAAATTATTTTGGAAGAGAAAATTGAACTCAGTATAGAACTTAAGTAATTAAGAGATTACAACTTTTCATAAGTATAAAATCATAGATCAATGAGATACTATAGTTTTCACAAATACAATTACCAAGTTGCGAATGCCTCAACAAAAAGTCAACAATTGCGTAAATATTATTTTTAATAATTAAGCAGATATATTCCCAAGTGTGGTGGAACACACCCTTTAATCCCAGCATTTGAAAAGCTGAGGTACAAAAATTGCCATGAGATCCATGCTAGCCTTTTTTACAGAGTGAATATCAGATCAGTCTAGGAAAACCTTGTCTCAAAAATAAAAAGCAGAAATATATGCCTATCTTTATGGGAAAAGTGAATATTGTGGTGTACTAACACATGGAGTTGCAGATGAGTCTCATAAGTGTTATTCTGAAGTAATGGACTCAGATCACAAACATTACATAGGGAAGGTTTCATTTATCTGTAAGCCATTAAAAAAAAAAATCTTTGTCAATACAGTGGTAGTTTCCTCTTATAAAGGCAGCTAGTGGACTTTTTTTGATGAGTGGTGACAGAGGATGCTGTAAGTGCTCTCTTTTACAATACAATGTTGTTTGACCATGTACAGTATTAAAACATATTGCAAGGCTGGGGATAATGCTTGGCTAAAATGTACAAGGCCATGGGTAGATCTTTAGACCTTTAGTAAAATAATAACCATGTATGTTGGCACATGCCTCTAATCTCAGCACTAAGAGCTGGGAAGCAAGATCAAAAGTTCAAGGTCATCCTTGGCTGCTCAAGAACAGCCTGAGATATGAGACCCTGACTCAAAACAAATAAGCAAGCAAATAAACAAAACATATTGTTTCAACTTTGTATTTCATGCTACAAGACTGCTTTGGTTTCTAGGGTGCTATAACTGAATGTCACAGTCTGAATGGTTTAAACCAAATTCTTTGGAAGAATAAGATGTTCTTGCATTGTTATCTGATGAAGTCCTTCTTTAGGAGCTTTTGTGGGCACATGTTCACAATAAGATAAGGGTTGCTGCTGTTTCTTGCTGTTCTCATTAAGTCATCAGCTCTATTTATAAGGGCCTGCCTTATAATCTTACTTATTTCTAAAAGACTTCATCTCCAAATGCAATCAAACTGGGCCTAGGGTTTCCACACATGAGTTTGTGGGAAGATACAAATGGGTCCCTAAAAATCACTTTGGGACTTAAAAGTTTTGAAAAAATAAGAAAAAGGAAAAACTTGTCTCTATTCATTGGCTGATTTTAGTGCTAGTGGCATAAAAATTTTATAATATTCAACCACATGCTTAAAGGCAATAGCAAGAAATGTTCTGAAGTATTAATCAAAGGAAGAAGATGAAACAGCTTGAAATTCAACACAATTGAACTATTTTGATGACCTAGCTTTTCTAGCAATAATGCTTCCGTTGGGAAAAGAGTCAAGTGCAAGTGGTTTTCTTTAAATAAGGCTTTGATTTGGATATGTTAATGTATGCCCACAGCTAGTACTACAAATTCAAATTCCCACTAATCCATTGTCCTTATGTCAGGTTAAAATGATTTTTCTAGAGCTGGAGAAGATGGTTTAGTGGTTCAGGCATTTGCCTAGAAAGACTAAAGACCCTTGTTCAATTCCCCAGGACCTCTGTAAGCCAGATGCATAAGGTGGTGCATGTATCTGGAGTTCATTTGTAGTGGCTAGAGGCCCTGACATGCCTATTCTTTCTCTCTTTCTATTTCTCTGTCTCCTTATTTCTCCCACTCAAATAAATAAATAAATAAAATATATTTAAATGATTTTTCTAGAATCTGCATTAATCACCTACCTCAACATTTCACATGTGACTAATTACTATTTAATAAAATCCAATTATATTCCATAGAGTCAATGTTACACAAGAAATAAACAAGACAAAAGAAGAGAAAGACAGAAGAAACTCCTTTCTCTTCTGTTTTCACTAAACATGTATGGATGGTGTCTTACATTTCTGCATAATGTGGTTGGATCTCAAGGTAGGAAATAAAGATTTTATTATGGCCATTTCCCATAATTAGACTCTGAGAGGAACAAATCATTGCATGAGATGTTGGTGACAAAAACAAAATAAAACAAACAAAAAGATAAGGACACAGTGAAACTTCCAGGGCTGAGGAAAGGAAATTCATGATTCTAGCTGTCACAGTAAATGGAGGTACATGTGGTAAACACAGAATGCAAATGGTAAGAGTATTTCAGACACAAGGAAACATGAGATGTTGCAAAAGCTTGGCAGTGAATCACAGATGTCTAGAATTTCATGGCTCTCCATGACTTTGTTGTAGATGAAACCCAAAGGGTAGGAAAAAAGAATGTTGCAAGGGATGCTAGGTAATTGATAATTTATTATTTGAAACTCTAGAACTTTAAAGCAGAATTGCATTGGATTTCTTCCTCAGAAATACTAACTAAAGTGCCATCTACATGGGATGTGGGTTGAAGCAATCCATCTTTGAAACTACTATCATGCAGCTGATTTACAAAAAGGCCAGTACTAAAATTTTTATAGTTATTTCATTGTTTTAATATTTACAGATTACATGGAACCAGTTAATGAGCTAGATGAAAAAAGAATATAAATGTCATGCTGCCATGCATGATGGTATACACCTTTAATCCTGGCACTTGGGAAGCTGATGTAGGAGGATCACCATGAATTTGAGATCACCCTGAGACTACATAGTGAATTCCAGGTCAGCCTGAACTAGAGTGGGACCTTATCTTAAAAAAAAAGCATCAATATTTTTAGGGCTGGACATATGGCTTGGCAGATAAGGAGCTTACCTACGAAACCAAAAGACCCAGGTTCGATTTCCTAGTACCCACATAAGCCAGATGCACAAGGTGGTGTGTGTCTGGAGTTCACTTACAATGGCTGGAGGCCTTGGCAAGCCCATTCTCTCTTAGCCTTCCACTTTCTCCCTCAAATAAATAAATAAGCTATTAAAACAACAACAACAAAAATTGCACTCTAAATGTCATGATAATATTTCAAACTTCTAGGGGCTGGAGAGATGGCTTAGCGGTTAAGCGCTTGCCTGTGAAGCCTAAGGACCCTGGCTCAAGGCTCGATTCCCCAGAACCCACATTAGCCAGATGCACAAGGGGGCGCACGCGTCTGGAGTTTGTTTGCAGTGGCGGGAGGCCCTGGCGCGCCCATTCTCTCTCTCTCTCCCTGTTTCTCTCTCTGCCTCTTTCTCTGTCTGTAGCTTTCAAATAAATAAATAAAATGAACAAAAAAAAAAAGAAAAAGAAAAAGAAAAAGAAAAGGCTTGGTGATAAACTTCTAAAAAAAATATATATATTTCAAACTTCTAAAACCTTATCATCCACTAATGGAAGCAAAAGTGAAAATATCAGAGTCACACCAACACTTCTTATGCTTGCCCAAGCCTCAATATATTAAGTTATAATAACAATTTCTCAACTTTGCCTACATTTTCATTTTCTTTTTTACATATGTTTACATATGTTTACATATGTTTATGACATGTGGTGTTGGCACATGCATGTGTATGTGCTCTATGAACATGCATGGGGAGTCCAGAGAAGAACATAGACTGTCCTATTATTATGCATCCTCATATTTTCTTGTGGAGGTTCTGCCTCAACCTGGAGCTTCTGCAGGTCTGCTCCCATCATCTGGGTCTTCAGGAAGCTGACCCTGCTCAGTATTGCTATCTCTCTTTGCATTCCTGCTTGGCTCATCAGTCATCACCAGACCTGGGGATTCTCTGTTACCAGTTACTACTACAGACAGACTCTCTCCTGTGTCTGGGCTTGAACAAGTTAAAAGTTGATAAGGAACCTGATAAGGTAGAGAATCTCTCTTCAATATCAGCATGCCTTTCTAATTTTCTGCATACATTTCATATCACAATAGGTAGCATGATACCTATGTTTTAAAGAGAAATTGCAATTGTATTATTTCTAATCCTTGAGCATGAAGTTTATCACTGGTCTATGGAAACCCTTTGCTTAACATTGTAAACTTAGTTAAATTTTCATGGAAAAAACTGTAGTAAATAAAGTGAATTCAAATGTCAAGGGAAGATCTTGATTATAACTATGTGAGGTCCTTAGGCAGATAATTTTCAGTCAACCCACCTCAAATAACTAACATCCCAAATCCTCTATTATTCCTTGTTTTAATGTATAGGTGGTATTTCAAATACAGACTTATTTTGAACATTTTATTTACAATCTCCATACATATAGACAATACCATGACCATAATCCCCTCCCATGACCCTACCTATTTATCCCCTCCTGAATCCCTAATGCATTGAACACTTTCTTCTTTGCAAGTAGATTATTTCCTATTTTGATGTGATCATTTTTTCCTCCTATTGTTATGCTGGTCTTTTGTAGTAGCATTAGACACTTCTAGGTCATGAATATCATGACTACTTTGTGTCTGGAAAACAGTATTATAAGCATTCTTCCCATTCTTTGGCTCTTATAGTCTTTGCACCAATTATTCTGCAATGATCTCTGAGTTTTGGTAGATGTGATAGACAAATATACATACATATGTGTGTGTGTGTGTGTGTGTGTGTGTGTGTGTGTGTGTTTAAGGAGAGGCCCTGATGTCATTCCCCCAAAAATTTATGGTCTATCGCCAGGGCTCTTTGTTACCCACCCAAATTAGATGGTAAGACTCTATTGCTGAAGACTTCACATGTTTGGGATGCAATCACTCAGAAATCAAGCTGAATCTGAGCTAGAAGCCTCCTCTTGC
Organism: Jaculus jaculus; assembly: GCF_020740685.1. NCBI lineage: Eukaryota > Metazoa > Chordata > Mammalia > Rodentia > Dipodidae > Jaculus > Jaculus jaculus. The sequence goes on from NC_059115.1 coordinate 27,281,316, forward strand.
TGAACCTGTTAAGATGCTGGAAAGATCCATGCAGCTTATTGAGGTATAAAAAATTCAATGGTCTTAGTGAGCAGTGGACCCTGCAAGCTTTACAGCTGGCTAATCAGGCCAAATTTACCAACAGATGCAATGCCTGTTATGGGAGAAAGCAACTGCTCTCTGATTGGACTTAAGACCTGCTCCACCTCCATGGGCGGAATTCCTGCCTGGTACTGAAAACCGAATCAAAAGCCCAAGACTAGGGAGGTCATAAACCCCAAGGGGATAAATTACTATTGTTATCTGGCTAATTGGATATACTATGCCCACAAAACTGCCCTCTAAATACTTATGCTTAAGCCATTTTCTTAATCCTGCTTTCATATTTTATTACAGCAGCTTCTCTTTTCAGGTGGAAATGTCCACGAGGGAGACTCAAAACTCACCAAAGTTGGGCTGGAGAGATGGTTTAGCGGTTAAGCGCTTGCCTGTGAAGCCTAAGGAACCCAGTTCGAGGCTGGATTCCCCAGGACCCACGTTAGCCAGATGCACAAGGGGGCGCACACATCTGGAGTTCGTTTGCAGTGGCTGGAAGCCCTGGCGAGACCATTCCCTTTCTATCTGTCTCTTTCTTTCCCTCTCTTTCTGTCACTCTCAAATAAAGAAATAAAAATGACAAAAAAAATTAAAAAAAAAAAAAAAAACCTCACCAAAGTGCTGAGAAGACATAACAGGAGAGTGCTTAGCCCTATGTGAGACATATCTATCATGACTTTACAGGAAAGCACTCTCTCCAGCCTCTTTCTTCCTTCCTTCCTTCCTTCCTTCCTTCCTTCTTTCCTTCCTTCCTTCCTTCCTTCCTTCCTTCCTTCCTTCCTTCTTCCCTCCCTCCCTCCCTCCCTCCCTCCCTTCCTTCTTTCCTTCCTTCTGTTCTCTCTCTCTCTCTCTCTCTCTTTCTTTCTTTTTCTAATTAACTGATATTGATATCAGGGAATGCTGGCTTCATTAAAAGGAGTTTGCAATTGTACCTTCTTTTTTGTATTTTATAGACTAGTTTGAGAAGCATTTGTCTTCTGCAGTGAAGGTCTAATACACTTCACCAGTAAATACATCTGTGTCTCAACATTTTAAAAAATATTTTTATTTATTTATTTTGCAAGCAGAGAGGGAGAGAAAATGAGTGCACCAGGGCCTCTAGCCACTACAAATGAATACCTGATACATGCACCACTTTGTGCATCTGGCTTTACATGGGTACTGGGGAATCAAAACAGAACTGTTAGGCTTTGCAGGCAAGTGCCTTAACTACTGAGCAATCTCCCTAGCCCTTCCTGAAGCTTTTTAAGTTGAGGAATTTTTCATATTGGCTTTTATTGGACTTGAGACCTGCTCCACCTCCATGGGCAGGAATTCCTGCTTGGTACTGAAAACCTAATCAAAATCCCATGACTAGGGAGGTCATTAGCATTTAAATGTCTGCTTAAATGGATTTTCTCATCTCACTTTAATTCTGTAAGCCATATATATCTAGAAATTCTTGCATTTCCTTTATGTATATTTTTTAACATGGGTCCTTAAGATTTTCTGAATTGCATTGCTATCTGTTTTAATAGTGTCCTTTTTATCTCTAATTTTATTGTTTGGGTCTCTTCTCTCTTTCTTTTGGTCAGTTTCACTAAATGTTTGTTAATCATGCCAATCCTTTCAAAGAAGCAATGATGTGTTTAGTTCTTGTATTGCTGTTTTGGCTTCTATTTCATTAATTTCTGCCATGACCCTCATTTCTTTCCATATAGTAATTGTTGTTTTGGCATGTTATTTTCCTAAGGCCTTAATAGGTAGAACTATTTATTTTTTACCTCTCTAATTCTTAACATAGGCACTTAAATGTATAAATTTCCCTTTTAGGACTGCCTTTATTGAATCCTATAGAATTTGATATGTGTGTTTTCATTGATGATAATTTGATTCTAGGAGGTTTTTTAAATTTCCTTCTTAATTTCTTCTTCTTGATGACCCATTCATCATTCAGTAGTGTATTGTTTAATTAACATGAATTTTTATAAGTTTTATAGCCTTTCTTTTGTTGGTTTGAAGATTTTACCTATTGTGATCAGAAAAAGAACAAGGATTTTTTTTTTCAATTTCCTTGTATTTGTTAATATTTACTTTGCATCTTAGTATATTGTCTATTTTAGAAAATGTTCTATGTGTTACTAAAAAAATGAACATTCTTCAGCATTTAGATGGAATTTTATGTAGATGACTGTTAGATTCATTTTTCTATGATGTCATTTAATTAAAATGCTTTTAATTTTTATTTTTTTAGCCAGGATAACATGCCCTGCCAGTTGGTAAGAGGGAGATCCTGATTCACCCATTAATATTGTGCTTGGAGTTATCTGTGACTTTATATCTAGTATTATGTGTTTAATGAAATTGGGTACACTCATATTTGGTGCATATATGTTTATGCAATGTTCTCTTATTGATTGTTTTTTTAATCAGTATATAGTGCCTTTTTATTCCCTCTAACTAATGGTGGTTTGATGTTTAATCTGTCAGATATTAGAAGAGTGATATTGCTTGTTAACTCTGTCCATTTGCTTAAAATACCATTTTCTATCCTTTCACCTTAAGGTAGTACATGTCCTTTTATGGAGAGGTGAGTTTCTTGCAGACAATAAATAGAAGAATTCTACCTTTTAATCCAGTCTGCAAATCTATATTTTGTTTGGGGCATTGAGATAATTGATATTAAGAGTTATTAATGAATAGTGTCAAGGGAAACCTTATCTCTGGGGTGACACAAACATACATCTATTCACCCCAGCTAGGGCACAGACAACAGACCATGGAATGATTACACCACAACCAAGTGTGGTAGTTTGAATTGATGGCCTCCAATATATTCAGTGTTTTATTAGCTTGTAGTTTGGATCTGCAGCCACTTGGCTAGAGGCAGTGTCACTGCATGGATCTTAAGGTGTAGTGATGGGTTGAAATTTCAATCTAAAGATATGTAAAGTGCACCTAGATGGAATTCCTGAAGTGTGCTTTGCTTTGTAGCTTGTGGCTTGTGGTTTGTGGCTTCTCTCTCTGCTTGGCCCTTCTTCTGCCATTATGGAACTTGCCCTGGTTCTGTCAGATTCAGTAAATATCCCTTCCTCCATAACTGTGCCTGTTCTAGAAGTTCATCTCAGTGAACCTGAAGCTGTCTACTACACCAAGTTTGGTGAACCTATGAAGTTCATTGGGGTTACTTACTGAGTAGAGTGAGTGGTTGATTTCAAGAACAATAGATGACTAAAAGATAGCTGCATCACCAAAGAAGCATAGATGATGACTCATGAAAGTTGTGTCTGTGAAGAACAGAGCACAAATTGTAGACAGCTCAACTGGTTGCAGAGTCTCAAGTGAAAGGGAAAGTTAGGGTTACTGGACCCCTGAAGGTGAAAAGTGCAGGAACATTTGCACTTGCTAGAAATACAATATGATCTGACTTCTTGTCTCCTGTTTAGTGTCCTAGACCTCTTTTTCCATAGTCAGAACCACTCCTGGCAGGGAAGTCTTTCATAGGATTTAAACTTTGTGGTTGGTCAAGTTCAACCCCTGGAACTTGGCACCAGAGCTAATTTCTTCCAGAGACAGCACCTAGTCCTAATCAAACAGCTGGCCTTCTTGTTCACCTGAACCAGAAGACAGTCCACAAACATAGGTTATAAATACCTTTGCAAGGGGAGAACAGGCTGTCTTATCACTTGGCAACTTTCAGCTGTGGGTGAAGTTTTCCCTCGGCTGGGAGGGCCCCCTAGCCTTGACTCTTTGCATGGGTTTTTTATCCCCTCCAGCTCTCTACATGGCAAGAGCTCCTTGAACTTTCTTTTATCTGTTCTTTCCATACTTTTCCCCCCAGGGTCTACGCATGGTATCTCTAGCCACATGAGTGCCTTTCCTTGGTTCTTCTTCCCTCAATAAATATAATTTAATAAGTAGCCTTCTCAGTTTTCTTTTTTATTCATTTATTTGATTAAAAGAGGAGCAAGAGGAGACTTCTGGATAAGATGGTGGCATAGGAGCCACACCAAACCAGCCTAGCTTTCCTATATACTAACAACAAACATGCAGAGAATGAAATCAGGGAATCTCTCCCATTCACAATTGCCTCAAAAAGTTGGGCGGGGGGGGGGGGGAGCTTGGAATAAACTTCCTTAAGTGAAGGAGCTCTACAATGAGAACTTAAAAATATTCGAGCAAGAAATTGCAAAAGACACAAGGAATTGTAAATACATCCCATGTTCTTGCATTGGAAGAATCAATATTGTGAAAATGTCAATCTTACCAAAAGCAATCAACACATTTAATGCAATGCCCATTAAAATTCTAATGACATTCTTCACAGGAATAGAAAAACCAATCCTAAAATTCATTTGGAAGCATAAATAAACCTTGAAGAGCCAAAACAATTTTGAGCAACAAAAATAAAGTGGGTGGCATCACCACACCCAATTTTAAGCTATATTACAAAGTCATAGTAATAAAATCAGCATGGTATTGGAAGAAAGACAGACATGTTGATCAATGTAACAGAATAGAGGACCCTTACGTTAATCTAGCCAGCTACAGCCATCTGATGTCTGACAAAAATGCTAAAAATATTCTCTGAAGAAAAGTCAGCCTCTTCAAGTGGTGCTAGGAAAACTGGATATCCATATGTAAAAAGATGAAAATATATCCTTGTCTTTCTCCATGCATAAGAATCAACTCCTAGTGGATCAGGGCCTTACTATCAGACCTGAAACACTGAAATTGCTAGAAGAAAAGGTAGGGAAAATCCTTCAACATATTGGCATAGGTAATGGCTTTCTGAATATAACCCCAATTGTTCAGAAAACAAAACCACTAATCAAGTACTGGGATCTCATGAAATTACAAAGCTTTTGTACAGCAAAGGACACTGTGAATAGAGCAAAGAGACAACCTACATAATGGGAGAAAATCTTTTCCAGCTACTCATCCTACAGAGGATTAATATCCAGGATATACAAAGAACTCAAAAAACAGAACAATAAGAAATCAAACAACCCATTAAAAATTGGGCTATGGAACTAAATACAGAGTTCTCATCAGAAGAAATGTAGATGGCATATAAACATCTAAAAAAGTGTTCTACATTCTTAGTCATCAGGGAAATGCAAATTAAAACTACCTAGAGATTCCATCCCTCTCCTGTCAGAATGGCTACCATCAAGAAAACAAGTGACAATAAATGTTGGCAAGGATGTGGTAAAAGGGGAACCCTTCTGCACTGTTGGTGGGAATGTAATCTGGTACAGTCATTGTGGAAATCAGTGTGAAGGCTCTTGAGACAGCTAAAAATAGATTTATCATATGTCCCAGCTATAACACTCCTAGGCATATATCCTAATGACTTTTCTCACTACCTAAGAGATACTTGCACAACCATGTTTATTGCTGCTCTATTCACAATAGCTAGGAAATGGAACCAGCCTAGATGTCCATCCACAGATGAATGGATAATAAATATGTGGTACATATACACAGTGGAGTTCTATTCAGTGTTAAAGAAATATGAAATTATAAAAATTGCAGGGAAATGGGTGGATCTGGAAAGGATAACAATAAGTGAGATAACCCAAACCCACAAATCCAATGTCACATCTTCTCATATGTAGATCCTAGCTACAAATGTATAGACCTGTGTGTGATCTGGAACCAAAAATCAGTAGCAAAATCCCATAATCTAGAAAAAGGCTGCAAGGGAGGGAGGAGAGGGAAGGTCTTAAGGGATTAGTATTGTATATATGTAAATAGAAGAACAGATTACAGGGAGGGGAAAAGCCTAAGCAAGGTCAGGGAAAGAGATTGTATAAAAGAAAAGTGGGGGGGAGGGTCATTCAAAATTCAATATATTTTGAATATGGCATTTGAAAATCTACTTCCTTAGATAATGGCACATCCAGAAGCCATAGATTGTTACTAGAAAATTTTCAGTGACAGGGTTGGGATACATTCCAGTGAGTTGTTGGCCAGGGAGGTCCCTGTTACCTCCAAAACATTATAGGCTATTGCCATAGCCCTTGGTTTCCTATGAGAAAGAGATGGTAAGGCCCTATTGCTGAAGACTTCACATGCCTGAGAGACAAAGTAACTGAGAAATCAAGTTGGTGCTGAGCAGAAAATATTCTCCCTGTAGGCCATCCAACTGAAAGCTGGAAAAAGCTGCACTATATGCAGTCTTATAGGAGACAGAAGTCATCAGCAGTAAAAACAGTAGACACTGGAAACTTCAAGTTTAGCCAGATAGGCCAAGTGATTGAATGAATGTTCTGGGGGAAACCAACTGCTTTCTAACTGGACTGAAGCCCCCTCTATGGAAGGGAATATATGCCTGGTACTGAAAACCTAATCAAAAGTATATGGCAGCAGAAGTCATGAGCCTGAGGGGTATAAAGTCTGCTCTTATCTGGATAAATGCATATATTGCTTTCATAAAATTGCCCTGAACGTACTACTCTTAATGTTCATACTCATATATTAATGCTACTCTCATTTCTGGTTACAGCATCTTCTCTTTTAAGATGGTGATGAACAGTGGGATGACCCAAAAAGCAACATAGTGCTGAGAAGAAGGGACGGAGGAGTGTTCAGCACTAAAGCATCTCACACCCTCCAAGGCTCAGGGTCCATTGTGGAAGAGGTGGTGGAAAGAATGTAAGAGCCAAAGGAAGGGTAGCACTCTTTACATACAACTGTCTGGACAGAATTTGGCCTCAATATCCAAGACCTCGCAGTGCCTAGCAATACCCACACAAGACCCTCATAGTAGAAGAAAAAAATGATGACATCAAACTTAAAAAGAGACTAATAGGGAGAAGGTAGGTATATGATAGAGAGCAGCGTTATGAAGGAGAAAGTGCAAGGGGGAAGGAAGTATCATGGTTTGTTGTCTGTAAGTATAAAATTGTTAATAAAATATACATATATTAAAAAAAATTAGAAGCAAACCTAGGTTTGGGGTTCAAGGACTTTCCTGGACTGTTAGCACCCTGTTACAGTTGGTGAGCCAGGCAGGAGAATCTTGAAAAGAAAAATTATGATTATTATATTATGGTAGAAGATGAAAAACATGTTTTTTGGCTATGATCTTGGCTGGGGGATTTCTACTGCTTCTTTCCACTTTTGAGAAAACTGTCTTGCTTTCTCTTCTGGCTGGATGCTAAGATCACTATCTCTGGTTAAACCAACGAAAATGAAGGGCATTGGCCAGGCAGGCTCAACTAACTGCTGCAGCTTCTTGGCCTGGTCTACTCTACCCTAATTGGATCAGAGCCTTATTGGAATGCGCTATCACCTGAGGCCAAATTGGCACAGCCCCAGGTGGGACTCTTTTGTAAAGGTAACAACTTTTGTAGGGAGATGCACTGGGTTGAGCTTCTCTGACCCCAAGGCTGAACAACTCTGAGCTTGGGAGCTGGTTCTGCTGAGCTGAGGGGGAAGGGTCTCATGGCCATATGGAGGCTCTGGAACCAAAGACCCCTTGCTTAAATGACTTTTAGGGTTGTTTTTGTTTGTTTGTTTGTTTGTTTGTTTTTCCTTTTCCATTGAGAGCCAATGTACCACAAGACACATGTATACATGTGGGTGGTGGGAGGATTGATCTCCAACTCCTGCTTTGGGCTGTACTCCTCCTATGGCACAGGCCTCTGTCCAACTGAATTGGAGATTTGAGACCTCTCCTCCAGAGCAGAGGGAGCCCCCAGCCAGTGACTGTGTGTCTGGCTGCCTAAATAAGGGGGAGACTGAAAATGCCCCAGCCTAAGCACTTGGCTGGAAAGTTTTTTGTTTTAAACAGGCCTGGGTCTTAACCACATGCCTCCTCCCTCCTACAGAGCTGAGGCCTCTGGCTATGTTAACTGGGTGTGAGGCGTAAACACACTGTCTCTCAGGAAATACAGAGACACAATGAGAAAGACATGCCTGATGGTTCTCACTAACTGCTACGATTTTCTGCCAAATGTCTTTATGACAAATATATCTTTATATAACTATAAATAATTTATTCATACAGGTAGTATAAACAATAAAATGATCTAGGCCTAATGGCACAGACCTACTATCATAGCTACTTGGAAAACGGAGACAAGTGTTTAACCAATTTGAGGTTCCAATGTGATAGACAGCCTGACTTCTAATTTTTAGAAGTTTTTGTTTGCATTTGATTTATTTCAAGGTTATCTTGGTTTTGTGTTTAAAAGTCTGATGTAACTAGAGCCTATGGTGAACTAAAAGTTTATGTAACAAAGCCATAATTTGTTACATGATATCATACTGACTTTATATTCTAAGTCAACCTCAACTTAGAGAATTATTGCTCTCAGGTCATGAGGCCACTGAAGATGATAGGACACTTCTACACTTCCCCTTGGCAAATCACCTGTCTTCTTTATCAGGGAGGATACAGAGACCTGAGACCCCAAAACAACAACAACAACAACAACAACAACAAAAATCAGTATATAGTCTGAGAAAGAAAAGTCACAACTGAGGAGCAATTAGTCCTCCCAGCTCCAAAATAAGGGAAAACTTCTTAGCCAACATGGCCTTGACTCATCCTAAAAGCCAGAAAACACCAGTATCAGACAAGTTACTCCAGGGTCCCTAAAAAATCTCCTCTAGAGATCCATTAGTGACCTCCAAAATTAATTCTTCATTAAATTTTGGGTATCTGCTTGATTTTAAATACTCAGAGTCAAATGTATAATCAAAGATAAGGGGATACCTCCAATATATATAGAGACAACAAGAGATTTCCAAGAGGAGAAACCAACAAGGTCTTAAGATATGTTGTTCCCATTTCTAATAGTCCTAAATCTTTAATAAAGAAAAACAACCATAAATGTCAAAAGGGTTATTTTCAAATATAAAAACTATATATGGATGACTTTGACTAATGGTCACTTAATTCAGAAGACTTCCTTTTACTGGAAACAAGAGTAAATCTCCTGTAACTTGTGCCAAGTTACCCTTAAATAGGTCTTGAGACCAAAAGTTCGAGGGGCTGGGGGGAGGGAGTAGGACATGGAGGAGGCTAACAGTGGTACCAACTTGACTGTATTTATTAAGTACAAAACTAATTAGTTAAAATATATGATTCAAAAAAAGCTTTGAAATTTCATGAGATCCCAGTAGTTAATCCATGGTTTTATTGCCTGAGCAATTGGGGTTATATTCAGAAAGTCTTTGCCAAAATTAATATGTGAAGGATTTTCCTTACTTTTTCCTGTAGGAATTTTAGAGTTTAAGGTCAAATATTAAGGTATTTAATCCATTTGGACTTAATTCTTGTGCATGGAGAAAGAGAAGGATCTATTTTCATCCTTCTACAGATACATATCCAGTTTGCCCAGCACCATTTGCTGAAGAGGCTGTAAAAACAGCCTGTGAGTATTTTTTTTGGCATTTTTGTCAAATATCAGGGGGCTATAGCTACCTGGAATTACATCTGGGTCCTCTATTCTATTCCATTGACCTACATGTCTTCTTTTGTGCCAGTACCATGTTGTTTTTGTTACTATGGCTCTGTAGCATAGGCTAAAATCAGGTATGGTGATAAAAACAGCCTTATATCTGTTGCTCAATATTATTCTAGATATTCCAGATGTTTTGTGCTTCCAAATGAATTTTTTGATTGTTTTTTCTATTTCCTTGAAGAATGCCATTGGAATTTTGATGGGGATTGCATTGAATGTGTAGATTGCTTTTGGTCAGATTACCATTTTTACAGTATTGATACTTCTGATTCAAGAAACAAGGAATGTCTTTCCATTTCCTAGTGTCTTCTGCAATTTCTTGCTTGAGTGTTTTAAAGTTTTCATTGTAGAGATCCTTCACTTCCTTAGTTAGGTTTATTCCAAGGTACTTTATTTATTTATTATTTTGATGCAGTTGTGAATGGGAGTGCTTCTCTGATTTCATGCTCTGTATGTTTGTTGTTAGGAAGACTACTGATTTCTGTGTGTTTATTTTTTATCCTTTTACATAGCTATATGTGTTTATCAGCTCTAACAGTTTGCTGGTAGAGTCCTTAAGGTCTTTTATGTACAGAATCATGTCATCTTACATAATAATAACTTGATCTCTTTCCAATTTCCATTTTATGTGTGTCTCTTGCCTTATTGCTATGGCTAAGACTTCCAGTATTATGTTAAATAAAAGAGGGGACTGTGGTTACCCTTGCCTTGTTCCTCAGTTTAGTGGAAAATCTTCAAGTTTTGCCCCATGTAGTAATATGTTGGCTGTAAGCTTGTCACAAATAGCCTTTATTATGTTGAGATATGTTCTTTCTATTCCCAGTCTCTGTAGGACTTTTAACATGAAGTGATGTTGGATTTTGTAAAATGCTTTCTCAGCATCTAATGAGATAATGATGTGATTTTTGTCCTTCAGTCCATTTTATATAATGTCTTACATTTATTGATTTGCACATGTTGAACCATCCTTACATCTCTGGGATCAAGCCTTCTTGGTCAGGATGAATGATCTTTCTGATATATTCTTGAATTCTGTTTGCCAATATTTTGTTGAGAATTTATGCATCTATGTTCATGAGGGAGATTGGTCTGTAATTTTCTTTTATTGTTCTGTCTTTACCTGGGTTTGGTATCAGGGTGATTCTGGCCTCAAAGGAGATTGGTAGGATTCCTTCTTTTTTATTTTATGGAAAAGTTTAAGAAGCATTGCTGTTAGTTCTTCTATGAAGGCCTTGTAAAAGTCACCAGTGAATCCATATGGGCCTGGACTTATTTTAGTAGGAAGATTTTTGGTAATTGTTTGGATCTCTATATTTGTTATAGGTCTATTTAAGTGATCAATCTCATCTTGATTTAATTTAGTTAGGTCATATAAATCCAGGAAATCATCCATTTCTTTCAGATTTTCAATCTTAGGGGACTATATATTCTTATAGTATGTCCCTATGATTTTTTAAATTTCTCTGGTATTTGTTGTAATGCTGCCTTTTTCATCTCTAATTTTATGTTTGTGTCCCTTCTCTTTTTCTTTGGTCAGATTTGCTAAGGGTTTATAAATCTTGTTTATCCTTTCAGAGAACCAACTTTTTATTTCATTAATTCTTTGGATTGTTTTTATCTTTTTTCTTTTCTTCTTCTTCTTATCATTATCATCATCATCATCATCATCATTATTATTATTATTTTGGTTTCTATTTCATTGAATTCTGCCCTAATCTTTTTATATTTCTTCCTGTCTACTGACTTTTGCTTTGCCTTATTCCTCTTTTTCTAAGGATTTAATACAAAGCACTAGGTTGTTTACTTGAGACCTTTCTAATTTCTTAATATAGGCATTTAAAGCTATAAATTTACCTCTTAGGACTGCCTTCATTGTGTACCAAAGGTTTTGTTTTTTTGTGTTCTCATTATCATTTGACTATATGCACTTTTTTTCATTTCCTTCTTGATTTCTTCATTGACATATTCATCATTTAATAGTGTATTGTTTAGTTTCCATGTTTTTGTGTGTGCTCTACAGCTTTTATTGTCATTAAATTATAGTTTGATTCCATTGTGGTCGGACAGAATGCAAGGATTTATTTCAGTTTTCCTATATCTGTTAAGATTTACTTTGTGTCCTACTATGTGGTCTATTTTAGAGAATGTTCCATGTGCTACTGAAAAGAATGTGTGTTCATCAGCATTTGGATTACATGTCCTGTATATATTCTTCTATGACTTCATTTAATCCAGATGCCTCTCTGTTTATTTTTTTGCCAGGATAACCTCTCAATTGATGAGAGTGAGTAGTTGAAGTCACCTACTACCACTGTGTTTGGTGTTATCTCTCACCTTAGTACTAATAGTGTTTGTTTGATGAAGTTGGGAGCCCCCCCATGTTAGATCCATATATGTTTAGGATTGTCATGTGCTCCGGTTGGAGTGTGCCTTTAATCAATATAGTGACCTTCCTTGGACTGAAGTTGTGGTGGTTTGATTCAGGTGTCCCCCATAAACTTAGGTATTCTGAATGCTAGGTTCCCAGCTAATGGATATTTGGGAATTAATGCCTCTTGGAGGGAGTGTTTTGTGGGGGGTGGGCTTATGGGTTTTATAGCCAGTTTCCCCATGCCAGTGTTTGGCACACCTTCCTGTAGCTATGGTCCACCTTATGTTGGCCAGGGGTTGATGTCCACCCTCTGCTTATGCCATTGTGGAGCTTCCTCTTGAGCCTGTAAGCCAAAATAAACCTCTTTTTCCCAGAATCTGCTCTTGGTTGGGTAATTTCTACCAATATGCGAACTGGACTGCAACAGAAGTCTCCCTTGTCAGACATTAGGATAGAAACGCCTGCTTGTTTTCTACACCCATTTGATTGAAACATCATTATCCAATCTTTCACCCCAAGATAATGTCCATCCTTTATAGAAAGTTGAGTTTCTTGGAGGCAAGGAATTGAAACATCCTGCTTTTTAATCCAGTCTGCAAGCCTATGTCTTTTGGTTGGGGCATTCAGGCTACTGATATTAAGAGATATTTTCTGTAAAGCTGGTTTTATCTTCGAATATCCCTTTAGCCTGCTTTTGTTGTAGAATGCCCTTATTTTTCCATCTGTTTGAATGTATAAGTTTTGCAGGATAAAATAACCTTGGTTGGCAGTTGTTATTTTTCAGAACTTGGAATACATCAGTCCAAGCCCTTCTGGCTTTTAAAGTTTGTGTTGAGCAATCTGCTGTGATCTGATGGGCTTGCCTTTGTATGTAACTTGATTTTTCTCTCTAACTGCTTTCAATATATTTTCTTTGGCTTGTATGTTTGGTAGCTTAATTATAATATGGTGAGGAGAGTTTCTTTCCAGGTTTTGCCTAGTTGGTGTTCTAAAGGATTCCTGTATCTGCATTGATATCTCTTTCCAATTTGGGGGAAGTTTTCTTCTTTGATTTTGTTGAAAGTACCTACTATGCCTTTGAAGTAAAAATCTACAGAATATCCTGAAGTCTTATGTTTGATCTTTTTGTAGTGTCCTGAATATCTTGAAATTCCCATTCATACTTTCCTATTAGTTTGTCTTTCTCTCTGTTGGACTGTATTGGATCTGCCACCTGGTCTTCTAGTGTAGATATTCTGTCTTCTTCATCCATTCTACTGGTGAGATTTTGTACAAAGTTTTTTTAAATTTATTTATTTATTTATTTTATTTCATTGACTGTGTTCTTCATTGCCAGCAATTCTGACTGTTTTTTTCTTTATTATTTCAATTTCCTTATGTTGGTCTTGTATTGACATCTTTATTTTGTTAAATTGGCATCCTGTGTCTTTTTGATTACTTTGATTTCCTATTTCAATACTTTGATTTCCTATTTGACTTCTTTGTGTGCATTCATAATCATTCTTTTGAAATCTTTCTCAGGCATTTCCTCTAAATCATTCTCACTGAAGGTCATTTCTGATGCATTAATACTTGTCTTGTTAATGATTTTTGAAGAAAAACTTCAAGGTTTTCTACATTTAGTACTTTATTGTCTGTAGGTTTGTCAAAACTACCCTTTGCTATGTTGAAATATGTTTCTTGTATTCCACTTTTTGGTAGGACTGTTATCATGAATGTATGTTGGATTTTGTCAAATTATTTTTCTTATCTACTGAGATGATTGTGGTGGTTTGATTCAGATGTCCCCCATAAACATAGGTGTTCTGAATGCTAGGTTTCCAGATGATGGAGATTTGAGAATTAATGACTCTTGGAGGCAGTGTATTGTTGGGGGTGAGCTTATGGGTATTCCTTTGTCAGTCTTTGGCACACTTTCCTCTTGTTATTGCCCACCTTATATTGTCCAGGAGGTGATTTCCACCGTCTGGTCTACCATCATTTTTCCTTGCCACCATGGAGCTTTCCCTCATGTCTGTAAACCTAAATAAACCTATGATATTTTAAATTTTCCTTGGTATCTGTTCTAATGGTGACTTTTTCATCTTTAATTTTATTAATTTTTGTCTCTGCTTCTTTTGGTCACATTTGCTAATGGTTTATGAATCTTGTTTATCCTTTCAAAGAAACAACTCTTTATTTCATTGACTCTTTGGATTTTTCTTTTTCTTTTTGGATTTCTATTTCATTAACTTTTACCCTACTCTTCATTATTTCTTCCTATCTACTGATTTTTGGTTTGCTTTGTTATTCCTTTTCCAAGGCCTTAAGGTGAAGCATTAAGTTGTTTACTTGTGACCTTTGTAGATATATATATATATATATATATATATATATATATATATATATATATACACACACACACACACACATAGGCTCTTGAAGCTATAAATTTCCCTCTTAAGATTGCCTTAATTGTGTCCCAAAGGTTGTGGTATGTTGTGTTCTCATTATCATAGGATTCTCTGATTTTATTAAATTTCCTTCTTGATTTTTTCATTGACCCATTCATCATTTATTTCTGTATTGTTTAGTTTCCATGATTTTGTGTATTCTCTATAACTTTTCTTGCTATTAGTTTGTAGTTTAATTACATTGTGAGCAAAAAAAAGTGCATGGAATTATCTCAGTTTTCCTGTATTTGTTAAGATTTGCTTTGTGGCCTAATATATGTTGTATTTTAGAGAATTTTCCATGTGCTACTGAAAATAATGTGCATTTTGCAGCATGTGGATGCAATGTCCTGTATATTTCTGTTAGGCCCATTTGTTCTAGGGCATCATTTAATCCAGATGCATTTCTGTTTATTTTTTGCTGGGATGACTTGTCACTTGATGAGAGTGGAGTGTGAAGTTACCCATTACACCTGTGTTTGGTGCTATCTGTGACTTTAGTTCTAATAGTGTTTATTTGATGAAATTGGGAGGCCCCATGCTAGGTACATATATATTTAGGATTATAATTTCCTCCTGTTAGAGTGTTCCTTTAATAAATATAAATGACCTTTCCTGTCTTTCCTAACTAATGTTGTTCTGAAGTCTACCCTGTCAGATATTAGAATGGTGGCCCTTGCTTATTTTCCAGACACCTTTGCTTGAAAAATTGTTTCCCAACCTTTCACGCTAACCTAGTGTCAATCTTTTGTAGAAAAGTGGAGCAAACAAATTAAAGGATCTTCTTTTTAACCCAGTCTTTAATCCTGTGTTGTTTCGTTGGGGGCAATGAGGTCATTGATATTAATACTTATTACTGAAAGGTGTGTAGTTATTTTGCCATTTTTCTTGTTTTGTAGTTCTTCCAGTTCTACCTTTACTCTCTTGTTTTGAGTATGGGTTATTTTTTTACAGGTTCCTTATGTGTGTGCTTTTCTGTCTATATAGCATGGTGTATATTTTCAAGTATTTTCTGTAGAGTTGGATTGGCTTTCATATATTCCTTTAGCCTGCCTTTGTGGTGGAATGTCCTTATTTTTCTATCTATTTGAATAGAAATCTTTGCAGGATAAAGCAATCTTTGTTGAAAGTTATCTTTCAGAACTTGTAATACATTATTCCAAGCCATTCTGGCTTTTAAAGTTTGTGTTAAGTAATCTTCTGTTATCCTGATGGGCTCTTCTTTGCATGTGACTTGATTTTTCTAACTGCTTTCAATATATTTCTTTGGTTTGTGTGTTTTGTATTCTAATTATAATATGATAATGAGAAATTCTTGGCTGATTTTGTCTGTTTCGTGTTCTATAGGCTTCCTATATTTGTATTCACATCACTTTCCCTATTTGAGAGAAGTTTTCTTCTATAATTTTGTTGAAAACACATTATACATTTGGAGTGAAATTATTCTTCTACTACACCCTGAATTCTTTTCTTTTATTATTAATTGAATTTGTATTCAGCGAATATAGTCAATTTGATACCATTCTTAGGCTCATCCATGTCTTACCCCCTCCCTCTGGCCCTCCTTGTTGAGGCATATGGGTCATGCCTTCTGGAGTTAGCCCACAGTTATGGGTAGGATAAATGTCTCTGCATATCATGACCAAACATGTGGCTCTGACGCTATTTCTGACCCCTCTTCCAAAAAATTTCCCTGAGCCATGTTGGGTTCATTTTTGGTGTGCTTCAGTGATGAGGTGTTGGGGGCCTCTGGGTCTCTGGATCTCTGATTGGGTAGGAGTTGATTGATCTCTATGTTGATCTCCTTCACACTTGTGCTGGTACCCAGTTCACCAAGAAAACAGCAGTCTTGCTTGTTTCACCAATTGTCCTAAGTTTCAACCAGGGCCTTTTTGAGGTATGATGGGGTGGCTCTCTCCCTAGGATCTACATCTATCTGAAAAAGAGAAGCAGATTCTCCAATGGAGAGTAAGTTAGCACTAGACAAATGAGATAACATTTTATAGAGAATTTAATAGGTGTAGGCCTTCTTGTAGCCCATGATTTGTGGTAGCTTGTTAATGGAGAGCCAGCTTATGTTTGGATATGTTTCTTATTTGTTTCCCAGCTCCAGCTATGGGTGTCGTACCACCAAGGGGATCAGTTAGCCAATCAGTAGCAGTTGGTTTCCCAACATGGCTGTTTGCCACTATTGCACTTGTGTGAGTATCACGACCCGTTATTTGCTATAAAGTAGGTTAGACCATGAGTTGCTTGGACAGATATTGGTCATTTTCCCCCAGTCGCCCATGTAGCACCTTCTGACACTAGATGTGCTGACTGCCTGGGGACTGACTATCTAATAACAGCTTCCAGCCATGCCATTCCATTTTACTTGTCAACCATATAAGGTACCTTCAGCAGTAGGGTCTTACCATTAACCTTTGGTAGGTCATCAAGGGCTTTGTCAGAAATCAGTCTTTCTTTTAGAAAACTTGTAGGTCTCACTGATCAAAAGGTAATTGTGAATGATAGCCACATGCTATTACTGGGAGTAACAGGTCAGTGCCCACTAAGAAAAGGAAGAAAAAGATAACTCATAAAAAGAGCTAGAGAGGAGAGACAGAGACAGAGAGAGAGAAGCTGGAGAAAATTAAGGTCAGTCTTCATCATACCCTCTCCAGTGTCGGGGCTCAGGTTTTCTCTCTCAGGGCCTAGTGAAGGTTCAGCTATTTGGTTTGCCTATTAGAATGTAGAATTTTATGGTACCACTGCCATTTGGGTCTATATTTCTGTTTCCTACCCCTCCTTTCCACTCCCCTCCTTCCCTGCTCACCGCACCCATCCTATTGTCTACTCCACGAGATGCTTACTGGGGATGCAAGGCAACTTGGGTAGATCCAGGTTAGGTGTTGTAGATGAGTGAGATTATGTGGCTTTTTTTTTTTTTTTTTTCTGTGATTGGGTAAGTTCACTGAGAATGATCTGTTCCAGGTTCAACCATTTTTCCTCAAATTTCATTGTGTCATTTTTTTTCTAACTGCTATATAGAATTCCATTGTGTACATATACCACATCTTAGTTATCCATTCTTCTAGTGATGGACATCTGGGTTTATTCCAGCCCTTAGTTATTGTGAATTGAGCTGCTACAAGCAGTTGAGCAAATATCTCTGGCTAGTAGTTTGAAGGTTTTAGGGTAGATGCCCAGTAAGGGAATAACAGGGTCTGTTGGTATCTCTATAGTCAGCTTTTTCAGGAGTCTCCAAATTGCTTTCCAAAGTGGTTGTAACCATCTTACATTCCCACCAACAGTGGATGAGTGTTCCTACTTCTCCACATCCTAGCCAGCATTTATGTTTATTTGATTTTTTGATGTTTGCTATCCTTAATGTGGAAAGGTGGAATCTTATAGTTGTTTTAATTTGCATTTCTCTGATGATTGGGGATGATAAACATTTTCTTAAGTGTGTGTTTGCCATTTGTATTTCTTCCTCTGTGAACTGCCTGTTTAGCTCTTTGTTCCACTTTAGGAGTGGGGTGTTTGACTTTTTGCTGTTTAGATTTTTTCAGTTCTTTGTAAATTCTAGAGATTAGGCCTATTTTATTTGAATAACCAGCAAATATTTTCTCCCATCCTGTGGGTAATCTATTGGCTTTGCTTATTGTGTGCTTGTCTGCAAAGAAACTCTTCAGCTTCATGTGATCCCATTGGTTGAGTGACTGTTTAAGATTGTGAGCTACTGGGGTTTTGGTCAGGAAGACTTTTTTCCATTCCTATACCATGGAAAGTACTTTCTATATTTTCTTGCAGTAGTAGTCAAGTTTCTGTTCTTCTATTGAGGTCTTTAATCCATTTGGACTTGAGTGTAGTGCATGATGAAATGTGTGGACCAAGGTTCAATTTTCTGTATATGGTTATCCAGTTTATCCAGCACCATTTGATGAAGATGCTGTCTTTTATCCAGCCTATATTTTTAGGGCCTTTGTCAAATATCAAATAGCTATAGTTGCTTGACCCAAAGTCTGGGTCCTCAAGACTATTCCATTGGTCTATACTCCTGTTTTTTATGCCAGTTCCATGCTGTTTTTATTACTATGGCTTTGTAATATAGCATTAGATCAGGTATGGCAATGCCTCCTGAAGTATTTCTTTTGCTGAGGATATGTTTTGATATGGGAGGCCTTCTGCCTTTCCATATGAAATTTGAGCACATTTTTTTCTATCTCTGTGAAGAACATTGTTGGGATTTTAATTGGCATTGCATTAAATCAGTAAATTGCTTTTGGTAGAATTGCCATCTCCACAATGTTAATTCTGCCTTTCCAGGAGCATGGGAGGTCTTTCCATTTTCTCAAGACCTCCTCAATTTCTTTTATTTTTTTAATTTTTATTTTTTATTATTTTTATTTTTTTAATTCTTTTTAAATTTTTTGTTCACTTTTATTTATTTATTTGAGAGTGAGAGAGAGAGAGAGGGATAGAGAGGCAGATAGAGAGAGAATGGGCATGCCATGGCTTCCAGCCACTGCAAACAAACTCCAGATGCATGTGCCCCCTTGTGCATCTGGCTAATGTGGGTCCTGGGGAATCGAGCCTCGAACCGGGGTCCTTAGGCTTCACATGCAAGCGCTTAACCGCTAAGCCATCTCTCCAGCCCTCCTCAATTTCTTTTTTGAGCATTTTTATGTTTTTGTTGTATAGATCTTTAACTTCCTTGGTTAGCGTTATTCCAAGGTATTTGTTGTTGTTGTTGTTGCTATTGAAAATGGGACCATGTCCCTTATTTCTTTCTCTGTATCTTTGTCCTTTGCATATAGAAAGGCTACTGATTTTTGTGCATTGATTTTGTATCCTGCTACTTTGCTATAGGAGTTAGTCACCTTCAGGAGTTTTGGGATGGAGTCTCTCAGGTCTCTTACATACACAATCATGTCATCAGCAAATAGAGATAACTTAACTTCTTCCTTTCCAAATTGTATCCCTTTTATTTCCTTCTCCTGCCTTACTGCTTGAGCTATGACTTCCAGTACTATATTGAACAGCAGAGGTGAGAGTGGACAACCCTGTCTTGTTACTGATCTTAATAGGAATTCCTCTAGTCCCTCTCCATTAAGCATTACCTGAGCCTTAGGAGCTTTGTATATTGCCTTCATCATGTTAAGCTATGAACCAACAATGCCAATTCTCTCCATTGTTTTGATCATGAAGTGATGTTATACCTTGTCAAAGGCCTTTTCAGCATCTATCAAAATGATCATGTGTTTTTTATGTTTAACCTTGTTTATGTGGTGTATTACATTGACAGGTTTCTGTATGTTGAACCACCCCTGTATTCCTGGGATGAATCCCATTTGGTCAAGGTGGATAATGTTTTTAATTTGTTGTTGGATTTGGTTTGTGAGGATTTTGTTCAGTATCTTTGCATCTAAGTTCATCAGGGAAATAGGCCAGTAATTTGCTTTTCTTGTAGCATCTCTGCCTGGTTTTGGAATTAGGGTGATACTAGCTTCATAAAAGGAGTTGGGTAGCTTTCCCTGTTTTCCAATTGTGTGGCACAGTTTGAGGAAGACTGGCTTGAGTTTTTTCCATGAAGGTTTCATAGAATTCAGCTGAGAAGCCATCTGGTCCTGGACTCTTCTTTTGGGGGAGGTTTTTTATTACTTTTTCAATCTCAGTGATAGTATAGGTTCATTTAGGAGACTAATCTGCTCTGAGTTTAGCTTTGATACATGGTATGTATCCAGGAATTTATCCATATCCTCCACATTAACCAGAGTTGTGGATTAGAAGTTTTTGCATAAGTCCTGATGATTCTCCAAATTTTACTTATATCTTTTTTCATCTCTCCTTTTTCATTTTGAATTTTGTTAATTTGAAGCATCTCTTTTTTTTGCTTGATCAAGTTGGCCAGGTCTTTGTAAATCTTGTTTAATTTTTCAAAGTACCAGCTCTTTGTTTTGTCAATTGTCTTAATTGTTTTTCGTGCTTCCAATTCACTAATTTCTGCTCTGATTTTAATTATTTCTTTCCTTCTGGAGCTCTTTGGGTTGGATTTTTCTTGCTTTTCCAGTTCCTTTAGGTCAATGGTTCAGTTATTGGTTTGGGATCTCTCTGTCTTTTTTATGAAGGCATTGAATGCTCTGAATTTTCCCTGAGGACTACCTTCATTGTATCTCACAAGTTTTGGTACTATGTGTTGTCATCATCATTTATTTCTAGAAATTTTGCAATTTCATCCACTATCCCTTTATTGTTTAATAGTGTGCTCTTCAGTTTCCAGGTGTTGTTGGGATTCTTGGTGGGTCTTTTGTTGTTAATTTCTAGCAATATAATATTATTTTTTTAAAAATTATTTATTTATTTATTTATTTATTTGAGAGTGAAAGACACAGAGAGAAAGACAGATAGAGGGAGAGAGAGAGAATGGGCACACCAGGGCTTCCAGCCTCTGCAAACGAACTCCAGACGCGTGCACCCCCTTGTGCATCTGGCTAACGTGGGACCTGGGGAACAGAGCCTCGAACCAGGGTCCTTAGGCTTCACAGGCAAGTGCTTAACCGCTAAGCCATCTCTCCAGCCCTAGCAATATAATATTATGATCTGATATCATTTAGGGAATTATGTCAATATACCTAAGTATGTGGAGGCAGGCTTTGTGACCCAGTATGTGGTCTATTTTAGAGAATGTTCCATTAGCTGCTGATAAGAATGTGTAGTCTGTGGATTTGGGATGGAAAGTTCTGTAGATATCTGTTAGGTCAAAGTGATCTATGGCTTTGTTGAGCTCTCTTACTTCCCTGTTGAGTTTCTGTTTGGATGATCTGTCTATTACCGATAATGGTGTATTAAAGTCCCCAACTATGATGGTGTTGGTGCTTATTTCTGTTTTCTTGTCAAGTAGGTTTTGCTTTATGAACTGTGGTGACCCTGTGTTTGGTGAATACAGATTTATGATTGTAATATCCTCTTGATGGATCATTCCCTTGATAAGTAGGAAGTGGCCTTTTTTGTCTTTTTTGATTATTTTTGGTTTGAAGTCTATGTTATTTGCTATTATTATAGCTACTCCTGCTTGTTTCTTTTTCCCATTTTCTTGGAATATTGTTTTCCACCCTTTCACCCTGTAGAGGGGTCTGTCTTTAGTGGTGAGGTGGGTTTCTTGAAGACAACAGACTGAGGGGTCTAATTTTTTGATCCAGCCTTTTAGCTTGTGTCTCTTGATGGGTGAATTAAGGCCACTAATATTTAGGGTAATGACTGTGAGGTTTGATTTGATCCCTGCCATATTGTGATGGTATATATGGTTTGGTATTTCATGGACTTTGATTTTTTTTTTGTACCTACTCTGAGTCTGGTTATTGTGATCTGCTTTTTGTAGGCATTTGAGGTTGGTTATTTGATTCTTCTCTGTGGAGAATTTCCTGAAATACTCTCTGTAGGTTTTGTGTTCATATAATTGTAAAGCTGAGTTTTGTCATGGAAAGTTTTTCTTTTTCCATCTTTTGTGAGGTATACTTTTGTTGGGTTGGAAGCCATAGGTTCTTAGACTTTGCAGTGTTTCAATCCAGTTCCTTCTCACTATCAGGGTTTCCACTGAGAAGTTTGGAGTAATTCTGATGGGGTTACCTTTAAAAGTGGTGTGCTGTTTTTCCTTAGCTACTTTTAGGATTTTCTCTTTGGTGTCAATGTTTAAAGTCGTAATGACAATATGTCTTGGAGATTTTCTCCTTTGGTCCAGTCTGTTTGGAGTTCTGTTAGCTTCTTGTATCTTGATGGGCCTTTCTTTTAAGAGTCTGGGGAAGTTTTCTTCAATTATTTTGTTAAATAAGTTCTCCATGCCTTTGGTCTGAATTTCCTCTCCTTCTGGTATTCCAATGATCTGGATATTAGGACCTTTAAATGTATCCCACAATTCCCTCATGTTCTCTTCATAGTATCTTTTGAACTTACTGAAATTTTTGAACTCTTGAACTGTTTCTTTCATCTTGTCTTCTAGATCAGAGTTTCTATCCTCCACATGGCTTCCTCTACTCTTGAGTGCTTCTAGAGAGTTTTTGTACTTGTTCAATTAGGTTTACATTTTCTACTACTTTTCTGTGTAAAACTTCCATCCCTCTGTCAAGCTCCCTTTTCACATCATTTTCTGATTTTCTTGATGCTTCTTGGAATTCATCCTTGCATTTCTTTATGCCTTCATTTAGCATTGCCAGCTGATTTTTTTCAGTCCTGTTTTTTTTTTTTTTTTTTTTTTTTTTTTTGTGTGTGTGTGTGTGTGTGTGTGTGTGTGTGTCACTCTCCCTCATATCTCTTAACTGTCTTGGAACTCCTTCCATTTTCTTATGTATTAGGTCTAGTCTGGTGATGGCACCATCCACACGATTATTGGTCCTTTGTTGCTTTTCTGCAATCTTGGTCAGGGTTGCATTGCTCATAGCTTCATTTTGGTGTTCTGATCCTAATAACTCTTCTATGTTTTGATTAGGGATTTTCCTTGTGGGACTGGGTGATCTAACTGGATTTTCTTGCATTTGATATTTCATGTTATTTCTTTGTGCTATGGTCTGCCCATCACAGTGTCTGAGCACCTAGGTGGGTGGATCGGCCTGGGCTCATGCACAATGGGAAGCTGTAGCAGCCTGAGGCAGTTGCCAAGCAGCCTGGGCTTTGGCTCTCACTTGCCTGGCAGGGGCACCAAAGTTGCCTGAGCTCTCACACAGTAATCAGCCAATGCTTCCCGTGCTCATGCTAGGAGGCACACTGGGACACCAAGCACCGAAGCAGCCCGAACTCTGGCATGGTGGAACATTGGGACCCGAAAACAGTCTCAGCTCACCCTCAACAGGACAATGATGGTCAGCCGGCATGGCTAGCGCAAGTGACAGACAGAGATAGTCTGAGCTCACGTGGGGAGTTGCAATGGGCCTGGGCTCATGCATGAATTTGTGGCAGCCAGAGCAGTAAGTGAGCAGATGGGCAAAGCAGGCTAAGCTTGCACAAGGAGGGATCTGCAGTGGTGTGCGTTTGGCAGGCAAATTGATCAAAGGAGCCTGAGCTCCAATGGGCCAGCAGGCATAGCCTGGCCAATGTTACTTGTGGGCAGGGGTAGGAAGGCGATTGCCCCTATTCAGTGAGGCAAGTGGAACTATGTTGGCCTGGGACCCTTTTCCAACAGTAAGTGTGGGAGTTTCCTGAAACTGGGACTATGGGCAGGGTGGCTGCTTGAGGGGAAGGGTGTGCTACCCACACGTGAGATTGCTCTCTCCTAAAAGACCCAATGAACACTTATTGTCTTGCCTTTCTTTCCCGGGGATGTGTGGCACGGTTAGGCGGTCACCATCTTGGCTGGCAGTCCTACTATGCCCTGACTTCTTGTGCTTCCTCTCTTCATAGTTACCCAAGTGCCTTGAGATTCCCATTAATATCTCCCTATTAATTTGTCTTTCTCTTTGTTAGACTGTATTAGATCTGCCACTTGGTCTAGTTTGGATATTCTGTCCCCTCCTTGATCCATTATACTGGTGAGACTTTCTACAGAGTCTTCTATTTGACTTACTCTGTTAATCATTTCTAGTATTTCTTTTTTTTAATTTTTTTTAAATTTTTATTTATTTATTTATTTGAGAGTGACAGACACAGAGAGAAAGACAGATAGAGGGAGAGAGAGAGAATGGGCGCACCAGGCTTCCAGCCTCTGCAAACGAACTCCAGACGCATGCGCCCCCTTGTGCATCTGGCTAACGTGGGACCTGGGGAACCGAGCCTCGAACCGGGGTCCTTAGGCTTCACAGGCAAACGCTTAACCACTAAGCCATCTCTCCAGCCCCATTTCTAGTATTTCTTATTGGTATTTTTTATTATTTCTATTTCCTTACTCATATCTTGTAATGACCTCCTTATTTCATTAAGTTGATTTCCTATGTTCTCTTTTAGGGTTTTTTTTTTTTTCCTTTGGTTTCTTTGAACATAGATATAATCACTGTTTTAAGTTTTTGTCCGGTATTTTATCTACACCAGTCTCACTGGAGGTCATTTCTGATGGATTTAAATTTTTGGATTGCTTTTTTTTGTGTTTCTTGTATTACAATGTAGAGATACTTGCATTTTGAGTCAGTTTGATGCTTGGGTTTTGTAATTTTCTGCAGTGTTCTTAGCTGTGTAAAACCAATTTTAGATATCTTCAGAGTAGGATTGCCAGGTATACTCTTATACTCCAAGAGAAATAAGAAGAGTGTCACTAAGTGTTGAGTTTGCCTACTGTTCAAGTATTGTTGTAGACTGGGTGAGACACATTACTGGCAAATTCTAAAATTCAACTGAACAATATAGACATTCAATCAAAACCAGCACAGAGTATTTATACATGAGTGAGGATTAAATTTAACAGATAATCTAGTAAATCCAAAGCCCCTAAGGGTGTGTGTTACTCCACACCTTTAGTCCTGTCAAATAGGAGGTTGACATTTCTAGTCTGAAATGGGTTTCAAGTCTGCTTGGGGCCAGTCAGTCTGTGCCCCTGTTAATGATGGAAGGCAAGGGCCCTAAAAATCAGCAAACATAAAAGGCAACAAGGGTCAACAGCAAAATACAGTTCATTTGAGAAGAGCAAAGCCAATATATCATTCAAATGTAATACATAACCATTCATGACATGGAAAGAGAGATTAGCTCTTCTAGTGCAGGTCTATGTATCTGGCTTTGTATAACTAGGCCCTGTTACCTTTTAAAATTTTTATTTTTGTTAACAACTACCCTCCCCCCATTTACCATTTGAAACTCCACTCTCCATCATACCCCCTCCCCATCTCAATCAGTCTCTCTTTTACTTTTGACATCTTGATCTTTTCCTCCTCTTATGATGGTCTTATGCAGGTAATATCAGGCACTGTGAGACCATGCATATACAGGCCATTTTGTGTCTGCAGGGAGCATGTTGTATGGAGTCCTACTCTTCCTTTGGCTCTTACACTCTTTCCACCACCTCTTCCGCATTAGACCCTGAGCCTTGGAAGGTGTGGTACAGATATTGCAGTACTGAACACTGTGGTTATTTCTTTCCATCACCATGATACCTTCTGAGTTGTCCCAAGGTCACTGACATCTGAAAAGAGAAGATTCTCAACCAAAAGTGAAAGTAGCATTAATGTAAGGGTGTGAACATTAACAGAAGTGCTTACAGGGCAGTTTGATAAGCATAGAGTATACATTTGGCCAGACAACAATAGACATTACATCCCTAGGGCTTATGACTATACCTGTTTTAAGTTTTTAGTATCAGGGATGTGTTTCCCCCATGGAGAGAGGGCCTCCAGTCCAATTAGAGGTTTTTCCAATAACAGATGTGCCACTATTGCACCCATTGGCTCATGTGGCCTGGCTAGGCAATTATAAGGCTTGCAGTGTCCACTGATGAGTATTTTCACTGGTTATTTCCCTCTCTCCCAATGAAACAAATTCAGAATGGCTTCTCCAGCTTTCTATCAGCTGATCTACATGGAGGAGGTTATCAGCTCAGTTCCAGCAAGATTTCTCAGTGTCCTTGCAGCCCAAGTATATGGAGTCTTCAGCAATAGGATCTTACCATCTATTCCTGGTGGGAAACCAAGGACCTCAGCAATGGCCTATAATGTTTTGGGGGCATCAGGGACCTCCCTGGCCAAAAACTCACTGAAAGATATCCCATCCCTGGAACGTAAAATTTTCTAGCAACAATTTACAGATCCTGAGTGTTCCATTGCCCAAAAAAGTAGGATTACATATGTTTTATTTATATCCTCTTTTGATTAGCTGTCCCTCCACCTTTCCTGTACTCATTCTCTTCCCCAGACCTCATTTTGGGCCTTTTCACCACCATTAATCTATTCTTTTACTTACATATATAAAATACCATCCTATTAAGTGCCCCCTCCCTTCCTTTCTCTTCCTTTTCTATCTCATTTCTAAATTATTGGTCTCTGCTACTGAGTTTTTTCTGCCTCACACAGAATACAAGTAATCTGTAGCTAGGATCCACTTATGAGGAGAGAACATGCAATGCTTGGTTTTCTGGGCCTGGCTTACCTCACTTAGTATAATACTTTCCAGATCCATCCATTTTCCTGCAAATTTCATAACTTCATTTTTCTTTACCACTGAGTAGAACTCCATTGTATAAATGCACCATATCTTCATTATACATTCATCAGTTGAGGAATATCTAGGCTGGTTCCATTTCCCAGCTACTGTGAATTGAGCTGCAATAAACATGGTAGAGCATGTACTTCTAAGGAAATGAGATGATTGTTTAGGATATATGCTTAGAAGTAGGTATGGTAGGTCAATTTTTAGGAACCTCCACACTGATTTCCACAATGGCTTGACCAGATTGCATTCCCACCAACAGTGTAGAAGGTTTCCTCTTTTTCCACATCCTCGCCAGCATTTATGGTCATTTGTTTTCATGATGGTAACCATTCTGATAGGAGTGAGATGGAATCTCAACATATTTTTAATCTGCATTTCCCTGATGACCAGTGATGTAGAACATTTTTTTAGATGCTTATACGCCATTCATATTTCTTCTTTTGAGAACTCTCTATTTATTTCTATAGCCCATTTTTTAATTGGCTTGATTGATTTCTTATTATTTAATGTTTTGTGTTCTTTGTATATCCTAGATATTAATCCTCTATCAGATATACAGCTGGCAAAGATTTTTTCCCATTCTGTAGGTTGCTTTATTCAGTGTCCTTTGCAGTACAAAATCTTTGTAATTTCATGAGGTCCCAGCAGTCAATCTGTGGCTTTATTGCCTGAGCAACTGGGGTTATATTCAGAAAGTCTTTGCCAAGACTAATATGTTGCAGGGTTTCCCCTACTTTTTCCTCTAGCACTTTCACAGTTTCAGGTCTGATGTTAAGGTCTTTAATCCATTTGTGTTTAATCCTTGTGCATGGCGAGAGAGAAGAATCTATTTTCATCTTTCTACAGATACATATCCAGTTTTCCCAGCAGCACCATTTGCTGAAGAGGCTGTCTTTTCTCCAATGAGTATGTTTGGCATTTTTATTGAATATCAGGTGGCTGTAGCTACTTGTTTTCTAGGCTCATTTGCTTGAAACACTGTATTCCAACCTTTCACCCTAAGATAATGTCCATCCTTTGTAGAAAGGTGAGTTCTTGGCCACAACAAATTGCAGGATCTTGCTTTTTAACACAGTCTGCAAACCTAATGTCTTTTGGCTGAGGCATTGAGGCCATTGATATAAAGAGATATTATTGAAAGGCATATATATATTGTAGTTCTGGTTTTACCTTTGCTCTCTTGTGTTAACTAGTATTTAAGTATTGTTTGTTTCTTCCAGGTTTCTTATATGTGTGCTTTTCCTTCTCTTCAGCATGTAGGATTCTTTCAAGTATTTTCCGTAGAACTGGTTTCATCCTCAAAAACTCCTTTAGCCTGCTTTTGTCATGGAATGTTCTTATTTCTCCATCCATGTGAATGGATGGCTTTGCAGGATAAAGTAACGTTGGTTGACAGTTGTTATCTTTCAGAACTTGAAATACATCACTCCATGTCCCTCTTGCTTTTAAAGTTTTTATTGAGTAATCTGCTGTAATCCTAATGGACTTGCCTTTGTAGGTAACTTGATTTTTCTCTCTAACTGCTTTCAATATTTTTTCTTTGGTTTGTATGTTTGATACTTTGATTATAATATGGCGAGGAGAGGTTCTTTCCAGGTTTTGTCTGACTGAGGCTCTAAAGGATTCTTGTATCTCCATTGGCACCTCATTGCAAATTTGGAGGAAGTTTTCTTCTATGATTTTGTTGAATACGCCTACTATGCCTTTGGAGAGGAATTCTTCTCCTTCTACTATGCCCTGAATTCTTATATTTGATCTTTTCATAGTGTCCCGAATATCTTGAAATTCCCACTCATACTTTTCTATTAATTTGTCTTTCTCTTTGTTGGACTGTAGTAGATCTGGCACCTGGTCTTCTAGCTTAGATATTCTGTCCTCTCCTTCATCCATTCTACTGGTGAGATTTTCTACAGAGTTTTTTAATTTCATTAACTGTGTTCTTCATTGCTAGTAATTCTGACTAGTTTTTCTTTTTCTATTTCCTTATTTGTGTTTTGTATTGACTTCTTTATTTCATTAAATTGGTGTCCTGTGTCTTCTTTGATTCCTTTGATTTCCTCTTTGATTCCTTCTTTGACTTCTTTCAACATATTTACAATCATTGTTTTGAAATCTTTCTCAGATATTTCCTCTAACTTGTTCTAACCGGCGGTCATTTCTGATGCATTAATACTTTTTGGTGGATTTATATTGTCTTGCTTTTTAGTGTTTCTTGTGTTATAATGTATATATTTTTGCATCTTGGATTAAGTTAATGCTTGGATTTTCTAGGTAGCTGGGTATTCTTAACTGTATCAATTGATCTGATGTTATATATCTTCAGGGTAGGAGCTTCAGGTGTTAGGTATATCTACAAAGATGTTCCTAAGGGTTGGGTTTGCCTGCTATGTGAGTATTCAAGTAGGCTGAGTGGAACACAATACAGATAGATTCTAAAATATAACTAAATAATGTTCACATTCAATGAAAAACATCACCAAGTATTTATGCAAGAGTAAGTATTATAACAACCAGATCTTCTATCAACAAAGAGGTTAAGATTTCTGGTCTGAACTAAAAAAAAAAAAAAAAAAAAAAAAAGATTTCTGGTCTGTTGAGGGATCCAAGTCAGCTTGTGACGTAGTGAGACCCTCCCCTGGTGCAATCCCAGTTACCTTTTTGGATGATTTTGGTCTCAGTTATGTGTTCCTCTTTGGTGCCCTGTGGGTTCAAGTAGGCTCGCTTGATCTCTTGTCTGCTGTTCTGTTTTCTGGAGCTGGGCACTGGCCTTTCCTGTGGAGCAAGCTGAGCCTGGCAACTGTGGCCTCACAGACCTGGCACTGCCACTGCTGGAGCTGCCGCTGCTGGAGCCCCCTCTGCTGCTGCCTCTGCTGAAGCTGCTGCTGCTGGATCCACTGCTGCTATAGCTGCCACTGCTGCTGGTGAAGCTGAAGCTGGAACTGCTGCTGCTGGATCCACCTCTGCCAGAGCTGCTGCTGCTGCTGCTGCCTGAGCAGCTGCTTCCATAGCCAAAGCCACCACTGCTGTGGCCATTTAGGCCTGCCTGTGTGGGCTCTGGATGCCCTAGATCTCTCCTACTTCCCTGCTGCCATTTTAATTTCTTATACACCTCACTTTTTAGTAAAAGTGTGTATTTTGCTGGGTATTCTTTGGCTTTTTCTCCCCTAGGCTGCTTTGGTGTGGTTCCTAAGCCACCATCTTAACCAGAAGTCCTTGTTACCTTTTGGTATGGCTTCCAGACTCACCAATGTTGAGTGCCTACCTTGATTTCCTTTGGTACCAGGCAGCCAGAAGTGAATGAGTTCTTCAGACGTTCATGACCCCATTGGTTGTGGGATGGCAGACTTTGCAGGGGTCCTAGAGTTGTACTGGAGCTATTCAACTGGTCCCATTTGTATTTTCCTTCAGCAACTGCTCAGATGGTCTCTGCTATCTTCCTTTTCAGGCTTCTGGCCTTTGCAAGGAGGCTGATATGAGTGGAAAATATCCTCACCTTGTTTCTGCTCCTGCCTCTCTGTGCTATTGGCAGGGTGGGCTTGTGGGTCAGGGCCACTGGTGCTTTGGCGGGATTCTGGCCAGTTTCCTCCTTTCTCAAAGATCTTGGTCTCTCCTACTTCTCTACTGTGGTTGATAATAACTTATACACCTTCATGTGATTTCCCAGAGCCCCCGTTCTCTCTTTAGGTCAGCATATTTCAATTCAGAGAAATCTGTAACACAAAGGGTGTGCTTTCAGTCCTGTCTTTCTTCCTGATTTTGTAGCACTTGGTGTATTTCTGTTAGTACCTTGCATTAACTATTAGTTGAGCATGGTTTATTCTTTCCTGTGGTATCATGTATGTGATTTTACATCTCTTCAGACTGAAAGATCCCTGCATGTATTTTCTGTACAGCTGGTGTAGTGTTCATGTGTTTTTATCATGGTAGTTATTTCTCCTTCAACTATGACAGATAGCTTTGCTGAATATAGTAGCCTAGGTTAGCAGTTGTTTTATAGAACTTGGAATGCATCACTCCAAGTTTTTCTGACTTTTAAAATTTGTAGTGAATAATGTTTGTTATACTGATGTGCTTGCCTTTGTTGGTGACTAGGCACTTTTATCTTACTGCTTTTTAATGTATTTTCATTGATCTGTGTGTTTAGTATTTTAATTATGATATGGTGAGTAGTTCTTTTCAGCTCTTATTTGCTTGCCTCCTATAAAGCATTGTTATCTCCTATGTTGGAGAAATTTTCTTCTACAATTTTGTTGATAATACTTACTATGCCTTTAGATTGAAATTCTTCTCTTTACCTTGAATTCTTAAGTTTGACCTCTTCATAGTGACCCAAATGTTTTGAAAGTCCTTTTCATATCTTCTTCTGGAATGTTCTAGATATTCCATTTTATCATCTAACTCAGATGGTGTGTCCTCTTCTTTATTCATGCTATTGGATACACTTTCTACAGAGATTTTACTTAACAAACCATGTTTTTTTTTTGTGGCAGTATTTCAAATTGGCATTTTTTAATGTTTTTTCTTTACTTAATTTTGCAATTGACCTCCCACATATCATTATGTTGATATACGTATTCCAGTTGAATTCCTTCATGAGTGTTATTTTTCTTTGAGTCTTTTGATTTTGTTGAACATCTTTATAGTCATTACCTGTCTGGTATATCATCTAATTCAATCTCACCAGAGGTCATTATTGTGGGATTAATAATTTTTGGTGGAATTATGTTGTATTGATTTTTGTGGGTTTTGGGTTATTGCGCAGAGATTTTTGTATCCTGACTCTTTCCAATGCTTGGGTTTTCTAGATATCTTTTGTAATCTTAGATGTGCAAATCAGAAGTTACATGTTAAGGGCAAGAGTTCAAGACAGTATCTTTGGCTTCTTTATCTCTGTCAGAGTAATTGCCACAGTGATCCAAGCTTTTGGATATGCCAATAATGAATTAACAGTGATTCAATAATTGCTGGTATGAAGTCTGCTAGGGTTTTGGTTGCTTAGAAATAGGAACAGTATAGGGTGAATTACTGTGAGGACTAGAATTAACTTAGAAAAAAATACAAGTGGCACAAGTATCAGAGAGAGAAAAGTTATAATGCTGTTTGGTTTTTTACATATGTTAGAGGTTGTTGAAGCTGCAGAAGTTTGCAGAATGTAGAATATGTAAGAGGGAGTGAGGGCAAAAGATTGTATAAACAACGTTGGAAAAAAGAGAGAGAGATCTTATTAATTGAGAAACTGAAATTACTGGGCTCCAATGAATTCCATTTTAGTTTATGCCAGAGTATATGAGCCTACTTCCAAAGAAGAAAGAAGCAAAAAAGTAAGAAAGGAACTGTAACTTAAGATATATCAAAGTTAACAATGTTAACCCCAACACACAACTTGTTTAAGACTGGCAACATAAATTAAACACACAAAATATCTAAGAAATCAGTAACTTTGTCATAATGGGCTGGCTTTTTTCCCTCTCTCTGTAGTATTCTTTTATTTAGCCACCTGCCCTGATACAGAAGATGCAATTAGCACCTTCAGGACAAGTCTATGTTCCCATCTTTGGGATATGTATTGCCCAGTGTAAAACAGCCCAGTTATCTTTTGGGGTGACTTTAGATCTTTCCTATATATTTAGTGAGAAACTGATTCCCTTTTGGGTACACTGTGGATTATAATTAGCTGGTGATCTCTTTTGATCAGCTGTGCTGGATGCTGTGTGTGGGATGAGGTCTTGATCCCTAGATGTCCTCAGATCTCTTTGGTGAGCAGATGTTATGGAAAGCTTTCTGAAGTTGTTCTAGAGCTTCTCATCTCATCCTTGATGTCCTCTCCTACAGAATTTTTTTTCTTTAATCTTAAGGTCTGTGTTAGTAGAAGGATCCCTTCTCATGGGATGTTCCCTTGCTGGCTCAGGCAAGACTGGGATATTAGACACACTTTCTAGAGGCTTCTGACTTGAGCCCTACATAACTGACTTTATAATTGCTGTAAGCTACGAGCTTTCTCCTGTGTCTCTGCAGGGGCCTCACCTGGGTTAATAACTCCTTACACAGATTTTTGGTAGAAGAGTGTATTGTGTGTTATCTTGCCTCATTTTTTCCTTAGGTTTCTTTGGTGAGGTTTCTATTCCACCATCTTATCCATAAGTTCCCAACCAACATTTTACCATTCTATCTATGTTTTTGTTTTATACACCAGTTTTATTATGTAGGTTCAGATCATTCATTCGTAAGTACATGTTTTGATGAATTATTTTTGAGTTTACAAAAGAATATTTACATTACACATGATATTAATTTTTTTCTTTTATAACTGTGGTCAATATGTATTACTTCATGTTGTGGTGTAATTATTTCAGATATATCATGTCATAATCTAAATATACAGCAAAGTTTTTACTGTTATAAAAATTATTGGGGGCTTTAATATATGAAGATACTGTAAATTGTTCTTATTCCCCATGGGCTATCCTCTTCTATCCCCTCTCTTATGCTCAATGGAGGTATTGGTAATCACTATGGGCCATGATGGCACTGATTGGTTCCTGTATGGAGAACAATGCCTGAGAGTATGCCTTTCGACCCTATGGTTCTTACATAATTTCTGACCCCTCTTCCATAATGTTCCCTAAACCTTCCAAGGCATGTAAGAAGTCTCCTTTACTGTTTACCTCTCATTAGCCTCAGACCTTTTGCTTTGATGAGTTTTGAGCCTCCACAGTGTCTACTTCCATCTCCATGAAGAAGGTTCTCTGACTAGTATGCAGAGCAGTACTCAAATTTAAACTGCCACATTTTCTATCATGTTTCTTAGGCCCTAGCATGTTTATGTGTCTTGTGTCTCCATGTTATTTGCTGCTATATGTAGACAAAATGTTCTCTAACTAAGAAAGCAGCATTAAGCAAAGGAGATAAAGACATACACTTAAAAGGTGTTTTTGATAATAGTGAGCTATTAAAGTTGCTCATTATTATTGTGTTGGAATTCTTGTCTGACTTCATGTTTACTAGAATATGTGTACAAATTCAAACACCTGTGTTTGATGCATATTTGTATATTTCTGCAATGTTGCCTTCTTGAGTTATTCTTTTAATGAATTTAAAGCAGTCTTCTTCATCTCTTTTAATTAGTTTTGGGTTTTTTTGTCAATTTTTTTATCTTTCTCTAATTTTTTCTCTAATTTTTTATTTTAATTTTTATTAGTATGTATATGCATATATATATATGGTGTGTATACAGCCATGATGGTACCATCATTAGAATTCTTCCTGTAATCCCCCATGAAGATTGTGGGTATTGCATTTTGAGGGTGGCCATCAGTACTGAGGGAAAGGCATTGCTTCTTTGCATAATAACCCAACTTATTGCTCTAACAATCTTTCTGCTCCCTCTTCCATGAATTTCCCTGAGCCATGATTTTTTTTTTTTTTTAGGTATATTTCAGTGACAAGGTCTTGGTAGTCTCTGTGTCTCCGGATATCCCATATAGTAGTTGAGTGTTCTCTGTGTCTATCTCCTTCTCCCTTGTGCTGACAGCATGTTCACTGAGAAAGCAGTTATTGCTCATTACCCCATATACTCTATGGCTTCAAATTGTGCTCTGGCTCTATGGCTGATTATCTCCTCAGGTTCTGTGTCCATCTGAAAAAGAGAATCAGGTTCTCCAGTGGAGAGTGAGGTCAGTGCAAGATACATGGATACTCACTATTATTTTAGAAAGAATTTAATAGGTGTAGGCCCTCTGGTAGCACACTGTTGGTGGAAGCTTGATATTGGAGAGCAGGCTCATTTTTGGATTTGGTTCTGACTTGTTTCTCCATTCTAGGTATGAGTTCCATTCCACTGACTGAGTGGATCCATTAGCCAAGAGCAGTTGGTAACCCACCATGGCTTGTGCCACTATTGCACTTGTTTGAGAACCATGTCAAGTTGATTGTTGCTGAGTAGCTTAGACCATGAGTTGCTTAGACAGATGTTGGTCATTTTCCCCCAGTCACTCATGTAATACCTCTGGCACTTAACAAGCTAACTGTCTGGGGATTGACTTCCAGTTTCCAACCAGGTCCCTGCAGCATATGGTGTCTTTGACAGTAGGGTCTTACCATTAACCTTTGGTAGGTCATCAAGTATTCTAACAGGATTCTGTCTTCTTTTGGGACACATTGGAGTTCTCTCTTATCAATAGCTCATTGTGCATGTTATCCACATGCTGGACTAGGAGGTACAGGTCAGTGCCAAGGGAGAAGAAGGAAGAAAAATATAGGTAATATAAAGAGATAAGAGAGAGAGAAAAAAAAGGGAGAAGATTAAGGACAGTATTTATCATACCCTCTCCAGGCCCCTGTGAATCATGTATCCTCTCTAAGCACCTCATGAAGTTTCAACTCTTTAGTATGTCTTTCAAGATGTAGGATTTTATGCATTTCCATTTGGGTCCAGTTTTTTGTCCCCCCCACACACACTCCACCCTTAACTTCCCCTCTTCCCCTCATGTGATGATTATCTTTATGTGATTAGAGAGTTCACTGAGAATGATCTGTTCCAAGTTTGACATTTTTCTTCAAATTTCATTGTATCATTTTTACTTACTGCTGTGTAGAATTACATTGCATAGATATACTACATCTTAGTTATCGATTCATCTAATGATGGACATCTGGTTTGATTCCAGCTCTTAGCTATTATGAGTTGAGTGGCTATAAACATGTTGAGCAAATATGTATGAGCTTTTAGGGTAAATGCCCATTAAGGGAATAACTGGGTCTGTTGGTAACTCTATAGGCATCATTTTTAGGAGTCTCCATATTGCTTTCCCTAGTAGTTTTACCAGCTTACATTCCCACCAACAGTGAATGAGGGTTAGTATTTCTCCATAACCTCACCAACATTTGTTGTCATTAGATTTTTTAATGTTTTCTATCCTTACTGGGGTAAGGTGGAATCTCAAAGATGTTTTAATTTGCATTTCCCTAATGATTAGGGATGTTGAACATTTCTGTAACTGTGTGTTTGCCATTTGTATTTCTTCCTCTGAGAACTCCCTGTGCAGTTCTCTGCCCCATTTTGTGAATGGGTTGTTTGACTTTTTATTGTTTAGGCTTTTAAATTCTTTGTGGATTCTAGAAATTAGGCATCTATCTGATGTGTATTCAGCAAAAATTTTCTCTCATTCTGTGGGTAACCAATTGGCTCTGCTTATTGTATGTTTGTCTGTGAAAAAGATTTTCAGTTTTCTGAGATCCCAATGGTTGAGTGACTGTTTAATTTCCTGAGCTACTGGGGTTTTGTTCAGGAAGTCTTTTCCCACTCCTATAACATGGAAAGTTCCTCCTATATTTTCTTCCAGTTGTATCAGTGTTTCTGGTCTTATATTGTTGTTTTTGATCCATTTGAATGTGATTTTTGTGCATGGTGAAATGTGTGTATTGAGTTTTGTTTTCTGCATATGGTTATGTTGTTTGTCCAGCAACATTTGTTAAAGACACTGTCATTTTTCTAGTCTACATTGTTAGGGCCTTTGCCAAATATCAAGTAGCTGTAGTTACTTGACCCAAAGTCTGGGTCCTTGATTCTGTTCCATTGATCTATGTTCCTGTTTTTATGCCAGTACGATGTTGTTTTTATTACTATGGCTTTGTAGTATAGCTTTAGATGAAGAATGGTGATGACTTCCAAGGTGTTTCTTTTGCTGAGGATATGCTTGGATATCTGAGGCATTATACCATTCCACATGAATTTTGAGATCATTTTTTTTTCTAGCTCTTTGGAGAAAGATGTTGGGATTTTTATTGGTATTACATTAAATCTGTATATTGCTTTGGTAAGATTGCCATTTTCACAATGTTCACTCTGCCTATCCAGAAGCATGGGAAATCTTTTCATTTTCTCAAATCCTCCTCATTTTTTTTCTTGAGTGTTTTCATTGTAAAGATCTTTCACCTCCTTGGTTAATGTTATTCCTAGGTATTTTAATTAATTAATTTTTTGATGCTATTGAAAATGGGACAATGTCACTTATTTTGAAGTGGAGTTTCCCAAGTCATTTTTATATAGAATCGTATCATCTGCAAATAGGGCTAATTTAACTTCTTCTTTTCCAATTTGTATCCCTTTTCTTTCATTCTCCTGTCTTATTGCTAGAGCTAGTACCTCTAGTACTATATTGAAGAGCAGAGGTTAGAGTAGACACCCCTTTCTTGTTCCTGATCTCAATGGGAATTCCTTCAGTCTCTCTGCATTAAGTATTATTTTAGCTTTGGTATTTTTATATATAGCCTTTATTATGTTGAGATATAGACCATCCAAGCACATTCTCTCCAATGTTTTGATGATGAAATGATGTTGTATTTTGTCAAAGGCTTTTTCTGCATCTATCAAAATGATCATGTGGTTTTTCTGTTTAAGCTTATTTATGTGGTGTATTACATTGACATATTTCTGTATATTGAATCATCCCTGTTTTCCTGGGATTAAGCCTACTTGGTACAGGTAGATAATGCTTTTGATATGCTGTTGAATTCTGTTTGTGAGGATTTTGTTTGGGATCTTGCATCTAAGTTTATCAGGGAAATAGGCCTGTAGTATTCTTTTCTTGTGACCTCTCTGCCTGGTTTTGGTATTAGGGTGATACTAGCATCATAACCGGAGTTTTGGAGCTTTCCCTGTTGTCTGATGTGTTGCACAATTTGAGAAAATTTGGTTTTAATTCTTTCATAAATGTTTGATAGAATTCAGCTGAGAAGCCTTATGGTTCTGGAATCTTCTTTTTAGGGGAGGTTTTTGATTACCCTTTCAACATCAGTGGTTGTGTTTCTTTAGGAGATTAATTCACTCTGAGTTTACCTTTCATAAATGTTATGTGTCCAGAAATTCATCCATTTCTTCCATTTTATCCAATTTTTTGGAGTAAATGTTTTAGAAGCAAATCCTGATGATTGTCCCAGTTTCACTTATGTCAGTTGTGAGCTCTACTTTTTCATTTCTAATTTTGTTAATTTGAAGCACCACTTTTTTTTTTTTTTTTTGCTTCATCAAATTGTACAGGGGTTTATTAATTTTGTCTATTTTTTCAAGGAACCAGCTCTTTGTTTCATCAATTTTCTTAATTGTTTTCTTAGTTTCCATATCATTAATTTCTGCTCTGATCTTAATTTTTTTTTTCCTCTCTGGAGCTTTTGGATTGGATTCTTTATATCTTCATTGAGCTTAGCCAGCTGGTTATTGAGGTCCTTTTTTGATTGTTATCCTTCAGATCATTTAACTGTCTTAGGAACCCTTCCTGATTATTTTCTAATAGGTCTAATCTAATAAGCATACCATTCATACAATTATTGGTCCTTTTTTGAGTTTCTGCAAGTTCTGCTATTTGCTTGGCCAGGGTTGAATAGTTTGTTTCTTCTTTTTGGGATTCTTAAATAATTGGCTCTTCCATGTTTTGATTTGGGACATGCATTGTGGAACTGGGCAATCTAGCTAGATTTACTGGCATCTGATTTTCCATGCTATTCCATTTTTGCTGTGGTCTGCCCATTACAATGTTTCAGAAAGCTAGGGTGTGGGATGCTAGCCTCTGGCCAGGGGTGGGGAGCAGCAGGGAATGTGACAGTAATCACCCATGGAGTTAACAAAGGCTAAGGTGGAAACACTAGACTAGGTCCCTGTTTGGGGGTGTAAGGAGACAGTGGGAAGTGTGATGACTATTGTGTGCAGGGCTCAGAAAGGCTGGGTGGAAACAGGGTCTGGAACAATGATCTTGTGCATGGGGGTCAGGGTGGGAATGATGATTGCATGCTAGGTGCCTGCAAGCCTGAGCATGAACAGCAATCATGTGCACGAGGGTCTGCAAGGCTGGGTGGGAATGACAATAACTGGCACAGGGGTCATCAAGGCTGGGCCCAAACAGCAATCATGCACACAGGGGTTAGGAATGCTAGGCGGGAATGGCCATTGAGATGATGAATGCATGTGGCTGTCAGCAAGGCTGGGCAGGAACAGTGACCGGGATGGCCTTCATGCCCATGGAGCTCTGCTTAATAGTGGAAAAGCCTAGGGTGGAGGACCTAGCCTGCCAGCTTGGGTCCACTTGGTCTGCAGTTAGTACAGGAGGGACCTTCTACTGGGACTGTGGCTAGGATGGCTGCTTGAGGGGGTTGGGGGGCTGTTGGGATACCTGAGAGCGTGGGAATCAGTGGGTTCCCTATTTTGTTCCTTCAAATCCTCCCAGTTGAAGCCTAACAGAATCAACAAAGCCCTAACCAAAAATGACACCCCCCAGCCATAAGGGTCATGCTTTTTCTTCCCCTTGAGGTGAGGCGAGGTTAGGCAGACACTATCTTAACCAGAAGTCTTCCTTGTCACAAATGTGTATACACATCTGCTTGTTCCCTTTTATATTTACTGGAATATCTTTTTCCATCCATTCGCCTTTAGGTGACTGTCTTTGATGATCCAGGCTGTTAACCCATGTCTTTTGATTGGGAAGATGAGTGTCTTTAATATTTATAATTATTGTTGAAAGTTGTTAATTATTTGCTGTTGTGTTGAACATATAGTGCAGTTTGAGTTTTGGTTGATATTCATATACTTTAACAACTATTCAAGTTTTGATTATTTATTATTTTTTAGTCCTGTAGTCTCTTGAGTATATTTATTTTTGTATTCAGTGCAAAGGATTCCATGTAGCATTCTCTGTAGGACTGGATTCGTACTTGTTTATTCATATAGCCAGAGTTTATGGTGAAAAGATATTTAGGAGAGTCGGGGGACAAGTCCAAGTCGCTCTCCTCCTCAGCCTCACCCTCGCCACCGCTGCTCCATGTCGGGCGCCCCGGCTCTACAACCTCCATCGCCAAACTGCCTGGGTGAAGAGTGGAACCAGCGGCGGCCGAGCCAGAATCCCCCGGCCCGCAGCGATGCAGATGCACGCCCAGCACTGGCCTGGGCTGCACCACCAGAAATCTGAATTTCTATGACAGCCTCTTTTTAATTTTTACTCACATAATGGAATGACTTCCACCCTTGATATTCAGTTTGTGGATTTTGTTCTTTTTTTTTTTTTAACTTTTTAAAACGATTTATTTATTTATTTATTTATTTATTTATTTATTTATTTTGGCAAAGAGAGAGAATGGGGACTCCAGGGCCTCCAGCCACTTCAACCAAACTCAAGACACATGCACCTTCTTATGCATCTGGCTGACGTGGGTATTGGGGAACCAAACCTGGGTCCCTAGGCTCCATAGGCAAGTGCCTTAACCCCTAAGCAATCTCTTTAGCCCCAAAGAGGATATTTTTTAAAGGAACTGAGCTAATTCTTTTTTTTTTTTTAATTAGTTTTGTACTCAGTGAATACAGTCAATTTGGTACCATTATTATGGTCATCCATTACCTAACCCCTCCCCTTCGCCCCTCCTTGTTGAAGTATATGGGTCATGCATTCTGGAGTTAGCCCACAGTTATGGGTAGGATAAATGTCTCTGCATATCATGACCCAACATGTGGCTCTGACATTCTTTCTGCCCCTTCTTCTGCAAAATTTCCCTGAGCCATGTTGGGTTCATTTTTGGTCTGCTTCAGTGCTGAGGTGTGGGAGCCTCTGGGTCTCTGACTCTCTGATTTGGTAGGAGTTGATTTTCCTTCCCCCTTGTGCTGGTACCTGATTCACCAAGAAAACAGCAGCCTTGCTTGTTTCACCAATTGTTCTTATTTTCATCCGGGGCCCTTTTGAGGTATGATGGGGTGGCTCTCTCCCTAGGATCTACATCTATCTGAAAAAGGGAAGCACATTCTCCAACGGAGAGGGAGTTAGCACCAGACAAATGAGATAACCCTTACTTTTTTATAGAGAATTTAATAGGTGTAGGCCCTCTTATAGCCCACGATTGGTAGTTGCTTGATAGTGGAGAGTGGTCTTATGTTTGGATATGGTCCTGACTTGTTTCCCAGCTCCAGCTATGAGTCCATTCCACTGAGAAGATCAGTTAGCCGAATCAAGAGCAGTTGGTTTCCCACTATGGCTGTATGCCACTATTGCACTTATGTGAGCATCACAACAGGTTATTTGCTGCTAAGTAGGTGAAACCATGAGTTGCTTGGACAGATATTGGTCATTTACCCCATTGGCCCATGTAGCACCTTCTGGCACTAGAGGATTTTTGTTCATGATGAATATTTCTTGGAGACAACAGTTAATTGGTTCTTATTTTGTAATCCAGTCAACTAGTCTGGGGTATCTTATTGATTAGTTAAGTTTATTTATATCTAGGGCCATTATTGAGAGACACCAATTAATTCTTAGAGTTTTATTGGCACTTTTCTGGTTGGTTAGTTTACCATTTATTATTTTGATTCTTCTATATTACCATTAAGAGTTTACTGACTTACTTGGTTGGACATCTTGTTAACTGTTTGCTCTTGTAAAATTTATTCTTCTTTATGCTTCTTTGATTGAGACTATCTTTATTCTCATGTATATAGTATTCCTTTAATTATATTTTGCAGTTCTGGCTTAGTGATTCTGATTTATCTTGATTTGTTTGACAATTAAAAAAAATCTTTCTTCAATATAGTAACCTTGGTTCACAGTTATTTACTTTCATGTCATGAAATATGCCATTCATTGTTTTCCTTGCCAGTGTTAAGTACACCCTCCTGCTGCTGTGGTCTACCTGATATTGGCCAGGAGCTGATGTCTAGCCTCTGCTTATGCCACATTTTCCCCTGCCATATCCTTGAGTCTGTAAGTCAAAATAAGCCATTTCTTCCTATAAACTACTTTTGTTCAGGTGCTTTGTGCCAGCAAGGTGAAGCTGATTACGACAATAATTTGATGCCAGAGAGGTTGGTCCTATGGACATGAATCTGATCATTTGGATTTGGTCTTTTGGAACTTTTGTACTGGATGAATGTGGCAGGACTTGGTACTTGTGACTGCAGGATCCTTGCAGAATGGTAAGCCAAATTTTATGGGCTATTCTGGTGAGAGTTTGAAAATGCTTAATTTAGAGAGAATTGTGTTGGCTTATGAACTTTCAAATGGGAAGGAACTTGCCTAATGGTGTAAAGCCTGCCTGTGCCCAGTTAATTTAAGCAAGCCCCACTAGACCATTAGCCACCATTGGGCATGTGATCTGGGGACACTTAGGAGGATGGGAGAACATACAATGCCTGTAGACTGTAAAGCCAAGTGTGGTTGACAGAAGCTCCTGACACAAGTAATGGAATACACTAAAGTGAGGACACCTCTGGTAACATTCTGAGGAAGGAAAGTATATAGAATAGCTTGGCACCATGAGATAACACTTGGCCTGGGTGGTAAGCATACCTAAATTATAATTTATAATTATATTAATTTATAATTATATAAATATATAATATAATTATAATTTATAATTTATATATATATAATTTATAATTATAATTATAATTATAACATTCCTACCTACCCTTTAGCAACCACAGTACATTAGGATTAGAAGCAGTAACCACACATTCTGTACGGAAAGATGATCTGCCTTTGTACTTTATGAACCCTAGCTGTAAGTATTCATCATAGCCTCTCCAGTGCCTTGTGGCTCAGGGGTTCCCTCCAAGGGCCTGGTGAAGGTTCAACATTTGGTATGCCTTTTAGGATGTAGAATTTTATGGTACCATTGCCATTTGGGTCTAGATTTATGTCCCCCACCTCCTTCCTTGCCCTCCCCTTCCTCCCCACCCACCTTATTGTCTAGTCCTCGAGATGCTTGCTGGGTATGTCGGCACCTTGGGTAGATTCAGGTTAGGTGCTATAGATGAGTGAGACTATGCAGCGATTATCTTTCTGTGATTGGGTAAGTTCACTAAGAATGATCTGTTCCAGGTTCAACCATTTTTCTTCAAATTTCATTGTGTCATTTTTTTCTTACTGCTATGTAGAATTCCATGATGTAGATATACCACAACTCAGTTATCCATTCTTCTAGTGATGGACATCTGGGTTGATTCCAGCTTTTAGCTATTATGAACTGAGTTGCTATAAATATGGTTGAGCAAATCTCTCTGTAGTGAGGTTTAAAGGTTTTAGGGTACATGCCCAGTAAGGGAATAATCCATATCTGTCAGCTATTCTGTCACTACTCCTGTACACTTTTGAACCTTCTCTTTCTCTTTTGGAGTAGAGTATATTCTTTCCCTGCTTTACTTGGTCACAAGGAGGCATCTTTCAGTGTGCTATCTATCTGAATAATTTCTTTGTTCATAGAAGCTCCCTGGCACCACATTATGAAACATAGAAGGGCTTCTTATTTTCCACAACAGTTCAAAGATTACCTCTTCCACGTCTTCTCTACACCAGATTGTGGATCTCCACACATTCCCTCAAGTTATTAAGACTTTATGGGCAAGTGCCTTAGCAACTGAACAATCTTTCCATCTCTGTAGCTGGCAGTTTTATTCAATATAATTTATTTTTCTGTTGTTTGATATATACTTTGTAATATAAATGGTCTTGTATTTATAATTTGACCAAATATAGTGACCATATTGTTTATTATTTACTCTGAATTGCATATGTGTGTATATATATATATATATTATAATGTGTGTGTACCTTCCTATATAAGTATGATCCATGTTATTAACATTTAATACTCATGTAACATTTAAACTTTCATGCTATTTATAAAGTTATAGAGTAATTATAGGATTCTTGGCTAAAATTTTGAGCAGTCTTATTCCTATATGAAAAATATAAAATTCCTAATAATAATATGCATTGTTTGCATAACACTTGATTAATGGAATATGTTAAAATGTTCTGTAGAATGAAGTAGACATCACCAGTAATGCAGCTGCAGGTCGCAGAGTTCAAATCATTTGCGTGGAGTAAGTCAGAGTCAGGTTGTGGCGCAGATCTCAAGTCCCTCTAAGCCCATGCTCCTCAGTCCATGCCAGCTAAATCTTGCTTGGACTCTTATGTTGGAAACACATATCTCCCTTTATGATCAGGGTATGTCTTTATACGTTAGAAGGGAAAATAAAACAAAGGACCACATAATTATCTAAGAATAATTATCTGCTTCCTTCCTTTGGACATACATAACTGGTGAAGGATACACATTTAGTGTGACACAGAAAATTTGCCTTGATACAGATACAAAATCCTGACAGGGTGTCTATGAAAAATTCATGTGTACAGTGAGCAAATAAGTTGTTGGATGACATTCCCAAGTCTGGGGTAGTTTGAGCAATACCCAAAGCAGCAAACATTGAGAAGTAATTGAAATAGTTTTATTGTTTTATAGAGGAAGAATATGTGGGGAAGAGGAGATGAGTGTGAGACAAGTGATTTTGGGCTGTTTGAGGGCTGCACAGGGAGCGCTCACTGTTCAAGAATAACTTTATGCTATTAAATTACCAGGAAGAGGATATTCAGTATATCATGTTCTTTCCTTTCTTTTATGTGGCCTTTGTAATTACAGGTATATTTATAATTCCATACTGGCCTACAAAGTTACTGAAATGGAGCAGGATGAGATAAAGAAGGAATTCCTCAGGATGAGATAAAGAAAGAATGATGTTGAGTGGCTGGAAATGCTGTCCTCACCCCTTGGAGTTTAGTGTCCTCACTTCCTTTGAAGTTTATTGCAGGTTCAACTATCACATATCATATGCTCCATTATATTCTTTGTTTGACAAACTGCTACATTTTTGTAAATCTTTTGTAACCTGGTTGCTCTATTGTAACTCATACTTGCTTATACTACTAAGTTCCTAATAAACTTGAGGTCAGGGATGGTGTCAGTACATAGAAATCCAGGCATCAGTCCACTGGCATAAATACACTTCCTCTCCTTCACCTGACTTGGCTGCTGGTCTCTTGACACCCAGATATTCCCATAATATTTCTGGAAGGCCAAGTGAGAATTTGCTGCTGTACCACAGTTGGTCATTGGGGCTGATGCTTCTGGGCCCTGAAGTCTGCCTATGGCCCCTGGAACAGAGAAGTGCGCACCCCCAAATAGTTACCAGGGACTCCTTCCAGGAGGCCAAAAGAGGACTGCAAGGCTCTAGACTGGAGCTCCCACCAGGTGAAGTGAGATGAAGGACCAGTGTGGATGTCCAGACTAGGTAAACACCTGGGGTAGACTGACAGGAGTCAGTGTTAACTGATCCCCTGCAGGAGGCTGCATTGATGAGATTCCAAGGTG
This sequence comes from Jaculus jaculus, assembly GCF_020740685.1. Taxonomy (NCBI): domain Eukaryota; kingdom Metazoa; phylum Chordata; class Mammalia; order Rodentia; family Dipodidae; genus Jaculus; species Jaculus jaculus. The sequence continues at coordinate 27,325,934 of NC_059115.1, forward strand.
GCACTGGCCTTTGAGCAGGTAGGAAAAGGGGACTGCAATTCAACCTTGAAGAGATTCCAAAGTCATACTGGCCCCTGATTTGGTGGGAAAGAGGGGCCATAGTTAAGCCTTAAAGGATTTCCAATGTGAAACTGAGACTGGCCCCATTTAGATAAAACAGGAATTAATGGGAATAACTAAGAAACAATTATTTTAAACTCTGAATGATTGTGCATGAATGTGAGATTGAACATTAACCTGAATTTCAAATACTAATGACCAGTGTCACTCTGTGAGAAATGCAGATTCTGGCTGTGGCAGTTCATGTCTGCAGCAGTACAAACAAACTGTGCAGCAAACAGCATTCATAGTCAGTGCTAAAAAGAGTCCATGTAGGACTCTGTGTTTCAGGATATGGTGTGGGAAGCACAAGCACATCAGGGCTATGACCCATGCTAGATGGCAAACCACAGCAGGATGGTGGCAGAGAAACCTCATGTCACAGTCAGACACACAGGCTGGGAACCTGTGACTTACTAGACAGAACAAACTACAGAATGTAACATAGAAAAGAAATTACAGATCTGAGGGTGTGGTGGTGCATGCTTTTAATCCCAGTACTTGGAAGGCAGAGGTAGAAGGATCATTGTGAGTTCGAGGCCACCCTGATAGTTAGTACATAGTGAATTCCAGGTCAGCCTGAGCTAGAGTGAGACCCTACCTCAGAAAAAACAAATATATATATATATATATATATATATATATATATATATATATATATATATATATATATATATATAATTAAACATCATTTTTTTAATGAAAAGTGTCATTGACAGTAGACATTATCACCTTAGTATGGTGCCAGGAGCCACAACTGCTCTTTGACCTTGGGAGCTAAGGGTGACCTCTAATCTCCTAATCTCTTGACACTAAGGCATTGTTTAGTATACAGCCTAGGTGGAGTAAGCACCTGATTCTAAGGGATTAACATACAACCCTGGTGAAGCTGACCTTAGGCACATAGGCTTTGTTGAAAAAGTTCTATCTTCTGTATATAAGTTTATGTTTGCCTGAATAAACCCAAGCCTTGATCAGAACTTGTCTTGGCTCCATTCCTGTAGCTCTTGTCTCAGATTCATTCCCACTCCCTCCTTTGAGGCCCGTTTCGACCTTCATCCTGCAGGCTGGTACAGTATGGAAACTTGTTTTTAGTTTTATTCTTACATAAACTGTTCTCTAACAGTTTTAAGCCAAGTCTATTTGTATTACCTATTGTCATAGTCAGTTCCATATTGCTAGGATGAACATCCAAACAAACACAATTTGTAGGAGGAAGCTTGAAAGTTTATATTGAGCTTATAGATACTGGGGATATTCTATCAGTGACAGAAGCTGGCTCCCTTTCACAGATCCAAGCAAAGAGGAAAAACTACCAGCAGCCAGTGTACACCAAGAAACCACAAACAGGGACCCCACCAGAACTCAAACTCAAACTCACACCTTTTAGGCTAGAATCAGATCTGCCCAAATGACACACCCCCTCCAGTAGGCTGCTGAAGACTTAAGCTGGAAGTTTAACCTTAATAAAAAGTACCTGAGGCTTTGGAGGACATAAATTCAAAACCACAATTATATTGGTCTTCATAACAACATAATGGTCAGATGGAGGCAGAAGACAGACACCAGTAAAATCTGCAGGCACTTGATCACAATGCTATCATTCAGGCAACAGGGTGTAAACCTGTTTCTAATTGAAATTTTTAAATTTTTCCCACTATATCATATTTTTCTACTTGGTAAATCTCACAGGTTTTGACTTTGTGGCCTGACAGGATAAATTTTTTTAAAATATCCAAACTGGGCGTGGTGGCACACGCCTTTCAAGACCACCCTGAGACAACATAGTACGTTCCAGGTCAGTCTGGGCTAGAGTGAGACCTTACCTCAAAAAACCAAAAAAACAAAACAAAACAAAAAATCCAACCAGTGGGAGTTTATCTGCCATGTGAAGAAAATATTAAGAGGAACATTATATAGGATTCACCCTCAGTTCACCAATTCACATCTTGGGGCCAGATATGTTCTCATGCCTATTAAGCCCACTCCCTCTTTAAGGGCCTGAGGTTGAAGCGAGTAACTTTGTTTGACCCATTTTTCCACGGCACTGTGATGGGATATTAAAGCAGCAACAAACTACTCAAGGAGGTATCATGTTCAAAAAGAAGAGCTTGGAAAATGAACCTACTTTCTAGCAAAAACACAATTTTGAGCAAACACTGAAGTATATCACTGGCACATGAAAACTTTCTTCTCTTAGTCTGCAGAACAAAATTGTCATCATTAATGAATTAATTGTCACATCACAGTGCAAATAAACTCACAGTAAACATGAAGGAACCTGGTTGTCCTGTGGTTCTTCAAATTATGACCTGCAAAATTTTGCATGAAAGCTCAAACTTCTCTCAGATAAAATGATATTTGGGGTTTCATTCTAGCCCAGGCTGACCTGCAATTCACTATATAGTCTCAGGGTAGCCTCAAACTCATGGTGCTTCTCCTACCTTTGCTTATAAAGGTTTTTTCTAAGAAGTACATTTCACGTGCTCTGGAGACATCTTTACCTATGTCTAAGAAAATCAAGATCAATCCCTGTTTCCAAAGAGAATGTTGTCTAACTTTGACCACTGTCTCTCATTGTCTAAATGATTTTGGGATGCCACAGTGTTTTTTGAGGATGGCTAAATGGGTAAGATGGGTAAGAATTTGAGTGCTGTGTTTCCTCTGTTACAATTACTCAGCCATTATATTGGGTAGCTGGTTAAATATTAGCAGGCTTGTTTGGGGTGGGGGAGATCATTGAAGAAGTATCCCTCTCTCATAATCAGCACCTTTCAAAATTATGAACTGAAACTGCAGGACTGATTCTGGTGAAGTGGTTCCACACTTAAGAGAGATATGACATTCTAAACTATTACAGTTTCTTTCTCATTGCTGGGACAAACACCTGACCACAATCAGTTTATGGGTGGAAAGAGTTTATTATAGGTTTACAAAATCCAGGGGAAGCATCATCATGGCAGAATAAGCTGGCTCACTTCCATAGATCCACAACAGCCAGGAAACATGAAGAACCAGAGCTTAAACTGGCTCTTTACACACAATAGGACTGGACTTCAAGATCCACCCCAGATCACCCTTCAGCAGGCTGAGGAAGTAAAACTTTTAACCTTAATCACAAATTCACGAGGCCCTGTGGGACATACATTTACATTCAAACCAACACTAAAGGTGAGAAATAATATGGTCTGGGCAAAATGAAAGCTTGAAGTGGACAGACACACACACACACACACACACACACACACACACACACACACACTGGCAAGCATGGGAGCCCAAATCAAAATGGGTCCCCAAGTTAGAGAGATCACACATGTAGCAAAGCATCCACGAACAAAATACATATAGAAAGCAAGCCCAGGCAAATCAGCCTGGCTGCGAATGGGAAGAGGTTACTAACAGTGGTCAGAAAGCAAAAACTAAAAGAGTAAAGAGAGCCAAAAGAAAGTTTTGCACACAGGATTAGGCAAGAAAGCCCCTAGAACAAGGCACAATTGAAATTAGTCAGAGAGACATCCCAGCAGGAAAAAAAAAAAAAAAAAAATCCTCCTCCTTCCCAACCAGGCTAGGAATGGGGACAGCTTACTAAAGCAAGGACCAGGAGAGTCAACACCAGGAGAATGAAAAGGGACCAAGAGATTTACATATGAGGTTATTGTGGTGGTTTGATTCAGGTGTCCCCCATAAACTTAGGTGTTCTGAATGCTAGGTTCCCAGCTGATGGATATTTGGGAATTAATGCCTCCTGGAGGGAGTGTATTGTTGGGGGCGGGCTTATGGGCTTTATAGCCAGTTTCCCCATGCCAGTGTTTGGCACACCCTCCTGTTGCTGTGTCCACCTTATGTTGGCCAGGGGGTGATGTCCACCCTCTGCTCATGCCATCATTTTCCCCTGCCATCGTGGAGCTTCCCCTCGAGCCTGTAAGACAAAATAAATCTCTTTTTCCCAGAAGCTACTCTTGGTTGGGTGATTTCTACCAGCAATGTGAACCAGACTGCAACAGTAAAGTGGTACCGAGGAGTGGGGTTGCTGCTAGACACCTGTCTATGTGGCTTCAGCCTTTTGTAGCTGAATTTCAAGAGGAATGTGGAAGGAGTTGAAACCTTGGCCTAAGAGATGCCTTGCAGTGCTGTAAGTACAGCTGATGGACTATTCTGGTCTGAGCTGCAAGACCTGAAGGCAGTAAGAACTATGGACTGTGAGGTTTGGTTTATGAGGGTGAGAAAGAGCTTTGCTTGGACTGGGCTAGCAGTTTGTGTGAGAAGCTTGCTCTTATGCCCATGTCCTGAGAAGTTGTGTAGGGTTGCTTTGCGTAGAAATGAACTGGTGTGAGCAGTGGGAGATGGCACAGAAAGAAAAATCTTTGGGTGAACTGTTGCCCATTCAGCTGCAACTGAGAGATTACAACCTTTGAGACTGGGCTAGCTGACCTGCGCAGGGGCAACAAGAAGAATGTAGACTCTTTAGAAGGGGCCTGAGTGCTCAAGGAGTCCTGTTCTTCAAAGTCAGCTTTATTCCCCCCTGGATTAACAAATTGGCACCCTACCTGATATCATGGAGTATAAGAAATGCTGGAAAGAGGGTCATTGAGTTTGCAACACAGTCTTGTGTTTTGGAAATGGCCATGGGCAGTGTGAAGCAGATTTGCTGGTTGCCTGCATAGAGACCCCATGGGGCCATGAGGATGAACCGTGGGTTGCAGTGGAGACCCAGTGGAGATGCTGGGGCCATGAGCTGGCTGCCGAGGAGCTGCCAGCCCCAATGAAGTTTTTCCAGGACTGTGAGTAGCCTAGCTGGAGGGGCGGAATTGGAATGCCAGAGACTTGTTGCTGGTTAGAATTATCGGACTTGAAGATTTGTCACTGGCTAGATTTGCTGGACTTGAAGCTACAGAGTTTGATGTTTGCCCTGGTTGTTTTAAATCTTGTATTGGTTGAATGTTTCTTTGCTATGCCCAGTGCCATCTTTTGCAGTGTGAAAATTTATTCTGTGCCATTATGGGTTTTTTGAGGTTATTTTTTGGTATTACGGCTCAGTTAAAAGATCTTGAACTATGGGGATGTATGAACATCATTGGAATTGATAAAAACTATGGGGACTTTTAAAGTCAGACTGAATGCATTATATTTTACATCATGTATGGATATCAGTTTATGGGGGCCAGGGGCGGAATGTGGTGGTTTGATTCAGGTGTCCCCCATAAACTTAGGTGTTCTGAGTGTTAGGTTCCCAGCTGATGGATATTTGGGAATTAATGCCTCCTGGAGGGAGTGTATTGTTGGGGGCGGGCTTATGGTCTTTATAGCCAGTTTCCCCATGCCAGTGTTTGGCACACCCTCCTGTTGCTGTGTCCACCTTATGTTGGCCAGGGGGTGATGTCCACCCTCTGCTCATGCCATCGTTTTCCCCTGCCATCGTGGAGCTTCCCCTCGAGCCTGTAAGCCAAATTAAATCTCTTTTTCCCAGAAGCTACTCTTGGTTGGGTGATTTCTACCAGCAATGTGAACCGGACTGCAACAGTTATGATGCATGATTTGGGGGTTCAAAAATTTATAAACCCCAATTTTTGTCATTATCCTATTTTAACAAAGAATTGGTTAAAAAAAAACAGACTTGTGATAAAAGGAATTTAGTTTATTTAGGGAGAAATCATAAATTCTTAAATTTATTTAAGGGAAGTTGGTATCTACATAAAGGTAGGAGCAGAGTCACAAGCATGTAGAAGGTTAGGATCTAGAAGTTCATGTAGAGAGGTTTAGAAGAAACATACAGTTGTGTGTGTTAGTTCAGGATGGGCTCCCCATATGGGTGAAGGTGAGGCATTGTTAGGCAAGGAAGGGTACTCACTATCAATCTCACCAGTCTGCTACCTCTACCCACAATGAAACTGCCTCCTTATTGCCTGCCCTAAAGGGGCAAATTATCCACCCTCTCCCATAAGAACTCATTGCCCCTGTGGTCAGCATGAAGAAATTAACCTTTGTCTCTTATCATTAACAAAAGGCTAGAATGTTAGGTTTGGACAGAATGGAGTCACCAAAGACAGCAGAATGGTGACAGGCATAAAGAAGTAGATTATCTACATTTCTCAAGAAGCTGCCCAGCCATTATCCCTTCCTTGCCTAACAATGCCCCCAGGTCATGGTTTTTTGCCTCCTTATTTCATAAGTCACTTGGTCACTGTTCTTGTGTCACACCCTGGCTATCTTAGATCTCCCCTAAAGAAACCTTTTGTTATTCAACTTTTCTATTCCTCATCTTCACCCAACTGAAAAACCTTATAAAGCTATCTGGAAACTCAGGTTGGCTGTGCTCCTCTTTTGTGAGCCAGGCCTGGCAGCTTGTGTTTTTCCAGAATAAAATCTTTCATCTTTGCCTCAGAGTGGTTTATGTGGCTGTGGTCACTCCCAAACCTTAAAATGTGGAAGGCACAGCATGGTTTAAGAGGTTTCTTAAGAAAAATTGAGGTCTAGGAAAAGGCTGGAGCAGTCTCAAGCATGTGGAAGAAGATAGGATCAAGGAGCTTATGTAGAGACTTAGAAGGAACACACACAATAAAGGCACATTGTCTGCCCTGAGCCTCCCCATGAAATAAAGTTAAGAGAATAAGTGGTGATGGCTTAAGGAAGACTAACAGATGGAAAGTACCAAAGAAGAGGCCAGGAAATTCAGATGAGAAATGTGTACTAAAAAGAATTACATCCAACTTTAGAGAACTTACACATGTAGCAGTCCTAGAGTTTATAGGAAATACTAACATGGTAGATCTAAAGTTTAAAGGAAATACACACATATTAGACTCAGAGATCAGAGAAAAATCATACATGTAATTAAAATGAGAAGTTATCCCAAAGCATGGCATAAACAGAGAGCAAGTAAAAAACTACCCAGGTCAAGAAACACTGCTCTCCCTGGCCTGGTCAGACCAGAGAGGGGTGAGCCAGACTTACATGTGTCCAGACAGAGATCACAGGGCAGAAAGAAGACTGGAAACAGCACAGAAAAGCCTTTATAATCCATTAAAAGTAGATTCTTTCTTCAGATTCAAGTATGTAATGGGAAATCTGCAGAATCAAGCTGCTTGAAAGCCAGTCCACCTAGGTAGTGTGCTAGCCTGTGGACCAACAAGTGGTGCTGAAGTCATTGTGGATGAAATTAGATCAAACATGAGTTGCATTCCTGCCAAGATGAAGTGGCATCCTCTGGTTTTCTCTGTGGGCTTCTGTCTCTAACTTAAACTGCCTAAAAGAGCTAGCTTTCTCTTATTTCTCCTCCAGTTAGCCTCCTTTATCTGAATCAAACATCTAATTAGGGTCAGTCTTGTCATCAGACTTGGGTGTGTAAGGGAACGACCTGATTGGTTGATGGCTGACTCAACAGGGGACAGCCCTCAGGTGTGGTAGACTGAAGAAGTAGGAAGCTTTTGCTGGAAGGTGTTGCCTGGAGATATCTTGGATGAAACTTGTTCAGATGTGGGTTCTAGTCTTGCCAGGATAGGCAAAGAGGCATATCCTTGGGTTTCTGTCCATAGATGATTACCTAGAAAAAATGTTGTCTTGCTCCTGTTCCTCCTTAAGTAGTTATGGAGACCTCAACTTAAGTTAAACCTAGAGTTTATGTAAGTTGAATAAGTCAATATCAAGCAGAATTAAAGATTTTTCAAAAGGTATTTAGAGTATTAATCATGACAGTTAGGCAAAGTAAGGGTCACTCAGAAGGAGAAGAAAGGTGTACCAGAGGAAATGGGTGTGGGCACTTTTAGGAGAAAGTTGACTTGACTATAGCAGATATTAATATTAATATAGTATTGGATCACTTATGCAGCCAAAGATGATCTTAATTGTTTTTTGATCTTCTTGACCCCATTTACCAAGTGTTTGGATTACAGGCCCGAGACATTATGCCAGGTTTATGTAACATTGGGTTTTAAATCTAGTTATTCATGTATGCTAGCTTAGCACTTTATTAGTTAAATTATATCCCTGTCCTAGTATGGGTTCCCCCACCCCACCCTCTAGGTTTTACCTTACCAGAGATAATAGCAATCTTTTCCTTTGATATAGGATTTTGTTTTGCTTGGAGCTAGAAGAGAAAGAGACAAGGACAGAGAGAAAAATGATAGAGGGAGTTGAGAATAGTTAGATTTCTCTGAATTTATTTTGAGTTCTGAGATGTTTTCAAGTTTATTATTATTCTTGTATTTAATATTTATTTATTTTAGGTCTGGTTTCAACAGCTCCTATTGATTAGTTTGTTAACTTCTAATTATATAATTTTTAAATGGTTTTAAATTCTAACTAAGATTGTAAATCAAGTTATAATTTAAAACCAATTTTTAACTATTGCCTAGAGTTATAGTTTTGATTGCCAAAAAAAAATAAAACTAAAAATGAACCCTAATTTAGCATCAACTTTTCCTTTTTGTAGAAATGTAACCCAGCTAATTTTTTTAGTTAGGTTCCCCATTTTTTTTCACATATACATGCAAGTTGAATTAACACAATTATCAAATGAGCTGGAGTAACAACAGCAGCTTCCCCCCGCCAAAACAAATTCCTCTTCTTTTGAATTAAATATTGGAAGACTAGTAAGAAAAATATCTAAATATGAGCAGAAATAAAGAGTCAGAAACCAAAATACCTTCAGAGATCTGAAAGCAAAGAACAAAAGAACTGTCATAAATCAAAATGCTTCCAAAGGAAATTTATGCAATGGATACTTTAAGCCAAACAATTGTAAAGCATAGTAATATTAATAACAAGAAGAAAGAAGAGAATATAAAGAAGAAGCAGCAGCAACAGCAGCAGCAGCTGGGAGTGGCGGTGCATGCCTTTAATCCCAGCACTCGGGAGGCAGAGGTAGGAGGATCACTGTGTCTTCGAGGCCACCCTGAGACTACAGAGTCAATTCCAGGTCAGTCAGGGCTAGAGTGAGACCTTACCTTGAAAAAGCAATTGGGCGGGGTTTGGGGAGGGGGAAAGAGGAGGAGGAAGAGGAAGAGGAAGGAGAAGAGGAAGGAGAAATAAAGTATCTAACAAATATGACCCTAAAACTACTTCAGAATATGAAAATAAACCATCTACCAAATGAAGGGATTTCCATCCACCAGAATGACCCAATCAACATTCACTTAAGAAACCAACATTGGAGAGTTGGCCAGCCTCAGATGGCACATGCTTGTTTCTGGATCTAACTAACAGACTCCTAAGTGGAAGTGGCACCATGATTGTCAATGAAAATTATACAGTCATCACCTCAAAGGGGTAAAAGATAAAGGGAAACCGAACTAATGGCTCTGATCCTATAACATTCCATCTCTCCATGATCACAGAAGTTCTGTCAGTCCATTCAGCCTTATTCAAAGTAGATGCAGTACTTTCGAGGAACTTTAGTTCACAAGAATGTTAGAAACGAGAATGGGACTTTTTAGCTTCCTTCCGAAGTCTTTTCACTGACATCCATCAATTCTGTTTGGGTGAGAACAGGCAACTCTTATAAAATGGAATACCAAGGTTGACCTTCTTATGCTAGTGATGTTTACTTTGCTTTTATCATTTTAATACTATGAGGGAGGAAAAAGGAGGGACTGATGCTATTAAATTGCTAAGACAATAGACTTGTGAATAAATTTAAGCTTCATTCAATTTTGTTTTCATTTTTTCCATTTCTTCCTTTAGAAACATTGCTTGAGAAGACCACTTTAACTGGAATTCACTACAAATGTAAAGAAGTCTGTGGTTTAGGTTAAAGGTCCAGGCAGTAGCTATGGCTCTTTGTTCTACAAACAATAGTTATGGAGACTCAGTCTCACAGACTTGACCACTGTTCTTGTATGTTATATCCTTCCTGCCTTCCTTCAGTGCAGCCTGGGAATTCTGGAAGGGTTACATCTTTATAAAGATGAGCCTCTAAAGTCCAACTTCAGGTCCTTGTTCAAGTTATCAAAGGATTGAAATTTAAAATGTGGACTCAGAGAATGGTAAATTATGAATTATGAGATTAATTTTAGGTTGAATTAGGATAAAGAGAGAAAGCAGAGAGGAAAGAAGCCAGGCCAAATGAAACTCTCCCCCTTCCTAGCTGGAAAGGGAGGAGGAAGACCAACAAAATCCCTCTCACAATGGAAAGAGTCTCCTTCTAGTGAAAAAGCCTCTGGGGCAGGGTTTACACATGTGGAAAGCAAAACAAGGAAGCCCAGCCAAAAGAAATTCTTAGCTGAGAAAAGGGAGAGACAACTTAGAAGATAATCTTCATATAAAGACCTAAAAGAGAGCTAACCAACGGTAAGGGGCTCACACACATGGTTCATGCCTATTTACATAAATCAGACATACAATTCGATTGTGCCTCCTCATCATACTGAGGTGTGTAGGGGAGAGACCTGAATTGTTGGCTCAAGAGACTAACTCAAGTAGGAGCAGTCCATGGGGGATAAGCCCTGGAAAGTTGAAGAAAAAGCAAAAAAAACCTGATGCTGGAGTTGATGCTTATAGCCACCTTGAATGAGAATGGATGAGACAGGCTACAGTCTTAACAGAGCAGGAAAGGTGGCATCCATGTTTCTGTGAGCCAGTCCCTAGCTGACTGCCTACCAGAGAAAAAGGCTACCTTGCTCCTAACCTGTATCACCTCCACAGAAAGTCTCTAAACCTGCCCTTCATTTCTGTGCATTAGCTTGCTTCAGTGCTTGCCCTGCTACCATTTTATTTTCCTCTAACTAACTTGATAGTATGAACAAAAAGAAATACTCAAATGTACCAAAGAACAGTAGACTGGAGTTAAAATATACTAAGCTTACAGTAAAATGATATCAATTCAAAGGCTAGATGTATCACAGATTACCTAACATGATCATAATGAAATCACTTCTTAAGGCTGAAGCTTGGGTTTCTTTTTCTCTGAAAATGGCACAGGAATTCTTTCCCCATTTTTTCTCAATCTTCTGTGTGAATAAAATAGACAATATTTGTGAAAATAAGTCATTTTCAAATTGGTGAAAATTTAAAATCTTCATTATGATTATTAATAAGAACAATAATAACTATACTTTAACAATAGTATTCTCAAAGAAGTGAAGATAGGTTAATTAATCATATTAATGGTTATATAAAGTGATTACACTCCATTTTACAGAATAAAAAGGTAAGGAATTTAGTGATGTCGGTGATGAGCAGGACATAATTTCCATTCCTGGGTCTTCTCTTAGCAACCTGGACAGTTCTTTTCAGATTGCTTCAACAAGGTGAGATGTCACGGTTCTTGGTCAGATGTTAGAATTAATTTTAGGAGCAGGGAGTGGCTTAATGAAAGTTGAATACTTTATTAAATGTGGAATGAAAAAAGGTTCTCCAGAAAAAGGAAAGGGAAGTGAGCACAGCTGAGGATGCAGGTGCTGCTTCTCCATGTGTTAGAGTCACTGAGGGAAGGAAGAAATGAGCCTAAGTGAGGATGGTACCTCAGTGGAGAGTCATACAAACTTCTTCTTAAGGATATAAGGATTTTGTGATTTTAAAGTTACATCAATGATTGCTAGGAAACTATCCTTCCCGTTCGATATTGTTCAAAGAGTATAAATTGCAACAAATTTATAAGTTAAAGGATTTTCGTTAGTAAACAATATTTATGGTGGATACTGTCTCAGAGCAACCCATGAGAAGGAATTCTTAATATGTAAGGTATGATTTTGGTGAGTCATCTATCCCTACCAGTGGTGCTTGAAGTCAGAAGTCCTTGGAAGCCTGTAGTCTTTTTCCCCACTATCAGTGGTGGTTGAAGTCTTAAGTATTCTGTTGTAGGTCCCTAATATTTACTAGGATAACCAAAAGCAGCTAATGGGAGGAAAGTTTTATTTTGGATTATGGCCTTGAGGCTTATAGCTTCATTATGGTAAATGCAAGCATGGCATGACCAGAGGCTGGACATAACATCTGCTCCAACAAGTGGTAAACAATAGGTGGAAAGATAGTGAGCTGCACTCTAGAAAAGGGCAGTTAACCATAAGTACCCCAAGCCCACCCTTAGGAACAAACCTCCTGCCATTTGGATTCACCTATGTTGCAGTCAGGTTCACATTGCTGGTAGAAATCACCCAATCAAGAGTAGCTTGTGGGAAAAAAAGAGGTTTATTTTGGCTTACAGGCTCAAGAGGGAAGCTCCATGACAGCAGGGAAAATGATGGCATGAGCAGAGGATGGACACCACCCCCTGGCCAACATAAGGTTGACAATAGCAACAGGAGGGTGTGCTAAAAACTGGCATGGTGAACCTGGCTATAACATCCATAAGCCTGTCCCCCAAAATACACTGCCTCCAGGAAGTGTTAGTTCCAAGATATCCATCAGCTGGGAACCTACCATTCAGAACAGCTATGATTATGGTAGACAATCTGAATCAAACCACCACAACATCCCAAACTGTCATCAGCTAGAGACCAAGCACTTAAAACACATGAGTTTATGAGGGACATCTGATTCAAACCACCACATTCCACCCCTGATCCCCATAACCATATGATCATCCATGATGTAAAATGCAATGCATTCAAACCAACTTTAAAAGTTCCCAGTTTTGATCAATTCCAAAACTTTTCAAACATCCCCATAGTCCCAGGTGTCTTAACTGTGAGTCTATAAAACCAAAAACATAAAGTCACAAAGTAAATATCCACACTGCAAAAGTATGGGATTTCAAGAAAAGATTTGAACCCACACAGGATCTAAAACAAACAGAGCAAACATCAAATGTTGTAGCTCCAATTCTGACATCTATATCCAGTGACCAAGTATCTTGTGTTCCAAACCTGTCCCTCCTGCTGGGCTATAAGGCAGGGGAAACTCCATCCTGAGCCAGCAGCCCACCTTGGCTGTTTTATAGTCCTTATATCTCCAAAATCTTGGGTTCTCCACTGCAACACACATTTCCATTCCAATAACTATGTTGGGTCTACACACAGGAACTCCAGCAACCCTGCCTCACATCACCTAGGGGTCATTGTCAAAAGAACCATGTTGTAAATCCAATGATTTCTTTCTTTCCTGCATTTTTATTTTGAGAAACAAAAATAAAAGAAGAAGGAGGAGGAGGAGAAGAGGAAGAAGAAGAAAAAAATGACATTGCATCAGGGAGGGAGAGACAGAAACAAAAACAGAGATAAAATGGCATATACCTTAAATCAGGTATATGCCAAAGAAAAGGAGAAAGAGAGAGAGAGAGAGAGAGGTACTAGAAGATATATATATGCATTCCCTTGGGGGAGGGAAAACTGCCCTGCAAGTTGGATGTCTAGAACTCTCCTGGGGTATCAAGGCATTTGACATCTTAACTATGGCTGTTTGGGAAAGGGACATGGGGAGATGAAAGGATGAATTTCTGAATTTCTTAAATTTTTCTATCATGCACACATGTTTTCTTCAGGCATTTAGTGGTTGATGACTATTAGGTTGGTTGTGTGACTTGGTTATTGTAATTAATGTGGTCATAACAATGTGATTGCAGATAGCTCTTTAATAACATTGATTGTAGATCCTTTGAATATATATCCAAAACTAGGATGACTGGATCCACAGGTAATTCAATTTTGTTTTTTGAGGAGAGCCCATTGTGCTTTTGACAATGGCTCTCTCAATTTACATTGCTGAACAGTGTACTGACATTTTTCCATTCTCCACATTCTTGCCATTTTGAATTAAGTTTTTATATAAGTGATGTTAGGCAGGGGTCCTGTTTCATTCCTGCACATGAGGATGTCTATTTTCTAGTGCCCTTTATAGCACTCTTTCCTATGTATATCCATTGCAATTCTGTCAAAATTAATATATTTGTTAAAGTTTTGTGGCTATATGGTCTCTTTCATCAATTAGTGTTAGTTAATTGAAATTAACTCATTTTATTTTGTAGTATTCTGGACTAAAAGTTTAACATTGGGCTTTATCATTTGCTATGTAAGCATTCCTTTTTACTTTGTATTTGAGGTAAGTTCTCATTAATAGCCCAGTAGGGATTTTAAATTGAAATTATTCTATTTCAGTCTCTCAAATATCTTGGATTATAGGTCTATGCTACTGTTACTACTAGGTTTGTGTGTGTGTGTGTGTGTGTGTGTGTGTGTGTGTGCGATGTGATGTGTTTCTGTGGGAAGAAATACAAATAAACTTAACTGAGAAGGGAATATCTTTTTATACCCTGAATGTAGATAAAACCATTTCATGAGCCAGGTGTGGTGGCACATGAGCCAGGTGTGGTGGCACATGTCTTTAATCCCAGCACTTGGGAGGCAGAGGTAGGAGGATCATCGTGAGTTCGAGACCACCCTGAGACTACATAGTGAATTCCAAGTAAGCCTGAGCTAGAGTGAGACCTGCTTCTGAAAAAAAAAGAAATCATGAGCTGCTAAGGAAGCAGCAGATTAAACATAAAGGTAAGAAGGGGAAAGCCAATTGAATGCTTACATTCCCTTCTTTCTCTCTCTCTACATATATATAGATATACATATAGTTTGATTGTTTTATTTTATAATAACATATCTGATTATGTACTCAAGGCTTGATTATAAACTATATCTTCCAAGTGCTGGTATTATAGGAGCATGGAGTTGGCTTAGAGTTGGTATTTTTATGTTACTAGCATACTTCTTTAATTACTATAGCTTCATAATATAATTTCAAATTGAGTAAATATTGTCTTAATTAGCTCTTAATTACTGTGACCTAATACTTGAGAGAAGTAATTTTAAAAGAGGAAAGGTCAAATTAGACTCATGGTTACAGAGGTTTCATTTTGAGCTGGTTTCATTATTATTAGGCTGTGAAAAGAAAAAAAATTCTACTCACTTTAAAATATTTATTAATAAAATGAGGGCTTGCAGCTGATTTTCATAATTTCTTCTTGTGATTTTTTTTTTTTTTGGATGTAGGGTCTCACTCTAGCCCAGGCTGTCCTGGAATTCACTATGTAGTCTCAGGGTAGTCTCAAACTCACTGCAATCCTCCTACCTCTCCCTCCTGAGTGCTGGGATTAAAGGGGTGGGCCACCACACCCAGCTTGTTTGTTTTCTCAGGGCAGAATCTTGCCCTAGCTGAGAATGAACTGGAATTCATTTTGTAATCTCAGGGTGACCTTGAACCCATGACAATCCTCCTACCTCCGCCTCCCAA
This sequence comes from Jaculus jaculus, assembly GCF_020740685.1. Lineage (NCBI taxonomy): Eukaryota > Metazoa > Chordata > Mammalia > Rodentia > Dipodidae > Jaculus > Jaculus jaculus. The sequence continues at coordinate 27,341,189 of NC_059115.1, forward strand.
TGGTTGGAATAAGAGCACCATGCTAAGCTTCTTCTTGTGATTTTTATATAGATTTTCTTCCTTTTCCATCTCTATTGTGTTCCTTTGAAATTTATAGGTAGGCTGTGAAATCTTTCTGTACTGTTTTTGTTTTATTTTTCTTTGTTTAGTTTTGTTTCTTCTTTTTCACATCTACCATAGATTTTTTTTGTTTTGTTTTGTGATTGTCATGAGGTTAATTAAAGAAAACATGCTATATTTACAATAGTCAAATTTACTCTCATACTTAGTCAGAATTAATTTCATATAAACCTACCTTTAATTTTTCTTACCCTTTATATTTTAAATTTTTATTGTTCTGTATCCCATTACAATTAAATTTAGTAATAGTTGTTTTAATAGATTTAATGGTAACTATATAAAAATGTTTTACATATCACTATTTCACTCTAGAGTGAATTTTCATTAATTACGATTCTGTGAATTTCTGTGTTTATGATATCAATTAGAGACCTTAGAAAGCTTAGAGAATGATCCTTGACAATTTCTGTAAGGCAACCCAAGGATGAATGAAATTTTATATTTTTATTATTTCAGAAATGCAAAGCTTTTTCATCATTTTGTAAGTAGAGCATTATGGGGATAAGCAGTAGTATCAGATGTCTTCTTTTGTCTTCTTCAGCACATTGAACATTATCATCCCTCTCATGCTTTGAAATTTTTTTGCTTAAAACTTTGCATGTAGACATGTTTAAAACTCCCTTGTATATGGAGTTGTTTTATTCTCAGTCTTTCCACAATATATTTTTTGCTTTGATTTTGAGAGTTTTGTTATTTATGGCATGCTGTGTTGAAGTCATACTTCAGTTAAATGTGGACACAGGTACCTATGTTCTTCACATCTGAATGTTAACATCATTCTCCAGATGCAGAACATTTCAGTCATCTTCTTCCTGTCTGTATTTCTCTTTATTCTTTTCAAACAACTGTTTTGTAAATATTTAATCCTTTAGATTATTAATCTGTAACTTTAAAATGCTTCCTTCATTATTTTTTTTAACTGATGTTCAAATGTTAAGATTGAAATACCTGTTTTGCCTTATTGAGCTTGTCTGAATAATTCTTTGGGATTTTCTCTTTCAATTGGCAATACTATGAAACCATAAACCAAAACAACCCTTTTGTCTCATATGTTCCTACTGTCAGGTATATAGTCACAGTTGGAAATAGTCACTCATACCGAAATCTACCCAGCAGCGTTTTAAAGATTTGAACCTTGATACTTCTATGGCTGTAGTAATTCATGTTCCCAGTGGTTTCTTTCTGTTTGCTTTTCCCACAGAATTTATTTATTTATTTTTTGGGGGTAATAGCTAAGATAAGATGGCAGACATCCCATTACAGTTTTGAATTACATTTCTCTAATAATTATTCATGTTGAGAATATTTTCATATGCTGATTGACTATTTATTTATTTTTAATTTTTGTTTTTTCGAGGTAGGGTCTCATTCTAGCTCAGGCTGACCTGGAATTCACTATGTAGTCTCAGGAAGCCTCGAACTCACAGCAGTCCTCCTACCTCAGGCTCTTGAGTTCTGAGATTAAAGGCATGCACCACCACACCTGGCCTACAATTTGATTATTTTTATTTTCAGAAATATCTCGAGACTTTTTGGCCTAATTTTGAATTAATTTTTGGAAGTTTGCTGCTAAGTTTTATTTAGTTAAGATATTAATCCTTTCTTTTATGAATATTTTGAAAACATTTTCTCTCAGTATGTAGGGTGTTTATCACTGTTTTGTTGTTTTCTTTTGCTTCAAGTTTCAATTTGACATGAATCTATTTGGTTTTTATCTGCTTTTGTTCTGTGTTTTTAGAATCTTATCAAAAATTGTATAGATGAAGTAAAGTTACTATGTCATGTTTTTATCCATTAATTTGATAGTTTCATGTCTTGTACTTAGGTATTTGGTCCGTTTTGAGTTGATTTATGTATATTGTACAAGACAGGGGTGAAGTTTTATTGTTTTCCATATGGATATGCAATTTTCCCACCACCATTTATTAAAGAGGCTGTGTTTTCTTCAATGTATGTTTTTCATATCTTTGTCAGTTGGGGTTAGACACACTTATTTGTTCATTTTTTAATATATACTGCACTTGACCCTAGCCAAAGGGTCATAAAGCAATCCTTTCACATTCTGTTCCACAGTTGAGGTCTCAGTTTTTAATCCATTGTTATACTGTCTTGATTGCTATACTTATGTGGTGGTGTGAATGCGAATGCTTGTCCCCCATTGCCTCATGGACTTTTGATTGTGGTTATTATTTCCATTTAAGTCTCTAGCACCTGCTGGTGGTGGTATCACTGGGTGAGGATCTTTTATTCCAACCCTAAGGTGTGTTCAGAATGAGTTTCAGAAGGCTGTTATTGCTTACAGATCTTGGCTTCTCTCTGTGTGTGATATGGATGCTGGAGTCAGCTATCTTCCTCCATCGTTGGTGGTGTTTCCCCTGGACTCTGTAAGCCTTAAGTAAAACTTTTCCTTCAATAAAATGGTTGTGGTTAAATGTTTTTTGTAGTAGTGAAGCTAACTGCAACAGACAATTGGTATGTTGAGTAGGGTCTTTGCTGTGATGAATCTAACCATGTAGGTTTTTGTCTTTTAGAACTTCTTTCCCAGATTAATGTCGAAGAATTTGTTCCTTTGGACTATAGAAACCTTTCAGTGCTATAAGCAAATGGGCTATTCTGTTGAGAGTTTGAAAATGCTAAATGCAGAGAAAATTGTGAACTGTGAAGTTTTGGCTTATGAACTTTCAAAGGGAAATTGAGAGGGGATTAGAGTTAGGGTGACTGGACCCCAGAAGGTGAAAAATGCAGGCTGACTTCTTATCTTTTGTCTAGTTCCCTAGAGACCTTTTTTTTTTTTCATAAACAATCAGGACCCCTCCTGGGAGGGAGGTCTTTCATGGGACTTACATATTGTGGTTGGTCAAGCTCAGCCCCCAAAATTGGTGCCAGACCTAATCTCTTCCTGATATAGCCTCTAGTCATAACCAACCAGCTAGCCCTCAGGTTCACCTGGGCTAGAAGACAGTCCACCTCCCTAAGGTTATAAATGCCTTTGCAAGAGGAGGGCAGGCTCTCTCTCTGATCACTTTGGAACTTCCATCTGTGGGTGACATTTTCCCTCAGCTGGGCCTGGGCTGGAGGGCCCCCTAGCTATTACTCTCCACATGAGTTCTTTAACCCCTCCAGGTCTCCACATGGTAGGAGCTCCTTAAGTTTTCTTTTTTTCTTTCCACACATTTTCCCCCAGGCCCTCCAAGTGGGATCTCTAACCATATGGGTACCTTTCCTTGGTTCTACTTCCCCCAATAGCTATAATAATTTAGTAATTATCTCCTTAGTTTATATTTTTATTCAATTCTCTGACTAACAATAGAAATGAACCTAGGTTTTAGAGTTCAAAGACTTTTCTGGACCCTTACACTCCATTACACAATGAAAGAACTTTGTTGGAACTTGAGTGCTGGCAGAAAGACTGGTTGTAATTTTCTGCCCAAGCACTAAGAATACGAGCAAGTTGAGTTTAAAAGTAGACTGATGGCTCAGCTAAAGCTATAGAAAATAAAAAATAAAAAATGTAGTATTATCACAGGAAAAACTCAAAGGAGTGTTGTTTACAGACACAGAGACTGATCACATGACACCGAAGTTTCAATTAAGTTGGTTTCCATCATCAAGGGTGGGCCAACTGCTTTGTATAGGAACAATGAAAATAATGCCTTGAGAATGCACAATAGAAGACTCAAATAAGTAAGCATACAAACTCTTTTGAAAGGAAGTGGCACAAAGGAAGACCAGAGAAGGAGTATGCTTCTCTTCAATGTTAAGATTTGTTCACCTCTGGATATACAAATTTGGCTAGGTAGCATTCCTGGTATTGATTTTGAAAGCAGAAGCATGAAAAATGCAGGATAGCAAGTAATAAAATACAACATTAAATTTTTTTTTTAATTGCCCCTGGGTAAAGTGGAGCAAGATTTAAATTCTTGTGTTGAGGCCCACTAAGGCCATTTTATAAAGATGAACAGGTTCCAGTCACTGCTGAGGTCAGGGTCAGAAACTAGGTTGAAATTTGTGTCTGGAGTCCAAGTAGGCCATTCCATATAGTTATTGAGCTGACACATGGTTTCCAGTGTAGACTCAAGGATTTTTTTGGATGTATCAGAACTGAGAAATGGATGCCAAGGAGTAATACTGGCTGAGAACGTTTCTCCATGCTGTGACTGACCCAGATGTAAGGGTGGAATTGAAATCCAGACTTTTTTTTTTTTTTTTTAACTGGTTATGGTTGTTGGACTTAATCTGAAGATATTTGGTGTTACTGATTTTTTTCATTGGTCCAGTCTCTTCTTATTCTGCCTTTTATGCAATGGAAATGTTTACTCTGTGGCATTATGTATTGGAAGTATATAACTTGTGTTTTGATTTTACTGGGCTCATATATGAGACAAAGTCCTAAATACAGGTGACACCACTTTTGAGCAATGTTAAAGTTGGAAAATACTATGGGGACCTTGAAGTTAGTCTGTGTGCAATTTGCATTGTGAGATGGTCCTGATTCTATGGAGGCTAAGGGTAGAACATGGTGATTTAAATATGAATGTATGTACCCCGTACCCTCATTGCTCTTTAATTTTTTTTTGTATTTATTTTCTTTATTTATTTGAAAGAGAGAAAGAGAGAGGGAGAGAGAAAGAAATATCTCATATATATATACACACACACACACACACAGAGAGAGAGAGAGAGAGAGAGAGAGAGAGAGAGAGAATGTACCAGGTCCTTTAGCTGCTGCAAATGAACTCCAGATGCATGTACCACCTTGTGCATCTGGCTTACATGGGTACTGGGATTTTAACCTGGGTCCTATGGCTTTTCAGGCAAGCATCTTAACTGCTAAGCAATCTCTCCAGCCCCCTCATGGATATTTGAGTAAAGTTGTTTGCTACTTAAGTTTCCAGTAGCATGCTGGAGGAAATGTCACTGGGGTGGATCTTGGAGTCCATAAATGTGTTCAGAGTGAATTTGAGCTCTTCTTGTTGGTGTTTGCATGTATTAGTTTCTCTCTCCCTTCTTTCTTTCCCGCCCTCTTGAGGATGGTGAAGTGAGCCAGCTATTTCCATGGTTTATGATGTTTCCCCTGGAATCTGTATACCTGAAATAAACTCTTTCTTCCCATTAGATGATTCTTGTCAGATATTTGTCCTAGTGACAAAGGGAGTACAAAGATTCCTATTGAATTACCAGATATGCTAATAACTCCAGTTGGATCATTTTATTTGAGACTGACTTACCTATTTGGGTGTCTTCAGTAGTTTCACTAATGATATTTCATTATTTCTCTAATTCCCTATAAGTACTATGGATGTTTACACAAAGGTGATTTGAACATAAACATATACATTAGGGGATCTCTTTCTATTTACTCTGTCATCTTGAATTTCATCAGTTTGTTGTAGTTTTCATTAAACAACTTATCCACATATTTGTTTAAATTCCAAATGAATTTGAAATACTAAACACAGAAATGAGTAATTCCAGTAAAATAAATCATGAGCAAACATTCTTCACACATAATGAAAATATCCAATAGTTTTAAATAAATAGAACTTGAGATGGAATTTATGCAAGGAACTTATACATAGTTCACAGTTATAGGTATAATTTTATCACAAATTACAAGCAAAAGCAGAACAAAATGGCAATTTTAAAAATCATACACCAAGTTATTAATAAAATGTAACTTCTTTAAATAATAATTATTATAAAATTTAAAAAGAGGAGTTTAATTCAAAATATTAGTGTTGCTATTTAATGGAATAAGAAAAAAAAAATAACAAGTACATAGAAATGACAGAACTGTCTTTCCTTGTGCAAAATAATTTGTTTTTATCAAAAGGGGTGTTCTTATGAGAGGGCCTGATTTATACATGACACACTCTATTCTATTTATTTATTTATTCATTTAATTATTTATGAGATTTGGGGGGGAAAGCCAGATAGAGAGGGATGGGGGATAATGGGCATACAAGGGCATGTAGCCTCTGCAAATGAACTCCAAACAATGTGCCACATTGTGCATCTGGCTTATGCAGGTATTGGGGAATTGAACCTGCATCCTTAGACTTTGCAGGCAAATGCCTTAACAGGTAATCTATCTCTCCAGACTGAAGCCCTCTTTTCTTTTGTGAAGAGACTGTTTCTTTCTTCTGGCAGAAGTGATGTGGGGATATTTTCAAAGGAGACCCTGTGCAAGGAAATTATATCTAGTTTCTAGTTCCTGGGCATGGCCCTGGTCATCAAACTTGGGGTTATGAAACTCCATCTAGGCAATCCTTCCAAAGGCAATCTACAGATTTAATGTAATTCCCATCAAAATCCCAACATTGTTCTTCACAGAGATAAAATAATTGATCTCAAAATTCATATGGAAAAGCAAAAAGACTTGGATATCCAAGCATATCCTCACCAAAAGAAATACCTCTGGAAGAATTGCCACACCTAATCTAAAGCTATATTAAAAAATCCATAGTAATAAACAACATGGTGCTAGCATAAAACAGGAGTATGGAATAGAATTGAGGACCTGGACTTTGGATCAAAAAACTACAGTTACTTGATATTTGACAAAGGCCCTAACAGTATAGGCTGGAAAAGCAACAGAATCTTCAACAAATGGTGCTGAACAAACTGGATAACCATATGCAGGAAACTGAAACTTGATCCACACATCTTGCCACGCACAACAATCAAGTCCAAATAGATCAAAGACCTCATTATAAGACCAGAAACTTGGATTCCACTGAAAGAAAATATAGGAGGAACTTTCCATGATTTAGGAATGAAGAAAGACCTCCTGAACAAAACCCCAGTAGCATAGGTTCTTAAACAATCAGTAAACCAATGGGAACACATGAAGCTGAAGAGTTTCTTCACAAACATACAATAAGCAAAGCCAATAGATTACCTACAGAATGGGAGAAAATATTTGCTGAATATCCAATTGACAGAGGCCTAATCTCTAGATTCTACAAAGAACTCAAAAACCTAAACAATAAATAGTCAAACAATCCACTCACAAAATGGGGCAAAGAGCTGGACAGGCATTTCACAGAGCAAGAAATACAAATGGCAAACACACACTTAAGAAAATGTTCATCATCCCTAATCATTAGGGAAATGCAACGTAAAACAACAATGAGATTCCACCTTGCACCAGTAAGGATAACAAACATCAAAAAATCAAATGAAAGTAAATACTGTGAGGATGTGGAGAAATAGGAACCCTCATCCACTGTTGGTGGGAATGTAAGATGGTACAACTTCTTTGAAAAGCTATATGGAAATGCCTAAAAAAGCTGACTATAGAGTTAGAAACAGACCCTGTTATTCCCTTACTGGGCATGTACCCTAAAACCTTCAAGAATTAGGCCAGAGAAATTTGCTCAACCATGTTTATAGCAGCTCAATTCATAATAGCTAAGAGCTGGAATTAACCCAGATGTCCACCACTAAAAGAGTGGATAACTAAGATGTGGTATATCTACACAGTGGAATTCTACACAGCAGTAAGAAAAAAAGACACAATGAAATTCGAAGAAAAATGGTTGAATCTGGAACAGATCATCCCTAGTGAACCTACCCAATCTCAGAAAGATAACACAGCTTAGTCTCACTCATCTACAGCACCTAACCTGCATCTATCCAAGATGCCAACATACTCAGCAAGCATGTTGAGGATTGGACAATAGATTGGGTGGGGAGGGAGGGGAGAACCAGGGAAGGGTGGGGGTCACAAAACTAGCCCCAAACAGCAATGGTAAGATAAAATTCTACACCCTAAAAGGCAGACCAAATGGTTGAACCTTCACCAGGCCCTTAGCAGGAACACCTGAGACACAAGGCACTGGAGAGGGTACAATGAAGATTGACCTTAATCTTTTACAGCATCTCTCTCTCTCTCTCTCTTTCTCTTCTCTCTAACTCTTTTATATTACTTATCTTTTTCTTCCTTCTCTTCATGGGCACTGACCTGTAACTCCCAGTACCAGCAGGTGGCTATTATCCACAATAAACTTTTGATAAGAGAGACCTACAAGGTTTCCTAAAAGAATGACAGATTTCTGTCAGAGTACTTGATGACCCACCAAATGTTAGTGGTAAGACCCTACTGCTGAAGATACCATATGTGATTGACACGTAACATAGAGTGACATGGCTGGAAGCTAGAAGACAGTTAGTCTCCAGTCAGTCAGTGTGTCTAGTGCCAGAAGGTGCTATGTGGGCAACTGGGGGAAAATTACCAGTATCTGTCCAAGCAAATTGTGGTCTAACCTACTTAACATCAAATAACCTGTTGCAAGGCTCACACAAGTACAATAGTGGCACACAGCCATGGTGGGAAACAAATTGCTCAGTGGAATGGACTCATAGCTGGAGCTGGGAAACAAGTCAGAACCACATCCAAAAATGAGCCTGCTTTCCATTATTAACTACCAGTAATCATGGGCTACAAGGGGGCCTACACATATTAAACTCTCTCTCTAAAAAAAAAATAATGGTTATCCCATTTATCTGGTACTAACTTTACACTCCATTGGAGAATCTGATTCTTTTTTTCAGATAGATGCAGATCCCAAGGATAGGACCACTCTATCATACTTCAAAAGGGCCCCAGGTAAAACTAAGAACAATTGGCAAAACAAGTAAGGGTGCTGTTTTCTTGGTGAACCTGGTACCAGCACAAGGGTGAAAGATGGAGATGGACACAAAGAACAATCAACTCCTCAAATCAGATATCCAGAGACACAGAGGCTCCCAAGATCTCATCAATGAAGCAGACCTAAAATGAACCCAACATGGCTCAGGGAAATTTTGCAAAAGAGAAGGTGGAAAGAATGTCAGAGCCACACATTGGGTCATGATATGCAGAGGCATTTTCTCCTACCCATAACTGAGGGCTAAGTCCACAATGCATGACCCATACACCTCAACAAGGAGGGGCTAGGGGGAGGAGGGAGGAACAGGCTAATAATTGAACCAACTTAACTGTATTCACTTAGTATAAAGCTAATTAATAAAAAAAACCAATCTAATAAAATTTAAAAAAAGAATACATATGCATACTGGAAAACAAGGATTCAACTTCTGACACAGAAAATGCTAAATTATAAAATTTTGGTCTTGCTTTAAGCCCTCAGTTCATGGCCATTTGTTATCCAGAAGTAGAAAATAACACAGAAGATGTCAAGCTGCAGGAAGGTGTTGGAGGTATACTGCATATTTGGTGCCTGTTTGTGGTTTAGGGTTTAGTGATTGGTGTTTGAGCTGTGGCTGTTGGTTGGTTTGTACTGTTCTAAGGAATAATTAAGATCAGAGCTGAAATTACTGAATTGAAAACTAAGACATCAATTAAGAAAACTGAGGGCTGGAGAGATGGCTTAGCAGTTAAGCGCTTGCCTGCGTAGCCTAAGGACCCCGGTTCGAGGCTTGTTTCCCCAGGACCCACGTTAGCCAGATGCACAAGGGGGTGCACACGTCTGGAGTTCATTTGCAGTGGCTGGAGGCCCTGGCATGCCCATTCCCTCTCTATCTGTCTCTTTCTCTCCCTCTCTCTCTGTCTCTTTCAAATAAATAAATAAAAATGAACAAAATATATTTAAAAAAAAAAGAAAATTGAGATGCCAAGAGCTGGCTCTGTCACAAGATTGATAAGTATGTGGAGTCTTTAGCAATAGGGTCTTCCCATCTATTCCTGGTGGAAAACCAAAGGCCTTGGTAATGGCCTGTAATGTTTTGGGGGCATCAGGGATTTCCCTGGTCAACAACATACTGGAAGGTATCCAATCCCTGACGCTGAAATTTTTCTAGTAACAATCTATGGTTTCTGTATGTTCTATTGTCCAAAAAAGTAGGTTTCCCTATGACTTATTAATATCCTCTTAGACTTTGATTAGCCCTCCCTCCACCTTCCCTTATTCAATCTCTTCCCCTGACCTCAATTAGTCATTTTCACCCCCATTAGTATGTTCTTCTACTTATGTATATATACTATACCATGCTATAAAGTACCCCCTCCATCCCTTTCTATTCCCTTTATATCACCTTTCTAGTTTACTGACCTATACTACTATGTTTTCTTCCTACTCAAACAGAAGTCTAGTCATTTGTAGCTAGGATCCACATATGAGAGAGAACATGTGACATTTGGCTTTCTGGGCCTGGGTTACCTCACTAAGTACAATCCTTTCCAGGTCCATCCATTTTCCTACAAATTTCATAACTTTATTTTTTCTTTACTGCTGAGTAGAACTCCATTTTGCAAATGCACCACATCTTCATTATCCACTCATCAGTTGAGGGACATCTAGGCTGTTTTCATTTCCTAGATATTGTGAACAGAGCAGCATAAACATGGTTGAGTTGTTGAGCAAGCATCTCTAAGGTAGTGAAATGAGTCCTTAGGATATATGTCTAGGAGTGCTATAGTTGGATCATATGGTAGATCTATTTTTAGCTGTCTTATGAACCTCTACACTGATTTCCACAATGGCTGGACCAGATTGCACTCCCACCAACAGTGTAAAAGGGTTTCTCTTTTTCTGCATTCCCACCAGCATTTATCATCACTTGTTTTCATGATGGTTGCCAATTTGACAGGAGTGAGATAGAATCTCAACATTGCCCTGATGACTAGGAATGTAGAACACTTTTGTAGATGTTTCCATGCCATCCATGTTTCTTCTTTTGAGGACTCTCTATTTAATTCCATAGCTCACTTTTTAATTGCGTTGTTTAATTTCTTATTATTTAATTTTTTGACTTCTTTGTATATCCTACATATCAATCCTCTGTCATATGAATAGCTGGCAAAGATTTTCTCCCATTCGGTAGGTTGCCTTTTTGCTCTATTCATAGTGTCTTTTGCCATAAAAAAGGAAAAAAAAAAGCTTTGTACTTTCATGATCTCCCAGCAGTTAATCTGTGGTTTTATTGCTTGAGCGATTTGGGTTATATTCAGAAAGTCCTTGCCAAGACCAATATGTTGAAGGACTTCCCTACTTTTTCCTTTACCAGATTCAGTTTCACATTTGATATTAAGGTCTTTAATCCACTTGGACTTAATTCATGTGCATAGAGAGAAATAGGGGTCTATTTGCATCCTTCTACAGATACATATCCAATTTTCTAAGAACCATTTGCTGAAGAGGCTGTCTTTTCTCCAATGAGTATTTTTGGCATTTTTCTTGAAGATCTGGTGGCTATAGCTACCCAGACTTACATCTGGAGCCTCTATTCTGTTCAATTCATTGATATATCTGCTTTTGTGCCATAACCATGCTGTTTTTGTTACTGCGGCTCTGGAGTATAGGTTAAAATCAGGTATGGTGATACCACCAGCCTTATTTTTGTTGCTCATAATTGTTTTAGATATTTGAGGTTTTTTGTACTTCCAAATAGATTTTTGGATTGTTTTTTTCTCTTTCCATGAAGAATACCATTGGAATTTTGATGGAGATTCCATTAAATGTATAGATTGCTTTTGGTAAGATTGCTACTTTTACAATATTGATTCTTCTGATCCAGGAACAAGGGAATCTTTCCATTTCCTAGTGTCTTCTACAATTTCTTGCTTGGGCATTTTAAAGTTTTCATTGTAGAGATCCTTCACTTTCTTGGTTAGGTTTATTCCAGGGAAATTTATTTATTTATTTATTTTTGATGCAGTTGTGAATGGGAGTGGTTCTCTGATTTCATCCTCTGTGTGTTTGTTGTTAGCATATAGAAAGGGTGCTGATTTCTGTGTTTATTTTGTATCTTGCTACATGGCTATAGGTGTTCATCATCTCCAACAGTTTGATGGTTGAGTCTTTAAAGTCCTTTATCATATCCTCTGCAAATAATGATAACTTGATTTCTTCCTTTCTAATTTGTATCCCTTTTATGTGTGTCTCTTGCCTTATTGCTATGGCTAAGACTTCCAGTACTGTATTAAATAAAAGTGGGGACATTAGACACCCTTGTCTTGTTCCTGACTTTAGTGAAATATCTTCAAGTTTTTCTCCATTTAGTATTATGTTGGCTGTAGGCTTGTCTTAAAAGCCACACTGTATGCAGTTCAATGGGAGAGAGAGAATTCACCAGTGAAGATACCCAATAGTTGACACTGCAAGCGTTATATTTGGCCAGCCAGGCCAAATGAGCCAACAGGTGCAACAGTGGCACATCTGTATGGGGATACAAACCGCCCTCTAATTTGAATAGAAGTCCACTCCGTGGGAGGCAATACGTCTTTGGTACTAAAATCCTACTACAAGAGTAGTCATGAGTCCTAGAGGTGTAATGTCTGCTGCTGTCTGGCTAAATATATATATTATGCTCACCAAACTGCTCAGTAAACACTTCTCACAATGTTCATGTTTTCAAATGGCAGTGACCTTGGGATGATTCAGAAAGCACCATGGTGCTGAGAGGAAATGACAGAGGAGTACTCAGCATTGAAATATCTCTATCACACCTTGCATGGCTCAGGGTTCATTGTGGAAGAGGTTGCATAAAGAATGTAAGAGCCAAAGGAAGAGTAGAACTTACAACATGGTCCTCCAAACACAAAATATCTTGGATATCCATGATCCCACAGTGCTTGACACTACCTATACAAGACCATCATAATAGGAAGAAAAGATAATAACATCAAAATAAAAGAGAGACTGATTAAGAGGTGGAGGGAATATGATGGAGAGTAGAGTTTTAAAGGGGAAAGTGGGAGGGAAGAGGGAATTACCATGGGATATTGCTTACAATTATGGAAGCTGTCAACAAATAAATAATTAATTAAATTAAAAAGGTTAATAAACAAAATTAATAAACCCTTGGCCATTTTGATAAAAGTAAAAAAGAGAAGTCTCAAATTAATATAATCAGAAATGAAAACGGGTAACAGCAGACATGAATGAAATTGGAAGAATCATCACCACACATTTCTAAAACCTCTGTTCCACAAAACTGTATAAACCAGAAGAAATGGAAGAATTCTTGACCACATACCACCCATGAAAACTAAATCTCCTAAATTAACTTATTACATCACTGTAAATTGAAAACATATTCAAAAACCTTCCTAGGGCTGGAGAGATGGCTTAGAGGCTAAGCGCTTGCCTGAGAAGCCTAAGGACCACGGTTCAAGGCTTGATTCCTCAGGACCCAAGTTAGCCAGATGCACAAGGGGGCATACTCATCTGGAGTTCGTTTGCAGTGGCTAGAGGCCCTGGCGCGCCCATTCTCCCCCCGCCTTTCTCTGTCTGTCTCTTTCTCTCTCTGTCACTCTCAAATAAATAACTAAAAATAAAAAACAAAAACCTTCCTAGAATGTAAAGTCCAGGACCTGATGGATTCTCAGCCAAATTCCACCAAACCATCCTCACTTTTGCTCAAGCATTTTAATATAATAAAAAAACAAAGAATGCTCCCCAACTCCTTCTATGAAGATAGGCCTGCTCTAATATCAAAACCAGACAGAGTTATAACAAGCAAAAAGAAAACATATACCTACATCCCTGATGATCTTGGATACAAAAATCCTGAACAAAATCCTCACTCACTAATTTCACCAACACTTCAAAAGCAGTAATCATCTTGATCAAGGAGGCTTCATCCCAGGGACGCAGGGATGTTTAATATACAGTAATTGAATAGCGTAATGTGCCACATAAATAGACTTAAACACAATAATCACATGTTCATTTCCATGTGTGAAGAAAAGGCCTTTAACAAAATACAACTTCACTTCATGACCAAAACACTGGAAAGACTATGTGTGGAGAGCTTATAAATCAACATAATAAAGGCTGTATACAAAGCACCTAAAGTTGAAATCATACTTGGTATGGAAAGGCTCAATGAGTATACATCAAGAAGGGGGAAACACAGGGGTGCCCACTCTCACCTCTGCTGTTCAACATAGTGTTATCTATACTGTTAGAAATAAGACAGAGAAATGCAAAAGGGATGAAAATGGAAAGATAGAAGTCTAACTTGTCTGATTTGCTGATGGCATGTGCCTATACATAAGTGACCTGAAAGTCTCTACCATAAAGTGTCTAAAGGTAATAAATTCCTTCAGCAGAGTGGAAAGGCATGAAATCAACACACACACAAAAATTAGCAGCCTTCCTATACATAAAAGACAAATATCCAGAGAAGAAAATCTGTGAGGCTATACCATTTTCAATAGCTACAACAAAAACATCAAATACTTTGGAATAACACTAACCAAGGTAGTGAAAGACCTATATAATGATAACATAAAGACACTCAAGAAAGAAATCACACAGAACATGAGAAGATGGAATGACCTTACTTGATCCTTGATAGGTAGAATTAATATTGTGAAAATTGCAATCCTACCAACACCAATGTACAGATTCAATGCATTACCAATAAAAATCCCAGCATTATCCTTCGCAGAGATAGAAAAAATAATCTCAAAATTCACATGGAATGGCAGATATCCAAAAAATATCTCAGCAAAAGAAACACTGCTGAAGATATCACCATACCCAATCTAAAGCTATAGTGAAAAGTCATACTAAGAAAAAACAATAATGGTACCGGCACAAAAGTAGACATATAAATCAATGGAACAGAATTAATGTTCCAGCCCTTAGTTAAAGAAACTACAGGTACTTTATGTTTGACAAAAAAACCAACAGTATACATTGGAGAAAAGACAGTATCTTCAACAAATGGTGGGCTGGAGAGATTGCTCAACAGTTAAGCGCTTGCCTGTGAAGCTTAAGGACCCCAGTTTGAAGCTCAATTCCCCAGGACACATGTTAGCCAGATGCAAGGGGGCACACGTCTGGAATTTGTTTGCAGTGGCTGAAGGCCCTGGTGTGCCCATTCTCTCTCTCTTTCTCTATCTGCCTTTCTCTCTGTGTCTGTCACTCTCAAATAAATAAATAAATAAATAAATAAATAAATAAATAAATAAATAAAATGAGCAACAACAACAAAAAACCCAAATGGTACTGGACAGATTGGATAACCACATGTGTAAAAATGAAACTAGAAACTTGTAAGCTTATTCATTGTGGGAGCAACAGTCAATTTTTTTGAGGGGGGGTTGAAGGGAGGGACGGAAATGTCTCTGGCATAATGTCTCAATTTGAGGCTTTTACAAATTTTCGCCTCTCTTCCACAAAATTCCCTGAGCCGTGGTGAGTGACTTTAAGTCTGCTTCAGTAATGAGCTCTTAGAAACCTCTGGATTACTGCTTTGGAAAGTTGAGTATCCTCAGGGTCTGTCTCCTTTACTCGGGCACTGATTATCTTATTCAATATGGAAGCTGCACTCTTGTTCATCCCCCCCAATTCCTCTGTAGTTTAACATGCGGCTTGGCTGAGGGGTAGTTTGTCTCCTCAGGTCTCTCTACCTTTTGCAAAAGAAGAACAGATTCTCCAGTGGAAAATGATGTCAGAATAGTTTAAATGAAATAAGCCTTATTAATTTAGGGAGAAGATTTAAATCCTCTTTAAGCATAATCTTTATCACTATAGGATTCTGAACCAGTTCCCATTCCATATATGGGTTTCTTTACACTGAGCACATCTCTTAACCAATCAGAAGCTATTGGTTACCTATCAAGGCTGTGTGTTACTATTATACTGGCATGTACATCCTATCAATGTGTTTGCTTCTGAGCAGCTTAGACCTGCGGTTGCTCAGATCATTGTTGGCTACTTTGCCCCAAAAGATCATGTAGCACCTTCCAGCACTAGATGGGCTACCTGTCTGGAGACTGGCTCTCTTCCAGATTCCAGTCAGGTCTCTCCCTGCTCTGTGTTGGCAGTATATGGTGTGTTCAGTGATAGGGTTTTACCTTTTGCCTCAGGTGTAATCAAGTGCTTTGACAGAAGTCTGTCTTGTTTTGTGGACCTTGTAGTTCTCTCCAGTCATCCGGTAATTGTGGGTAGCAACCAATTTCTAGGAATTAAAGGCCAGAGACAAAAAAAAAAAAAAAGGTGTAGGCTTCTTTCCACCAGGGACCTTTTATTCAGGTGCTTCCCCTTACTCCTCTTGAGGGTTACATGTTTTAGTCTATTTCCAAGGATAAAGGTTTCTATGATGCCAGTTCATTTTGGATGTAGTTTCATGTTTTCTCTTCCCCACCCTCCTTCAAACCCTTCTATCCCTATTGTATATTCTTGAGTTTCCTATAAGGTATGTCAGCGCATCAAGCTTGTCCAGGTTAGGAACCACAAATAAGTGAGGCCATGTGGTGTTTGTCTTTCTGTGATTGTGTGAGTTCCATGAGTACTGTTTCAAGTCTGTCCATTGTTCTACAAATTTCATTGCTTCATTTTTTTTCTTACTGGTAAATAGAATTCCATTGTGTAAATGTACCACAACTTAGTTATCCATTCATCCAATGATAGGCACCTAGGTTGATTCTAGTTCTTAGCTATAATGAATTGAGCAGGTATAAACATGGCTAAGCAAATATATTTGTAGTGAAGCATGGAGCATGTAGGGTAAATGCTCAGTAAGGGAGTAACTTATATTCCTCCTTTTCAGGAGTCTCCAGATTGATTTCCATAGTAGTTGTACAAGTTTACATTCCCACCCAAAGCCTTCCTCCATATATTTAGGAAGAATGACATAATCCCTTGCATGATAGCAGATCACAATGCTATATTGCTAGAAATTAACAACAAAACACCCACCAAAACTCCCATAGCTCCTGAAAACTGAGCAGCACACATTTACACAATAAATAGGTAGTGGACTAAATTTTAAAAAATTAGAGAAATTTCTAGAAATGAGTGATAATGAGAACACATCATCCTCAAACTTATGGGATACAATTAAGGCAGTCCTCAGGGAAAAATTCATAGCAGTAAATGAATAATAAAGGAAATGAATAAGAAAGACAGAGAAATCCCAAATCAATAACATAACCATTCGCCTAAAGTCACTGGAAAAGAAAATCCAGCCCAAAAAGCTCCAGACAGAAAGAGATAATTAAGAGCAGAACACAAATTAATGAATTGGAAACTAAGATCAAATCCCTGGCCAATTTCACCAAGCCAAAAAAAAAAAAAAAAAGAGGCATTTCAAAATAAGAAAATAGATATGAAAAAGAAGAGATCACAACAGATATAAGTGAGATTGGGAGAATCATCAGGACTTATTTGATAAACCTCTACTCTACAAAATTGGAAATTATACAGGAATTGGATAAATTACTATACACATACCATCTACCAAAGCTAAACTCAGAGCAGATTAATCGACTAAACAAACCTATCACACCCATCAAATTGAAATGTGATAAAAAAAAACCTCCCCAAAAAGAAGTGTCCAGGACCAGATGGCTTCTCAGCTGAATTCTATGAAACCTTCATGGAAGAACTAAGACCAGTCTTTCTCAAATTCTGCCACACAATTGAAGATCAAAGAAAGTTCCCAACTCTTTCTATGAAGCTTCTACCACCCTAATACCAAACCAGGCAGAGATGCCAACAGAAAAGAAAACTACAGGCCTATTTCCCTGTTGAACTTAGACACAAACATCCTGAACAAAATCCTCAGTAACAGAATTCAACAACACATCAAATCTATTATCCACCTTGAAAAAGTACACTTCATCCCAGGAATGCGGGAGTGGTTCAACAAATGGAAACCTGTCAATGAAATACACCACATAAACACGGCTAAATATAAAAACTACATGATCATTTTGATAGATGCAGAAAAGGCCTTTGACAAAATACAACATCACTTCATGATCAAAACATTGGAGAGAATCAGCATAGTTGGTTTATGTCTTAACACAATAAATGCTATGTACAAAGCTCCTAAAGCCCACATAATACTTACTGGAGAGAATCTGCAGGGATTCCCATTGAAATCAGGAACAAGACAGGGGTGTCCACTCTCACCTCTGCTCATTAATACAGTACTGGAAGTCCTAGCTCAAGCAATAAGACAGGTAAAAGAAATAAAGAGGATACAATTTGGAAAGAAAGAAGTCAAGTTAGCACTATTTGCAGAAACATGATTCAATACATAAGAGACCAAAGATTTTCCATTCCAAAACTCTGAAAGGTGATAAACTCCCTCAGCAAAGTAGCAGGATAAAAAAATATATATCAATGCACAAAATTCAGTAGCCTTTCAAATGACAAAGATACAGAGAAAGAAGTAAATGACATTATCCCATTTTTAATAGCAACAAAAAATAAAATATCTTGGAATAACATTAACCAAGAAAGTGAAGGATCTATACAGTGAAAACACAGAAACACTCAAAAAAGAAATTGAGGAGGATTTAATAAAATGGAAAGACCTCCCATGCTCCTGGATAGGCACAATTAACATTGTGAAAATGGCAATTCTTGCAAAGGCCATCAACAGATTTAATGCAATTCCCATCAAAATCCCAACATCATTCTTCAAAGACATAGAAAAATTGAACTCAAAATTTATATGGAAAAGCAAAAGGCCTCATAAATCCAAGCATATCTTCAGCAAAAATAACACCTCTGGAGGCATCACCATACCTGATCTAAAGCTATATTACATAGCCATAATAATAAAACAGCATGGTACTTGCATAAAAGCAGGAGTGTAGCTCAATGGAATAAAATTGAGGACACAGACTTTGAGTCAAGTAACTACAGCTACTTGATATTCAACAAAGGCCCTAACAATATAGGCTGGAAAAAAGACAGCATCTTTTATTTTTTAATATTTTTTGTTCATTTTTAATTTATTTATTTGAGAGCAACAGACACAGGGAGAAAGACAGATAGGGGGAAAGAGAGAGAGAATGGGTGCACCAGGGCTTCCAGCCACTGCAAACGAACTCCAGATGCATGCACCCCCTTGTGCATCTGGCTAACGTGGGACCTGGGGAACCGAGCCTTGAACCCGGGTCCTTAGGCTTCACAGGCAAGCGCTTAACCACTAAGCCATCTCTCCAGCCCAAAGACAGCATCTTCAATCAATGGTGTTGGACAAACTAGAAAACCATATGCAAGAAATTGAAACTTGATCCACACATCTCACCATGCACAACAATCCAGTCCAAATGACTCAAAGACCTAACACCAAAAACTTGGCCACTATTGGAGGAAAAGTTAGGAGCAACATTCCATTATTTAGAAATGGGTAAAGACTTCCTGAACAAAACCCCAATACCACAGGATCTTACATAATCACTCAACCAGTGGGATCTTATGAGCTGAAAAGTTTCTTCACAGACAAGCCTACAATAAGCAGAGCCAATAGATTACCCACAGAATGGGAGAAAATATTTGCTGAGTATACAACTGACAGAAGCCTAATTTCTATAACCTACAAAGAACTCAAAAACCTACGCAATAAAAAGTCAAATAACCCACTCACAAAATGGGGCAAGGAATTGGACAGGCACTTCACAGAGGAAAAATACAAATTGCAAAACACATCTAAGGAAATGTTATCATCCCTAATCATCAGGGAAATGCAAATTAAAACTACTATGAAATTCCATTTTACCCCAGTAAGGATAGCAAACATCAAAAAAATCAAATGAAAATAAATGCTGGCAAGGATGTGGAAAAATAGGAAACCTCATCCACTGTTGGTGGTAATGTAAAATGGTACATGTACTTTGGAAAGCAATATGGAGACCCCCTATTAAAACTGACTATAGAGGTACCAACAGACCCAGTTATTCCCTTACTGGGAATATGTACCCTGAAAACTGGAAGAGAGTCAGTCCCCAGACAGCACATCTAGTGCCAAAAGTTGCTACATGAGTGACAGGAAATAAAGACCACAAGCAACACATGGTCTAAGTTACTTAGCAAACAACCTGACATGATGCTCATGTAAGTGTAATAGTGGTGCACAGCCATGGTGGGAAACCAACTACTCTTAATTTGGCTAACTGATTTGCTCAGTGGAACAAAATCCACTGCTGGCTCTGGGAAACAAGTCCGAACCATATCCAACAATGAGCCCACTCTCCATTAAACTCTCTAAAAAAGCAATTATTATCACATTTAATTGGTGCCAACTTTAATCTCATTGGAGAATCTGCTTCTCTTTTTTTAGGTAGATGCAGATCCTAAGGAGAGAGGCACCCCATCATACCTCAAAAGGGCCCCAGCTGAAACTAAGAATAATTGGGGAAACATGCAAGAATGCTGTTTTCTTAGTGAACTGGGAACTAGCATAATGGCCAAAAAGATCAACACACAGAACAATCAACCCCTACCAAACCAGATTTCCAGAGACACAGAGGCACCCAAGATCTCAACATGGAAGCAGACCTAATATGAACCCAACATGGCTCAGGGAAATTTGTGAAAGGTGGGGGTCAGAAAGAATGTCAGAGTCACCTTGGATCATGACAAACAGAAACATTTCCTCCTACCAGAAGCTAAAGGCTAACCCCACAATATACCCCAACAAGGAGGGTCCCTCTGGTGGGGAGAGGACAGGGAGGAGGCTAAAATTATTACCAAGTTGACTGTATTCACAGACTAAAAAAATAAATGTTGGGCTCCTTCCTGCTCAGTGCAGAGAGAAGAACCAGGCCTGCTGGTTCCTCCCTAAGGGTTGAGGGAGGATGATGAGCTTCGGACCACCCAGAAACCTCTCCTGGCCACCAGAGAAAAATCACACTGAGTCGGGAGTCTTTTCAAAGCGGGAACTCCCTTTACTATTACAGGAGGGTGTTTATATAATGTTGAGAAGGAAGACGGAGACTTTAGGGTGGGGTGAGATGTAAGGGCCAATAGCATACCACGACCTTTGAGATGATTGGTTGTAAGCCCATGAGCTGGGGACTCTAACTTCCTGTGCGTAAGTGGCAGGCCAGAGGCCACTTGGCCCTCTGCTGAGTTCTAAGTGCCCACAGCAGGAATTCTAATTTCCTGTGTGGAAGTAGCAGGCCAGAGGCCATTTGGCCCCCTGCTGAGTCATAGCTGGGCGGAGGTAGTAAGGCTCAGGAAGTTCCACTAGGCCTCATGTCCAGGCCTCTGAAGGCCCAACAAATAAAAATAAAATAAATATTTTAAAAAAACAAAACAATAAATTATTAAAAATGAAAAAAGAACCAGGAAGGGTTACAAAGACAGTTAAATGGCCTGATCAGAACACTGGCATGGGCAGTTTATATCTCAAGATAATACAGGCTGTACACAAAGCTCCTAAAGCACAAAAACACCTAATGGGGAGAGACTGAAGTAATTCCCATTAAGATCAGGAATAAAACAGGGAAGTCCACTCTCATTGGTGCTCTTCAACATAGTACTGAAGTCCTAGCTCAAGCAATAAGACAAGAGAAAGAAAGAAAAGGGATACAAATTGGAAAGGAAGAAGTTGTTAGCCCTATTTGCAAATGACATGATTCTATACATGAAAGACTTGAGAACCTCCATCTCAAAACTGTTTAAGGCAATTCACTCCTTTAGCAAAGCAGCAGGATACAAAATTAATACACGAAAATCAAAATCAGTAGCTTTTCTATATGCAAAAGACAAAGAGGAGGACAATGAAAGAATTTTAAGCAGTGATAAGTGTTCTCATGAATGAATCACCTGATTCATAGAATTAAGTGAATAATGTATTAATGGGTGATCTTGGGAGTGGGATTGTTAGGACCCCTCCTCAAACCTAGGGAATCGAGCGAGACCCCAAAGACTGACACTGACGCTTCTCGATGCAAAGCAGCAAGAGGTGTTTATTGAAGTTCCGGTGCACCGGGGCTCAACACAGAGTCCCCACGCAGGAGGGGTGAAGAGCCCCGAATAGCAACTTTACAGGGTTTATATAGGGAAAAACCACAAAGTTAGGGAAGGGGTCTTGCTCAAGGGACTTTCCATATAGAGTGGATTTTGATTGGTGGAGTCCGTCTGGTGTTGCTTGCCTAGGCCAGAAGTGACCACAGGCAAGACGGTGGCTTCCTGAGTTCCAGGAAACTGAGACAGGGTTCGGGAACTAGGCAGTTGAGCAAGGTTCAAGATCAGAGACTATCATCTTAAAATAGTTGTTCTTTAGTCAATTTGTGGCAAGCAAGCAAGCAAGTTACAAAAGCTAAGAAGGCAGGTTAGCATGGTAACGAGGCTTTTAATTTATGTAACCTTACAGGATGACCATAAAAACCAGTTAAGCTACAATGCTCCCTGTCCCTTTCCATATGGTGTCCTACACCAACACTGCCTCAGCCAGGTCTTAAGTTCTTCCAGTATGGATGCTATCACTAGATATGGCCACTCAACCCTGGACCAGAGGCTTGTATAAAATGAATTGTTTTCTGGGTAAGTTATCTAGTGGTATTGCATATTTTAGCAAGCGAATATAGACTAATGGTATAATTGAATGGAGGCTACACCAAGTATCATGAAGTGTATCGCATTCTAATGAAAAAGTATTTCCAATTCTAGGGCACTAAGGGTGTTTCATTTTTATCTTTGGAATTTTTAAGACCTTTTTCATTTTTACTATTTAGAGATGGACTCTAGAGTGTGTTTTCTGTTTATAAATAATTGTACTTGTTATAATCTCAGAGCTTTTTGCCCCTCCCAGCTCGTTACCCTTACCATTTGGCCAGCTAGCTCTGAGGCTTGAAAACTACTAGCTATGGAAATTAAGACTTCAAAGGTCTTCCTTCTTCACTGGAGATCCATCCAGTCTGGCACTGCACTCTAATGGAATCCTCCTGCAGTCCACTGCAGAATCTTCCATGGTTTCTGTTCTTTCCCACATGAGTCTTGTACCTCATTTGTCTCTCTTAGTCTCTCCCCATCCTAAGGTGCATACCTGCTTTTCTCTGTCTCTGTCTCTGTTGCACAGGCTTTTCTCTCTCCCCTTCCTGTTTCTTTCTCTCTCTCTCTCTCTCTCTCTCCACCCTTCTCTTTTGTTTCCTATCCTTCTCTTCCTCTGCTCTTCCCCCTGTGAATCAGTTTGGAGTTCCCTTCTACCTGTTCCCTTTCTGCTTCTCCATCTAGAGTTCCTTCTCCCATCTTCTTCTCTGAGGATAGGTGTGCCTGCTCCTATCCTTGGCCCCTTTGACTTCCTCGGCCCTTGTTCAGACCTATGCTTCTCTCCCACCAATGGGCTTCCTTTGACCAACCTCTTTTCTCTTGTTCCCATCCTGAGTTCCTGTTCTGCTTGCCTTGAACACCCACTCTTGCACAGAATAAATCTCGGTGACCCAAGAAAGTCTTAGAGTCCTTCATTTAAGAGCTATACAAAATCAACTCAGAATAACACCAAATCATGCTAAGAATGAGTGAGGGTAGGACCCTCTGGAAAAACCAGGGCTGGCTCTGGTTCTTCCTTTGGCTGAATCTCTACTAGGATTGGAAAATTCTTATGCTGCCTTCTCCGTAGACTCATGCTAATAATTCCAAACCAGAACATTGCTTATGTTTCTTACCAGACTCATACTTCACTCACCTTTGGAATATATAACTTTCAGTTATAGATCCCTCAAAATTCTGGATTATGCTATCCACAATCATATTCTTTGTATGTTTACAGTTTATATTGAGGCTTTATACATACATACATACTTTATACATGCAACCTGAGAAAGGACCAAGATTGAGTTGCTACAGCCTGTATTCATGAGGGCATCCATATTTGTTGGGAGTTCCTAAAGCCCCTAAACATTTTTGCAGACGTCCTTATACATAAACTGTCAAGAATTCTAGTCACTTCCATAAGTATTTGTAAGAATCTGCCATCATCCACATGCCACTGTACAGACATTCACAAAACCAACTCTACAAGTAAAAGTCATCTGCACTGTACAAAGCAGGAGCTTCAAGAGGGAGATGAGCATGACCTGTGCTTAGGAAACCACAGCTAGCAGGTATCTATTCAAACCACACCTAAACTAAATTCACTCTATAAATAATTTACTGCCCAAGATTTTACACCTTGTTCATTTTTTTCAAGGTCCATAACTCACACATCAGAGATGCTTGAGGGAAACTAAATAAACAGTTCTCTTTGCCATGACCTCGACCATGAACCACTGAAAAATTAAGAATCAAGTGTTCAACAAATAATAAATCAGAAACTGGAAGTCACAGTTCTATGTATAAGGGTAGTAGGTCCTTGAATCACACATGCTTTCTGACCCTTACATATATCACCTACATGATGCAGACTCCATGGTTTGAGTGTTGATATGTTCCCTCAAATGGCCCTGTATTTAAGACTAGGTCCTAGTATGATGCTTTGTCCTAGAATGATGCTTTGGGGAAGTGGTTGAACCTTTAAGAAGGGAGGCCAGCTGAGAGGTAGTTAGGATATTGGGGATAGGCTCTTTAAAGGTAATTAGCATATATCACTTAGTTCTACAAGTTTCCATTTGAATTCTTATGGGAGTTTTATGTGGACTTGTAGGTGTTCTGTTCTCCTTGCTTCTATTTGAGATGCATATTTTTATTCCTACAGACACTTCTGTTGTGATAAGCCACCTTATACCACTCATACCGTATGTCACACCAATGGGGTCATGCACTCTTGGACTTTGAACTTCAAACATTGTGAACTACATAAATTCCTATTCCTTATAAGTTAGCTGTCTGAAATATTTCATTTCTGTAACACAAAGACATGTAATACTCTGTTTCTGTAAGTTTCAGCACTGAGAAAAAAGCAATAATGCACCACAAATGCCTCAGTCACCAGGTAATTTTGAGGGCACGCTGGTGACACAGAACTGCGTTTTGTGGATTGAGATGATGCTGATGGACTCTCAGAGAAGGGTCTAAAGTAAGAGGATGAAAGTAGATGGTTACAGTGTATAAAGGGAGGAGAAAGCAGTTTACAAGACCTATATATAGGTCTTTAAAAATTTAAAGAAGAAAATTCTGATTATGCATTCTTTTTACTTGCTGTTAGTGTGTCTAATATTCCTGATAATGTAATTATTTGTGAAAAACTAAAATAAAAATACTAGAGTAACATAATACTGAGCATCACCATATGCTATGACCTGCTGTAGACTTTGCATATGTTTCTTCCTTTATTTAAATCCTTTAGGCAGTGCCATAAGGGAAGAGTTAATATCATCCATATGTTGTAGAGAATTTATATTTAAGCCTAGTAGAAGTCAACTAAATCGTCAGAGTTCACACAATTAACAGATATTAGGTTAGAAGTTCAGACTAATGGCCTTCCTGTCCATATCTTAGATCTTCAATCACTACAGGACCCCATTACAAATCCCTGGTCCCCTGATCTTGTCTGAAAGTAAGAAGCTCACTGTTGCAGTTACCTTCTTGTTGCTGTAAAAAGCATTCCACCAAAAGTAAATCATGGGAGGAAAGAATCTGTTTTGGTGTACAGTCTCAAGGGGAAGTCCCATGATGGCAGGAGGAAAGATAACATGAGCAGAGACTGGACATTATTACTTCTGCCATAGCAGCATCACAGAATGAGCTGAGACTGGCAACGGAAGCTCACCCTAATCCCACCACCACCAATACACCCTCTCCAGGAAGGCTCCAATTCCCAAATTGCCACTAGCTAAGGGCCTATCATTCAGGACAAATGAGTTTATAGGGAACACATAATTCGAGTATCATATTTACACTGTGAAAAGAGAAAGAATGAAAATAGCTGTGCTTTGAGCAGTCTGTGGGTATCCATGCAGAAGAGGCAGCTTCAGAATCAAAGAGGAGCTAAATCCTATGTGAAGCAGCTTTAGGGTAACAGGCTGAAGTTAGTGTTGGGGAAACTGGCCAGATACCCAAATCTAGGGACACATCAAAATGCAGCTGGAAGTATTTCTGGAGAAGAACTGAAAGGCTGAGGGAAGAAGGTGCCAGCCAGTGTCTTGTTATGAGGGTAAAAACCAAGGTTCAAGTTTTAAGAAACATCCTGCTTAAGACTAAGGGTAGGGTAGATGAGAATCAAGCAAAGACCTGTTCTCTAGGTACATCAGTTGGGAAAAAACAGGTGTGTTAATAAGAATAATGGTATAAGTGATCACATGGAACTAGCAGAATGTTCTGAAAACATAGATGCTTTAGAAAAATTGCCTAGGATTGTCAGCTTCTAAAGTAATAGCTCTGCAACCTTGAGCTAGCTATTTACCAATTGTTATGTCAGTATATTACTCCATAACATAAGGTAAACAATATTTACAAGGTTGTTATGACATTTAAATATATTAATATTTGTAAATACATTTTAGTTTCTGACTTCCTTTATGGGTGTGACAATTATTCTTAAGATGATTTTAGTATGAGGAACATGAGGCAAAGAGTGTCCATGTGACTCTCCATAGACTAAAGAACCAAAACATGTTTGATGTGTGAACCAAGGTAGTATGACTGATATCCATGGGATTCTCACTATTTAAGTTTTGTTTCGATATGGTTTGACTTATACATCTTCCTCATGAAAGTCAAAACTTGCTTTACACTATGAAGAAGACATCATCTGTGTGTATCAACTTATGTCTATTAGCTGAATTTTATTGAACTTTCCACTCATATATTCCATAGCTAAGAACATGTCTTATTGTTGGATGACTGGATTCCTATATACATATATATATGCTTATGTATTCCTATATACATGTATATATGCTTCACCGATACTCTCCATTTCTAGTGATAAGTTGTATTATTTTATTTTATTATTATTATTTTTTGGTTTTCGAAGTAGGGTCTCATTCTATCCCAGGCTGACCTGGAATTTATTATGTAGTCTCAGGACAGTCTCAAACTCACAGCGATCCTCCTATCTCTGCCTCCCAAGTGCTGGGATTAAAGGCATGAGCCACCATGCCCAATGCAAGTTGTATTAATTTTGCTATGAATTTGTAAGCAAGGCAAAGAAATGTGGACAAATGTAGCTGTTTACTTCTTCAAGCTACTTGTTCCATCTGTTGTGATCAATTCACTCTAACACTCCTTCAGACTCCCTGGTCAATTAATTAATGCCCTGCTTTAAAGGTGGATTTATTCCTGGATGCTCGCATGACGCTGTGCTTTTGCAGGAGAGAGTGATGATGAGTCGTGAATCAGAGAATAATTAAAATGGCTGGAGGGAAGCAAAAAGGGTGAAATTCAGTTTTGTCATTTGAAGTAAACAATTCTTTCCTCTCTTAACCACTAATAGCTCAGTACCTGCTCTACTCAGTCTGAACTCTGCTTAGCATTCTTGATCCATTCTTCCCTACAGAGCCCTGGATTTTTTTTATCATTGTTCTGATTCTGCAGGTGCTTTTCCATCTTCTTGGGACACTTCCTTTCCCTCTACTCTGCCTTACTCGATGAGCTCATAACCTATTAATGTATCATACCTCTATAGGCTACCCAGACAGACCTTTGTTCTCATGTATGTTTGCTAGGGTATCTGTCACATTGTACCACAGGCAGAGTAGTTTAAATAATAATACATTTTCTTCCTTTCAGTTTTGGAGATGATCCAAAACTCGAGGTGTCCACAGGGATGATAGGTTCTTAGCTTGTGCATAGCCATCTCCTCCAGTAGTCTTCACTCTCCAAGCATGTGTCTAACACACCACATAATGACACTTTGCATTGGAATGGGTCTCACTTAAAATACTTTATCTTATTTGCTTCATAAAAGTTCCTTTCTCCAAAAAAATCATTAAAGAACAAAGGTGATGAATTTTTAAGGGACATAGTTTAGCCCATAATTCTTCCTACTTTTTGAAAGCTACCTTTTCCTGAGATCGCAGGCTCGCAATTGTGGCCTCTGTAATATGGCTCAGTTAAGTTTTGATATGATAGCAGACTATGATATATCACGCTAGACCTCTCCTTAGTTATGTGGCCCACTTGCACACACTGTAGGGGCCAATGTTGGCAAGTCATCTCTCCACAGGAAGAATGTCAAATATATTTTGAAAATAAGCAAATTTATACATGCCTGTTCTCTATCCAATATTTAACTACTATTTTTTAGTCAGAAGATTTTATATCTATCAATTATCCTATACTTGGAAAACAATTTTAATGTTTCACCAGCTTTCAAAAGGATACTGAGCCTCTATTTTTTAATTTTTTTTGTTTTATTTTTATTTATTTATTTGAGAGTGACAGACAGAGAGAGAAAAAGGCAGAGAATGAGAGGAGAGTGGGCGCGCCAGGGCTTCTAGCCACTGCAAATGAACTCCAGTCACGTGCACCCCCTTGTGCATCTGGCTAATGTGGGTCCTGGGGAATCAAGCCTTGAACCGGTGTCCTTAGGCTTCACAGGCAAGCGCTTAACTGCTAAGCCATCTCTCCAGCCCCTTAGCCTCTATTTTTAAAAACTGTATTAAAATTGTATTTATTGGCATACAGAGAATTAGCTTTCATTATGGGTTCTATTCTTGCATTAGCATTACTTTCCCTTTCATTTTATTTTATTTTATTTTATTTTATTTTATTTTATTTTATTTTATTTATTTATTTTATTTGGTTTTTCGAGGTAGGGTCTCATTCTAGCCCAGGCTGACCTGGAATTCACTATGGAGTCTCAGGGTGGCCTCGAACTCTCGGTGATCCTTCTACCTCTGCCTCCCGAGTGCTGGGATTAAAGGCGTGTGCCACCACGCCCGGCTTCCCTTTCTTTTTATATAGCCAAGCAAGTTAAAAGAAACCTTATATTATGAAATGAGAAACAGTTAACAAATGTATATAAGACAAAGTGTGTATGCACATGGGGAATGATTTAAGTTTAAGATGCATAAAGTACTCGTGATGGTTTGATGACTAGTAAAGAAAAATAAATATACATATGATAGAAAGCATTGATTTCTTCTCTAATTCTCTTCTAGTCACATGTGGCCTCAAGTAGGGCCATCATGTGGCATGAGTTCCTAACCCTTCACATTGGACATTCTTCTGTTTATCTGACTTCATTAAAACATGGAGACCTTCTGAGGAAACAGTCAGATAAAAGAATAAACAATAAAAAACCAAGAGCAGAATCAGGAATGAAGCTGGAGGTGGACAATGAGGCACTACTAAGGCACCTGATAGGTGAGATGTCCACTTGAGCTGTACAAGACTTGTATTCTCTGCTGCCTCTGACATACAGTGGCATATACTTCACATGGCTAATGTACCATGGGAAGATTGACACATGACTATTAACTTTGAAAAATTCCCTTGATCTAGCCATATGTTTAAATCAGATGACAAAGCAAGCCCTTTCTCAGAAGACTGTAAGGTATTCACTCAAAACTGAAACTATAAGAAACATAATCACCTAGGCTCTCTGAGCTCTATGTGGAGTTATCATATGACTGATTCTGATATCTGAGAATTTTTAGTGTGTCTAGGCTCGGGTAGTACTTTTTTGGCATGTATGTAGACAGCATATGGTGTCTGTGAGTATGTGCTATTTGTATACTTCATGCACATATATGCGCAGATGGATGCATCCCATGCTTACATGTGTGTAAGTCAAAGGAAAACATCTGGTGTCTTCTTCTAATACTCTTCTGCTTTACAGCCCTGAGATGGAGTCTCTTACTGAACTTTGAGCTGCCATTTTCTGTCAGACTCATTAGCCACTGAACCTAAATGATTCTCCTAGCTCTACTAACCACACAGATGGGGCTATAGGAAAGCATGACCACACCCAGATTTTTAAGTTTGAGTATAAAATTCAGGGCATCTCATGCCTTTATGCATGTGAGGCAAGTTCTGTTAGTTGCTAAGAAAAATAGTCTTTATTTTTTTTTGTACTACTTATTTTAATAAACATTCTCACCCAAAACATGTACAGGTTAGAAGCAATTATTTATTTTTAAAAATGAATACATTTTACATGACAGCTATGGACTTGACATTGAATTCATTTTCAACATAAAAATATAAAAACTTTAAAATCTAGATAAGTGAGCAGAGAGACATGTGTATCACCAAATGATTGCCATATGTGAAACTTATTTAATTGTTGAAATTCAGGTTGTAAAGTAATAAATAAATGCCACATTTATTCTTTTCTTACTGTTCCTTCCAGCTTACTATCTGGGATGGTAGTTTGTTCATTTCTGTTTGAAGTTTTAGGAAGATTTTACATCTTTTCTGTTCATTACTGGGTGATATCCTATCCTTCTCATCCCTTTTTATCCATTAGAATTCACTCTGGTTCAAGAACCCAATAACTCCAGTTGAGCTAGTAAAATACCATTTAGGACTTCCAGCCCACTGAAAGCCCTGGATCTTATTTTGCCTTATATGATTTCAATGGGCAATGGGATAAACTGGTTTCTATTTTTCTCTTCCATTGAAACTAATTTACACTGTTTCAAAGAGAAAGGGGAGAAGGTGGCAGAGTTGCTGGCTGGCATCAATAAGCTGATGGTGTCATAGAGCACTTGGGTGGCTTACCCTAACCAAATAGTCAGAGGCTCTGCCACATATTTTTATTGAAGTGTCCGTGCTTTGAATATTTCCTTCTAGAAATATCTTTGTCAGCAAGTACATAGTGTATCTGAATTGCCCCTGATCTTTCTCTCACAATTAGGCCTTTCCAATTCAAAACTTATAGGCTCACGCATGCATGAATGCGTGCACACACACACACACACACACACACACACACACACACACACACTCCATATGCTATTATGTTATATATACACTTGCCAAAAATAAACAGTACCTAAACACAGGCACATAGGATATTGTTAGGTATCATCAGCACCAGTCATGTGCTATGTTCATTCTTCTAACACCATAAAACCTATATCTTGCCATCTGAGAAGGTGTCTTACAAATATCACATTGGTTGGGTTTTTATTGCATGGTATGGTTGGGGGGTTATTGCCTGGTCTGGAAGCAAGCATCATTATTTGTGACAGCAACCCTGTGCCCCACATTTTGAGCATCTATTTGAGTATATTTTCATGAGAATAGATTCTTCATCCTATCATTTAATTTATCAAAAAATTAGGATGACTTTTTGATATTCTTACACTGAAATGACTAATTAATCTTGGAACCAATTGAAAATTTTATAAACAAGACATATTATAATCAAATTTAAATGAAAACCTACTTTATCTTAGTTACAGTTGAATCTCAAAGCACCTATGATCACATCAATGTCATCAGCATGGGGAAATTTAGAATTTCAAAAATAGTGAAATAGTGAAGATACATTACTTTTGAAAATACAGGACCATGTGAATTCATTGCTAGTATCCTTCACAGAACTTCAGTAGATGACCTGGAAGCTTAGTTTTCACTAGTATACAGTTATTATATCCCTGAACTTGATGAACAGCTACAACTGAATACCTGAAACAAGTCTACTCTTTATGTGAGTTGAGAAATGTTAGCCAGATGGTCCCTTTAAGACCTAAGCACTTCTCTTGCACCATGGAATGTTGGCAGTGGATGACTCGCATATGAGTGGTTTTGTAGAATGATCTCAAACTAAAGAGAATCATCACTTTGGACCTCTGTATACTAGCTGGCATATACTGGGCTATTTCAGGTATAAGATAAGGAAATTATAGAGCCAATTTCCAAACTCTCTATATTAATTATCATCAATTAATACTGAGTTTATCAATAGCAATATTTATTTACTTATTTATTTATTTATTTATTTATTTATTTATGAGAGAGGCAGAGAGAGAGACAGAAAGAGGTGCCAGGCTCACCGGCAGGTAGGGCTGTAGGAGAGCAGGTCCTGCTGGTCTCTTCCTGGGGCTGAGCGGGATGGTGCGTGTCGACGACTCAGACCTTCTCTTAGTCACTGGAGAAAAACCACACTGAATTGGGAGACTTGTTGAAGCACGATCTCACTTTATTGTTACAGGTGGTTGTCAATATAATGTTGAGAATGAAGGCGAGGATCTCAGGAAAGGATGAGGTGTAAGGACCAATAGCATATCACATCTTTTGAAATGATTGGTTCTAAGTGCACATGGAAACTCTACCATTTTTTGCAGAAGTAGCAAGCCAGAGGCAATTTGGCGCCCTGCTGAGTCATGGCTGGCCAGAGACAGGTTGACACACTTTAGCTAGACTCAGGAAGTTCCACGAGGCCTCACGTCCGGGCCTCTCAAGGCCCAACATCTCCCCCTTTTGTTTTTTTCTGGGGGGGGAACAAAATCACTTTATTCCAATTAACTCACAAACATCACAGCTTGTTCTAGAGGCCACACAACACTTTACCAGCCCATCCTATAAATCTCAAAGAGCTTCTGTACCATCAGGACACTTTCCAATGGTCACTCTGAAGCAATTGATCTGTTAATAGACTTTAATTTAGAGTTTTACACATTCACTATAATTGCATTTTTATGCTAAAGCAACTTGGTCATCAGAGCAGATTTTCCAATTCTTCAGGCTGAATAACTTCTTAGATTAATTCATTTGCTATTCTGCACTGTTTTAGCACCTCTTTGAAACCTTCACAGAGCTTAACATCAGCCTGGTTCTGGGCACATCCCAGGAGCTGCTTGATCTCAAAACAGGAAGGCTGCTGCTCTGCTAGCCTGGCACCCTGAAGCTCCTGGTAAGTGATATCAGGCTTTGCAGGCTCAGCATTCCCAACGCCACTGAAGGGCGTGACCCAGGGTGTGGCCCACCGCAGAGCCGACCGCCACACTGGCTGCAGTGGTTGCCATCTGGGCCATCAGACCTGGCTGCCGAGGTGCAACAGTAGGTGAAGCAATGGCAGATGGGGGTGCTGCTGCTGGCAGCTGGGTTGCAGGGGCTGGCCTGGGTGCAGCTTGCATCTGAGGGGCCCGGCTGGCCGGGGAAGCCACCTAGGAAGTGTGGCTATGGCTTCCACAACCCATGCTCAACAAGCATCCACTGCTAGTCCAGATATGGCTCCCCTTTTGTTTTTGTAAGTACAGTGGAAAACATGGCCCCTGTCTTAGGTTGTCCCCCTCTGGGGATCTTATCCGTCACTCGGTACCATGTATCCAGCTCATTGAGAATCCATGGCCTGTCTTAGGTTGTACCACCCTGTCTGAGATCTTACCCATCATTGGTCAGATGGAGGGCAGAGGAGGAATGCTATATGAGGACAGCCAGAAAGTGGGCAGCGTTGAGCACTGGGCTCAGTTGTGTTGAAAGTACAGAATGAAAAACGAATGTATCCCACATCTATACTGGAATTATTATGGGAAGGTGGGGCCCAAATACAAGTTCCAGAAGGAGACATTGGGAAAAGCTGGATGGGGATGGGGAAGGTGGCTGAGCAAATTTTTAGGATCTTATGGGCAACTGTAGTTGTATCATTGGTGATTACTGAAAGCAGCCAGGGAGGCCCAGATCAGAGGCAAAGCCAGCAATCCTCCATAAGGGTGGGAATTATTTGGTTTAGCAGAGTGAAGACCATTTTAGGAACAGTCCTCAGGAGTGGGACACTCCCTGGAGAAATGATTGTCAGTGTCCTCTTGTTGGGATAAATATTTTAGGTCTCTCACTGGTACCCAAATGGGTCTTTTTTCATCTTGAGGGAAGATACATCCAAACCCTCTGCCTGCTGGGAGGAGCATGTCAGGTCTTCTACAGGCCCCAGTCAATGGGTCCCTCCATCTTACCAAGATAGAACTGTAGGTAATGGATGAGGGCCAATGTTTTTGAAAAGGGGATAATTGTTTATCTTCTTTAGAAAAATTTAAAATATTTAGGGTAAATAATGCCTTTTTTAGTTGGTACTGTGGGGGTAAGGATTCCCCCTTTTGATTTTGTAATTGAGACTTGAGAGTCTGATTATATCTTTCAATGATAGCCTGGCTCTGGGGGTTGTATTGGATGTTTGTGGAATGTGAGATTTTCCAGGTCTGGAGAAAATCTACAAAGGCCTTGCTTATGAAGCAGGGGCCATTATCTGTTTTAATTTGGTCATGTAGTCCAAGGGTGGAAATGCATTGAAGCATATAGCTAATAGCATGCTTAGTTTTTTCCCTGACATGTGCTGATGCCCAGCAGGTGCGGGAAAAGGTATCGACTAAAAGAAAAATATATTTAAGATTTCCAAATGGAGAATAGTGTGTGACATCAATTTGCCAAAGATGATTAGGGCAGAGCCCTCAAGGATTGCTTCCTGTAGTTTGAATGGGGGGTACTTGGAGGAAAGGCTGACAAGACTTACAAGTCTGGACAATTTTTTAAAGGTCCTTGACTAGTACCTGTGGAAACCTGTGCTTGACACCTCTCCAGTTGACATGGGTCAATAAGTGGAAGCATGTTGATTCTGTAATAGTATTACAGTGAGGCATAGAAGCCATTTTATTAGCCAAGTAGTTTCCTCAAGAAAGAAATCCTGGTAAATTTTGATGACCCCTGAGATGTTGAAGAAAAATGGGGTTAGTTCTTTGTTTGAGTAGGGAACAAGCTTGAATCATCAGAGGAGATATAGGGTTGGAGTCCAGTCTAATATGGGCCTCAACCAGGTTGGGTAATAAATTAACAGTATAAAGGCTGTCAGAAAACAAGTTAAATGGCTCTTGAATAGTGTCCAAAGCTATAATGACAGCAAATCATTCTTTGAATTGTGCTGACCACTCAACCTCATGGGACTCTGACTTTATGGGCATAGGCTGTTTTTCCTGTTTAAAGGGAGGGTAAACAACTAGGGAAGCCCCCAGGCACCCTCCATCAGTAAACATGGTAAGAAAGTTGGGGTTAGGTTGAGACAGAAAAGGCCTGGGGGGCTTCCATTCTAACCTGGAGAAAGAACTCATCCATTTGTGGGAGCTATAATGGCAATCAATTTTACCTAGAAACCCATTGAGAGCTGTAGCAACTCTGTTATTATTTCTCTGAAGCCAGGTGAAATCTGTTATCTTAAAGGGAGTGATAATAAGATGAGGTTCTATGCCAAAGAACTGGACAGAGGTGTCTCTGCCCTTGATAACTCAATCAGCAACCTGGTTGGTTATAGAATAAACTCTGGGGACCCCACTGATTGAGAGGTGAACCCATTGGATTGGCTTACCTTCCTGGGCCAATAGTATGGTGCAGAATATTTCCCCAGAGAAAATGTAGAGGGATATGGCTAAATCAGGATTGAACCTCTTTAGGGCCACAGCATTTATAGCCTGTTGTACCTTATGAAAAATTTGTTGATGACAAGGGGACAAATTACCTGAGAGGAGAAGTTAAGATCCTTTAGGAGGTCAAACAAAGGGGACAGCTCGTCAGTCATTATGGGTATCCAAGGCCTCATCCAATACTTTTTGGAGCTGGGGCTGAGTATAAGAATCCTGAATATGAAGTTGGGGTTTGACAGGAGAAACAGTATCAAGGGATAGTACAGAGCCCAAATTCTTAAAGGGAGGGACAGTCTGAAACTTTTCAGGGGCTACCTTATAGCCATTGACCTGTAAAATGGCAAGGCATTTGGCAGTAAGGTCTTGGAGATCAGATGGGTTGGAACAACCTAAGATTATATCATCCATATAAATATAGAATAGAATATCAGAATGACCAATCAAAGAAGAAAATATATATAACATATAGTACTGACAGATAGGGGGGCTATTGACTATGCCTTGGGGTAGGACAGTCCATTCAAACCTCAAGTCTGGCCCATAAAAATTAGTTGAGGGTATGAAAAATGCAAATTTTTCAACATCATCTGGATGTAATGGGATAGAAAATAAACAATCTTTAATATCAATAATAGTTAGATTATAAGTGTTGGGGATGGTTGGAATCCAAGGGAGTCCTCTCAGGGGGGGGTCCCAAAAGGTATCATCCTCTCATTTATTTTTCTTAAATCATGTAAAAGTCTCCAAGAGTCATTAGGCTTTTTTATAACAAAAACAGGGGAATTCTAAAGACTTATTGAAGGCCATATATGTCACAAAGCTAGCTGTTGTTTAACTAACATATGAAGATGTTGGAGTTTAGGGGTATGTATAGGCCACTGCTCAACCCACACAGGGTCCCCAGGTACCCAATGAATTTTTGGCACTAGGGGGTGAGCAGTGGCCCTTAGAATTGGGGGTTGACCCTAGAGTGTTTTTGTCTATTCTTTTCAAAATGAGGGTCATTTCTGTGGTTAGGGAAGCTGGCCCGTCCTTGTTCAAACTATTGTTCATATTCTTCCTGGTCTAGTATCCCCTCATAGAAGCCCTGGTGATCAGTGGTGATATAAGCCTCTGCTTCTCCAAGTATATCCTGACCTAGGAGGTTGGTCATTAGGCCAGACACCACCAGAGGGCGCACGTCCCCACAGTTACCATCAGGATCAGTCTAGGGCTGCCAGGCCAGTCACCACCAGAGGGCGCACGTCCCCACAGTTACCATCAGGATCAGTCCAGGGCTGCCAGTTAGCCATTTCCCAGGATGTTAACTGTCCGCCCACACCAAGTAAAGGCGGACCAGGGACTAACTGCCATGAAAGAGGGACTTCCTCCTTTCTAATTACAGTGCAGTCAGCCCCACTGTCAATGAGGAACTTGAAAGTTTTTCCACCAACTGTCAGGATCATTTTTGGCCTTAGACCCGGAATCAGTCCAGTGTGTCCTAACCATCTTCTTCCCCTTATTTAACAGGGCTGGGGATAGCCCCTGGGGGAGTTTAAAGGCTCACCCTGAAGGCTGAACTTGTATTTGCAATCCTTGGCCCAGTGGAACCCCTTCTTGCACCTGGGGCAAGGGGCACGAGGCACGTTAGGGGCCACAGGGACTATTGGGGTATTTTTTGCCCAATTGGGGCACTCCCTTTTAAAGTGACTCTCTTTGCTGCACCCAAAACAAGATATCCCCTTTCCCCCTGAGGTCTGTTGGAGGGCACAGACTGGGCGGCCATATCCTCACAGTGGGTGCTCTGTAAGGCTGGCACCATGGCCCTTGCCTTGATGGGAGCTGGATCCCAAGTCTTTGGTGGCTATAATCCATTTACTCATACAGTGATCTTTTAGCCCAGGGCAGGCCAACTTATGGTCATGCCTTCCCAGACCAGCACTTTAATGAACTGGTCTCACAGGGGGCCAGGGGGAAACTTACTTTGTAGACTTTCTTCAACCCTCTCTATGAAGGTAGCCAAGTCTTCACTAGCTCTTTGCATGATTCCTGTGATGAGGGGCTCAGATGGACCTTCCTCCAGTTTCCTCCATGCAGCCATTCCCAAAGCCCGCACCTGATCTCAGTATGGATGAGGGATGGCAGCTTGCTGGAGGTCCATGGAAAATGCATCAGCAGTGCCCGAGAGCATGCCAAAGGTGATTGGGATTGCGGAATGAGTGGTCTGATTCCACTCGGCCTGAGTACAGAACTCATCCTGAAAGAAGGCACACCACTTTATGTACAGGGGGAGCCGAAAGAATGGCTTTAGCAAGGTTTTTCCAATCTTGGGTGGTACACTGATGATGAGCCAAACCCTGGAGGATGGTCTCTACCCAGGGGGAATTAGGTCCATCATCTGACACAGCCTTTTTAAGGTCCTTTAGATCATGAGCCTCCCAGGGGTACCAAGTAGTGGGGCAATTACCCCTGAGCTTAACATTGACAGAGAAGAGGTTGGTTGTTTCTCCTCTGGGGGGTACCATCCCCATAGTAGGACAGAGGTGCTGAGGGGGTATGAAAAGGACTTGTCTGAAAAGGATTTGTAGGGGGATCTAGGGATGTAGGATCCTTAGAGGGCCAAGGAGCACTTCCAAAAGGGTCTAGGGATGGATACAAGGGCTCAGGTGAACACGAGGGATTTGGGTTGGATGAGGACTGCCCCATAATTTATGAAGGTACACTCACCCACTGACCAATTGGTCCGTCAGCATTCTTCCATCAGAGAGATGCCCCACTTTGGGTGCCAGTCTGCTCACCGGCAGGTAGGACTGTAAGAGAGCTGGTCCTGCCAGTCTCTTCCTGGGGCTAAGCGGGATGGTGAGTGTCGACAATTCAGAACCTCTCCTAGTCACCGGAGAAAAATCACACTGAGTCAGGAGACTTGTTGAAGCAGGATTTCACTTTATTGTTACAGGTTGTTGCCTATATAATGTTGAGAATGAAGGAGAGGATCTCAGGAAAGGATGAGGTGTAAGGACCAATAGCATATCACAACTTTTGAAATGATTGGTTCTAAGTGTGCATGGGACCTCTAACTTTTTTGCAGAAGTACCAGGCCAGAGGCAATCTGGCACCCTGCTGAGTCATGGTTGGCCAGAGACAGGTGGCCACACTTTAGCTAGGTTCAGGAAGTTCCACTAGGCCTCAAGCCCAGACCTCTCAAGGCTCAACGAAGTGGGAGAATTGACATGCCAGGGCCTACAGCTACTAATAACTAACTCCAGATGCATGTGCCAACATATGCATTTGCCTTACGTGGGTCCTGGGGAATCAAACCAAGGTCCTTTGGCTTTTCAGGCAAACTTAACTTCTTAACTTCTTAACTTCTAAGCCATCTCTCCAGCCCCATTTTATGATATGATTCCTGTTTATAGCTAAAGGTGTGCTGCAGCTTGATTTTTGTTGCAGGTACAAAACACCCAACCAATAGCAGCTTATGGAGGAAAGAGTTCATTTCAGGCTTACAGTTTTGGAAGAAGTTTCATTATGGCAGAGGAAGATGACTGACTTAATCTTTCCTCCCCAGCACAGATAGAATAACAAGCATTAGCTGATGGAACACATAATAAGGCTGGACTCCTCAACCCCAAGGTCTGCCCCCAACCATGTACTTCCAACAACAAGGTTGTTACCTGAAATGGTCCACTACCAGTGCATCAGACAGGAAGCTCAACCAAAAACATTTTAGCTTTGTGAACATTTACATTCCAACCACCACAAGGTGACATACCTGTTATTTGGTTATTCTGTAAAGAGACACGAAATAATGCATTAGCATTGTTTGCCAGTAGATTTATAGGACATAGCATGGTACCAGTATTCAATGAATGTTTAAATGTTTAGAATATTATTTTATATTTTAACATTTTATTAACCAGATTATTTTAACTTTCTATTAATAATTTTCATGCATAATGTATTTTGATAACACCCACTATAGTCTTTTGTTCTTCCTTCTCATCTCCTCCTCTGCCCTTTTCCACGTAAGTCCTTTTGCTTTCAAATTAGTCTCTCTTATATTTTGATGTCTTCTTTAAAAAGTTTCTGATTTACATTCTTTTATCATCCATAGTGGTATGTTACTGAGCCCAATATGATGCATGTATTGTGCATCTAATAACAGTCTCTGAGAGGTTACAAATGCGATGGCCACTTCACGTCCAGAACACAGCATTTCAAAGCATTTTTCCCATCCTGTCTCCTACATTCTTTCCACCCAATCATCTTCAGTGTTTCCTGAGCCTTGAAGGATATGATAGAGATGTTTCATTTAGTAATAAGCACTCAGTCAACAGTTCCTAATTTTCTGCACATTAATGAGATTTGAGTCTCCCCAGTAGTTATCACTAATTGACAAAAGAAGCCATAGACTTTTAATTAGGTGACCAACCTTTTTGAGTGGGCCTAAAATTGAGTAAGAGAGCACTTGGTTACCCCCATAGCAGTCATGCTAATATTGCCTCTGTGTCTATATGTTGCCTTCATGCTTGGGTGTGCCTCACAAGGTCCACTACTGGCTGAGACTATTGGTCATACTCACTGGATTATTGTAGTAATTGAATTTTAGATATTTATTTATTAATTTGTTGTCCAAGGAGAACTATCAGTTGCTGCCATCCCAGAAGGAGTTGGGGGATACCTTCCATTATTTTTATTAGTTATGAAAATACTTAGTATGTAAACAGCATATTTTGGTACCTTATTTTCCATCATCCCTGCCCCTTTTCCAGTGGAACTCTCCTCCTTGGGGATGCAGGTCATACCCATGAGGATTATGGATCATGCATTGTGGGGGCAGCCATCAGCTTTGAGGAAAAGGCAATGTCTCTGTGCATAATATCCCACCTTATGGCTCTAACAATATTTCCACATGCAATTCTACAAAATTCTCTGAGCCATGTTGGGTTTATTTTAAGTCTAATTCAGTGATGGGTATTTATAAGCCTCTGGATCTCTGGTTTGGAAGCTGTTGAGTGT
This sequence comes from Jaculus jaculus, assembly GCF_020740685.1. Lineage (NCBI taxonomy): Eukaryota > Metazoa > Chordata > Mammalia > Rodentia > Dipodidae > Jaculus > Jaculus jaculus. The sequence goes on from NC_059115.1 coordinate 27,381,249, forward strand.
CCTTAGGGTCTATATCCTTCATCTTTGTGCTGATATCAGGTTTACTGAGAAATAAGCACTCTTGCTCATTTCCATAATTTCTCTGTTGCATCAACTGGGGCTGTGGTGGAGTGTGATGGGTCATTTTTCTCCTCAGGTCCTACTCTGTCCTCTCCAGGGCCCTAACAAAGCTCTCTTAGAAATTAGAGAAACCCAAACAATTAACAAACCAACCAAACAAAATCCCCAAAGAACATAAATCTTTCATTACCTAGAAGTGCATTTCTTGGACAAAACACATAACCAAAAGTAGCTTATGGGAGGAAAATATTTATTTTGGCTTATGGTCTCAAGGAAGACCTAAATGATGGCAGGGGAAAGATGGTAGAATAGACTCATGACATCACCTCTTTGCCAACATCAGGTGAACAACAGCCGCAAGACAGTAGGCCTAACTCTAGCGAAAGAGAACTGGCATCCTAAGTCTGCCCCCAGGAGCATACCTCCACCAGCAAGGCTTTACCTTCCAAATATTTCTTTTTCTTCCTTTTTTTTTCAAGGTTGGGTCTCACTCTAGCCCAGGATGACATGGATTTCACTTTGTACTCTAAGGATGGTCTTAAACTCATTGGCTTACTGCTGGGATTAAAGGCATGCACCACCACACTGGGCATTGTTGCTCCAAATTTCCAACTAAACAGTAAAACCAAAAGAGTCTATGGGGGCCACTTGTTTCAAACCATGGCATTTCATTCTCAGCTCCTATAAACTGATAGAAAACCATTTGTGATATGGAATGCAATGTAGCTAGTATAACTTTAAAAGTTTAAAATTGATAGTGCTCTTATCAGTCCCAACACTGTTCAAACATACTCATAGTCCAAGTTTTCTTCTGTTGGAAGGGTCGGAGTTGCTAGTTCATTTTTCTTTAACGTTTTTATTGACAACTTCCATAAGTACAGATAATAAACCATGATAATTCTCTCCCATTCCCCACCTTCCCCTTCACAAATCCATTCTCCATCATATCACTTCCCTTTCTCTATTTGTGTCACTTTTTTTTGATGTCATCATCTTTTTTTCCCCCTATTATTAGGGTCTTATGCGGAACAGTGAGGTCATGGATAATAAGGTCAATTTGTGTGTGAATGATTACACTGTAAGCAGTCCTACCCTTCCTTTGGCTCTTACATTCTTTCTCCCTCCTCTTTGGCAATGGACCCTGAGCCTTGGAAGATGTGATAGAGTAATTTCACTGCTAAATACTGTCTGTTAATTCCTCTCCATCCTATGCTGCCTTTTGGGTCATCCAAATGGACACTGCCACCTGAAAAGTGAAGCTTCTCTAGACAAAAATGAGAGTAGTATTAATATTTGTGTATTAACATTAAGGAAAGTACTTACAGGAAATTTTTGTGAGCATAATACATGTGTTTAGTGAGCAGAATCCATGTGCTTAGCCAGACAAGAGCAGATGCCACACTATTGGGCTCATGATCTTCCACACCAAAGGCTTTTGATAAGGTTTTCAGTACCAGGCATATATTTCCTTCCCAGTTCAAAAAGAGAGCAGTTACTTTCCCCTACAAGAGATATGCCACTATTGCACTTGTTTAGTCATTTCACCTGGCTTGTAAAACATAAAGATTGAAGTATATTTGTTTCCTCTGCCGATAATGACTTCTCTCTTCCATAGGGCTGCATGCAGTCCATCATTTTCCAGCTTTCTGTCAGCTGATCTACAGGGAAGGGGGTTTCAGCTCAGTTCCAGCTTGATTTCTTGGTAACCTTGCAGTCAAAGCATGTGGAATCTTCAGCAATAGGGTCTTGTGATCTATTTCTATTTGGAAACCAGAGCCTTGGCAATGGCCTGTAATGTTTTGGGGAAATCAGGGACTTCCCTATCCAACAACTCACTGGAAGGTAATCCATCCCTGGCACTGAAATTTTTCTAGTAACAGTCTAAGGGTTCTGGGTGTGCCATTATCCAAAAATGTGGGTTTGAGATGGCTTATTCACAACATCTTTAAATTTAATTCCCTTCAGCCTTTTACTCAATCTCTTCTGACAACCTCATTTAGGCCACTGCACCTCCAGTAATCTGTTCATCTACTTACATATATACATACTGTCCCCTAAGTCCTCCCCTCTCTTTTCTAGCTTACTGGCCTCTACTACTGATTTTTACTTCCATTGACATGCAAGTCTAAATATTTGTAGCTAGGATCCACATGTGACAGAGATCATTTGATGTTTGGCTTTCTGGGCCTGGGTTGCTGCACTTAGTATAATCCTTTCCAGATCCATCCATTTCCCTGCAAATTTCATTTTTCTTCACCGGTGAAGAGAACTCTATTGTATAGACGTGCCATATCTTCATTATCAACTCATTAATTGAGGGACATCTACACTGGTTCCATTTCTTGGCTATTGTGAATGAAGCAGCAATAAACATGGTTGAGCAAGTGTCTCTAAGGTAGTGAAAAGAGTCCTTAGGATATATGCCTGGGAATGGTATAGCAGGGTCATATGGCAACTCTACTTTTAGCTATCACAGGAAAATTACCACTGATATACACATGGCTATGCAAGATTGCATTCCCACCAACAGAGTGGAAACTTTTCTCTTTTCCACATCATCATCAGCATTTATTGTCATTTATTTTCTTGATGATAGCCATTCTAACAGGATTGAGATAGAATCTCAAAGTACTTTTAATTTGTATTTCCCTGATGAGTAAGGATATACAACATGGTTTTAGATGTTTATATGCCATCTGTATTTTTTTGAAAACTATCTATTTAGTTTCATAGATCATTTTTAGTTGTGGTGTTTGATTTCATATTATTTATTCTTTTTAGTTCTCTGTACATCCTAGATATTAATTCTCCATCAGATGTATAGCTTCCAATTATGTCTTCCATTCTACAGGTTGCACTTTGCTGTATTCATTGTTCTTTGCTGTTCCAAAGCTTGGTAAGTTCATGAGGTCCCAGTAGTTGATTGGTGGTTTTATTTCCTGAGAAACTGGGGTTATATTCAGAATGTCATTGCCTATGGTAATATGGTTAAGAGTGCCTCCTACTTTTTCCTCTTGCAATTTCATATTTCAGGTTTGATATTAAGGTCTTTGATCCATCTATACTTGATTCTTGTGCATAGAGGTAGACAAGGGTCCCTTTTTTCTGGTTTCCATTTAATTAATTTCTTCCCTGAACTTTATTATTTCTTCCAATTTACTGAATTTTTGTTTGTCATGTTCTTCTTTTTCCAAGGCTTTAAGATGAAGCATTAAGTAGTTTACTTGCAATATTTTTTTAATTTTTTAAAATATTTTATTTATCTGAGAGAGAGGATGCAACAAATAGAAGTATCCTGCCTTTTAATCCAGTCTGCAAGCTTGTGTCTTTTGGTTGGGGCATTTGTATTAAGAGTTATTATTGAGGGCTGAGAGATGGCTTAGAGGTTAATGCATTTCCCTGAGAAGCCAAAGGACCTAGGTTTGATTCCCCAGGACCCACATAAGCCAGATACAAAAGGGGCACATGCATCTGGAGTTTGTTTGCAGTGGCTAGAGAACCTGGAGTGCACATTCTCTCTGTGTCTTTCTCTTCTCCCTCTCTCTCTCTCTTTGTGTGTGTGTGTGTGTGTGTGTGTCTGCTTGCAAATAAATAAATAAATAATTAAAGATTTATTTAAAAAAAGAGTTATTACTGGAAGTTATGTGTTTATTCTTGCCATTATTCTTGTTTTGTACTGTGTCCTGTTTTCCATTTACCCTTTTATATTAACTATTATTTAAGTATGGTTTATTTTTTTCTGTTTCCTCATGTGTGTGCTTTCCTTTCTCTTCAGTATGTAGGATCTCTTCAAGTATTTTCTGTAGACCTGGATTTTTGGTCACATATTCTTTTAGTCTGTTTTTGTTGTGGAATGTCCTTAGTTACTTATCAATTTGGAAGGATAACTTTGCTGATTAAACTAAATTTGGTTGACAGTTGCTTTCTTTCAGAATTTGGAATGCATCATTCCAAACCCTTCTGGCTTTTAAAGTTTGTGTTGAGTAATCTACTGTGATCCTGATGGGCTTGCCTTTGTAAGTGACTTTCTTTTTCTTTCTAACTGCTTTCAATATATTTTCTTTGGTATGTGTGTTTAGTAGTTTAATTATAGTATGGTGATTAGAGGTTCTTTCCAGGTATTTTTCTGTTTGATATTATAAATGTTTTCTTTGTGTCTGTCGCTCTCAAATAAATAAATAAATAAATAAATAAATAAATAAATAAATAATTTAAACAAAATAAATAAAAATAAATGTTTTCTGTATCTGCACTGGCATCTTTTCCACAACTTAGGGGAAATTTTTGTCTATGATTTTGTTGAAAATACCTACTATGCCTTTATGGTGAAATTCCTCTCCTTCTACTATACCCTGAATTCTTATGTTTGATCTTTTCATAATGTCCTGAATGCCTTGAAATTCCCATTCCTTCCTTCCTATTAGCTTGTCTTTCTCTTTATTTGACTGTATTAAATCTGCCACTAGTTTAGCTTCATCAATTTTATTACTAAGATTTTCTAAAGAGTTTTTCTATTTGACTTACTGTGTTTTCCATTTCTTTTATTTCTGATTGGGTTTTCTTTAGTATTTCTATGTCCTTACCCATGTCTTGTATGTCTCTTTATTTAATTAAGTTGGTTTCCTGTGTTCTCCTTTAGGAGCTTGTTTTCTTGTTTAATTCCTTTTATTTCTTTCAACATAGTTATAATCACTTTTTGAAATCTTTTGGAAATTTTATTTGAATAAGGCTCACTGGATGTCATTTCTGAAGAATTTATAATTTTTGGTGGAATTGTCATGATTGTTTTTCTTGTATTATAATATAGAGATATATATTTTTTTCATCTTGGCTTCATTTGGTGTTTGGTTTTCTAACTGTGTGCACTATTCTTAGGCCTGTAAAACACTTTCTCCTTCATAGCTCTGCTCTCTGTCATATCCCCTCTCTCTCTCCATTAGTCTCTCTTTTAATTTGATGTCATCATCTTTTTCTCCTATTATGAGGGTTTTTTATGGGTATTGCTAGGCACTGTGAGGTCTGAGATATCTAGGCCAAATTTTGTCCAGACAGCTATATGTAAGGAGTTGTATCCTTCCTTTGGCTTTTACATTTTTTTCCTCCACCTCTTCCACAATGGACCCTGAGCCTTGGAGGGTGTGAGATGTTTCAGAGCTAGACACTCCTCCATCCCTTCTTCTCAGCACTATGTAGCCTTTTGGGTCATCCCAGTGATCATCTGTATCTGAAAAGAGAAACTTCTCTAACCAGGAGTGAGAGTAGCATTAATATATGAGTATGAACATTAACTGTAGTGATTTCAGGGCAATTTGGTGAGAATAATGTATGCATTTATCCAGATAAGAGTATGCTTTATACCCCTGAGGCTCATGGCCTCACCTGACATAGGCTTTTGATTAGGTTTTCAGTACCAGGCACACATTCCCTTCCATAGAGTGGGTCTTCAGTCCAATTAGAGAGCAGTTGGTTTTCCCCAGAGGATAAATGCCACTATTGCACTCATTCAGTCATTTGGCCTGTCTGGCCAAACTACAGACTTCCAGAGTGTCCACTGTTTTCACAACTGATGACTTCTGTCTCCCATAAGACTTCATACATTGCAGCTTTTTCCAGCTTTCAGATGGCTGGACTACAGGGAGAAGTTTTTATGCTGAGCACCAACTTGACTCAGTGACTTTGCCTCTTAGGTTGTGAAGTCTTCAGCAATAGGGTCTCACCATCTGTTTCTCATGGGGAACCAAGGGCCTTGGCAATAATAGCCTGTAGTGGTTTGGAGGCAACAGGGACCTCCCTGGCCAATGACTCACTGGAAGGTATACCATACCAGGCACTAAAAATTTTCTAGTAACAACCTATGGCTTCTTGATGTGCCATTTTTTAAGAAAGTAGATTTTCATAAGCTTTATTCAGAATATCTTTAATTTTGATTGACCCTCCTCCACCCTTCTTTTACTCAATCTCTTCCCCTGACCTTGCTTAGGCCATTCCCCTCCCTGTAATCTGTTTATCTACTTACATATATACAATACCAACCTCTTGAGACCTTCTCTCTCCTCCCTCCCTTATAGCCTTTTGCTAGCTTATGGGCATTTGCTACTGATTTTTGGTTCCAGATCACATACAAGTCTGTACATTTGTAGCTAGGATAAACATATAAGAGAGAACATGTGACATTTGGCATTCTGGGCCTGGGTTACCTCACTTATTATAATCCTTTCCAGATCCATCCATTTCCCTGCAAATTTCATAATTTCACTTTTCTTTACTGCTGAGTAGAACTCCATTGTGTAGACGTACCACATCTTTATTATCCATTCATATGTGAATGGACATCTAGGCTAGTTCCATTTCCTAACTATAGTGAGTAAAGCAGCAATAAACATGGTTGTGCAAGTATCTCTAAGGTAGTGAGAAGAGTCATTAAGATATATGCCTAGGATTGCTATAGCTGGATCATATGGCAAATCTATTTTTAGCTTTCTCAAGAACCTCCACACTAATTGACACAATGGCTGTAACAGATTATATTCCCTTCAAGAGTGCAGAAGGGTTCCCCTTTTACCAAATCCTTGCCAACATTTATTATCATTTGCTTTCTTTCTTTTTTCTTTTTTTTATTAATTAGTTTTGTACTCATTGAATATAGTCAATTTGGTATCATTGTTAGGCTCATCCATGACCGACCCCCTCCCCCTGGCCCCTTCTTGTTGAGGTATATGGGTCATTCATTCTGGAGTTAGCCCACAGTTATGGGTGGGATAAATGTCTCTGCATATCATGACCCAACATGTGTCTCTGACATTCTTTCTGCCCCCTCTTCTGCAAAATTTCCCTGAGCCATGTTGGGTTCATTTTTGGTGTGCTTCAGTGATGAGGTGTTTGAGGGCCTCTGGGTCTCTGGATCTCTGATTTGGTAGGAGTTGATTTTTCTCTGTCTTGATCTCCTTCACCCTTGTGCTGGTACCCAGTTCACCAAGAAAACAGCACCCTTGTTTGTTTAGCCATTTTTTCTTAGTTTCAGCTGGAGCCCTTTTTTTTTAATTATTATTTGAAATTGATGGAGAGAGAGAGAGAGAATAGGAGCGCCAGGGCCTCCAGCTACTGCAAACGAACTCCAGACGCATGTGCCCCCTTATGCACCTGGCTAACATGGGTCCTGGGGAATTGAGCCTCGAACTGGGGTCCTTAGGCTTCACAGGCAAGCGCTTAACCACTAAGCCATCTTTTCAGCCCCTCAGCTGGAGCCCTTTTGAGGTATGATGTGGTGGCTCTCTCCTCAGGATCTACATCTATCTGAAAAAGAGAAGCAGATTCTCCAATGGAGAGTAAGTTGGCACCAGACAAATGAGATAACCCTTACTTTTTCATAGAGAATTTAATAGGTGTAGGCCCTCTTGTATTCCACGATTGGTGGTAGCTTGTTAATGGCTTGTGTTTGGAGATATTTCTGACAGATCATTCTCAGTGAACTTACCCAATCACAGAAAAAACTTTGCCACATAGTCTCACTCATCCACAGCACCTAATCTGGGGAGGGAGGGGAAGGCAATGGAGGGGGTGGGAAACACAAATCTAGACCCAAACAGCAACGATATCATAAAATTCTACATAATAAAAGGCAGACCAAATGGCTGAACCTTCACCAGGCCCTGAGAGGGAACACCTGAGCCACAAGACATTGGACAGGGTATGATGAAGACTGACCTTAATCTTCTAGAGCCTCTCTCTCTCTCTCTCTCTCTCTCTCTCTCTCTCTCTCTCTCTCTCTCTGTTCTCTCTAACTCTTTTATATTAGTTATATTTTTCTTCCTTTTCTTAGTGGGCACTAACTTGTAACTCCCAGTACCAGCATGTGGCTTTCATCCACAATGAGGTTTTGATAAGAGAGACCTACAAGATTTCCTGAAAGAAAGATAGATTTCTGTTAGAGTACTTGATGACCCACCAAAGGTTAGTGGTAAAACCCTACTGCTGAAGATACCACATGTGGTTGACACATAAAACGGAATGGCATGGCTTTAAGCTGGAAGAGAGTCAGTCCCCACACAGTCAGCACGTCTAGTGTCAGAAGGTGCTACATGGCTGGCTGGGGGAAAATGACAAATATATCTGTCCAAGCAACTCACAGTCTAACCTACTTAGCAGCGAATGACCTGTTGTAATGCTCATTTGTTTTCTTGATGGTAGTCATTCTGATGGGAGAGATATGGAATCTCAAAGTAGTTTTAATTTCCATTTCCCTGATGGAAAAGGATGCAGAACACTTTTTTAGATGTTTATATGCCATCTGTATTTCTTCTGGTGAGAATTCTCCATTTAGTTCCATAGCCTTTTTTAAAATTTTGGATGTAGCCGGACATGGTGGTGCACGCCTTTAATCCCAGCACTTGGGAGGCAGAGGTAGGAGGATCGCCGTGAGTTCAAGGCCACCCTAAGACTCCATAGTGAATTCCAGGTCAGCCAGGTCAGCTAGAGTGAGACCCTACCTCGAAAAACCAAAAAAAAAAAAAAAATTTTTTTTTGGATGTTTGATTTCTTGTTCTGTTTTTTGAGTTCTTTGTATATTCTGGATATTAATCCTCTGTCAGATGTGTAACTGGCAAGATTTTCTCCCACTCTGTTGGTTCACTCTTTGCTCTATTCACAGTGTCCTTTGCTGTGCAAAAGCTTCGTAATTTTATGAGATCCCAAAGGTTGATTAGTGGTTTTATTTCCTGAGCAATTGGGGTTATATTCAAGAAGTCATTACCTATGCCAATATCTTGAAGGCATTCCCCTACCTTCTTTGCTAGCAATTTCAGAGTTTCAGGTTTAATATTAAGGTCATTATCCACTTGTATTTGAATCCTGTGCATGGAGAAACATAAGAATCTATTTTCACGTTTCAACATATAGATGCCCAGTTTTCCCAGCAACACTTGTTGAAGAGGCTGTCTTTTCTCCAGTGAGTATTTTTGGCATTTTTCAAAAGTCAGATGACTGTAGCTAGTAGGATTAACATCTGGGTCCTCTATTCTGTTCCATTGATCTACATGTATGTTTTTGTGCCAATATCATGTTGATTTTGTTACTATGGCTTTGTAATATAGCTTTAAATTGGATATGGTGATTCCACCAGCCTTATTTTTGTTGCTCAAAATCATTTTGGATTTTTGATGTTTTATGTGCTTCCAAATGAAATTTAGGATTTTGTTTTCTATTCCTTTGAAGGATGCCATTGGCATTTTAATGGGGATTGCATCAAATGTGTAGATTGCTTGTGGTAAGAGTGACATTTTCACAATTTTGATTCTTCCAATCCAAGAACATGGGGTATCTTTCCATTTCCTTGTCTTCTGCAATTCTCACTTGAGGGTTTTAAAGTTCACATTGTAGAGGTCTTTCATAACCTTAGTTAAGTTTATTCCAAGGTACATTTTTTTTTTTTTTGAGGCAATTGTGAAAGGGAGAGATTCCCTGGTTTCATTCTCCACATGTTTGTTGGTAATATATAAGAAATCTCCTGATTTCTGTGTATTTATTGTGTGTCCTGCTACATTGCTAAAGGTGTTGATCAGCTCTAACAATTTGCTGTTAGAGTTTTTAGGGTTTTTTAGGCATAGAATCATATCATCTGCAAATAATGATAATTTATCTCTTCCTTTCCAATTTGTATCCCTTTTATGAGTATCTCTTGCCTTATTGCTGTAGCTAAGCCTTTGAATACTATATTAAATAAAAGAGGGGACAGTGGAAACCCTTGCTTTGCTCCTGAATTTAGTGGGAGACCTTTGAGTTTTTCACCATTTAGCATGATGTTAGCTGTAGGTTTGTCATAAATAGCTTTTACTATGTTGCGATATGTTCCTTCTAGTCCCAGTTTCTGTAATAGTTTTTTTTTAATTATTTATTTATTTATTTGAGAGCGACAGACCCAGAGAGAAAGACAGGTAGAGGGAGACAGAATGGGCACGCCAGGGCTTCCAGCCTCTGCAAACAAACTCCAGACGCGTGCGCCCCCTTGTGCATCTGGCTAATGTGGGACCTGGGGAACCGAGCCTCGAACCGGGGTCCTTAGGCTTCACAGGCAAGCACTTAACTGCTAAGCCATCTCTCCAGCCCTCTGTAATAGTTTTATCATGAAAGGGTGTTGGATTTTGCCAAATTCATTTTCTGCGTCTATTGAGATGATCCTGTGATTTTTGTCCTGCAGACCATTTATATGATTTGCATATGTTGAACCATCCCTGCATCCGTGAGTTAAAGCCAACTTGGTCAGGGTGAATAATCTTTTTGATATATTCTTATATTCTGTTTTCCAATATTTTGTTCAGAATTTTTGCATCTATGTTCATATAATTTTCTTTTTTTTGTTCTGTCTTTGCCTTCTTTTGGTATGAGGGTGATGCTCGCTTCATAGAAGGAGTTCAGTTGAATTCCTTCCTCTTCTATTTTATGGAAAAGTTTGATAAGCATTGATGTTAGTTCTTCCATGAAGGTCTGTTAAAATTCACCAGTGAATCCATCTGGGCCTGGGCTTTTTATAGTTGGGAGACTTTTTATAACTGCTTGGATCTCTATACCTGTTAAAGGTCTATTTAAATGGTTTATCTCATCTTGATTTAATTTTAGTAGTTCATATGAATCAAGGGAATCATCTACTTCTTTCAGATTTTCAAACTTAGGGGCATATATATTCTTAAAGTGTGTCCTTATAATTGTCAGAATTTCTTTGGTGCCTGTTGTAATGGTACCTTTTTCATTTCTAATTTCATTAATTTGTGTATCTTCTTTCAAATTTGCTAAGGGTTTATAAATGTTGTTTATCCTTTCAATGAGCCAACTCTTTGTTTTGTTGATTCTTTGGATTCTTTTTCTGGTTTCTATTTCAATAATTTCTGCTGTAATCTTTATGATTTCTTCTCAGCTACTGAATTTTCGTTTGCTTTGTTTTTTTTTCCCCCCAAGTCCATAAGGCGGAGCATTAAGTTGTTTATTTGTGAAATCTCTAGTTTCTTAATATAGGCACTTAGAGCTGTAAATTTCCCTCTCAGGATTGCCTTCATTGTGTCCCAAAAGTTTTGGTATGTTGTATTATCATTATCATTTGATTCGATGAATTTATTGATTTCCTTTTAGGTTTCTTCAATGACACATTGATCATTCAACAGTGTACTCTTTATTCTCCATGAATTTCTGTATGCTCTGTAGCTTTTCTTTTTGCTGATTTTCACTTTAACCTCATTGTGGTCAGATAGAGTACAAGGGATTATTTCAATTTTCTTGTATTTGTTGAGATTTGCTTTGTGTCCTACATATGGTCTATTTTAGAGAATGTTCCATATGCTGCTGAGAAAAATGTGTATTCTGCAACATTTGGATGGAATGTTCTTTAGATATCTGTTATTTCCATTTGTTCCATGGCATCATTTAATTCAATTCAGTTGTCTCTCTCTTTATTATTTGCCAGGATGACTGGTCAATTGATGAGAGTGGGGTATTGATGTCTCCCACTAAAACTGCATTTGATGTTATCTGTGACCTTAAATCTAATAGTGTTTGTTTCATGAAACTAGGAGACCCCATGTTAGGGGCATATATGTTTAGGATTGTAATGTCCTCCTGCTGGACTGTTCCTTTAATCAATATAAAATGACCTTCTTTATCTTTCCTCACTAATGTTGGTTTGAAGTCTATCCTGTCAGATATTAGGATAGAAACCCCTGCTTGTTTCCTGGGCCCATTTGCTTGAAATACCATTTTCCATCCTTTCACCTTAAGGCGGTGTCTTTCTTTAATTGAGAGATGTGTTTCCTGGAGACAACAAATGGCAGGATTCTGCCTTTTAATCCAGACTGCAAGCCTGTGTCTTTTGGATAGGGCATTGAGACCATTGTTATTAAGAATTATTGTTGAAAGGTATTAATTTATTCTTACCATTCTCCTTATTTTGTTTCCTGTTTTTCCTTTACTCATATGTTTTAACTGTTGATTGTGTTTTTTTTTTTTTTCCTATTTCCTCCTTTGTGTGTTTTGCTTTCTCTTTGTCATTAAGAATTCCTTTAAGCATTTTCTGTAGATCTGGTTTAGTTGTCATAAATTCCTTCACCCTAGGTTTGTTATGGAATATCCTTATTTCTCCATCAATTTAGATAGATAGCTTTGTAGGATTCAGAACTTAGAATACATCATTATAAGCCTTTATGGATTTTAAAGTTTAGGTTGAGTAATTTGAGTTATTCTGATAGGCTTGCCTTTGTAGGTGACTTGATTCGCTCTCTATCTGCTTTTAATATATTTTCTTTGGTTTGTGGGTTTAGTATTTTAATTATAACATGTCAAGGAGAGGTTCTTTCCAGATTTTGTCTGTTTGGTGTTCTAAAAGCTTCTTGTATCTGCATTGGCATTTCTTTCCCAATTTGGGGAATTTTTTTCTTCTATGATTTTGTTGAAAACATCTACTAAGTAAGTCTCTGGATTTTTTTGTTTTGTTTTGTTTTTCGAGGTTGGGTCTCACTCTGGTCCAGGCTGACCTGGAATTAATTCTGTAGTCTCAGGGTGGCCTTGAACTCATGGCGATCCTCCTACCTCTGCCTCCGAAGTGCTGGGATTAAAGGCATGCGCCACCACGCCCAGCCAAGTCTCTGGATTTTTCAATTTCTTCTCCTTCTGTTATACCCTGAATTCTTATGTTTGATCTTTTTATAGTGTCCTGGATATCTTGAAATTCCTATTCATACCTTGTTTTATATATATATATATAATTTACATATTTATAAATTTATATTATATATTATTATCATATATATACTAGCTTGTGTTTCTCTTTGTTGGATTGTATTAGATCTGCTACCTAATTTTCTCATTTAGATTTTCTGTTATTTCCTTCATCCATTGTACTATATGATTGACAACTTCTATACAGACAACAAACCATGGCATTCCTCCCCCCTTGCTTTCTCCTTCATAGCTCTGCTCTCAATTATACCCCCTCCCATTTTCCATTAGTCTCTCTTTAATTTGATGTCATATTTTTCTCCTATTATGAGGGTCTTGTGTAGGTACTGCTAGGCACTGTGAGGTCTTAGATATCTAGGCCAATTTCTGTCCAGACAGTTGTATGTAAGGACTGGTACCCTTCCTTTGGCTCTTGTATTCTTTCTGCCAGCTCTTCCCCAATGGAACCTCAGCTTTGGAGGGTGTGAGATGTTTCAGTGTTGGGCACTCCTCTGTCCCTTCTTCTCAGCACTATGTTGCCTTTTGGGTCATCACCACCTGAAAAGAGAAGCTTCTCTAACCAGAAGAGAGAGTAGCATTAATATATGAATATGAACAATAAAAAATTGCACTTGAAGGGCAATTTGGTGAGAGTAATATATGCATTTGTCCAGACAAGAGCAGGCTTTATACCCCTAAGGCTCAAGGCCTCCATTGCCATAGGCTTTTGATTATATTTACAGTACTTGGCATAGAGTAGTCCAATTAGGGAGCAGTTGGTTTCCCGCAAAGCAGACATGGCACTATTGCACTCATTTAGTCAGTTGGCCTGTCTGGCCAAACTTGAGTTTTCCAGTGTCCACTGTTTTTACCACTGATGACTTTTGCATCCCATTTGGCTGCATGAAGTGCAGCTTTTTCCAGCTATCAGTAGACTAGGATATGGGGAGGTTTTCTGCTCAGCACCAGCTTGATTTCTCAGTGACTTTTCCGCTCAGGAATGTGAAGTCTTCCACAATAGGGTGTCACCATCTGTTTCTCATGGGGAACCAAGGGCATTGGCAATAGCCTATAATGTTTTGAAGGCAACAGGGACCTCTCTGGCCAACAACTCACTTGAAGGTATCCCATCCCTGGCACTGAAAGTTTTCTAGGAACAGTCTATGGCTTCTGGATGTGTGACTATTCAAGAACGTAGATTTTCATATGTTTATTTAGAATATCTTGAATGATTGACCCTCCCTCACCCTTCTTTTATACAATCTCCTTCTTTTATACAATCTCTTCCTCTGACCTTTCTTAGGCCTTTTCCATTCCTGTAATCTGTTCTTCTGAGAGAGAAAGAGAGAGAGAGAAACAGGTATGCCAGGGACTCTAGACCTTGCAAATGAACTGAGATGCTTGTTCTACTTTGTGAATCTGGCTTTACATGGGTACCGGGTCATCAAACCCAGGGCATTAGGCATTAGGCTTTGCAGGGAAACACCTCAACCACTGAGCAATCTCTCTAGATCCAGTCTTGTTTTTAATCTTCCAGATCAGATTTGTACAGTGTATCTCCTTTTCTTTTCTTTAAAAATTTAAGAGTCTTATATGATAACACATGGGGAATTATAAGATAATCTGATGAGACATTATAGGACATGAATAAGGAAATAGAAATACTGAAGAAAAAAGAGGCTGAAATCCTAGTTGTGAAAACACAGTCAGTTAAATTTAAAAAGAAAATCTGGAAAATCTCACCGGTAGAATAGATGAAGGAGAGAACAGACTATCTAAACTAGAAGACCAGGTGTCAGACATAATACAGTCCAACAGAAAGAAAGATAAAGTAATAAGGAAGGTATGAATAGGAATTTCAAGATATCTAGGACATTAGAGGAAAAAAAAAAAAAAACCATAAGAAATCAGGCTATAGTAGAAGGAGAAGAATTTCAAACCAGAGGCCTAGTAAGCATCTTCAAGAAAATCATAGAAGAAAAATTTCCCAAAATTTAGAAAGAAATGTCAATGCAGCTACAAGAGGCTCTTAGAACATCTAACAGGCAAAACCTGGAAATAACCTCTCCTTGCCATGTTAAAATTAAATTACTAAACATGTATACCAAAGGAAACATATTGAAAGCAGTTAGAGAGAAAACGTAAGTCACCTACAAATGCAAGCCTATCAGAATAACTCCAGACTACTCAACACAAACTTTAAAAGCCAGAAGGGCTTGGAATGATGTATTCTAAGTTCTGAAGGATAAGAACTGTCAACAAAGATTATTTTATCCTGCAAACCTATCTATCCAAATTGAAGAAGAAATAAGGACATTCCACAACAATAACAAGCTAAAGGAATTTATGACAACTAAGGCAGATATACAGAAAATATTTGAAGTAATTCTTCAACATGAAGAGAAAGCAAAGCACACACCCAGGAAACAGGAAAAAAGAAATGCACTCAAATAACAATTGAAACAAGAGAGTAAAGGAAAAATGAAAGCACTACAAAGCAAGAAGAATGATGAGAATAATCACATACCTTTTAATAATAACACTTAATATCAGTGACCTCAATGCCCCAACCAAAAGACATAGGCTTGAAGACTGGATTAAAAGAGAGCTACAGCCATCTGATTTTTTGACAAAAATACCAAAAATATTCATTTGAAGAAAAGATAACCTCTCCAACAAGTTGTGGTGCTGGGAAAACTGGATATCTATATATGGAAGGATGAAAATAGATCCTTGTCTTTCTCCATGTAAAAGACTCAAGTCTAAATGGATCAGGGACCTCAATATCAAACCTGAAACTCTGAAATTGCTAGAGGAAAAGGTAGTGGAAATCCTTCAACATATTGGCATAGATGATGACTTTCTGAATATAACCCCAATTGCTCAGGAAGTAAATCCACTAATCAACCAATGGGATCTCATGAAATTACAATCATTTTATATAGGAAATGATACTGTGAATAGAGCAAAGAGACAAACTACAGAATGGGAGAAAATCTTTGCCTCTGACAGATGGTTAATACCCAGAATGTACAAAGAAATCAAAAGCAAGACAATAAGAAATCAAACAAGCTAATTAAAAAATGGGCTATGGAACTAAAGAGTTCTCAAAGAAAGAAATACAGATGGCATATAAACATCTAAAAATTATTCTACATCATTAACCATCAGGGAAATGCAAATTCAAACTACTTTGAGATTCCATCTCACTCCTGTCAGAATGGCTATATTCAAGAAAACAAATGAAAATACATGTTGGTGAGGATAAGGAAAAGGGGGAACATTTCTACACTGTTAGTTGGAATGTAGTCTGGTACAGGCATTGTGGAAATCAGTGTGGAGGTTCTTGAGACAGCTAAAAATAGATTTATCACATGATCCAGCTATACTGCTCCTAGGCATATATCCTAATGACTTTTGTCACTACCTTAGAGATACTTCCACAACTAACTTATTGTCAGATAATTCACAGTAGCTAGGAAATGGAATCAGCCTATATATATCTCAACTGATGAATTGATAATATGGATAATAAAATGTGGTAAATTTACACAATGGAGCTCTATTCAGCAGTAAGGAAAAATGAAATTTTCAGGGAAATGGATGGATCTAGAAAGGATTATAGTAAATGGGGTAACCCAGGCCCAGAAAGCCAAACATCACATGTTCTTTTCTTTTCTTTTTTCTTTTTTTATTTTTTAAATATTGTTTTCTCAATTTTTATTAACATTGTCCACGATTATAAAAAATATCCCATGGTAATACTCTCCCTTCCTCCCTTTTCCCCTTTGAAATTCCATTCTCCATCATATCCACTCCCCATCTCAATCAGTCTCTCTTTTATTTTGATGTCGTGATCTTTTCCTCTTCTTATGATGGTCTTGTGTAGGTAGTGTCAGGCACTATGAGGTCATGGATAGCCAGGCCATTTTATGTCTGGAGGGAGCACATTGTAAGAATCCTACCCTTCCTTTGGCTCTTACATTCTTTCCACCACCTCTTCCACATTAGACCCTGAGCCTTGGAAGGTGTGATTGAGATGTTACTCAGTACTCCAGTCACTTCTTTCCAGGACTATGATACTTTCTGAGTCTTCCCAAGGTCACTGCCATCTGAAAAGAGAAAATTTTCTCTACCCAAAGTGAGAGTAGCATTAATATAAGGGTATAAATATTAAGAGAAGTGCTTACTGGTCAGTTTGATAAGCATAATATATACATTTAGCCAGACATCAGCAGATGTTACACCCCTAGCAATCATGACTACCCCTGTTTTAAGTTTTCAGTATTAGGGATGTATTCCCTCCCATGGAGCGGGCCTCCAGTTCAAATGGGGAGCAGTTGGTTTCCACCATGATAGAGGTGCCACTGTTGTACCCATGGCTGGCCAATTATAAGGCTTGCAGTGTCCACTGTTGAGTATTTTCACTGGTGGTATCTCTTTCTTCCACTGAACTACATGTAGAATGGCTTCTTGCAGCTTTCTATCAGCTGGTCTACATGGAGGAAGTTATCAGCTTGGTTCCAGCAGGATTTCTCAGTGGCCTTGCAGCCCAAGTATGTGGAGTCTTCAGCAATAGGGTCTTACCATCTATTCCTGGTGGGAAGCCAAGGGCCTCGGCAATGTCCTATAATGTTTTGGGGCCATCAGGGACCTCCCTGGCCAACAACTCACTGGAGGTATTCCATCCCTGGCACTGAAAATTTTCTAACAAGGATCTATGGCTCCTGAGTGTTCCATTGTTGTTCTTCCTCATATGTGGATGCTAGCCACAAATATTTATGTGATCTGGAACCAAAAATAGGCAGCAGAGCCCTGTAAGCTAGAAAAAGTCTATAAGAGATGAGGAGAAGGAACGACTTTAGGAGACAGTAGTATTTCTATCTATGTATCTGTATGTGTGTGTGTGTGTGTGTGTGTGTATTTCTCACAGGGCGTAGAATGGCCTAAGTGAGACCAGGGAAAAGACTGAGAGAAGTTGGGAAAATGGTCAATACTTTTTTGGATAATGGCACATCCAGAAGCCATCAATTGTTACGAGAAAAGTTTCAGTGCTAGAGATGGGATACCTTCCAGTGAGTTGTTAGCCAGGGAGGTTCCTGTTGCTTCCAAAACATTACAGGCTATTGCCAAGGTCCTTGGTTTCCCAGGAGTAACAGATGGCGAGACCCTATTGCTGAAGACTTCACATGCCTGGATGGCAAGGTTGCTGAGAAATCAAGCTGGTGCTGAGCTGAAAACCTCTTTGGGCTGGAGAGATGGCTTAGTAGTTAAGCGCTTGCCTGTGAAACCTTAAGACCCTGGTTCGAGGCTTGGTTCCCCAGGTCCCACGTTAGCCAGATGCACAAGGGGGCGCATGCGTCTGGAGTTCATTTGCAGAGGCTGGAAGCCCCGGCGCACCCATTCTCTCTCTCTCCCTTTATCTGTCTTTCTCTCTGTGTCTGTCGCTCTCAAATAAATAAATAATAATAATAATAATAAACCCAAAAAACTTCTTGTAGACCAGCCAACTGAAAGCTGGAAAAAGCTGTACTCCATGCAGCCCTATGGGAGATAGAAGTCATCAGTGGTGAAAACAGTGGACATTGTAAACCTCAAGTTTGGGCAGACAGGCCAAATTACTGAACTAGTGCAAGAGTGGCATGTCTGCTCTGGAAATAACCAACTGCTCTCTAATTGGACTGGAGGCCCACTCTATGGGAATGAATACATGCTTGGTACTGAAAACCTAATCAAAAGCCTATGGCAGAGGAGATCAAGAGCCTTAGGTGTATAAGGCCTGCTCTTGTCTGGCTTAATGCATATACTATGCTCACCAAACTGCCCTGAAAGCACTACACTTAATGTCCATATTCAGATATTAATGACCCTCTTACTTTTTGTTAGAGAAGCTTCTCTTTTCAGATGGTGGAAACCACTGGGATGATCCAAATGGCAGCATAGTGCTGAGAAGAAGTGACAGAGGAGTGTTCAGCACTGAAACATTTCTATCACACCCTCCAAGGCTCATAGTCTGTTGCAAAAGAGGTGGCAGAAAGAATGTAAGAGGCAAAGGAAGAGCACCATTCCTTAAAATGCAACTGTCCATGCAGAAATTCACCTCAATAGCCATGACCTTGCAGTGCCCAGCAATACCTTCACAAGACCCTCATAATAGGAGAAAAAGGTGATGACATCTAAATAAAAGAGAGCCTAATGGAGACAGGGAGAGGATATGATGGAAAAAGGATTTGTGAAAGGGAAAGTTGGAGAGGGGAGGGAATTATTTTTTATTGTCTGTGCATATAGAAGTTGTCAATAATTTTTTTTTAAAATGATAATGAGGTGAGAATGGGTGGTCAGGATCCAAGTATTGCATACTATTTTAGAAAAATGTAAAATCTTACCTCTGTAAAATCATTCCTAGTTCTAAGTAGTAGAGCTAATCAAGGAAAATATTTGAAATCAAAACACAAATCTGTTAAGTTTGTCACTGAAATAGCAACTTCCAGGATAGCTTTAAGTATTGAAGATATTTGGTTTATACTGAAAAATGGTATTTAAGTGGCAGACACCAATGAGCAAGCCAATGTTACTCATTGACATCCGCACATTTTCTGGAATACTTACATGAGCTCTTTTAGTCTGGCATTTTTCTGTTCAATTATTTATATATTTCTTGTTTTGTTTCTTAAAGCTGTTATTATTTCAGTACCAAATATTGACAAAAGCATCAAGCAAACATCTTTTAGCTTTGATTTAACTAAACAGGTCAGTTGGCAAAGTAGAATTTAAATAAATTTGAATACCTTTGTCAACTACTCAACCACAAAAGACAATTAGGAAATGACTTGCAATGAAATATTAGATCTACTTTTCAAAGACTCCAGCCCTGATCCTGATTGCTGGAAACTTTTATTCAATCATCCTAGTGCACTGAACATGGCTGCTTGTCTCTGTCACCACTGTAGCATGTCTTTATTTGTGAGACCCTCTCTACTTGTAGAGTTGTTCCCATTTCTTCCTGTATTTTTTTTTCCAAAGCTACCAAGATCTCATGATACCTTATACCATAGGTCAGCTATCTCTGTCTTCACCTGAAGATTGTTGGGTATAAGAAGGTCTGAGATTGTGGTTTCTGGGACAAACATGTGGAATAATTCAAGAATATTTATAAACAGCTTTCAGTGGAACAGTATGGCTTAGGAAGAGGGGAGGAGAAAAAGAAAGAAATAGGACAACTGGAAAAAAAAAAAATCTGCCTGTACTTGCCAAGACTAAGGAAGGAGCAAGCAATAGACAGAGAGAGAGAGGGTGGGGAGAGAGAATCTACAAGTGGTCCATCCAATGTCTGCTTAGGTGTTGGGCCTTGAGAGACCCGGGCATGAGGCCTAGTGGAACTTACTGAGCCTAGCTAAAGTTTGGTGATCTGCCTCAGGCCAGCTACGCCTAATGACTTCTGGCCTGCTACTTCCGCATAGGAGTTGGAATTCCCAAGTGTGTGCTTGGGACCAATCATCTCAAAGGTCGTGGTTTACTATTGGCCCTTACCTCTTCCCCCATGCTAGAATCCCTACCTTTGTTCCCAACATTATATAGGCAACTGCTTGTAACAATAAAGCGAGTTCCTGCTTCGACAAGACTCCTGACTCAGTGTGGTTTTTCTCTGGTGACTAGGAAAGGTTCTGAGTCATCCTATACTCATCCTTCTCCTCAACCCCTTGGGAGGAACCAGCAGGCCTGGTCCCTCCTCAGCACTACCTACCTGCTGGGGAGGAGCCCGGCCTTTGGAGCCCAAAGTGGCGCTCCTGGAACCTGGCAGACTACTGCCCTGTGAGAGGCATTTGTTGAGGAGGTCAATTGGTGTACATGTGCAGGTGAGTGTACCCTCATAAGTTATGAGGCAGTCTTCACATTTAATGTGCTAAACGTGTTTCTATAACCTGTCCTTGCTTGTCAGCACCTCTGTGTTCTCTTTCTCTTTCCTTTCTGTCCCGTCCCGTGGGACCTAGTTATTCATGGGGGCGAGGAGGACCCTAACCTGAAATAAGATGGGCGAGAGAGAGGAAGAGACTCAAGCAAATGTACACTTGTCAAGAGTCCAATTTTATTGAGCCACAGCGGCCTTTTTAAGGGTTAGGGTTAGGGTTAGGGTTTTGGGTGAGAGGGGGGCTGGAGAAGGCAGGTGGTGGAAAGTTACAGAATCTTCTTGGCCTTTGGCCTAGGACAGTTTGCAGTTATTCCAAAAATTCACGGTACAGTTCTCACATCTCTGCAGTTGCCAGGCAGGGTGTTAATTAGTTAGGTGTGGCAGGGTGAGGGGATGGAATCAGTTAGGTATGGCAGGGTGGGGGCATGAGGAAAGGTCAGAAGTTGCTCAGGGCAGAAATTGCTCAGGACAGAGGTTATCTCAGGGCAAAGGTCTGTTCAGGGCTCATCTCCTCGTCTCCAACATCTCCCCCTCTTCTGTATACAAGGACCAGGATAGGGAAGTTACCGCGACCCCTTAATGATGTCCCAAAGAAGGGCTTGTTTTGGTCGCCGATTATTTTTGTTTAAGAGTAGAAATGGATCCAGAGGAGCAACCTGACAGCAACCTGACATCAGAGAGGCGAGCGAGCGTTCCCCAGAGTAGGTTGAGCGCTGCTACTCATAGGTCATTGATTTCGATAAAGTCATTTGGATTGACCTTAGGACAAGGGGCACAAATGTGGTCTGAGCCTGTTAGAAGAGCAGTGCTGGGCCCTTACCCATCATTGGATCAGCCTCCTCTTGGCGAGGTCGTCCTGTCTTAGGCGGGTCGAGACTTAGCCACCCGTTCCATCGCTGACTTACCAGACCACTCACTTTGTGGAAATGTAACGCATTTTGCTCTCAACAAGACCGTCAAAGCCCCATAAGGATCCTGGAGGAAATATGTTTGGTAGCCAATTAGTATGAGGGTTCGCAGAGACCTGGGTTATTATTCGGAGGGGCGGGACCAAAATTTCCACCCCAGGGTGGATCTTTGCAGGGAGATAAAGTCTAAGCGTAGAGATGGGGGGGATCTGTGCAGGGAGGTAAAGTCTAAGGGTTGAGATGGGGGTTGTCTTGTTCTTTTGGCAGGTCAGCGGTAGATGTTTCTTCTGTGGCGAGGCGATGGTAGTGGACATCCACCGGCTTGATTGTAGAATCTACCTGACTCTTAACAAAACTTGTTAATCATTTAAAGGCCCAGGGGCCAAAAGAGAGAAGTAAAAGGAAACCTACAAAAGGTCCTAGCAGACTGGGAAGCAGAGTGGTTAACCATGGACATGTGGAAAACCAATTTTTGTACCATGACTCTTGTTGTTCTCGAGTCCTTTTTCTATCCTCTAGATTTCTTTTAACTTTATCAAGGCTATTTTGCACTAGCCCAGTCTTATCTGAATAGAAACAGCATTCTTCTTTGAGGGCTACACAGAGTCCCCCTTCTTTAAGGAAGACTAGATCTAATCCTCTCTGATTTTGAAGAACTACCTCAGAAAGGGAAGCTAATGAATCTTTAAGATCTTGTATTCCTTCCTGTATAAGGCTGAGATCTCTATCCACTAAGGCACTGAGATGTGAAAAATGTTGTTGGGAGGTAACCATTGAGGCAATACCTGTCCCGGCCCCTGCAGCACTAAGCCCCAGGAGCACAGTCAGGGTAATAGCAGTTAAAGGCTCTCTTTTTTGTCTGATGGAGATACCCTGATCCAGAGTGGATAAAAATTCTGCTGGATTATGGACAAGGAATCGCGGTAGCACGATAACTACAACGCAGTAATCTTTATTATTAATAAAATCCTTATTGACTATAAAAGGAGTCAGACCTGAGGAGCAAGCAAAGTAGGTGTTATTAGGGGCTTTAGTATAGGTGGAAGTTTCATTGACAATAGCAATCTGATTACAGACCAATATGAGTGAATGGGGGGGGGGCAACATTTTAGGGCCAACAAGACAGAGTCCAATACCTGAAATGGAACTAAGAGTAAGGCCTCCATCTGGGGCAGCATGCCAGGATAGGCTATCTGTATCATTGGTGAATATAGGGGCCATAAGCATCACAACACCCTCATAAAAGGGAGGTGTAGGAGAAAAGCAAATCCAGCATTCTTGATAATCGGGATTGCTAGCATTATGAATAGCTTCTAGGGAGGCGTTTACTAAAGAAACAATGAGATCAGCCAAACTTGGGGGTCCCTCAGGGATGGTGGGTTGGAACAAGGTATATTTTTGAGATAACTGAGTGACAATAGGGGGTGTGGTAGACCCAATAGTTAATTTGGGTCTGGCTGGCTTAAGTAAGATGGGGTTTGGTCCCATGGCTGCAGAATTTTTTGTTGGGAATAGACTTAAGTAATCTGATTCTAAAAGTAAGTCCAATATCTTTTCATTCTTGATAGACTCTGAGCCCCCATTCAAATCCCCGACCGGTCCAATCTTGTTGTTTGACCTGAGGGGTGAGTTGAATTAACAGAGGGTTGCACCATCCACCTGTAGAGGAGTGGGCAGTATTACAGAGTCGTCTTACATCCTGGGGGGAATGGTTAGGTGTTGCCTGAGGATGTTTCCACTTTCGTTTGACAGTAATGTAGTCCCAGGAGGAAGAAGGCTTCCAATAGGCATCCCCAGTAGTTTCGCAACCCCAGGAGGCACAAAAATAGTCATTAGCCCATCCGCACTTATAATTGAGGGATTTATCTCGGTGGGCTCCCGGGCAGACATAAAAACCTTGCAGGCCATGAAGGAGACTTTTTTCGACATTGTTTCTACAGCCAGCGAAACTGGGGTTGCGTGCAGGAAGTTCAGGTGCTAAACCTTTGGGCCGAGGCCAGAATACCTCCTCAAGACCCCAATCAGGGTGTGCTCCAAGGGCAAGGGCACAGAGATCTATTTCTAGATCAGGCCATTGGGGCTGGGGTCCGACTGAAGAGCTAGAGTTAACAATATCTCCGGCCTGGTTTTCAGTGATCCAAGTGTAGTTATAAATTTGATAAGGGGAGGGGTCACTTACCACCAGTCGGGTTACAAATAGAAATGAGAGAATGGCAAGGCTGAGCATCTTTCTGTAATTAAGCACAATTAAAATCTTTCTCAGGGATTTCCCTGGGAGAATTAATTAATTTTATTAGCCTCTCTGGGAGCCATCTACCATTTTGTTCTTTAGAGTCATATATGCAAGCATGTCCTTTCTCCCAGATTAACACAGGATCTGGGCCGGACCATTTGTGAGTTAATGGATCCTTCCATAATGCTTGAGCATAATTATTTGATGTGGAGGGGTGCCAGAACCTATCTGCTGAAGCTTTGCCTTCTTTATCTAAAGTTAAGGAATTTAAGACAAGCAGGGCATGGTTTAATAATGTTTTCGGGTTTCTTGCTGGGCAGTATAATATTCCCCCAGAATGTTGCAACATAAAGAGCATGTTTTTAAGAGTTTGATGTGCTCTTTTCTTTACCTGTATTCCTCGCTCTCTGAGAGAGGCTTTTAAATCCTTTATGAAAGAAGCCTCTTTAGACAATGAATGGCCCATCTCAATGGGATGGAATGAAGAGGGAAAACTTACCAGGTCTTGCCGTCTTCTTGGGCGGAGAAGCGGTGACCACTTAACAAATCCTCTGGAGGTCGCTGAATTGGGGGTCTCCGTCCAGTAGGGGTCCGTGCCTCGAGCCCCCATGTTGGGCGCCACGTGTCCCGCCCTGCGGGACCTAGTTATTCATGGGGGCGAGGAGGACCCTAACCTGAAATAAGATGGGCGAGAGAGAGGAAGAGACTCAAGCAAATGTACACTTGTCAAGAGTCCAATTTTATTGAGCCACAGCAGCCTTTTTAAGGGTTAGGGTTAGGGTTTTGGGTGAGAGGGGGGCTGGAGGAGGCAGGTGGTGGAAAGTTACAGAATCTTCTTGGCCTTTGGCCTAGGACAGTTTGCGGTTATTCCAAAAATTCACGGTACAGTTCTCACATCTCTGCAGTTGCCAGGCAGGGTGTTAATTAGTTAGGTGTGGCAGGGTGAGGGGATGGAATCAGTTAGGTATGGCAGGGTGGGGGGATGAGGAAAGGTCAGAAGTTGCTCAGGGCAGAAATTGCTCAGGACAGAGGTTATCTCAGGGCAAAGGTCTGTTCAGGGCTCATCTCCTAGTCTCCAACACCTTTCAGTTTTTATTCCCCGGAAAGCTGCATCTGAGGTTTTTGTATTTCTGAATGGGTCCCAGCAAGCTTCATCTGAGGTTTTTGTACTTCTAAATGGGTCATATGTACCTAGTGGACACACTGTATGGCTTTTGACCTTTACACTTGTGCTTCTCTCTCTCTCTCTGCTCGGGCCTATGAAGGCAGGCCAAATTTTTCTGCCATTATGGAACTTCCCCTGGATCTGTAAGCTTCAAGAAATATCCCATAACTGTACCTGCTCTGGAAGTTTATCTCTGCTAACCTGAAGCTGTCTGATACAAAACTTAGTAATGAGTAGTGGACTAAGATGAACCTGACCATGTGGATGTTGATCTTTTGGAACATTTGTTTTGGAGGAGTAGGTATGGACTTGGTGCTTAGAACTGAAGATGTCTAAAAATCTTATAGACTATTCTGATGAGAATCTGAGAATGCTAAGTGCAGACAGCATTGAACTTCGAGGCTTGGCTTATGAGCTTTCTAAGGGGAAGGAAAGACTGCAGAGGACTTTGTTGGAACTGGGCTACTGGCATAAGGGCTGACTGTGTCCTGCTGCCCAGGCCCAGAGAGTTTCATCAAGGTTAAATTTGTAATGGACTTATGTGCTTGGCTAGAGGTATTGGACTGACAGAATTAATATTTTAAGCTGGAAAAGTTTAAGCAAGTTAAATTTACTGGCATAGAGACTGGCTTTAGATTACTAAAGCTTCTATTGTCAACACATTAGCAATCTTAAGGAAGATGGTCCAATTGTTTTACCATATAAAGGATGCCTGAGGGAAGACTATCATAGAAATCCAAGTACTTTTGGATGGTGGTTGAGTTTGCATTGTTTCAGCCTCTCCTTGCTATGCCTTATACCAGTTTAAAATGTTTACTCTGTGCCTTTATATGTTAGAAGTGTTTAACTTGTTTGATTTTACACATCTTAATATCTTAAATTGGTACAGACTGTGGGGACCTTTGAAATTGAACTGAGTACAATTTATAATGTGTGATGGTTATAAACATATTGGGAGCCAGGGGCAGAATGTGGTAGTTTGAATATATGGCCTCCAATATATTCAGTTGTTTATTAGTTTGTAGTCTGCATTCTGCAGCCACCTAGCTGGAATCAGTGCCATTGTGTGGATCTTAAGGTGTGGTGGTGGGTTTCAGATTTCAATCTAAAGACATACAAAGTGTGCCTAGCAGGAGTTCCTGAAGTGTGCTTTAAGCTTGTACTCATTATTCCCCCTTTGGAAAACTTAAACACAACTTCTTATCAGTGGATACTTTCTCCCATGCCTGTCGGGCATCTACACATGTTGGGGAGAAATCTAAACATGCCATTAGTCATATGCTTCAATGCTTTGCCACCCTTGGACTACCTGACAAAATTAAGACAGATAATGGCCCCTGCTTCATAAGCAAGGCCTTTGTAGATTTTCTCTAGACCTGGAAAATCTCACATTCCACAGTCATCCCATACAACCCCCAGGGCCAGGCTATTATTGAAAGATATAATCAGACTCTCAAGTCTCAATTACAAAAACAAAAGGGGGAATCCTTACCCCCACATGACCAACTAAATGTAATCACAGGTTCTGGGCATAAGCCCCAAAAGACACCTTAAAAGCACACCTTCAATCCAAACACACGCATGCACCCATGCATGCACGTGTGCACACACATACACATCTCACTGTATAATGAAATATTTTACTGCTTGTTAAAGAGATTTTATCTATTAGTTGTAGTAAAGTTTGGCTGAAAAATTTCTCCATGACATGGCCCCTGAGTGAGAAAATATGATTGACTCTGGCAGGTTTATCCAAATGACTCATTCTGCTTTTGTGTTCACTGTGAGCTGCCATTGAGCAGCTCAGATTAAGTACATGTGGCCTCTAAATGGGGTCCATGGCAGCAAGGGGCTTCTAAGGGCTTTATCCTCCAGCAGTCACATACACAGTTCACACTCAGCATAATTGATACTGTAGCATCTTCTCTTTTCAACTGAGCTCTCTAAGGCCCTTAAAATGAATTCCTACTTGGCAAAACCTTCCATCTATTTGAAGAAGAATAGGAGCAAGATGTCTTTTGTTATCATTGGTCAGCCAGGGACAGGGGCCCAAAAAGAACAGGGATGTCACCTTGCCTGCCCTGGCAGGACTAGAACCTACATTTGATCCAATCTCATCCAAGAAAGCTTCAAACAATTCCTCAGAAATAGCTTCTCACTTCTTTCTAAGCCCAGCACACCTGTAGGCTGGCCCTTTCTGAGTT
The DNA here is from genome assembly GCF_020740685.1 of Jaculus jaculus. NCBI lineage: Eukaryota > Metazoa > Chordata > Mammalia > Rodentia > Dipodidae > Jaculus > Jaculus jaculus. The sequence goes on from NC_059115.1 coordinate 27,408,424, forward strand.
CACCTCTTGAGTCCATAAACCTACCAGGTCTCTCCCTTACACCTCTGACTCTGGTCATGAAGCTCATCTTAATTGGATGGCTAACCCATATAAAGAAGCCTAATCACATGTGTAAAACTTTCTTGGCACTTTATTCTCCTGACTCCTGACATTCTTGGTCCTTGCTTTGGTAAGCTCCCCGCACACTTTCCACCTTATCCGGGAGAGGGGAGGATTTCTTTTCATCTGTTTGATTTCCTTCCTTGTTTCTAGCTGTCTCCCTGCTTTGATAAATGTATAATCTCTGAGTCCTTCACTATCTCTTCATCTTCTCTCATATCCTTCGTGAGGGAGATCTTTTAACTTGGACTCCTGTGCTTTTCCTTCCACATGTGTATGTGTCCAGACTCCTCCATAGTTGAAGGCAATTTTTGTCTATCCCCTCCCACTACCCAGAAGGGAGCCTTCCCTAAAATAAACCTCATAATTCATAATTTCCCCTTCTCAGAGTCCATATTTTCAATTTTTTGCTAACTTGGGCCAAAAGTTAGGGGTTTGGCTGGGTTCACTTGCATATTTATCATTTAATCCCTCCATGGACCTAAAATCCTACAACAGTATATTTCTATTATTGTTTTTCCCTAAAATAAAAAATAATAATAATATTTATTTCACCCAATAATTGAATATGTCTGTAAATTTGGTATGTGTGTGTTCACTTGCTTCATCTTCTCTCATATTTTGCCCTTGCCTTCTAAAAGGCCAGAGTGATAGTGTTACAAAAGTATTTTGAGTTGAGATATTTTGTTTTAAGTCATCACACACAAATGAAGAGCTTCTTTCTGTGAAGCAATAGTGAAACAGGCCTCAGAAGAACATCCCTAAATATAGCATTTCAGCTATGTTATGGATAAAATTGATCCCAATGTTCTGTTGGTGCTCCTTTAATCATATGATGTTTACTACTTGTTTTAAACAATTATTTAAGAGGTTAGAATGGTCTCAAAATTTTATTGGGGCAGAATAGAATAGCTGAAGAAAAGTTAGCAAACATATATAGGACTACATAGTACAACAGTACAAGGACTAAGGAGATGGCGCAGCAGTTAAGGACACACACACGTATTAAATCATACATATTTTGTATGTTTTATCATTTAGTTTAATACTTATAAAAATCTCATAATACAAGTAACACAAGAGTTATATGTTAAGGCAAATAAGGTCTTAAATGTACAACCATGTAAATATATATGTTTCTTTCCTTCATACATATGAGTGCAAATATATACATGTGAAATAGAAGATGAGATAAAATAAAATAAAATAAAATAAAATAAAATAAAATAAAATAAAAACTAGAAAGCAGATAAAGTAAGAATCTTTGAACATCATTGGTCAAGAATTGTTCTTCCTTTTTGGTACAGAGACAAGAGAAGAATAAAACTAAGAGAGAAAAGTAGATGTGTTGTTCATAATTATATATTATTTTGTGTAGCCAAAAGAGGCAATTAGGAAGAGATTTCAGAAGCATTTTTCAAAGTCTGTTGTGAACTTCTCATTTGAATCTGACTTTGGACACAGGTCAAAAGCCACAGAGAGAAATAAAGCCTCATTCCAGTATAGCCACATGGAGCCATTTGTTTCACACTGTATCCGCAACCTCTGTACCAGCCATTCTCTTGACTCTTCATTCCAAGTGCTCTTGGCAGATTTCAGTTATCCAGCCAATTCTTAAGGACCAAGGTTTTGCCAAGAGTTGTCACTAGTTAGTATAGAGAAGAATTAGTACCAAAGGTAGATCCCAAAAAGAACAGTTTCCAACAGTTTCAGTAAGGAATGCCCTGCTGATAGGAATGCATAGCTTTCTACAATGACAGGAGAGGGTCTGCAATCATTGAAGAGTAAATGGTCTTGCATGTTGGCTAAAAATGTCACTTTTTCATTCATGTGTACCCATATATGAATAAATGCATGCATAAATTTAGTTATTCCTGGACTTTACTATTTCTATTTTTCTTCAGATGGTAAGGACTGACTCTACAGTCTCATGCATGCTAAGCATACACACTGAGTTATATGCCCAAATGTATTTCCATGTGATTAAAGTGTATTTAATCATAAAGTGACTACATTCAGTTATAGATGTAGGTACAAATATTCTACATTGTATAAAAGTATCTCATGATATATAACTGGGTAAGCTGAAATAAAGTGTTAAACAACTGTGTGCATGGACAGTAGGTATATATGGGTACCTAGAAGCCAGATAGTAAGAATCACAACACTAAAAATGTTTTATAGCAATACATCCCAGAGAAAGGCAATAAGTCAAATTCATAGCTCTGGAGAAAAATGAACATTTATGTAAAATAGAAAGATTAGATGATCAATTAAAATGCCTCAAGTTCAGGAAGGTAATTGACACCTGGTCTACTAAGAAAAAATCTTACTACAAAGAAAGATTATAATCATAAACCGAACACTACTTTTATCTGTTGGATTGTCAAAGACAATCAAAAAAAAATTTTATCATGGAAACAAGTCAGCTAAGAAATCAGAGGCATCTTGGATAGGTCAAAGACTATCTTTAGAGAGAATGGCATTTGCCTTTGGGATCACAAGTTTGAATAGGTGTTGTGATTGTCCTTTCCATTTCTGTTATTCTCTTTCTTAAATTCACACAGTTAAGACTTCAATGTCAATAAATGTATAAGCTAGAAATTTGCATGTGAGAAAACACCAAACTAGCACATGTGTCAAATTTTAACTAGTATTTTTATTTGACTTTTTTTTCTGACTTTTTTTCTTTTAATTTTTATTAGCATTTCCATGATTATAAAAAAATATCCCATGGTAATTCCCTCCCTCCCCCCCCCACAAGTTCCCCTTCGAAATTCCATTCTACATCATATTACCTCCCCATCTCAATCATTGTACTTACATATATACAATATCAACCTATTAAGTACCCTCCTCCCTTCCTTTCTCTTCCCTTTATATCTCCTTTTTAACTTCCTGGCCTCTGCTACAAAGTATTTTCCTTCTTATGCAGAAGCCCAATCATCTGTAGCTAGGATCCACATATGAGAGAGAACATGTGGCGCTTGGCTTTCTGGGCCTGGGTTACCTCACTTAGTATAATGCTTTCCAGGTCCATCCATTTTTCTGCAAATTTCATAACTTCATTTTTCTTTACCGCTGAGTAGAACTCCATTGTATAAATGTGCCACATCTTCATTATCCACTCATAAGTTGAGGGACATCTAGGCTGGTTCCATTTCCCAGCTATTATAAATTGAGCAGCAATAAACATGGTTGAGCACATACTTCTAAGGAAATGAGATGAGTCCTTTGGATATATGCCTAGGAGTGCCATAGCTAGGTCATATGGTAGATCAATCTTTAGCTTTTTAAGGAGCAGCCACACTGATTTCCACAATGGCTGGACCAGATTGCATTCCCACCAGCAGTGTAGAAGGGTTCCTCTTTTTCCACATCCCTGCCAACATTTATGATCCTTTGTTTTCATGATGGTGGCCAATCTGACAGGAGTGAGATGGAATCTCAATGTAGTTTTAATCTGCATTTCCCTGATGACTAGTAACGTAGAACATTTTTTTAGATGCTTATAAGGCATTCATATTTCTTCCTTTGAGAATGTTCTATTTAGCTCCATAGCCCATTATTTGATTGGCTTGTTTGATTCCTTATTATTTAATTTTTGAGTTCTTTGTATATCCTAGATATTAATCCTCTATCAGATATATAGCTGGCAAAGATGTTTTCCCATTTTGTAGGTTGCCTCTTTACTTTTTCACTGTGCCTTTTGCAGTGCAAAATCTTTGTAATTTCATGAGGTCCCAGTGATTAACCTGTGGTTTTACTGCCTGAGCAATTGGGGTTGTATTCAGAAAGTCTTTGCCAAGACTTCTTACCTCGGAAAAAAAAAAAAAAAAAAAAGTTTTTATTGAAAGTTGTGTATTTGTGTTTGCCTTTTTTTTTTTTTTTTTTTTGTGGTTCCAGTTCTACATTTGCTCTCTTGTGTTAACTAGTATTTGAGTATTGCTTGTTTTTTCCACGTTCCTTATATGTGTGCTTTTCCTTTTCTTTAGCATGGAGGATTCTATTAAGTATTTTCTGTAGAGCTGGTTTTGTCTTCAAATACTCCTTTAACCTGCTTTTGTCATGGAATGTCCTTATTTAGCCGTCTATTTGAATGGATAGCTTTGCAGGATAGAGTAACCTTGGTTGACAGTTGTTATCTTTCAGAAATTGGAAGGTATCACTCCAAGCCCTTCTGGCTTTAAAAGTTTGTGTTGAATAATCTGCTGTAATCCTGATGGGCTTGCTTTTGTAGGTAACTTGATTTTTCTCTCTAACTGCTTTTAATATTTTTTCTTTGGTGTGTGTGTTTGGAAGTTTGATTATAATATGGCAAGAAGAGGTTCTTTCCAGGTTTTATCTGGCTGGGGTTCTAAAGGATTCCTGTATCTGCATTGGCACCTCTTTCCCAATTTTGGGGAAGTTTTCTTCTATGGTTTTGTTGAAGACACCTACTATGCCTTTGGAGTGGAATTCTTCTTCTTCTACTATGCCCTGAATTCTTATATTTGATCTTTTCATAGTGTCCCGAATATCTTGAAGTTCCCACTCATACTTTTCTATAAGTTTGTCTTTCTCTTTTTTGGATTGTATTAGATCTGCCACCTGGTCTTCTAGCTTAGATATTCTGTCCTCTCCTTTATCCATTCTACTGGTGAGATTTTCTACAGAGTTTTTTATTTCATTAACTGTGTTCTTAATTGCTAGATAATCTGACTGGTTTTTCTTTATTATTTCTATTTCCTTGTTTATGTCTTGTATTGCCTTATTTCATTAAATTGATGTCCTGCATCTTCTTTGATTTCCTCTTTGATTCTTTTGATTTGTTCTTTGACCTCTTTGAACATATTTACAATCATTCATTTGAAATCTTTATCAGGTATTTCCTCTAACTTGCTCTCACTGGAGGTCATTTCTGATGCATTAATACTTTTAGGTGGATTTATATTCTTACTTTTTAGTGTTTCTTGTGTTATAATGTATATATATTTGCATCTTGGATTAAGTTAATTCTTGGATTTTCTAGCTAGCTGGGTATTCTTAGCTGTATCAGTTGATTTGATGTTATATATCTTCAGGATAGGAGCTTAAAGTGCTAGGTGTGGCTCTTAAGGCTCTCAGTGTATCTACAAAGGTGTTCCTAGGGGTTGAGTTTCCCTGCTATGTGAGTATTCAAGTAGGCTGAGTGGAATAAAATACAGGTAGATTCTAATAGTTAACTAAACACTGTACACATTCAATCAAAAACAGTCCCAAGTATGTATGCAAGAGTAGTTATTATAACAACCAGATCCTCTATCAACAAGGTTAAGAGGTTAAGATTTCTGTTCTGTTGAGGGATCCAAGTCAGCTTGTGACCAAGTGAGACCCTTCCCTGGTGCAATCCCAGTTACCTTGGATGATTTTGGTCTTAGTCAATTTGCTGCCTGTGTTGTCAGTCTGATGTTCTGATTTCTGTAGCTGGGCACTGGCTTTTCCTGTGGGGCAAACCGAGCCTGGCAACTGTGGCCCTGCAGATCAGCACACCCGCTGGTGGAACTGCTGCCGCTAAAGCTGCTGCTGCTGGGTCTGTTGCCGCTGCTGCTGAAGCTGCTGCTGCTAGGTCCACTGCTGCTGTTGCCTCTGCTGCTGCTGTAGTTGCCAGTGCTGGAGCCATCACTTCTTCTGAAGCTGCTGCTGCTGGGTCCACCGCCACTGCTGCCACTGAAGATGCTGCTGCTGGGTATGCTGCTGCTGGGGCCACTGTTACTGGTGCCAGAGCTGCTGATGTTGCTGCCAGACTCTGCTCTTGCTTGGGTCCTGCTGTTGGATCAAGTTGGCATGGCCAGGTCCCTGGACTGCTGCTCTGTTCACTGGAGCTTGGCTCAGGCAGTGGGGGAGGGGAGGGAGCTGCAGCTGCTCTAGTTCTCTCGCTGTTCCACTTGTTCTTCTACCTTGTGGTCTGCTCCTCTGTTGCTCACTGTCACTCTCCCTTCACGTTTCTTGTGTTTCAGAGAGCTCCAGTGTGTGGGGAAGCTCCCCGCAGCTGGCTTTTCCTGTGGCTGGAGCCGAGCCTGGTGGCTTTCTGGTGCACTGCCACCACCACGGTTGACAGAGCTGCCGGGGCCACTTTTGCTGGCCTGTGTGGGCTCTGTATGCTCTGGATCTCTTCTACTTCTCTGCTGTCACTTCAATTTCCTATACACCTCACTTTTTAGTAAGTGTGTATTTTGCTGAGTTTTTTTTTTTTTTTTTTTTTTTTTTGGCTTTTTACCCCCTAGGCTGCTTTGGCATGGTACCTAACCTGCCATCTTAACCAGAAGTCTTGATTTGTTTTTATTTTGAGAGAATAAATTAAAATTTTAAAAATTAACTTTGATATTGACTTGTAGAAGAACAGGTTTGTGAAAGGTGAGAATCCTGTTCTGTTCAACTCTCCAGGTGTCCACCCAGTGCTGTATGCACCCATAACCCCCCCACCATGAAGATAAGGTGAAACACACCTGATCATGATGAATGTGACTCTTCCACATACACATCCCCTCCCATCACAATTCAGACCAGATTGGACTCTGTGCATGCAACTTTGATGATGTAATTAAGTTCTTCATTCAGTTATAGCAATGGGAATAACCTCAGGAATACTCTTAATGCTGCTATTGGATGGCACCAACTATTGGAACTAGGTTCCCATGCTGAGTTATAACATCCAGAATTCCATTAGCCACCCTCTCCCAGTACTGGGGTTGCCAACAATTTCCAATTTGTGCAGGGACCCAAGTGTACATTCAAATCACTGGTAACTGAATTGAGACCACTTCACCTACCCCAACCATGACCCATTATCAAGCTCCTCCAAAACAGAACCTCAGTCATGACAAAGCCAAGCAAAGAACAATGAACACAAAGAAATGCCAAGTATCAATCTAAGTACTCACTTATCATAACTTCGCAAGTACAAGTCTAAGCACTCTCTCTTTTTATGTTGTTTATTTTTATTTATTTATTTGCGAGTGACAGAGAGAGGAAGAGGTAGATAGACACACAGAGAGAGAGAGAATGGACACACCAGGGCCTCCAACCACTGCAAATGAACTCCAGACACATGGGCCCCCTTGTGCATCTGGCTAACATGGGTCCTGGGGAATCAAGCCTTGAACTGGGGTTCTTAGGCTTCACAGGCAAGCATTTAACTGCTAAGCCATCTCTCCAGCCCCTAAGCACTCTCTTAACATAAGTCTTCAAGTACCATTCTAAGTACTCACTTGTCATAAGTTTTCTAGAAATACTTGATTGTGCAGTATTTCCAGATGGGTAGGTCTCACTGTAACATGAAAAGCCAAGCCAATACATATCCCCCAAACAATGCTAGTCCTTTAGCACAGGACACAAATGAGAGCTACCTAGAAAAAAATCAAGACAAAGAGCTCAAAAGAATAATTATAAACATGTATAAAGAAATCAAAGATTGCTACAGAAAAATTCCTGAACAAAATACTGAATTCAAGAGGACACAACTAGCTAGATGAAATGAGAAAGCTTAACCAGTACATGAAAATAGAGGTCAATAAAGAGATAGAACTCTTGAAGATAAACAAAATAGAAATAACACTAGTAAGGAAAAATACAGAAGTCAAACAAATAGCTCCACTCAAAGTCTCACCAGTATAATGGATCATATGGAAGACAGACTACATGCCATAAAGAGAAGAGGAATTAGACAAATTAATCAAAATCAATGACAAGTTTAAAAAATGTGACTAGAACAGGAAAGGAATGTGTGACACCTTTAAAATCTAATATACAAATGATGGACATACTAGGAGACATGCTTAGGTCAATGGCTTATAAACCATTTTAAATAAGATATAGAAGAAAATTTCCCAAATAGAAAAAAACAAATTGTCATACAGGTACAAGAGACATTCAGAACTATAAATAGGACCAATAAAGAAATTTTCTACATCATATTATATATAGTAAAACAATAAATACACAGAGAAAAGAAAGGGTACTCACAGATGCAGAAGGGAGACACCTCATCACGTACAAAGGAAGACCATTCAGGGTAGCCACTAACTTTTAACAGAAACACCATATTATATATAGTAAAACAATAAATACACAGAGAAAAGAAAGGGTACTCACAGATGCAGAAGGGAGACACCTCATCACGTACAAAGGAAGACCATTCAGGGTAGCCACTTTTAACAGAAACACCAAAAGCCTAAAGTGTGTGAAATAGTGTATTTTAAGTACTGAAAGATCATAGCTTCCAACACAAACTACTATAGCCAATCTTTCATAGTAGAATGAAAAATACAAAATGTTCCATAATAAAAACAAACTTAAAGTAATTATGAGCACTTAGTCAGATCTACAAAGGATAATGAATGGAATCCATATTGAAGACATATTTAAGAACATATAAGAGAAAAAATAATACCCAAGATTACAATAGTTACCAATCAAATAAAGATTAAGAAAACACCAAACTCCACAAATCACATAACAGGGATCAGCACACATTTCAGTAATAATTCTGAATAGTAATGGTCTAGTCCTCTCACTCAAATGACATAAACTAACAGGCTGGGTCAGAGAACAGTATTCATACTTTTGCTGCCTTCAAGAAACTCATCCCAATGTGAAGCAGTATAGGGTAAAAAGATTGGAAAAATACACTCCAAGCTAAATGAACTGGGAAACAAGCAGATGTGGCTATTCTACTATCTGATAAGATAGATTTCAAGCCAAAATTAATCAGAAGAGAAAAACAGATCACTTCATACCTGTAAAGGCAACAATTCACCAAGAGTACATTAAAATTCTAAACATATGCATACAAAACACAGGTGTACCTATTTTTAGAAAACAGGTGTAAAGGTATAAAGTCAGAGACAAATTCCAACACAATAACAGTGGATGACTTCAACATCACACAATCATCAATAGTTAGGTAATCTAATAGAAAATAAATAGAGAAACAAGGAGATTTAAACACTCCATAAATCAGAAGGACCTAACAGGCATTTACAGAACTTGCCATCCAAACACTACAGAACACACATTTGTCTTACCAGCCCATGGATCTTTCTCTCTATATATCTGCTTCTTTCTCTCTCTCAACTAAATTATAAAAAGCCAGTTCCAGACATATTAACTTTAGAATTCTATTAAACCTTTATACTTAAGCCACTTTTTACACAATTTTTCTATAAAATAGAAAAAGAGTGAATGCTCCCTATTTTTTTATACAAAGCCCACCATTAGCAAAACTAGATAAAGATACAATCAAAATGAAAACTATGGACAAATCTCTCTAATGACCATAGACTAAAAAATTCTCAATAAAACATTTTCAAATTGAATCCAAGAACATCAAAAAGATATTCACATTGATCAAGTGGGCTTTATTCCAGAGATGTAGGGATAGTGCTGCATATAAAAAACCGTAAATGTAATACCTTACAAAAGAGACTCTAAAAATGTATGATAATTTTCAATGGATGCATAAAAGGCCTTTGAAAAATATAATATCTCTTTATGAAAAGAAGGAGAGACCAGGGATGGAGGAAACATATTCCAAGACAGTAAAGGGTCTATGTTATAAAAGTTTAGCCAGCATCATACCAAATAAAGAAAATAAAAAGCATCATAAACTTTCTTATATAACAATGAAATATATATTGAGAAAGAAATTAGGGAAATAAAGTCATTCACAGTAATTACACAAAAATTAAATATCTCAACTATCCCTAAGCAAGGAAGTGAGAGAACACTGCAGTGGAAACTTCAAAATGCTATTGAAAGAAATCAAGGAGGACATCAGACAATGGAAAGATGTCCTATGCTTATGGATTGGAAGAATGAATATGGTCAGTCTACCAAAACCAACATACAGACTCAGTGCAAAGAGACATAAAACACACTTTTGAGTAAAGATAATATTTTCAACAAATGGTGCTTAGAAAATTGGATATCTACATGCAAAAGAATGACTCTAGACTTTTTATCTCTTCACAAGTAAGTCCAAATGGATCACCATGTCTTAATGTATAACCTGGAGCCCTCAAATGACTGAAGAAAAAAAATGTAACATGCAGTTCACAGTGTAGGTGCATGGAAAACCTTTTCATTGATTACCCAATAACCCAGGAAATAAAAGCAATCAATATATAGGATGTTGTAAAACTGAAAAAAGTATTGTACAGCAAAGAAAACTGTCAATAGAGTCAAGAGGTAACCTACAGAATGCAAGCAAATCTTTACCAGCCATATATATATCTGTCAAAGGATTACTATCTAACATATGTAGGAAACTCAAAATTTAAGCAGTAAACAAAACAGCCCAATCAAAAAGATAGACCATGTAATTGAAGTGAGAGTTCACAAAAGAAGAAATACAAATGGCCAAAAATATGTTTTAAAATGATGGGCATCTTTAATTGTCAGGAAAATGCAAAGTAAATCCCCTTGGAGATTCCATTTCATTCCTGTCAGAATGACAATTCTCAAAAAAATAAAATAACAACAAATTCTGGTAAGTGTATTGGAAACCCTTATTCAATGCTGATGGTAGCATAGACTTCTACAACTATGGAAATAAGTGTAGAGGTGCCTCAAAACTTTAAAAATAGTAAATTTTAGAGTCTTTAGGGCATATGAAACAGGAGTTATATAGCTTGGTTGTTGCAGTCCAGTTCACATTGCTGGTAGAAATCACCCAACCAATCCAGAGGTTTATTTTGGCTTACTGGCTAAAGGGGAAGCTCCACGATGGCAGGGGAAAGCGATGGCATTAGCAGAGGGTGGACATCACCCCCTGGCCAACATAAGGTGGGACACAGCAACAGGAGGGTGTGCCAAACACTGGCACAGGGAAACTGCCTATAAAGCCCATAAGCCAGCCCCCAACAATACACTCCCTCAAGGAGGCATTAATTCCCAAATATCCACCAGCTGGGAACCTAGCATTCAGAACACCTAAATTTATGGGGGACACCTGAATCAAACCACCACATTGGTCATGTGGTAGATTTATTATTAGATTTTTGAAAAGCTCCCATACTGGTTTCTATGGTGGCTATACCAGTTTATACTTCTACCAACATTGAATAAAATTTCCTCTTTCCCCTCAACCTCATTTAAAATACATCTACCTTATGACCCAGCTATGCCACTTCTGGGCATATACCTAAAGAGCTCTATACTCTTGAGAGATACTTGCTTACCCATGTTTGTTGCTGCTCTATTCACAATTCCTTGAAAATGGAATCAACCTAGATGTTCATCAACTTATGAATAGAGAGTAAAGATCTGGCATATATTTACAATTAAGGTTTTTCTTTTTTTCCCACTCAGACTGTATCCTCTTCCTCCAGCTCCTCTAAAGGCAAGTGGCAGTTGCAACAAAGCAATACCAAGAGCAGACTTCACACTCAGGAGAGCATGCTAGGCCTCCTCCTCATGGTTTCTGGTACTTTGCACAGCCATAGAAACTTCTTTAGTAATGAACTATAGAATGACCCCTGAAAGTATAGTATTTACAAGGAAGTGTTGTTCATCTGCAAAGCAAAATAAATTCATGAAATTTGAAAGAAATTAGATGAACCTGGAAAATATACTAGGTAAAATAACTTAGGTACAAATGGAGAAATACAGCATATTTTCTCTCACATGCTGATCCTAGTGTTGAACTTTTAGAATAATATGTAAGATTGAGTAAGTAAGAGGACAAAAAAAACCTAGGCAAGGTCCATGAACAAGAGGATTTTAGGGGAATTACAGCAGATATACATACATACAGGGACAGAATAGTGGGGGTGGAAAGAACAAAGGGGATTAGGGAGGAGAATGGAAGAGAGATGGCCTAAAGCTGTCAAACTTGCAGGCCTGCAGCAAAGACAAAGAAACATGGTATATTGACTCTTTATGCCCTTCCTTTATTTTATTTAGACCTAATAAATCTGAAATTAATTTTCCCAGAGAGGAAAGATAGAGAGAAACAGGGTCAAGAATTTTATAGGAATGGAGCTCCTTAAATTGGAAGGGTGTATGAAATGTTGGGGAGGATCTTCCAGCCTATTCCATGCATCCCAATACCAGATTTAGGGAAGACCTACTACTCAATATATTTTGTGCCCATCATTGATGTTGCTATAAGAGAGTTTCTACCACTTTAAATTAGCTTTAAATGGTACCTCCAATGATTTTAAAAGGTTCTCTGATAGTGTGTTTCTATTACAGTTGTAGGTTTTTATATCTATAATTTGTTGCAACAAAAGCTTGGATTCTTTTTCAGTGCATTTGTACATTCAAAAAAACTGATCTTTTTGCAAGCCCATCCTTGGGCAGGACACTTTGGAAAGCTTTAAAAAGAGGACAAATAAGAAGAGTGCTCTGCCCTTTTGTATAAGAGCAAAGATACAATAAATAAATAAGCTCCTATTCTAATATGTATAAAATAGGTTTATTCCATGTTACTGTCTAGCATCTCAAGTAAAACTCTTTTTTCCATCTGACTGATTTGTTGGAAATTATTGCCTTTTTATTTGAAGGAATTTATACCTATAGATTCTCAGATATTTGCTATCATTTGGCAACTAAAGAGAGATCAGATACCCTCAGGTATATAGGTCCTAGAGCCCATAGCTCTGCCTTTCTAGTCTTCTGTGGACCTTATCATTCTCTAATGAGTAACCATTTTCTTATCAAGTTGTGCATTCATTGAAGCATGGGTTGTATCTTTCCTTTATGTCCATAAGGACCAATAGAACTCTCAAGATGCTGAAAGTTTGCAATTTTCAGGTTTCTTGGAATATGTATGATTCAGCAAGTTCTGCAAGTTTCTAACCCAATAATAAAATGCATATACCAACTATTACCAGAATTAAGCCAACTATTTACCCAGTTTGTGTGTCTGGATATTTGGGGGTTTTATGAGAAATTTTCCTCCACATGAAACCAATGAAACAGAAGTCATATGATAAACCAATGATTCTCTGATCCCAACTCCATTTACTATTCCAATATAACACAAATGTATCTTATTAATGGAATTATAACATTAAAAAGAGATCATAATACAGAGGATCATTATTTCAAAAAAATGCCATTTTAAATGTTTTGATTGATCTTGAAAAGTGCCAGGGAAGGGACAAAATCCCCTCTGTAGTAAGCATGAATGTTTTGCATAGGAAGGACTGTTGGCTACATCTGCTGTCAATTCTAGCAAACAAAGCAGTAAAGTCACTTCAAAACAAACATTAGTGAAAAAAAAGCCAGATACATGTGCTGATATCTTCACTTCTTCATATCACCCAGAAACATATTACATAAAACAAAGCATTGTTTATAAACTTTCTCAGCCATGTATGTTATAAACTTTTAGCATTCAAGTTAAAAAATTAAAAAAAAAAGAAAAAAAGAAAAACAATCACTCAGGTGATTCATGTAAAAAAAAAAAAAAGAAAAAGTACCTAATGCCAAGCTATAGGTCAAAACAGCAAGGGAGATTTAATAGGACTACTGATATAAGGAAGGAATCTTTCCATGTAAATACAGCTCATCTGCACTGAAAACCACAAAAGCTTTTAATTGATGACTCAGAGACTTGTTACTGTCATCAAGAGGCTCTTTTTTTACTAGCTGGTGTTATTGGAATTAGGTTCTATTCTCTTCAGAGACTGAGGGACAGGAAGCCTATCTTTCTTCATGATTGCATTTCAAAGAGAGAGTTAATGAGTCCTTGAATGATGCACTCTAGGGTGAGAGAAGATGTTCCTCAATGGGAGATGGAAAGGATTCACAATTGCAATTTTCTAATTTTGCTCTGATAGAACTAATGCTTATATTTAGCCTGGAACCGTCAACAGGCATTTTCAGAGATGGTGGCCCTACAGTCATTCTAGTTACAAAGTTTTGGGCTTATCAGGGACATGCTGGAGCTTAGACAAATCTATTCAGGGAGTAAGTGGCATTTTTGGCTGAAAGTTTTATATTCCCTCCAATTAAGAAAGATAGCAGAGTTCATTCTCCAGCCTGCCCATAGGTCATCCTAAGCAAAGATGACTTGATGAAGACCTCCTCAAGCTGGTTGCACTCCTTAGCCATATGGAGACTGCTAAGGCACTAAATAGGACATGCAGGGTCCAGGTCAGCACTATCCTGTGCCCACTCAGTCAAAGGGGTACAACTTCAGCCTACATATGCATGGATAGTGGGTTATTTGGGACCATGCACATTTGGCGTTGTCCTAATTCCCTAAATACAGTGTTGGGAGCTGTGAACCAAACCTCGGCCATGTTAACAGAAACTGCCATATAGCAAGTTAAGTTTCTACTTCCTCACCGAATATTCAACTACCAAAAACAATGGGATCGTACACCTGGCTAAACACTCCCACATCCTGCTGGTAGCTGATGAAGAAACAAAGGCATTGCAGTTTAACCAGTAATTCTGTGATCTTTGCCCTACCTATGTCCCCTTCCCCTACAACTCCTTGCCCTGACCATGTCCCTTTCCCCCTACAACCCTATATAAACTGACATGTAAGAATAAACTCTCGAGGCCTTGACAAACACCTAGCATGGTCTCCTTCTTGTGTCTGTTTGCCTTTTTTCACCCAGGTTAGCTTCTCCTCGAGTCCTTGTTCAACTCCCCACTGTCCAGGGCAAGTGGCACCCAACGAACGTGGGGCCTGAGGTATGAAGTGTGACCTGGGCGTTGCTGAAGTGGACAGACGTCCTCGCCATTGGATCGCCACCCCACCAGGGTGAGTGAATATCCATGTAAGATCACTACAGGCAATATACCTGTAAAACAGATCTGCTCCATGTTCACCACAGAAGAAACCCATCTGTGATACAGACCCACTAAGGTAAGACAAGCGACGCAAACTTCTAGGCAAACCACTTAAGACTATTTAGTCAGATTTGCAAGGCATAAGAACTGTGGGTTTTCTTTTTGCACTTCTTTTCCTCCTTTTACTTTTGGTTGGCACAATCACGTGGAATTGCAACATAGTGACAGGGCAACTGAAGCCTCTTGGCCAGGGCTACCCTCTGGCATTGGCTGAAGGCCCCTAGCTCCCTGTGCGAATCCTGACAGCCCATTCAGGCATTGGAAAAGACCTATCTAGCCTCTCTACCCATCAACAAAACTGGGTACGCAACAGCCAGTAAATGCTCTTAGAGTGGCTGCCAGTTCTTAAAATTGCAGTCAGGCTCACGTCAAGCCTACGGGGGAATCCCCTGTGCCGGTTCTCTGACCGGGAACATTGCCCTTTGGTCTTGCCGTTTCTCCTCTTTCCTTTTCTATCATGGGACAGACCCTAAGTAAGCAGGAACTTTTTATCAGGGGATTTAAAGACTCCCTCAAGACTTGTGGGACAAAAGTTAAGAAAAAAAGATCTCATTAATTTTTTTCTCTTCTTAGAAGATTTATGCCCATGGTTTCCCCAGGAAGGTACCATTGATGAAAAAAGGTGGGGGAGAATGGGAGATTGTATAAAAGACTACTATAAGACTTTTGGCCCTGAGAAAGTCCTGGTTCAGATCTTCTATTGGAATTTAATAAATGATGTCCTACAGATTCACTGGTGCCAACCGGACTTTTCAAAAGTTGTTAGGGATGGAGAATTCTTTCTTAAAAATAACCTTAAACCTAGCCAGACTCCTCCCATTCATGAACTAACTCCAAGCCATCAGAATCCCTGCATGGCGGCAGCCTCAGTGGCTGCAGCTCCCTCCCCTGAACTGCCCCGCCTTCCAGGCAGACATCGCAGCTCTGGTGGTGGCCCCGAGGCAAGGGCATTGGGTGGTACAAATAGTCCCCATTGCCGTGCCCTTCTGTCATTGTTCCTATGCCCAGAGATGACCCACTTGACCCACCTTCCCCTAAATCTATTTATCCTATTCTCTCCAATTCTACAGTTACCCCTCCCCCCAATGCCTTCCTTTTCTGAGATGAGGAATCAGGGCTAGAGGGTGAAGCTGCCAGATACCATAAACCTGACTGGCTGTATCCTACAGCACCCATAGCAGACTCCCCACCTTATCTTTACAAGCCTAAGCCACATAACTTCTGTGCCCCTGTAACCCTTGATTGTGATTTAGAAACAGTCACTCGACAGGTGACTAGCCAACTTTCCTGGGAATCCCAATCACTTAAAACTCTCCTTGCAGCTAAAAAAGAAAAGGCTGCCTTACTTAACTCCATGACTTATACCTAGAGATCCATTCCTCTGCTTCTGCCCCCATCCGACATAAAAAGACTAAGATCAAACCTTCTAAGACCCTTCATGTGTTTCCTATAATGCGTGCTCAAGCTAAAACTAAAACCGATTCCTTAGTCAGCCTACCTCCTGGATCAAGTGCGGCTGTGAGAGTTTGCCTTCTGCTTCTCTTATGCCTATTGCCTCCTTTCTTCAAGTGTTTAATAAATCTATTGTAAATGTTCACACAGAGGTCCAAGCTATACACTATAGGACATGTCCTTGGCTCTCTCAGACTTTATCCTAGTTCCCCCTGAATTTTGTCCAGCTGGTGGCCAGAGATGGATAAGAAGGAAGAAGGAGAATGTAAAACAGAGAAACCTGCTCTGAGGATAAGGTAATCTCCATTGTGATGGGCTAGGCAAACAATGGTACTTAATGACTTTTAAAATGATAGCTTTATCTAAACAGGTGGTTGGAGGCCAGAGGCCCCTGCAGTGGAGTGTTTCTGGAATGCCCTTAAAATGGAGATTGCTCCAGGACCTTAGAAAAATTAATAAGGCCATGGTACCTATGGGAGCCTTACAACCAGGCCTCCCCACTCCAGTAGCAATTCCTGCAGGATATTGTAAAATCATTGTTAACCTAAAGGATTAATTTTTTACAATTCCCTTACACACTGAAAATTGTCAGCATTTTGCATTTAGTTTACCTGTGGTAAATTTTAGAGGCCCTGAAGATAGTGGAGGCTGCAATTCTGAGCCAAAGGGTCACTTTTAACTCTTATAAAAAGCCTCTTCTTCTGGTCATTTGTGCCACTGACTTTACACCCACCAGGGTGTTCTGGCAGGAGGGGCCCCTCTTCTGGGTCCATTTACCCTCCAAAAGTTAAAAACAGGGGATTTATATCACATAAAAGGCTCTCCAAGAAATATCCTTCATCATGCCTTGTTTGTCCTACACTTTTTAACCCTTGATTCTCAGGGAAATTCAGCTGCTGACCACTTTTGGCACACAAATACAAAAAATACCTTTGCCAAAGCCATGTGGAAAGATCCTTTAACTTTAAAATGAAATAGCCCAGACCCAGTACTCATTTGGGGCTGAGGATCAGTATGCTTGTTTGACACTAAAGAAAATGCTGTGAGATGGCTGCCAGAGAGACTTGTAAAACAAGCAGATGATCCTCCAGTGACATTTCATATATCCAGGGAAGAAACACTTCCCTGAGAGAATCTCCTGTTTTTCCCTAACAGGACAAACTGGAAGGACTTCTACTTATCTTAATCCTCTTACTAACAGCCAAACCCATTATCATAAATAAAATCATATCTTTTGTAACAGATTGAAGCCATTAAGATGCAGCCTTTACAAGTCCATTATCACAGACTGGAGCTGGCGGATCGAGGCATTGCCACTGAAGACATACTACCTGCAGCTGTCACTCTCCCTTGATCTTACATTCTGTACTCATTTACTATACTGCTGTCCTCTACACCTCTGCTATCGCTGCGGTCTACCTGTCATGGCCAAAAAGCTACCCCTCCTTTAGGAGCTGCATAGGATTCAGAACTATGCATATCATCTCACAATAAAGTGAATGCAATATGGGCACCAACGTGGGTGTGAGGCAAAGCACCACAAGGGAAGGTCCCTATCTGACCACTTATGAATTCCCTGAGAGAAAAACCTGACTTGCATGGAGGTTGGTACCATAACTGTTATCACTAAGGCCATGCCTTGCTCTCCAGCCACATAGGCCCTGCCTCCCCTCCCCAAAAGTACCAAAGATTGTATGAAAAAGACATCCCCATGGGAGGAGTCAGGTCCCTACTCCCCCAATTGGTTAATTGCCACCGCTGCAAGGTGGGCCTCCCCCTCTTTTTGTATAAAAGAAGGGAGGAGATGTTGGGAGCTATGAACCAATCCTCAGCCATGTTAACAGAAACTGCCATATAGCAAGTTAAGTTCTACTTTCTCACCTAATATTCAACTACCAGAAACAATGGGATTGTACACCTGGCTAAACACTCCCCCATCCTGCTGGTAGCTGATGAAGAAACAAAGGCATTGCGGCTTAACCAGTAACTCTGTGATCTTTGCCCTACCTATGTCCCCTCCCCCTTACAACCCTATATAAACCGACATGTAAGAATAAACTCTCGAGACCTTGACAAACACCTAGCATGGTCTCCTTCTTGTGTCTGTTTGCCTTTTTTCATCCAGGTTAGCTTCTCTTCGAGTCCTTGTTCAATTCCCCACTGGCCAGGGCATTACAGCTCTTGCCTTGAGTAAAGACTACATGGGTCCTCTCCACACTGGTTGCATTGGACACACTGAACAGCCCAGTGCCCAGCCCAGACTCCAGTGGCAAGTGCCCAAGCTCAATATAGGCTTTTCAGCTTCTATTGTGTTGTTTCAAGCACAAACCTATGGACTGGCTGCCAGTGCATCCCCACATAGATGAAGGCTGTAAAGGACATTCAAAACATGCTCTGATGAGAGCCACTATTACTGCATTCTCGGCAAAATAATAATGATAAAAAAAGATTATCTCCAGATGGGCAAAGTCCATGTAAAACAAATAACATAAAAAATGAAGGCATACTATCCCCACCAAGAATGCCTAGTCTCATAGTGGAAACTCCAGACAAATAAATCCAAAATGCAATTATAGTAATTCAATAAACTTAAGGAGGCCCTGAGAAAATGACTGAGTATAAAGGAAGAAAGTAGACAAAAGCAAATTGATAGACAGTGGAATGAATTCAAGGAGGATATGGTCAAATGCATGA
Source organism: Jaculus jaculus (assembly GCF_020740685.1). Taxonomy (NCBI): domain Eukaryota; kingdom Metazoa; phylum Chordata; class Mammalia; order Rodentia; family Dipodidae; genus Jaculus; species Jaculus jaculus. The sequence goes on from NC_059115.1 coordinate 27,427,498, forward strand.
ATAAATTCTAAGGGAGCACAGATAAAGTAAGATTCAAAACTGGGAACAACTTGAAAAAAGTAGGGAGAACATTCTAAGATATAGGCTTTACAAAAAAAAAAAAAAAAAAAAAAAAAAAAAAAAAAAAAAAAAAAAAAACCCTTTCTGAATTAGCCTCACAAACAATGATTAGAATCTCGTAAAACTAAAATTTATTATTGTCCAGTTAATCAGACCATCAACAGAGTCTATAGGCAACCTACATAGTGGGGGAAAATATCCACCAGCTATACATCTGACAGAAACTTAATATCTGGAATATAGAAATAACTAAAAAGAAAAAAAAAAAAACTATGTAATAAGAAATCAACAATTGTAGACTTCTGGTCAATATGGCATCTGCCTAACCACACTTCACCTCCCAGAGAAGGAAAATCAAGACCTTTAGATTTAATTGGAGTTTTTAGGAGTTTGCACATTATAGTAGACCCCTAGTGGGAAGGTACAGAGAAGCAAAGTAGAAAATCCCCTGAAGCAACTGTCCCAGCCTCAGTCCCAGCCGCAGGTTCATTCTACACTAACCTCAGGCTAAGTGGACCCAGACCAGCAAGCCAGGATAGCTCCATGCATGAACACCATCCCACTTGTCACTGGCCCCATCCCCTGTTCGGGGAACGAGAACAACAGGCCAACAGGTTAGCATCTGCCCCCAAGGCATTCCTGTCACCAGGGAGCTCCAAGTGCAAACACCACCACCCCGTACCCTTGTATGTGGACCCAGGCCAGCAGGCTAGCATCCCCCTACCAGACCTCCACCAATGAAATCCATCCCACTCTCCTCTGTCCCCTACCCCTGTGCATGGACTCAGGCCAGCAGGCTATCTTTGCCTCAAAGGACTTCCATGCATGAATTCCATCCCACTCACCACTGCTCCCCAACACTGTGCACTGTGCAAGCCAGCAGGTTACCATTCCCCCAGGGGACCTCTATGCACAAACACAGTCCTACTCTCCACTTCCCCTCACCCCGGTGCATGGATCCAGGCCAGCAGGCTAGTGTTCACCCAGGGCCCTTCCACCCATGCACACCTTCCAACTTACCAATGCCCCCAATGCCCATTCATGGGCCCAGACCAGCAGGATAGCATTCCCATTGGGGAACTCCACATGCCATATCCCCACCCTGCCTTGTCACAGGACCCAACAGTCCCATCCAACCCTGGTGCACAGTCCCATGGGGCACCCTGTCCCATACCTCTACCCTCAGCATCTCTGAATCACCACACATTCCCATACTCCCCACCTCGGCAGCCCAGCCTCAAGACCAGTCTGCTTTGTCCCATTTCCCCCTACCCCCTGTTCCCCCAGGCCACATTGCCATGCAGTATCATACCATGGAACAACAAGCCCCTTCATCAGGTCCCCCAGCTCCCACAGGAGCCTCATGGGCTCCTTCCTTCTGAGCAGGCAGACCCAAATGCAATCAGAAGCTTGGTGGAAGCAAACATAAAAAGGAATAATCTCTGAAGACACTTAAAGGATAAACTACAGCTTCCTACTAAATTAAATAAGATTCCTACACTGTGACGGGCAGATGACAGTGCAAAAGGAATAACATAAAAAATCAACTGCAAGCAAATCCACCAATATTGCTCATCCCACAATGGATCAAAACATAGAATAGACAATATGATCACAACCCCAAAATGAAGATACAAGCTATGCAATTATGACCAAGCAAATAGCAGAACTTGCAGAAAAGCAACAAAGGGCCAATTATTGTATGAATGCTGTCCTTGCTATATTGGACATAAAAAAGAACCAGGAAGGGTTCAAAAGACAGCTAAGTGATCTGAAGTAGGGCAAAAAAGGGACCTCAATAACCAGATAGTGAATCTCAGTGAATACATAAAGAAATGCAAGGATGCATTCCAATAAGCATTAAGAAAATCAGAAAATGACATGAAAAGGGAGCTCAACAGAAGGATGGAAAACATACATAAAAAGCAGTAGAAAATACAAATCAAATTAAAGAAGACCAAAACTCTGTAGAAGCTCTCAAGATTAGAGTTATTCATGTGGAGGATAGAAACTGAGAACTGGAAGACAAAACAAGAAACAGTTCATGACTCCAAAAGTTTCAATAAATTCAAATTTTTTTGTGAACAGAACATGAGGGAAATGTGGGATACCCTTAAATGTCCCAACATTTAGATCATGGGGATATCAGAAGAAGAAGAAATGACCAAAGGCATGAAGAATTTCTTCAACAAAATTATCGAAGAAAAATGTCCCACAATCTCAAAAGAAAATCCCATTTAGTTACAAGAAACTGACAGAACTCCAAAGAGAGTGGACCAAGGGAGAAAACCTACAAGAAATATTTTCAATAATACTGTAAACATTGATAGCAAAAACATAGTTCTAAAAGCAGCTAGGGAGAAACAATATATTACATATTATTACATATAAAAGTAACTCCATTAGAATTACTTCAACTTCTCAATGGAAACCCTGAAAGCCAGAAGGGCCTGGAATGGAACACTTCAAAGTATAAGAAGCTATGGCTTCTAACACAAACTACTGTACCCAGTAAAATTTCCCTCATAATAGATGGTGAAAGAAAAACATTCCATAACAGAACTCAGATTTACAAGTATATAAGCACAAAGCCAAAAGTGGAGAGAGTACTACAGGTAATTCCCACACAGAAGAAGCAAATAAACAATTTCAAGCACCTACAAGAAGCATGTCATAGTAACCAAACTCAGAGAGGGCACAAAAATATTACAAAGTCCAAGAAAACAATGAAGCACATAAACCACCACAATATGGCAGGGATCAAATCAAACCTCACAGTTATTACCCTAAATATTAATGGCCTTAATTCACCCATCAAGAGACATAAGCTAACAGGGTGAATCAGAAAATTGGACCTTTCAGTCTGCTAGATTCAAGAACTCCATCTCACTACTAAAGACAGACACATCATCAGGGTGAAAGGGTGGAAAATTATATACCAAGCAAACAGAAAAAAGAAACAAGCAAGCACAGCAATACTAATATTGCATAAAATAAACTTCAAACCAAAAGTAATCAAAAAAGACAAAGGAGGCCACTTCTTACTTAGCAACGGAATGATCCAACAAGAGGATATCACAGTTATCATTCTTCATGCACCAAACACATGTGCACCACAATTCATAAAACAAAACCTACTTGATTACAAAACAGAAATAACTACTGACACAATCATAGTTGGGGACTTCAATACTCTATTATCAGTAGTATATAGATCATCCAAACAGAAAATTAATAGGGAAGTAAGAGAGATCAAAAACACCATAGATCAAGCAGACCTAAAGGATATCCACAGAACATTCTACCAAAATCCAAAGACTACATACTCTCCTCATCAGTCCATGGAACCTTCTCTAAAATAGATCATATACTGGGTCATAAAGCCTGCCTCCATATAGTTAGGAAGATCGACATAATTTCCTGTATTTCCTGCATGATATAGGATCACAATGTGGTATTGCTAGAAATTAACAAAAAGGTGTACCAATAATCTCATCAGCTCTTGGAAACTAAACAGCATACTTTAAAACAATTAATGGGTAATTGATGACATAAAAAAGTAAATTGCAAAATTTCTAGAAATGAATGGCAATGAGAAGATATGCTACCAAAAGTTATGGGACTGGACAAACTCTATAACCATATGCAGGAAATTGAAACCTGATCCACACATTTCTCCATGCACTACACTCAAGTCCAAATGGATCAAAGACCTCAATATAAGACCAGAAACTGGACTACCACTGGAAGAAAATATAGGAAGTACTTTCCATGATTTAGGAATGGAAAAAGACTTCCTGAACAAAACCCCAGTAGCTTACTATCTTAAACAGTCACTCAACCAATGGGATCACATGAAGCTGAAGGATTTCTTTACAGACAAGAATACAATAAGCCAAGACAATAGATTACCCACTGAATAGGTGAAAATATTTGCCAGTTATCTAACTGACAGAGGCCTAATCTCTAGAATCTACAAATAATTAAAAATCTAAACAGTAAAAAGTCAAACACCCCACTCACAAAATGGGGCAAACAGCTGAACAGGCAGTTCACAGGGGAAGAAATACAAATGTAAAACACACTTAAGAAAATGTTCATCATCTCTAATCATCAGAGAACTGCAAATTAAAACAACTATGAGATTCCACCTAACCCCATTAAGAATAGCAAACATCAAAAAATCAAACAAAAATAAATGCTGGTGAGGATATGGAAAAGTAGGAACACTCATCCACTGTTGGTGGGAATATAAGATGGTAAAACCACTTTGGAAAGCAATATGGAGATTCCTGAAAAAGCTGACTATAGAGATACCAACAGACCCAGTTATTCCCTTACTAGGCATCTACCCTAAAACCTTCAAACCACAGGCCAGAGAGATTTGCCCAACCATGTTTGTAGCAGCTCAATTTGTAATAGCTAAGAGCTGGAATCAACCCAGATGACCATCACTAGAAAAATGGAAAATTAAAGTGTGGTATATCTACACAATGGAATTCTATACAGCAGTAAGAAAAAATGACGCTATGAAATTTAAGGAAAAATGGTTGAACCTGGAACAGATCATTCTCAGTGAACTTACCCAGTCACAGAAAAAAAATCACCACATAGTCTCACTCATCTGCAGCACATAACCTGAATCTACCTAAGATGCCTCACATACCCAGCAAGTATCTCGTGGACTAGACAATAGGATGGGAGGGGAGGAATGGCAGGGAGTGGGTGGGAAACACAAATCTAGACCCAAACGGCAATGATACTATAAAATCCTACATCCTAAAAGGCATAACAAATGGCTGAACCTTCACCAGGCCCTGAGAGGGAACACCTGAGCCACAAGACAATGAACAGTGTATGATGAAGACTGACCTTAATCTTCTACAGCTTATCTCACTCCCCCCCTTCTCTCTAACCCTTTTATATTAGTTACATTTTTATTCCTTTTCTTAGTTGGCACTGACCTGTAACTCACAGTACCAGCATGTGGCTATCATCCACAATGAGCTTTTGATCATCCAAGACCTACAATATTTCCTAAAAGAAAGACATTTCTGTCAGAGTACTTGATGACCCACCAAAGGTTAGTGGTAAGACCCTACTGCTGAAGACACCACATGTGGTTAACACATAACATATAATGGCATGGCTGGAAGCTAGAAGAGAGTCAGTCCCCAGACAGTCAGGGTGTCTAGTGCCAGAAGGTACTATGTGGGCAACTGAGGGAAAATGACCAATATCTGTCCAAGCAACTCATGGTCTCACCTACTTAGCCACAAATAACCTGTTGTAATGCCCACACAAGTGCAATCGTGGCACACAGCCATGGTGAGAAACCAACTGGTCTCGATTTGGGTACCTGATCCCCTCAGTGGTAAGGGACCCATGGGTGGAGCTGGGAAACAAGTCAGAACTATATCCAAACATAAGCCCACTCTCCATTATCAAACTACTATCAATTGTGGGCTATCAGAGGGCCTATACCTATTAAATTTTTCATAAAAAAGTAAGGGTTATCTCATTTGTCTGGTGCTAACTTACTCTCTGTTGCAGAATCTGCTTCTCTTTTTCACATAGATATAGATGCTAAGGAGAGAGCCACCCCATCATACCTCAAAAGGGGCCTCAGCTGTAACTAAAACAAGTGGCAAAACAAGCAAGGGTGCTGTTTTCTTGGTGAATTGGGTACCAGCACAAAGGTGAAGGAGATCAATACAGAGAAAAATCAACTCCTACCAAATCAGAGATCCAGAGCCCCAGAGGCCCCCAACACCTCAGCACTGAAGCAGACCAAAAATGAACCCAACATGGCTCAGGGAAATTTTGTGTAAGAGCAGGCAGAAAGAATGTCAGAGCCACATGTTGGGTCATGATATGGAGACATTTATCTTACCCATAACTGTGGGCTAACTCCATAATCCATGACCCATATACCTCAACAAGGAGGGGCCAAGGGGAGGGGGTAGTTCACTGTTGAGCCTAATAATTGTACCAAACTGACTGTATTCGCTGAGTACAAAACAAATTAATAAAAAAAAAATGTAAAAAAAAAAAAACTAAAAAGGAAAGAAAGAAAGAAGGGAGGGAAGGGAAGGAGGACCTAAGTAAAGGTGTTGTATGAGTGACACTGGTGAACTGTGAACAAATTATTCCCCCATAGGTAACTGATTAAAGACAAAAGAAAGAATTCCACCTACATTTAGCTTGCTAAATAACTGACTACATCAGGTTACTTACAGAATCATGGATGTCTTAAGGCAGCTTTATCAATGCAGAGCCCACCTCAGCAATGCTGATGATTCATGAAAACCCCAGGCCTGGACCACACTTACCCACATGTGAGCATCTCCAAAGAATAGAGTCCTTTCTCCCAGCAGTTGCTTACAGTTTTTTTTATAACCTTGTGGCCTCTTGTCAACCTTTTAAATCATTGAGTTTTCCAAGTGTTGTGTGTTTCATTAGCACCCTAAGTATTATGTTTCCTTGCTCTGCCAAGGAGGGAATGTTTCATTTTTTGGAGATTGCTTAACATCAGAAAGAAAGAGGAGTAGGGGAGGCAAGGAGAAGAGAAGGGGAAGACTATTTCTCAAATCTGTTTTTTGTTTGTTTTTTGTTTTTTGTTATACATCAGGTCAAATCTTAACCACAATAATACCACAGCCTCTCTGTATTCCAGGCAGGTCTTCTTAGGTGAATAGGAATGCTAATCAGAAACTTCATTTCCAGAAAAAAAAAAAAAAGGCATAACAAAAAAAGGTGTGTGGGGGAGGGTTGTGCTTTCTTAGATAGGAACTATATCTTGAGATAATTGATCCTCTTAAAGCATAAATCAGAAAAATGCAACAAACAAAATTTATTGAAAAGAGGAATAATTTGAATTCATCTAAGGAAAGATGTTTTCATTACTTTAGTTCCTAACTAATTATCTATTCTTCTGAGTTAAAGGGTAATAACATAAAACATGCTATTTTGTCATGACAAAACTGACAGCAGCATGCATACTATCATAACAGGTCTTTCCATCCACATTGCCTTTTTTGCTAGTGCTTTAGAAGAAATGAAGTAGGAGAGAATCAGCCTTCAGCATTTTCTTTACAGTTGTCAGAACTGGAAATAACATGTTAGCTGCTAGAGTTCTTTCTGTCATTGTGATTTATTGAGGTCAGCTTCTAGACAAAAGACTTCACTGAGTCATTTATAAGAGTTCACAAATGTTTGGGCTTGTATGTGAGTAGGAATAAAACTTGGTAGCAGAGGCCAGTAAGCTAGAAAAGAGCTATAAGGGAGAAAGGGGAGGGGAGGATTTAAGGGGGTGAGATTGTATATATGTAAATAGAAAAGGCCTAAGAGAGGTCAGGGCAACAGATTGAGAAAAGGAAGGGTGGGAGTAGGGCTAATCAAAATCTAATGATTATTAGATGCATAATAATCTAATGATTATTAGATAAATAATTGATATGGAAACCTACTTTTGTGGACAATGGCACATCCAGAGCCATAGATTGTTACCAGAAAATTTTCAGTGCCAGGGATGGGATATCTTATATCCTGTTGCTGATCAGGGAGTTCCCTAAACATTATAGGCTATTGCCAAGGTTCTCTTGGTTTCCCACCAGGAGTAGAAGGTAAGATGCTGTTGCTGAAGACCCCTTGCTTGGGCAGCAAGGTCATCGAGAATTCTTGCTGAAGCTGAGCTGGAAACCTCCTTTGTATAGAGCAGCTGACAGAAAGCTGGAAAAAAACTACAGAACATGCAGCTCCATGGGAGAGAGAAAGAGAGATACTTTTTCAGTGGAGATAAACAACAGTGGATATTGCAAGCATTAAGTTGGGCCAGCCAGGTCAAATGAGCTAAAGGGTGAAATAATGGCATGTCTTTTATTGGGGAAACTAAATGCTCTCTAGTTGGACTGGACAATTGCTCCATGGGAGGGATTGATTCATGCCTGATACTGAAAACCTATGATGTGGGAAGTCATGAGACCTAGAGGTGTAATGCCCGCTAGTGTCTGACAAAATGTATGTATTGTTATTACCAAACTGCCTGGTAAGCACTTTTCATAATGTTCATACCCATATATGAGTTTCATACCCATATATTAATGCAACGTTCACTTTTGACTAAATAAGCTTCTTTCAGATGGCAGTGACATCTGGCATGACTCAAAAATCACCATAGTGCTGAAAAGAAGTGCTGAGCACTAAAGCATTTCAATCACACATTCAGAGGCTCAGGGTCCATTGCTGAAGAGGTAGTGGAAAGAACGTAAGAGCCAAAGGAAGCATAGGACTCTTCCAATACAAACTTCCAAACACAAAATGGCCTGGATATTCATGACCTTGCAGTACCTGGCCCTACCTACACAAGACCAATATAATAAATAGGAGGAAAAGATGCTGCCATCAAAATAAAAGAGAGACTGATTGAGAAGGGAAGGGGATATGATAGGAGTGAAGTTTGGAAGAGGAAAGCCGGGGGGGGGGGGGATTATCACAGTTTTTTGTATATAATTATCAAAGTTGTCAATAATGAAAAATAAAATAAATTGTTCACACACACAAAAAAACATATAGGACACAATGAAGGAGGGAAAATTTCCTCAGGGAAAATTTCTTAGTAGTAACTGGCTTCATAATAAAAACAGAGAGAATCCAAATCAATAAGCTAACCATCCACCTATAGGCTCTCGAATAACAAGAAGAATCCAACCTGAAAAGCTCCACATGGAAAGAAATAATTAAGATCAGAGCAGAAATTAATGTATTGGAAACTAAGAAAAGAATTAAGAAAACTGATGAAACAAAGAGCTGGTTATTTGAAGAAATAGACAAGATTGACAAAACCCTGGACAATTTGGTCAAGCAAAAGAAAGGGGCAATTCAAATTAACAAAATTAGAAATGGAAAAGGAGACATCACCACAGACATAAGTGAAATTGGAAGAATCATCAGGACTTATCTTTAAAACCTCTTCTCCACAAAACTAGAAAATATGGAGGATATGGATGAATTCCTGGACACATACCATCTATCAAAGCAAAACTCAGAACAGATTAATCTCCAAAGCAAACATATCACACACATCAAGATTGAAAAGGTAATCAAAAACCTCCCCCAAAAGAAGAGTACAGGCTTCTCAGCTGAATTCTATCAAACCTTCATGGAAGAACTGAAACCAATTTTTCTCAAACTATGCCACCTATTAAGAGAACAGGGAAAGCTCCCCAACTCCTTCAATGAAGCTAGTGTCGCCCTAATACAAAAGCCAGGCAGAGATGCCACAAGAAAAGAAAACTGCAGACCTATTTCCCTGATGAACTTAGATGCAAAGATTCTGAACAAAATCCTTGCAAACCAAATTCAACAACACTTCAAAAGCATTATCCACTTTGATCAAGTAGGCATTATCTCAGGAATGCAGGAATGACTCAACATAAGGAAAACTGTCAATGTAATACACCACATAAAGAAGCATAAACAAAAAAACTACATGATCATTTTGATAGATGAAGAAAAAGCCTTTGACAAAATACAGCATCACTTCATGATCAAAATATTGAGGAAAATAGGCATGGGCAGTTTATATCTCACCATAATAAAGGTTGTATATAAAGATCTTAATGTCCAAATAATCTTAATGGGAGAGAATGAAGTAATTCCCATTGAGATCAGGAACAAGACAGGAGTGGCCACTCTCACCTCTGCTCTTTAATATAGTACTGGAAGTCCCAACTCAAGCAATAAAACAGGAGAAAGAAATAAAAGGGATACAAATTGGAAAGGAAGAAGTTAACTTAGCTCTATTCACAGATGACATGATTCTATACATAAGAGACCCAAGAGCCTCCATCTTAAAACTCTCGAAGATTATTAACACCTTCAGCAAAGTAGCAGGGTACAAAATCAATGCTCAAAATTCAGTTGCCTTTCTACATGCAAAAGACAAAGATACAGACACAGAATTAAGCGATACTGTCCCATAACAATAGCAACAACAGCAAAAAATGAAATAAAATAAAATAAAATAAAATACCTTGGAATAACATTAAACAAGGATGTGAAAGACCTATGCAGTGAAAACACAAAACACTCAAGAAAGAAATTGAGGAGGCCTTGAGAAAATGGAAAGACCTACCACGCTCTTGGATAGGCAGAATTAACATTGTGAAAATGGCAATCCTACCAAAGGCAATATACAGATTTAATGCAATATAAATAAAACCCCAACATTTTTCTTCACAGAGATAGAAAAAGTGACCCCAAAATTCATATGGAATGGCAGAGGCCTCAGATACTGTAGCATATACTCAGCAAAAGAAACACCACTGGAGGTATCACCATACCTGATCTAAAGCTATATTACAAAGTCATTGTAATAAAATGATATTGGCATAAAAACAGGATTATAGACCAATGGAACAAAAATCTAAGACCTGGTCTTTGGGTCAAGTAACTACAGCTACTTGATATTTGACAAAGGTCTTAACATTATAGGCTGGAAAAAAGATAGCATCTTCAACAAATGGTACAGGACAAACTGGATAACCTTATGCAGGAAAATAAAATTTGATCCACACATGTATCCATGCACAAAAATCAATTAGAAATGGATCAAAGACCTCAATATAAGACCAGAAAATCTGCTACTACTGGAAGAAAAAAATAGGAGGAACTTTCCATGATAAATGAATGGGAAAAGACTTCCCAAACAAAACCCTTGTAGCTCAAGAATTTAAACAATCACTCAACCACTCCAATCTCATGAAGCTGAAAAATTTCTTCACAGAGAAACATACAATAAGCAGAGACAGCAAATTGCTCACAGAATGGGAGAAAATTTTGCTGGTTATGCAACTGACAGTGGCCTAATTTCCAGAATCTCCAAAGAACTCAAAAACCTATACAATAAAAAAGTAAAACAACCCACTCACAAAATGGGACAGAGAACTGAACAGGGAGTTCTCAGAGGAAGAAATACAATGGAAACACATTTAAGAAAACGTTCATCATCCCTAATCATCAGGGAAATGCAAATTAAAACAACTATAAGATTCCACCATACCCCAGTGAGGATGGCAAACATTAAAAAATCAATTGCAAACAAATGTTGGTGAGGATGTGGAGAAATATGAGTCCTCATTTATTGTTGGTGGAATGTGAGATGGTAGAACCACTATGAAAAGTAATATGGAGACACCTAAAAAGGTTGACTATAGGGCTGGAGAGATGGCTTAGCGATTAAGCACTTGCCTGTGAAGCCTAAGGACCCCGGTTCAAGGCTCAATTTCCCAGGACCCACGTTAGCCAGATGCACAAGGGGGCACATGCATCTGGAGTTCATTTGCAGTGGCTGGAGGCCCTGGCGCACCCATTCTCCCTCTCTCTCTCTCTCTCTCTCTCTCTCTCTCTCTGTCTCTCTCTCTCTCTCTATCTATCTATCTGCCTCTCTCTCTCTCTGTGTCTGTTGCTCTTGAATAAATAAATAAATTTTTTAAAAGGTTGACTATAGATTTACCAGCAGACCCATTTTGTCTCTTACTGGGCATTTATCCTAAAAGCTCCATGCCTCAGTTCATAGAGATTTGCTCAATTGAGTTTATAGCTGCTCAATTCATAATAACTAAGATCTTGAATCAAAGCAGATGTCCATCATTAAATGAATGGATAACCAAGATGTGGTGTATCTACATGATGGAATTCTACACAGCAGTAAGGAGAAATGACACAATGAAATTTGAAGAAATATGGTCGAATTCAGAACAGATCATTCTCCATGAACTCACCCAGTCACAGAAAGATAATCATTGCATAGTCTCACTCATTTTTAGCTCCTAACCTAAATCTGCCTGAGATGCTGACATACCTAATAAGCATCTCAAAGAATGGACAATAGGGAGGGTGGGGAAGAAGGGCAGGGTAAGTGTTGGGGGAGACACAAAAGTGGACCCAAATGGCAATGGTACCACAAAATTCTATATCCTAAAAGACACACCTTGTTAAACCTTTATCAGGTCCTTAAAGGGAACACCTGAACCACAACGCCCTAAAGAGAGTATGATGAAGACTAACCTTTATCTTCTCCTGTTTTATCTCTCTCTCTCTCTCTTTCTCTCTGTCTGTCTTTCCCTCTTCTCTCTTCTCTTTTATATTACCTATATTTTTCTTCCTTCTTTCCTTGGCACTGGACTGTAACTCCCAGTACCAGCATGTAGTTAACATCCACAATGAGCTGTTGATTAGAGAGACCTATAATGTTTCCCAAAAGAAGACAAATTTCTGTCAGTGTACTTGATGACTCAACAAAGTTTTGTGGTAAGACCCTACTGTGGAAGACACCATATGCTCTTGGTACCAAACAGAGTGAACTGACTGGAATTTGGAAGAGTGTCAGTCCCCAGATTGCTGGCTAATCTAGTGGCAGGTACTACATTAGATACTGGGGGAAAATGACCAACATCTGTCCAAGCAACTCATGGTCTAAGCTATTCAGTAGTATACAACCAGATGTAATGTTCACACAAGTGCTTTAGAGGTATACAGCCAGGGTGGGTAACCAACTGCTCTTGATCTGGCTAACGTATCCACTCAGTGGAATGGAACCCATGGCTAATTCTGGGGAAAAAAAGTCAGAATCATATCCATAACAATGAGCCTGTTCTCCAATAACAAGGCCCAACCAATTGTGGGCTACAAGAGGGCCTACACCTATTAAATTCTCTCTAAAATAATAATGGTTATCCCATTTATCCGGTGCTGACTTCACTCCCTATTGGAGAATTTGCTTCTATTTTTCAGATGGATACAGATCTTGAGGACAGAATCAGCCCATGGTACCCCTTGAGGGCCCCAGTCGTAACTATAGAGTAGTAGGGGAAGTAATCAGGAGTGCCACATTCTTGGTGAACCTGGTGCCAGCACAAGATAAACACAGATATAGACACAGAGAACATCCAACTCCTACCAAACTAGTTGTCCAGAGATACAGAGGGTCCTAAGACCTCTTCACTGAAGTTGACCTAAAATGAACACAACATGGCTCAGGGAAATTCAATTAAGTGAGGGTGGAAATATTGTTAGAGCCACATGTTGGGACATTATGCACAGAGACATTGCCTCTTACCCATAACTGATGGCTAATCCCACAAGGCACCACCCACATTACCCAACAAGGAGGGTCCCTGCAGGGGGAGGGCATGGAGGAGGCTAATGATGGTACCAACATGGCTATATACACACTGTGTACATAACTAATAATAATAAAATAAAGAACTAAAAAAAGAAATCAACAACTCAGTCAATATATGGGGGAGGGAATTGAACAGGGAGATCTCATTGGAAAAAAAAGGCAAATGGCAATGAAAATTCGACAATGTTCAACATCTTTATCTATCAGGAAAATACAAATAAAACTACTTTTATATTCTATCCTATTCTGGTGAAAATGGCTGCCATGAAAAATTAAGATAACAACAAATGCTGGAGAGGGTTAGGGGAAAAGGGAACACTTATCCATGGTTGTTGGGAGGGCAAACTTCTATAGCCACTACCGAAATCAACGTGGGTGTTCTTGAAATATCTGAATATAGTTATATGGTTTTATCACACTTGGGTATTGCCCTGAATAGTTCTTTTTATTATAGGGATGCTCATCCATGTTTGTTGCTGATCTTTTTACAATAGCTGGTAAATGTAATCAGGCCAGAAGCTCATCATCACATGAGTTGACCATGAAGATGTGGCACATATACACAATGGAATTATACTCAGCGGTAAGGAAAAATGAAATTTGTAGGACCTGGAAAAATTTATAATAACTGAGATTACCTAGATTCAAAAACCAAAAAAATTAATGATTTCTTTCATATAATGGTTCTAACATGGAATAGTTTGATTTGCTTATAAATTATAGCAAGCATCAGTATCTCTCCTAAGGAAGCTACATCAAGGTTTGGACAAAGGAGAAGAAGAGGAGGGGGTACTTGACAGACAAGGGGATGAACATAATATAAAGGGTCTTGGGAGTACAGGGGCAAGGGAGAGAGGGGAGAAGAGAGATACCCCAAAATGATGATAATGTGAATTAGTACCATAAAAAGCTACCTCTTGGTTAGCTAATTAAATGATGTAACTGTCTTTATAAGGGAGAGGATATGGATATTTGGGCAGAAGCACCCTTTAGGGTGAAGAAAGCTTTACCATAAAACCAAAGTTTATTGGTGGTAAATGTCTGTGGTTGAACTGGTTTACCCCTCACAATAAGCTATTGGTCAGAGAGGCCCATGAGACCCCCAAAACAAATACAAGCCATTGCCAAATCACTTAGTAACCCACCAAAACTAAATGGTAGGACAGGGCTGGAGAGATTGGTTAGTAGTTAAGGCATTTGCCTGCAAACCCTAAGGACTCAGGTTAAATTCCCCAGGACCCACACAAGCCAGGTGCACAAGTGGAACATACATCTGGAGTGGCTGGAGGTCATGGCATACCTGTTCTCGCCATCTTTCTCTTCAATATGGAGAATCAAAAGAAACTAAATAAACAACAAATATACAAAAGGGTACTTTCAAGTTAGGAGAAGCAGTGACTCAAATCAGAAATTTTCTAGTTAATCCTTATGCGGGTATCATAAGAAAACTAAATTAACTTTGTCTACTCAGGAGAAGGATAATTTAGATGATCAGTTTTATTTATCCTTCTAAAAAGACACTGATTTTTGTACATAGTCAAATGCCCCCCACTCCCAGAAAGTTTTCTTTTTCATTCCTAAAAGAAATGGATATGGACTTTGGCTCTGCATTTATTCCACCGAGCCAAAGGTGGACCTTGTATACTGAAAGAGATGTTATTGCTTCATGATTACATGTTAAAACAATCATCATTGTTTAGCAGGGACAAAGCTGTGATTTTACCATCCTATTACAGATTTCCTGTGTTACTGGAAGAGGAAATGTGTTTTTTTCAGTATTTTTTGCTATCATTTACTTGCCCTGTTATACTTCACTAACCACACCCTCATCCCCCCCCCACACACACACACTTCTTCTGGAAATAACATAGAAAGAGCACACAGAGGTATGCTATTTCTAATAGGAAGGTTTATCTGTTTGCTTTATTATATCAACATAACATAACCAGTAGTCACTGAACAAATATTTATTATCTACTAAATTATGCATACTGTGTTGGTTGTGGATAAAACAGCATAAATGTTAATGTAATGTTTCTTATAGTCACTTCATGAGTAATCCCACAGAGGACTCACTTCCTACCATAAGAACCATGAAATAAAATTTCACAGGGAATACATGCCAAGAGATAGATAGCAATTACCTAGAAACTTGGGAGAGACTTTGGACACTTGGATTTGGTCTGAACTGATTAAGAAACAGAAAATAACAGTGTGATAGTAAGCATAAACTTGCAATCCAGTGAAGTCTGAGGCATGGCAGAGACTATTCAT